>NC_133454.1:109013530-111413530 GCF_048565385.1 Saimiri boliviensis | reverse complement strand
ACTAAAGAACTAGGCTATTAAAACAATGGTTCATTAGCCTATGAGGCTTGGGAAAATATCAGTCCTTATATCTAAATATCAGTGCTTATGTAACAATACAAGTGCTAGGATTCTAGAAATGGGGAAAAAGTGTTTAGAGATCTGCTTTCCTGCATGCTCATCCTTAACAGATCTATCATGCCTAAACTCATATTGAAGCCCTTCCACAGAGCGGGCAGGAAAGAACAGCTAAAGAGTGCCTTGTACAACCCTTCAGCCCTGTGGCAACCCGATGGTCAACATTTTCCATTGCCAATGCCATAGCCCCAGAGCACCTATAGTTTCCATTTTTAAAAGCAGCTAACTAAAACTTACGCAAAACTAAACACAACTGTGATGAATTTAACTATTTCTGAAAGTAAGTCATTCTCCAAGAGCACAAGTTCAAAAGAAGCAGTAAGAATTTCTCCCTCAGTCTCTACTCATTAGGGATTCTCAATCTCCCTTCCAGCCTAAGCCAGCCTTTATCCCCTAGTCCATCGCTAGTTTGAAAGGAGGTTAAGATGAACCATGACAGTTTCCATACTACCTGGTAAGTTATGATTGCTGATTCGGATTTTTACAGATGTGAGTGTTGACTTCTGTATTCCAGATCTAGACTGAGGAAGTCAAGATTTTTTATAGATGTCAGTGTTACTTTACGTATTTCAGATCTAGGCTAAGGAAAAGGAAATTGTGAAGGACTCCGGCAATACATATATTTAGAGAAGAACACACAGACACAAAGGCAAAAACTGGACCTGTGTTTTCATTCATTTTTGCCCACTGGCTTTCCTACAAGTGAGGGAGTAGTGATGTTGGTATGTGTGGCATAGTGATGTGTGATATGGACCAGGCAGGAGCTGAGAAAGGATAGCATGTGTAAGCCGGGGTTAAACCTAGGTGCAACAGTACTATATGGGGCTATACTTGTCTAATTGACTTTTAACAACTGTCTTATCTATTATGGAAACTATGTAAAAGACCATTCTTTTACAGAATGAGGAAGGGAGATAGGGTCTTAATTACTACAGAAATGTTAGAAAATGTTTAAAAAAAAAAAGACCTTAATTTAGCCTCCTTTTAAAGTCTAACTAAACAAACAATGGCAATTAGCTGGTTCTCACCAGTTTTGGCAATGGGATAAACAGATATAATGAGGAAGTTTAGTTTTTTCTAAACTAGATGCCCTGTTTCTAGAAACGACTCTCAAAGAGTGGTGGGAAAGTTAACAAAGCCCATCTTTTTTCCTATAAAATTTTCTGGTGAAATGTTTCCATAACAAAGTTCAATATTCTGATTATCTAAATAAAAGGTAATAAGAGCAAGGTAGCTGAGCTGTAACAAAAGGGGGTATAAGACTTAGAAAAAACAAATACAAGACTGAACCCCAGCTGAACCACACAATATTTATGTGCCGCTGGCAAATCACTAATCTCTCTAAACACCACATTTTCACCTAGGGTAGAGCTCCAGAGCAGATGAAATTTGGTCAGGGTGGATGGGAATCTTATTTTTATTTTTGTATAAAGCAGAGATATACATGTAGTACATAATCGGATATAGAGTATATGTGTGGTATTAAAATTTCATGAGAGTTAGATTAGGGGAAATCTCTAAAAAGTCTTCTCAGGGGGGTAATAGTGAACAAAAGGCTGAATAAACTATTCTAAGCCTCATTTCCTCAACTGTATGTAAATGAGTCAGTACCATCCACCTTAAAGGATTATTACAATATAACTACCATCAGCCCTATTATCTGTGGGCTCCACATTTATGGATTCAACCAACAGTGAATCAAAAATATTGGGGGAGAAAAGAGACAAATCAAAAATATTGGAGGGGAAAAAAATTCCAAAAAGCAAAACTTGAGTTTACCAGTGTGTCTAATACTACATTAAATCTGCACAAGTGAAGTGATGTGTAGGCATTGCTTTAGGTATTGTAAGTAATCTAGAGATGATTTAAAGTATACAGAAGAATGTGCATAAGCTATATGTAAATACTAAAGAATTTTATATAAGGAACTTGAGCATCTGCAGAGGTCCTGGAACCTATACCCATAGATATTGAGGGATAACCGTGTATCTAAATACATACAGAGAATGAAAGAAATAACAAGGAAAATAACCAAAACTGTATGTTGTTAATATAGAACTAAAAACAGAGATTCAAATGCATAAATTAATGTCATCTAGTGATATTAATCATTAATAATCTTATGTAATCATAAGACAATTTTTTCACTAGTCATTTTACCATCTAACATCCAAAGAGATGATGTAAAATCGTAAAGTCAAATAATAAATACAAGAATCTATAAATGTGGTAAAAATACAAACCTAAGACGCCGATTTCGAGACCAGCCAAGCCTGTTTCAATTTTATCATAAATGTCTTCTGATGCAAAGTCAACAGCAATGGTTCTTGTCTCCACTTTGAATTTTTCTTCTAGGGAAAAAGAAAACACAAACAGGGAGAGATAGGGAAAATTAATACATGGCAGTGAGAACTAAAGCATTTGATAGAATTATCCTTTCAGATCTTTCCCCCTACCCAATTTGATATAAAATTTAGACCAGGATAATTTTATGCAATCATGAGACCACCTAAGAGATGATACAGAGTCAATACATTAGTTCTGCAATAAAAATTTCAATGTCATCACCGACAGCTGGCTGAACATTCCTTAATCAGTTCTTCTTTTGTAAATCAATAATGAGAACTACTTTTAGACCCTTAGGTACAAATAATACATCATAATTCATATCATAAAGTTATATACTTTTTTTTTTTTTTTTTGAGATGGACTCTCACTCTCTCACCCAGGCTGGAGTGCAGTATCATATTCTTGGCTCACTGCAACCTCTGCCTCCTGGGTTCAAGCAATTCTCCTGCCTCAGCCTCCTGAGTAGCTGGGATTACAGGTGCACACCACCACGCCTGGCTAATTTTTCTATTTTTAGTAGAGATGGGGTTTTACCATGTTGATCAGGCTGCCCTCGAACTCCTGACCTTGTGATCCACTCACCTCGGCCTCCCAAAGTGCTAGGATTACAGGTGTGAGCCACTGTACCTGGTCAAAGTTATATACTCTTTAAATATTAATTGTAAATTGCTGCTTTGAAACTTCAGGCAGAAGTCTTTCTGTTGTAAAATATTTTAAAGTGTGATATATTAAAACAAAAAGTCTATCTGATCACAGTGGAAATAAATGAATGTGATCTTATTGTAATTTGGGAGCTTAGTTAATAGTTAACAGTCACTACATTTTAAAATCCATACAAAATGCACAGTAATAAAGCCATAAAGTGACACAAGAAAGACCTCAGTGTTCTACTTTGCACAAGTCTATTAAGGTCCAAACAGTGCTGATGAAAATAATAGCTTCAGAAATGAGACCCTGGAGAAACAAATCTCATCTGAATTAATGCAGAATATTTACTTTTGCCTTCACTAGTTTGCCCCTCTGAAGAGAGCACAGGCTTTGAGGTCACACAGACATGAGCACCAATTTCATTTCCACACATATTTGCAAAATGACGTTAAGCAAGTCACACAGCCTCCTTGAGTCTCAGCCTCCTCTGTTGAAAATGAAAGTAACTCTACCCAACTGATAATGTAAGGCTCACGTGATACTCATGGTATGCAGACAGCATTCTATAAAGGCTAGTCTCTCTTCTCTCCTCAACCATTTCTATTCAGTTTACTAGTCCAGTGAACTAGAAATGCTCATTCTTTAGAACTTGCTGAGAATTCAAAAGAATTAATTTTAAAATCCTGCTTCCAAAAATAAATCTTTCTTCAGTCAAAGTCAATGTCAGTTCATCACAGAGCATGCAGGATTAATCCTCATAGGAAGTATCTGTTCCTGACCTAAAAGGATTTCTGTCTAAAACTAAAGAGCTGGTTCATGAGAGATCTGATTCTTAGTTAGACTCAATGAAAAGTACTGACCTAGGTAGAAATCCATGAATAAACTGAAGAGAAGAATTGACCTAGAAAATACCTTATTTGGTGTTAACGGTATACTTACTTTTCTAATATAAATGAGTTATATGTGTGTTCATGTAATGGGAAGTCAGACACAGAACTGTGATTTCACAATAGCTAGTCCAACATGTCTACTATAAATGTTTCACAGAATTTACCACCAGTAAACAAAGAACGCTTAGTTTATTATAGCCACAGATTCACAAGGGGAAAAAAAAGCCCCAAACAAAAGGTTAAAAATACCTTTTTTTAAATTAAAAACTTCATTCAAGAATAACATAAGATAAATTTATCTATTTATTTCGAAAAGCAAAGTATTTTTCCATGCTAGTACTATGTATTGACATTGAAGAAATTTTCTATCAGTAAAAGCCACCTCACAACTCCTGAACCAAATTCACTCTTCAGTAACTCACAGGATTTGCTGAATGTACATACTCACATTGCAGAGTTTTGTATAGATATGTTGCTAAAAAGATTCAATGACACTTTCACAAAGAAGGTTATTTAGTAATGAACCAAAGCAAGCTCTTCTTTGTATTCATAATAGGATAGGCAAAATGGCTTCTGCTACAAGTTTTTCAGGTTAATTAAAATTTCTGAACTTGTACCTAGATTTCCAAGAATCATGTTCTAATGGAGTGAACACTGCCTTTTTAACAAAAACAACTTTTCTTCATTGCCTCTATTGTAAGCTTTTCTTTTTTTTTTCTTAAGAGATGGGGTCTCAAGCCCGGGCTCAAGCATTCTTGATACTGGGCCCACAGGCACACCTCATTGTTCCCAGCTTTTTCTTTTTAACATAGGTCAGATTATGACACCCACCTCTTCACAAACCTCCAGAGATTTCCATCTCACTTAGAGTAAGAGCCAAAGGCTTTGGCAACAGTCTAATAAACGGCGTGAGTTTGTTAGGCTGAACTCGCCTCCATCTACTCTCCCCGTTGCTCCTCAGTTCTAGCCACACGAGACCCTAGCAGGTGTTTAAAGACAGAATGTTGTCCACGTACACTCAGGACTTACACTTAGAGTTTCCTATGTTTGGAATGCTCTTCCACATCCCTTGTCTCTGTTGGGTCCTTGAGCAAATGTTACCTTCTCAGAGAAGCCTGCCTTGCTCACCCTTTATTAAATGCAACCACTCTCTCCTGGCACTCCTCATGCCCTTCCCTGCTTTATTTTATACCATTGCACTTGCTGCCTGCTAATATACTATGTAGTGTATTTTAATAATGTACATGCTTATCTATATGTCCTGACTCGAATTAAGCTTCAAAAAGACAAGGACTTGGTTCAGTTTTGTTCAGTTGCTCAACGATGGCACAAATGATCTGGGATCTTCCCACCCTTCTCTCTTTTCCCTTAGGCTAGTTCCTTTTCTGAAGGGCCACTACCATTCCATGCACCGCATGTAGATAACAGTGCTTGGAGGCAGAAATCGTATGTCTCTGTGATATGTCCCTTTTACATAGAGAACAATTCCCCCAGAAGAATCCAACAGATTCCCACCATGTTTCCTTTCCAAGGACTATGGTACATGCATGCTCTTGACCAGGGGCATGGGTAGGCTTTCAGAATTCCATGAACTGCCTCCACCTCCACCATCAAGTTCTGTGAATCAAAAATACCTGTGCGGCCAGGCGCGGTGGCTCAAGCCTGTAATCCCAGCACTTTGGGAGGCCGAGGCGGGTGGATCACAAGGTCAAGAGATCGAGACCATCTTGGTCAACATGGTGAAACCCCGTCTCTACTAAAAATACAAAAAAAATAGCTGGGCATGGTGGTGCGTGCCTGTAATCCCAGCTACTCAGGAGGCTGAGGCAGGAGAATTGCCTGAACCCAGGAGGCGGAGGTTGCGGTGAGCCGAGATCGCGCCATTGCACTCCAGCCTGGGTAACAAGAGCGAAACTCCGTCTCAAAAAAAAAAAAAAAAAAATACCTGTGCATGTATAAGAATAGGACAGGAACTATCTCTTTCTGGGCCAAGGCAATTGAATAAGAATTATAACGGAGGTTCTAGAAGGCAAAGGTGGGAGGTAGATGGCCTATGTTTAAAAGGAAAAGCCGAGAGCGATGGTGAGTGCCTGTAGTCCCAGCTACTCAGGAGGCTTGAGCCTGGGACTTGGAAACCAGCCTGGAAGTAAATCTAGGCATTTCCCCCTTCCATACCCTATTACACTGCATGTGACCCTGCCAACAGAAGGCAAGACAAATGAGCAAGAATCCTCTAACTTTAAACATCAGCACAGGGTGAATTATGCACCCAAAACAGAAGCAGATACCAGATACTTATAATGCAGCCCTCATTTCCACCTTCACACCTCCCCAACCTGTTTCTTCATAAAACCACCAGTCTACAACTCAGCAACAGTCCACTGCCAGGGAAGAATAAGCATTTACCAAAGCCTTTGGAGTAATACTTTTTCTGGGACTCTGATCCTTGCCCCATTACAAAGATCTAAGAAATGACACAGCCTCTATCTTTTTTCCAGAGTAGGAGTTGAAATAAGTTAAAATCAATATCCTACAAGTGTGTAGAATAAAGATACGCAAACAATTGGATTTGGAGGTTGCAATGAACATGATATGAACCACCCAATTCCCACCTCAAGGAAACTCATGTTGCCCTAACTGTGAGAGTATCACCAGCAGACAGCTTCTGGGTGTCAGCCTCAGCTGCAGAGTTGCCCTGACCAAGATCACGCTCTTTCCAGAGCATCCTCATCCAATGGCTGATCCAGGTGAAGGTTTAAAGTGATTAAACAGCTTATACCTACAAGATTCTGATTCCAGAAGTACAGTCTGTTTATGATATTATTTTTCTGTTCTTTCACAATGCCCTAGTTTTAGTTATTCGAGCTCTAAAATGGGTTTTGATGCTTCTAGGAGTGCAAGTCTATGTCACTGTTCTTTGTCTTAAAAAGTTTATTACTTATCCTCACCTGTTTCATCTCAGTTTTTATTGGGATTACATTAAACATTTCAATTAAATTTATGAATGACAATGTGGCATTACCTCTGGGCTCTCCATTTATTCAAATGTTTTGTTTAAATGTCTCACAGTAAAATCTTGTGGTTGCAAATTCTTAAAGAATTCCATGATGAGAAGAGTATACACCATCATAAACAGACACTCAATACTACTGATGCCTAAGGACAAGTCATTCAGTATTTGAAACCGGATGAGCTGGCATCCCACTACTTACATTTGTGGCTACATATAGTCATGACCCATCCCAACTTTGTATCTCAGATGGTCTTGGCCCACTGCCTCTCAGCCTAGTGGCTAAGACAAAACACCAAGAAGAAAAAAACTCTGGTATGAACTGCTCGAAGCAATCCACTAACTAGAAATTGAGGCAGAAATGTAACTCTGGTATAAAAAGTGGGGAATGAAGCTAGGCTGCACTGATACTATTCATTCCCTTTCTATCTTCGGTTCCACTGAAAACCAGATAACTACAATTGTGGAAAAACAGAGAGCAAATGTTATGTATCACTACAGAATAATGAATCTCCTCATTGGCCTCAAGCCATTCCATCACCTGCAAGAGCACATGCCCCACTCCTACAGTCACACTGCTGTTTATGACACAGAGTATCCAGAATTCATTCAAGGTCAAGGCTGGAATTGACAGAAAAGGAACTGAACCCACAAATAGTCTCAAGATGCTGCTAAAAACACTTCGCAATATTAAAACGAACACATTTTTAGGTGTAAGCCAAGAAAGGTGATAAATATATTCAGAATGGCCTTATATTTACTGTACTTCCAGCGCAGCCATCATTATTTTCATTTTGCTCAATAAATTGGAATCTCCTTTTAAATTTCTCTTTCTCTAAGAATAATTTTATAGATTTTAGAAGGACTTTTCCTCAAGTTCTTCCCCTAGGTGGCTTGGGATGTTCACTCTGGGAATGTTAGAAAAGAAGTCTAATCTATACTACATAAACTTGTGTGTTATTTGTGTTTTTTTTCTATTAATAAAACCAAAATATTTATGTTGCTTCTCCTTTTTCCCTACATCTGCTCCAAATAAACAGCCTGCTTTCCCCTGTAAGTTTCAAGTACTATCCATTATGAAAGTCCTGCCATATTCACCGTTCCCCACTTTTTCCATATTATAACTTTAAGATTCAAGTCATATTACTCCATCCATGGACATATTTTTCACTATTCCAGTTTCCTCCAAGGTAAAGCTATTTCCACTCTCTGCTGTGCTCCTAGAGACCTTCTATAAAGATACGCAAACAATCTATAAAACCCTCCCAGGCACTTAATATATTAAGCAAAGAGTCTCTGTTTCTTAAACAGGGAGCATCCTTTGTCATCTTTGTATTCCCTGTAGCTAGCATCATGTCTGGCATAAAGCAGAGGTCATTCTGGCTCAATGTTTGTTAAATAAGTAAACAAAGCTAGGCCAACACGGCTGATTTATTAAAATCATCTTCTCAATACTTCTTCAATTCCACCCTACAGAAATCACATCTCTTACACACTGGTAGGAGATGTCTGTATAAGACATAACATTATTTATCTTAAAATGTAAGCTAGGGTGGGGTGTGGTGGTGCACGCCTGTAGTCCCATCTACTCTGGAGGCTGAAGGGAGAGGATCACTTGAGCCCTGCAGTTTGGGACCAGTCAGGACAACACAGCAAGACTCCAGCTCTCAAAAAAAAAAAAAAAAAAAAAAAGAAAAGTTGAGAGACAATTCAGTTCCTCCATCTGTCATATATGGGTCTGAAATATCATTCTCATATAAATTCAAACATTTTGGAGTTACAAGAAACCTTAGAAACCATCCCATCTCACGAATAAAGTACTCTAGGAGCTTGGCTCTGGGGCACATATATGAAGGCTGAGGATATTTTAGTCATGGACCAATCTCCCTTATTCCAGTCTTGGAGAAGATAATGAGTTGGGGAGAGGAGACTCTTACAGAAACAGCACTATATTCAGTGCATACCAATTTTAGCTTCTTAAATCTAAATTCATAAAATACAGTTTGTAACCATAAAAATGTCTCGTGTGTTTTTTTAAAAACCTCTCCATTTTCATATAAAATTATGTTTTACAGTATTTAGAGATTTAAAAGATGCAAGACAAGTCTTTTGTACTTTCTCAATTTTAAGGGGAAAAAACAAAGTCCCCCAACCAGTTTCTCTCCAATTCCCTCCTTTTCCTGCCTTCTTTCCCCACTACTCCCAGGCCTTACCATATCTGTTACATCCCTATCCCTTGGTGGGTGGGGACATCCCCCAACAAAGAAAGCCTGCCTTATATGGCTTTGGAGAAGGTGACTGTGTCCTAGAAGGGAATAATTGATCTGACTCTGTTTTTAAAGGCCCATTTAATTACAATTATCAGAGATGCTACACAAATAATGGTCCATTTCCTTTTTTATGTTGCCCTTGGAAAAATATTCCTGACAATTTTAATCTCACATGAAGAGACCCACTTTCAGTCAAGCCAAAAAATTAATCACAGCTCATCAGGATTCTGTCTCAAACCAAACATTTCTTTATTTTAAGCCAAGGTTATTATATTTTATTCATTATAACCTCTTTAACTAGAACAACCACCTGCAATAAATAAAAACCTTATGCTACATGAATCTGTTCTAGTAATAGGATGTGAATATGTTCCATCCTTTTGAAATCTCCGAGTTCTACACTTGGTTCAGGCATTGTAGACTCTCAGACAAACCACTCTTGAAGACATTTTCATATAACAATGTTCATTTTTCTGCACTTGGTAAGCAAAAGGTCAATAGAAGCACCTGAATTTTATTTTTTCAGAGGAGAACAAGGCAAAAAAAAAATTTTTTTTTTTGAGACTCTGTCACCCAGGCTGGAATGCAGCAGCGTGATCTCAGCTCACTGCAACTTCTGTCTCCCAGGTTCAAGCAATTCTCCTGCCTCAGTCTCCCAAGTAGCTAGGATTACAGGCACCCACCACCATGCCCAGCTAAGTTTTGTATTTTTAGTACAGCCAGGATTTTGCCATGTTGGCCAGGCTGGTCTCGAACTTCTGACCTGAGGTGATCTGCCCACCTTGGCCTCCCAAAGTGCTGAGATTAGAGGCATGAGCTACTGTTCTCAACTCAAAATATCATTCTTAACATTGCTACACTTAAGATTCCAAGTGCTTATCATTCTTAACATTGCTACACTTAAGATTCATATTGCTACTGCTAGCAATATGAATGCAGAATTGACTGGAAGAGCCTAGGATACAATTAGAAGCCCTGCACATGAGTGGCAACTCAACTGGTTGTTGGCTGAAGGCCCTTCACTCAAGTCTTTGAACTTTCAAGAATACCACTTCTTAGCCTATAGAACCACAAAAAAGAATACCTGCCCTACACAGTTTTGTTTTGTTTTGTTTTGTTTTTTTCTTTTTTTATGTAGTTTCGCTCTTGTTGCCCAGGCTGGAGTGCAATGGCATGACCTCAGCTTACTGTGACCTCCACCTTCCGAGTTCAGGAGATTCCCCTGCCTCAGCCTCCCAAGTAGTTGGGAGATTACAGGCACCCACTACCACACCCAGCTAATTTTTTTGTATTTTCAGTAGAGACAGGGTTTCACCATGCTGACCAGGCTGGTCTTGAACTCCTGATCTCAGGTAATCTGCCTGCCCTGGCCTCCCAAAGTGCTGGGATTACAGGGCAGGCCACTGCATCTGGTCCATAATAATTTATAAGTTTTAAATTGCACGCTATTCTGATTAACATGATGAAATCTTGCACTGTCCTGCTCTGAATTTGAATTATACCTTTATCCAGCATATCCATGTTGTACATGCCACCCACTCTCCTCACTTAGGGTCTCTCTTGGTTATCAGATTTTTTAAAAAGAGTATATATAGGTATATAGGGTTCAGACTATCCACAGTTTCAAGCATTTACTGGGGATCTTGTGGAATATTCCCTGCAGACATGGGGGGACTCTGGTATCTGCCAGTGTCTACAAAGGTGGCTGCTTGACAAATAGTTGTTTTTTCCTTAATTGCAAAGGCTTCTGTAGGTATAATCTGTATTATTAACTCTTACCCCCTTGCATCAGCTGCATATTCTTTTTAAAGCTGACATGAACATCTGACTCTACAGTACTTTAAAAATGGATTCATTTATTACCATATCATCTGTGGAATCAATGGTTATGATGTACTATTTTTAGCCTTGCCTTTAGCGTCCAAGTATTTCCTTGACTCAATTTGCTTGTAATTAACCTTTAAATTATTGTATGTTATCTCTTCCAAGATGTACATTTTAATTCACTTTCATCTCTGAAATTAAGGTGTTTTATGATTGATGGCAAGTCATTTAATTGGTGAATTTTGTTTCTTAGTGGTTACAAGCTGCATCGTTGCTTCCTGATCAATGGTATCTCAGATTTGATGAAAGCCTGGGAATCTTGCTGATGGTCACCCTTCTCTCTCTTCTTTTGGGCGGGGGAGGCAGAGGGTGGTGGGACAGTGTATCACTCTGTCACTCAGGCTAGAGTGCAGTGGCACAGTCATGGCTTACTACAGCTTGGACCTTCTGGGTTCAAGAGATCCTCCCATCTTAGCCTCCCAAGTAGCTGGGACCACAGATGATGCCACCATGTCCATCTAATTTTGGGGATTTTGTCATATTGCCCAAGTTGGTCTCAAACTCCTGGGCTCAAGTGATCTGCCTGCTTTGAGCTCCCAAAGTGTTGGGATTACAGGTGTGAAACCACCACTCCTGGCCCACCCTGCTCTTTAATGTCACTAAATGACGTAGGTCAGCTTTTGAATGCAAAATTCCCGGTACTCTAGGGCTCATAACATTCTAACACCACTGCTAGCCAAAGAGACAAAAGATTTCCCATTCTAAACCAAGGCCCATGTGCTCATTCATTTATTCATTTATTCAAAAGCACAGGCAGCTGCAACCTGGCACAGCATCTCTCCAAACTGTAAGCTCTATGAGGGCAGGATCTGTGTCTGTTTTTTGCTCTTTACTACTGTATACTCAAAGCCCAACAGTACCTGGTACTTTATAGGAGCTCAACAAATGTTTTGATTGAATAATTCAAGAAACACATACTAGGTAGTGCCCATGTGTCAGGCTTCACCCTGAGGATAATAACAAATACCTTCAAATAAGTTATATTTTGATGAAGGAGATATGGGTAAACCCAATTGCTGCTCTAATAAATATAAACAAAGCATCAAAAAGAAAGCAACTCATGCTTGCAGAGTGCTATTTTACATAGTAGGTAACATTTGTGTGGAGCTTTTGGTGAAGAGTAGGAAACGGCCCTGCAAAGAAAAGGCACATGCAGGCAAAATCAGAAAGTGGGGAAAACACAGCATGTTTTAGGAATCCCTGTGGATGACATATGCGGTGCACAGGGAGAAGTGGAAAGAAAATTTGTAGAAGAGCTGGTGGAGGTTGTATGATCCAAGATAACAAATAGGACTAGTTACTTAATTTGTGGGATCCAGTGTAAAATAAAAATGTGGGGTCCCCATGTTCAATAGTTATTAAGAATTTCAAGATGGCAACAGCAGAGCACTAAACCAAGTATGGACCCTTGTAAGCGTTGGGTACCATGCAAATCCACAGGTCACAGGGCTATGGAATCGGCCCTATAACAAGTTTATATTTCCTCCTGTGTATTTTAATTACTCAGCAGAGGTTATTAAACTGGGAAGTTACAAGATCACACTTCTTTTTTTTGAGGAAGGAAATGACAGTGGCAGAGTAGAGGATATACAGCTTGTTATAAAAAGCGACAGGTGGCAGGCAGACAACAAAGCATCTGCTTCATTAGTCCAGTGAGAGAGGAGGGTCCCACAGAGAGACAGACAGCAGTGGGAAGAGGAAGGCAGGCTGGGCTGGGAGGGACTTTTCTGAGTGACAGCCCGCAGGACTGTACAACTGAGCAGACAAACGGCTCTAAGAAGACAGAGATGGTTTTACAACTTTGCTTTAGAAATCTGGTTAATGAAACGTCACATTTTACAGCTAAAACAGTCTTTCGAGTTCTGCATACGAGGCAATGTTCCTGTGATTATGTCTCGGCATTTTTTTAATCATATGAAATGGTTTTCTCTGTTATTTTTTAGTAAAACGAGTCTTTTCTTGAGGTAAGTTACTTCTCTCTTTGTTAGCTTGAAAAATGAAATGACTACCAAGAAGATTGGGGCCAGAGCTGACCAATTTTCCATGCAGGATAACCGTGACCTACAAATCAAGTTAGAAAGCAGAAAGAGATATTTTTGTAGCCCACCATACTATCTCTCCCTTCTTTCAAACATAAAGATAGCTAAAATTAATTAGAAGTCAAATATCACATAGTACTTTTATTCTAAAAATGCTGATTGAGCTAATTTTTAAAAAAGTAACCTCTTTTTATTTTAACCTGTCACTTTGTTCTTAAGAGATTCCACTCTGGTTTTATAAAATCTTGCCACAGGAAAAAAGTACTCTTTTCAAGGTCTGGGTATCCGACTTTGGTAGTTAGAAAAAAGAAGCTTAATGGTTGATTTTCTTTCTTTTTTTAAAAATGGGAACTTTGGGGCAGAAAAATCACCATGAAATTTAAAATTGCTATTGAGATGAGTATTTATTATTTTTTTAATTATTATAATTTTTTTTTCCGAGATGGAGTCTTGCTCTGTCTCCCAGGCTGGAGTGCAGTGGCATGATCCAACCTCACTGCAACCTCTGCCATCCAGGTTCAAGCAATTCTCCTCCTTCTGCCTCCCAAGTAGCTGGGACTACAGGCATGTGCCATCACACCCAGCTAATTTTTGCATTTTAGTAGAGATGGGGTTTCACCATGTTGGCCAGGCTGGTCTTGAACTCCTGACCGCAGGTGACCCACCTACCTCGGCTTTCCAAAGTGCTGGGATTACAGCCGTGAGCCACTGCAACTGGCCAAGTATTTACTTTATTGCCATTTACACTTAGATCAATATAGTTCAACAATATTTTGTCAAGAGTAGAATAATCTTTCTGTTCAATACAGAAAACACCTCTCTCTTTATCAAAAGAGCATAGTTTTTACATATAAATACAAAATAAAAGCAAAGGCAGTTGATACAGTCTCATTCTCCAATACCTTCAGAACAAAGAATAAGAGTTTGAAGTCCAGGCAAGGTGGCTCACACCTGATAATCCCAGCACTTTGAGAGGCAGAGATGGGCGGATCATCTAGGTTGGTAGCTCATGACCAGCATGGCCAACATGCTGATACCCTGTGTCTACTAAAAATACAAAAATTAGCACGGTGTGGTGGCACACACCTATAATCCCAGCTACTCTGGAGGCTGAGGCATGAGAATCCCTTGAACCCAGGAGGTGGAAGTTGCAGTGAGCCAAGATCGCCACCACATTCCAGCCTGGGTGACAGAGCAAGACTCTGTCTCAAAAAACAAACAAAAAACAAAGAACTTGACACAAGTCATTTTCACCCTAGGATACCCTAAAAGACACAGAGGTACCATATAAAATATGTAGAGATATAGTTAATATTCTACCAACAAAACAGGAATAATGATTACAGTTATCAATTTCTGAGCATCGACTATACGCTAAGAATGCTACTAAATAACATTATCTAATCTGTACAAGAACTTACTGGTACATTGCTGAAGTTAAAAATAAGTATTCTCACAAATACCAGTTTTCAACATTTGAAAGGTTGTTGTTTTTTAAATTTTGAAATAATCTCAAACCAGGAAAGCTGCATATACTCTATAAGTAACCTTTTTCCCCTGAATCATTTTAGATTAAATTGCTAATGTGAAGCCCAGCACCCAAAAATACTTTGATGTAGTAGTTCTTAAATTCTCGTCCATAATCCCTCCCTGAGAGTAAAAAATACTGACATTCTCTGCCCTCTTCACTATATTGACAAAAGCAATGGTGGGCAAAATCTGCTAAAGCCTAAACAAGAATCAAAGCAGTGGCACCTTGCTGTATTGGAAGTCGCTGTATTCTTCACATACTTATAGTAAAAAAGAAAAAAGTCAGTTTCATTTAAGAATATCCCTTGATGATGCAGTGAAAATCATTAATTTTATTAAATCTCTATTTGAGTACAAATCTTTTTAATGTTCTGTGTGACAAAATGGAAAGTATGCATGAAGCACTTTTTCTGTGTTCCTAATACAATAGCTGTCTTGAGGAAAAGCATTTGCGTGATTGAGTCGTGAGCTGAATTAGCCCCTTTTTTCACGCAACACCACTTTATATGAAAGAATAACTGACAGAAAAATGACACTTATTTGAATCTGGCAGACATATTCTCAAAAATGAATGAGGTGAGTTTGTTCCTTCAAGAAAAACAAGCAACAGTATTTGTTGTCCATGAAAGGATCTGAGTTTTTAAACGAAAAATAAGAGTTTTGGAAAACTTGTATCCACCTCCATAAGCTTAAGAGAAAAAACTTTTCTGATAAGACTGGGGGTGATATTAACAATTGTGATTATCTTTGGTACTGTGTCAACATTTGGAAGAGCTGCAAAATTCAGGAGCCAATATTTTCCAAGTGACCGATGCATAAAGTTACAAAGTCACGATGAACAAAGACCTATTCAGACTGTGAGGTAGAACAATGAATTTTAATACTTTAATGTCACTGAGTATAAAAAACTGATATAATTTCAGATTCCATATTGCAACTAACTTTTAAGAAGCTTTCACTTAGAATGTTTTGATGTACCAAAACAATATCCACAATCATCCAAAGAAGCTATTAAAATAGCTTTCTCTTCTCCAATTACGTATCCATGTAAAGCCAAATTTTCTTCAAATTCAACCAAAATAACAAATTGCAGCAGACTGAATGCAGAAGTAGATATGCAAATCTGTTTTATTACGCTAGATATTAAAGAGATTTTGTAAATATGAAACAATGTGACTGTTCTCACTAAAATTTTTTTGTTTCAGAATATCTATTTTCCCTCAAAATGTACAGTGTTAACATGTAAATGGTTTATTGTTATTTTTAAAAGAGTTACGTATTTAATTTTTAGGTTCCACAGTTTCAGTTTATAATGTAATAAACATCGATAATGGTATCCTACGTAAACAAAAGCTCTTTGGAGTCTTTAATATTTAAGAGTATAAAAGGGCTCTGAGACTAAAATCCTGCCTTAGTATGTATTTACTACAGTCTCCTAAATGATACAACCATTAAAATCAAAAAATTAACATTGATGAATAATTACTACCTTCTAATCCTCAGAGCCTGTCAATTTTTACTAGTTGTCCCAACAATATCCTTTACAGCAAAAGGATCCAAGTCAGAATCACCCGATGCATTGAGCTACCATTCCGGTTAGCCTCCTTCAATCTGGAACAGTCTTCCAATCTTGACCTTGATCTCTTTAACACATTGAAGATTACAGGCCAATTACTTTGTAGAATGTCCCTCAACTTAGGTTTGTGTGTTTTCTAATGATTAGATTCAGGATATGCACTTCTGGCCAGGATATCTCAGAAGTGATGCTGTGTTTCTCACTGCATCCCATCAGGTGGCACATCATTTTGACTTGTCCCAGTACTGATGATGATAACTTTTGTCTCTTATTAAGGTAGTGTCTGCCAGTTTCCTCCACTATAAAGTCACTATTTTTGCCTTTTTAATTTGCAAGTTTTTTGTATCCTGTGGAAAGGTACTTTAAGACTACATTAAATCCCATTCCTTATAAAAATTTCATTTCATTCATTTACTTATCATTATCACAATGGGCTCATGGTTTCTTTTTTTTTTTCTTTTTTTCTTTTTTTCCCCCGAGACGGAGTTTCTGTCATCCAGGCTGGAGTGCAGTGGCGCAATCTCAGCTCACTGCAACTTCCACCTCCCAGGTTTAAGTGATTCTCCTGACTCAGCCTCCTGAGTAGCTGAAACTACAGGCACGTGCCACCACACCCAGCTAATTTTTGTATTTTTAGTAGAGACAGGGTTTCACTATCTTGGCCAGGCTGGTCTCGAACTCCTGACCTCAGGTGATCCTCCCGCCTTGGGCTCCCAAAGTGCTGGAATTACAGGTGTGAGCCACAGCACCTGGCCATGGTTTCCTATTTCATTCAACAGGTTACAATTTGTTTCTATCATTTTAATGTTAATGTTCAATCTGTCCAGGTTTGGTTGGAGAGCATCCCTTCAAGCTGGTTAGTGGGAAACCCTTCAAATATCTTTGACATATATGCTGCATAATATAGGCTGATTAAATGCTGTAATTTAAGCCTCAATTTGAGGAGAGATAGCTTTATTTGTGACCTTCACTTGGTGGAAAAAGGGTGTAAATAAATATTTGAGCTTTGTAGGGATAAAGCAGGTTCTTAGTTATTAATACTTACTGAGTTTCATGCTAATGATATATAGGCAACTCTATACTATTCCTAAAGCATTCCCAGAAAGTGTATCAAACATATATTGAAAAGTAGATCCCATGTGTCCACAGAAACAATTTTATAATTAGAATTTGTTGTTAAGTCAATCATTTAATAACAAATAGCATACATACATATAATAGCATTAATCTCTGGAATAATTTAAAATAGTAAAATTATGTTCCCAAATACTGTCTTAAGGATCCAATAACTATGAAGTGTGTATAGAGCTTATAAAAATGTGACTATCAGCCGGCGTGGTGGCTCATGCCTGTAACCCTAACACTTTGGGAGGCTGAGGTGGGTGGATCACCTGAGGTCAGGAGTTCAAATCCAGCCTGGCCATCATGGTGAAACCCCATCTTTAAAAAGAAGAAAGAAAGAAAGAAAGAAAAGAAAGAAAGAAAGGAAGGAAGGAAGGAAGGAAGGAAGGAAGGAAGGAAGGAAGGAAGGAAGGAAGGAAGGAAAGAAAAGAAAAGAAAAGAAAGGAAGGAAGAAAGAAAGAGAAAGAAAATGTGACTATCACATCACAAATTTGGCCTTAAAACACTTAATATACAATACAATTTCATTCTTAAAATTCAGGAAAATGATTTTGACAGTAAGGAAAGTTCCTAAATTCCCTAAAATTGTTGGCAAAATATTTATACATACTTCTGTAGGAATAAACGTTTTATCATTTGGAGTCACAAGAAGCATGACACTCAGATAGTAAGTATGTTTGGTTTTCTTTCTGCCCAGAGATCGCCACAGTAAAAGGTCTGGGCTGTTATCTTGCAGACCTTTTTTGATGTGTATCTACATGTTATCTACATACACAACTGGTTCATGAATTTTGGTATTTGTGTGGATGTGAAGTATTCTTTTTTAAAAAACAAAAGACAGATCAGACTTTCTCTAAAAATGCTATTCTGCAACCTGCTTTTTTTCACTAAAGATGACCTTCCATGTCAGCATATACAGACAAACATTTTTAATGATTCCATAGTATCTCTGCATAAAGTTACATAGAATAGTTGTGCCATAATTTCTTTAATCAGGCATCAAAAACATAGTGTGAAGGGCACAGATCGAAGGAAGAATTCACTGTATTAGAGAAGGAGATTGTATCATGGAAGGATAAGAGCAACAGAATAGGTGAAGTTGGTGAATTCAGAGTAACTTTTATAGGTCACCAAGACCTCTGAAGGAGGCGTCGAAGGGGAGACAAGGTAAGGATGGGGAAACTGCAGAATGTTTATATTTGTTACTACCAAACCCAAAAACAGTTTGAGCAGAAGGAGTTACAGGTGGACTAAGGCTTCCTGCACATATGCCCCAGATTCTGGGATTCCTTCCCATGTCAAAGACATAGTATTTTTATTATAAAATATATACATATACAATATATATATAAATATATATTTGATATATATTAAATTAAATTAATATATATAAAATATAATATATATAAAAAATAAGTATATAAAATAAATCATAGTCCAAGGCAGGGCCACATATAGTCTAGTTAAGGCCACCTTGGGGAAAAGTGTGGGAAGAATTTGAGAAAATATGTACCTCAGGCAACAGCCAAAGGCACAAAGTCATAAAGAAAAGAATGTGAGTATTGCAGTAAAGAGCCATGATAAGCCAAAGCACTGTGGAATATTTGTGAACCCTGGTCACCTATTTTATCCCAGTGACAATGGTAAAGACAGGTGATAAGTCACGTTCTAATAATCTTTATCTAGCTTCTAAACATTATCCTTAGAAAGGCTAAAAACAATACATATGAGACAATATCCTGAGTAGCCTAATTTATGTATCCTTATGTAACATATGTATGGCTTACATACATATTACATATGTAACATATGTATGATAAGATTATCGTACACATGAGATGATATCCTGAGCAGCAGGAAGTATGTGAGGCAATATGATATGCAGCCACAGGGAGTGGAGAGGACTTTGAGGGATGAGAGGGAGTAGATTGCCTGCATCCTGCTTCCAACACTTCCCATGGAATCTCAGAGACTATCTCAAATATCCAGGTCAGCAAAATTATTTTGCAAATGTCAATGGATGACCAATAATTCTGCAGGTAATTAGGATCAAAAGTGAGAAAAGAAGCCAAGTTTCCTTTATCCATAGGTACAGGATACCAGGATGATAAAGAGCAGTAAGATGAACGACATTCAGTAACTCGCCTTGAACATCCTACCCAATGGGAAATCAGTAAAGCATCATATGGAAGATATTTCACACACTGTTCAGGGCAGGTGGCAGTCTTATTTCTCATTTTGGCCCAGTAAAGCAATGAACATATCATACCAGTAAAGGCAAAGACTGAAAGTTAAACTCGCCTTATATTCAAAATTTTCTCCAATACATTCTCATTTGATCCTTAAAACAATCTTCTCTCTTATGTGGAACACATAGTCTTCAATCACAGATGTGAATTCAGTCACATTTCTTTTATACAAAGTATAATACACAGCCAGGTATCTCAGGCCACAAAGATTCACAGAAGAAGATCCAAGATGAATCGGGGTCTCCTAACGAGTAATCCATGCTCACAGCATCATGCTCCAGGAATAGCTCTTGTTATTTTAAAGAGCATGCTGATTAAAACCAGTGTTGTAAGTTTATTTCCCATTCCAAAATAGAATACTGTTTTTAAGCCTGGATTTCAGCCAATTTCAGAATCTTAGTAATCTTTAATAATTAGTAACTAGGATTTAGTCAAATTAATGCCTATAAGAAGATGTGATAAATGCCTATTAGATATTCCTTAGAATTTTTATTGCCTACTTGGTACATCATATTCCACACCATGTCCTCTTCACTAATTTAAGCAGGTTTCATTTCACATCCACACATTTGAAACTAGATGAAGATTAAGTGAAAAAAGATAAATTCTATCTCATGATTTTGAAATGTAAGGCAAGTTATAAACTTTGAGGGTCAAAATATTTGAGGTGAACCACATTAATTAAACTGCCAAGTTCTAAAATATTACATCATCTTTAAAAATTTTGAATAAACAAAAATAAGGTTTCTATAATACCACAAAGAGCTTTCAGTAAATACATATTCTAAAATGCTCAGTGTGTAACATTCCTAAGAGATTATAAAGACAATGTTAAAATTAGTTCACAATACAGAAGATGTATTACTTTTTAATAAACTAATTTTTAGATGTTATATATACTTGTAAAGAGAAAAAAACTGAAAGAAATAAATTTGAGTTGCAAAAAAAGTGGATTTACAAAGCAGAACTTGATAGGTGAAATATAAACTTTGTTTTCACAAAAGAGTTGAAACTTTAAAAAAAAATTCTTAAAATTATTTTTTCAGAGTTCTCTGGATCAGGAGCCACTGAACGATCCCCAACAGTACACTCTGCAGTCGGGCACCTGGATCCAAACCCTGCATCTGTCACTCATCAGCAATGTGATCCTAGGACTATGTATTAGTTTTCCACTGCTGCATCACAATTACCATGGAACTTGGCTGTTTAGAACAGGTATTTATGATCTCTCTGTTTCTGTGGTGTAATTGACTCCTCTGCTCATGGTCTCATAAGGCCAGGATTTCATCTAAGGCTCAGGCCACTTTCAAGCTCACTGGTTGCTGACAACTCAGTTCCTTGCAGTTATAAGATTGGGACCCTCGGCCAGGTGCAGTGGCTCATGCCTGTAATCCCTGCAGTTTGGGAGGCCAAGGCAGGTGGATCATGAGGTCAGGAGGAGTTCAAGACCAGCCTGGCCAACACGGTGAAACTCCGTCTCTATTAAAAATATAAAAATTAGCTGGGCGTGGTGGCACATGCCTGTAATCCCAGCTACTCAGGAGGCTGAGGCAGGAGACTTGCTTGAACTAGAACCTGGGAGGCAGAGATTGTAGTGAGCCCAGCTCACGCCACTGCACTCTAGCCTGGGCTACAAGATTGGGACCCTCTGCTCCTAGAAGCCACCTGCCATTAACTGTCACAAAACCCTCCCCACAACATGGCAGTTCACTTCTTCAAGGTCAAAAGAAGAGGATTTCTCCTGCTTCAAGTCTCCACTTGGGCCCTCTTTTAGAGTGCTCATCTGATTGGGCGAGGCCCACCAAAGATAATCTCCTTCTTGACTAACTTAAAGTCAACTGATTAGGGACCTTAATGATATCTGTAAACTCCCTTCACCTTTGCCATATGATGTAATTAATCACAAGAATGGTATCCATGATGCTCACAGGTCCCACATATACTCAAGGGAAGAGAATCATATGGAGTGCCTGAGGGTGAGCATCTTAGAATTCCACCTACTTTAGAATTCTTACCCCTCTGTATCTGACTTGTATCATGTCTCAAATGAGAATAATGTAAGTACCAATCTCAAAGGGGTTTTCAGGGGTTCAACGAGTTGATTTCTATAAAGCTCTTAGAAGAGTCTGTAGCATATTTCATCATTATAGAAATAATGGCTTGATAAAAAATAAATGAAATTAGTGGTCCATGGGTTGTTGAACCCTCAGTTTTCTTTTATTCCAATTAGGGCTGATGTAAAATTACAAAGTCTTTCATAAAACACCTTGGTTTTCTTTAAAAATTCTTTTTAAATAATTGGAAAATGTGGCACCCTAGGCTTGCCCTGCTGTGTAGTAACAGTCAGCTACAGCTGACACCCTTACATGGGCCACACATTCAGTCTTGCCTCACCCAAGCCCACCTGGATCGTTCCTATCACCTGCCTGGTTGCTATAAGCATGCACATATGTGACCTAGAACACAACTGGATCCCTTTCAGGATATGTCCAATGTACAACAGAAACGGCAAAGAGAGGCATAGAGTAAAATATATTTTCCAAAGACATTTAATGTTAAACTTAAAAATATAAAAGGGCAAAAAGCAAAAAATATACTTTCTATGCCATTTTCAAAGAATCAAAGGAGAAATAAGCTAAGGAATCAAAATGTAGACATATAGGAAAAACATTTTGTAGGCAGTATATACAACAGAAATTTGAGATTTAAATTATTCCTTCCAAGATCATGGAAAATTTACACTGCACTATGAACTTTAGGTGATAATGATGTGTCAGTACAGGTTCTATTCTAACACACTGATGTGGGATTTAGATAGTAGAGGAGGCTGTATACATGTGGGGACATGAGTATTTGGGAAGTCTCTTTACCTTCTGTTCAATTCTGCTGTGAACTGAAACTACTCTAAAAAAAGAGTCTATTTTAGGTCAGGTACAGTGGCTCACTCCTGTAATTCCAGCATACTGGGAGGCCAAGGTGGGAGGATCACTGAGGTCACGAGTTTGAGACCAGCCTGAGCAACAGAGCAAGATTCCATCTCTATGAAAAATTTAAGGATTAGCTAGCGTAGTGGTGTGCACCTGTAGTGCTTACTACTTGTGAGGCTGAGGCAGAAGTGCTTGAGCCCAGGAGCTTAAAGTCACAGTGAGCTGTGATCACACCATTACGTTCTAGCCTGGGTGACAAAGGAAGACCTTATCTCTCAAAAAAATTTTTAAGTTTATTTTTAAAATGAACAAATAAACCACAAAATATTTTTTGAAATCTAGTAAGACAGAGAATGTTCTTAATAAAATATTATTCAAAAAATTTCTGAATACTTTCAAAATGGCTTGAAAGTTTGTGGAGTTTTTTTGTTTTGAAACAGGGACTCACTGTCACCCAGGCTGCAGTACAGTGGCACAATCTCTGCTCACTGCAACTTCCACCTCTCACATTGAGGCAATTCTCCCATCTCAGCCTCCCAAGTAGCTGGAACTATAGGCACGTGCCACCACACCCAGCCTTTTTTTATTTTTATTTTTTTATTTTTAGAAGAGATGGGGTCTCACTAAATTGCCCAGGCTAGTCTCAAACTCCTAGGCTCAAGCAATCCACCTGCCTCGGCCTCCCAAAGTGCTGAGATTACAGGTGTGAGCCACCATGCCTGGCCAAAAGCTTTTTCTTTCCCCCAAATCAAGTGAAAATCTGTTAACCTAAAGAAAACTCATTCACAAAAATGATTAGAAATAGCTCACATTCCCATAATACTCTGTTCTACTGAAGAAAAAGTAACCACTCCCATGGACTTATTTTCCATTCATACTGGATCACAAGCTAGTACATAGACATTTTACTTGCTTTTTAAATACATTAATACTCCTAGAAGTCTATGTAGCAGTACTTGATTTCCTTCATCTACCAAAAGCAGTTGCATTGTATAAAAGTCCCACAGGCAATGTTGCTATGTAAAATGATGATTTAAATAACATTAAGCCTTCCTTGCAGAAGTCACCTTGTAATTGTGCCAACAGAAAATTCAATTAATAATGTTTTAGCTCTGTGTGAAGGAGTGACAGAAAGAAGGCAATGCCAAAAAAAAAAAAAAACCAAAAATATTTTAATTCATTATTTGCTTTGATAGTACACACCAACTTAAAATGAGCACACCTATTTGTCCTATGACATTTTCAAGAATGAACTTTCAAGAGAAAACAGGAGTAGGGGGATTTTATGATGCCTTATTTTCCAATTAACGCAGTAAACTACAACATATTTACTCTATCAACAGAATCTTTAAAATGTACTTTATGTCTCCCCACTATTAACGACTCAACACTTGGAACCATACCAAATGAAAGCAAACTTCCACATGAACCAACATAAAAATGTTGTAGGCTGAAAACCTTAAAAGCAGTTAAATAAAAAAGGTTTGATGTTCAGCTTTCAAGATATATATAATTACTTTTAAAATTTGTTTAAACTACCAAAAAGAAATGAAAATAGTCAGATTTGCAGTCTCACTAAATGTTTTTTTGTTTTGTCTTGTTTTGTTTTTAAAGTGACAGTTTACAGAAGAAATGAAGGTGCAAATTCCGAGTCTGCTACCATATTTGTAACATGATCTTGAGTACTTGGTATCTCGGTACCAAAGATCCTGAAACAAACAGTAATGCCTTACACATGAGAAAGAGACTATCAAGAATATGAGGCCAGGTGCAGTGGCCCACACCTGTAATCCCAGCACTTTGGGAAGAAGATAAGGTGGGTCAATCACTCGAGGTCAGGGGTCTAAGGTGAGCCTGGCCAACATGGTGAAACCCCATCTCTACTAAAAATACAAAACTTGGCTGGGCATAATGGTGTGTGTCTTTAATCCCAGTTACTGGGGAGGCTGAGGCAGGAGAATCACTTGAGCCCGGGGGGTGGAGGTTACAGTGAGCTGAGATCACGCCACTGCACTCCAGCCTGGGTAACAGAGTGATACTTTGTCGCCAAAAAAAAAAAAAAAAAAGTCTACTCCTACATATATATCCAACAGAAATGAATGTATATAATTTATATATGTGCTCAAGACATGTACAGGATTGTTCACAGTCGCCTTATTGATAATAGCCAGAAACTGGAAACAACCCAAATGTCTATCAACAATTGAATATGTAACCAAATTGTAGTACATTCATAAAGTGATTAAAATGAGTGAATTATAGCTACATATAAAAATATGGATGAATGTCACAAACATTAATGCTGAGCTGAAGAAGCCAAAACTCAAAAGAAAATATACTGTATCGTACAATGTATATAAAGTCCAAAAAGTCAAAATTAAATGATGTTAGAAATTAAGATAGTTGTTCCCTCTGGGGAGAAAAAATAAAGTAGTTGGGAGCATGTAATTTTTTTCACTCTCTAATCACTCACTAACATGTACCTGTTTATTTCTGTGATTTTCCTATGTCCTAAGTTTATATTATTTTAGTATTCATATTTATAGATATTTCTGTTACATGACAAAGGCCAAATTAGTGGAGAATACTTATAAATATATCATAATAGAATAAATAAATTTTACTGAAAATAAGGCAAATCCAACTGCTAAAATGTTCTACATGTCTAACAAATATTCTGAAATGGCTTGCAAACAAAATATAATTTCTCTTTAGATGTTCTGCAAGGCTAAGGGTCCTTAAAGGTCTATTAAAGGATAATAAAGACTGCATACTTGTTTTTCTTTTTCTTTTTCTTTTTGAGACAGAATCTCACTCTATTACCCAGGCTGCAGTGCAGTGATGAGACAGTGGCTCACTGCAGCCTCAACCTCCCAGGCTTAAGCAGTCCTCCACCTCAGCCTTCCCGACTGGGACCACAGGTGTACACCACACCTGGCTAACTTTTGTATTTTTTATTTTTGTAGAGATGGGGTCTCCCTATGTTGCCCAGGTTGGTCTCCTGAACTCCTGGGCTCAAGCCATCCTCCCACTTCGGCCTCCTCAAGCGCTGGAATTACAGGTGTGAACCACTGTGCCTGGCAGACATTACAAGTTAAATGTTTTCACTGTCAAGTCCATTACTTAAACGAGTGAGGAGGTCCTGAAGAAAGCGGGTTTGTGCTGCACTGTATAAGCTGGCTGGGCTAACCTGACAGGAGCAATCCCACCTAAAGGACAAGTGGTTCACAGCTCCAGTGGATGGCTGCCCTGCAGGAATGCCGGGTCCAGGGTTAATAGAGCCTTTAAATTTTCAGAAGAAAATATAAATTAAGATTTATGTGAGTAAGTGAAATGTACTGAGTTTTAAAACAAACAATGGGCTCCACAAAATTTGTCTATAGTGTAACTGTTTGAGACATTATCAGATGGAAAAGAATGCTACAGGAACAAGTCCCTAAGGAACCAGGAAGACATTGGGCATCAAGATGCCAGAAAAAAGATGGCATTTCTTTCTCTGAGGATAGAAGGCTAGAGACATAGGGACGCATCCTGAGTAATATAAATCCTTTGTTAAAAGGAAGCAATAAGGACTGGTGAAGAAAATGGAGAGTTTTCTAAGCAATGATTTTCAAACTTCATTTCAACAGGCCCTTCTATCAAAAGAATACAAAACTGAATTTACAAAACTGATCAAAGCAAAATGTCCAAACTGAAGCAGGCAGAAAGCTAGAGACTCACACATGAGGGTGGCCTCTACATTGCTGGTCTAACACCCAACCACACAAAGCACTAGTAAAAGGCACACAAAGACTGAATAAAGGCTTTCTAGAAATGGGTAGTGATAGCAGCATCCTCCATTCTATTTCTTCACTTCAGAAATAGCAGTCAAAAACACTGATTTTAAGTGATTCAGAACTGAAAAACAATGGCACACATTCTGGAAGGGGTTGAACAGTTAGAAATTTCAACATCACCAAGGAGTGGAATGAAAACTAGACCTGTAATTAGATGATGAGCAATTGAAGCTGAGCTTTACTGTGCACTGGGTGACCCTGCCAGGTCTCAATGTTCTCGTAATTGTTCTAAGAATCAACTATGGATGCTTATTTCATTATCATTTCAGGAAGCATTTCAAATACTAAGGTAAGACTATTTGTTTTTAATCAAAGATGTTTTAGAATATAAAAACAGTTTAGCTTTCTTTAGTTACTAATTGTACTAATTTAAAGTCATGCTTAAATACACAACAGAGGCCGGCATATTTAAGGTGGTGAGGCGGTAGCTCACACCTATAATCCCAGCACTTTGAAAGGCCGAGGTGGCTGGATCACTTGAGGTTAGGAGTTTGAGACAAGCCTGGACAATATGGTGAAACTCCGCCTCTCCTAAAAATGCAAAAATTAGCCAGGCATGGTGGCATGCACCTGTAATCCCAGCTACTCAGGAGGCTGAGGCACGAGAATCACCTGAACACGGGAAGCGGAGGGTGCATTGAGCCAAGATTGCACTACTGCACTCCAGCCTGGAGTGCAGAGCAAGACTGTCTCTAAATAAATAAATAAATAAATACACAGTAGGGCATGGCTATGTCTTAAAAACCAAAAAGGAACAATTATTGTACGTATCAATTAAATGATATAACTCTAATAGGCAATTGCATTCAAACATAGTCATGCTGCAAATTTAATTTAGTTTGTGTTTTATTCTGTTGATGTGATGTAATTCTGACATTACATTTTCAGAATGTACTTTCCAAAAGTTGTCATTCAGTTACTCAGCTACAATACTTAAAGTACACTTAAGAGCACAGAGTCATGGAGAACACAGCACAGGAAGTCCGTCAAAGATCCGAACTCAGTTAAGTTGTTATCATTCACTGGATATAAGTCAGTCTCTCAGACTTAGTTTCCATATTTATAAAATGAGAGTTTTAATCCATCAGCAGTTCCTAAACAGAGATGTCCTTTAAATCACATGAGGAGTATGTTTTCTAAACTACCTTGCCTAAATATGATTAAGTGTTCCACAAAACTTAAATATATTTACAGCTTCGACTTAATACTTTCATCAGGTATTGCAGAATGATTTCATCTTAGATTTTGTACATCTCTCCAGCATTAAACAGAATGAAAGCACAGTAAAAGATGATTCCATATCATTTTTTTCTATTATTAGTGGCCTGGTATCATTAAATATTAATTCTATTGGCTTTTAATAGCAAAGAAATCAAATAATTCAAATTTGTGAAAATTCCTATTGATTTTAATGAATTCCTCTTCGCTTTGATTCTAGTATTAGACATAACACTACGTCATTGAAATTACCTAAATAATTAGTTTGTAGTTATTTTAAAGACTAGCAAGTAACAAAAATATGCATTTAATAAATAATGGCAAAATGAGACTGTCAAAACAACTGATAATTGACAAGAAAATATATAACTTCACTTGATGGAAAAATCAAGTTAAAGTGAACCTTTTCAATAAAAGTTTCTAAGTATTTTCTTTTCATGATCAAAAAGGAAGCAATCCCCACATAAAACTGCTGAACTTTATAAATGCTTCCAAGAATATGCCTTTCTACAAATTATTTTATAGCTGAAGGTGGTACCTCAAATTACAATTAACCACTTAGAACAACAACCAACAATTTAAGAGTGGGAGGAGAAACATTATCTACTTAAATGATACTCATTCAATAACACCTTGGTTCCACATTTTCCAACCAAAAAAAAGGCTGTTGGTTTTTTTTTTACACACAAGTCACCGAACCATCAATAATTCAATTGGAAAGACCCCTTACTGTTTTAAAGAAACCACATAAACATAGGCAAATATGTTAATTGAGAGGTACAGCTAGTGTCTGGCCACGGTGCAGTACACTCCCACATGCCAAATGCCAGCTGTAGAACAGCAACATTCAAGCAGCTGCCTTAATTGGAGATGCAGACCAACACATGCTAATTTAGCTGGGCCAACTAATTGGTAGGTATGCTACATTTGTAACAAAATATCCACCCATATTGCAGATGTTTTTCTCTATCAGAGTAAATGACTGGTAACAGTAATGAAGTTGAAACAAGCTACACTTGGGGAAAATGTTTAGTTAGATAGTTTTACAACATGGTCTCATATTAGCTTAGAAAACCATGTGTGCCAAAATTGGAACATAAGCTAAATTTCAAATGTATCTTTCTGTGCAAGAGTAAGAGTATGAGGAAGTTTCACCATATTTCTTCAGTCACCAAAACAATACTTAAACTAAGTGCCCACACCCCTAAACCATGGTAGGCCTGGTACAACCAAATACAAAAGAATTGCAGCCTTGTCTCTCTTTAGAGTGTGATGTAGGCCAAACATTTATAAACACATGCAATGATGGTCGTATTTACGAGAAAATCTATCATGGTTAACAGAGGGGAGACTGACTTTTGCTTCTGGCCATGATGGTGTAACAGAGGCTAGATTTACTCCTTGGCCTTAAACTAAAAAACTGGACATCACTTGACCAGCCCGAACAAAAATTGACAAAATACATGGAGCAATGGTTTCTGGACACTGGACAGTAGAGAATGCATGACAGCAGTTCCTAAGAGAAAGAAAACAAATGAGCTGAGCCCTATCATGGCCCTAGCCTACAGTCTGAAGAGATTTTCGAAGCCCTTATGAAGAGAAGAGGAACTCAAATAGCGTCCAGCAGTCTGTCTATATACATATATGTATTTTTTGAGACAGAGTCTCTATCACCAGGCACCAGGCTGGAGTGCATTGGCACGATCTCGGCTCACTGCAATCTCTGCCTCCCAGGTTCAAGTAATTCTCCTGCCTCAGCCTCCCGAGTAGGTGGGACTACAGACGTGTACCACCACACCGAGCTAATTTTTGTAATTTTAGTAGAGACGAGGTTTCACCATGTTGGCCAGAATGGTCTCAACCTCTTGACCTCATGATCCGCCCACCTTGGCCTCTCAAAGTGCTGGGATTACAGGTGTGAGCCACCTTGCCGGCCTAGTCTGTCTATATTAATTAGCAATCTACTAATTGAAGAATTAGTAAACAAAATACTGGCCGGGCGCGGTGGCTCAAGCCTGTAATCCCAGCACTTTGGGAGGCCGAGGCGGGTGGATCACGAGGTCAAGAGATCGAGACCATCCCAGTCAACATGGTGAAACCCCGTCTCTACTAAAAATACTAAAAATTAGCTGGGCATGGTGGCGTGTGCCTGTAATCCCAGCTACTCAGGAGGCTGAGGCAGGAGAATTGCCTGAACCCAGGAGGCGGAGGTTGCGGTGAGCCGAGATCGCGCCATTGCACTCCAGCCTGGGCAACAAGAGCGGAAACTCCGTCTCAAAAAAAAAAAAAAAAAAAAAAAAAAAATATTAAATACATTAAAGTAATTATTATAGATCTATTCTATAGGTTCAAGAAACTAGAGAGTGAACATGTTAAGAAAAGATAAGGAAGATACAAAATTAGCAGAAATTTTTATAGAGAAAGAAAAAGGACAATGTAGTGATTAAAAATACACTAACAGAATTGACAGCAGATTAGACATTGCAGAAAAAAAATTCGGTGAATGTGAAGGCATATAAATTAACACTGTCCAAAAATGAAACACAGAGAGAAAATAAACCCAAATAAACCTTGTACACAGCATCAGCGGGTTAAGACAACTTCAAACAACTTAATATATATGTAACTAAAGTCCCAGAGAAAGGCTGTGAGAGGAAGAAACTATCTGAAAACTATAAACACTTAAATTTAAGCTTAACAAACTCCAAGTAGAAGAAACATAAAGAAAACTACAGCAAGAGGCAAAATAATAATTTTTAAAAACCTTAAGTGATAAAGAGAAAAATCTTAGAAGTAACCAGAGAAGCAAAAAACCTCACATTACCCATGGTGACAAGAAGGTAAGAACAGCTGACTTCTTATCAGAAACAATGCAAGCCAGAAGACAGTGAAGCAAAGTAGTTTAAGTACTGGAAAACAAAAAGAAACCATCAATCTATAATTTTATACCCAGAGAAAATACCTTTCAAATGTAAAGGTTTTTAAGATATACAAAAAGAATTAATTATCAACAGACCATCCGACAAGAAATAGTAAAGGAAGTCCTTCAGACAGAGGAAAAGAGAAAAAAAAAAGATTCCTGATGTAAATCATTTACATAAAAGAATGAAGAGCATCAGAAATGTTAATATGTATGTAAACATAAGACACTTTTTTTTTTTAAAAAAAGGATGTACAGTCAACAAACCAAAGATAGAAATAAAATTAGAACTAGAAAAAGCATGCAGTTAATTCAAAAGCAGGCAGAAAAAATGAAAAAAGGAAAAAAGAACAGACCTAATAAATAGAAACAAAAAAGCAAATTGGTAGGTTTTAGCCCAATCAACAATGACACTGAATGTAGATGGCCTGGGCACCCCGATTAAAATTTACATTAAAATTTACATTTTAAAAAAAGCAAGATCAACTCTATGCTGTCTATAAGAAATCCATTTAAAATATAAAGCACTTAGGGCGTGGTGGCTCACGCCTGTAAACACAGCTCTTTGGGAGGCCGAGGCAGGTGAATCACCTGAGTCAGGAGTTTAAGAACACCTTGGTCAATATGGTGAAACCCCATCCTTTTAAAATATAAAGCACTTACAGATTAAAATTAAAAAGATATACCATGCTAACACTAATCAAAAGAAAGCTAGACAAAGTAAATTTCAATCGAAGTAGATTTCAGAGCAAAGAATATTGCCAAGAATAAAGAGGGTCATTCCACAATGATAAAGGGTGAATTCATCAAGAGGACATACAACTCTAAATGTTAAGACACCTAATAATGGAGAAATAGAAAATTTGTAAAGGACAAATCCATAATTATAGTTGGTGATTTCATCCGCCCTCTCAAAATTGACGGAGCAAGTGGAAAGGAAATCAATAAGGATACAGAAGACTTGAACAATACTACCCATCAATTCTCTCTTTCAAATTTGGAAGAGCCTCTGTTCTGGATAGCTTACAGAGACTAATAAATGCTTATTTAATTTTAAGAAGAAAAAACCTCAAAAATTATTAGACAAGGACAAAACTTCTGATGCTTTAAATGTGTCCGCAATCTCAGAAAAATCATTCCCCACAGAAATGGCCAACTCAAACAGTGATAGTTTTTAAAATTCAGATCTTTGGCTAACAACTCATCATTATTTTAAAATGTACTAATATAAACTTTTGAAACATTTCTATTATTGGTAGATAAATGTAGAGTTATATAATAATCCAAGATTTACATAACACTCCTAATTAAGGTAAATCCCTAACCAAATTAAAACTGGTTTGATAACTTTAATTTTTAAAACAGCTATATATCTTCTGATATTATCATAGTATGAAATATAATGCCAGTGTGACATTTCATTCTTGGAGTTTAAATTTTCTACATGGTTTTACCAGTTAGATATCAGGGTTTCCACAAACCATTGAAAGTAGAGGATTGATGTCTTTATAAAAGGCTTGACTCTTGTGAACCTCAGACACTTCCCAGATCATTTAAACTAAGTAACTCTTGACGCCATCTGTAGAAAACTTTCAAATGCCACCTCTTGAACAAACATGGTATCAAAAGTGATAGTGTTAGTCTGCAATGTCAACTTAAATATAGTATCTGTAATTCTTAACTGACCTTAAAATATTACACAAATATCATAATGAGTGAAATAAAGAGGAATATTTGATTACTGTGGGTAATTTCTAAAGATTAAAATTCATAAAGAAAACTCCAGTTAGGATGGAGAACTCAGTGTGGTATGTGCAACATCCTGAAAAATAATAATAGAATGTAAACTTAACATTTTAAGCTAGCTGAAAATATTAACGTCATTTAAATAAATATATATATATGAAGTAAGTATATAAAATATATTGACATCAACAAAGAAAGCTTATGAATTAAACTGGAACCAGTTGTTAGAAAGAAAATTGATCTTTGGGAAAATAATCTTCTCTTAATGCTAAAGCTATAAAAATTACTGTGTGCCTCAGTATCCAGCCTGGCTAGTGAAAGTTCCTTATCTCCTTAGAATACTCTCATTTCCTAGGAGACTGTTAACTTTTTGAGCTTTGTGTTGATTTTTGTCATGTTGTTGAATGATTTTTTAACAAAAGTTTCTTGTTTCTGTAATATGCTTGATTTGCTAATAATTATTATTTCTTGTAGCTATGCTTTATTTTAATTACTAACGTGCCAAACTAAGACTGTAATCACTTCTCATCTTGGTTACCTAAGACTTATGCTTATATTATAGTGTAATGACTAGTCTTTTCACAAATTGGGGCCTCAACTTAAGAAAAATAAAATTGTTAAGATATATTTTACACCCAAACTATTTTCAGTGCTTCTCGATTAATTGCTATGTAACAATATTGAGCAAGGAGGATATTAGGAGTAACTAGATACATAGCATATCCTCCACATCTTTAATTAGTTCAGCTGTCTTATGAGAGCTACATTGTTTATCTAACCCATGATATGGGAAGAACTATTAAATCAATAAGAGAAGCTCAATATTCTGGTCAATTATGTGTAGGCAAGGTATAACTAATAATAAATATGGTTCAATATTTACTACTTTTCAAGATGAATAGAAACATATTCATGATTCTATCCAAAGATTGGCCCAACTATGAACAAACTGATTGCTAAGATTATGGTATCAACAAGTACAAAATACTCTTAATTGTTGGCAATTTAAAAACACACATTATGAAAGTCTCTGGAGGTATCAATTCCTTTAATGTCCACAATAAGGCTCATGCACTCAGGATAATCACTAACTAAATCATATTAATTAGTTCTGTATTATACCCCACTAGGGGATTCCATTCTGACACTGGTTAATTGCTATAATAAATAAACCATCAGTCTTATTAACAGGTGGTTGCTACTTTTCCTTCAAGCTTGTCTAAAGGCCCCGGCCATAAACTGAAGGTCAGAAAATAGTCTTTAGGAAGATCATCAAAAGACTAATTAGCCTCAGTAAGGGCTGTATCTGGACCTTGGCTCTTACTGATGCTGCAGAGAATCCACTCATGGCACTCATGGGTCAGGCTTCCTGCCCAGTGTAACCCAACATTGCCACAAGAGCAGACAATCTGACAAATTATACCAGGAAACTGAGCATTTATGGGACTCTACATTCCAAAATTAAACATTTTGTAAAAGCATGCTGATGACCAATGGAAGTAAAATTAATTTTGCAAGACTAAATGGAACCAGAAAAAAGTTAATATTTTGAGAATATGCCTTTTTTTTTTTTTTTCTTAATTTTTCACTAACCCTCATGGTTGTTAGCTATTCTTGGGCAAATTGCAATGAACACTCTTGGAATGCTGTTCTTCCTACTGATCCCACAGAATTCAGGAAAAAGATTCCCAGGGAAATCTTAATATAGCTTATAAATTAGCAGATGGTATTTTCCAAATCCAGATCATCTTTTCCAACTGTATCTTCTGTCCTATATGTTCTTTGCCAAAGTTACCATGCCACTCCCCTATCAAGTAGCAGAGTCTATTCCTCTCCCCTTAAATCTGGGCAGACTCATGACTGCTTTGACCAATAGAGTATGGCAGTAATAATACTAAATGAATTCTGAGACCAGGCCCTAAAGACATCAGCCTCTGCCTGGTTCTCTTGTAATGTTCACTCTGGGGGAATATAGTTGCCATGTAAGAAGGCCAGTTACCCTGAGATGACTGTGCTAAAGAGGCTACCTGTAGGTGTTGTAGTCAACAGTCCCAGTTAAGTGCAGCCTCTGGCCATCCCCTGTCAAGTCACTAGACCTATAAGAGAAGCCATCTTAGATCTTCTGGACCAGACCGTCTGTCAGCAAAATATCATTGAGTGACCTCAGTAATACCATGAGGAGCAAAAGGATTGTCGACCTGAGTCCTGACAAAATTCGTGACCAGAAAAACTAGTGAGCATCTAAAATGGTGGTTCCTTTACTGCAATAAGTTTGGGGTGGTTTGTTATGCTGCAACAGTAGCTGGACTATAAACTAGTAAATCATTAGATAAATTTAAAAATGTCAATTATATAGAAAATATAACACATATCGATTGGCCTTGTCTGTAAAACTAATCAAAGCAATGGCCAAATATTCTACAACATTCCTTTATTGAGTTCTTTTACTTTACTTGACAATGTAATTATTTGCATTGTCTCAATAAGAATCTGTCCTTCTCCCTACCGGGATATAATTAGATAAAACAATTTCGTAACCATGACCATGCCAGAAATGTTTCATTTAATGGTAAATTTCATTTAATTAAGCATGACAAGCCTACTAGTAAGGAACAAGGATTCTCATATATGAAAACAATGCTTCAAAGCCCTTTCAGGAAACTATCCTGGGACTAGCTCAGTGTCTTATGGAATCTGTCTTACAGGTACCACAGAATGTCACTTCCTGGAAGGCCAGAACATTGACAAAATTGGAGATCTTGGAGTAAAAGAATATCCCTACAGTTACAGGTACTACAGGCAAAAGCAGCAGAGACAAAATGGGTGGGTTTTGATTCTTTGTCCTGTAACATATAAACTATAAGGGCAACAAAAATATTTCTAGCATTAAAGAAGTGATTTTAAAAATATGACTTACGGGGCTATATGAGATTAACTCTCTAATCTTAACATCATGTGGTTTTGGTTTTATTAGACATAAAACAAAAGGTCTGTATGTGTTTACTAATGCCTCCTGTTGTCCTTATGAAAATGAAACAAGCTAAATATAACAAGGCATCATATTAACAATCCTATTACTGCATCAGAAAATTGTGGAACAAATTTATTTGGCCAACTCCTTATCTTAACTATACAAATTTGATTCAAGTAAGACCTGAAAAAGTGAATGGACATTTTTTACCTTATCCTATTCTTCTGTTCACTACAGACCAGCAAACTTTACATTTGTAAAAAAGCATTACATTTCAAGAAATGAAACCATTGAGTTACAGGACCATCCAAAAGCTTTACACCCTGAGATAAGTTACAAAAAAGAGACATCTCATGGTTTGATTTTTTTAAATACAAGAAAGAAATACTTAGTTTTAAAAATCAAAGCTTATTAAATTGCATCCAATCAGATACTGACTGTGGGCTGGGCACAGTGGCTTATACCTGCAAGCCTAGCACTTTGCGGGGGGCCAAGGTAGGAGGATCACTTGAGCTCAGGAGTTGGAAACCAGCCTGGGTAACATGGCGAAACTCCTGTTTCTACAAATGCACACACACCACACACACACACACACACACACACACACACACACACACACACACAAATTAGACTGGGAGCAGTGACCCAGTCCTGTAATCCCAGCACTTTGGGAGGCCGAGGTGGGCAGATCACATGAGGCCAGGAGTTCAAGATCAGCCTAGTCAACATGGTGAAACTCCTGTCTCTACTAAATATACAAAAATTAGCCAGGTGCAGTGGCACACATCTGTAATCCCAGCTACTGGGGCACGAGAATTGCTTGAACCTGGGAGACGGAGTTTGCAGTGAGCTGACATTGCACCACTGCACTCCAGCCTAGATGACATGAGACCTTGTCTCAATCAAAATGAAAAAAATTAACCAAGTATGGTGGCACGAGCCTGTAGTCCCAGCTACTTGGGAGGTTGAAGTGCACTCCAGCCTTCGTGACAAAGTAAGACTCTGAGAAAGAAAGAAAGAAAGAAAGAAAGACAGACAGAAAGAGAGAGAGAGAAAGGGGAAGGGAGAGAGGGAGGGAGAAAGAGAGGAAGGGAGATGGGAGGGAGGGAAGGAAAGGAAGGATAATAATATGAGTTGTAAATATCACCATTTCTACAATCTGTGAATCAACAAGTTGTTCTAAAAGCTAGTCTCCTTTTTATTACGCTTTATTGCAAATAAAAACTCAGCTCAGTGTTAAAAAATCTAGTTTTTTCCTTTAATGAAATTTGCCAATCAAAATTGGTGAAAATACTTAATATATGAATAATCATGGCTAAGAATGATCATAAAGTAAGCTTATTACATGTGTGATGGCTTCCAGCTTGTCTTAATCAAATGGGTGACAAGAATCCTGACAAAGAACTGTAATTTCATCGAAGAAGTCAATCCTGACAAAGCACTTATTCATTGTTGGTGAAATACTTAGCGTCCTACTAACTACATATAATCCATTCAAAATTTTTCTTTAAAACGTTGACCCTGATGAGTAGGCTACCCTCCACATTCATAAGGAATTACCTCCTGGTATAAAGTGTCCAAGTTTACATGATGACAGATTTTGAAGATGAGAGCAAACAAAAAAAAGTCTCTGATTTTTTTTTTTTTTTTTTTTTGGTTGGCAAATAATTTCCTCATCAATCCCCCATTTCCTCTTTTTGTCTTTCAATCACACAGGGAAGTAAAAACGATGAGTTTAACCCACTGGAATGAGGTTAAGCGTTGGACTAGAAGAGATAAGTTAGCCTAGTTAGACTAACTTGTGTGACTTCTGTTTCCTGACTGGGCTCTGCCTGATACAGGAATTAGTTCCAGGAGTAGGATAACAAGACAAACCTCAAAGGACTTTTGCACTGGTTTGATTGTGTCCTTGGGCTTAGACATAGTGTTAAGTTAATGGGAAATGGGACAGAGCAATCAATGATGCAATAAGTGGTATGACAGTTAATCAAATTAACCCTGGCTGTTGACTGTAATGAAGTACCCGTTGGAGAAGCGCCTTGAGGGACCAAATGGTGGCTACATTTGAGTTTGGCAGAAATGATGACTACAAAGACTGTGCTGGGGTGTGGCTTCTTCTGAATATATGGAACACTTAAAAAAGGACAAGTTCAGATCATTAAACTGTCAGCTCACATTTACCATGAGAGAACCAGAGAACTTCCATGGTAGCCCCAGTAAAAAGTTTTATGTTTTATAGCCATGGAGCTCACCTTGCTAACATCAGATTTAAATGTGCCAGTTGCAGAATTATAACCTAAGCTGAATTCCACAGACACCTAGTCTCATTTGAAGGCAATGAATGAGGAAAAGTGTGATCCTGAGATCTGGGATGAGGATATTTGGGCAGACTCAGCTGATACTGAGAATCTTGAACTCCCAAGCTACTCTGACCCTCCCTGTTCAGTGGGAACAGTACTAGTCTGTTCTGCCTGTGTCTGTGAAGATTGGTGTTTTTTGGCTTGAAGATCCTAAAATAACCTCACCATAACAGTAAGGGCAGTTTCCTGGAAAAAAAAAAAAAGAAAAAAAAAAAAACTCCTCTCCTCAAGATCTAACTCAAATATCCCTCACTGACACCGACAACAGAAAACAATATAATACCAGATTGAGCCAAATACTTTTATGATTCACTTGCCAGAGATTTAGGATTTAATGTTTAGCTCATATAGCTGGTTGACTTGGTTGGCTGACTGAAACTTGGAACTTGGACTCCATAATAGGCTACAGTTTAATGAGTCTGGAAGGCCATAAATTCCCCAGCAAAACAAGGCTTAAGAAAATAGAAACATTAATGCATGCATCCTGTGCAACTTGCACATAAACAATCCCTCCACCATGACACCCCAGAATGGGCCCAGAGGATAGGTCCTTCCGTAAGGCTCCAGTTTCATTACTAGAGTGCCATTATATATGGGCAAGAGGCCATTATTCTGGTCCCTTTATCACCATGCCAATCACATAACTCATCATAGAGCAACAAAATAAGAACTTCTCTATTGTTATCTCTCTAGCCTTTTGTCTCCTTTGTGGCATTCCATACAGACTGAATTATTTATTTGTATGTTGTTCTGTGTGCTTTTTTTGGTTTGGTTTATTTGTTTTACCTATTTGTTTTTACTGTCTCCTGCACTTAAGTTCTTTGAGAAGAGGCACTGCATGCCACCTTGTTCACCATTGTATGTTCACTGCCTAGCACAGTACCTGGTACACAGGCATTCAATAAAAATGTATTAAAGCCATAACCAAAGAAATGCAGAGTTAGTCTGTCTTTGACAATATTAAATACTGGTCCTACTTTCTCTGGGAATAAATATGTTCATGCAAACATTCTCCTCCCAAAGAGGTGATTTACATCTCAGTTAAAAATCTGTCTTAACTTATAAATCTCCTCTGTGTATTTCTTCAGCTTAGAACGGAAGACATAGTCTGCTGATATCACCTCCCCTATTAATTCCATATTATGCCCAGAAAAACATTTGAAATTTTTAACAAGGATAAAACCCATTCCTTTTAATGAAGGTCAATTCAGTGTCTTTACCATCTGTTCCTTCATGAAAATGTTTGAACAGGATCCATTCTCCAGAATCACATTTCTGCCAACAGTCATGTGCCACCTCATATCATAAGTTAACCAAATTCTCAAATATCATTAAAGCATATCTTCTGAGTCACTGAGCAATTGTTGTACAGGCTGCAGTACTTGCTCAAAGTGTCATGAGGTAGCTTTTCTTGTTTCTGTATCGAGTAGTTGGTAGATTCATGCATATCATAGCATTTCAAAATTCAACATTCCATTTAGTCGAAAAGCATCTACTTCCTGCCTATGAACCTTTACTTCCAGCAACTAGTAGATATATTCATTAAGAGCCAATTTCTAGACACACCCACAAACACAACATTCATCATATTAAGAGTTATTATATACGGGGTGGGGTGGGGGCAGCCCCAAGATGGCAGAGAGGAGACAATACCAGAATGCAGCTCCCAGGAAATGAGACACAGAGGGCTAGAAGCCTTCACGATTCCAAGAGAGGTACCAGGTTCATTTTGGCGGGGACTGGAAGGACTCTGAAAGTAGCCCCAGAGAGGGAGCCAAGGAAAAGGAACCATGACAGGGCAGGGTGCATCCCCACCTGGAACATGCAGTCCGCTCAGAGGGCGAGGGGACTTCACCCCTCAGTGCTCCCATTTGGATCATCCCTGTGCTTAGCTCATCCCTCCTTCAACCCATGGTCCACGAGAGCCCTGCCAGACAGTGGGGCACTGTGGGTTTTCCATGCAGATCTGAGCCATGGCTCCTGTCTGGTGCCATAAATTGTCTGCCGGACCAGGACACAAGTTAGGACTAGCTCCAGCGGGATGGAACAACCCGTCCCACAGAAAGAAGCAGAATTGAAAGGAGGGAAACAGGTCATAAGGCCTGTCAAGCCCTACCCCATACAAAACTCAAACTGAAGCCCGCACGCCAGAGAGCTTGGCAGCAAATACACCAGTTTGACCCCAACCAGGAAGATCAAGCTCAGGGAAGGAGACATTGGGAAGGTGGGGCTAATTTAACCTGCAAACAAACACCAGTGGAAGACCACCCACCCACCCAGCAACCTCACTGAATCCCAGGCAGCCCAGCAGCATCCCTACAGGCCAAAAAAGATATAGCTCCAACTGCAACAAAAAGGACATCCACTCAGAGATTTCTCCCAAAATCACCAACTTCAAAGATAAAAGGGAGATAAATCCATGAAGATGGAGGAAAAAACCAGCGCAAAAAGGATGAAACCTTAAAAGACAGAACACCTCTTCCCCTCCCAGGGATCACAACTCCTCACCATCAAGGAAACAAAGCAAGACAGAAAATGAGTGTGACAAATTGACAGAAGCAGGCTTCAGAAGGTGGATAATTACAAACTTTTCTGAGTTAAAAGGCCATGTTCTAACCCAATGCAAAGAAACTAAGAACCTTGAAAAAAGGTTAGACGAAATGCTAACTAGAATAACTGCTTAGAGAAGAACATAAATGACTTGATGGAGCTGAAAAACACAGAACAAGAACTTTGCAAGGCATGCACAAGTTTCAACAACTGAATTGTTCAAGTAGAAGAAAGGATATCAGAGACAGAAGATGAAATCAATGAAATAAAACGAGAAGTTAAGATTAGAGAAAAAAGAATGAAAAGAAATGAACAAAGTCTCCAAGAACTATGGGATTATGTGAGAAGACCTAATCTACGCTTGATCGGCGTACCTGAATGTGACAGGGAGAATGAATCCAAGTTGGAAAACACTCTTCAGGATATTATCCAAGAGAAAATCCCCAATATAACAAGGTAGGCCAACATTCAAATCCAGGAAATACAGAGAATACCACAAAGATATTCCTCAAGAAGAGCAACCCCAAGGTACATAATCGTCAGATTCACCAGGGTTGAAATGAAGGAAAAAATCCTAAGGGCAGCCAGAGAGAAAGATCAAGTCACCCACAAAGGAAAGACCATCAGACTCACAACAGATCTCTCAGCAAAAACTCTACAAGCTAGAAGGGAGTGGGGGCCAACATTCAACATCCTTAAAGAAAATAACTTTCAACCCAGAATTTCAAATCCGGCCAAATTAAGCTTCACAAGTGAAGGAGAAATAAAATCCTTTATGGACAAGCAATTGTTGAGAGATTTCGTCACTACAAGACCTGCCTTACAAGAACTCCTGAAGGATGTACTAAACATGGAAAGGAACAACCAGCACCAGCTACTACAAAAATGTACCAAATGGTAACTAAACATAGAAAGGAACAACTAGTACCAGCCACTTCAAAAACGTACCAAATGGTAAAGAGCATCGACACAATGAAGTAACTGTGTCAACTAATGGGCAAAACAACCAGCTAGTATCAAAATGGCAGGATAAAATTCACACATAACAATATTAACCTTAAAGGTAAATGGGCTAAATGCCCCAATCAAAAGACACAGACTGGTAAATTGGATAAAAAGTCAAAACCCATTAGTGTGCAGTTTTCAGGAAACCCATCTCACATGGAAGGACACACATAAGCTCAAAATAAAGGGATGGAGGAAGATGTACTAAGCAAATGGAGAGCAAAAAGAAAGCAGGAGTTGCAATCCTAGTCTCTGATAAAATAGACTTTAAACCAACAAAGATCAACAGAGACAAGGGCATTACATAATGGTAAAAGGATCAATGCAACAAGAAGAGCTAACGATCCTAAATATATATGCACCCAATACAGGAGCACCCAGATACATAAAGCAAGTTCTTAACGACCTACAAAGAGACTTAGACTCCCACACACTAATAATGGAAGACTTTAACACTCCACTGTCAATCTTAGACAGATCAATGAGACAGAAAATTAACAAGGATATCCAGGACTTGAACTTAGACTTCGAACAAGCAAACCTAACAGACATCTACAGAACTCTCCAACCCAAATCCACAGAATATATGTTATTCTCAGCACCATATCACACCTGTTCTAAAATTGACCACATAACTGGAAAGAAATCACTCCTCAGCAAATGCAAGAAAACAAAAATCATAACAAACTGTCTCTCAGACCACAGTGCAATCAAATTAGAACTCAGGATTAAGAAACTAACTCAGAGCCACACAACTTGATGGAAACTGAACAACTGGCTCTTGAATGTTGACTGGATAAACAACGAAATGAAGGAAGAAATAAAGATGTTCTTCGAAACCAACGAGAATGAAGACACAATGTACCAGAATCTCTGGGACACACTTAAAGCAATGTCTAGAGAAAAATTTACAGCAATAAAGGCCCACATGAGAATAAAGAAAAGATCTAAAATCAACATCCTATCATCAAAATTCAAAGAGCTAGAGGAGCAAGATTAAAAAAAACTCAAAAGCTAGCAGAACACAAGAAATAACTAAGATCAAAGTAGAACTGAAGTAGACAGAGAAACAAAAAACCCTTCAAAAAATCAATAAAATCCAGGAGCTGGTTTTTTGAAAAGATCAACAAAATAGACAGACTGCTAGCCAGATTAATTTAAAAAAAAAAAAAAGAGAGAGAGAGAAGAATCAAATCGATGCAACAAAAAACAATAAAGGGGATATCACCACTGATTCCACAGAAATACTAACTACTATCAGAGATTACTACAAACAACTCTATGCACATAAACCAGTAAACCTGGAGGAAATGGATAAATTCCTGGACACTTGCACCCTCCCAAGCCTAAACTAGGAAGAAGTCAAAACCCTAAACAGACCAATAACAAGGGCTGAAATTGAGGCAGCAATTAGTAGCCTACCAACCAAAAAAAGCCCAGGTCCAGATGGGTTCACAGGGGAATTCTACCAGATGTACAAAGAGGAGCTGGTACCACTCCTTCTGAAACTATTCCAAACAATCCAAAAAGAGGGAATCCTTCCAAGTCATTTTATAGACCAACATCATCCTGATACCAAAACCCGGCAGAGACTCAACAAAAAAAGAAAACTTCAGCCCAATATCCATGATGAACACAGATGCAAAAATCTTCAATAAAATACTGGCAAACCAATTCAAACAGCACATCAAAAACCTTATCTATCACGATCAAGTAGGTTTCATCCCAGGGATGCAAGGCTGGTTCAACATATGCAAGTCTATAAATGTAATCCACCACAGAAACAGAACCAAAGACAAAAACCACATGATCATCTCAAAAGATGCAGAGAAGGCCTTTGACAAAATTCAACAGCTCTTTATGCTAAAAACTCTCAATAAACTAGGTATTGATGGAACATATCTCAAAATAATAAAAGCTATTTACGACAAACCCACAGCCAATATCATACTGAATGGGCAAAAACTGGAAGCATTCCCTTTGAAATCTGGAACTAGACAAGGATGCCCTCTCTCTCCCCACTCCTATTCAATATAGTATTGGAAGTTCTAGCCAGAGCAATCAGGAAAGAAAAAGAAATAAAGGATATTCAATTAGGAAAGGAGGAAGTCAAAGTGTCTCTATTTGAGGACGACATGACTGTATATTTAGAAGACCCCATCATCTCAGCCCCAAATCCCCTGAAACTGATAAGCAACTTCAGCAAAGTCTCAGGATACAAGAATCAACGTGCAGAAATCACAAGCATTCCTATACACCAATAACAGACTTAAAGAGAGCCAAATCAAGAAAAAACTGCTATTCATAATTGCTACAACGATAATCAAATACCTAAGAATACACCTAACAAAGGATGTAAAGGACCTCTTCAAGGAGAACTACAAACCACTGCTCAAGGAAATAAGAGAGGACACAAATGGAAAAACATTCCATGCTCATGGTTAGAAAGAATCAATATCATGGAAATGGCCATACTGCCCATAATAATTTATAGATTAAACACTATCCCCATCAAGCTACCTATGACCCTCTTCACAGAACTGGGAAAAACCACTTTAGACTTCATATGGAACCAAAAGAGAGCCTGCATAGCCAAGACAATTCTACGCAAAAAGAGCAAAGCTGGAGGCATCATGCTACCTGACTTCAAACTATACCACAAGCCTACAGTAATTAAAACAGCATGGTACTGGTACCAAAACAGAGATATTGACCAATGGAACAGAACAGAGGCCTCGGAGGCAACACCACACATCTACAACCATCTGATCTTTGACAAACCTGACAAAAACAAGCAATAGGGAAGGAATTCCCTGTTTGATAAATGGTGTTGGGAAAACTGGCTAGCCATGTGCAGAAAGCAGAAACTGGACCCCTTCTGACACCTTACACTAAAATTAACTCCAGATGGATTAAAGACTTAAACGTAAGAATAACACCATAAAAACCCTAGAAGAAAACCCAGGCAAAACCATTCAGGACATAGGCATAGGCAAGGACTTCATGACTAAAACACCAAAACCATTCAGGACATAGGCACAGGCAAGGACTTCATGACTAAAACACCAAAAGCATTGGCAACAAAAGCCAAAATAGACAAATGGGATCTAATTAAACTCCAGAGCTTCTGTACAGCAAAAGAAACAATCATTAGAGTGAACCAGCAACCAACAGAATGGGAAAAAATTTTTGCAATCTACCCATCTGAAAAAGGCTAATATCCAGAATCTACGAAGAACTAAAACAGATCTACAAGAAAAAAAACAAACAAATCCATTCAAAAGTGGGTGAAGGAGATGAATAGACACTTTTCAAAAGAAGACATTTATGAGGCCAACAAACATGAAAAAATGCTCATCGTCACTGATCATTAGAGAAATGCAAATCAAAACCACATTGAGATACCATCTCAAGCCAGTTAGAATGGTGATCATTAAAAAATCTGGAGACGGCCAGGCATGGTGGCTCAAGCCTGTAATCCCAGCATTTTGGGAGGCCAAGGTGGGTGGATCACAAGGTCAAGAGATCAAGACCATCCTGGTCAACATGGTGAAACCCTGTCTCTACTAAAAATACCAAAAAAATTAGCTGGGCATGGTGGCGCATGCCTGTAATCCCAGCTACTCAGGAGGTTGAGGCAGAAGAATTGCCTGAACCCAGGAGGCGGAAGTTGCAGTGAGCCAAGACTGCGCCATTGCACTCCAGCCTGGGTAACAAGAGTGAAACTCCGTCTCAAAAAAAAAAAAAAAAAAAAAGCCGGGCGCGGTGGCTCAAGCCTGTAATCCCAGCACTTTGGGAGGCTGAGGTGGGTGGATCACGAGGTCGAGAGATCGAGACCATCCTGGTCAACATGGTGAAACCCCGTCTCTACTAAAAGTGCAAAAAATTAGCTGGGCATGGTGGCGCGTGCCTGTAATCCCAGCTACTCAGGAGGCTGAGGCAGGAGAATTGCCTGAGCCCAGGAGGCGGAGGTTGCGGTGAGCCGAGATCGCGCCATTGCACTCCAGCCTGGGTAACAAGGGCGAAACTCCGTCTCAAAAAAAAAAAAAAAAATCTGGAGACAACAGATGCTGGAGAGGATGTGGAGAAATAGGAACACTTTTACACTGTTGTTGGGAGTGTAAATTAGTTCAACCATTGTGGAAGACGGTGTAGCGATTCCTCAAGGACCTAGAAATAGAAATTCCATTTGACCCAGCAATTCCATTACTAGGTATTTATCCAAAGGATTATAAATCATTCAATTATAAAGACACATGCACACATATGTTCATTGCAGCACTGTTTACAATAGCAAAGACCTGGAACCAACCCAAATGCCCATCAATGATAGACTGGACAAGGAAAATGTGGCACATATACACCATGGAATACTATGCAGCCATAAAAAACAATGAGTTTGTGAGGGACATGGACGAACCTAGAAACCATCATTCTCAGCAAACTGACACAAGAACAGAAAATCAAACACTGCATGTTCTCACTCATAGGCGGGTGTTGAACAATGAGAACACATGGACACAGGGAGGGGAGCATCACACACTGGGGTCTGTCGTGGGGCAGTAGGGGAGGGACAGTGGGGGGTAGGGAGGTTGGGGAGAAATGCCAGATATAGGTGACAGGGGAAAGGAGGCAGCAAACCATACTGCCATGTATGTACCTATGCAACAATCCTGCAGGTTCTGCACATATACCCCATAACCTAAAGTGCAATAAAATATATATATGTAAAAGAGTTATTATATACAAGACTACAAGAAGCTAAGAATGAAGCAATACTGAGATCCAAGCAGTATGTTAAATTCATCTACTATCTGAGTAACTACTTCTGGCTCATTCATGCCATGGCTTAATTCAGATTCAGACCTCAGAAAACTGTAAAATACTGTATCACTTGGTCCTTTGGGGTTACACTTACATAGCTGAAATCTTGAATGTTAAAATCCTCAAATGCCAATGATATATTGTATATCTATATATGACATGCTCAGCTTTGTAAAGATATGTACTCTCAGCAAGGTTAAAATAGTTAAATAAAAAAAAAAGTAACTTAGTATTGGGAATCTCCAATAAGGCTCTGTGGTATGGTTTGCCTGTGTCCCCATCCAAATCTCATTTTTAATTGTATCTCCCATAATTCCCATGTGTTATGGGAGGGATCTGGTAAGAGATCCCTGGATCATGGGGGCAGTACCCCCCATACTGTTCTCGGGGTAGTGAATAAGTCTCAAGAGATCTGATGGTTTTACAGGGGAAAAACGCTTTTCGCATGGTTCTCATTCTTTCTCTTGCCTGCTGCCGTGTAAGATGTGCCTTTTGCCTTCTGCCATAATTGTGAGGCCTCCCCAGCCATGTGAGTCTATTAACCCTCTTTTTCTTTACAAATTCCTCAGTCCCATATATGCCTTTATCAGCGGCGTGAAAAATAGACTAATACACTCTGCTTTTTATCTAAAGATGAAGGGAAGCTATATGTAATCTGTCCAATAGGACCAGCTATGGTCTGAAGAGAAATGGTAACAAAAATATATACCTTGTAAGTATGTTGGAAGAATCAAAGGAGATAATAAGTGAATACATGTGAGAGAATGAATAAATAATAAAGCACCATATAAATGTTAGCAGTAGGTGGTAATATTAGTAACAAAATATAGAAGAAATCCTCTCTCATCAATTCTCACTGAAAGAATTTGGACAATCTGTTAGTTGAGAAGTTAGTTAAAACAAGGACTCACAGAGATAAATATACATTGTAATCATTTTATTTTCACTTAAACCATATACAAATGTAATTCATTCACCAATCCTCTTTGTAGGGCCAAGACCTTGTCTTTGAGACTAGATCTGCAGACCAGAGCTCCAGTTTTTCTTGCATGCATCACACCATACTCTATCACTTATAATTGTTTCAGTTCTAATAGAGTACAGAACAAACTTCAACACATATGAAACAATCAGGGGAGCAGATTTCTTACCTTTTCTAAGTTCTTCCAGTATTTTACATTTGTCTTTGTTCAACACTAATTTGATGGCCAATGTTTCGTTGTGGGCTTTTTTTTTTTTTTTTTTCTTGAGATGGAATCTTGCTCTGTCACCAGGCTAGAGTGCAATGGCTCAATCTCGGCTCACTGCAACCTCTGCTTCCTGGGTTCAAGCAATTCTGCCTCAGCATCCTGAGTAGCCGGGACTACAGGCACGTGCCACCACACCCAGCTAATTTTCGTATTTTTAGGAGAGACGGGGTTTCACCATGTTGGCCAGGATAGTCTCAATTCCTTGACCTCGTGATCCACCCACCTCAGCCTTTCAAAGTGCTGGGATTACAGGCGTGAGCCACCCTGCCCGGCCCAATTTTTCAAAGAAGTAATTTTAGTCACTGTTTTTCAGAGCATTCAACTTAGTTTTTATAGAAACAACTCTAGATTTTACACTAACAGTTCATCATTTCACAGAATATTTAGTAAAAAAATACTCAACGTAAGTTTGGAAATAAACACAACTGATTCTTAATAAGTAAACAATTTGATTTGTGAGGATAAAATTACATGAGCATTATATGAAGAAGCTTCCTGGCTACAAATGGTCAGCAAGCTGGGGACATCAGTTAGTATGTTTTACCAAACAAATGAACAGTATTGGTTTATCCATCTGGTTCATTTAGTAGAAGTTAGTTGAGTCTTTGCCACATTGTAATTCAGGTCTCAAGCATAGTTGCCTAAGAAGAAAGTTTAAAAAACTTCCCCCGTCACATGGAAATTGCTCTTTTCTACTTTTCCTAAAACATATGTGTTATACATTTAGAAACACTGAGGTGAAAAGAGTAAAAAGCATTCAGGAATACTGAAATGAAGCCACAGCAAACAAATTTGGATGTTTCAGCAGAATATGATAAAATAATCAGAGAATTTGACTCCTGGCAAGAGAAACAAAACAAATCACTAAAAGACATTTTAAGCAAATTACAATTATCCTAAAACAATTTTAAAACAATTTTGTTTGTTTTCTAAAACGGAGTCTCCCTCTGTGGACCAAGCTAGAGTGCAGTGGCACAATCTCGGCTCACCATAACCTCCGCCTCCCAGGTTCAAGAGATTCTCCTGCTTCAGACTCCTGAGTAGCTGGGATTACAGCGCTCACCATGACGCCCAGCTAATTTTTTTGTATTTTTAGTAGAGATGGGGTTTCATCATGTTGGTCAGGCCAGTCTCGAACTCTTGACCTCAGGTGATCCACCCCCCTCAGCCTCCCAAAGTGCTGGGATTACAGGTGTGAGCCACTGCGCCCAGCCTAAAATTGATTATCCATCTTTAAAGCATCCCATGCTTTTTCATGATATCTCTCCTTGAAAAAGAAAGTTTCTCGAACTATAAATAACTATGTCAGTACCAAAGAACTGCTTGAAAACATTAAATAGCTATGCATTCCTTTTGTTTGATGTGAGAACTTACTTATTTCACTGGAAACCTGGTCAAGTTTATCCTGTGATCTGCTGATAAGGACAACCTTCATTCCACGCTTTGCTAACTGAAACAGCAAAGGAGATCTGAATCACACCTGCACATGCCACTGAAAAACATTCATGAGCTATAACCCCCATTTTAAGAAAACCTGTCCAGATGATAGTTAACAATAAAACACATATAAATCCAAGTGCAACGAATACACAATCCAAAATGAAGATTTTACCCAAAAAATTCCCCAAAAAGTTATCTTTCTAAAACAAGCTAATATTAAATATCAAAGGGTTTTAGAAGGAGGGAGACTTTTACTTTTTCATTTTATACCATTTATACCATTTCGGTTTTTTAAATCATTGTTTACTACTTCTATAATTTAAAAATTAGCTTTAAAAAAGTTTTTGTGCCAAGCACAGTGGTTCACGCCTGTAATCCCAGCATTTTAGGAGGCTGAAGTGGGGGAATTGCTTAAGCCCAGGAGCCAAAAACCATCCTGGGCAACGTTGTAAAATCCCATCTCTATAAATAATTTTTAACAAAAAATTTTTTTTATTTGGTAAATTATCTGGGTGTGGTGACACACACCTATAGTTCCAGCTACTCAGGAGGCTGAGGTGAGAGGATCACCTGAGCTCAGGAAGTCTAGGCTACACTGAGCCATGACTGCACCACTATACTTCAGCTTGCAACAGAGCAAGACCTTGCCTCAAAAAAAAAAAAAAAAAAAAAAAAAAAAAAAAAAAAATTTTGGTGCAGAATGGATATATAAAACAAACATAAGAGGACTGGCAAAGAAAACTACCATTAAAACTACCATTCCTAAAAATATGATGATTTTCAAAATTTTAATTGGAGCATTATACTTTATGGACCATGGCAAACTAAAGAAGTTAATTGAATAAATTAATAAAGAATTTTCCTAGGCCAAGTGTGGTGGCTCACACCTGTAATCCCAGCACTTTAGGATGCCAAGGCAGGCAGATCACAAGGTCAGGAGATCAAGACCATCCTGGCCAACGTGATGAAACTCTGTCTCTACTAAAACTACAAAAATTAGCTGGGCATGGTGGCACGTGCCTATAATCCTAGCTACTCGGGAAGCTGAGGCAGAAGAATCGCTTAAACCAGGGAGTGGGAGGTTGCAGTGAGCCGAGATCATGCCACTGCACTCCAACCTGGTGACAGAACGAAACTCTGTCTCGAAAAAAAAAAAAAAAAAAATTCCTGAGGAACATCTTTTATGTACATGCCCCAGTATGTGTTAGTGCTGTACATAATGAAAAAGACTTACACAAATGTGGTTACTATCCCAGGACACATAGAGTAGTGGAGGAAAAAAAAGCACTAATCTGTATAGAACTATTTAGTGAAATATTCTAGACAGAAAACAAATGAGCAATAAATTAGGTGCTATGAACTAAAAGTGATTTAGCAAACTAATATTCCAGTCTTATATCCTAAAGTCAGGGTTTATTAAGTAGTGAGTAATATTGCAAATGATGCTATGGAAGAACGTTTTTTATAAAAATAAAAATGTTGGTGATGATTTGCAAAATTAATTTGCTATAACCACTTAAAAAACCATTAGCCCACACTGATACCTTCTTTAAAAAAAATTAATAGGGGAAACGGAATAAGGAAAAGCTTCTAAAGGAAAATACCATCTTAATAAATGTAGAAGGAGAGATATCATTAGAAAAAAAAAAATCACCATTTTTTTGTTTGTTTGTTTTGAGATAGAGTCTCACTCTGTTGCCCAGGCTGGAGTACATTGGCGCAATCTTGGCTCACTGCAACCTCGGCTTCCGGGGTTCAAGTGATTCTCCTGCCTCAGCCTCCTGAGTAGCTGTGATTACAAGCACCTAGCACCACACCCAGCTAATTTTTGTATTTTTAGTAGAGATAGGGTTTCACCGTGTTGGCCAGGCTGGTCTTGAACTCCTGAAGTCAGGTGATCCACCTGCCTCGGCCTCCCAAAGTGCTAGGATTACAGGCATGAGCTACCAAACCCAATCAAAAAAAAAAAAAAAAAAATCACCATTTTTTAAGCACCATGGTAACAATCCATCTAAGCAAAAATTGAATGAATCCTAACACCAATGGATAAAAGATTGTTGGGAAATAATATATTTATACAATCTCAAAGTGTCATCCCACATATTCCTTATTAATCACCTTTATAATCAATAATGGAACAAATGAGACTTCTTATGCCTCCTGATCAGATGAACTCAGAAGGATAAACCTGTGTAGCCTTCCTGATGAAAAAATGTTTATCCTGAATCTAATGGGAAAACAATGAGACAAATCCAAATTTGCCTGCAAAACAACTAACCTGGATTTTTCAAAAATGGCATTCTTATAAAAGAAAAATAAGGTTAAGTTACTCTTTTAGATTAATGGAGACTAAGAGACATGACACCAAATACATGCATAATCCTTACCTGGATCTTGGAACACTTGGAAAAACAACAATTAAAAAAGAGCTTAAAAGGATGTACTGGGCAGCTGGATACCTGCATATGGGCTGTATGTTATACAAGAGTATTGTGTCAAGTTAAACTTCCTATTGTGACCAATATATTGGGATTATAAGGGTGAATGTTTCAGTTCTTAGAATATTCATCCTGGAATATTTAAGGGTGAACTCTTATTTCTGTAACTAACTTACAAATGGTCCAGCCAAATAATAATAATAAGTAAATTATATGTTCCAAATAGTAACAATTAGTGACTCCAGGTGAAGAGTATAAAGGTGTTGGTAATATTCTTGCAACTTTTCTGTAGTCTAGGTATTTTTCCAAATAAAAAACTGGAAAAATTTAAATTAACAAAAAGACGCTTTGATAATGATCAATGAAAGATCCAATGAATCTGCTGGGATCTTTATTAGAATCACTCCACTGTTACGGATCATTTCATCATAGGCTGCAGGCGCCTTCTCAGGGAACAGAAGGCAGGGAAACTTGCTTAAAGAATACTGCCACGGCTCCTGCTTTGTACATCGTCTTCAAACCATGATGCTTTTCTGTTCTTTAATTTCATTGCAGAGAACTTGAATCTTCTGCCTGTATCTATCAATACCTTTCTGTTAATCACAGTCCTTCTTGTGAAAATGATGGCATGGACTAGCCTAGAAATATCACCACCTATAATAATATTTCTATTTTTTGAATAGAAATATTCAAAAAACAGTTCAAAATAATTGACTTTCAAATCTGAAGACTGTACACACTTACATGATATAACATAAAAGTATACTAAATTGTTCCCAGTTGCAAGTAACCAGTACAACCAGAAAGTTTTATACTGATTTTACATAAAAATTTGTTTCAAAAAATTGTGTCTGTTTAAGCAAATACAGTATTTCCAACGAGGTAGAAACAAAAAGCATCTATTGTACCATACAACATTATAATTGTGTTTATACTTCAAAAATCAAAACTACTGTAAGAAATCATCCTATGTTTATTCTTATTTTTTATATTGAAAGGGAAGATCTTGAAAATCACCTACCTCTTCAGCATATGATTTTCCAATTCCATCAGTACTACCTGTGACAACTGGGAAAGGGAAAAAAAGCGATAGTTTAGTCTAAGAATTACAATGAAGAACTCGTCACAGTTAGAACCCACCAATTACATACAAGAGAACCAGTGTGATATCTTGATGTAAGAGACAGAACAGTTCCAGTGGTTCAAATCAAGGACTGAATACACACTGCAGTAGCTAAAATTTTAAAAGGACTTCAAAATCAAGTGTTAAAAAGGAAAGTGGAGCAACTGGAACTCGCACACATTGCTGGTGGCACTGAAAAGTTGGTACAATTATTTTGGAAAATACTATTTGCCAGTATGTTTAGAACTAAAAATATGCCTACCTTATGACCCACCAATTCTCAAGAGATAGGAATGCATTTATGTCTACCCAAAGAATGTTCATAGTAGCTTAGTTGGTACACAGTAGGTAAATACAACTAAATATTAACCTACAGAAGAATAAGTAAATTGAGATATAGACAAACAATGGAATAGTAAACAGCAATAAAAATGAACTACTGATATAGGCAAAACATGAATGAATCTCTAAGACATAACAAAAGCCTGACACAAAATGTAAGTTCAAGAAAAAGCAAAACTAATCTATGGTGACAGAAGTCAGAATATTGGTTACCTCTGGATAGTAGAGTAGATAACGGGAAAGGGCAATACAGGAATCTTCCAGGATACAGGAAATATTCTGTATCTTTTTAGGGTGGCAGTTACCACTGTGTGTGTGTGTGTGTAGATTCACTGAGCTGCACACTTAAGTACACATTTACTATATATATCTTCATAAACTAGTTTTTAAAACAAAGGGTAGTAAAAGTAAATATGAAATAATTTAATTCTTCTATGAGAAACCATATTTATCTTTTAAAAAAATATTTATTTATTTATTTATTTTTATTCACCTGGTTACAGGTGGGCTGAGGCCAAAAAGGGCATCAGCCTATCTTTTTTTTTTTTTGAGGACTGGCTCATGTCTAGTACATTCAGAAAAAAAGATTTGGGATTCAAAACATTTTGAATCCCACGTCAGCATACTTTTCATAATCAGCTTATTGTTCTCTCAAACAAAAATCTACGTGCCTTGTAGAATAAACCTTTTTACATTTTATTATTTTTATTACACTTCAAGTTCTGGAGTACATGTGTAGAATGTGCAGGTCTGTTACATAATTATATACATAACATGGTGGTTTGCTGCATCCATCACCCTGTCATCTATATTAGGCATTTCTCCTAATGTTATCCCTCCCCATAAACCCCCTCTCCCCGACAGGCCCGGGTGTGTGTCTATGTGTTTTCCCTGTGTCTATGTGTTCTCATTGTTCAACTCCCACTTATGAATGAGAACATATGGTGTTTGGTTTTCCGTTCTTGTGGAAAAATCATATTTATCTTACAACCTCAAAAACTTTATGTAACAGAAACATTTGAAAATTATAATTGGCCATGCTACACATGATAGCTTAGCTCTGGAATACCAGAATCATGTTATAAGTTTAAAGCATAGATGTGGCCGGGCACAATGGCTCAAGCCTGTAATCCCAGCACTTTGGGAGGCCGAGGCGGGTGGATCACGAGGTCAAGAGATCAAGACCATCCTGGTCAACATGGTGAAACCCCGTCTCTACTAAAAATATAAAAAAATTAGCTGGGCATGGTGGCACATTCCTGTAATCCCAGCTACTCAGGAGGCTGAGGCAGGAGAATTGCCTGAGCCCAGGAGGCGGAGGTTGCGGTGAGCCGAGACTGCGCCATTGCACTCCAGCCTGGGTAACAAGAGTGAAACTCTGTCTCAAAAAAAAAAAGCATAGATGTCTGCTTCAAAAAGGAATGCCTCCCCAAATTCTCTAAATATGCATTTTCCCAAAACATTTACCGATTTTAAAAAACAAGTTATGGTGTAAAGAAGAATTTTCTTGTATTGTCCACTTCTTTTAAATTATACAAGATGGTCCCTAATTTTACTATTGAGAAAAATGATAAACACATTCATATTTTCCCTTGCCATGTCTCTCATAATCTCATAGACTTTCATCATGTTCTTGCTTAGCTGATCTCTTCCCACAATTAAAAATAAAAATAAAAAATAAAAAATAAAAATGTCATAATAGGCCACGTGCAGTGGCTCACACCTGTAATCCCAGCATTTTGGGAGGCCGAGGTGGGCGGACTATGAGGTCACAAGTTTGAGACCAGCCTGGTCAACATAGTGAAACCCCATCTCTACTAAAAATACAAAAAAATTAGCTGGGTATGGTGGCGGGTGCCTGTAATCCCAGCTACTTGGGAGGCTGAGGCAAAGAGAATCACTTGAACCTGGGCAGCGCTGCAGTGAGCCCAGAGCATGCCACTGCACTCCAGCCCCAGCAACAGTGCGAAACTCCGTCTCAAAAAAAAAAAAAAAAAGTTGAAATTTCCAGAGAACAGTATAACAAACCCCCAGGTACCCAGAACCCAGTTTCACCAATGAAACACTTGAGAGATTAACCTTGCTTCCTCTCACACTGGATTATTTCTAAGTAAAGGCATCATATCACTTCATTCATAACTATTACCATTTGTTTCTGCTATTAAAAATAGCCACAATACCATTATCTCATTCCTAACATTGTAAATAACAATTCCTCGATACCAAATATGTAATCACTATAAATTCTGCCAAATGTTTCAAAAAACTTTTAACAATTGTTCTAATCAGGATTCAATAGGTTCCATAATAAAATTTGTTAATATGTTAATTAACCATCTCTATAATCACTTTCTTCTCTCCCCACTTCACTATCTCAATTTATTGGTTTAAGATATTAAGTCATAGGTTTGTGCTTTCTCAGCCTGTCCTTGATATCATTTAGCATATTCTTCTGTCCCATGGAGGCTGGATATAGATACTTGATCAAATTCAGGTTTGAATTTTTTGGTAAGAGTACTTCATAAGAGATAATGCATTTTTACATCAGGAAGCATATGTCTGGTTATCTTTCGTTTTGTTATATTAGCAGCCACTGCTGGTCACCATTGAGATTCATTATTTCATTAGGGATTGCAAAATGGTGGTAATAGAGTTCAATCATTCATCTTCATCTATTAGCTGGAATATTTCCAAAGATAAATTATTTCTCATTAGTTAGTTACCATGATATATAGCTTATGTAAAAATATAAGAAAAATGTTTGATTTTTTTTTTTTTTTGCCTCTATCAGTTTTCAAAATAAATTGGTTCTCTGGCATCTTCCAAAGGTAATCCATGTGATTTTGTCACTATTGTTCCGTTTATAAGAAACATTAATAACTCGCAGATGTAAATGTTTGTGGGAGAACCTAACTATAGAAAACTGAGCATTATATGAAATCTCCTCCAACCTCTTGATCAATTTGTAACTTTTTTTTTTCTTTTAAATTTCAACTTTTATTTTAGATATGGGGGTATGTGTGTAGGTTTGTTACATGGGCATATTCCTTGATGCTAAGGTTTGAGGTATATATCCCACCACCTAGGTAGAGAGGATAGTACCCAATGGGTAGTTTTTCAACTCACCCCCTTTCCCTCCACCCTCTAGTAGACCACAGTGTCTATTGTTCCCATATTTATGTCCATGGGTGCTCAATGTTTAGCTCCCACTTGTAAGTGAGAACATGCACTATTTGGTCTTTTGTTCCTGTGTTAATTTGCTTAAGATTATGGTCTTAAGCAAATTAACTAGCTTAATCTATGTTGCTGCAAAGGATATGATTTTATTCTTTTTTATGGCTGTGGAGTATTCCATAGTATATATGTACCACATTTTCTTTATCCAATCTGCCACTGATGGGCACCTGGTCTGATTCCATGTCTTTGCTATTGTGAATAGTGTAGCAATGGACATGGTTTTCTGTAACTTTTCATCTCCTGACTGTTTTTAGAGGCACAGGAATCCAAATTTTATAGTGTATCCTTGTTACTGATTCACTAATGTTTCACAAGTGATGGATAAACATATTCTAATTGTTTCAAACTTTCTCCTCTTCCTTTTCTCTGTGATAAACTTTTCTCCCCTCTCCAAGATCCCGGAACCATACCTCCTACCCTCTTTCATCAAAGCCTCATTGCAGATCCACCAACTCCACTGTTCTAGATCACTTTACGTGAAAGAAAACTTCCTCTTTCTAAACTTCCACAGCACTTGACACATCTTTATGTCTACGGCACTGTACCACTCTATTTTGAACTGTATTTCCTTACATCTACAGGTCTTAATTCTTCTGTAAGATTCTAGGCTCCTTGCTAGGCAACGTGCACAAGGTAAGTGTTCCATAGACATTTGCAGAGTGTTTGAATGATGATCGGCATTTAGTTGGTCTAAAAAACTGCAGAACACACAAGACTTGGACTGCTTTCCTGACAATCTTGTTTCTCAAAAGTCTTTATTTATAAGTACAGTATCTTACACTTTCCTACACTAACATCTATTAGCCACTGACCTATTTACAAATCCTGTTTGTAACTAGATTATTCTGCTTTAAGCCTATAACTGTGAAGCAAGAAAACCACATATAGTCATGAGCTCATAACAACATTTCTGTCAGCAATAAACCACATATACAGCTCTGGTCCCATAAGATTACAATGGAGTGAACAATTCCCATCACCTAGTAGCTGTTATAATGGAATGCATTAATCATGTGTTTGTGGTCATGCTGGTATAAACAAACCTAGTGATAGAAAAGTACAGCACATACAACTATATAATATATATATGTATTATGTCTACATATAGTATACGTACATATATATATATACATATATATATGTAGCTTGAAAATAATAAGCAACTATGTTACTAGGTTATGAATTTACTTTTTATCATTAGAGTGTACTCCTTCTGCTTTATAGAAAAAAAAAGTTAACTGTAAACAGCCTCAGGCAGGTCCTTCAGGAGATACTCCAGAAGAAGGCACTGCTATCATAGGAGTTGGCAGCTCTGTGTGTGTGATTGTGTCTGAAGACCTTCCAATGCAACAAGATGTGGAGGTGAAAAACACTGATATTGAGGATCCTGACCTGGGGTAGCCCCAGGCCAATGTGTATGTTTTATATCTTTGTTTTTAACAAAAAAGCTTAAAAAGTAAAAAATAAAAATTTAAATTTTAAAAATAGAATAAGCATATAAAGAAGATATTTTTGTACAGTATATAATGTGCTTCTTTTCTAAGCTAAGTGTTATTACAAGAGTCCAAAAAATAAGCAATATAAGTTTATAAAGTAAAAGGGTTACAGTAAGCTAATTTATTATCCAAAAAAAATTTTTTTAATAAAGTCAATATAGCCCAAGTATTGTGTTTATGAAATCTACAGTAGCGCACAGTAACATTGCAGGCCTTCACATTCACTCACCACTCACTCACTTACCCAGAGAAACTCCAGTCCTGCAAGTTCCATTCACAGTAAGTGTCCTATACAGATGTGCCATTTTTAATCTTTTATTTTTAAGAGTCAGGGTCTTACTCTGTCACCCAGACTGGAGTACAATGGTGTGACCCTAGGTCACTGCAGCCTCTCACTCTTGGGCTCACGTGATCCTCTTACCTTAGCCTCCCATATAGCTACAGGCACATGCTACCATATCTGACCAACTTTTTTTTTCCCCCTGTAAAGACCAGGTCTTGCTTTGTTGAACTCATGGCCTCCAGCAATGCTCCCACCTCGGCCTTATAAATGCTAGAATTATAGGCATGAGACACCATGCTTGGCCTTTTAAATATTTTGTACCATATTTTCACTGAGTACTTTTTCTGTGTTTGGATATATTTAGATACAAAAATACTTACCACTGTGTTATAATTGCCTATAGTATTCAGCCCAGTAACATGCTATTATATATAGATTTATAGCCTAGGAGCTATAAGCCATACCATATAACCTAGGTATGTACTGTAGGTTAAACCATCTAGGTTTGTGGAAGTATACTCCCTTGATGCTTGCACAACAACAAAATTGTCTAGCAACATATTTCTCAGAGTGTATCCCTACCATTAAGCGACATATGACTATATATGAATATAGTAATAAGTTGATGGCAGTATCATCAGATTTCTAAGATTAAGGGCTCAAAAATCTCTTAATGAGACTATGCTGAAGAATGAAACTATGTAAAGTCACTCAGTACTCTGCATCTAAAAATTTGACTGGAATCTATTTCAAAAGAATACAGATAACTGTTACATCTGTGTATTCATTTTTTAAATAGCCAACTCTGGGCTGATGTAAAAACCAGCATACCATAAAACTAAAAACATTCTTAGGCCAGAATATGCCAGGTCTAGAGATTCTGAAATCTGCAATGTATAATGTCTTCCTTTTCCAGATTCTCCAGTTGTTGGAGTTTGTAATGGATACTGTTAGTGCACCAGCCAGATCCTCCGTTCCAGCACACAGGTACTCATTCGATCCTCTCTTGCCAGGAGTGTGACCTGCTGCCAGCTCAGGGCTGAGTCTCTCCCAGTAACTGCTCTCAGCCAAAGGGGGCTGCCTTGCTCCCCTGGGAAGTACATGTTTAATGGCAAGGCCACACTCAGGGACAAGGTGGGTTCCCTCACCTCACCTTAGGCATCTCTCTAGGGTCATCCTACATTCAGGGCCAATGGTATCAGCTACAACCTTTGCTACACTTGCATCACAGTTCGACTTCTCCCTCTGCTCAATTCTGCTTCTTTTGCTTTCTCCCAGGTGTTATTCCTGAGAATCTTCCTGAATACACCTCACATACACATGAACCAATATTGATAAAATTAACAAAAGCCCTTTCTTTTTCAGATTTCCTTATTTGTTACTGAATGTCCTTTTTCTGATCTAGGATCCCATCCAGAATATCACATCACATTTAGTCATCATGTCTCCTTATATGACAGTTTAAAATACAACACTGTCTAATTTTGCATATCTTTTTGTAAAAAGTTTCTTTTCTAACCACACATATAATCGCTTAGCTGGGTATATAATTATAAACAGGAAATCATTTTTAACAAAAAAACTTTAGACAACTCTCCACTGTCTTCTAACACAAGTATCACTTTTAAATGTTTCACCATTCTTATTTCCCACTATTTGTATGTAACCTGCTTTTTTTGGTCACTGGAGCTTTTAGAATCATTACTTAGTCTGTAGGACTCAATCATGAAAATATACCCAAATGAGTGGGTGTTTTTCCATTTACTGGTGCTAGGCATTGGTAGGCCTTAAAATTCATGATCTTCAGTTCTCTGAAAAGTTTCTTATGTTAATTGTTGGATAACATCTGCCTCACATTTTTCTCTTCCTAGAATTTCTATACATCAGAATTTGGACTTAATAGTTTCTCTATTAATCTTTTCTTTTTGCTCTATTTTCCTGTAAATTTCTTCAACTTTATCCTCCAAACCATCTATGTACTTTTTAAATGTAGGCTGTCAATTTTTCTACTTTGAAGAATCTTCCATATTCCTACTGCTCTTCTGCACATTCTCACTCTTTCTCGTTTTTAACAGTATCTTGTTCTTATTATAGATCCATTATCTAATCTCTGAGGACATTAATTACAGTTTGCTTATATATTTACATTTTCTTCTACTCTTTTTTTTTGAGACGGAGTCTTGCTCTGTCACCAGGCTGGAGTACAGTGGCGCAATCTCGGCTCACTGCAACCTCTGCCTTCTAGGTTCAAGAGATTTTTCGGCCTCAGCCTCCCGAGTAGCTGGGACCACAGGTGCGTGCCACCATGCCTGGCTAATTTTTTTGTATTTTTAGTAGAGATGAGGTTTCACCATGTTGGCCAGGATGGTCTCGATCTCTTGACCTCGTGATTCGCCCGCCTCAGCCTCCCAATTTCTTCTACTCTTTATCTTCTGTTCCTCTAAGTTCTTTCTTGATTGTTTTGGTCACTGTCACTCTCATCTTGGCTGCATTAAAATGTCAGTTAGAGTGCATAGGTGGGGTGATTACACCGTGGCCCTCACTACAACCCAATCGATGGGCAAATCAGCTTTTTCACTGGGGAATCCACAAAAGTCCTCACAGGTGTTATTCCTGAGAATACTCCTGAATATACCTCACATACCCATGAACCAATATTGTCAGTATCTGTCTCTTCTCTGGGGCTCTTCAGTGTCTCTTAAAAAGCATTCCCTCATTTCCAGTCTTCTGGCTGCCGAGCAGTTATTAGTTTGCAGATGTCATCCTCTGTTCTCACTCAGGTGTCTCACCTTGGGGCCTCTGCTGCTTAATTTCCCTGAGCCTCAAGGACATCTGCCCCACCCCTGTCTTTTGAGGTACCCGATATATCCAATTCCTGTGTTGTTCTGGGATCCAAGGGACAAACTTGCCTGTTTCCCAATGGTGGCCCCACTATGAGGACTCAGTATCTGCTCTGGAAGTCAGTTACGACTCCACCACCTTCAATAGCTGTGACTGGGGATGAAGGATGACAGAAGTTCCCTAGCTGCATCAAAATGGAGCTTTCCATTTCTTATCCTTCTAACTTTTAGAGAACATTTCCAAGACATGAAAGGCCAAAAGTATTGCTGCCTCATCATTTTAAAACTAGAAGCACTCAAGTTTCCTCTTAAGCATATCATACCAAAGTAGACTAACTTTAGTTGAGAAATGATACTAAACACACTTAGAAAAATTTATGCCCAGCAAGAACACTTGTTCCTATCTTCTGCTAGCAACTATCAAATTCAAATGAAACTAACAGTCTTCAGAAACTATTATGTGTATGACTATCGAGAATACAATGATGTATAAGGGCAACACTCAGTATTAGATATTCTATAAATTACCCATTTCATGGTTAGGACTTTAAATGTAAGCAGAAACAATATGATTTTATGTTGTACAGATATTAAAAATGTAACCTCTGATATTTTAGAGAAAAATATCACTTTTCCATTTTCTCATACTTCTCAAAACCAACTCCAACACTGCCCAGTTATGTGTAACATTACCTCACAAGTAAATATTTTTTCTGAGAAAACAGAGAAGTGCAAAAATTATTTAAGGGCATTAAAAAAACAAAACTGGAAATCCAGAGCCTCTCTTAGCCATCTCTAGAATACCACTGTATTTCTACTATAATACTAATTCTATAATTCTCTTAGCCATCTCTAGAACACCACTGTATTTCTACTATAATACTAATTCTATAATTCTATAATGCTAATAATTAGTATTATATACAGTGCTCAGGCAATGGGAGACCAAGTATCATTTCCCCAGCAAAGGAAATGACAAAGCCTTTAGATTTGCAAGTTACATGATGGGTAATGTATTATATTTGCAATAATGTACAAACATAACCAAATTTCAGTCAATCATGAAAGAAAAAGTCTTACTCAACAAACATGAAAAAATTCAGATGTATTTATTTAAGAGAGTGGGAACAAGAATTGTCCTGCTTTTGGTTTTAAAGGTATTTCCATGGGGGGCGGTGGCTCATCCTAATACTTTGGGAGGCTAAATGTTAGGATAGTAGGAGGACTGCTTGACCCCAGGAGTTCAAGACCAGCCTGGGTAACATAGTGAGACCCATTTCTATTTAAAAAACAAAAAAACTCAAGAAAATCACCCAGTGTGGTGGCACACACCTATAGTCCCAGCTACTCAGGAAACTGAGGCAGGAGGATCCTCTCAGCCCAGGAAGTTGAGGATGAAGTCAGTTATGATTACACCACTGTCCTCCAACCTGGGTGACAGTGAGATCCTGTCTCAAATAAAAAAGAAAAAAGGACATTTCCTTTACTTTAAAACTATGTATCTTCCCAACAGTAGTAGTAGAGATAGCAGCTGTAGTTGAATAGAAAATCCCTCAATCAAGTTCAGTAATTTCTTATTTTTATAAAATAGCAGTGTGACTTTTCTATTAAAATGAAACTATACTGTCTGGGGAGTCAATTCTTCATCATAAATTTTAGAAAGGTAAACCAAAGCATACAACCTCAAATCAAAAGTCTGTTAGTAGTTACTTCTGGGGAATTAGGGAAAGACAGGAAAGAGATTACTTTTTATAGTTATTTTTACTCTTTGCATTTTTTAACCATGTGCATGTACTGCATTTTTTTTTAAGTCCTTTGCGGCCAGGCACAGTGGCTCATGCCTGTAATCCCAGAACTGGGGGGCAGAGCTGGGTGGATCACGAGGTCAGAAATTGGAGAGCAGCCTGGGTAACATGGTGAAAACCCGTCTCTACTAAAATAAAAAAAAATTAGCCAAGCATGGTGTGGCAGGCACCTGTAAACCCAGCTACTTGGGAGACTGAGGCAGGAGAAGCGCCTGAACCTGGGAGGCCGAGGTTGCAGTGAGCCAAGACTGCGCCACTGCAAAAACAAAACAAAACAAAACAAAAAAAAAAAAAGCTACTATGGTGTAAACTGAGCCAGCAGACTCATCTACTTCAACTTCCCAAAATCGGGGTGTTATTGCTTAAATCAGTGTTTCTTGGCCTGGCACAGTGGTTCACTTGGGAAGCCAAGGCAGACAAATCACCTGAGGTCAGGAGTTTGAGACCAGCCTGACCAATATGGAGAAAACGTGTCTCTACTAAAAATACAAAAAGTTTGTTGGGCGTGGTGGCGCAAGCCTGTAATCCCAACTACTCGGGAGGATGAGGCAGGAGAATCACTTGAACTCAGAGACAGAGGTTGCAGTGAGCCAAGATTGTGCCCATTGCACCCCAGCCGAGGCAACAAGAGCAAAACTCTGCCCCCCCACCAACAAAAAAAGAAAAAAAAAAAAACAGTGTTTCTCAAGGTGACTTAAGTTTTCTTAAAGGTGAAAAATTTAATAGAAAACGTGATTACTTAATTACTGTTTACTTCTTATAAAGGACCATCAGTTTCAATTAATTAGTGTAAAAAAAATGTAAGTGTCGAAATTTAAAAAAATTAATCAATGTGGTACCTAAGATCTTCTATTGGTTCATCTTCGGGAAACACTGATGTAAACACTCAGACCCATATAATACCATGAAAACCAAATAAAACAAAAACCAGCTTCCAAGTCATCCAAATCAGAAAATACTGCTTGGTTTTTTTCTGAGACAGTCTCACTCTGTTGCCCAGGCTAGAATGCAGTGGGGTAGCATGATCTCGGCTTACCGCAACCTCCACCTCCAAGGTTCAAGCAATTCTCCTGCCTCAGCCTCCCAAGTAGCTGAGGACCACAGGCACGTGCCACCACACCCGGCTAATTTTTGTATTTTTAGTAGAGACAGGGTTTCACTGTGTTGGTCAGGCTAGTCTCGAACTCCTGACCTTACGTGATCCATCAGCCTCAGCCTCTCAAAGTGCTGGGATTACAGGCGTGAGCCACCATGCCTGGCCTTTTGTAGTTTCTTAAAATGAAAAAACAAAGCATTCATAGGAACACTGAAATGGTAAGATCCAATGTGCAAAATCTACTCTGGGGATGCCAGCCTTCATGTGTTAAATGCACAAGTGGGCCAGAGCCTGCTGTCTGCCTTGCTTAATATCCATTCTTCCCTTCTTCCTTTGTAAGAGAACACTGACTTTTAACCCAGCATATTGTGGCCTGGAATAAAGACCTACCGGCTAGGAGTGGCCATGTGATAAATTTTAGGGAACAAGGTGAAGCAGGGTTGTGAAGGACTTTGAGAAAGTCTGCTTAACTGAAGCTGACTTGGCAGAGAGAGGCCTCTTTTGCCCTTCATCTAGCCAATTCTAAAGTGATAGTTGGAGCTGGAGTAGTCTCTTAAAACCATGAAATAATCTTAAGGGTAGAAGCCATGGGCGAAGATAATGGAACAGTATCGTAAGAATCAAGGTCCCTGATACCCCTGAATTATCACGCCATTTTAAAATCCCAATCATTTCTTCTTTTACTGCTTGTCATAAAGAATCAGACATACACAAAAGTTCTAGTCTTTAAAGTGCGTGAAAAATAAACTTCTGTCTTATTGAAGAAACTATGATAGGCCCAGAAAAGCAAGCGTTAACTGTCAACAAGATGAATCATGAAAACAAAATATTATTCACATCATCATAAAAATATTTGCTCAAGGTATGTCACTGATATCATCCAGTTAATTCCGACAACTATTACCCCAACCTACGCTCTCATCCCAAACACAAAGACCTGTGTGAGGAATCTTTCATCCCTCCTCACTCAATCCATGCTATACACAGTTAAAAATTATCTTTCTCAAACACTATTTTTTCTCTGCCAAGAAGTTACATTTCCCTTTGGCCAACTATATAAAGCCTGAAACAAATTCATTCACTTCTTCCCATTGCTACCACCTAGAGCTGCTATCATTCGTCTCCCACAACAGCTACTGTAATAGCTTTCTAAGGCATTCACCTGGTCCCATTCTTACTCCTCACCAATTCATTCTCTACATCGCAGCCAAAACAATCACTCCAAATGTAAATCTGAACTTCACTTCCCTGCCTAAAACCTGTTACTGGCTTCCCACTCCCCTCATCCTTTACAAGGTCCTCCATGAGCTGACCTTACTATTCCTACCACTTTCCTCCTTCCACTCAAGCCTGCCCCAGTTGTGCTGAAATTTTTCCAGTTCCTACAAGGTAACACGCTTTCTCTTCACAAATGTTCCCTACACTTCCAACATACACTCAGCTATGGTTTGAATGTGTTCCTTTCAAAAGTCAGGTGTTGAAACTTACTGGCCCATGTGACAATAGTAAGCCATGGAGATATTAAGACGTAATTAAGCCATGAGGGGAGTGGAATTAAGGTCCTTATAAACGAATCTTAACGAAGTGTTCCTTCAGCCAACTTGCCTTTCTGCCTTCTGCCCTGTGAGGACACAGCATTCCAAGGAGGCAGTGACAAGGTGCCATCCTGGAAGCACACAGGATCCCTCTCCAGACAACTGAACCTGCGGGCACCTTGAACTTAGACTTCCTGGTATGCAAAACTGTGAAAAAATACAGTTCTGTTCTTTATGTATTTTATTATAGCAGCACAAATGAACTAAGACATACTTCTAGCTGTGTTGCCCTCTCATTCTTGAAGTTTTTCACTTAAACCATCTCTTCTCCCCTTGAGCTTTTGTTGACCTCTAGACTAACTTAGGACCTCATACAGAATCCCTGCCCCATAGTACTCTGTACTCACCCTTTGTGAAAGTTGATCATACAAGTTGGGTCATTCTTGTCATACCCAACTGAAATAGAGACAAGAAGCCAGGGGGAAGAGCCCTTGGGGTACAAAACACTGCTCCAGGAATGTAATTCTCAGCAAGCTGAACCTGCTTGTTGTCACCGGACACCAGTTTTATCTATGTTTGCTGCAACTCTAGAACTAATTTTGTCCAAAGCAGTTGCTCACCAATCAGGACTACCCAGCTCCCCAAACCCTTACCCAAAGCCAGTGACCGTTCTCAAAGAGCAATAGGTAACATTTCTCCTTTTTATAAAACCTCTAGTTTTCTCTTTGCTCTTTGGAGAAAGTGCTTTTGGTTCAGGCTGGAGACTCTCTGTTTTGCAAACTGATATTGCCAATAAAACTCTCTTTCCTACTATCTAGCCATCCTGGTGGTCCTTTGGACAACCGTCAAGACATTCATCATGCAGGATTCTGTAAGAGCAGGGTCTGTCTGGGTCATCACAGTCTGCTAGAACAGAACCTGGCAAAAAGCAGGTGATTAATGAGGTTTTACTGTATGAATGGATGAGTAAATGAATGAAGGGAGATTATAAAAGGAAAACTAACCTTTTATGAATCTACCCACTGCTTTTTCCACATCTTATTTAGAAATAAGTACACAACCCCATACACTCTTCAGCCTCCCCTCAACATCAAGAATCAATGATCTAAAAGTGAAATTTCCAAGAAATTTAACAGAGAGAAGTTTAACTTTATGATAAACCTGTAGATTTGCACTTTCAAAGAATTCTGAGGCTGTCCTTGAAAAGTGATGATTTTGGGGGAACAAGACACACTGGGGCCTGTTGGAGAGGGTGGGGACTAGGGGAGGGAGAGTATCAGGAAGAATAGCTAATGGGCACTGAGCGTAATATCTAGGTCAGGCGTCCCCAGACTTTTTACACAAGGGGCCAGTTCACTGTCCCTCAGACTGTTGGAGGGCCGCCACATACTGTGCTCCTCTCACTGACCACCAATGAAAGAGGTGCCCCTTCCTGAAGTGCGGCGGGGGGCCGGATAAATGGCCTCAGGGGGCTGCATGCGGCAGTTTGGGGACGCCTGACCTAGGTGATGGGATGATCTGTGCAGCAAACCACCGTGGCACACGTTTACCTATGCATCAAACCTGCACATCCTGCACATGCACTCCTGAACTTAAAAGCTGAAGAAAAAAAAAGAGAGAGACAAGTGATGATTTTCAGTGCTAGGGAGAACTACTGCACTCATACTGTGCCAGTGAACTAGTCCAAGACAGAATTAGACAAAGGGGAAACTAACCACTTTTGGTTTAGTAAAACATGCTAAAACAAGTTTTACAAAAAAACGCTAAATTACCAAAGTAGTGACAGTTCACTATTCTTGTCACCAAGATTTGCTTCTTCATTTAACATGGATGTCCTCAGATTACATTTTGCCATAGAATAAGTGGTAAGTTAAGGTAACTTTTAACAATATACAGAAAAAGGCTGTATGGTATCACCTAGAACCCTGTGGGTTGGGATAGTACATATGATGGTCATGGGTAGCACTAAAGTAGAGGAGGAGAAGGGAAGGGGGAAAAGGAAGTTTTTTTTTTTTAAAGGCTTATGTCTTCATATACAAATATAACACCAGAACCCAAATTTACAAGCCGTTGAGAAGATGGAAACCGACAACTATAAAGAATAGCCCAACTTGGCATTCAGAAGTGTCTAGCTTGCTAAGGATTATATAAAATACTGGCAACTGACCAGAGCTCCACTTCCAGATTTTATACAGTCAACAAAAATACTTCAGTCTGTGTAGGTTAAAAATATTCTACTCGTTTTGTCCTCAACTTGCTAGGAACAGATATTTTTAGTAAGAACCCAATCAACCTTATCAAAATCAAACATCAAAAATAGACTAGAGGAACACTGAAAGCAAACTCACTATTTTTAGCTCTTCTGTCTATTCCCTGCCACTACCCACAAAACTCTGACTGTAAAGTCCATGCCTAAGAGCTTCACTATTCCAAGCAGGTTCTTTCTTATGACTCTTTTTTCCCTGGAACACCTGAATGCAGAAAACACTCGATTGATTAAAGATTAATACTGCCGCAAACCATGACAGCTGCCTTTCCTCTGAGTGCTTTGGGAAGAGGGTGGTAGGAATAGAAAATGATAGAGAGCTTGCATCAGTATTCCTCTTGGGAATCTATTACATGGAAAGAAAACTGCTATTTCAATTCCCTTTTGTTGCTAAAAATAGCAGTCTCAATTGATTCAAGCAAGCAGTGTAGGGGCTTAGCATGCTGAATTTAGAAACCACTGAAGTCCCTGAGAGCAAATGCAGACGTAGTCTTAACACACGCCAGCTCATATTTAACAAAGAACAAAGAAGAGAAGCATGCAGGGTGCAAGTTAATAAAACAGCAGCAACTTCCTCCGTTTTTATTAAAGACAAACAGTGAAAGTGATGCAATATAAGACCACTCTAACTTGGTCTCCTAATATTATAAAAATAATTTTACAGAAAAGTATTAGCTTATGCATATACCCGGATATTGGGGGCATTTTCCACAACCCCAAGGTAGGAGGAAGCACACATCTTTCTTCAAGAACAGATGACTACTGAAAGAAAATGCCCAGTTTGCAAATGTCCTGTCCCAGTACAGAAGCTCCTTTTTCCCACTCAGTCCTTTCAGGTTCCCCACTGAGCAGCCCTCTCTTCTACCCTTGACTCCCCCCTTCTTTTGATCCAATACGACACTGGCAACTGTTCTACTCGCCAGTTAAAAACCTAGCAAACCCAAAGAACAACAGTAACAAAAATTCAAAGCATCTACAGGTCCAGAACAGAAAAACAAAAACAAAGTGTGAAAAGCACGATTTGCTTAAGGCAGTTACTCCCCTAGGCCAACTTCCATGCAAGGCCCTGTGATTCCTTTTGGTGGCACCATATCCCAAAAATGCCTTCTGCCTGATTTTTTCACTAAAAACCCTTCCGAATAATGATTCATTTTGGTTAATGCCACACCCTGTTTAAAAATGCAAACCCACGTATAAGAATTAAAAGGCTATCAATCTTTATGCTGCAGTGTGATCTAACTGATTTAAACTACTTGTGGCTTCCATTGGGAATACCCAAAATGTAAGAGTAACATGGAAGGGGCCTCATGAGAATAGGAATTCTAACTGGGAACAAAGCAGTTACTACTTTTGAATCACAGGACCTGGTAAGACACCACAATGGAAAGGCTTCTGCTATTTTAGTGCAAATACAATATGAGTGTTAAGAACATGGGCACTAAAATCAAACCGGCAAGGTTCAAGCCTAGATTCAAATCCCAATTCTGCCACCTCTATTTAACCTCTACTGCTAGTTAACCTCTAGCAATAGTTAACCTCTATTGTCTCAGTTTCTTTATTTGTAAAGTGAATACAAAACTATCTGTCCCACAGAGTCACTGTCAAGATGCAATTAAATGTTAATAATAGCACCCACTATATTGGACTCCTTGCAAATTAAATGGAACAATGTATGTAATGTATTTAGAATGAGACCTGGCACATAGTAAATTCTCAATAAATGTTAGCAATTAGACAACGAATGCTAGAAAGTAGAGGGGATACTACTTTCTAGTAGACAGAGCAAATGCTAAGGTTAGCTATGACATCAAAACTACAGCAACAAAAGAAAAAGCAGGTAAAATGGACTTCGTCAAAACTAAAATTATTTTGTACATCAAAAGATTTTATACAGAGAGTGAAAAGACAACTGATATGGTTTGGCTCTGTGTCCCCACCCGAACCCATCTCCAACTGTAATCCCCATGTGTCAGGGGAGGATCCTGGTAGGTGACTGGATCATGGGGGTGGTTCCCTCATGCTGTTCTTGTGATAGTGAGTGAGTTCTCAGGAGTCTCAAGGTTTATAAGTGTGTGGCAGTTCCCTCCTCGACCTCTCGCTCCTGCCACCATATAAGGGATGCCTTGCTTCCCCTTTGCCTTCCACCATGATTCTAAGTTTCCTGAGGCCTCCCGAGCCATGCAGAACTATGAGTCAATTAAATCCCTTTTTTTGTTAAGTAAGTGACCCAGTCTTAGGTAGTTCTTTACAGCAGTGTGAAAACAGACTGATACAACAACCCATACATAGAATCACAGAAAACATTTGTAAATCACCTATCTAATAAAGGTTTAGTATCCAGAATATATAAAGAACTTGTACAACTCAGAACAAAAAGACAATCTCGTTTTAAAATTGGGCAAAGGACTTGAATAGACATTTATCCAAAGAGGATATACAAATGGCCAACAGGTATATGAAAAAAGCTCAATATTATTAGGGAAATGCAAATCAAAACCACAATGAAACACAAGTTGTCCGTAATTTTTTAAAATGTAAATTAAGTGGTGATAAGAATGTGGGGAAATTAAAGCCCTTATAAACTGCCAGCAGAAATGTAAAATGGGGCAGCCACTAAGGGAAACAGGCTGGGAGTTCCTCAGAACGATCAACAGAATTACCATATGACCTGGCAATTCCACTCCTAGGTATATACCCCCCAAAACTGAAAACCAATAAACAAAGAGAAACTTGTACATGAATGTTCCTAGCAGCACAATTGTCAATAGCCAAAAGGTAGAAACAACTCAAATGTCCAACAAATGATGGCTAGATAAACAAAGTGTAGTGTATCCATATAATGGAGTATTATTCAGCCACAAAAAGGGATGAAGGACTACTATACATGTTACAGTGTGGATGAAGCCTAAATATTAACATCACGCTAAATGAAAGAAACCAGACACAAAAGGTCATCACTGTATTCTATTTACACTAAACATCCAGAATAAACGGGTAAGTCCATAGAGAAAGAAAGCAGATTAGTGCTTGTCAGTGGCTGTGGAAGGAAGAATAGAGAGAGGGTGCTTAGTGGATATGGTGTTTCCTTTTTGGGTGACGGAAACACCTTGAAACTAGATAGAGATGAAAGCTGCACAACACTGTGAATGTACTAAAGCCCCCCTGAATTGTACACTGTGGTTAATGGTTAACTTTATGTAATCAAAATTTTACTTGAATTTCTTTTAACCATCCTCCCACGTTTTCTTTTTTAGCGATCTGAAGGGATTTTACCTTTATTGCCTTCACTTAATAAGCCAATCGTGAAATTGCTCAGTGATTTACGGGGTGGGGACAGAAGGAAGGCCGTGTTAAGAATCACTGGGGCTGTGGCACAGTTGGCCCACGGAGGTGCAGACAGGGTGGACCCTCACTGGGGCAGCTGAAGGAGCATGAACTGCCCCGCCGGCAGGCAGGTACTATTCCAAGAGTCTGAGAACTGGTACGTGATGTCCTCCGCAGCTTCCAGCTTGCACAGCTCGATCAGGCCGTCCCCTGCGGTGGCCAATGAGTTGGTGATCAGCTCGGCTGCCTGGGAATTGCCCTCAGCAGATATGATGGCCGCCTTTTCTGCTGCTTAGCCTTTTCAACCACAGATCTGGCCCTCTCTGCTTCCTGCTGGGCCACCTGTTTGGCTTCCACCACTTCTGTGAACTCCTTACCCAAGGTCAGATTGTGTCAAGAACACGCCATCCAGGATGAGCCCTAAGGTGGCTGCTTGATCCATAAGATCGTCGCTCACCTGCCTGGAGACCAGCTCTCCCCAGGTGATTAGTTCCCCAGCATCAAAGCGAGCCGCCACTGACTTGAGGATCTCGGTAGTGATGGACGGCAGCACAGGCTCATCATGGTTCCCTCTGATGCTGGTGAAGATGCGAGAAAGCTGGCTAGTGACGGGCCGGAAGAGGATGCGCAGGGTGCTGTTGACAATCTGCAAATTTTTGCTACCAGTGATGACTGGGACATACGTGGTGGAGAACGGCAGTCAAAGATAATTGGTTTCTGTACCCACGGGATGAGAATATGAGTCCCTTCCCATACCACAATGTCCTGTACTCCACGGAATTGGTCAGAGATGACGGCTCTGTGCCCAGCATCCACATTATATAGAAGGCAGAGTTCACCAGGCCTCCTGTAACAGCTAAGGCCAGGCCAAACTTGCTGATGGACTCAAACACTTTGGCAGCCATGTTTTCTTCTGCTGGACCCTCTCACACCTGCTTCCACTCCGGCCTCCACATGAATTCCCCCCAACCCCTTTTTTTAAAGTTACTGAAGATTAGCTTTTTATCATGGGCTAGATCAGGAAAGCAACAGAAATTGCTATTTTTCTTGGTGTATCGTTCCTTGAATTTGGGAAGTAAAATTCTAATCAATGTGTCACTCAATTTACACTACAGAATACAGAGAAACCTAAGTTCAGACTGCTCCTATGGGTAGAGAACAGCCTTTTTAAATTTAAATCTAAATGTAGCAAGTGCCTAACATATGCCAAACACAGTAGCAGATACTTTACAGACAATATCTATTTTAACTGTCCCAAAATTCTATGAGGTATAATTAGTAGTTGCTGAAACAACCCGAGGAGGGTGGTAAATAATAAGGCCTGAGTATAGCATCTAATTTAACAGATGAAGTGACAATCTCAGAGAGGTTAAATGACTGGTCACTCATCACCTCATAATCTCATCACCAGAACAGAAACCCAACTATACAATACAATATTGCTTTACAAACTAGTCACTATCTGTAACAGACGTATTTCGCAATAATGCACTGTGAATACACAAATACTCCAGAGTGCCTTCCTTATTAATCTGATAACACTGAACCCAACTTTATTTTTCATTATCTTTAACCAATGTTTTAACTCCAAATAGTCTGCCTGGTTATTTACCAAATAAAACATGCCAGGGAATCAGTTCCATATTGTGCCCAAGTCACTCTTCACCACTGAGAATGACATTTTTCTTTATTCCACATTCCCATCAGCCACTTTTTAAATAACCTGAGGCTAGGCATTATGACCCACGTCTGTAATCCCAGCACTCTGAGAGGCCAAGGCAAGAGGACTGCCTGAGCCAGGAGGTTTAGATTGCAGTGAACCATGATCATGTCATTGTACTCCAGTCTGGGCAATGGAGGCTGTCAATTAATTAATTAGTTAATTAATAACCTGAACTTCAGCTGCACACAGTGGCTCACATCTGTAATCCCAAGCACTTTGAGAGGCCAAGGCAAAAGGATCACGTGAGGCCAGGAGTTCAAGACCAGTCTGGGCAACAGCAAGACCCTGTCTCTACAAAAAATAAAAAAGGTTAGTCAAGCATGCTGGCACATGCCTGTAGTCCCAGCTCCTCGAGAGGCTGAGGAAGGAGGATTTCCTGGACCTAAGAGTTAAGCGGATACAGTGAGTTATAACTGGGCCATAGGGCTTACTCCTGGATGACAGAGGCCCTGTCTCTAAGAAAAAAAAAAAGATCCACCACTGATTCCAACCAATAGCCTTACTGCTGCCCCTTCCTTTTGCAGTTTCAATGAAACAACTAACCAGCAGCATTTCTTCCTGATAAGAGACCACCAACCATGGAGTATGTATTAGTCTGTTCTCATGCAGCTGATAAAGACATACCCAAGACTGGGTAATTTATAAAGGAAAGAGATTTCATTGACTCACAGTTCGGCATGGCTGGGGAGGCCTCAGGAAACTTACAATCATGGCAGAAGAGGAAGCAAACACATCCTTCTTCACATGGTGGCATCAAAGAGAAGTATAGAGCAAGAGCAGAGGAAAGCTCCTTATAAAACCATCAGATCTCATGAGAACTCACTATCAGTAGAATAGCATGAAGGTAACTGCCCCCATGATTCAATTACCTCCCACCAGAACTCTCCCACCACATAAGGCGATTATGGGAACTACAACTCAAGATGAGATTCAGGTTGGGAGGACACAGCTAAAACACACAGAGTGGTTCTGACCAGTTTACAGAGGAAGCACAGTAAAGGCTTTTGTGTGCTCTGCTTCACCTTTTGGTCAGGCCAAAAACTCCACCCTGAGATCACGCTAATGCCACCATCTTTTGGACATGGGTTCCATGCCATGGAGAGGTCTGAAGCTCAATTGCACATGTGCACATTTTCACCTTCTATAAATATTCATGATGCCTCCTAGAGCTTACTGAACATATATACTTGGTCACCCGGCTCAGCATAAATCTCTATTCCCTTTGTCCCTCCCTGGAATTGTGTATTTCTGACTTCTGGTGGGATGCTTTGCTTCCCAGCCTGTCAGAATGACCACACTGCAGCCTGCAACCCTTTATAATAAAGCTGTCCTTTCCAAGTTTATTAACCTCTTCATTCTTCAGTCAACATAGTTATATTAAACATCGCCTTAGCTTATAAACAGTATGCAAAAGCACCAGTAAGACAATAGTGTCTACTATACAAGTGCCCTTGAAATACTGTGTATAACTCAGGTATAATAAAAGTGAAAGAGGTGTAATAAGACCTACCTCGTAATTCCACTAGTTAACTTATCTTCAATGGTCCACATTTATATCCACCAAGGTAGATAAACATAAGGAAAGATCTAAGCAAAAGGCAAGGAAGGACTTATTTCAACCTAATTCATCCAGTTTAAGATTTTAGGCCGGGCGTAGTGGCTCACACCTGTAATCCCAGCACTGTGGGAGGCTGAGGCAGGTGAATCACCTGAGGTCAGGAGTTCCAGATCAGCGTGGCCAACATTGTGAAACCCCATCTCTACTAAAAATACAAAAATTAGCTGGGTGTGGTGGCGTACACCTGTAATCCCAGCTACCTGAGAGGCTGAGGCAAGATAATCACTTGAACCTGGGAGGCAGATGTTGCAGTGAGCCAAGATCACACCACTGCACTCCAGCCTAGGTGACAGAGCAAGATTCTGTCAAAAAAAAAAAAAAAGAAGAATTTAATAACATTCTTCATATAAGAAGTGAGTAAATTCTTCAAAAACAGAAACCCTAGATTTTATTCACAGTGTCTCACCTCACTAAGAGATTTAAAAATTAGATTTAGAAAGCTATTCTCCTTTTAAGCCACTAGGCTTATCACAGTAACACTAAAATAAAGTCCTATTTTGGGGCCAGAGTCTCCTAGACAGTAATTACCTCTTCTTTAAGGATTAAATATATCTTAAAGGCACGCATTTAGACATACTGATGCTGAGGCCCAGCATATCCCTAGGTACTTTAACCTGGAGAAATCAAGTCAATCTACTTGTCATGCCTGACTCAGGCCTGGTCAAGAACTTCAAAACAGCATCGCCAAAAGATAGTTTAATAAACAATTTATACATCTTGAAGACTGAAAGAAATAATGGTAGTATCAACAACAAATGTGAGGAAAGAAAGGAAGAATGCTCATCTATTCTCACCTAATGCTTTTTTTCTCATCCCTGAGGAGTCAAAAAACCACGGAAGCTCAACACAATTCCTTCTTGTTATACGACATCTGGCTGGATCCTCTTTCTACTTTTTGGTAAACCCCCAGACTTCCAACAAAATTATGTTAAGCAACTTAACTACTAACACACTTTTCAAAATGAACACTCAGTGAGATTCACTTCCAACTAAACCTTTTTAAAGGGGCCTTATATAATCCAACACATTTTTTTTTTCAGTTACAAAGATTATACTCTACATAAAATAGTGGTGGATTGACCAAGAGTCAGAAAACTTATTTTCTTGTCCTGGTTCTGCTAGCTAAATCCACCTGGACCAGTGGTTAATATTTCTGATCCTCAGTTTCAGCATCTTTACAATGTAGTTGCAAACTAAATGAACAGCCAAGACCCTGTGAGTCCATGACTATGATGAATATAAAATTACAGTAATGACTTCTCTCATCTTTTTATCTCATAAAAAAAAAAAAACACACATCCACAAGTTTTAGAAACAGTATAAGTCAAGTCAGAGCTGTGATTCAATAAACCTACAGCTAGCTCATCTTCAAACATTTAAAATAGAAAGAATATGAATAACTGAAATAAAAGAAAAACATTTTGATTTTTACCTTCTCGCCCACAGACCTTTAACAAGAAAAGAAGAAAACTTGATGCTAGTTTCTATGACATTGATTTCTTCTGTGAACCCTTAGGTAGAAGTCCTAAAGACTGGTGAAATAATTTTTTTGTTTATAATTTGAAATTTGTTTTATTCAACTTCTTAGATAAATAACTCTTTCAGATGCAATGGATGGGCAGCAGGTATAGCTGACAGTGAGCTTCATGGAATCAAAGAAAGCATACTTTCCTCCCTTCAAGAATCTATCTCTCACAAGTAGAACTTAAAAGTCTGATTTAAATGTCCTCTTATGTACTTTTCAGTGATTTCATTTCTTTACTCACATGGCTTTTTAGTCTACGAACAACGCATCTTAGAAATTTCCTGGTCTCCAGTAAAGTTTTAAATGTAAATTATTTAACAAAGTTTCACTCTCTGGACTAAAGCTCAAAGAGAGAAAAAGCAACTTCTCTGATGCCTGAAGTTAGTGTTGTGCTGTTACTAACCTACTCCCCTACTTTGTAATTAATTAATTAAAAAATTAATACTATCTGCTATTTAACATTTTGAAAACACCTTCAATCCCTCACAAGATTAGGATACTACTAAACATATCAACTTGGTATTTTATTAAATTCTATTAGATGTATAATAGTCCTCATTTCTCTTAAATTGCCACTGATCCTTAAGATACAAGGATAACTGAAACAATTATTTAAATGTCATGACTTTCTATGCCATGTGCTGGCCCTTACTAACTTACTACTCTATTGCCTTTCCCTTTTAGTTTGTCAGAATGAACACAGCCCTTAAGATGCTGGTATGTGGCAGCACTGTTTACAATACCAACATTGAAACCATAAGGGGCCACTAAATACATTTTAATATGTAATTATAGAGCATATATAGCACACATAATAACATACAGATATAGTATATAATGGTGCATACTAATCTATTATACCCATATCTATATATTATAGAAATCTATATTACATATTATAGCATATCAATACAATAAAACACAATACAGCTATCAAAAATTGTAGAAATAATAACATGTAATTTTTACTTTAGAAATCTTACAGAAGGGATCTTGTGTTCATGGCTCCTGACTACCTGATGACCAACAAAGTACTGTCATCAAAATTCCATTTTGAGATGACTCAAAATGGCTCCTCCATTTTTCTTATATCTGTTCCTTTGTTGTCTTTCTCTCACCTAGTCTCATTTATTCAAACTCTGTTGTTCCCTTATGGCCCAACTTAAATGGGCCTCCTTCACAAAGTTTTCTATGAAGCCCACCTTCTAACATGGTAATAACTTACATTTTTATATTACATCATTTTATTTGTTTGTTTTTGCCTCTCTCCTCAATTAGAATGTAAGCTTCATGAGGACAGGAATAACTGCATTTTGTTAGTGGATAAATCCTTGTGCCTAGAATAGTACCTGGCGTACAGATTATCAATAAAAATTGTTGAATAACAAATTTTCAATGTGGCCTATGTCAGATCTATTAGATTAATAAATCTTTATCTGTTTAAGCCACCATAGTTGTGTATTCTGTCACTTACAGCTGAAGACGTTTCTGACGTTAAAGCATTATAGAATATGCACAGAATATTTATTATCCCAATTATTGTTATTACTGTTATGAATTCACCAGCATTTATTATATGCTTACTATGTGCTAGGCATGATGTTCAGTATTTTTAGCACACTGCTAAATAAGCATCATCTTATTTAACGTTTATAGTAACTTCTGAGGTACATACCAATTTTATAGACGAAGAAACTGAGGCTCAGGAAAGTTGAACAGTTTGCTCAAGGTAACACAAATAGGAAATGACTGACACCAACTATGAATGCCAATTTCTGCTTCCAGTGCCTATGCTCTTACATGGCTATACTGCCATGTCTGTGAAATATATATTTTCCTCTTAAAATAACTATAAGCTCTACAAATCAGGAATCCTGTTCTCCAATCCATGGTATCTCCCAAAGCAATTAATATATTAGGCCCTCAGTAGCTACTCAGTAAATATTTGTTACCAAGATAGACAAGTGAATACCAATCCTGCTTTGGGAATCTGAGCTTTTATAAAAAAAAGACATGAATATACATTGTTAAAAAAATTAACTTACTATATTCACAAGTATGTACCCCTACTTTCTCTTGATTGCAGGAATTTTTCTTTGTTTTGGTTATATCTGTCACTCAAGCATCTGGAATCAAAACATCATCTCTGCGATGGACTGAATGTTTGTGTTCTCGCCAAATTCATAGTTGAAACCTAATCCCCAAGGTGACAGTACTAGAAGGGGGCATTTGTGGATGATTGGGTCACGAGGACAGAGTCCTCATGAATGGGATCAGTCCTCTTCGAGGTCTGAGAGAGTTCATTTGCCCCTTCTGCCATGAGAGGACACAGTGAGAAAGTATCATTTGTGAACCAGGAAACAGTCCCTCACCAGGTAACCAATTTTCCACGACCTCGATCTTGGACTTCACAGTCTTCAGAACTGTGAGAAATAAATTTCTGTTGCTTATGAGCCACCTGGTTTGTGTTACTTTGTTTTAGCAGCCCAAACAGGCTAAAACAGGCTCCTAACAAATTAAATAACTGGTGCTCTATGTCTTTAAAGATAATGATGGATTTATTTTCAATACATGGCTTTCTGCCACATAAGGTAACCCCTAGGCCCTTAGCCTGCTGTTTTTTTATGCAAAGTATTTTGTGCCAGTCCCTTGTTGGGTAAGACAAGTAAATAAATACAACACACACACACACACACACACAGAGAGAGAGAGAGAAGGCAGCCAAAAACTGACTGGACCCATGAAGAGAGTCCCCAGTGCATGCATTTCTCTTTTCCTTGCCCTCAGCTTAGTGATCTAAAACAGCGTCCCGTATCAGACAGTAAGTAGAGATGTGTAAGCAGCTGCAGATAGATGAATGAACTGGGTGATGCTGAAAATCTGTGAATTGAAGCATCTAATACATGAATTGAAAAAAGAAAAAAAAAAAAAAAACACTCTCCTTTTCCAAACAGTTGTATGAACAAATCAAAAGGAAAAAAAAAGAGTTGGAGGAAAAATGAGACAAAGAACAAAATCTGGTCTATGTGGCACATTTATAAAACTGATGGCCTGTCAGCAAGACACTGATGAATATTTTTGCAGGATAAAAATGGCAACGCAGGTCTAAAAATAAACCACTGCGCTGCAGACCTGTCTGGTTCAGCTACACCACTGGAATATAAACATCCTCACTAGTGTATTTTGACTCAAGGTTTCAGAAAGAAGGGAAAATCGAATGTTTTGTTAGTAAGACAAGCTATTTTACACGGTTTTAAATCAGTTATGTTCTCTACATAGTATACACTGAATTTAAGTGTAATGATTTTCATTTTCTAAAAAACGTAAAATAAATGGTAATGGCAGTAAGCCACTAACTAACCTTTTATAAAAGGCTATTTCCTCCCAACCAATTATAATAAAATAGAGTGGTATTATCACTATATCATGATAATACGAAAATATCCTAAAATAGAAATTTAAAAAGAAAATTATGAATTATTGCTAAGTTGACTTGAATGGCAGATCTAGTCAAAATGCTATCTCCAAATGGTTCTTGAAAAGGGGTGAAAACTCTATTATTTTATTTTGCATCCGAATTTACAATAAAAGCTACTACCTCAAATGTAAAAGTGAATTTACTGTCCTTTACAAGTAGCACTTTAATTCATCAAATGCATTCACCTTACTCAATCTTGCCTCAGGCAGTTATGATTCTGGTCTTAGCTAAATAGTGACTTCAATTCTAAGCATTACAAACCTCTGAAAGGCTCTCCTACAACATTCTGATTACTACCATGCCACCTTTTTAAGTAGTAAAAATGAATTACTTCTCTATAACAATTAAATGTGAATAATAAATTACACTTGATCCCTTATGACCACACTGAGTTGGAAAATAAACAGAAAATTAAAAAAATGGCCATTTTGCTTCCACCCTTGGCCACTAGTCTATTCATGGCACAGGAGCAGCCAGGGGCATCTTTGTAAAAAGTAAATGACATTACATTACTGCCCCCATTCAATTCCCTCAGTGACTTCCCATTACTCAAAATAGCACAACACCATGGCTGGCTAATTCTAAATTTTTTTTTTTTTTTTTTTTTTTTTTGAGACAGTTTCATTCTTGTTGCCCAGGCTGGAATGCAATGGCGCTGTCTCAGCTCTCTGCAACCTCCGCCTCCTGGGTTCAAACGATTCTCAGGCCTCAGCCTCCCAAATAGCTGGGATTACAGGTGCCTGCCACTATGCCCAGCTAATTTTTCTTGTATTTTTAGTAGAGACAGGGCTTCACCATGTTGGCCAGGCTGGTCTCGAACTCCTGGCCTCAAGTGACCCACCTGTCACTTTTGGTCTCCCCAAGTGCTGGGATTACAGGTGTGAGCCACCACACCTGGCCAATTCTTAAATCTTTTGTAGAGACAAGAGCTTACTGTGTTGGCCAGGCTGCTCTTGAACCCCTGACCTAAAGCAATACTTCCACTTCAGCCTTCCGACGTGCTGGGATTATAGGTGTGAGCCACAGTGCCCAGTCTCACTGCCTAATTCTTGACAGCAGATAGCTACACATTAAAATGTAAATACATCCTCCAACATACATCTGTATACTTCCTCCATTGCAGCTTCTATGCCATCAAAGTAATGGTAAAGTCTTCTAATGGAGAGAAGAGAAACAACATATAAAGAGCTGTAAGATGAAAATAATTTCACTTTAGGAGTTTTCATTTTCAACCTTATTTTTGTAGTAGGATCACAAAGTTATTAGTGGTCAAGAGAAAACTCTCAATCCCCACTTCAAGCTTGCTCCTCTGTCAGAACTCCCCATGGGACTACGCATTGATTGCTCAAGCCAAAAGCCTCAACGTTGGCTTTGATTCCCCCATTCCCATATTCAATCCTCCATAAGACCTGTCTACTCTTAAGACATACCACCTATGACCACTTCTTTAAAAGTACCACGCCCTGCTTCAAGGCCCCATCATTTATACCCCTCCTAGATGACGGCAAGCCTCCTTAACAACCATCCTACTTCCACCCTTCGCCACTAGTCTATTTACTGCACAGCAGCCACAGATATCTTTGCAAAAAGTAAATGACATCACATCCCTAGTCCTGTTCAATTCCTTCAATGACTTCCCAATACCCAGAATAAGATCTCAAATTCTTTTTCTGTCCTACAGGATCTTTCAAGACCTCGTTCATGGCCCTTTTCTACTACCGTTTTCTCCTCTTATATTTAGCCCAGCCCCATCCATGGGTCATTTCACTTGCTTTTTCCTCTGCCTGGAACACTCTGACCCCATGTTTGGCTCCTTCTCATCACTAAGGCCACTCAACGTCATGTCTCCAGAGAGGCCTTCCTGACCACCCTATCTAAAACACCCCCACCCCAACTACCCATTTACTAGTCACTTTCTATCCCAGATTCTTGCTTATTTCCACTTCCATGTGGAATATTTACCCAATATTTTATTAGATAAATTATTTATCTATTATTACTGCCCATCATCACCTACCTGAATGTAAGCTCTATGCCTGTCTTGCTCATCACTGTATTCCCTTAAAAAAAAAATAATGTATAAATTAATAATCTACAGTAGCAAAAACTGCAAACTCAAATACCTATAGGAGCCAAGAAGGTCATGAAAGTGAGTAAATCAGGCAATTTCTAGCTAATATGGAAATGAAGGCCCAATACGACAGCTTACTGTTTTTCAAGAGAGACCTGAGATACAACCTTCTAAATAAAATCTTCCAATTGTTTAATGATGGTAAATTACATTGGCTTTTATTATTATTATTGTTAGTTAAACTCTACGCAAGCCAAAGATACTGTATCTGTGAGCCAGATACATACATAGGCTACCACTTGTTAACTTCTCACCTATAGTAAATCTTACAAGTTTAAACTTACTAGGTGCTACAGATGATTCTAAAGATTACTATAAGTCATCCCATTGCCATTCCTTCCTTCAAGACATGGAATCTATTTTCTCTTCCTTATATATGTGACTTGATTTGACTGACTTGCTTATGGAAAGTGCCAAACAACCTAAAATACACAGCATTGGTTTTGGGACCTGACGGCAGGCAGAGGAGAGGCTGAAAAAGTGGAAAGTCAGTTGTTAGCAAAGGCCAGAAGAGCGATGAGAAAATTGCTGTTAGGTGCAGGAAAGAGAGTGACTCATGTTACTTAGTGGTGGAATGTTTGGCAAGACCGTTGCCTGCAATAATATTTACCTAATTTAATAATTACATAAGATAGAATATTTACTTAATTAACTTACCAACTGGCTAAAGATATTTCCAGGTAGAACATTGAAAGTTAAGTGCCAATTGGCTTCTTCTAGCTGCATATGATAAAGTAAGGGAAGAGAGAAAATAAAGAAGGACGGTTTGATTTTTTTTTATTGCACTTTAGGTTTGGGGGTACACGTGAAGAACATGCAAGATTGTTGCATAGGTACACACATGGCAGCGTGATTTGCTGCCTTCCTCCCCTTCACCTATATCTGGCCTGTTTAATTTTTAAGCAGAATTTAGACGAAGCAGAGAGAGCGCAAGACAGTCTCTGCAAGTGGCAAAAGATCTGAAATTTAAAAATGGTCTCTGGGTAGATATGAAATCAGAGGTTTGTCCATAAGATCTTTTGTTGAGACCTTGAAAATATAGACTCTTCTCATCTATACAAAGGGACTTCTAAGAATCTTATTGACCTTTTCCTTCAATAGACAGATCCAAAGTAAAGACAGTTCTGTCCTGGAAAAGAATAATGAATGTGGCTTTTGGGACATAGAATCAATCCCTAATAACATTCACAGAAAACTCTCAAAGTTTTAAAGAAAACTAGAGTACTAAAAGTACCATCAGTTTGGACTAAAAGAGAAAGAAACAGTTCAAAATAGGAGAAATAAAGTATCTGTGGGTTCCCAACTTCGCATAGGTAAGAAGCAGGTTGGAAAGCTACTCAGCTACAAATAGGTCCTATTTCTTATAAAAAATAAAAGAGGAGGAGAAAGCCAAGAGCCCAAAGGGCTAACAATCTTACAAAACCACGTACTAGGGAACAACTCTCGAGGAGCAGAACTGGGCACTATTTAAGGTATATTTTTGACACGTGGTAAGAGACTAGTAACGTGCCCAGATGAATTTCAAAATTGCTATGAAACAGTGCTTCTAATTCTTCCTCTTTTTAAATGGGAGTGTCTACTATAGTTTTCTTGCCCCTATCTCACCATTGTATGTTGACTAGGGGATGGGAGACAGAGGCAGATAACTTATCTTTTTGTTCACAGATTTCTAAATCTAAAGAAGCTGTACTGGAGGTCAGGCACAGTGACTCATGCCTGTAATCCAAGCACTTTGGGAGGCTGAGGTGGGCAGATCATGAGGTCAGGAGTTTGAGACCAGTCCAGCCAACATGGTGAAACCCTATGTTTACTAAAAATACAGCTGGATGTGGTGGTGGGCACCTGTGTAATCCCAGCTACTCGGGAGGCTGAGGCAAGAGAATAATTTGAACCCAGGACAAGGAGGTTGCAGTGAGCCAAGATCACGCCACCGCGCTCCAGCCCGGGTGAGCAAAACTGTCTCAGAAAAAAAAGAAAGAAAGAAAGAAAAGAAAAAAAAGAAGTTGTCCTGGAGCAACTGTGCCTCAGAAATTTCATATGCATCTGGACTTTAGTTAGATGAAAAGATACTAGACTCCAGATGGATGCCATAATGGGATAAGACTTCCAAGAGAGGAGTAAAGTATATTCTGCATGTAGAAGAAATATGAATTGTTATGTTCAGAGGGCAGACTGTAGCAGCCTGTTTGCAAAGATAGCTCCAACAATAGCTTCCATCTCATGCCACTTTGCTATAGGAACTTGACTTTCTCCCATCAAAAGGTAGAATCTTTTCTCTTCCACTTAAATCTGACCTGGTCCTCTGACTTGCTTTGACCAACAGAATTTGGTAGAACTGGCTGAGTGCAGGGGCTCACGCCTGTAATCCCAGCACTTCGGGAAGCCAAGGCAAGCAGATTGCTTGAGGCCAGGAGTTTGAGACCGACCTGAGCAACATGGTGAAACCCCATCTCTACTAAAAATACAAAAATGAGCTGGGTGTGGTGGCACGTGCCTCTAATCCCAGCTTGTTGGGAGGTTGAGGTACGAGAATTGCTTAAACCCAGGAGGTGGAGGTTGCAGTGAGCCAAGATGGTGACACTACACTCCATCCTGGGCGACAAAGCAAGACTCCGTCTCCAAAAAAAAAAAGAATATGGTAGAACTGACAGTCTATAACTTTCAGATCAAGGCCTTAAGATAGCTTACAACTTCTGTTTTTACCTTGGAACAATCTCAGTACCATGTAAGGAAGCTCAACCTAGTCTAGTGAATAATGACAGACCACTGGAGAGACCATATGGAAGAAAACTGAGGCTTCCTAGGTAACAACTAGTATCAAGGCCCCAGGCATGGAGGTGAGGCCATCACGAACCCTCTAGCCCCAGCCAATATCGTGTGGAATAGAAAAACGTTGTCTCTAATAAGCTTTGACCTAACTCCTGATCCACAAAATCATAAGCAATAATATGGTTAGTTTTTAATCACTAACTTTTAGGAAAGTTTGTTATACAGCAATATGTATCTGAGACACTGGAGAAAAGCCTAGTCTGAATAATGGAAATGCGTGAATCCTTGAATTTTTAAAAAACACATTTCTAATATGGCATTCACAGTGACTTTTAGGATAACAGCCTAGGATTCATTCCTTCATATATCAAATATTTACTGAGCTTCTAATATATGTCAGGTACTGTTCTAGGCCCTGGGAAAACAGTGAATTAAAGCCCTTATGGAATTGATATTCCAGTAAGAGGAACAAAAACAGGCCTCTAAGGATCTGCTTTAATAAGTAAGATGATTTCTTATTAGCACATCAATATTTTAAGTTAGTGTTTGCCAAATAACTAAATCTAGTCTTAACTTTCTCCTTGAAATCGTTACTTGGATGCTTTATCACTGTACCAGGAGCTATTTTTAGCCCAGCCTTTCTTCAGACTGAGCTAGAAAAAAAACAAGGTCAAAATGATATAAGACCACTAGTAAATTCTGTGTACCTTCTATGTACTTCTATTGAGCACACAAAAGGTTCAGGGACCTTCTAGGTACTAAATTTATTCTGATTTAGAACACCAGCACCTTCACACCTTTGCTCCAGCACCTTCACACCTTTGCTTCTGGCATAGCCTCTTCTGCACCCTTCCCCTGCCTCCTTCACCCAGGAAACTCCCGACTCCCTCAGGTCTCACCACCATGCCAGATGGTTCTCCTTCTTCTTCTACTGCATCCTATGCACCGGTATCTCTTATCCTACTAAGTATACTAGAATAATTTCTTGTTTATTTGTTTAAATTGTCCCGACTAGATTGTTAATTCCTCCGAGGAGGAACTGTTACTTCATTCCTAACCTAGAAATCTACATGAACAGTAAGTGATCAATAAGTGTTTGTGAAATAAATGAGCCTTAAAACCTTGATTAAATCATGGTTCTCTTGTCTGTAAAATGGGGCTAATATTCCAAGAAGATGAAATTGCAACTGCCTGGCAAATTACAAAGCATTATTCAAGTATTTTATCATTATTTACCAGACATAAGCACAAATTGCCTCTTTATAATACCCTCAAAGTAGGAAGACTTGCTACACTTAAGGACATTCAGAAAAGCATACCAACTTCCAAATAAAATTCCTACGCAGTAGACATAAATTCTGGTTTGTGGTTGCTTTTGCTTTGTTTTCATCAGTCCCTCCATTTTGCAATCACCTGTTTTATGATGCTATCTGCATTTTAACTCAAAAGCATAAAAGAAAACCTTCAGGGTTTGAGATACATCCAAAGTGCCAATTCTTTTCACATAAACGTGTCTATTTGGAAACAAGGTGTTTGCATGTTATAATACCCAGGCAGGTTTATAAAAGTTCAAAGGACTGCACAGATACACATATGTACCATCAGAATTATAATTCAATCCCACATACAGCAATCACCTAGCAGAAGGACTTAAAATCAATGCAGTCCAACCTGGTAGCCACCAGACACATGTCGCTATTAATTTAATTTTTAATTAAAATTTAAAAAATTTAAAATTCAGTTCATCAGTAACACTGGTCATATTTCAAGCTCTCAATAGCTGGTGACTAGCAAATTGTACAGTGTAGATACAGAATATTTCCATCACCATAAAAAGTTCTGTTGGATAGCACTGCCTTCAATGAGTAAAACATAGGTTTCATATCAAATTACTGAGAGAATTTTTCTAATATGATTCTCTGCCTGCAGTAATGAAAACAGTTATGATATTTCTGAAGAAATATTAAACAAAGGGTAGTCTGGAAATACATCACTTTTTCATAGGTTGAACATAATGTAAAAGTTTACATTAACATTCATTCTTTGAAGTGACTAATACTCCAATTAAGAATAATTCATTTTGTTTAGCAAAGTTTTCTCACTAAAACACAGAACTTTTGTTAACGTTGTAAACTCAAAATCTCTGAGAGAGGTCTCACTCAATTTAGAAAGTTAATTTTGCCAAGGTTAAGCACGTACCCGTGACACAGCCTCAGAAGCTCTACCCCAAGGCAGTTGGGGTACCGCTGGCTTTCACACATCTTAGGAAGACATAGTTCACCAATCAATACATGTAAGATTTACATTGGTTAGATATGGAAAGGGAGGACAACTTGACAACTCGGTGGGAGAGAGGGGCTTCCAGGTCATAGGTAGATTTAAACATATTCTGACTGGCAATTGGTTGAAACAGTTATTATCAGTAGAAAAAAAAAGTCTGGGTTAAGATAACGGGTTCTGGAGACCAAGGGGGTATTTTTGTTTTGTTTGTTTTATTTTGTCCAGACTCTGTGGCCAGGCTGGAGTGCAGTGGCACCATCTCGGCTCACTGCAACCTCCACCTCCCAGGTTCAAGTAATTCTCCTGCCTCAGCCTCCTGAGTAGCTAGGACTACAGGCATGCACCACCACGCCCAGATAATTTTCGTATATTTAGTAAAGATGGGGTTTCATCATGTTAGCCAAGGTGGTCTCAATCTCTTGACCTCGTGATCCATCCACCTTGGCCTCCCAAAGTGCTGGGATTACGGTCTGAGCCACCACGCCTGGTGGAGACCAAAGTTTTATCATACAGATGAAGCCTCCAAGTCGCAGGGTTCAGAGAAAATAGATTGTAAATGTTTCTTATCAGACTTAAGGTCTGTGTTGATGTTAATATCAGAGGGGTATAATGAGGCATATCCAACCCTCACTTCATGACCTGAATCATTGTTTCAGGTTAAATTTTAGAGTGCCCTTGCTGATGAGGGAGGCCCTTCAAATTTTATTTTTGCTTTACAATGTATATCTTTATCATCGCCATTTCTGGAGTTTGGGTTCAGACAGCAATTTTCTAAAAACTTTCCCATCTGAAAAGTGAAAAGGTTTTTCAGATTAATACATTACACTGTAGGCTGGGCATGGTAGTTCATGCCTGTAATCCTAGCACTTTGGGAGGCCAAGGTATACATATTGTTTGGGCCCAGGAGTTTGAGACCAGCCTGGGCAACAAGGTAAAACCTGTCTCTACTACAAATACAAAAATTAGTCAGGTGTGGTAGCACACACGTGTAGTCACAGCTATGCAAGAGGCTGAGGTGGGAGGATCACTTAAGCCTGAGAGGTTGATGCTACAGTAAGCCATGATTGTACCATTGCACTCCAGCCTGGGCAATAGACAAGACTCTGGCTCAGAAAAAAAACAACCAACAAACAAGCAAACAAAAAAAACATACTACAGTTTAAAAGTACTCTACCTGCTAAAAATATAAGAAGCATACATTACTCTAATAGCTAAATGTTAGTTCTGTAAAATCTAACTTTAGAAAGTATTTTTTGAAGTTTCTTTCTAAAGATAAAATAAGTATTTCTGCAAACATAACTTAACTAAATTTATAAAATAATACACTAATCCGGTACTAAGATTTATATTTTATATGCATTAGATAGGTTCCTTTCTTTTGAAATATTAAACAAGCTTTCAAAAGAATGATTCAAAGTTAGTTTATAGAAATCACACAAATTCAGTGGAATTTTCAAAGAGTTTCTAAGAACAATGGTAAATTATTTATCTACTTTTAAAAGAACAACAATGAGACCAGGCATAGTGACTCATACCTGTGATCCCAGCACCTTGGGAGGACAAGGCCAGTGGATCACTTGAGGTCAGAGTTCAAGACCAGCCTGGCCAACACGGTGAAACCCTACCTCTACTAAAAATACAAAAATTAGCCAGGCATGGTGGCGCATGAACCTGTAGTCCCACCTATTTGGGAAGCTGAGGCAAGAGAATCACTTGAACCCCGGAGGTGGAGGTTGCAGTGAGCTGAGATCGTGCCACTACAGCCTGGGCAACAGAGCAAGCTCCATCTCACAAAAAAAAAAAAAAAAGAAAAGAAAAACACTAAGTATGTTTGCTCTAGGCTGTCTTGGGAGGGCAAAATATGTGTTTATTTTCAAATACTAGAGTAAAACCTCAAGGAAACTTCATTTTAATAAAAATAATCTTCAATATAAATCTTTAGGACATCTTCAGTGCTCATCAGCACCCTCTACAGTCAACTATAGTTCAGAATGAATCAGATCTTAAAACAATAATTATTTAAAATAAAATATAAATTATTTTTAAGGAACTTAAATCATATATCATCATTTCCCTTCAAGAATTTGAAAATTTATTACTAAAAATTCACATATCATGTTTTTTCTAAAAGTGAGTTCACTCTGGCAGTCTCTTAAGATATTTATGTGGTTTTGCAGAAGATGGTTAAAGGAAAAGGAACTATCCTTTTGAAAGTCTACCATGCAAGGATCCTTGCTTTAAAACCTATAAGTCATGTATTTTTATATCTAATTGTCCTGTATAGGCCTAAATTTTAAGAATCACTCTAACTGTAAAAAGGTTTGCAGAAGATATGCTCCATTAAAAGAAGATAAAGAAGGAAACACATTCCTTGAGTATGTAGAAAACTTCAAATGACAACCCATTGTAAGGATAGTTGGCTCAGGTTTTTGAAAGGGTTAAGAAAATGAAAGCCTCTGTCTACTGTTTCTCAACTATCACTCACTATATTCTTTTAGGGAAACGTATCTCCAAATTTCCACCAACACAAAACCATCAAGCCTCCTTTAACATTTCAGCTTCAATTGAGTGATCTAGTGCCCCCTCCCTAGAAGGACAGAAACACCAGCAGTTTAGCATCCCCTAACCCTGGCTCCATTCCCCAGCCCAGAGCTGCACACGTACCAGCCCATGTTCTGAACATTTGTCTCTGTAACCTTCTCAGGTGCTCAGTCAGACGTAGTCACCATTCACAATGATGAAGCCCAGTGTTCACCAAGAGATCAAGTTCAGGCCAAGTCACTGAATTTAAGCTAACTCTCTTCCTTTTTTATTCAAAAAAGGGGGAGAGTCGAAGTCAGTTCACAGTTTTCTGAGTGCTTTGAATAAAAATGTTTCTTGTTTATAACCACTTAAGGGTTTTTTTTTTTGTCTTTTCAAAAAGTTTAAAATATTAAAATTATTACTTGAGTTCATTCCAGGGGAGAAAAAAATCCAATTATTCACCTCCTAATAGACTTGCCTGATGTTTCTGGTACATCCTACCAGAGTGAATAAAAGGCTGCAAAGCATTGCATCAAAGACATTAAGTCAGAGAAGTGACAATATATCCTTCTTTGATTCATCAACAAACTCACAAAGAGGAAGACATATGCATAATAGTCTTGCTTATGGGCAACGCCTGTAATCCCAACACTTTGGGAGGCCAAGGCAGGCAGATCACCTGAGGTCAGGAGTTACAGATCAGCATGATCAACATGGCAAAACCCCGTCTCTACTAAAAATACAAAAATTAGCTGGACATGGTGGTGCACGCCTGTAATCCCAGCTACTCAGGAGGCTGAGGAACAACAATCACTTGAAACTGAGAGGCAGAGGTTGCAGTGAGCCCAGATCACACCATTGCACTCTAGCCTGGGCGACAGAGCGAGACTCTGTCTCAAAAAATAAAATAAAATAAAATAAAAATAGCCTTGCTTATAAGGGGTGAAAACAACTTCTCTCTTTTATGTAGAAAATAGCTATGCAGCTTGAACTTTACCTGGCTGTGTTATATCCTCTCTCTGCTGCTTGTTTCTTGAGCTATTTCACTGCCCTGTGTTTTCTCCACTGGAGGGCAGAGTTAGCTTAAAAAAAAAAAGGGAAATCTCATTTGGTCTATTACATAGTTCCAGAAAAGGTATGAGCGAGAAAGAAGGTTACAGTTGCTATTAGGAAGGATGTTTCAGTAATATTTCGGAATTTAATTTATCTCCGTTATCCCTGAAAAGCATTATAAAAGATAATCACTAACTGCCTAATAGCCAAATATGCTCCAAATACTACTATCTATGAAGTATAAATAAAAGATGACATGAAAAACAAGGGAGATAAAATACAATGGTAGAGATGATCCATTTTAGGCACACAGTAACCTAAAGAATACATACAAATAGAAATTCTCCTTTTCAACAACAGTACACCCAGCTACTATGGTCGACATCTCCATGAGAATGTGGTGAACCATTCAGTTCTTTTGCAATAACAAAATTCACATGTTCAGCAAAAATGCAGTTATTTTTATTTTTATTTTTTGCATAATTATTTGAGTTGATCCAATGGGAGATGCAATTCAGCATTTCATTCACAGATGCCTTTTCTTTATAAACCTAATCGGTCCTAAGGGTGTAATGCAAAATATTTTCAGTATGTTTAGGAGAAAAATTAATAAAGAGATCCATATTTACTGGACTTCTAGATAAAGTCAATAAATGTATAGTTTTCAGAGAAGTATGTAAAACAACAGCCTATTGTTGCTTTAAAAATTGCTTTAGCATAAAACTGTCATTCATTTTCAGCTTATCAATAAGTAATGTGATTACCTCTATGCTATTACCCAGGATATCAGGTTTTATTAGGTCAACTGACAAAATATAATAACTCATGCTATGGAACTAAAGGTTTGTATCACCCCAAATTTGTATGTTGAAGCTTAAATCCCCAGTGTGATGGTATTTGGGGGTGGGGCCTTTGGGAGGTTAATTATTAATGGGGTTAATGCCATTACAAGAAGAGACACAAGCATGTGAAGATACCGTGAAAGACAGCCACCTGCAAGCTAGAAGCATGCCCTCACCAGACATCAGAAGCCTTGATCTTGGACTTCCCGCCTCCAGAATTGTAGGAAATAAATTTGTTTTGTTTCAGCCATCTAGTCTATAGTATCCTGTCCTAGCAGCCCAAAGTGACCAAGACAACTTAGTTTTTGTTACAGATAGTCCACTTTAATTTTTGTAAGGTAACAAGTGGGGCAAAAATAACGGGTGACATTAAGTCTTCAAAAGAAATTATCCTAAATATCATGTATATTTAAACAAATTATGCATGTTATTTTAGAAGTGATTCACTAAAGAAAACATAATTCTACAAAATTCAGTGGCAACCAGACCCATCGCTAAGAGAAGCGGAAATTCCATTTGCCTGGTAACACAATTGATAACTCCCAATCCTTCTCCCTACTTACTTAAATTGTGACTATCTCTCAGAAGAGTATTCTAGGCAAAAGGATAAATTAGTACAACGTTTGTGCTGTAAATACACAAGAAATAGCAAGAGGGACAGTATAGCTGGAGTAAAGAAGTTTCATTCAGGTCTCAGTCTAAATGTCAATTTAATGAGAAAATCTTCCTCAACAACCATCCTATGTAAAAAAGCAGGGATACAAACTTCCCCTCCATCTTCCTCTATTATTCTATCATCTACTTTATTTTTCTTCCTATTACATTTCACCACCAAACTTAGCAAATGTTTGCTTACTGTCCATCTTTCCTCATTAAACCACAAGCTCCATGAGAGCAAAGATTTTGCCCATTTTGTTCACTGCTACACCCCTAGACATTGCAAAGTGTCTGACATACCAGAGGTGATCAATTATTTATTGAATCAATTAAATAAAAGAATAACTATGGGAGTATGGGGAGAACCTAAGAATAGATGATATAACTTCCCTGATATTACATCTTACCCTTGATGATCTGTCTATGGTATACGTCATATCCCTGATATGAGGGATCAGTACCCAATAAGGGGCACAAATGATAGTAATATTAAAATACAACAAAAAATAGAAAAAGAAATATAAAAATTCCAAAATTAAAACCAGTTATAATAGCTTTCCTATTTTTCTTGTACTTGCCGCCTTTGGCCCATTAGCAAAGAATCAAGATTCTTTTACTAGTCAGCATAATACTGTACCTTAAATAAAGGAAGAGTCATCTTTCCAAGATCCAATGAGTATTTGAGTGCTTCTCCTATAAAACTAGAAGGCAGGAAAAGAATGCACACCCACCCCACCCCTGCAACACACACACACACCCCGACACACACATACACACACCGACACACACACACACACACACCTCTTCATTCACAGGGAAAAGCTTGACTAAGTTACTCAATCTCTTTTATTAGAAAGGATACTCCCACACAAAAAGGCAGCTTTCCTTGAACCCCAAGCAACAGTGTATGACTAGAGTCTTCACAGACTGAGAGGATTCATTTCTTTTTTTCTGTTTTGATACAGAGTCTCACTCTGTTGTCCAGGCTGGAATACAGTGGTGTGGTCTTGGCTCATTGCAGCCTCCACCTCCCAGGTTCAAGTGATCCTTCTACCTTAGCCTCCCAAGTAGCTGGGATTACAAGCTTGTATCACCATGACTGGCTAATTTTTGTATTTTTAATTGAGACAAGGTTTCACCATCTTGGCCAGGCTGGTCTCTAACTTCTGACCTCAAGTGATCCGCCCACCTTAGCCTCCCAAAGTGCTGGGATTACAGGCATTAACCACCGTGCCCAGCCTGAGGATTTTCTTATTACCCTAGAATCTTTTTAGACTTAGGCCTTGTATTATTGCTATTAAAGATAAATAATATCTATCTTCTTTTTAAAAGCAATATTTATACACACACATCAGGATCTCCTAGTTCTTAAAGTCTACATCAGTAAGGACATACCACCCCACCACCACCAGGGACACAAAGTAAAGTCCATGTCCCTGAGTTCCACACATCGTTGCTCCAGCTTTTCAGTGACCCAGATGCTACATTTCCCCCATTTCTATTTTTAAAATAAAGAAATTTAGGCCGGGTGCAGTTGCTCATGCCTGTAATCCCAACATTTTGGGAGGCCAAGGCAGGTGGATCACGAGGTCAGGAGATTGAAACTACCCTGGCCAACATGGTGAAACCCCGTCTCTACTAAAATGTAAAAAATTAGCCAGGCGTGGTAGCTCACCGCCTGTAGTCCCAGCTACTCGGGAAGCTGGGGATGGGGAATCGCTATGAACCCAGGAGGTGGAGGTTGCAGTGAGCCCAGACTGAGCCACTGCACTTCAGCCTGGCAACAGAGCGAGACTCTGTCTCAAAATAAATAAATAAGTAAATTAATTAATTAATTTACCAGCCTGGGCAATACAGTGAAACCCTGTCTCTACAAAAAGTACAAAAATTAACCAGGAGGGATGGCATGCACCTGTAGTCCCAACTACTAGAGAGGCTGAGGTAGGAAGGATTATTTGGGCCAGGGTGCTCAAGACTGCAGTGAGTGTGCCACTGCATCCCAGCCTAGGTGACAGAGCAAGACCCTATCTCAAAAAAAAAAAAAAAAAAAAAAAAGAGAGAGAGAGAGAGAGACAGAGAGAAAGAAATTTAAATAGCATTGAATCTGTAATCTTATACTTCCCAAACCAGTAACATCTGAAATGGATTTCACAACCTTTATACTTAATACATTAACATGGAAAAGTGGCAGAATTAAGACTATACCCCCAGGATAATGAATACAATTGGCTTTTCGTTGGCTTTGGAACATAATGAGAGAGAAATATGCATTAAGGAGAGTTAACATATCCACATGTACCTGGACCCACTCCGCCTCACTTCATAGCCAGTCCTGATCCTCTTCAAATCCAGTTTAACTACTTTGAGCCACAGTCCCCCAGATTACCAGGTACTTGCTAAAAATGCAGTAACTAAAAGCAAAGCATCCTAAGAAACTTACTTCAAGTTAATTGAAAAGCCAATATTCCTGAATCATTTGTTAATAGTTCTCAAAGAATAACAGCAATAAGACAATTCCCACATATCTCTACTCTTTGGTTTTATAAACTACACACCTGGGCACTAAAATAATTTAATGACCTGATATGGACAAGAACTCAATATACAGCATAATCAGGAATAAGAGTTTATTCAGTGAGACTTGCAACCAGCAACCATTTCCCATACAAAAGTCTTCTCCTTTCATCTATTTCTGTATTCAAATGAATAGCAATCAATTAAGTTCACCCAAAACCCACAGGACTTTAAATCAATTATAAAATTTCGTTTGAAGCAATAAAATTTCCCTCCTTTTCTACTGAAACTGTAGCTTGGGATGGTTTCAGCTGAAACTAACAGAAATAGCCTGAAAAAACGGAATTTGTCATCTCAAAATAACGGGAAACATTAACGCACTTCCAGAGTGGGCAAAATGAGTGGGTCAGGGACAGCATCAAGATCCCAGAAGCTTTCCACCTTTCTTCGCTGTGACCCTCAGTATGTTGGTTCTTTTCCCAGTTTGTTCCATCTGGTCTTCAAGGTGGCTGCAGGTATCCCACCCTCACATAATAACACCATTCTTTCTGCCTCTTCTTTTTTTTTTTTTTTTAAGACGGAGTTTCGCTCTTGTTACCCAGGCTGGAGTGCAGTAACACGATCTCGGCTCACCGCAACCTCCGCCTCCTGGGTTCAAGCAATTCTCCTGCCTCAGCCTCCCAAGTAGCTGGGACTACAGGCACTCACCACCATGCCCAGCTAATTTTTGTATTTTTAGTAGAGATGGGGTTTCACCATGTTGACCAGGATGGTCTTGATCTCTTGACCTCGTGATCCACCCCCCTCGGCCTCTCAAAGTGCTGGGATTACAGGCGTGAGCCACCGCACCCTGCCCTGCCTCTTCCTAAGGCCCTGAAAGCCTTGTCAGAATCTCTCCCTCCAGCAAATCTCCTCTCACATCTCATTGTCCAGAACTGCGATATGCATGCTCCTAGACCAACTACTAGCAAGAGGAAAGAAATCACCAAAATAAGCTTAAGCTAATCAACTTTTCTGGAAGCATATGATTATGCAGTATTTATACAAATGTGGGATTCTGTCAACAAGCAACCAACTATATTTGCCACATCTTCCCCAGGTGTTGTGGTCACTCTGTACTAAGGAGACCATGTGGAGATCATCTCCCATTCAGTAGATCAGAATTAAATTATAAACAAGAAGAGATTAATTCATATCTTAACACAAACACAAACCTACGAGGTTCATTTAGTGTTTAGTCAGCAGTCATTTGTATTTACTGAAAATACCTAAAACAGGCTAATCCATCAACTACCCTGAGAGGTTGCAGAAACTTTACTCACAAAGAAAGTATACATCAATTACATCAACTTATGCCTCTAATCTACTATATTTTAAAAATTATCTCCTGGAATTAATTCCTTTTCTACCTTTTCATTAGGCTTATTTTTAGCTTTGCTTAAAGAAAAGGAAACCCAATGCAAATATTATGATGGGAATTACAGCTAAGCTAGTGGTGCCTTGCCCATATCCCCTCTGACCATATCATGGGAAACACATTCCAAATGCATCTCTTTGCCCAAGGACTTTGTGCCTACATCAAAAATGGGGAAAAACTTCAAATAATCTAACAATGCATCTTAAAGAACTAGAAAAGGAAGAGCAAACCAAACACAAAATTTGTAGAAGAAATAATAAAGATCAGAACAGATATAAATGTTATGGAAATGGAAAAAAAATACAAAAGGTCAATGAAGCAAAAAGGGGTGTGTGTGTGTGTGTGTGTGTGTGTGTGTGTGTGTGTGTGTGTGTTTAAGTTAAAACTGTTAAGGCCGGGTGTGGTGGCTCATGTCTGTAATCCAAGCACTTTGGAGACCAAGGCAGGCAGATCACCTGAGGTCAGGAGTTCAAGACCAGCCTGACCAACATGGTGAAACCCCATCTTTAAACAAACAAACAAACAAAAATAACTGTTAAACCTTTAGGTCAGACCAAGAACTAATACCAATCCTTCTCAAACTATTCTGAAAATAGAGGAGGGGGGAATACTTTCAAACTCTTTCTACAAGTCCAGTATTACTCTGATACCAAAACCAGACAAAGGTGCATCAAAAAAAAAAAAAAAAGAAAGAAAACTATAGGCCAATTATCTCTGATGAATACTGATGCAAAAATTCTTTACAAAATACTAGCAAACAGAATTCAATGATACATTAGAACAGGGGTGTCCAATATTTTGGCTTCCCTGGCCCAAATTGGAAAAAGAAGAATTGTCTTGGGCCACACATAAAATACACTAACACTAACAATAGCTGATGAGCTGAAAAAAAAAAAAGAAGAAGAAGAAAGAAAGAAAGAAAGAAAGAAAGAAAGAAAGAAAGAAAGAAAGAAAAAAGAAAAAGAAAGAAAGAAATTGAAAAAAAAAAAATCTCATGTTTATATTATAAAGTTTACAAATTTGTGTTGGGCCATATTCAAAGCCATCTTGGGCCTGGCCCATGGGCCACAGATTGCACAAGCTTGCATTAGAAAGACTATTTATCAAGACCAAGTGAGATTTATCCCTGGGATACAGGGAGGATTCAACATATACAAATCAATGAATGCGATACATTGTATCAACAAAACAAAGGATAAAAACCACGTGTTCCTTTTAGTTAATGCTGAAAAAGCATTTGATAAAATTAAACATCCCTTCATGATAAAAAAAACCTTCAAAAAACTGGGTATAGCAGGAACATACCTCAACAGCCCCTCATCTAGCATCATACTGAATGAGGAAAACCTGAAAACCTTTCATCTAAGATCTGGAACACGACAAAGATGCCGACTTTCACCACTGTTATTCAACATAGTACTGGAAGCTCCAGCTAGAACAGTCAGACTAGAGAAAGATATAAAGGGCATCCTAATTGGAAAGGAATAAGTCAAATTATTCTTGTTTGGAAATGATGTGATCTTACATTTGAAAAAAATCTAAGGACTCCACAAGAAAATTATTAATATTAGAACAGATAGACAAATTCAGTAAAGCTGCAGATACAAAATCAACATACAAAAATTAGTAGCACTTCTATATGTCAACAGTGAACAATATGAAAAAGAAATTAAAAAGTAATCCCCTTTGCAATAGCCACCCATGAAATTAAACAACCACGAATTAACCAAAGAAGTGAAAGATCTCTATAATAAAAACTACAAAACACTGATGAAAGAAATTAAGGACGACACCAAAAAATTGTAAGATATTCCATGTTCATGGATTAGAAGAATCAATATTGTTAACACGTCCATACTACCCAAAGCAATCTACAGATTCGACGTAATCCTTATCAAAATACCAATGATGTTCTTCACAGAAATAGAAAAAAAAATTCTAAAATTTATATAGAACCATAAAAGACCCAGAACAGCCAAAGCTATCCTAAGCAAAAAGGACAAAACTGAAAGAATCACATTACCTCACATCAAACTATACTACAGAGTTATAGTAACTCAAACAGCTTGGTATGGGCATAAAAGCAGACATACAGATCAATGCAACACAATAGAGAACCCAGAAACAAATCCACACACCTACAGTGAACTCATTTTCAACAAAGGTGCCAAGAATATATGTTGAGGAAAGACAGCCTCTTGCATACAGTGCCAGGAAAACTGGATTATCTTGACGCAGAAGAATGAAACTACACTCCCTAACTCTCACCATATACAAAAATCAAATCAAAATGGGATTAAAAACTTAAATCTAAGACCTCAAACTATGAAACTATCACAAGAAAACATTAGAGAAAATCTCAAGGACATTAGTCTGGGCAAAAATTTCTTTAGCAATACCCTACAAGCACAGGCAACCAAAGCAAAAACGGACAAATGGGATCACATCAACTTAACAACTTTCTGCATAGGCCGGGCGCGGTGGCTCAAGCCTGTAATCCCAGCACTTTGGGAGGCTGAGGCGGGTGGATCACAAGGTCAAGAGATCGAGACCATCCTGGTCAACATGGTGAAACCCCATCTCTACTAAAAATACAAAACATTAGCTGGGCATGGTGGTGCATGCCTGTAGTCCCAGCTACTCAGGAGGCTGAGGCAGGAGAATTGCCTGAACCCAGGAGGCGGAGGTTGTGGTGAGCCAAGATCGTGCCATTGTACTCCAGCCTGGGTAACAAGAGTGAAACTCCGTCTCAAAAAAATAAAAAACCTTCTGCATAGCAAAGGATACAATCAAAGTGAAGAGACAACCCACAGAATGGGAGAAAATATTTGAAAACTACCCATCTGACAAGGGAATAATAATCAGAATATACAAGGAGCCTGAACAAACTCTATAGGAAAAAATCTACTAATCCGATCAAAAAGTGGGCAGAATATTTGCATAGACATTTCTCAAAAGAAGACATACAAATGTCAAACAGGCATATGAAAAGGTGCTCAACATCACTGATCATCAGAGAAATGCTAATGAAAACTACAGAGAGATATTATCTCACTCCAGTTAATAGGACATACAACCAAAGGGCAGGCAATAATAAATGCTGGTGAAGATGTAGAGAAAAGGGAACCCTTGCACACTGTTGGTGGGAATGTAAATTAGTACAACCACTATGGAGAACAGTTTGGAGCTTTCTAAAAAAACTAAAAATTGAGCTACCATTTGATCCAGCAATCCCACTGCTGGGTATATACTCAAAGGAAATCAATATATCTAAGAGATGTCTGCAGTCTTATGTTTGCTGCAGCACTGTTTGCAATGGCTAAGATTTGGAAGCAACCTAAGTGTCCATCAACAAATGAATGGATAAAGAAAACATGGCACATATACACAATGGAGTTCTATTCAGCCATAAAAAGAATGCAATCCAGCCACTGACAACAACATGGATGGAACTGGAGATCATATGTTAACTGAAATAAGCCAGGTACAGAAGACAAATATTGCATGTTCTCTTTCTTGTGGGCTCTAAAAATCAAACGAATTGAACTCATGGACACAGACAGTAGAAGGATGGTTACTAGAGTCTAGGAAGGGTAGCAGGGGGCTGGGAGGGAGGTGGGGATGGTTAATGGGTCAAAAAAAAAAAACAAAAAAAACAGAAAGACGATTAAGACCTACCATTTGATAGCACAACAGGGTGACTATAGTCAATAATAACTTAATTGTACATTTTTGTTTGTAATTTAAAAGATAAAAGGTTGAGGGGATGAACACCCCATTCTTCAAGATGTGATTATTTCCACATTGCACACCTGTACCAAAATGTCTCATGTACCCCCAAAATATATATACCTGCTGTGTACTCATGAAAATTATGAATTTTAAAAAATTATAAGGCCGGGCGCGGTGGCTCAAGCCTGTAATCCCAGCACTTTGGGAGGCCGAGGCGGGTGGATCACGAGGTCGAGAGATCGAGACCATCCTGGTCAACATGGTGAAACCCCGTCTCTACTAAAAATACAAAAAACTAGCTGGGCGTGGTGGCGCGTGCCTGTAATCCCAGCTACTTAGGAGGCTGAGGCAGGAGAATTGCCTGAGCCCAGGAGGCGGAGGTTGCGGTGAGCCGAGATCACGCCATTGCACTCCAGCCTGGGTAACAAGAGCGAAACTCCGTATCAAAAAAAAAAAAAAAAAAAATTCTAAATAAATAAATAGGGACTTTCTCTGGTGGCTGAAGTCAGCAATGCCTAAGGACACAGTAGACTAGAAGTGCTGGGGAATACATGCCCCTCCGCATCAACAGCCCTCATCCAGTGACTAATGGCCACTGGTGTATAAATACCCAAACTTCCCAGCCCCTCCAGTGAGACAGCACTGAAACTTGAGTTCTGCTCTAGCTCCAGAGTTATTGTGTAGGATAAAGCTCCAGTGGGTCACATTGCTTGATTATGTCCAGTGGACATAAGCCATAACTAGGTAAGATGATATCTCATTGTGGTTTTGACTTGTATTTCTCTGATGATTAGTGATGTTGAGTAGCTTTTCATATGCCTGTTTGCCATTTGTATGTCTTGAGAAATGTCTATCCAAATCTTCAGCCCATTTTTTGATCAGATTACTAGCTTTTTGGCCAAATTGGCTGCATTCTCCTCCCTGTCTCCTCCCTACTGGTGTTCCTTGGGATCACCTTTCAAATAAACTGAACTTGAATCTGTGTCTCAACATCTGCTTCTGGGAGAACCCAAACTAAAATAGGAACACGAGAGAAGAGAAAAATAATGTCTCCATTTGCAGTAACATTAACAAACAATTTGAAAAAATAATAATTCACAATTTTCAAATATACATATTTTGGAGCTAAAATTATTAGAAGATTTGGATACATAATCTAATCTTAGTATTTTTAAAAAATTGATTCAAAGTACATTCTGAAAAAATTTCCTCATTTCAAAGATGATACTTTTGCCACAAATATCTAAAAGGTACTGTTATCTCATTAACATAATTCATCAGAATCTAGCTTAAATAAAAATGAGAACATTCCTTTCTGGCTTCTCTGGAGGGAAAAAATGAAAAATGAGAATAAAAACCTTTAGGTAAAGAAAAAGAACTCTTTAATATCTTTTAGCATGAGATGGGAACAGTGGGGTACTGAGTGAGAAATGACAGGAACTTATAATCATCTCTTATAATAATGCTTATAAATAAAATAATGAGACTTTAAACAGTTATGTCAAGCTATGAAAGTCTTCCAATTATACCACAGTTGAAATGATACTTCACTGGCAATAATTTAACTCTATCTTTAATCCACTGCAGTAACTAACCATACACACCTTTTGTATATGTTAAAAATAAAGTTGAAGCTTAAGGCAGCTGCTTAAAACTAATACAATCAGTGGTTAAATTAGTTTAACTCTTAATTTAGAAACAAGCTTACATTAACAAAAATTGCTTTAAAAAATCTGTTTTAGGTATGTTCTAAAGTTGATATATATTAATCACATCACGAGATTCAGGTGTTGATCACAACAAAGTTGCAACAGATCCCAAAATAAATCCTGAAGCATCCTGAACCTCACACAAGCTGATCAACTCATGGGGCAATTCTATTTCTAGGTTTCTAATTGAAAGGAGAAGAGGGGGAAAGGCCCAGTGCTTTGTATGTGCATAACGCTTTGTACTTCCTACCGTGCTTCCAAATATCTTAGACAAAGTGGGAATTTTTAAACACATTTGATAGATGGGAAAAAAAAAGAATAGCTGATCGAAGATTCCACAGCTAATAAGTGCGGAAGGTGGGAAGGTGCGATATGAACTCAGGTCCTGTGATAATCCGGTACACGTTCTTTCCACTGTACTTCTGCCCAAAGAGAAAACAGCAAACTATAGCTCAATGTACTACATGGAATATAATCAACTGATTAAAAAAATTTCCTTTTCCTAAACTATTACATGCTGAGGCACCAAACTTTTCTACAGATTATAAGATATGGCATGTAATTTAGGACAACTATAAATGATGGCTAGACCAAAGGACCTAGGCTCAGCTTGTTGCTAATCTACAGTTAGGCTGCCTGACATTCATACAGAACCTGTCAAAAATCAACCTCATTATTTTCTTCCCAAAGCCTACTCCTTCTCTTGGTGTTTATGTCAGTGCCCCGAGCTCAGACACCTCACAGTCCTTTTGGACTCTGCTGTCTCCCGCAGCCCCACGTTAAGTTTATGACAAGGGCCCATGACTTCACCTCCTATCTCTTTCTTGTCTGACTCCCTTTCCCACTCCCTGTCTCCAATTCCTTAATCAAAGCCACCACCACCCAATGCCTAGTTTACCATCACCAGTCTCCTGCTGGTCTCCGCACCTCCTGGGTTCCTGCCTCCACATCCATTCTCCAAAATGCCAGAGTAAACTGTCCTAAGTACAAATTTGATTATGACACTCTACTGCTTAAAATCTTTCAATGACTTCCCACTGTCCTTAGGATAAACACTTACTGTAGCCTCAAGAGCCTGGAGACATTATATAAGCAGCTCCAACAAGTGTTACAGGAGCCAGCTATGGGGGCATTAACCTTGTTGAGGGGCTTCAGGAAGCCCCTGTAGGATCGGGCCCCCTGCCTACCTTTCTCTAGTCTTACCTCTTGCCTCTCTCCTCTCAGGATTCTCAGCCCCAGCTCTTTTTAGAAAAACTTCCTGAAATGTCCTCAGTTTCCTCAAGGTCTTCACTCAAGATGTTCTCACTGCTTAAAATATTCCCGTCCTCCAACCCCCCTCACCTGCCCATCTCTAATTTATCAATGCCATTTAGCACAGTGGCTAAGACAGGAAATTGAGAGTTCAGTTCAAAGCCCAGGTGCTCCTCCACTTACCATGTGACTTAGGGAAAATTGCTTGACCTCTCTATATTTTAGCTCTCTTTTACTAAAACAGGGATATTAAAAGGATCTACCTTATTAGATTATGTGCAGATTAAATGAGTCAATTAAGATATTTAGAAAAGTACCTGGTACACGGCAAGCTTTTTAATAAACATTATGTCTTATTACCATTATGAACATCATCGTCTTCTTTCTACTTTTCTTCCACATCTTGGATTAAATGTTACTTCCAAAAACCTTTCTTAAGCCCCTGAACTAGGTTAGTTTCCCCATAGCAGACTCCTATAACACTTTTTGGAACTGCTTATATAATGTCCGTGTCTTATGCTAGACCTGCAGAGATAGAGACCATGGCTTTCTGTTTGTTTGTTTTACTTTAAGTTCTGGGATACGTGTGCAAGAACGTGAAGGTTTTTTACACAACTACATGTATGCCATGGTCGTTTCCTGCACCTATCAACCCGTCCCCTAGGTTTTAAGCCCTGGGGACACACATTAGCTATTTGTCTTAATGCTTTCCCTCCCCTGGCCTCCCATCCCCCAACAGGTCCTGGTGTGTGTTGTATTCCCCTCTCCCTGTGCTCTCATTGTTCAACTCTCACCTCTGAGTGAGAACATGCAGTGTTTGGTCTTCTGTTCCTGTGTTAGTTTGATGAGAATAATGGCTTCAGCTTCATCCATGTCCCTGTAAAGAATATAATCTCATTTCTTTTTATGGCTGCATAATATTCCACAGTGTATATGTACCACATTTTCTTTATCCAGTCTATCATTTATGGGCATTTGGGTTGGTTCCATGTCTTTGCTATTTTAAATAGTGCTGCAATAAACATACATGTGCATGTGTCTGTATAGTAGAATGATTTACATTCCTTTGGGTATACACTCAGTAATGGGATTGCTGGGTCAAATAGTATTTCTGGTTCTAGATCCTTGAGGAATCACCACATTGTCTTCCACAATGGTTGAACTAACAGTGTAAAAGTGTTCCTATTTCTCTACAGCCTCACCAGCATCTACTGTTTCTTGACATTTTAATAACCACCATTCTGACTGGCATGAGATGGTATTCCATTGTGGTTTTGATTTGCATATCTCTAACGATCAGTGATGTTGAGCTTTTCTCATATTTTTGTTGGCTGCATAAATGTCTTTTGAGAAGTAACTATTTGTATCCTTTGCCTGCTTTTTGATCGGGTTTTTTTTCCTTGTAAATTTAAGTTGCTTGTAGATCCTGGATATTATACCTTTGAGACCATGGCTTTCTTATTCACCACTATATTCTCATACTCAGCACAAGCCTAGCACATAATCAACACACAATGAATATTTATCTGTTCCAGAGAAAACAACGAGATAGTGTCCTTTGCAGGGACATATGATGGAGCTAGAGACTATTATCCTTAGCAAACTAATACAGGAACAGAAAACAAAATACATGTTCTCACTTATAGGTGGGAACTATAATAAATGATGAGAACATGGACACATAGAGGGAAACAACACACACGTGCCTTTCAGTGGAAGGTGGAAGGATGGAGAGGATTAGGAAAAATAATGGGTACTAGGCTTAATACCTGGGAGATGAAATAATATGTAAAACAAAACTCCATGACACAAATTCCTATGTAAAAAACGTGCACTTGTACCCCGAACTTAAAAGTTAGAAATATATTTACTTGTTTATTTATTTATCTGCTTAAGGAATGACCCAATTTCACTGTTTAATTACCACAAAGGTCATCCAGATAGCCAACTAAAATCTAAATTTCTTCTGGTAGAACCTAAACCCATTTTCCTCCTTCTTCATCATTTAAAGGACTTAAAAAAAAAAAGAAAGAAAGAAAGAAAACTAAGTAGAACATCCTTTTCAATCTATTGGCTCTTTAAGAATCATCATTAAAAGATATCATTTATATTAATTTCATAATAAAGATTTTTTTTTTTTTTGAGACAGAGATTCACTCTTGTTGTCCAGGCTGGAGTGCAATGGCGTGATCTCGGCTCATTGCAACCTCTGCCTCCCAGGTTCAAGTGATTCTCCTGCCTCAGCCTCCCAAGTAGCTGGGATTACAGGCATGCACCACCATGCCCAGTTAATTTTGTATTTTTTAGTAGAGAGGGGGTTTCACCATGTTGGTCAGGCTGGTCTCCAACTCCTGACCACAAGTGATCTGCCTGCCTCAGCCTCCCAAAGTGCTGGGTCTACAGGCGTGAGCCACCGTGCCCAGCCAATAAAGATAATTTTTAAAAATTCAGGGCCGGGTGCGGTGGCTCAAGCCTGTAATCCCAGTACTTTGGGAGGCCGAGGCGGGTGGATCACGAGGTCGAGAGATCGAGACCATCCTGGTCAACATGGTGAAACCCCGTCTCTACTAAAAACACAAAAAAGTAGCTGGGCATGGTGGCGCTTGCCTGTAATCCCAGCTAGTCAGGAGGCTGAGGCAGGAGAATTGCTTGAACCCAGGAGGCGGAGGTTGCGGTGAGCCGAGATCACGCCATTGCACTCCAGCCTGGGTAACAAGAGCGAAACTCCGTCTCAAAAAAAAAAAAAAATCCATCTGGGCCAGGTGCAGTAGTTCACTATTACAAACCAAGCTCTGATATTGAGAAGATATTTGGCTAAAAAGCCTTCATGGATAATCCACTGTTTTCTTCTAGGGCTAGTCCAGTGTTTCCCAGAATGCCTGATCTTTTGAGACAGAGTCTCACTCTGTCTCCCAGGCTCAAGCGATTCTCCTGCCTCAGCCTCCTGAGCTGCTGGGATTATAATCAAGCATGTGCCACCACTCCTAATTTTTGTATTTTCTGTAGGGATGAGGTTTCACCACGTTGGCCAGGCTGGTTGAGAACTCTTGACTTGAAATGATTCAAACGCCTTGGTCACCCAAAGTGCTGGGATTACAGGTGTCAGCCACCGTGCCTGGCCCCCAAAATGCATGACCTTAAGAATCATCATATTTGTTAAAAATACATGGTCCTGTGCTCTTTTCTTACAGATTTTGATTCTGTAGGTCTATAGCAAAGTCCTAGAATATAATAACAAGCACATTGGATTGAGTCATATGATCCAGATGAGTCTGAATACTGCCATGATATAAACAGACCCTTTTATTTTTCTCTTTTGAGACAGGATCATGCTCTGTCACCGAGGCTGGAGTGCAGTGGTGCGATCACAGCTCACTGCACCCTCAACCTCCTGGGCTCAAACAATCCTCCCACCTCAGCCATCTAAGTAACTAGAACTACAGACATGTACCACCATGGTGATGCCTCACTAATATTTTTCCTTTTTTTTTTTTTTTTGCCCTGCCTTATCTCCAACTCCTGGGTTCAAGCAATCCTCCTACCTCAGCTTCCCAAAGTACTGGAATTACAGGCATGAGCCACCACACCTCGCCCACCTTTCACTTTCAAGCAGTATTTGAGAAACTCTCCAACTTATAAGCTCTTGTGCAAGTATTCAAATGGCCTTAAAAAGCACCTTTATTCAGCAACTTTGTCAGTAAATTAGAAAGAACATGTTGCCTAGACTCAGAAAACCTAGATCCAATTTCTTCTGCTACTCACTAGCTGTGCAACCCTTCTATCAGTCACTGCATCTCCATCTGGTCTTGGGATATTACATGGAAATCACAAAACCAGCCCTAACCTGCCTCATAGGGTTGTTACGGAAATAATTCAAGAATACTTGAAAAGGGCTTTGTAAATTAAAATGTTACCATTACAGTAACATTTTATTAAATCAACCTGCTCTGATTCAGAATGTGTGAAAGTTGTTGTCTAGCCCAATGTGGCTTTTTTTTCTTCACATTATCTATAAGGAGATCATCACCTGCTTACACATGACAGGCAGTGATAGGCACTGGAACACACAGGTAAGTAGTTTCCTGCTCCACAGCAAAATTATAAGATTGGATGAGCAAGATCAGGGGAGCCTGTCTTCTGTATGAGTACTGTTTCTATAGGACTAGAGTCTCAACTATCAGTAAAGCAAAGCTGGCAATATTCCTACTGGAAGTTAGCTTGGTTATGGGCAGTTAATGCCAGTCATTAGAGTAAAATCAATCGGAAAAATAAGTGTTCTACAGACTAGGAATATTAAAAGATTTTTTTTAACTGGTATTTAAATTTCTAAAAAATACTGTATTCTTTTTTGGCCACCTTGAGGAACATACACTAAATGCAATATTTCCTTGGCAATTAAGTGTCATCAACATAATCAGTGATTTGGGACAAAAGCACAGATGAGGCTCTAAATAACAGATATTAGATCAATTAACTTAGCTTGCACCACTATATACAATGAACAATGCCCCCCAGTCTTAACGTCTATGTAGGATGTACCAAGAGCATGGCACAGTGGTGTCCTCAAGGGCTAAAAAGGTACATGTCATTTCTTTAAGAGTTCAGGCTCCTGTACAGAGAGGGCTGTTTCTTGCCTCCTACTAGTTTCAGGAATGAAGTCCAGTTCTGCCAGCATCCTCTTCATTACCACTAATCACCTCTGCTTTTCCTCCTCACCACTTTCCTCTAATTCAACCCTGACAAATCTCTTCCACTCTGCTGTCAGAGCCTGCTGTCCATCACTCCTATCATTGCTTTTAATCAACCTACCACAGATGCATCCACCACTTCTGCCCTTTGCCACTGAAATGTCTGGCTTAGCCATTCCCTAACTGGATGCATAAGCTTGGGCAAGTCATTACCTTTTCCAGCCGTATTTCCCTAATAACAGAAATGAAGAAGTTGCTAACATCCCTTCCAGTTCTGCTAGTCTATCATTATTCTCTTCAGTCTCCTAAGGATTTTTTTCATTTTCTCAAGTTTTTTCACAAAATGGCTAAGCTTGTGTAAAGACTGTCAACCAACTATAGTATTCATTTATTTCCATGAAGCAAATAAACTATATACTCAATGCTCTATAATTAACTTTATAGCAGTTTCTGGTTCTATACACTTACCATCCAACGTCTTTACTATCAAACAGATTTTCCAGGGAATTTGGTTCAGAGTCTTCAACAATTCAAAATGACTCATAATTCCAGAAGGTATGGACTTATTTTATCACATTTTCAAAATTAAAAACTACATTTTGGTCAACATATCCTAGAGTTTAATTTTTCACAAATTAGTCTTATCAATTAGTGAGGCTTTACTAAAATTTTAATTGGAGAAATCTCTTAGTAAAGGAAAATCTACTCGCAACAATTTTGTAAAGATTTGGGAATGAATAATAAATATACCACCAAATTTATATTAAATGTGGCAAAGTGTTCAGTTCCCTGTAACAATTTCCCAATGACACAGATGAAGAAAGGTTAGCCTGTTACCAATACTATTCAAGGACATCATTTTGATCTCAGTGCATTATGAGGATGACAGCCCTGCTACTGTAACTCTTCAACCAGTCTTTGTCTAACCAGCCTTGGTTTATTTTCAATCTAGCTTTAGATGTATAGAACTTGAGGTTTCAGAAGAAAGAGAAAAAACAGTGGACAAATTATTTTGCAAAGTAAGACAAAAAATAGAAAACTAAAGCAAAACACCTGACCCCAAACTGAAATATAGCAGAACCTCAAGGAAAAAAAGCATTCATTCATGAAATATTATAGTACAAATATACTTTTAAGCAAATAAAGTGATACATGTACATATATATATATATACACACGCACACACACACACACACACGACTAATAAGGTAAACTGTGAAAAAGCCCACCAGAATGAATAAAAATACTATTAGAGTTCCAAAAGTACACAATCACTACCATCTAGAAAGCTCTCAACGCAAAAAGTCACAACTGACACTTTGAAACATGAGTAGAATTTCACAAACAGGAAGAGTGTGGAATATGAGAAAGGGCACCTCAGGCAGAGTGAGGCCAACATTCAACAACCACCAAAACCTACTAAATGCCTCTGCACAAGCAAGGCCTCAGAGGCTACAAGAAGCGGGAAAGCACAGGGATGTATGGGACACAGGAAGTGATCTAGGAAGCATCCAAGGAAGGGTGCAAAGGAGATGACATCAGAAACAGACTCAAGGTCAAGAACAAAAGGGCAAAGGAGCTTGATGTTTGCATAGACATTATGAAACTTCTGACATTTTTGCGTAAGGTGTAAGGAAAGGGTAACTTGACTGAAGGTTTCGCTGGTAGATTAAACTTGCGCCATAGTGAGTGTAAGGTTTGGTAGGGAGGCAATATATTAGGAGAACATAGAGGAAAATATGGATGCAAGAGACTATAGTGGTAGACTAAGCAAGATTTGGCAATTTCCTGTCTAGAGGTGCAAAGGAAAGCATGATTCTAAGACTTAGAGATGAGGGAACAAACTGGCTACCTGATGCATCTGGGCACTGACATAATTTATTTTGTCCACGGAGTAAATCTGAGAAATTTGCATCAACTCTAAACAATTAAGAAACTTTCTGTGTGAAAATCTAGATTTGGGCTACTGGTGAAAATCTGAGAGGACTGTGCGAGTGTTGCTGAAGGGTGACACTAGAGACCATGTCTGGTGACCTGGACAGTGTCCTGACATACATTACATCTGGTCCACTTCGCTCATTTACTTTACCTGCCTGTGGCATCAGAATTTGCCATCTTTGATATGAAGTAGTGTGACTAGCAAGATGAGGACATAATTAGCAAAAACAAGGAACTCCAGAACAGACTGGGGAGAGTAGAAAAGCTAAATTACAGTCATGCTAAAATTGACAACTTTGATACTCATCTAGAAGGGAATATGCAGAAAGCCTTCAGAAATTTGAGGAAAAGTCGGGAAAATTTTATGTGGATAAAATAAGATTCATCCCATCAGATAATACCTGCTAGCATTTCTATAGCATTTACTATTAAAATGTCAGCTACTGTTCTCAGTAGCCTAAGTATTCCCCACGCATTAAATCACTCCATTTAATCAGTATTTCAAATCTATAATTATCCCAATTTTACAGATGAGGAAACTGAGGCACATAGAAATTAAGGTGATATCACTGTAACTAGCTGAGCGGGGATTCAAAAGTAGGTAATCTAGTTCCAGAATCTGTATTAGGAGCACTTCTTCCGGAAGTTAGTCTATATTTTTAGATTAAATAATTTCATTTCTAGGGATTAGAAAACTGCTAATATTTGTTAGATTTGTGGCTGATAAGAGAATGTAGAAAGAGAAGATCATTCACAAAAATCATTACCCCTTAATCATATAAAGACTGGAAGCCAGACACTGCTGGGACACATGCCTATACTCCCAGCAACTCAGAAGGCTGAGGCAGGAGGATTGTAGAAACAAATGATGCTCTTAAATATATGTCACTTAATATCCATAAAAACACACCAAGGACTATACTAGAACCTCACTTACACCTCGTTTCATTGTCATAATAATCCTGAAAAGTATCATCCCCCTAAAAAATGAAAGAAGTTATGCTCAGAGGTTAACTATTTTTGCCTAAGGTCATCCAACTTGGTAACAGCACAGCTTGCCCAACTGACTCCAAAGCCAAGCTGTCTGTTAGCTATGTTGTTTCTCGGAGAGGCACCAATTGTTCAAGTTCTTAAACTGTTTAGCCCTTCCTCCCTTCCACAATGACTAGGTTATTTAAATGGAAATAACTTCACAAAATGGTGGCAAAGGTAACTTTCCAGAAACTGGATAGTTCTCCTGGAATTGCCAGTTAGAGATAGGGCAAACACAATGTTTGGCTAGACAAAACTCAACAAATAAAACAAAGCATTCTTTCTGATACAAATTTGTGGCAAGCTTCTCAACTACCACACCGTGGTATTATGGAGTTACCATGACAAAGCAATGACCTAGTTTCAGGGTTTCAACAACCCCCATCACTCAGTCCCTGTAAGAGAAGAACTTTCCATATCACAGTGATCAGACTTTTCTCCCAGAAAGAAATGGTCTCCGAGAGATGATAACCAAAAAATGCACAGAAGTGGCATCCCTTACAAAAAATGTAAATTCTCATTTTATTTTATTTATTTAATTTTTTTTTTTTTTTAAGACGGTGTCATTCTGTTGCCCACGCTGGAATGCAGTGGTGCAATCTTGGCTCAGTGATGCGATTCTGGTGCCTCACTCTCCCAAGTAGCAGGGACTACAGGTGTGCACCAGCACACTCAGCTAATTTTTGTATTTTTAGTAAAGATGTGGTTTTACCCTGTTGGCCAGGCTGGTCCGAAACTCCTGGCCTCAAGTGATCCACTCGCCTCAGCCTCTCAAAGTATTGGAATTAAAGACACGAGCCACTGCACCCAGCCAATTGTCATTTTAAAAAGGGAATTTTAACTGAGGTTATGTGAATACGTCACAGTGGCCTATCTCTGTGTGACAATGTTTTCTCAAAGAGCGTTGGCAATAACTTTAGAGAAGTCACAGAAACAAGAAATTGTGCTTACAACTTCGAACTCAACAGTGTTACCCTTCTGCTTAAAATCACCTCCACTGCTTTCCACTGCTCCTAGGATAAAGGCTGAAGGCCCCGCTTGTTACCCTTCCTGGCTCTCCAGTCCCATGGCACTCATGTCTGACCTTTCCTGACGCCAGTCACTCAGCCCTCCTTTCATGAGGGCCCTGGCCTTTCCTTCCCTAGGAATTGAGTAACTGCTATTCCTTCAACCAAGAATGTTCTTCCATCTGCCCTACCTGCCACTCCAGCTCGTTCACTTGCATCAGATCTCAGCTGAGTCATCGCTTCCCCAGGGCAGCTCTAGAACCTTCCCTCACAAACTCTCATAGGACCAAGAACATCCTGGTCCTACCACTTACCACAGCACAATTTATTCATTTGATTACTGTTTGCCATCCCCCTGGACTATTGTAAGGTCTATAGTTGGCACACAACAGTATTTGTGGTGGAGAAACAGGCAAATAAATGAATAGTATTATGTCATTCTCCCCCAAGCCCAGTGAGGGTTTTGTTCACCCTGCCTCCCTAACCTTAATCTCAATCCATCCCTGATGACATGCGTGTGAATTCCTACATTTTGCTAACAGTGACAAGACGGGAAATGAAATAAAGGACGCACTATTTTAAAAATATACATTTAACTTATCCTTATCTACAAATAGCTTTTAATGGCACTGAAACTGAGCTATTCAAATCCATTTACCCATGCATTCTAAACTTAAAAATTTTGTTATCTAAATCTTCTGACATTTTTTTTTTGAAACTGAAAGAAATAAATTATCCTCAATTCAACCAACCAAAATCAACAACAACAACAAAAATTAGTTTTAAAGCTCAACACTCAGTTGCAAGTAGCAATGGTAATCTCAGTTATTTGACAATGTAGTCACCCAAATATCAAAATCTTATTTAATTTTATCCTGGAAATTAGCTCAGGTAATCAGAGCGCAGTGCTACTAAGGCTAATAATATTATTAATAACAAATTACCAAGCACTTGTGTACTATCTGTTTTACAGAGAATGAGTATTCTCATTGACCCTTCATAATAAGCCTATGAAATCTGTAGGGAAGTCAGAATTCAAGTCTAGGTTTGGGTCTCCAAGTTCAGGTTTGACCTCTAAATAGGAAGGTTAGTGTTGCACAGAAAGAAAGAACAGGAAAAAAAAAAAAATACCAAGGTGGGAGCAATAGGGGCAGGTGGGAAGGGGAGTGAGGGAAAAAGATATGCAGAGAATATAGATTCAAGATGTCTAATCCTGGGAAACCTCCCTCTTTAGTTTTCCTCCAAATGAGATAAAGGTATGCTTCTAGGGCCAATCCTTCAGTTGCATCTGTTTCCTCTTATGTAGACTCCAGCACTAGTACTTGAAGGCTGCCCTGCCAACTCTAATCTGTAGAACTTGTTACATTTAGACATACAGACTCCCTTTTGGGAGCCAAAGGGCAGAATGAATAAATATTGAAAAACATTTATGACTAAGTTTGTTTCTCTGCCTTCCCTCACCTTCCCTGCCTTTGTGAAAAGTATAACCTATGTAATGACTACTGTGATCAACATCAGCTTGTAAGTACAATTATCTATATCCTAACACTAGAATGTCAACAGCAAGAATACGACATTTACCAAGCTGGACCTCCAGGGAGTCACTAAATCCATTCAAGAATGCCAGAGCGATAAACAGAAAATAGCATTCGAAGTCAAATCCCGCCATTCTGATGACTGTCAAACCCTTTGCTTTGTTAGGCACCTTAGTTAGTAACTTCCCAACATTTTCTCATATGACAACAGGATTCATTGTTGCAAATCTGAAGAAAATCCCAAGCTATTTGATCCTAAAATGTGCCAACTATTCTGTAATGCTTCCAGAAAAATCAAGAATGCGCAAATTTGAAATTGTGCCTTCTTTTCGTCTGAGATTGTTCTTAAAAACAAACCGAAAATTTAAATTTTAAAAAGTTAAAGTGTGTCTTCAATCAAATAAGGGTTTTTTTGTTTTGTTTTGTTTTTTGAGATGGAATTTCGCTCTTGTTACCCAGGCTGGAGTGCAATGGCGCAATCTCGGCTCACCGCAACCTCCACCTCCCGGGTTCAGGCAATTCTCCTGCCTCAGCTTCCTGAGTAGCTGGGATTACAGGCACGCACCACCATGCCCAGGTAATTTTTTTTTTTGTATTTTTATTAGAGACGGGGTTTCACCATGTTTACCAGGATGGTCTCGATCTCTTGACCTCGTGATCCACCTGCCTTGGTCTCCCAAAGTGCTGGGATTACAGGCGTGAGCCACCGCACCTGGCCCCAATCAAAAAACTTTTAATAAAATTTGTAGATATAAAGAAATCTACTCCCAAGTACTCATCCAGTCTGTAGGCCAATCACCAACAGACAGTGTATGCATGTTGCAGAACAAAGGACTTGGTTTTAAATCTTGACTCTGCAACTCAATACCTATGAAAGCATAGACAATGAAAGCAATTTACTTAATTGCTTCTTCCTCTATCTTCCCATTCTTCCTCTATCCAGTGGGGAAAATGGAGCACAGCTCAAAGAGGTTAAAAAGTAATCTCAAGTTCCTGGCACATTTCCAGCATCCATTCAATAAATGATAGTTATTAATATTTCTTCTGGGTTGTCAATTAAATAACATTTCACATATAATTCTTCAAATCATGTGCTATCACAAACTCTTGTTAAAGAAAGCTACCTACTATTAACAAGCTCTAGTTACAGAAGTATTCTTCAGTCATTTGAGGTTAACCCTGTGCAATTAACCAATGTGAAAACAGAAATTGTGATTACACCTGTGATTTTGAGAATCCTTTGATTCTTGAGCATGGCTAAGCAAAGCATGTTTTCATGAATGGTTTCTGCAAAGGAGAACCACACCATTCCATGTCATTTTTAAGTCCTCACTATCTACTGAATTAGGAGAACTGTGGAATACTACAAAGCCAAATGGGTTCCATCAGCAACCCGAAGTGACAACATCTTAGGAACTTGCTAATGTAAACGTGCAGAGGGCAAAACAACGGGTTGAAGACTTGTTGTGAAATCTAACCTTACTCCACAGAACCGAATATTCTTCAGCCATAAAGTACAGATTCCACAGTAGATGAAACTTGGAAAACATATGCAAAAATCAAAGAAGCCATTCACCAAAAAAAAAAAAACCTATTGTATGTGATTCCATTTATATGAAATACTCAGAACAGGCAAACCTACACAGACAGAAATTAGATTGGTGGTTGACTAGGGCTGGAGCAGGCAGGGGTCAGGGAGTGAGGCCTAATGGGTACGGCATTTCTTCTAAGGAAGATAAAAATGTTCTGAAACCAGATTTGATGATACTTGCAGAACCCTGTAAAGTTAAGTAAAAATCTTGAATTGTACACTTTAAATGGGCAAATTGTATGGTGTATTGATGATATCTCAATAAAATTGTTTGTAAAAATCTAACTCACTAACTGATAAGTGAATCCTTTATTCTTCACTGCATGGAAAAATAACCTCTTCATTAAAAACTAAAAACAAGTGCTCAGAGTGCTGTCTTATGTTTAAAGTTATAAAATATCTTGACTTTGGAAGTCTACTTATCTTGCCTTTGCATCTATCATCTCCACTTTATTTCAATAGCAATCATTTTAGATGAACTCCAGTAATGGAAACTACTCAAATACATGCAAAATGTATTTATGCTCAAACCACATTCTACAGATTACATTTTTTATTGCTCTATAGCAGTGACTGTTCTTTCCTTTATTTAGTACAAACTGACCGCTTATCAGTCTTCTTTTGATTACTTGCTACATTGACCTTCAAACAACTGAAACTCTACATTCACAGGATCTCCTTTTGCTCTCCTAAGAAATCCAGGAAATATTTGTTGACAGACAAAGGAGTCTTACCTATTAAACTGACTAAACCCACCCGCTAGGAGTGTAGGGAACACAGGGGATTCACCAGAGGGGGAATATTACTGGTGAGAACCAGGAAAAAGAAATGGTTCAGCTCTTGATCAGGAGATAGAGATAAATTACAGTATGGGCCAAGTAATGGACAGTCTTTTTTTTTTTTTTTTTTTTTTTTTTGGAGATGGAGTTTTGCTCTTGTTGACCAGGCTGGAGCACAATGGCTCCATCTCAGCTCGCTGCAACCTCTGCCTTCTGGGTTCAAGTGATTCTCCTGCCTTAGCCTCCCGAGTAGCGGGAATTACAGGCACCCACCACCACAACCAGCTAATTTTTGTATTTTCAGTAGAGATGGGATTTCATCATGTTGGCCAGGCTGGTCTCAAATTCCTGACCTCAGATGATCTGCCCGCCTCGGCCTCCCAAAGTGCTGGGATTACAAACGTGAGCTACCGAGGCTGGCCTGGACAGTCCTAAAAGCCTAACAACACTAAGGAATCTATTATCTGGAATATTTTCACTGATTGCGAAGCATACCTGTATTTCAAGTTTTTTTCAGTTTTTATTCTTAAGTTTAAAAGAGCCAATTTGTGAGAAAAGACAAACAGTGAGAATCCACGATTTCTGCCCCTCATATCCTAAAATCTAAGGCAGACAGATTAAACATATACACATGAAGATACTCATATGGAGAGACTAAGAATATCAAGAATAAAAATATACTATCAATTCAACATTACTAATATGGAATACTTAAAATATTTCATTGGTTATAAAAAGGAAAATATTAAATATTAGTACTAGAAAGTAGATTCAAAGAAGACTGCGTAAGAACAAAGACTCTTGAAATGAAGGTAGTAATTTTGTTGGGAAAAAAATACTAGTACTATTTACATACAACAATTAATTCTGAAATCATAACTTTGGTGGAACAAACAATCTATTTTTAATCACAACTCTAACTATTCAAATATTATCTCTGCTAGTTTTTTACTCATTTCAGTACACCCCTCCAATTCATATGAAGAACCTGGTTAAGATTAGCTGCTCTTAATTTTGTTTTTGAAGAGTCCCAGAATTTGAAGATAAAGGAATTATTTTCTTTTAAGATCACTTCTTCTACTTAAGCACTTAAAAAAAAAATTCCAACAATCCAGGGTAAATTGAACCTGTCAGTATTTCACTTCAATTATGATACTATCATCCTCTGCTGTTCCAGTTTTCCAGTTCAAATTTCATATCTAAATCTTATACAAACACTTCCCTTAATTTATCAATTATCCTTCCTCTGGGGCCAAATCTTTTCAATACAAATGTTACTTATGAAGTGCTGTTATATCACTTGCCTTTTACTATAGACTCGTAGGTAGATGACTTGGACTTATCATCTGAATAATCAGCCAATATGGTCAATTTCAAACTTAAAAAAAAAAAAAAAAAGTCTGGCATGCTGGCTCACACCTGTAAACCCAGCACTTTTGGAGGTTGAAGCAGGAGGACCGCTTGAGCTTAGGTGTTCATAATGAGACCTTGTCTCTACTAAAAACCAAAAGAATTAGCTGATGTGGCGACACACACCTGTAGTCCCAGCTACTCAAGAAGCTGATGTGGGAGGATCACTTGAACCCATGAGTTTGAGGCTGCAGTTAGCTATGATCACACCATCACACCACTGACCTACAGACTGGGCAACAGAGTGAGACCCTGTCTCAAAAAAAAAAAAAAAAGGAAAGAAAAAAAAAAGAAAAGAAAACAAGTTATTAACATTAGTCTTTGTTTACCAATTACAAATTGTATCTTGATAAAATTCCCTATGGCATAACTGTCTCATGTAACTAACTACAGCAAAAGTCCTCAAACAAGTTTTCCAAAACTGACAAGGAAGAATGTGGGCAAGTCAATTGGGAAATCATGATCTTAATTAAAATCAAGTTGAACGCTTCACTTGCTTTTTTTCTGTTTTTTGTTTTTGGTTTTGGTTTTTTTGAGACAGAATCTCGCTCTGTCGCCCAGGCTGTAGTGCAGTGGCTTGATCTCAGCTCATTGCAACCTCCACCTCCCAGGTTCAAGCGAGTCTCCTGCCGCAACCTCCTGAGTAGCTGGTATTACAGGCACATGCCACCACGCCTGGCTAATTTTTGTATTTTTAGTAGAAACCGGGTTTCACCATGTTGGTCAGGCTGGTCTCCAACTCCTGACCTCATGATCTGTCCACCTCAGCCTTCCAATGTGCTGGGATTACAGGCGTGAGCCACTGAACCCAGCTGAACCCTTCGCTTTCTTTTTCAGAGAAACAGGTGATTGTGAAACTGTATTATAATGTTGCCCCACATCGTGCAAAGATTTCACAAACATATCCACTGCTACTTAAGATGTTTCAGTGTTAACATAAACCCAAAAGGTTAACTTATGTCTTTCCTACTAAGTTGTTTAAATGTTTCTTTCTGAACAAAGTAAAGAACATGAAGTAACATTATTAGTGTATCTTACCTGAGCCATGTCTGCAGGCAATGTCTAACCACCCCAAATTCAGTAAAATGCTTAGGCTGTGTACATTGGGTTGTAAAATATGAAAATAAATAATCATCTCAGGGAAGGACAACAAGCATATCATAAGCAATCACCTGGTTGAAAAGAAAAAAGGCCAAGAGAGACGAAAAGTAAAGCAAAGAAGGTTGAAAAAGGGAAAAAAGCAAGGACAAAACTTCTCTGCAGATAATTTTCCCTATTTCCTCAGTCGGCCCTTTGTCCTCCATTTTAAAAATCCTCCGACTGAATGAAACAAGTTCCATGTGTTTAGTTCACGCTTTATGGGGATACTTTTTCCTACAAACGTCCTTATGAAAAAAAAAAATTCTGATATTTACACGATCAATTATCATTTTATAGAAGCAGTAGTTCTTGCTACTCATAAGGACTCCAGAACAGTTTAGCGATAATTCTTTTTAAAGGGGCTTTGTAAACTGTATGAAATAGGCCAAATCCATATACGACTACTATCTTAATCGTAACTGGGGAGGTAGGATTCCGCAGAGCAAAAAGCCTTCTGAAATTTCGTGTCCTTACACCCTGTCTTCCATCATCAGCCCTAACATGTTAACAGAATGCTCTGCATCCTTAGCACAGGGCCAGTATTCAAACCAAGCGAAAAACTTTATTTTAAAAACACTCACAAGGGGCAAACCAAGGAGGAGGACAGCGTGTGACTGAGGAGGCAGCAGGGCGACTAACTGGCTCCATGAACCCGGAATGGCTTAAAGGACACAAGCCCCGAGGACTTCAGGCAGTTTTCCTCCTGCAACCCAAGCTGCGCTTTAGATTCCCAGGATTGAGCGACCAGTGTATTTCGTACTTAAAAACTGCAAGTAGCCTAAGTAAGCCATGAGACAGCCAAGGGAGCCAGGAGGGGCCCGCGGGACGCAGGAGCCTGAGAAAGAAGAGAGGTGGGGAGGGGAAGGCCAGGCGCAGGGCCTGGAACTGGTCATCGAGGGCCAGGCCTGGTCCGGGTTGCCGCCGGAGCGAGGACGCGGCGCAGCTTCCGACTCACCTGCCCATTCTCCGAGCCCCAGGCCGACCCCCGCCTCGTTCCCCACTCCCCAGACCCGGAAGGCCGTGAAGAGTGAGTACGAGATGCGCAGGGCTAGGTAGGCCACGGTGCCCGCGCCCACCCAGTACAGGAAGCCGGCGACAGGGAGAGCGCTCTCCATGGCTCTTTCCACTAGGCCTCACTACCTTCGTGAATGAAAAAAGCAAATGAATGAATGCAGGAGGAGGCGCCGGCCGTGATGGTGCGGACTACACTAACTGGCGCTGCTCCGACACCCCTTCGGGCCTAAACCCCGCCTGCGGCGCCATATCCGTGTCGCTATTGGTGGTCTGTCTTTCCTTCTGCTCGTAGAGAGTTAGCCATTGGCTGACTCCAGTTCTACTGCCCCGCCCACACCTCCTCCCTCACACACGGTGTCGCGTTTCCGTTCTAAAGCAGTGGACAGCTCACCTGCCAATCAAGCTTTAGTCCCACCCAATAGCGTCACCACGCTCCTCAGGGTTCCGCCAGCGAGTGCCCTGTCTCACCCCACCGAGGCGCCCCGATCTCTCATTGGCTGCAGCCGTACTCGCGACTGCGGAAGACTGCGCTCGGATTGGCCAGTCAGGTTGGTTTGAGCTCAGGTTTGAAGAGGGAATGAGATCAGAGAAGCCGCTAGTGAATGGAAAGATTGTATTAAGAAGGGGGCGTGAGCAGGGCGCGGTGGCTAACACCTGTAATCCCAGCACTTTGGGAGGCCGAGGCGGGCGCATCTTTTGAGCTTAGGAGACCAGCCTAGCCAACATGGCGAAACCCCGTCTCTACTAAAAATACAAAAATTAGCTGGGCGTGGTGGCGCGCGCCTGTAATCCCAGCTGATCAGGAGGCTGAGGCAGGAGAATCACTTGAACCCGGGAGGCAGAGGTTGCAGTGAGTCCATATCGCTCCACTGCACTCCAGCCTGGGCGACAGAGTGAAACTCCGTGTCAGAACACACACACACACACACACACAGAGAGAGAGAGAGAGAGAAAAAGAGAGGGCATGAAGCTACGGTTTTATTTTCACCTATTTATTAAATAAATACTGTATATGTTTCATATATATATGATATAATAAACATATCATTGTTAAGCATGCTGTCATTGTTCCCATAAACTTTTCCAGATAAGGGCTTTTAGTCTTCTGTGTCTGTGCCTTCCTGGCATAGATAGCCCTCTAAATACAAGGCCTCCCTCCCAGCTGAGCACTCAACATCACTCAGTTGCCAACGACTTGGAGTTCAAGGTAAATAACCTGAAGAAATGGAATAATTGTTACACAATGGCATCAGAGCTGTACAGTGAATGAAAAAGATAGGAACACAGTTTGCTGAACAATTAGTTTTGAAAGGAGACTACATCTTTTGTCTTCAAAGGAGAATAGAAAATTTTACTTTCTTTTTTTAATTTCCCATTTTTGGTTGGGGGCAGGGAGAATGATATTTCCAGGGGCCACAGAAGCGTGCAGTCCACGTAGAGACATGGGAACTACATCAGCAAAGTTTCGGAGGAGAAAGACCATTTAAAAATTGTGTAAAGAAATAAAGTGCTTCACACTTACTCTCTGCCTTGCTTCAAGAGTTGTTTCCTTCTCTGGCATGGCTTTGGGCTCACAAAGTTACCCAAATTTTGTTCTTAGTCAGTAGGGGCTGCTGATTAAAGACTTAAGAGGTTTTTTTTTGTAAAGCAGGAACTTAAGGATAATAATTCTAAGGGTAACCATTGAACATATCTTGGAGCTAACTTTATAGTTTGCTAAGATTCAATTTGGGCCTTATTTCTTGCTGCCCAAACCCCCCCTTCTCCATTCTCTTATCAGATTAATTAGGTCTAACCCCAAGGCTGTAAATGTAAACCATCAATTACCCTGCAGAATTCAGCCATGTGAGTTGAGCTGACATCATATTTTATTTTAATTGAATTTGGTACCTTTGGCTGGGGCCGCCTCTTCAGTTCAACCAAAGGCCCACCACTCTTCTCCCTCAGCTTCTCCCTCTTCCCCACATCTTTGCCTACAGTATAGCTGTATCTCCAGATTTATATATCCCAGCTCATCCTTGCTCACCAACAAAGCTCCCTGTAGATATTCAGTCCCATTCTCCTTAGAATAGGGTGGAAGGGGGAGAAGACAGTTATTATAAACTAAATACATTTTTTTGTTGTTGCATATATCTGTCTGTGGTCCCCACTAGAATCTGTGATTATAGGGGACACTATGCTGTGAATCCATAGGACCTAAAACAGTGCCTGGGACGTAGAGGACTCCAAAATATATCTGAGAAATAAATAGAAGTGAAGATTCATTCATTTAACAAATAGTATTGTGTTCTAATTATATGCCAATCACTGAGCTAGGTGCTAGATATAAAATAGTGAGCAAATGGGCAATTCTGAGGCCTAACCCTCCTCTACCGTTCATCAGGGAGTGGCCACTGTTTTTCTTACAGTGTCCTTTGCTGGCTTCTCCTCCTACTGGCCTCTAAATTACACAATGCCCTCGGGCTCAGACCCCAGCTCTCTTTACTTCTCTAATATATGATTTTATCCGGTCTCTTGGTTTTAAATATCAACTGTAAGCTGATTACTTCCAAATGTCTTTGTCTAGGCTCAACTTCTGCTTAGAGGTCCAGACTATATATCCACCTGCCTGTTCACATCTCTACTCAGATATAAAATAAACATTTCAAACGTAACATGTTCAGAATAGAACTCTATGCTCAACGTATGCACACATACACACACACACACACACACACACACACACACACACACACACATCTTCCTCTTTTCTTTCCTATTTCTGATGATGATACCACTGTTTACCCACTTTCTAAGGCTCAAGACCTAGGGATGAAACCTGGTTCTTTTCTTTCCCCTCTTGTTCCTCAGGCTGGAGTGCAATGGTGCAATCTCAGCTCACTGCAACCTCTGCCTCTAGAGTTCAAGTGATTCTCCTTCCTCAGCCTCTCAAGGTTAGCTGGAATTATAGATGCCCACCACTACAGCCTGGCTACTTTTTGTATTTTTAATAGAGACAGGGTTTCACCATGTTGGCCAGGCTTGTCTCGAACTTCTGACCTCAAGTTATCTGTCCACCTCAGTCTCCCAAAGTGCTGGGATTCTAGGCATGAGCCACCATGCCTTGCCTGAACTGTGATTCTTTTCTTTCCATTACATTCCATATCCAATTCTTTAGCAGATCTTGTTCACTCCCCTACCAAAATACATCTTGACTGACCACTACCAACCTAATTCAAATCGCAAGCGTTTTTAGCCTGGAACATGGCAATAGCCTCCTGACTGGTATTCCCTAAAGCCTGTCCTGGGGTTGGTTGACCATATAGCAACTAGAGTGTTTTGGTTTTTTTTTTTTAAGTAAATTAGATATCATTTCTTCTACTCAAATCCCTTCAAGAACTTTATATCACATTAAGAACAAAATCATCCAAGTTGAGTTTGTCTGCCCTGACCTCTCCAGCAACCACCCTCTCCTGTGCTCACTTAATTCCAGCCACACTAACTCTTGCAATTCCTCAAAGAAGTCAAGTTCATTCTGGTCTCAGAGTCATTCTATTACACTTCCCCTTCCCTCTGCCTGAAACCTCTTTCAAAGGCTCACTCCTTTATATTATTTAGGCTTTTGCTCACATGTCATCCTTTTCAGAATGGTTTCCTCTGACCTCCCTTCATAACTGTCCCAAACAGCTTTCTCCTCTGCTCTAGCAATCCTTATCCTTTTACCCTGCTTTGTTTTCCTTACAGAATGTAATGTTTTCAAACCGTTTGATCACTTAGCTGTTTGTCCATCTACCTAATAGAATGAATATAAGTTCATGAGTACAGTGAACTTTCCTTGTTCACCACCGTATCTTCAGCTAAGACATACACCCAAGAGTACTTGACACTTGTTATGCAATAAATACCTGTTGAGTGAGCAATGAATGAATAAATAAAAATAGACTGTCTAGTGGGAGAGACAGACATTCAGCAAACTTCCAACTAATTATATGATAAAAATTATAATACATACAAAGAAGAAAATACACTAGGACATAAGGAAAGAGATTAACAAGAGGACCTAATTTAGGTGGGAGAGAAGAAATAGCCTTGAAAGGCCTTTCTAAGGAACCCATAATTGAACTGGGATCTGAGAATATGCAGAAATTGAGTGGGGGTGGAGCAGAGGAGAAAGCAACGAACACCCATTGGAGGTTTTGATGTGGTTTTCAAGAAGACACATCTGTGCCTCTTGCAACTATCATAGCATATGGCATAAAATTAAATAGACAATAATTACTTGTTGGTGTAGGACTATTTAAAATAAATACATGTACCTTGGAAATGGAATTTCCATTGCTGTTAGAATTGGTTATTTTAACGAAAAGGAATGTTAAAGGCTGAAACGGTCTCATTTGGTATCTGTTCCTCTTCTAAAATGTCTAGGCACTACCCACGTTAATAGGAATAATTGTTCTTTTAAATGTACACATTTATTCTGATCATCTCAGCCTCTTTTTAGGAATTAGGAATACTAACTGTTTTATCTACTAAGAGAAAAAATAGTGACTTCCACAAAGTGAAGCAGTACATTCCAGAGAGCTCTTTGGAGTTCAGGTGGGCCCACACTTTTGGAATTCAACAAACTCCTGTCTCTGAATAAATTTTCAGAACCACAGTAAACTCTAATGCATACAGGACCCTGTAATGATGACTCACTCCTATTCAGCAGTATTCTGTGCTGAAATTTAACATCAAGTGAAGGGTTAATAGAGCCATAGTAACCAAACATGTGAAAGCTATAATACCTCTCCAAAAAGGAAGCACTATGATAAAACTCTGGCCTTTAGTGTCAGGTAAATCTGAGACCAGATCCTAATTCTGCCTCTTATTAGCTGTATGATCTTGTATAGATTTAATATAACTGTGCATTCAAATTTACGTCTGTAAAATGAGAACAATACTGTTTAAGCATTTAGCAGGGATTGACAGATGTTGTGTTCAATGAGGTAGGTATTACTCTTATTCCCATTTTACAAATAAGGAAACAGAGGCTTAGAGCAAGTAAGTGGCAGAATTGGAATTTGAACCAAAAAGGTATGACTATAAAATCATATCTCCAGAACTAACTCAGAGAAAGCAGCATCTAAAATGTGGCTAAGGGTGAGGCGCCATGGCTCATGCCTATAATCCCAGCACTTTGGGTGGATCCTTTGAGCTCAAGAGTTGGAGACCAGCGTGGGCAACATAGTGAAACCCCTTCTCTATAAAAAACACAAAAAAATTAGCTGGGCATGATGGTGCACGCCTGTAGTCCTAGCTACTTGGGAGGCTAAGCAGAATAATTGCTTGAGCCTGGGAGGCGAAGGATGCAGTGAGCTGAGATTGTGCCACTGGACTCCAGCCTGGGTGACAGAGTGAGACCCTGTCTCTCTCTCTTTTTTTTTTTTTTTTCTAAGACGAGGTTTCACCATGTTGGTCAGGCTGGTCTTGAATTCCCGACCTCAGGTGATCTGCCCGCCTTGGCCTCCAAAGTGCTTGTATCACAGGCGTGAGCCACCACACCCGGCCAAGACCCTGTCTCAAAAGAAAGAAAGAGAAAGAGAAAGAGAGAGAGAGAATGAAGGGGAGAGAAAAAGACTAAAGGAGAGTAAAAGAGTCTCTAGAAATAATTGTTGTTATACAAATAAAATAGACAGAATCACATTAGATTTCAGCTTCATTTATTAACAAATTTAAAGTTTAGAATGGTATTTAATATGGAAAAATATGAAGCAACAATATTGTATCATATTAGTATACAGATATTCGCATTTAGTAGAAAATTCATTCTTAATATTTCTGTAAATTGAGTTTCAGATCAGAGTTTCCTGATGAAATCAGGAGTAGTTCAATGTAATGAAAGAACATTTCATAATTAGGGAATTTCATAGAAGCGGGGAATTATTAAGCATACCATCTTGTTTAATTCTTTGGGACACAGCTGAAGCCTTCATTTGGCTGCAAAATAAAACCTTTTAACAGTTCCATCTTCTCTTTCATCTTCATTTAAACATTGTTCAAAATATTGAACTTCAACCTGCCTTTAAATTCGGTTGTCTAATCCTGGGTTAAAAAGAAAAGTGTTGTGATGAACAAACCAATTTAAAAAAAACTGAGTTTTTAGCATTAGAAATTGTGAGATTTCCCAAACGTTAATATTGAATTTATTTGACAAGCAATATTACCGTAAGAAAGAAAGATTAACATTCATTGTCTGGGCGAGGTGGCTCATGCCTGTAATCCCAGCACTTTGGGAGGCCAAGGCAGGCGGATCACCTGAGGTCAAGAGTTGGTGACCAGACTGGCTAACATGGTGAAACCCCGCCTCTACTAAAAATACCAAAATAAGCCAAATGCAGTGGCAGGTGCCTGTAATCCCAGCTACTCCGGAGGCTGAGACAGAAGAATCCCTTGAACCCAGGAGGTAGAAGTTGCAGTGAGCCAAGTTTGCACTACAGCACTCTAGCTTGGGCGACAGAGTGAGACTCTGTCTCAAAAACAAACAAAAAACATTTATTATGCTTTAATACTGCATTATCAACTTCAAAGTCAGTTCACATACATTACTCCATTCAAACATCACAATAACACCTCCATTTTTTCAACAAGGAAATTAACTCTTTTTTTTTTTTTGAGACGGAATTTCACTCTTCTTACCCAGGCTGGAGTGCAATGGCGCGATCTCAGCTCACCACAACCTCTGCCTCCTGGGTTCAGGCAATTCTCCTGCCTCAACTTCCTGAGTAGCTGGGATTACAGGCATGCGCCACCATGCCCAGCTAATGTTTTGTATTTTTAGTAGAGACAGGGTTTCACTATGTTGACCAAGATGGTCTCGATCTCTTGACCTCGTGATCCACCCACCCTGGCCTCCCAAAGTGCTGGGATTACAGGCTTGAGCCACTGCGCCCGGTGGAAATTAACTCTTTAAGTTAAACTACCTGGGGAAGGAACACTTTACTATAGCAGGCCTATTTCTAGAACCATGATGTCTGCACTAAAAATGCAGGGCTCTTTCTACTCTGCCACCTATTTTATAACAGAACTTAGACTCACATTCATAGTCTTCTGTAAACCTGTTTCTCAAATAAAACTGAAATCAGTATTTTGACACAGGTGATTTAAATATGTTGTTTTAAAATTTTACTTATTTTTTAGTTTCAAAAGCACACAGAATTATATGAAACAAAAAAACCATCCCACCCTATTTTCTATTCCCACTAACAGTTGGCAATTTGTACTGTATTCTTCCATTTCTTTTTCTTTTCATTTCCAAGTATGAAGCTATATAATACACACAACATGTACATATACATTTTTTTAGAAGTAAAAGCTGTGATCATACAAAAATATTTCAACAACTTTCTTTCTCCACTCAATAATATATGGTTAAAAATACCATAGTGAGATCGGGCGTGGTGGCTCACGCCTGTAATCCCAGCACTTTGGGAGGCCAAGGCGAGTGGATCACCTGAGGTCAGTAGTTCAAGACCAGCCTGACCAACATAGAGAAACCCTGTCTCAACTAAAAATACAAAATTAGCCGGGCTTGGTGACACATGCCTGTAATCTCAGCTACTTGGGAGGCTGAGCCAAGAGAATTGCTAGAACCCGGGAGGCGGAGGTTGTGGCGAGCTGAGATTGCACCATTGCATTCCAACCTGGGCAACAAGAGCAAAATTCCATCTGAAAAAAACAAAACAAAACAAAACAAAACACATAGTGAAATCTTGACATATGCAATATTGCACACTAACTGGTTTTCTTTATTGCATCAGGAGATCTAATGATCATTCCATCAATCTTACTCAGAATACTTTTGCTTAAAGCAAGGAATTAGTGCCATGGTAAATAAACCAGTTTAAAGTCACATGAAAGGGCCAGGCACAGTGGCTCATGCCTGTAATCCCAGCACTCTGGGAGGCTGAGGTGGGCAGAACGCCTGAAGTCAGGAGTTTGAGACCAGCCTGGCCAACACGGCAAAAACCTGTCTCTATGAAAAAACAGAGATTATCTGGGCGTGGTGGCACACTCTTGTAATCCCAGCTACTTGGGAGGCTGAGGCTGGAGAATTGTTTGAATTGCCTCCCTGGGAGGCAGAGGTTGCAGTAAGCCAAGACTGCGCCACTGTATTCCAGCCTAGATGAGACGGTGAGACTCCATGTCAAAAATAAAAAAAATAAAACCATGTGACAGTAAACCATAATATCTTACCTATATTGTATTTCCAGCCAAAAATAACATAACTGTAGGACAGTTATGCAGGCAAGCAATACAGTGGAATTTCAGGAGGTTTTCTTTATCTGAATCCTTACTTTAGCAATGGGTTCAAGGATTTGTTATCTTTACCCTATTTTTTTTTTTTCAAAAAATTCTAGCTACTTTAGTTGCTATTACTTTTACCTAGTTCTTTCCTTTATTCCCCTGATTATCTTTTTTTTTTTAATTTGTATAAAGACAGAGTTTTGCTCTGTTACCCAGGCTGGAGTGCAGTGGTATGATCATATCTCAATGCAGCCTTCAACTCCTGGACTCAAGCAATCCTCCTGCCTCAGCCTCCCAAGTAGCTAGGACTGCATGCACACAGCACCACACCCAGCTAATATTTTTTGTAGACACAAGGCCTTGCTATGTTGCCCAGGCTGGACTCCAACTCCTAGGCTCAAGCAATCTCCTGTCTTGACCTCCCAAAGTTCTGGGATTACAGGCATGAGCTACTGTACCAGATTCCCTTGCTTTCTTGTTAAGTATATTTGATGCATACAAAAGAGTAGATGAAATATATGTTTGTTATATAAAGCATAATATAATGATGCTTTAAACTCACCACCTAACTCAAGAACCAAAAAACACAAAAACCCATCCTAGCCCATCCTCCAGAGGTAAGCACAGCCCTAAATATGTATATTGTTCTACTACTTTTAAATATATATGCTATATCACAAATATATGTGAAATAATAACATCTTGTTTCATTTTGCTTATTTTTGAGCTCTATTTAAAAAGCATGATATGGTGGGTGCTAGGGAAGGCGATCCAGGTCTTGTCCCCAGGGTCAAGACCTTCATGCCCATATTTGCTGACAATGCCAGTCTATGTCCCCCCATGGGACTTGTTCTAGGTTAAAGGGAGCTGCTTTGTTCCTGCCCAGTGGCAGCTTACATCTAATGACTGGGTGATGCAGGAGTACAAAAGCCTGGACCACCTACCTCAATTATGAACATCTCTGAAAAGCCTTCCCAGCTTCAGAGCTCCCAGTGGAATTTCCTGAAGCTTCCATTATACTGCAGTGCAGCTCACTTCTCTTTCAGCTTACTCCAGCTTCCTTCACTCCCTTACGGGTGTTGTTCCCCAGAGTACTCCGTTACAAATCCCCTGCAAGCAAATCTCAATCTCAGAGTCTGTTTCCTGGGAAACATGACTGTTGTGGGTTGCAGTGTGTCTCTCTAAAAGATACATTGAAGTCCTAACCCCACAATCTGTGGCCTTGGCCTTATTTGGAAATAAGGTCTTTGCAGATGTAATCAGGTTAAGATGAGGTCATACTGGATTAGGGTGGGCCCTAAATGCAATGTCTGTTTCCTTATAAAAAGAGAGAGATTTAGAGACGCACAAAGAGACAGAGGGAGAGACAATGGAAGCAGAGATTTTACTGCTACAGCTTCCAGCCAAGGAACGTTCAAAATGGCCAAAAACCACCAGAAGCTAGGAAGAGGCAAGGAAGGATGCTTCCCGAGAGCCAGGGAGTCTGCAGAGAGGGCACAGCCCTTCCCAACACCTTGATTTTGGAGTTCTATCCTCCAGAACTGTAAGAGAATAAATTGCAACTCTTTTTTTTTTTTTTTCAGTTGGTGGGGGACAGAGGCTCACTGCAATCTCCACCTCCCAGGTTCAAGCAATTCTCCTGCCTCAGCCTCCAAAGTAGCTGGGACTACAGGCATGTGCCACCACACCCAGCTAATTTTTGTATTTTTAGTAGAGACAGGGTTTTGCCATGATGGTCAGGCTGGTCTCGAACTCCTGACCTCAAGTGGTTCACCCACCTCAGCCTCCCAAAGTGCTGGGATTACAGATATGAGCCACCGCGCCTGGCCAATAAATTGCTATTCTTTAAAGCCACCTGCTTTGTAGCGATTGGTTGTAGCAACCCTAAGGAAAGTCACAGGTAGACCTAAGACACACACTTGGGTAGTCTTCCGGAACTTGCTTTTTTTCTTTTTTTCTTTTTTTTTAAACTCAGCATCATGTTTCTGAGAATTATTCTTGCTGTCGACCTAGCCGTGGTTCTCTATTCATTTTCTTCAGTAACAGTGGCAATATCTCATCAGAGATATATTAACAATATACACAGCCAGTTGTGGTGGTTCATGCCTATAATTCTAACACTTTGGGAGGCCAAGGCATGGAATTGCTTGAACCCAGGAGTTTGAGATCAGCCTGAGCAACAAAGCTAGACCCCACCTCTACAAAAAAATTTCTTTTTAATTAGCTGTACATGGTGGCACACACGGGTAGTCCCAGCTACTCAGGAGGCTTAAGTGGGAGGATCATCTGAGCCAGGAGTTTGATGCTGCAGTGAGCTATAATCACATCACTGCACTCCAGCCTGGATGACGGAGCAAGACCCTGTCTCGAAAATATATAATAATGATAATAGTAATAATACATTATTGAAAAAACTTTAATTCTGTTCTTTCTAAAATGATTATACATCTGTTTTGGGAACACTCTCTTATAGTACTTATGTTTCTTTATTTTATTTCAAATGTTTGAGAAAAGTTTCTATATAAATTTTAAAATTGATTACATATCTTTACACATAAGTGTTTGGCAGAATAATGACCTTTTAAAGATATCCATGTCTACGTATCTGTGAATGTTACCTTGTGTGGGAACATATTATAAGGATGTGATTAAGGGCCTTTGAGGTGGGTGGTTATCTAGGTGAAGCTGATCTTTTTTTTTTTTTTTTTTTTTTTTGAGACGGAGTCTTGCTCTGTCCCTAGGCTGGAGTGTATTGACATGATCTTGGATCACTGCAACCTCTGCCTCCTAGGTTCAAGAGATTCTTCTGCCTCAGCCTCCCAAGGAGGTGGGACTACAGGCGCATGCCACCATGCCCAGCTAATTTTTGTATATTTATTAGAGACGGGGTTTCACAATGTTGGCCAGGATGGTCTCGATCACTTGAGGTCAGGAGTTCAAGACCAACCTGGCCAACATGGTGAAACCCTGTCTCTACTAAAAATACAAAAATTAGCCAGGCATGGTGGCACGTGCCTGTAATCCCAGCTACTTGGGGGGCTGAGGCAGGAGAATCACTTGAACCTGGGAGGTGGAGTTTGCCATAAGCCAAAATTGCACCACTGCACCCTAGCCTCAGTGAGAGAGCGAGATTCTGTCTCAAAAAAATAAAAAATAAACTCAGAGGTCAGAATTTTAAAACTATATAGTGTATTTGTTATCACTACTTTCAATTTATAACTTGTGAATTGTTCATTTGTAGAAACAAGAACTGAAATGGTGTGACTCTAAAACAGAAGCTGTGGCTTTATTGTCTCACCTGTCCCAAATCAGTTTGTTTGTTATCTGCAGGGAATAAAGTGCAAGTTATTAAAAGCAGTAAAGGTAAATGCGCAATTACTGAATAGTTGGTCATGCATCCTCATTCCATTTGGGCTGTCTGGCAGATGTACCAATTTCATTGTCAGCTCCTACCCAAGAGTGATCTCAGGAAAATTGCCTCATGTTGCCCTGTTTACATGGAACATTTAAAAATCAGAATACCAGAAAATGTTCTGTGATGTAGAGTGAATGACTTTCACATTATCTGTACAGGGTATCTAAATGTATTTTCCTGTCTCTAGCCTCCTTCTATTAATTTTCCCTATTTTGTATGATGAGAATGTTAATAAGTCCCCTCAAAATCTTTTTTCAAACTAGGCAAAGAATGAAAAATAGGACAGTTGTGATGGCTCCTGCCTGTAATCCCAGCACTTTGGGAGGCCCAGGCAAGTGGATCACTTGAGTTCAGGAGTTTGAGACCAGCCTAGGCAACACGGTGAGATGCTGTCTCTACAAAACAAACAAACAAAAAAATGGCCCAGTGTGGTGGTGTGTACCGGTAGTCCCAGCACTATGGCAAGCCAAGGCACTAGGATTGCTGGATTCCAGGAGTTCAAGACCAGCTGGGCAGCATGGCAAAACTCTGTCTCCGCAACAACAACAACAATAAAAATTACCTGGGCGGACTGGTGTGTGCCTATAGTCCCAGATGCTAGGGAGGCTGAGGTGGGAGGATTGATGGAGCCTGGGAGGTTTAGGCTGCAGTGTGCTATGACTACACCACTGCACTCCAGCCTGGATGACAGAGTAAAACACTGCCTCAAAAAAAAAAAATAAATAAATAAATAAAATATTTTCTATTTTGGCCACTTTAGGAGGCCAAGGTGGGTAGATCATTTGAAGTCAGGAGTTCAAGACCAGCCTGGCCAACATGGTGAAAACCAGCCTCTACTAAAAATAAAAATAAATTAGCCAGGTGCGGTGGCAGGCACCTGTAGTCCAGCTACTTGGGAGGCTGCGGGAGGAGAATTGCTCGAACCCAGAAGGCAGAGGTTGCAGTGAGCCAAGATCGTGCCACTGCACTCCAGCCTGGGCAACAGAGCGAGACAAGAAAGGGAGAGAGAGAGAGAGAGAGAAAGAAAGAGAGAGAGAAAGAAAGAAAAAGGAAGGGAGGAAGGAAGAGAGAGAAGGAAAGAAAGAGAAAGAAAGAGAGAGAGATGTGGTCTCACTCTGCCAGGCAGGCGGCTAGGGTGCAGTGGTGCAATCACAGCACACTGTAGTCTGGAACTTCTGGTCTCAGGCAGTCCTCCCACCTCGGCCTCCCAAAGTGCGAGGATTACAAGTGTGCACCACCATGCTCAGGCTAAAATTTTAATTTTATCCATTTTTCACAAGAAGAAAAGTATAAATGGAGGTACCAGATATTCAGATCTTATTGATATGTCACAAAAATCCCACTTAACCCTCATTTATCAATAAGATAGTGAATTATTTTTGTTCTCCCAACTGTCAGTTTAAAAATAAAAACAAAAGCTAGAGTGTATACTATATTATATTCTACCTTTCTATTTAAAGTAGTAAACATTTTTCCAAGTCATAATTTCAGTAAAACTTTCAATGACGCGATAGATTTTATGCATGAATATATCATAGATTTAAATAATGTCCTATTTCTGGGCATTTGGGTTAAGTATTTAGCTATTATGAATAATGCCAAAATAAACATCCTTGTACATAAGTTTTATACACATCTCTGATTGATTTTTCCCCCTTTTTTAGGGGAGAATGGGGTCTCACTATGTTGTCTAGGCAAATATTGAACTCCTGGCCTCAAGCTATCCTCCCACCGCTGCTTCCCTAAATGTTGGGATTACATGCATGAGTCACCATGCCTAGCTCACATCTCTAATTCTTTGTATTAAGTTCTCAGACATGCACTTACTGGGTTAAGTTGTACGAACACTTAGTCCACTTATCAAGGACTTTCTTAGTCCACTTTATTGTATTTATATACAACCTACAAATTCATCATAATCAAAATAAACAACATTTCCATAATCTCCAAGGGTTTCTTCATGCCTCCTTATAGTCAAAGCCCTTTTTGACACCCCCCACCCATCATAACCACTGATTCTACTGTCATTATATTTCTGCCTTTCTAGAAATGCATATAAATGGAATAATGCAGCATGTGGTCTTTTGTGTCTGGCTTCTCTCACTTAGCATACCACCCTCGAGCTTAATCTGTGGTGTGTATTGGCAGTCAGTTCCTTTTTAATATTTATTATTTATTTTTGAGACGGAATCTCACACTGTCACAGGCTGGAGTGCAGTGGCAAGATCTCAGTTCACTGCACCCTCTGCCTCCCAGATTCAAGCAATTTTCCTGCCTCAGCCTCCCGAGTAGTTGGGATTACAGGTGTGCACCACCATGCTGGATAATTTTTGTATTTTTAGTAGAGATGGGGGTTTCGCCATGTTAGCCAAGCTGGTCTTGAACTCCTGACCTCAGGTGATCCACCCACCTCAGCCTCCCAAAGGTTGGGATTCCAGGTATGAGCCAGCGTGCCCAGACAGCCTGTTCCTTTTTATTGCTGAGTAGTATTCCATTTTGTTATCCACTCTTTAGTTGATCGATGTTTGAGTTGTTTCCAATTTTTGACTGTTATGGATAAAGCATATATGAACATTCACATACAAGTCTGTGTGGAACATAAGCTTTAATTTCCTTTGGGTAAACAAGAGTGAGAAACAAAATTTATAGGTTATACAGTAAATATTTAATTCTATAAGAAACTGCCAAACTGTTTTCCAAAATAGCTGCACCAGCTTGCTCTAGTCACTATGCATCTTCAACATCACTTAGTATTGTTTTTTTTTTTATCTTATTGATATGTAGTGGTATCTCAATGTAACTTTTATTAGTGTTAATTCATTCATATTAGTTATCTTAAATTAATAACTTATAGCATTATCTTTGCTGTAAAGATAATGAACATCTTTTCATGTTTAAATGTTTAAGTGTCTTACTGGCCATTTATTTATCTTAGTTTGTTAAGTATTTGTTCAAAGCAAGTGGAGGGTTTGAGGGACTTGGGGATATGAAGCAGTAATAACACATGGCAAGCTTTATTGAGTGGTTCTTGGGCAATGGTGTATGACAGAGGAAGTTCTTCACAGCATGAGACTTCCTGAATGCTAACAATGAGGGGCCTACGCTCCAGTAGGAGAGAGAGGGTATGGGAACTCCTAGGGAAAGAGGAAAATCAGAGAGGAAGTTTACATGCCCAGGTGAAAACACTGCAGTAGCCTGGTAGGGGAGTCTCTGGATCAGAGAATATTGAAGGACAGCAGCAACAGTGATTTGGGGCCTGAGGCTAATCTTATATATTGCTAGCAGGTGTGGAATGATTTCATGCGTTACACCAAGCAGGCAGGTTCTAAAGTGCTGAAAATCTTGTTTGGGCTTAAAAAAAAAATTAGATGTGTAAAAAAATTGAGTTTGGCACTGATGGACTTTTATACTATAGGTCTCAGCCTGCAGTGAAGAAATAAACAACCTAGAAGCCAATACATCCAGGCCATCATTGGTTCACTTACATAAGAAAGCTTTTGCTGATATTTTAAATTAGGTTATCTGTTTTATTACTGAGTTGTAAGAGTTCTTTATATATCCTGGAGAGGAATCCTTCATCAGATGTCTTGCAAATGTTTTCTTCCTTTTATGTAGCTTGCTTTTCATTTTCTTAACTGCATTTTGATAAGGAAAAGTTTTTAATTTTGATGAATTTATCAATTTTTTAATTTTGATGAATTTATCATTTTTTTTTCTTTTATGCTTCCTACTTTTTATCTTATCTAAGAAATGTTTGCATCAACTAAGACCTCAACGATTTTTCTCCTATTTTCTTCTAGAAGTTTTATGGTTTTAGTTTATGTTTAGGTTCATGACTCATTTTGAGTCCATCTTTGAAATCAGTATGAAGAAGGAACAAGGCTCATCTTTTCGCATATGGATATCCAAATGTCCCAGCACAATTCCTGACTCATAACTCCCAGATCCCTTGTTATAATCTTTTGTTATAATGTTGGAATGCTTTAGGCCTCAGAAGAAAACAAATTCTTCAGAAAACAGAATCTCTCTCTGACCTTCCTTCCCCTGCCCTCCTTCCACCAGCCCAATGCAGGACTCTAACCTCCCCCTACTTTTCTGACTGTGGGTCGTAAGACCCTCATTTCAGAAGGGTCCTGCCCATGCCCTAAAGGAAAAAAATGCTGCCAGAGAGGCCAAGAATCTGAAAAGACCAGTTTTACTGTGTTTCCTCCCTCAGTAATAGTAGTGAATAGTATGATCTTAGTAACATTAGATCATATTCTTTTCCTCCATTCTTATTTCCACACAGTCCTTATCATGCCTATCCAATGAAATCTCCATAAAACATCCAAGAGGGAAGCTTCCAGATATCTGAACATGTGAAGGTTCCTGGAGGGTGTGTGCCTGGGGAGGGCATGAAAACTCTTCACCCCTTCCTCCATACTTTGCCCCGTTTATCTCTTCACGTGCATTTTTTTTTTTTTTTTTTTTTTTTTTTTGGTAATAGCCTTTAAACCAGCATATGTGTTCTGTGAGCCACTCTAGCAAATCAATTGAACGCAAACAGGGGGTCAAGGGGGAACCCTATCTTGAAGGTGGTTGATCAGATGTTCTGGAGGCTTCAGACTTTCAACTGGCATCTGAAGGTGGTGGCAGTCTTGCAGGACTGAGCACTTGATCTGTGGGATCTGAGGCTATTTCCAGGTAGATAATATTGGAGTTGAATGGAGGACACCCAGCTGGTGTCTGCTGCAGAATTAATTGCTTTGGTGTGTAGGGGAAAAATCTCCACACATTTGGAACAGATGTCTTCTCTGTGTTGATTATTGTGTGGTGTGGGAGCAGAGGAAAAAGTTCATTTTTCTGCACCCATTGTTTCACATAAATTTATATATTTGACAATTTATATAATCAAAATCACACTATCTTGATTACTGTGGTTTTAATGTCTTAAAGCCAGGTAGCGTACGTCCTCCAACTTACTTGTCTTGGCTACCCTAGAGCCCTTGCCTTTCCATATATATTTTAGCATCAGCCACTTGAGTTTTGTTATTTTTTTAAAAAGCTACCTGGTATTTTGATTGGGATTGCTTTGAGTCTATAGATCAATTTGAAGAGTTGAAATTTTAACAACATTTGAGTCTTCCAATCCATGAACATGGTCACTTTCTCACTACTTATGTAGTCTAATTTCTCAGCAATGTTTTGTAGTTTCAGTGCACAGGTCTTGCACATAACTTGTTATATGTATTCCTAGGTATTTCATATTTTCAGGGGCTATTTAAATGGTTTCGTGGCTGGGCACAGCAGCTCACGCCTGTAATCCCAGCACTTTGGGAGGCTGAGCAGACAGGTCACTTGAGGTCAGGAGTTCAAGACCAGCCTGGCCAATGTGGTAAAACCTCGTTTCTACTAAAAGCAAAAAGTTAACTGGGTGTGGTGGTATGCACCTGTAACCTAGCTACTATGCATGAGAATCACTTGAACCTGGAAGGCAGGGATTGCAGGGAGCCAAGACTGTGCCACTGCACTCCAGCCTGGGTGATGGAGACTCTGTCTCATTAAATAAATGGTTTTGTTTTCTTAACTTCAATTTACAAATGTTTACTGCTAGGATATGAGCATTTTTAAGGATCTTGATGAATATACTTTATAAAGATCATACCAATTTACATATCCAACAAAATATGAGATTGCCTGTTTGACTATACTTCTGTATGTAATTGACCTTATTTAAAAATTTGTTCAGGCCAGGCGTGGTGGCTCACGCCTGTAATCCAAGCACTTTGGAAGCCAAGGCGGGTGGATCACCTGAGGTCGGGAGTTCAAGACCAGCCTGACCAACATGGTGAAACCCCGTCTTAAAAAAAACAAAACAAAACAAAACAAAAAAAACTTGTTCCAAGTGAGGCAGACTGATAAAATGGTTCTATTCTTGCAATTTAGTTTGAAAATTATAATATTCTCTTCTTGGTATGAAGGGGTATTGTTTGACCTCCATCACAGGAAGTATGATTAATATGTCTTGGTTCACAGCACATTATCATCATTGGTTTCTCATTTTAATTAGTTTCTTTTAACTCATTCATTTTTCTCTCCTTTTCTTCTGTCATGGGCAACATTCATCTTGTCCTTTAGGTATTCATTCCAATGTGCTTTACATGCCTTTTTGAACATTTCTAGATTCTACTTTTTATTTTCATGAAACACTGTACTTCTCAAACATTATGCATGGTAGACATATGTAGTCTTTTGCTTGTATCTGATGCATAGTATGTTAGTCTCCCCTTATCCCCAGGGGATACATTCCAAGACCCTCAGTGAATGTCTGAAACAAGGATAGTACTGAACCCTATAGATCCTATGTTTTTTCAGTCCAACTGAGATGGCTATTAAGTAACTAATGGACAAGTGTAAGATTTCATCACATAACTCAGAATGGTGCAACATATAAAGCTTATGGAATGTTTATTTCCAGAATTTTCCACTTAATATTTTCAAACTGTGGTTGGTAACTGAAACAGCAAAAATCCCAGCTGTGAATATGGGGAGACTACTGTACTGTATGTGTGCATCCACCATATTTTACCTATGTACTTCTCCAATGATGAAAAACCTCAATTTGGATCTAAGACTCTGCCATCAAAAACATGATGATTATCCTCATATTTCTTCCTTTAGAATCCTGTGTAAGACTTTAGGCCATATATCCAGAAACAATTTAATATCTATATTCATTGAAATAAATTCTGCCAGGCTGCTCTCCAGAACGGCTCCACTACTCTACACTCTCACCACCAGTGTATGAGGGTTCCTCTATCCATACCCCCACCAATATTTGGCATCATCCATCTTTCTCATTTTTCTTAGTCTACTGGGGATAAAGAGATACTTTATTGTTGCTTTAATCTGAATTCCTCTAATTACTGAGTTTGAGTGTATCTTTTCATATTGTTAGCCTATTGGATTTCCTCTTTTGAAATAATGCCTGTTCATAATCTTGGCATTTTTCTATTAGGGCTCTTGTGTTGGTTTTGTTTTCATTTGATGATTGAGGCACTCCTTATCTACTGTAGATACTAGTTCCTTATCAGATTTGGACATGCAAGTATATTCTCCCAAATCGTAACCATTATACAACAAAAACTTCCCCCTAGTATTTGTTCTTGTTATCTGTGTGGCACAACAAACCAACTACCAGCTTTAGAAGCTTAAAATAAACCATTTTATTTGGCTCATGATGTTATGGGGCAGAGACTGGGAAAGGCACCACTGGGCAATTTATCTGATTTACACAACAACTAGGGCAGCTGGGGCTAGAGGATCCATTTTCAAAATGGCTTTTCACGTAAGTGTCCTTTGACCTCTTCCTTGGTGCTCTTTGGCCTCTACACTTGATGTTTCATTCTCCAGGACTTCTTCGCTATACTTTGGGTTTCTCACGACATAGTGATTTCAGGGTAATTACATGCCTTACGTAGTGATCGGCTTCCAAAAGGCAGGAAAGCAAACTTGTCAGGTGAAATAACAGCAATACCTTGAACTGGCACACTCTCACTTCTACCACATATTATTGGTCCAAACAGTCATAAGACCCATTCAGATTCAAGGAAGTGAAGAGACTCCATCCTCTGATGACAGTTAACACTGTCACAATGCAGAACAGGTAGAACTGGGAGACACAGTTGTGGCCACCTTTGGTAAACACAATCTACCACATTATTTATTGACATTTTTTTTCTTTTGTGAATTGCCCAGCCATGGCAGTGCCCTTCCATTTTTTTTTTCTATTGATTAACTATAGAACATACCTCAAATTTTTTGCACTTATAAAAACCACTTTTTCCAAGTTTTAATTTAGAATTCTTCCATCTCAAGTAGAAAAATATAAAAAGAATGTGTTTCATTTACTTTACTATTTGCTTCCTTTTAAAAATCTGTTAGGATGAAACAATTACTGAATCCTATGTGTCTAAAAATCTAACAGGACATATATATAAAGCCAGTTCACAAATATTTTAAAATTAATCCCATTATATTACAAATTCAAATTCTATCAGAAAGTAATTAGAGCAAATTTTAGGGAAAAGCTAATAATTACTGTCTTCGTTTTAACTCTCTACTACAAGGGACCCTTTTTCCCCTTATAAACTACATACAATCAACAATTTTGGTTAACAATTTTTTTAAATATTTTAAAGACACAAGTTGGCTACTCTTTTACTACAACTTCATTGAAAACATATGGCTCTCCCTACCAAAAACAAATTCTCCTTAAAAACAATTTCAGGTTGGGCATAGTGGCATGTGCCTGTAATCCCAGAACTTTGGGAGGCTGATTCGGGCAGATCACCTGAGGTGAAGAGTTCGAGACCAGCCTGGCCAACATATTGAAACCCTGTCTCTACTAAAAATACAAAAATTAGCCAGGTGTGGTGGCGCACACCTGTAATCCCACCCACTCAGGAGGCTGAGGCAGGAGAACTGCTTGAACCCAGGAGATGGAGGTTGCAGTGAGCCAAGATCACACCACTGCACTTAAGCCTGGGCACAGAGTGAGACTCTGTCTCAAAAAAGAAAGAAAGAAAGAAAGAAAACACTAAAAAAAAAAATTTCCAATTCAGAAACATAAATTTATTTCCAAATTAAGAAAACAAAAAAGTGATTTACTAAAAAATATTTAGATTGGTAAACACATATAGAACTGCTTTATTCAATTCTTTTATATGAATTCAAGGATTTCTCCCTATACTGACCTAATAAAGTTTTCACATTATGTTTAGAGTGTCACACAAGAAATGCTTTTTAAATTCCTTCTGAAAAGGCCAAATCATGCATCTCTCTTCATTGTCTAAAGACTGTAAATAACAGAAAAGCTACAGGCATACATCTCTGGATTTTTTTTTGCAGGCCAAATTCTGGAACTTTGTGGATTTGGTTTAAGTAACTGGCTCATTTTCTCCCAAAAAAGACATTCAATATTTATAACATTTTAATGTAATATGACAAGAATGCCTCATTAAAATCATGCCCTTATGAATAATTTAAATGAAAATGGTTTACATTGAAGCATATAATTTGAAAAATAATCCAAAATAAAGAAGAATGTCATTTAAATTCTGGAACCCCACAAAGGCACACTGAGAAGGAAAACTGAACAAAAAAGAAAAATAAGGAAGGCAAAGGACAAAGCAAAATGATGATTTATGTGGGGTTTTTTTTGTTTTGTTTTGTTTTGTTTTGAGGCTTTAAGACACAGAATCCTTTAACTGGTAGGATATAGGCATATTATCTTGCTTGATTTTTAAAAGATTAAAAGATGAGTATCTTTTAATCTACATTCAGTATTTTGAAGTGTTGGTTTACTCTGTCCTGCCCATAAAAATCATCTCATAAATACTCTGACTTCAGTAATACAGGGCCCAGCAGGGTAGAGATAATGTATTCTGTCCTGGAAATACATGCAGGAAGAATCAAAAAATAAAATTCATCATTAATAAACATAGAAATGTTTAAAATATCATTCCCCTTTCTTTTAGAAAGAAAGAAACTATCCTGTCAGGGTGAGGGGTGGAATACACTCCATGTTCAAGAGTGCTGCAATCTAAAACCAAACATATCAAACTTAAGTGTACAAACTACAGTCAAAAATTCTTCCTTTTCAAATGATAGTAATGAAAAATAAAGATCAAATTCTGAATGGGTGATTTTGTTGTTTTATATGCAGTTTTACCCTTACAAATGTTCACAAATGCAGAAATGCATTAATAAGGACTTCTTAGGGTCATGTGCGGTGGCTCATGCCTGTAATCTCAGCCCTTTGGGAGGCAGGAGGATCACTTGAGGCAAGAAGTTTGAGACCAGCCTGGACAACACAGTAAGAAACTGTCTCTTAAAAAAAAAAAAAAAATTAGCAAGGTGTGGTGGAGCATGCCTGTAGTTCTAGCAATTCAGAAGGCTGAGGCAGGAGCACTGCTTGAGCCTGGGAATTTCAGGTTACAGTGAGCTATGATCACACCACTGCAATCCAGCCTGGGTGACACAGTGACCCTGTTTCCAAAAAAATAAAGAAAGAACTGCTTACTTTCAGCAATGTGAATAGTTATATGCAGGAAAACAAAAGATTAGAAAGGACCTGAGTAAAGGCCCCAAACAGATGAACCCTACCCTTTTCCCTTCTTGGCACCTCCAAATTTTGGTTACAGTCTAAAATGAAAAAAATTTGTTTGGTCATGTTCCAAATTCTATTATTGGGAAATAAGTTTTCATTTCTTTTTTGAATGAACGCAAGAGTTAAAGGCTTTCATTTATAACATCTTAGTCCTGGAAGTTACCCTTTGGTGTTATAGCTCACTGAAAACAGTTTCGCTGAAACTGTGCAAAGCCTGGGTTTCAAAAAGACAGCTTTTAATATATCTATCAAATATGTAAACACAACCTTATGAATCATGTTCTCTGGAAAACATAAGTAGATTTTACCGCCCCCTTTTTTTTCTGAAACATCTACTGTTGTCTTTTTATATTACACAAAACATTTCACACCAGCAACAGAATTGGAGTGATAAAGCAGATTACCAAACAAAAAGTCTTAGGGATTAATTACCATAATTTGTGGGCACAAAAACCTCACCACTTAATAGATGTGACTACTTACAAATACAGAGGTAAGTTTACCTCTAAACAATATATGTACCTTTCCACTTTCAAAGTCCATTCAAAGCACTTCTAATGAACTATTTGTTCGTTTAACTCAAGCTAGAGGTAAGCTGGCAATTAAAAATTCAGGCATCTTCTTTCAAGGCAAATGGACACTGTGGATGTGGTTCATTCTGAATGATTCTATACGTCTACAAAGTCAAGCCATACAGTCTTCCTAAGATACAAAACCAATTCACCAGAACAATAGTATTTGACTACACCAAGCAATAACAAATATGGAAAATATGGATCATTTAAAAATAAATTTCTCAAATTTTTTTTTTCAATTGGCAAGTTAGCAAATATTCTAAGACACACTTAGGTCAGGTTCAAGCGCAGGAAATACTTTCCTGAGATCTGACTAGCAAACTAACAATATTAGCCTATCAATTCATACTTAAAATCTTTCAACAGAATCCCACTTACAAACCCAGCCAGTTTTGCTGCTTTCTCTACTATTACTATAAAATATTTTTTGAGATCACTCTTACTCTGTTGCCCAGGCTGGAGGACTGTAGTACAGTGGCGTGATCTTGGCTCACTGTAGCCTCCGCCTCCCAGGTTCAAGTGATTCTCCCAACTCAGCCTCCTGAGTAGTTGGGATTACAGGTGTGTGCATCATCACACTCAGCTAATTTTTCTGTATTGTTAGTAGAGACTGGGTTTCAGCATGTTGGCCTGGCTGGTCTCAAACTCCTGACCTCACATGATTCACCGGCCTCGGCCTCCCACAGTGTGAGGATTACAGGCGTGAGCCACCATGCCTGGCCCCATTACCATATTCTAAGCAAACCCAGTCAACAGAGGAGTTATAAAAATGATCTTTGTCACAAAACATCAAAGGGCTTTTTTAATGATATATGAAAGTGGTCTAGTTTTTATATGCACTAAAATACGAATAAAAATGGAATATAATAATTTTTTTTACTCTCTCTATAAATCATTTCTGTCACGTGGTTGCCCCTAAAACTAAAACCTGATTGCTGATTTCCAAAACCACTGTTGTACTTTATTTCAAATCTCCCACTTTACCAAACTTGAATGAAAAAACTTTTTAGCTACCAGTTCTACTCATGGGAAAAAGCTTTTAAATAGTGTGAAAAATGGCTTTTCATGACCAGTTAGGTCTCAAAACTTACAGACAACAACCAGACCATGGAAATAATGCGGAATTTATGGAGCAGTACATGGTGGCAGAAACAAACAGGTCGCCCAATTCATGTAGGCAGGTAAAACAGGTACTGCCATGCTTGGCTATCTAGTATTATCCTGCGATTCTGACACAGGCAATCACACATCAGTACACAGTGCTTCATTTTGCCTCCAGTGTTGAAAAGAAAAACCAGTATCAAAGATCAAAGTTCCAACATGTAGAGAAATACTGAGCCAAGAGGAAGGTAACACAGCTCAAAGCAAACCTAATTTCCATAAATAAACTCAAACAACTTCACAGCACCAGGGAAGCCTCAGGGGCTTGCTCCCTAGAACTAATGGCACCTGCAACCCTGGTGTTTGTTTTAAATTCAGTTTTGCACACATATCTTTCTACAAGCAGCTACAAAGGAGTCCTCTGGAAGCTCCCAAAATTTAAGAACACATCCAAGTTGATAAGAAATCATTTCACAAGTTGGAACTGCCTGACCCTGCCTGTCGGCATTAGCAAACGAGAGGAAAGTTCACCACATGCAAGAGAAAGCCAACCTCACTATTACGGGCATGTTCATAACTGCTGCAACTGCTCACACCCCAAACCAGACAGACAACAGCCAGGACATTGCTGTATATCTTACAAAATTCCAGCTCTTGCTTAAGTCCCACCAGACCCAAGAAAAAGAGTCTGGTCTAACCCCAAATAAAGCCATGAGTACCAATTGCCACATGGACAGAGCCAAACGCTCTAAGAACAGTGGAGAGTGCAAGCCACGAACCACAACACAGAAAGCACACCCCCATATGCCTAGGCGCCAGCCACACAGATATTTCAAAGGCAGAATGCCAGACGACCAGGGTCCGCCTGGCTGGGACCCCCCTCACCGACCCTTTAGCCGCTACAGGCCCCTTGAGCACTATAAAGACGGCAAATCCCAATGTTAACCCCTCAGCCTGCTCGCCCACCTTCTAGGAATACAACTAACAAGCCCTTGGCAACCTGGGGGGCTGCTGGTGGCCTTCTAACGGGACAGGCAGCCCCCATACCCTCTAAAAGGCAGAAACCCCCAACTTCCTGTCTCGGCGGCGGCCATCACGGCAAGAAAGCAGGTTTTTACGACAACTCCCACAATGCCCGCGGCCTACAACTCCCAGTGTGCACCGGGCGACGCCGCGGTTAACCCTGTCGTGGCGCCGGGCTGGTGAGCCCTACACCCTTTCCCCTCCCAACAGCCAATTGTTGCACCTACTTTTACCCTCTCAATCTGAAAGTAACTTCGGAAGTTTTCTCAAACACCTACAGTTCTGCTATCTAGCCGCCTTCCCTCATCACACAAACAACCTCAACTGCCCAGAAAATTATCCCTGACAGAGAAGTATTTGTTAATTTCCAGAGCACTCCTTAGAGTGTCAAATGTTCCCCATTGAAAAGGGTACACTTCAATTAATCTTCTTCTTCCCCTTTATCATTTTCCAACACTTTTCTAAATTATTATACTTCAGAGATTTCGTGTACTCAACACTATTAATTTAAGATCTGTTTTCTAACTTCTGGGAAGCAACAAGAGATAAAGACTATCCTACAATTGCCCACAAGTTCTACCTATCTCCATTTTATAAGACAAATTTCCTCCAATAAATTGTCTCAAAAAAATCACGCAACGCCAAGTAAGTCTTAATAAGAAATATTAAATATGGGCAATGTATTTCTTCAATTTGAAGTTAGTTTTTTTAAGGGGAAAACCTGGGTTGTGTCAATATAGTTTGGTTTCCCTTTCACTCTATTGATAGAAAAATGATCAGAAATATAATGATGCTGCTTTATTACTTTTTAATATTAAAATGCCAACAAGCAACAAGTAAAGAAACATTTTGATAAAATTTGAAAAATAAACTAAGAGTTCATTTTTTTCAGGAGGCTGCACAATTACATATTTTATTCATAAATGAACTCTTCAAAGTTTTTCTCATTTTAATTAAAAATAAGAGTTTTAAAACGCATTTCTTTGAAATACTTTGCCCATAATTTCAGTAATGATTAACAATCACGTTTAGAGATCACTGTATCATCAATATAAGTTCGATATCCTGTTTGTACATACAATACAAACTGTAACATGCCCAGACGTTTAACTGAGAGACAAAATCATTGTTTGGTATTTGATGCATGCACTAAGGCAACAACTAAAATTCTCCCAAATTATCTGCTATTTTTCTCACACCCAAATATATAATAAAATGTATATAATGTCTGATTTTTCTACAGAAACAATTTGCCATTTGAAAGGGCACTCAAAATATATCATGAATTTCAAATCACAAAACTCAGAAATCTTAATACACATGCAAAAACCTAAAGCCTTGTTGGAAAGATATGAATTCAGTAAAACTCTACAAAATTATGTTTTAAATGTGTCCCTTAGTATTACATTTAGCTTATTAGTAAATTTTTTATTTAGTAAGCTGTGATGAGAAAATACTTCATCATTTACTTCTTCACTCCTGTACAATATGTAGTTTCCTAAACAAATAAGATAAATACTATATACCAAGATATAAAAAATTATATATTCATATAAATTTGGAATTTTAGTTTATTATACTACTTTAGCATCTGTACATTTCTAATTCTTACCTAACACTTTAGTTAGTATTTTGCTAGGCAAAGCTCTATTTTTTCCCTCTCTTTTTTAATAGCTGCCAGATTATGAAATTTTAAAAGCATTTTTATATATTGTCCTGATGTTAAAATATATGATGATTCATAAGACAGGCTCAAAAACAAGTTAGAAACGAAACTGATTTCATACATTTGTTACATGCTTACAACTCTCTCCTCAGTACTATAAGATTATATTTCCAATTAGGAGGATAGTCCTTTTTTTTTTTTTTTTTTTTAACCGTTCAAAATACAAGAGGCAAAAACCGATAGATTAAAGAGCTGTATGTAAAGATTACATTAGAAATAATTTTATAATCTTTTCAGATTACCCACATCATTCTTTTAAAAATAACTTAGAAATTTAGTATATTTTAATTAAGTAATTTAAGTCTTAATCTATACACTTAATATTAATATTAATGTCTTTAGAAGATGAAAATTTATTCTAGAAATGAACTCTTCAAATGTATACCAAAAAATTCAGTATTTTCCCTCAAGTTTTTAGATTCTATTTCACCGCATGAATTTTTAAGGTATATATTTTTAAACCCTAAACTCTATACTAATATTTAAAAAATATTTATATGTAACAGTGTTCATATGTTTAAAATTAGGAAAAATCTTGCATACTTTTAAGAATATATATACTTTATTAGAAGACAAACATTGCAATCTATTTCTTTTCCCAAATGTGACGTTGGTGACAAAGCTGGAATCTACAAATCTGCATATTTACTACATATTCCACATATAATTTTTGAAACTATTTGTTTTATTCTTTTAATTTCAAAAAATACTTCAAAGCATTTAAAATGTTTATTTAGACAATGTAATTGCACTTTTAATCTGCTTTCAAACATCTGATTTTCACATATGTATTTTATACTGTTCTTGCAAGTAACTGCACTAATAGAATTATTGCCAAAAATAGAATGAATTGCAAATATTCTAATATGCTTAAAAAGTTAGTCTATTTCTTCTTTTCTTACATCACCAACATAATACAATTACTAAACACTGAAAAGAGTTCATACATAAAGTATAGGTTCTTGCCTGATTAAACAAATTGTTTATATTTACATTTTGACCCTACAAAACAATGTTTTCTCAGCATGTGAGTATATATTAATGTTTAAATTTCCCTGTTACTGCACAAATCTTAATTAACTTTAACTCATGGGCCTGCTTTAGAAACAATGATCAGTCTTTCAAATTTATCAAAATAGTTTATCACATTGGTTTTTAAACATCTATATTTAGGAATATTTTAGATGTCTGAAAATTCTCTCGTTTCTGATTTTGCTAAGTATTCTTTAAAACCCTGTGCCGGAAGCATAACTTTTATTTTAATTTGGTTATGCCTTAAGTATTTTTAAAAGATGAATCATAGGAATCCTCTTATCATTCAGTCTACGACAAAGTGCAAAAAAAGGGGTCTGTTTCATTTTTTCCCCCAATAAATTTATCTTTTTTAAATCAAAAATTTCTAACTACTTTTGTTTTATTTAAATTAAAAATCTGCTTTCTATCATCTTCATAATGTTTTATATCAGTTAAGAGAAGCAGAGTTTCAGTACATGTTACTTCTTTCCTCTAATTGAAATGCTCTTTTCAACCCATGGATAAACAATAGAAAACGTTTCCTTACCTAAAGAAGAAAAGTTTCACCTTTAAAAGAACCTCAAAAAAAAAAAAAAAAAGAAAGAAAGAAAGAAAAAAAAAATCTTCAAATTTCTTCAGGAGATGAAATTTTTGCATTTTCCTATAGAAATAAAAAAAAACAAGTAAATGATTATGATTACTTCTATTCTGTAAAAATCACGATGGGTATATAGATATTTGTATATTTTGAGTCCTAATTTTATGCAGCAAATCTGAAATATAATTAAATTAAATTAATGCTGCAATTAAAAACCCCGTTTTGAATTTTACCACAGATAGTTTTTGATATACTTAGTTTTTCTGCATTTTACTCTGCCACTGACATATTTTGAGGGTCCTATTTATGATTCAATAGTTTTAATACTTTCACTATATTTAAGTAATTAACTACTCTTATCTATTTTTAAATGTTTCCTAATACATAACAGTTATTATTTTATAGATAGTTTCTATAGTCTAAGCTTCAAGTAAACATATGAAAGAAAAAATCTAACCCCTAGAATTTCTAAGTTCCAAAAGGCCTTTCTACCTTCAACTCAATTTCCTCAAAAAGGGATATTTCAAACCCTTCATACTCTAAGATGGAAATGCTAAATACTCGATTTAGGCTGAATTTTTAAAAACAATTATACTGCTTCTCCTTCTCCCTCTTTCTGCCCACAATTTTTTCTCCACTTTAATGCAGATTTACATTCATTAACTCACATGCCTTCACTCCAAAGAAAAATTATTTTCTGCTTAGAAAATGTTCTGATCTCTTACATATTCCCTTCATTTCCTATAAGGATCTACTACTTCAAACTCTAGAAGGGAGAAATAAGTATTAATCATGCTGCTTTCCGTTCCCCACCCCCGGTGTTTCTCCTATACCAGTATTTAAATTACTTCTTCTATAATTCCCCCATTCCCCACTTAGCTTTTTTTTTTTTTAACAGACCAGTAAAATTTATCCAACATTCTTCTCCCCAGCATTTGAGGGCATATTCTGATTTTGTTTTCATGTTTACTCACAGTTTAGTTAAGCTTATCTCTCCATACTCCAGACATAACCAATTTTCACTCTCTACCAGGAACTTACGGACTTGCAATGTGCCAGACCCTGGCAATTTCTTGTTCTTCACCAGGGCATCCTGCTTAGGGTTCTCATATAGGTGAATAAAGTCAGAGAGCACAGCTGAGTTAGAACCCCAGGAAAGAACGCCAACCGCAGACACCACTCCTCATTTCACAAAAAGTGTCTGGCTCAGAACTGACCCTGGTGCTTCAGAACAACATAGAACCCATAAAATCCCTATGCACAGACACTAAAAAATTGCTTTCCCTTATGATGCCACTCTTGGTAACCTTTGGTTTCCTACGTTCTTTCCCAAGCCCCGCCGCCCCCGACAAGGATGTGATTTTTGCGGTACAAGTTTGCAAGCACTAAGCAGAGGATTTTTCTATGGATAGAAGAGATGTCAACTCAGCAGCCCAAGTGATTTCTAGGGCAGAAGAAACAACAGGACCTACAGTCTCTACCCGGACTAAAGGCTTAAGTGCTGCCTGTCATTTTGCCTTGTCGGTGCTCTCAAGGGACTGTAACCAGGCTGTGCCTCAGTTTCCTCATCTCTAACTTGATTCCGTTACCCAGCACAACAAGCAGATGCTGAAGTAGTAGCAGCCAGGGGAAGTAGAACTAAAAGCCAAAAAGAAGAAAGACCTAAACTAAGATGGCATTCAGCACTCGGCTCTACTCATTTTCCCGAAGCCTTTCTCCCAGCAATGTGGGTGGACTGTGCTATTAGGCAAGATTGAGGTATCCGATATGGAGAGCCTCTAATATCTCCACACCTCACAAAAGTGCAGTTGGGAAATAAGTACAATGTTTTTCTTTTCAAATTAAAAACAATGACAAACTCAAAGCCTCTTTCTGAAGTACTTACAGACGTGGTAGGTAAATAATGCTTTTTATAAAAAAAATAAAACACAAGTGGGTACAGAACCATAAAAATCTTATCTTTGATTCATCCTCAGGGCTGCTGGCTTATTTTTCTCCATGTGAACAGATGCATTAGAGATGTGGACTTTCACAAGAGTCCTCATTCAGTAACTTGATGCTATTGGAACTGGGGAGCCAGCACAGTGGGGAGCCCTTAAATCTTCGGAAAGACTCCCTCCAACCCAACCCTGGCTCGAGAAACCGTCAAGGAATTTAGCAAAGCATTTTTAGTGTTCTGAAAGAGGACTTCAGTCCCCTCCCCTGCTCAGAACTCCATGCCAAATTAATCTGACTCATTAGTTCCTATTGAGACACACTGTTTTTTAAAGAAGGCATTAGGCATAAACTTAGTTAAAAGTAATTATTCAAAACACCAAGATATATTCATCTTAAACAGTAACAGATTAACATAAACTGCTTACTAGGTTCAACACTAGATGCAGCCAGGGGATCTTTTATTTGCTGGAACCATCCATGCTGTCAAACTCCCCCAAACTTCCCTTTCCATTTAAGAAAACCAAGTTTCTAGAAATAATAAAGTAAGAGTTTTCTTTTTCCTCAACTTTAAACATTAGCAACAAATCCAATCTAAAACTGTTTAGCATAAAATTAGATTCTCTCTTTTCCCTTCCTCCCTCTTTCTTTCTCTTCCTCTTTTTATTAATTTGGGAACATTCACTGCCTTGCCCACTCTACTTTCCTACCTGGACATCACTCTAGAACTGAAGGAATGTCCGCTTTCCCTTCATTTTCACATGAAATCTCTCTTTAAACACATCACAAACTTCCCTGATTTCACTGTACTGAAATCCTGGCCAGATTTCACCAAACTCTATTCTCATAGAAAAGTAAAATGCAAAATGAGGGGGTTGTACCAGGCAATCTCCAAGTCCCATTTAGCACGAACATGCTATATGTGTCTATGATGATCCAGAGAAACTGGAATATCGCCATATAAGCACCCAAATTTGGACTTCCTTTCTATATGTGTTACTGCTGTCTCTCTCAGTCTGTTTTTCCTCCCCCTCCCAGACACTGATGGTTTATTTAACAGAGACCTCACTGAAAATCTGCATTCTCACAAATGCCACAGAAGCAAGATCTACCCTTGACTCCACCAGAGAGCCTTCAAGTGTACAGAGAAAGGGCCATGGTAATAACTTGCTAATTATTACTCATTGGCTTGCCCAATGATAACCATCTAAATATAACTCCTCCCCATCCGTGGTGGTGTTCACATATCACTTTTTCTCTTATGCATTATTAAAATTTCACAGCTTCAAAGAGAGCCTGAAAAACATATGCACCTATCTAGTTCATGGACACTGTTTCCATCTAGTTCATGGACACTGCGTTTGCATGAACTTGTTGCTGAATTACAATTTAACACACATTTTTCTGGGCTAACGGTCTCCTGTTAACTCTGCTTCTTCAACAGAAATTATTTATTTATCTAAAAAACCATTCTGTATTACTGATGATGATAGCTTCATTCTTTCCATGAAGACCATGACAATCACCAGCACTTGTTTCTGACCCAGCAGAAGATCTATTAATACTACTGCAGCACATTCTTCTAAAAAAAAAAAAAACATAGTGTCGGCAGGGCATGGTGGTTCATGCCTGTAATCCTAGCACTTTGGGAGGCTGAGGTGGGCTGATCACCTGAGGTCAGGAGTTCAAAACCAGCCTGACCAACACGGTGAAATCCTGTCTCAACTAAAAGTACAAAAATTAGCCAGGCATGGTGGTGCACACCTGTAATGCCAGCTACTTGGGAGTCTGAGGCAGGAGAATCACTGGAACCTGGGAAGCAGAGGTTGGTTGCAGTGAGCCGAGATTTTGCCACTGCACTTCAGCCTGGATAACCAAGCAAGACTCCATCTCAAAAACAAAAACAAAAACCATAGTGTCTACTTATCCAGTCACTACCATCATCGGCCTCATCCTCATAGCTGTCACATTTACTGAGAGCTTTCTAGGTGACAGACAGTGTTCTAGGCACTGCATATTTAATATTAACAACTTTATAATGCAGATTATATTATCATCCCCATTTTATAGACAAGAAAATTGAGGTAAACAAGGTTAAGCCATTTGCTCTGTATCCTTAATGAGATCCAAGTTTGAACGCCACACATTTTAGGTTCAGAGCTTGCCCGCTTAACTGCAATGATACTGCCTCCCAGATGAAGTGATTTCCATGTGCTCTGTTATCTAGAAAATTTTCTGATTATCGAGCACTTGATTATCTCAGAATGTCTTGTCTCCTAACCGATGATGTCTCCTAAATGAAGATATTAACAATATCTTCAAAGCATGATGTAGGTTGAAAGAATTAAACAAAAAGAATACCTATAGAGTTGTGAGGAATAAACAATTTAATGCTAAACACTCAAAATAGTTCCTGACACAGTAAAAAGTTTGAAGAAATGTCAGCAATTATTATTTAATCAGAGTCTCTTAATTTGCAGATGAAGACACTGAGGTCAGTTGTCAGGTAGCGAAAAAAATAGACCTGGACCCAGATGTAATACATCCTACTTCTGTTTTTTTTTTTTTTTTTTTTTTTTTTTTTTTTTTTTTTTAAAAAAAAGACCATGTATTAATGGCAGCTCCAGAGACATGCTTAAATTTTGAGTCCTCCGTCTCCTGTTTCTTAGTCCAGGACCTTAACTGTTGAACTACACTCCTCCTTCTCTTGCTAAAAGCAAACTCCAAGGAGTCAAGGACTCTGGATTTGCTTCTCCTTTCCTCCAAGGACACAGCCCAGCAGATTTGGAAGAGCAAGCCTACAAGAGGCTTCCGATCTACTACAGCCATCTCCATGTTGAGCCCAGGGTCAAATGGTAAGTTTGATTTGGTGCGACGTATTTCTCACCAGAGGCTTGCTACTTTAAAAAGAGCCCATTTAATATTTATTATTTGAAAGAAAATAAGTGTTCAGAAGGAAAGGTGTCCTTTCCTGTATAAACAAAAGATTTGGGCATGTACATGTGTACAGCAAAGGATCAAAGGACCTAAAGTCAACTCCATTGAAGCTGGGCTGTGTAATTCCAGAACATTACATAGAAACAAGCCCTTTCCTATTTGAGGTGTATTTTCTTTCTGTATCCTCATGGCAACACATAAACACATGCAATTTGTGATAAACAAATGCTCTCATAACATATCCAAAAGGTATTGCATTACTTGGGCAGAACATAGCTACTGTGGTCATAACTATTCAGAAGACAAAAGAAGCATTTTTTAAAAGCACAATAATCTGGTAATTCCAGAGAACATTCAAATCAAATCATCGTGGTGTAGTTTATATTTTCAAAACTTGTCTCATCACCTTCAGACTTTCAGTTAGTTTGTACCAGGAACTGGCTACCATAATTTCTCTTTCAAATTCCCATGCATGAATCCAAGGTCTTCAAACCCTTTTGTGTTTGTTACCATCTTCCAACCCCTGGGTTCAGAACCCCAAACATTTTGGCACTTAGCTTAACAAGTGATAATAAGACGTAATACATAAATAAAAATGATTTTGTTTTCATTTTTTATGTCTCCTGTGCTTTTCTACAAACTCAATTCTGTAATTTAAAATGCATTTAAAAAAAGAAAATGAGTGGTATTATTACATGGGATTTTCATTCTCTATTAGTTTATGTGTTACCATACCCTAAGAACATGGAGTTTGCCTGTCGGTCTGGACAAATTGTAAATCCAGGCTCCCCTCTTGTGCATGCACAAAAAATAACTATCTCAATAAGATTTTACTTTATTATTTATGTGTGGTATTTATTTTTTAACAGTATTGGATCTAAAAGTGTTTTTTTACTATTATTATGGAAATTATCGAACAACAAAAGTAGGACTATAACAAGCACCCATATATCTATATCATCTCTATTTCATAGTTACTAACATTTTGTCATCTTTTCTTCATCTCTCTTTACTTTCTGAGATACTTTAAAGGAAATTGCAGACATCATGGCACTTTTCTCTGAAATATTTTATCTTGCACATGTAAAACGTAAGGACATTTTCCTATAGAGCCACAAAGCCATTATCATACCTACAAAATTAACAGTAATTCTCTAACACTCAGGCCATATTCTAATTTTTCCACTTGGAATCTAATTTCCTTATCAATATCCTTAAGTCTTTATTCTGTCATCAGTGACGGTACACATGCGTTCTTGAACAGAAGCCATCTCTAAAGTGGCTAATTCCAGCCAATTCTGTTACGGAATCAGTGCCCTTGCTGAACTGCTCGAAGCCCACCTTGCATCATCCAATCCCACCTTTCTGGATGTTACTTTAAATCAATCACTGAAGGGAACTGGATAAAAGATCCTGTAGGATTTTGAATAGATATTTCCCCTCAATAATCAGTGTGCGTGGAGAACAAACAGAGTGTGAAAAAGAGACCACAAAACTTAAACTGAGTCACACGGTTTAAAATGGGGTTCGTTTGCCTAAGAGTTCAGTACCGGTCTATGTAATTCAATCAGTGCTATATGTAAAGGTGGTATTTTTTACAGAATCAAATTCATTGAGGCTCGGTGGGGAAAAAAATGCATCCTTCCTTTAATCATTTAGTTAATTCAGTAAAAGTGAAGTTATAGCATTTTTGGGGGGTGAAAGAGCTAGATTATTTGGATTTTTCTAGTGGTGAGGGTTAGAGGCATTGGTGGGAGGACTAGAGTTTGACCTGACTTAAATTTTAAGTCATGTTCAGCCATAGAGACCAGGGTAAAAGGTTCCTCGTCCTTTGGTAGGAAAGAAGCAGAAGAGAAAACAGGTGACCTGTCTTAGATGATCTTTTCTCTTTAGTTTCATCTGCAAAATACCTGTTTTTAAAGAAATACTAAAGTATCTTATACATGGTGTCTTTCAAAAACTGATGCCAAAAATTTTGTAATCTTGGTCTTGACGGCTACTCTTTCATACCATTTTGGGTGAGAACATTGCTTGGAATAGCGAAAAACGTTCTTTATCAACCTCTCCCTTCGATCATTCTCCTCTCAGAATCCACATGGCCACCTTTAAAATGTGTGCTATGTTGTTGTGTTTATTTCATTTTATTTTTATTTATTTTTTTGAGATAAGGTCTCACTGTGTCACCCAGGCTAGGGTGCAGTGGTGCTATCTCGGCTCACTGCAATCTCCGCCTCCCAGATTCAAGTGATACTCCTGCCTCAGCCTCCCGAGTAGCTGGGATTACAGGGGTATGCCACCAGTCTCGGCTAATTTTTGTATTTTTAGTAGAGATGGGGTTTTCAGCATGTTGGCCAGGCTGATCTCAAACTCCTGACCTCAGGTGATCTGCTGGCCTTGGCCTCCCAAAGTGCTGGGATTACAGGCATGAGCCACCGCACCTGGCCAGTTGCCTTTAAACTGTGATTTATCAATTTACATATGACTGAGGTAGTCAAGGAACACACATTCTATTTTTTCACTGAACTAAAAATGTATGGGAGAAGATAAAGATACCTCCCTTTAGATGAGAAATTACTTAATGGGTACAACATGCATTACTTGGGTGTTGGTCACACTAAAAGCCCAGACTTCACCACTTCACCACTATCCATGCAACAAAACTGCACGTATACTACTTACATTTATATTAAAAAACCCTCCTCTTTACATTATAGCCAAACTATACCATATTATGCTTTTCTCTATTTTTTCTTTTTAAATAAACGATAATAAAAAAGTATGAAGTAGAAAATATTTACTGATAGTACCAGAATTGAGTTGAGCATGCCCAGCCACTCTCAGCCATATGCCACTTCCTTACAAATCTCATCTAAAAGACATGCCGACACGCCCAAATGTCCATTTACAAAAATATATGTGCAAAAAGGTCTGCATTGCACCTATGATAACTTAGTTACATGAATAGTATATAGAGTCAACATGAAATGCTTCCAAAAATGGGGCTAAAAAGCAGCATGGGCCACTGGAATCCAAACACAGTTCTCAATATTTTCCTTTAGTCACTAAGAACTTTCCAGAGAAGTGAATAAATAAGTTAGTTTATTGGCCACCTCCCCTTACCACTCTTCTAAATAAATCCTTTAAAGGAACAAAAATGGCAAATACACAAGTAGGAAAGAAGAGCCATAAAGGATCCATAGCCATCTAAAAACTAGGAAATCTACCCCGTCCAATGACAGCAGCTTTCTTTTAAAACGAAGGTCACAGGATAAGCAGTTCCTTGCTGCGCCTTCCTGTGCAGACGCCACTGTTCAAGAAACAGGAAGTCAGGAACTTCTCTCATTCATTTAAAAAACATCTCCGGATTAGCTTTACATGCCTAGTACTGGAAACACTGGTCTTAAAGTTGGAAGAGTCCTGAGAGATCAGCTAATTCAATTCATTTACTCTATAGATGAAGACAAGAGAAGTGAAATGACTTACCAAGGCCACATGGAGTATTGAATTGTTTATATCTCCTTAAACAGATGACAAAGACTTCAAAAGCGCAGACTGCCAAATCGTAAACCAGGGTTGTGATAGAGAATAATGACCACAACTAAGAGATTAGGATTTGTGCTTTCTGACAACTTCTTTTTTTTTTTTTGAGTTGGAGTTTCGCTCTTGTTACCCAGGCTGGAGTGCAATGGCGCGATCTCGGCTCACTGCAACCTCCGCCTCCTGGGTTCAGGCAATTCTCCTGCCTCAGCCTCCTGAGTAGCTGGGATTACAGGCACGAGCCACCATGCCCAGCTAATTTTTTGTATTTTTAGTAGAGACGGGGGTTTCACCATGTTGACCAAGATGGTCTCGATCTCGACCTCGTGATCCACCCGCCTCGGCCTCCCAAAGTGCTGGGATTACAGACGGAGCCACCGCGCCCGGCCTTCTGACAACTTCTTAGAAGAAAAGTGATTGCGGGTGTTTGCCCCTCTTCTTCCCCATCCCTCACTCACACACTCTGCTCTGTGGTAGCTGACCAGCTGCCCCCAGAGCACTCTGCAACCCAGGCGTGGGCCTGTGAAGAGGGATGAGAGGCCCAAGGGGAAACAGTGTGATAGGAGCAAAACAGAGGGCACCCGGTCCAGTCTGTAGCCCAAGCCACAATGCAGAACAAATGATCAACTCCCTGGAGAGTCAGCTCTCTATCAAATACCGATATGGTGATTCCTTTCTATCAGAATCCATGGCCCACTGCAATGTGTAGCTACATGATACATTTAGACTACAGCAGCTAAGAGTTTAATAGAGAACAATTCTTATAATAAAAGAAATGAAGGAGGGAAAGAGGGAGGGGTGGAGAGAGAGAGAGAGAGAGAGAGACACCTTTTATTTGTTTATGGAGCCGCCTCGTATAGGAACCTACTGTTTCTCAGCATTTCCATTAATCGTCTCTTTTTATAGGATTGGTCAGAAGGAGCTCAGCTGGTGCCTATAGGATGGACCATGTTCTGGACAAATTGAAAGATGCCTTTAGGAATCCTGAAGGAAAATGGTGGAAGATCTTTTACCATCTCAGAGCTTTCTTATTAAATACTGACAAAGAGATGCCTGGGATCCCTCACTTTCTGCCCAACCTGTATTTCTTCAAAAAACTTATAGTTTTCTTTTTTTCTTTTCTTTTCTTTTTTTTTTTTTGAGACGGAGTTTCACTCTTGTTACCAGGCTGGGGTGCAATGGCGCGATCTCGGCTCATTGCAACCTCCACCTCCTGGATTCAAGCAATTCTCCTGCCTCAGCCTCCTGAGTAGCTGGGATTACAGGCACATGCCACCATGCCCAGCTTATTTTTTGTATTTTTTTAGTAGAGACGGGGTTTCACCATGTTGACCAGGATGGTCTCGATCTCTTGACCTCGTGATCCACCTGCCTCGGCCTCCCAAAGTGCTGGGATTACAGGCTTGAACCACCGCGCCCGGCTATAGTTTTCTTTTTAGGGCCAAAGTATCCACTATCTATTTTCTGAATGCACCAAACTTCAGTCTCCCTTGTGGTCCAAGCCATGTGTCCAAGAAACCAACAGCCCTGACTTTTGAAAGATAAAATTACATTTTTTCAAAAGAGAAATTATTGGCTGGGTGTGGTGGCTCACGCCTGTAATCCCAGCACTTTGAGAGTCCAAGGTCAGCAGATCACTTGGGGTCAGGAGTTCGAGATCCGCCTGACCAACGTGGCGAAACCGCGTCTCTACTAAAAATACAAAAAAAATTATCTGGGCATGGTGACAGGCACCTGTAATCCCAGCTACTCCGGAGGCTGAGGCAGGAGAATTGCTTGAACCCAGGAGGCGGAGGCTGCAGTGAGCTGAGATCATGCCATTGCACTCCAGCCTGGGTAACAAGAGCAAAACTCCATCAAAAAAAGAAAAAGAAAGAAAGAGAGAGAGAGAAAGAAAGAAAAAAGAAGAAAGAAAGAAAGAGAAAGAAAGAAAAAAGAAATCAAATTATTAAGACCCTGTTTTAAGGTAAATGTTTCAATAGAAGTAACATATTAATCAAGGCAGTAAATATCCAACCACTTGAACCTTCTTCCTTTTCTCCCCTTCATTATCAAGCCATCCAGTTAGGTTCTTAAAAGGAGATGAGCTTTAGAGAAACACTGAAGTTGAAGATGGCTGAATGTTCAACCTTCCTCCACAGCGCAATCTGTGTCAAGATACCTCACTGCTGGACATTATGACAAAGGTGGCCACCAGAGATATCTAGATGTGCTTGTCATGTTTTGGAGTACCTTCCAAGGTAGTATCCTCTGCAGAATGCAGGGCATTAATCTGAGCAAAGAGAAAATAAAAGGGCACCCTACAAATCCCCACTTTGAGTATACCTGGGCACCTTGGAATCTTGTCAGTGATCATACCAAAACACAGGTTGCCAAAGCTACAAGAAGACTTAGAGATCATCTAGTCTCAATTTTCACTTTTTATAATCGACAGGGATCCAGACAAAGGAAATGATTTGCCCAGAGTCATACAACTAAAAGGCTGAAATTTGCCTCCCAACTAATCTTTTTTTTTTTTTTTTTCCCATGGACTGGAAGTTCACCTTTCCAAAATTCTTACCCATATGTTTATCTCATTTAATAGTATAAGGAACCCTCTAGGCTAGATGTAGTATTAGCTCAATTTTCCAGACAAAGAAATTACTATAGAAGTTTACACGAAGAGTCACTGCTAGATTCAGAATCAAAGCCAGATCCCCTAATGCAGAAACACATATTCTACCTATTGGTGTCTGGAAGCCATAACTTTTTTACTGACTCAGTATCAACATTCGCATTTTGTATATTACGATTTTTCTTTAGTGTCTCAACAAATGAAACAAAATGAAACAAACACATGTTGTTTGGAGATCAAACTAAATACAAATAGTTACCTTGAACACAGAATTCCACGTCTACATCCTCCCTACTTAACAGTGAAGGGGAATGGGTTGATTTATAAATTCCCTTCTGGACCTAACAGCAGATTTGGCCGTGGCTGGAAGTCCAACCCTGTGGGCTTTTTATTTTGTAATGACAATTTGATACAAAAAAGGAAGCTGCAATTACCAGGAATTCACCAAATAAAATGAGTGCTAAAAACACTACTGAGCCTGCGGTCCAGGTTAGTAGGTCCTTTGGGATACCTGAGGAGAGAGAACTTCACCAGACAGGCTCAATGAGCTCCATGAATGGGACCGTCGTGGGATTTTTAACCATCTGCCATTGGACTATTCCAGACTAACCACAATGAGCTGTGTTGGTCAGAATCACACAGTATGTTTAAAGCTTAGAAGCAGAGAAAATTCAACAAATACAAAGGACAAACAAAAATATAATAGTAGCTTTCTGAAGGTAAATTTAGAGATAATGAACCAGACTTACTCCCGCTATGAACAATAATAACACAGGTGGCCACAATTTGAGTAGCAGGTCCTTATATTACCCTGTTCGAATCATTTGACACTGATCATTAGGGAAATTGTAATACTATAAAAATTATTATAATGCATCAAAAAGTCTGCCTAAGTTGCTCAAATGCAAAGAGATCTAGCTGTTGCAATTAAGTTTTTCAGAATCAACTCTTAACTAGACCTTTCCATCTTATGTGGACAGAAAAGAATAAAGATATTTCTTCAGGTATAATCACCCTGTGTCTTAGAAAATGCACCTGGGGTAATCAATGTCCAGATCCACCAACATGGAAAAAAATTGGTAGGGATGGGATCTTATTTGGCCAAGTAACTGCTTTACATCAATTACAAACATAGATCCAGACATTGGTTGAAATATGGTAATGAGAGGAATGGTATGGATTATCAGTTAGGATGAGTGACATTCTTAAATGCCCATGTCATATAGTCCATAGTACTTTTGATTAAGCAATCAAATGCTGTCACAAAAGTCAACAATGCTTGTTTGAAAATTTCTTAATAAACCTCTAAGCCTTTTGAAAAATTATTTATTTTTAAATTTAATAATTAATAAAATCATTTTATTATTTTATTTTATTTTATTAATTTTATTAAATTATTGATTTAATAAAAATTGTATAGTTGACAAATAAAAATTTGAATATCTATGGCATATACAATGTAATGTTTTGATATCTCAGAAGTTTTAAAGGGAGGTTTGGGATACCTCTATCATTGGCATACTATCACAGCTTAGATAGAGCCATGAATACAATAACATGTAAAACCGGAAGTATATGAATGTATGCTTCCATACATTTCTTCATTTCTCATTTCTTTAGCCATGGCTATAAAGCAGGTTAAAACAAAAAACAGAAAATAAGATTAGAAAGCGAACACAGCTTTGCAGGCAAAATCAAATCCAGTCAAGTCTGTATTAGTACACAATGTTTTTAAGTCGAAGTAACCTGAAAAATTGGGGGGTGAGGGTGTGTGTAAAGTGGTCCTCTTGTTCATTTTTATTAACACTTATATTTGTTCAACATCTTTTTGGGTAGCTGATTTATTCTCTACCTGTAAATTGCTCATGTGAATGCTTGACAAATCTGGAGAAATAAAAATGCTTTAAAAGATTCTAGTCAATAGTAACAGTGGAAAGTAATCAAGACCAGAGGGGATTTTTTTTTGTTTTTTTTTTTGTTTTTGTTTGTAACATTTGGATAGCAAAAGTGAGAAAGATGATAGTTGCCAAGTAAGAACTAATAATAGTGTCACTGAGAATGCTTAAATGAAATTATTTTTCTTTGGGGTAAGTTACAAATAGAAAGTTCTTCAGCAGAATGGGGTATCACTATAAAAACAAGACACCTGAATCTGACCAAAAAAAAAAAAAAAAAAAAAAAAAGAAAGAAAGAAAGAAAAGAAATAATGATTTTTGTTTATAAGACGAAAGAAAGTTTCATTGAGATGGGATCCAACTTCCCTAGTAATTAAAAAAACTATTACTTTATAATATTTATTTTAACTGGCATACTACAGAATATTTTAAGCCATAATTTTATATTTCTTATTGTATGGCATTTTGTAGGAATGATGATAATAACTTCATGAAGACAAAAACTTCTGGACCAATATTGAGAGTTTCTAAACATTATTATTATTTACATTAAAAGTAGCAAAAAGCAAATCTTTCCAGTGCATTTGAATTCTCTCTGATAATACTATTTTAACACAGATTAGAATTTTAAATCTTTTTAAAGATTTATTATGATCAAGATCTTAAGGGTTGGCATTATATCAGAATTCTTCAATCAAAATCTAAAGAAAGAAATACCATTTAAAAGATCTGAACATATATTTTAGAAATAAAAACAATTTAATGTTTAAGCTTTCATTGATACTGGCAGTTACTTTAAAAGACTAGAATACAGATTTTTTAATACTATGACGTTTTGAAGGTTTCAAAAATTAATTTAAATTACATGCTAAAATACATCACCATTAAAAAAGTTTTTAAGTATCTAGTGAACGAATAATAGTAAGCAGTAATAAAACAGTGAAATGCCATTTTAGTTTTAATATGTAGCTCCTGTTCAATAAGGTATCACCAGAATTTTTTTACCTAATCATGCTACTTTTATTTTAAATCAGAAATATATGATTTTTTTTTTCTTAAATGTAGTTCATTGTTATCAAGTTACTTTTTTTAAAAAAAATCAAGGACTAATACTTGAATATTTAGATAGCAAATTCAGAAACCAAAAGGGCTTATTCTTAATATTTCTTTTAATGCCATCATAGTTTTATGTTATTACTATAAAACCAATTACTGTGCCTTCTAATGTCAATATGTCTAGATGAAAATTTTTTAAAATCCAAAGGGCTATGTAACTTTTAAAACTGAGATTAATTAAGTAAAATAAATGTAACTATTTGGCTCTGGGTTTGAAGGTTCTAAAACTGTATTAAAATGTCCTTTGCATTGATTCTTTTTGTGGGAGTTCCTATTTTCTGTGTAATATCTTTTTTTAACCTCATAGAATGCATAACATTTATTTCTATATTAATGTAAATAGTAAGATATGATTATGAACTATATTTTGAGTTACATTTTGCATCAAAGTTGCAATCAGCTGCAGCTGTTTTATTTTTATAAGCATTGAAATGGAAAGTTTGTAAAAAGTCTTACTGTTTTCATTCAAAAGCATTACTTAAAGTACTACAGTTCTCAGATAAAATAAAATTATTTCTTTTCCTGAAACCATTGTTTTAGCATCTATTAAAAAAATAAAATGCAAAAAAAAACTTAATCTGACATATGGTTTCTGTTTCTTGCTACTAAAACATTTATTTGTATGCAAAATCAAAAATGAACTATTTTTATTAGCATTTTCAAGACCAAGAAGTGAATATCTAACATGTTCTAGAATCTATACTCTACATTTATAATTATATACAAATGGAAATAAATAGAAGGTTTAAATTCCAACTAAAGGTACAAAAATCTGAACAACAGAATACCAAATTACCGAAATGGTTGGCATTCAAAGTAAATGTGTTATTCTGCTTTACAAATCTAAAAATAGCTTAACTAAAATAATTTTTAAAAATTTTATATTTAGTTAACATTGCTTTTCATTTTTAGCAAATGTTTTAAAATAGAATTTCTATCCAAAACGTATAATTTCCCATTGTTTTACAAGTAGATACAATGTCGAGTTTTAAAAATTCAATTTAAAAGAAAATTAAAAACAAAAAAGTCTTAAGCAATTAATAACATCTTAGTAACTCTTTGCTTTTTATGAAAATAAAATTTTAACTAATAAAAATTATTTCATTTTTCTTTTAGTAATTCAAATACTAATATTTCAAATATCAAGAATGTAAGCTTTTTAAAAATATAAGAAGAGTTTTAAATGTTTACAGTAGTTTTATTATTAACTAGAAATATTTATGAATTAGAAATACTTCATATTAAAATTTAGAAATTGCCAACAATTCCCTGTGAGAGAAAATAAAGAATTATGTTGAGTTTTAACAGTATCACATGTTAAGTTTTTTTTTTTTTTGGTCTTTTAAACATTTTTATGAATTATTATAGACGCAGATATGAAGACTAAGTTGACAATGAACTTCTACAGTTATTATTTTGCTTTCATCAAAATATTCTTATTTGACAAAAATCTAAACAACATAATTTATAGGGATAGCATACTCTTTATATAATTCGGTTGTTTTTTTAAAAATAAGGTTCATATAAACATGTGACAAAATGTCTTGTATGCTTACAATATATTGTACGTGATTTTTTAAAAACATTTTAGTCATATCTGCCTTTTAAAATAAATCAGTTGCCAAATTATATCTGTTAATAATCAAAGTTTAGTTTTTCAGATTTTGTCAGAATTACTTCTTTTACTTTAATTCTGAAAATACATAAAAATATAATTATTTTCAGTGATTGCTAAATAATTTTTTACAATATTTAAGTTTAGTATTTAGTGATTTTGACCAGTATGTTACCACAGGCTTTACAAAAGCCTTGTGTTAAGAGTTTAAAATATTTAAATATGTCATCTTGAAAAAGTTCTCAAGTATTACAAAATTGCAAATAAATGCTCATAAAAGTTAATTTTGAAGAAAATTTAATTTTTGATTGTGTTCCTTATATTTTATTAATCTATTTTTACAAAGTTTAGGCTTTTTGTAAACATAAAATAGCCATTTCGTGTCTGATATTTGGAAACATTGTTTTAATAATATTTTTGTTTGTAAAACTGTCCTCTAAATTTTGTCTGTGCCTAAACATTTATGTAGAGCAGTATTAAAATTAATGTGATTCTGCTGAATGTACTCCACAAATCCATATTTGAAGAACAAATGAGATAAATTTTAAGCTTCCTTTTTATAATCATTTAACTATTCCGGGTTTAAATATTATGCTTCTAATTTTCTACTAGGCATATGACAGGCCTTGGCAGTAGTAATTTCTGGCATGAATGAATTTCAAATTTTATTTTAATCTCGATATCTGATATGTTTCATGGACTATTAACCTACTTGATTTTTACCTTGAAATTTGCTAGTTTAGTTTTAATTGAATTTTACTTTTTAAAGTTTTAAAAATATAGTCATAATGGGGTTTCCAAGTGTTTTCAAAAGATCATCTATTTTAAGTTGACCAGGTCAATGTAATTACTTTTGAATTTCTGAACCTTTGTATTTTCATAGCTTGATTGTTATTTTAATATTTATCATGGCTACCCTAGTTTGTACTAGATACACGGGTAACAATTTATTCTTTTATTTAAATTATATGATACATCAGAATATATAAATGCCATGTGAACCGAACTGCAAGGAATAACATCCAGTTTACAGATAGCTTAGTGAGTCTCTTTTCTCTTCTGTTAAATCTTGTCATCTCATCTGAAAAAGAAAGGTGCTTAGAAGGTTAGTCTTCAGTATTTATTTACTTATTAATTTTGGAGACAGGGGAGTCATTACTAACGTAATGTTTACATATTTTATAAGAATAACTTTATTTTTTTTGCAAGGATTTTCCAAGAGACTTTCTTTTTCTTTAAATTAAACACATTTCTTTGAAGTCGAATGCACAGAAAAACAAAAGTTTATGAAATTTTTTCCTGACTCAAATCCTATGGCCCTCTTCAAACTCTCAGAGTGAAGGGCAATTATCCGGTGAATTGATCAGTTAGGACAAACAAGACAGGTAGCTCAGGCTACTCAAATCTTTTTCAGTGAGAAGATTTATTTTTTCCTTTGAATTATCTGAATAATTGCTTCAACTCTTCAGTTCAATTTGCATGTCTAGACAGGAAACTAGACTGAACAAGCCTTGGAAGGACTATAATTTTGAAATTGCATTTGTTTTTGTTTTTATTTTTTTTAAAAACTGCATTTTGAATTGTAATTCTTAGTATTTTCCACATGTAACCTCACTGATGGCTTGTATCTGAGGGCGTCCAGAAATCTCGTGACGTTTTATGCAGTGGTGATCCAGAACTATACATACAGATTTTTTAACTGACCAGGGCTTTACTTTTCCTTTTTTTTTTAAACCCCACCACAGATCTTCTTAATTTGATACTTATAGGCAGGAAAATGTGAATTTCTGCCTCTTTCTTCCCCTCAGGTTTCTATGAATAAATAAAAGTGTTGTACCCCCTTTATACAAAAATTAAAAGTCAGAAGTAAAAATGTCTTTGGGTTTTTAAAAATACATTGCTGAATTACTATTTAAATGTAATTCTTTTTAGGGAAGAAAACAACAATGCAGAAATGATTTAAACTGTTGAACGTAAGATTCGTTCAATTATATTTTGTTGAACCCTTTTTAAAAATTGCTGGTCATTTCACAAGACAAAAAAAACACAGATTATCTTTTAAAAAATCATGTTGTTTGAGGAATATGCAAAAAAAGAAAAAAAAAAAACCCTTAACTTATTCTTTCAAATGGCTAATGGCCAATTAGAAAGAGTTAAAAATATGATTGAATCAGGAGCTCTAATAAATCTCAGCTGATTACGCCAACAGTTGCTATAGCTATACTGATAAAGAAAGACTTTCATGGAATCCTGCATTTTAAATCATTTAAAATAAATTATTTTCTCTTTCTCCAGATTAAAACCTAGAAAACAAAGCTTCAGCCACAAGATCTAAAAACCATGCACTATCTGAATTTTGATAACCAACTGGGCTGAAAATATTACTCAAGCAACATTATTTTTCCTTTTTGTTGGTATTGTTATTGATATTATTGAGGCCCACAAAATGGCTGTTGAAAAACTTCTTTTGGGCATTATAAATGGGACCTGTTAATTATTAATCAAGTTAAGATTTTAAAAAAAAGAGAAAAAGCTAAAAAGTTTGGATCATAAACCTTGTAGAACTGTTAAAATTCATGTGGTTGCCTTTTGAAAATTTTTTTTAAATAAGCCCTTTGGTTTGGGATTACCTCAATTATGTATTCTTATAATCTCCCCCACTAAAAATTCCTGAGGGGATTAATTTCTTCATTTCTCACGTGTTGATTCCTTATTCATGTCCTCTCTTCTCTTCAAAGTGCATAAACCAGTAAAATAAAGGGGACAGGAGGCTGGGATAAAAAGTCTACAATGTCACTTTTCCAAAAAAATTGCAAATTCTTAAACAACAGATATATATATATATATATAAAAGGCACATTATATCAATTAGTTGTAGTTCTTTTCTTAATAAAATCTGGCTACTTTTCTTATCACTTTATCTGTTCCAAAAGTAATTCTCAATACTCTGATAAAATGAAAGTGAGACTCCAAAGTCCAACTTTTTTTAAGTAAAAAAATTTTTTAATGTATTTTAACTTTTGTAGAAATGAAGATGTTGTTTTATTGTCCAGGCTGGTTTTGAACTCCTGGCTTCAAGCAATCCTCCCCGCTCAGCCTCCCAAAGTGAGACTTCAACTTCAAATATAAAACCTATTATTGAGTAGTTGGGGGCCACAGGACGTCAAGGAAGTCAACAGGGATCACGAGAGATCCTAAAGATACAACTCCTTATTCCCTCCATGTGATGCAATTCCTTCAGCTCTTTTCACCCCGTTTCTCTCCCCAGGGTGATCCATCTCTATATTACTCTTTTGAATGAGAGAGCCCGTAGAACTTTACAAAACCACTTCAGATCGTTTAGAGTGCAAATTCTTTCCTATTTTTGGACAAAAGGGGAAGAGGCTGGTGTATCAGCTACGTAACTGATTCTGTGACTCAACCAAACCTGTGACGGGAGGCAGTTTAGTAACAACTCAGCAGATGGAGATCAGTTAAGATAAGCTATAAGGATTGAGAGCATTCAGTGTGGATTTTTTAGTGCAGCCTCAATTTCAGAAAATGTCATTCTTTTGCAATAAAAGCAAATGATTAAACATGCACTAAGTGTGAGGCATGTTTATAACTCTGAAAGACTTTTTCTATCTACGGACTTGTCATTTGGGAAAAAAGATCCTTCTGGCCAGTTATCTCCATTTCTAGTTGGAGAATTGTCACCAAAAAGTTTACGAATTTGGAAAGTATTTGTTTGTTTTTATTTTTGTTTTGAGACAGGGTCTCTGTCATCTGGGCTGGAGTGCAGTGGCACAATCACAGCTCATTGCATGAGCTCAATCTTCTGGGCTCAAGTGATCCACTTCAGCCTCCGGAGTAGCTGGGACTACAGGCACTCGCCAACCTGCCCTGCAAACTTTTAAATTTTTTGTAGAGAGGGCGTTTCGCCATGTTGCCCAGGCTGTTCTTGAACTCTTGGGCTCAAGTGATCCTCCCACTTCAGCCTCCCAAAGTGCTGAGATTACAGGTGTGAGCCACTGTGCCCAGCTGAAAATATTTCTTTATAAGGGATATAAGCTTGAAGTCCAAGTTCTCAGTCCCCATCTCCCAAAGGGGCACAATGTCTGGTAATCAGAGTATGAGTTTACATTTCATATTGAGATATACTGAGTGACCACAGTCCCTTTGCTCTTGATCTACCTATTATTTATATTCATATCTGTCTACACAACCCTAAAATAATGAATCAATTCAATCAATTCCATCAGTACTATGGGAACTAGGAAAAAGCATGTCAGTTGCTTGACTCTGTCCAGAGGCTTATTTGCACAAGAGGCTCAGTCTGATTGGCCCATGCAGCCATAACCTTCCTGCTGATGACTAAGGGGCTCTTGTTGACTCCCTGATGCAGCCCACCTTCATCCTTCCCTTCTACATCGTGCACTACCTGCTGACAGTAAAAGTAAAATTAACTTGATATTGTGCATGCTTTATTGTGGTGGTGATTTAAGGAACATTGTGTCTCCTCTTCATAGACTCTGATCCTCTTATACCCTACAAGTAAATAATACTTCCTACATTATTGGTAACCTCCATTATTGTTCCTGGGAGTTAGGGCTGAACTTCTGTGCAGATGTCTTTATAACTGCAGCAAATTAGCAAACCCATGAAGCTCAGCTCAGAGTTAACAAATGGACTGGAGTTCTCTTCGTCTTTTCGGCTGCTCGGCCTTCTAAAGACTGAATCAATGTAAAATAGAGTGGTCATCCATCCTGCCTGATTTACGTAACATATTATATTTAGTATTTCAATGGGTGCTGTCAAGAAAAATAGGTATTCAAGAAATTCTATGTTGGTTTACACAGAACTAGTAAGCTCTGGTTTATATGCATTTGAATGTACTTTTCCATGACTGTGACATGTGCCTATGTCTTAGCTTTCTCTTTTCTTAGGTGATTTCATGATAACACCTTATGTGTGTGTATGACTTTGGTGCTTTTACAAACATTATCTCTTTTGGTCCTCAGTGTCAATAAATGATGTTATGATTAGTCCCCTTCAGAGTAGCTAAGAGATCAGACTCTGAAATGAGACTGATGAGGACTCGAATCTTGGGTCTCTCCCTTAGTGGGATGCATGGCCTGCCTTCTCACTGTACAACAGTGAGCATGCTTTATAGTCTTTCTGAGCCTCAGCTTCCTCATCTATAAAATGGGGATGATAATCATGTTTACTCCATAGGGTTGTTGTGAGGTTTAAGCAACTAAAAGGCTGAATATAGTGGTTGGTATGTAGTAAATGCTTAATAAATGGTGGTGTTTAAAGAAAAAGTAAATGAAACATAGTCACTGAGAGGCCTTCTCTTGATGCAGCAAGGGCCAGGACCCAGATTTGCTGACTACAAAGCCAATGATAAAGTCCTTTCACTTTGTTTGCAATGCAGCTGCTTTAAAGTGACTCAGCATTGTTTCTAACTACCTTTGTACTGATCAAACACAAAAGCACTTTTCCCTTTTAACCAGTGGACTTCAAAACCCTCCATGGATGGCTTCACGAAAGTCAATGGACATCTGGGCCTTGTTCTGGTACAGGAAAAATGCAGTAAGGTTTAAAAAGCAAATAAAGACTGAGAAAAAAATATTCTACAAAGATGAGCTTCAGTTGTAACTCATTGCCCTAACAGGAAGATGTTCCAAGAAGCAAGTTGTTAAGTGAGATTCAGGAAGGTCTCAAAGTCTTTGCATCGACATATTTTAGTCTGGACATTCTTAGTACACATGATCCAGCTGTTCTGTTAGTTTGAAAGGAAAAGTGTGGCTGGGTGCAGTGGCTCACACCTGTAATACCAGCACTCTGGGAGTCCGAGGTGGGTGGATCACTCAAAGTCAGGAGTGTGAGACCAGCCTGGCCAACATGGTGAAACCCATCTCTACTAAAAATACAAAAAAATTAGCTGGGCATGGTGGCCGGTGCTTGTAATCCCTGCTACTTGGGAGGCTAAGGCAGGAAAATCGCTTGAACCCGGGAGGCAGAGGTTGCAGTGAGCCAAGATCATACCACTGCACTCCAGTCTGGGCAACAAGGAAACTCCATCTCAAAAAAATAAAAAGAAATAAAAAAGAAAAAGAAAAGGAAAGAAAAATTGCATTTGCTTGAATGCGTAAAAGCTCAGGAACTTCCAAAACATAGATACCAATCCTTTTAAATCAATCAGTCAATCAATCAATCAATCAGTCCTTTTTTCTGGCTGTTCAGAAAGCTCATAAGTGAAATTCTTTTTGGTACTATGGTTCTTTGAGTTTTCTAGTGAGGTTCTCTCCCTTGAGTTTTCTAAATAGGGTTGTTGTTAAAAACGACGTCTCTTGTTACTTCTGCACATCTTTGCTTCTTATGTGCCTTCTGAGTCACTTCAGTTTAATTTATTTACCCTTTGTCTGCTTTCAGTGCATGTCTGAGCCCTACTGACGTTCATGTGGAATATGTTACATTCAGAGACAATGAAAGTGTGGTCCTTTATTTTTAACCTTGGAACCAATACCAGTGCAGCTTAGAAGTTGTATTTCAGGTCCTTGATCCCTAAACTATGAAGTTTCTTGCTGACTTCCAGTTCTGAAGTCCTCAGAAACTGATGATGATGTTTCATAATTTCAAGCTCAGCATTTTATGACATGGAATTTTGCAAGTAGTTTCTTAGTAGGAGGCATGGCCTGCCTTGTTTTGGGACGAACTAAAGGAGGAAAGGCATGGGCTACAAATGTGAAAAATGAGCCAGTATTTAACCAACCCTTCAGTAGGACATTTATTGAGTTGGCCGTTATTACCATGGATGACTCTCAAAACGATAGCTCCCAAATATTTAAACAAAAATGGAAAGCACAAGGTGGCTCAATTTCATTGTTGGGTGAAATGTGAGTTGGACAATAGCTTTAACATACAGACTGTAAAAGAATATTTCTTGTTTTTATAGAAGGCATAAACTGTCAAGCACCATCCAAAATTCTTCATGAAATACATAAAAACAGCATCAGAGTTTGGGATTCTTCTTCAATCAGGACAAGGAAAATAAAAAATCCTAACCCAGGATCTTGGAAGAAGACACAAATTTTTCATGTGTAAAAAATAATGAACATAAATAAATAAAGGCAAAGCTATCTTGTTATTAGTCTTAGAGGAAAGTTCCCTAGAACTTAGGCATTTCTTTAGATTCTTTCTTCAACAGGAGATTCCTTCCAAAAAGAAAAGAAAAACAACAATTACAGAGAATCATTGCAGAACTGTGGTGACCAGAAAAAACAATAAACTAAGTTTTTTGTTCTATTATAGGTCCAGGTAGATCTGTTCAAATCCAGGTCTTCTCGGTAAGTAAGATGTTGCATTTCCAAACAAAAACACCAACTATTTTGTTCAAACTGTAATGTCTAAGCAGTTTCCTTAGATATTACAAATAAAATAGGATCTTCATAATACGTGGCTCAATCCACGTAAGAAGATACTTAGGGAGATGATTCACTAATCACGAACCTTGCAGACAGTAGAGGGAAAAGACAATGATATCGCCTGTCTGTGAGGACATGAGATTTTATGACCTGGGATGAATCCTGTAGAACGGGCACTTGAAGGTCCACACTCACTGCAAGGGGTGGATTCTGGCACCACTTCTGACCCTGTTCACTGCTGTCTTCCTGCTGTGTGCTGGGTGACTCAGGGGCTTGGTTTTGGCACAAACAGACTCTCCTCTGAATTTCAAAGGCAGTTTAGTTCGACAGTTACTGAATTGAGTAGTTTGTGACTCAGGGAACAACTGTGTGGTGGCCAAAGAGAAATGATCTTGCCATAATAATAGCCTGCAATCTGCTACGTCTTTCTTTCCTGAAATCTCAAAGATCACAGGAAGAACTCATCCTGAGGATATCTCAACTCAGCTAAAGACATGGAAACAAACATCCTAGAGAGACTCAGTGCCTCTAGTTTGGACCCCTAACCACCCTCCCAATCTTACCATCCCAAAGTCAGAAGCAGAACAAGGCTGAAAGTCTCCTGGTGTGAATTACTAATATTTCAGGGAGATAATTTTTTCCAACTTCAAAAGATGGGTTATCACAATCATTGTCATCTGGTTTCTCAAGCACTTCAGACCAAGAAGCGAGGCACTGAAAATCTCCCTGAATCACTCATCAGTTTTTCTCCATATTTGAAAGTCACTTGACCACCAAAAAACAGTACTGGTGACTGAAGCTGATGAATGGAAGGTGGTAAAAGAGCCCAGTATGAAAAATCTGTGGACCAATAGAGTGTCCATCTCTTCAACTGCCAAGCATCTCTCATCAGCACCAAATCCCAGTGATGTCTAGTTTAACAAAACTTACCCTGGATTTTTTTTTCTTTTTCTTTTTCTTTTTTTTTGTCTTTTTTTTTTTTTTTTTTTTGAGACGAAGTCTTGCTCTGTCACCCAGGCTGGAGTGCAATGGCAGGATATTGACTCACTGCAACCTCCACCTCCCAGGTTCAAGTGATTCTCCTGACTCAGCCTCTGAGTAGCTGGGATGACAGGTGCCCGCCATCACCCACAGCCATCCGATTTTTTTGTTCTTTGTTTTTTTTTTTAGTTTGGGCACAGAGGAGTGGTGTGGGAGACAATAACAAAATATTTCTCTAATACAAAGGCAGCACAGGGGTTAAAAATGTGGATTTTTTGGATGTAGATCACCTCGGATCAAATACCAACTTCTGCCTATTGACCATGGACCTTGGGCAAGTTACGTCATCTCAGTTTTATAATCTGTAAAATGGAGATAAGGCAGGCACCTTCCATAAAGGGTTGTTGTGAAGATTAAGTAAGTTAAAATATGTGAAACACTTAGAACAATACCTGGCACATGATGAACATTCAACATTTTAGCTAATATTATAAGAGTTTAAAATTGTTTTTAAGTTTCAAATGACTTTTATGCTGAATATATATATATATATATATATATATATATATATATATATATAAATACATACATATCTATTTTGAGATGGAGTCTCACTCTGTCACCCCAGGCTGGAGTGCAGTGGCAAGATCTCAGCTCGCTGCAACCTTCGCCTCCTGGGTTCAAGCAATTCTCTTGTCTCAGCCTTCCAAGTAGCGGGGATTATAGGTGCGTGCTGCCACACCTGGCTAATTTTTTTTGTTGTTGTTTATTATAGTAGAGATAGGTTTCATCATGTTGCCCAGGCTGGTCTCAACCTCCTGAGCTCAGGCAATCCACCTGCCTCGGCCTCCCAAAGTGCTGGGATTACATGTGTGAGCCACTGTGCCCAGCGTGCTGAATATAATTTTAAAAAGTAAAGGTTCTGACCTTTCCAGTGTATCTTCCATTCTTTTATATTTGCTTGATCTCTCTTTTTCCCCTTCTCCTCATTTTCTCACTCTTACTCTCACTCATACAAAGATACAAAAACAACCACATTTAAAGAAAAAGCATTAAACTAGAGTTTGTAAGCAATACCTTGAATTACAAACACTGCCTTGGCCATGCTCTTTGTCTGTAAGATATACATAACTTCACACACTTTTTCAGAAATATCCCATTTCTCAAAGGTAAATTTATGGCCCTCTAAGAGAGATGCATGAACTATTGAAAATAAATTATTCAATTACTAGAGACTTCTACTTTCAGCTATGATGGGGTAATTAGTACCAGACTGGTCCTCCTTCTATAAATACATATAAAACCGAAGTAAAAGGTTTCACACTTTAGACAGTAGTCACGGGGGGAAAAATGTGATCCCTGAAAAAAGGAAAATACATTGTCAGCCACATAATCACCTTGACATTTCTACCTGGAAGCACCTTCTGTGGTGTGGAAATGGGTAGCTTAAGTGGAGGACAATGATCTCACAGAGCTGATGAGATAGAGGTTGGAGTTTAAAGTTGCTGAGGTGACTGGAATTCGTGTATTGGGCACCAGAGAGAAAGAGCTGTACAGAGAGTGAGCTCCAGAAATATGCATAGAAGTCTTCTTGAATCTGTAGCTGAACACTAATTTGTGTATGTACAGGACAAGTCTGTGAGCCCTGGTAGAGAATACTTACTAAGACACTGTGAGTTTCCAGAAATTACATAGGGCAGGAAGACACTGGAGTTCTGACCAGCCAGAAAAGAGAGCACTCACTGCACATACTCTGCATTTAATTGAGATCCCCAAAAGGCAGATCTTATGAATAGGGCAATTCTAGCTCTAGAATAAAAGTTCCTCTATACCCCACCAAAAAACTTTAAAAACAAACTTCCAAGACTCAAGGTAATTGTGAGTAAATTAATCACCTGACAAAATAAAATTCAATGCTCTTCAAAGGAAGACAAATAAATCCAGTCTTGCAAACTGTAGAATCTTCAATGTCTAGTGCACAATGAAAAAATCACTGTCTATGCAAAGAAACAGAAAAAATATGATGCATAACCAAGGGGAGAAAAGACAATAAAAAGAAACAGAGATACCACAGTTGTTGGAATTAGTATTTAAGAACTTTAAAATGTGTTGAGAACTAAAGAAAAAAACTAGACATAATAAATGAAGAAATGAGAAATATAAGCACAGGAGTGGAAATGATAAACAGGACCAAATGAAAAATTTTAAACTAAAAATTATAATATCTAAGATAAAAAAATCTATTGAATGGGTTTAGCAGTGGCTTGGACACTGCAGAAGAGATCAAAAAACATAAAGCACAGAAAGCAAAAAGTCCCAGGGAACTGTGGGATAATAAAAAATGGTCTCAGGAGAGAAAAAGAAATTGTATCAGAAAAGTACATGAAGACTAAATGACCATTTTCCCTTACATTTGATGAAAAAGATCAACCCACAGATCTAAGAAACTCACAAACCTCAAGAAGCAAAAACACAAATATGACACCAAGGCATACTGTAATCACTTTGCTGAAATCCAAAGATACATAGAAAAATCTGAGAAAAGGACAGTCGAAGTGCCAGCGGAGGTGGGAAAGAAAAGAAAACTCTTGAAAATAACCAGGCACAAATAGAGGAACAAAAATATATGATTGATGACTTTCTATCTGAAACAATGAAAGCTGGAAGACAATGGAATGCCATTTTTAAAGTGCTGAAACAAAAAGAGACAAGTGAAAATAATCCAGTGAAAACCTAATTGAAAATAATCCAGTGAAAATGAAGGCAAAATAAAGACTTTTAAAAGATAGCCACAAGCTGAGATAATTCATCACCAGCAGACCTCTACTACAAGAAATGTTCAAGGAAGCCCTTTGAATAAACAAAGGTGTAAAGAGCATCATAGAAATATGTGTATCTCCTTAAAAGTAATTGTGTAAAAGTGTGGCTTATAATGTATGCAGAAGTAAAATATATTTTAAAAATCACATTGTCAAATGCTTACAATGTAAGTGAAATGGAATCATATACATTAATGGAAGGCTATGATGAGTAAGACTGCAAATAATTCATAGGTCAACTAGGAAAAATAAGAGTAAAAATTAAAATAAGAATAAAATAAGAAACGTATCACCTTTCAATTGGTCTCCCTGTTTACATTTCTTACTTTTCTTCAATCTATCTTCCACCAGCAGTCAGAGATATTTTTAAGCATAAGTCAGGGAATATCATTTTTTTTTTTTTTTGAGACAGAGTTCCCCTCTGTCACCCAGGCTGGAGTGCAATGATACAATCTTGACTCACCTGCAACCTCTGCCAGCTGAGCTCAAGCAGTTGGCACGCCTCAGCCTCCTAAGTAGCTAAGATTACAGGCATGCACCACCATGTCCAGCTAATTTTGTGTTTTTAGTAGAGATGGGGTTTTACCATGTTGGCCAGGCTGGTCTTGAACTCCTGGCCTCAAGTGATCTGCCCACTTCAGCCTCCCAAAAGGCCGGGATTACAGGTATGAGCCACTGTGCCTGGCCAAGAATATAATTCTTTTACTTGAAACCTTCCAATGGTTTTCTCATTGATCTGAAATTAAAATCAAATTCTTGACTGGGGCTAAAAAGGCCCTAATGAACATGGTTCCTTACCACTTTTCTGACCTCATTATACTGGAGCTACACTGGCCCACTGTCTGTCAAATATGCCAGTCCTAGCTCTGCTTCATGGTCTTGATGATTACCGGAACACTCTTCTTCCAGATCGAGACATGGCCAATTCTGTTTCTCGCCAAGTCCCAGAGCAAAGGCCACCCACTCTGATTGGTCTCTCTTGACTACCCTATCTAAGGTAGCCACATACTCAGCCCTTCTTAACTCTCTTTCACTTTAGCCATTTTCATTTTTTTTTTACTCCCTAATGCAGTCTGTCGTTTTCTTATGTATCATCTTCCTCCTTTGCTAGACTTTACTTCTCTTGTTCATGACTGTCTCCTCTTTGTCTGGAGCAGTTCCTGGCATATATTAGACACTCATTATACCTTTGTTGAATGAACAAACAAGCCCCACTCTGACAGACTATATATATCTTGTTTGAGTTGCTACTGAACCAGGCTGCTCCTGGGTTGGCCCAGACCAAACCCAGACTTTCCCACAGATCCCAATATACCTCTTAAAGCAAGAAAATGCAATTGTGTTAAATATTATGTGCAATATATTTACTGAACATCAGTAAAGTAAGTACCCACTCTGTGGATGCAAATAATAAGGTAAGATTACTACCCAGAAGGGCTCAGAATGATAAAAAAAAAAACAGAGCCATAATAATAACTATTATTATAATAAAATATTGCAAATTATAAAATACCTGAAATTTCATAAATACAGCTTTCAAAGTACTTTCCTATGAATTACATCATTTGTTCTATCATCATTTTCAGCTAGAAAGGAGGCAAAGGAAAAAAGGTAGGAGTACCCCGATATAGTAGAATGTTTGGAATTTCTTAAAAGACCTATGCTCATCCTTTTCAAAAATAATGATAATGAGAATAACAGTAACCACTATTTGCTGAGAACCTACTATGAGTTCAAGCAAGACTAGGTCATGCCATGCAGTTCATTCAGAGTCAGTATACAATGATGTACCAGCTCAGTGGCACTGGAAAAGTAAACTAATATCTTTAAATCTCAGTTTCTCATCTCTGAAATGGTGAAAATTTGCATGATTGTTGTCAGAATCTGAGATAATGTATGATGGATAGTTGGTATGTGACGGGAACAAAAAAAATTCACCATTGTTTTTAATAATCACCCCAAATCAATCCTTTAGAGGCATCTTGACAACAAAGGCAACTGGTGGCTCCAGCTGTCACCTGCTCCTGACCAGAACTATTTTGGTTGCTGGGGAGATCTGTATCCTTGCTAAACTAGAATCAGTGAGGCTCCAACCCAGTCTGGAAGACTGCAGTTATGGAGGATTAAGATAAAACAATCAGCAACTCTGCTAAACATAAATTTTATACAGTAAATTCTTATTTGTATATTTTACTCACTTACAAATAAGTGTCTGCTGCCTGGCCCTGCACAAGAGTCCATCAACCAATCTGGAATTGGGGAAAAGGAGGGCTTTGTAAAACAAATGCCATTTGCGCTGGACTTGGAAGGATGGGTGAAATTTACCTATGGGGTAATGAGATCACCCCTACGGGATGAGTAATTCGAATGTACGGGATAACACAAAATATCTGGGATCTTAACTATGTATTTTTAAAGTAAATTTACTTTTCTAGCAATTCATTTTGTTGTTATATCTTTTTTTTTTGTTGTTGTTGAGGCGGAGTTTCGCTCTTGTTACCCAGGCTGGAGTGCAATGGCGCAATCTCGGCTCACAGCAACCTCCGCCTCTTGGGTTCAGGCAATTCTCCTGCCTCAGCCTCCTGAGTAGCTGGGATTACAGGCACGCGCCACCACGCCCAGCCAATTTTTTGTATTTTTAGTAGAGACGGGGTTTCACCATGTTGACCAGGATGGTCTCGATCTCTTGACCTCGTGATCCACCCGCCTCGGCCTCCCAAAGTGCTGGGATTACAGGCTTGAGACGCCGCGACCGGCCTGTTGTTATATCTTTTTTAAAATGGTATTAAAATAACTTACATTCCCCGATCATCCACCAAAAAAATATATCAAAGAGTTTTGGGAATTATTTGAGGTGTCAGGAAGAAAACAGGCTGGATTCATGGTCTGATAGACTATATGCCAAATAGGCCGTCTGCATGCAAATAATAGAAAATTTAATGCACTGGATTTTAGAAAAGTCTGAATTTCAAACTCTTGCAACACTGAACTTCCCTAATGAACTTCCAAGAAAATGTGCTCATGGTCTGCCAGGTGGCCATCTCTGGAGTGTTAAAAGTATGCCTGCAAAAGGAAAAACACCGTGTTCCTCTTGAAGATCTTATATATTCCCTGGGTATTATCTATACATGAGAGATTGAGGAGTGGATGCATACTCAGTGTGTTCATGCAGGTCTGCATACACATTCCACTGATGCAGCCATGATTTTTTTTTAAATACCACTTTTTGGTGGCATTAGTTTAAATATACCCCAGAACAAAATTTTCCGAAGATCTCCCCTGCTGCTCATGGTTGCCCCCAAAGTATCTTGTACATCTTTCATGAAGTGGAACTCATCTTTACTGAGTATCTGCCATCTACTAGTATTACATATATCCATGACAATGAGATAGACATTATTATCTCTATTTTGCATATGGGGAAACTGAAATTCAGGCCACTCAATTAGTGTCAGAGCCAGAGTTTGAATCCATATTTTTCTGGCTCCCCTAAGCTCCTTTTAAGTACCTTGACTCCTACTGAGCTAGTGGTTTAAAACCACAAATTGACTAGGCATCAGATACAGTACCTGCCGTTCTGTCTGGACCCCTGTCTGCCCTCCACCCTGCCCTATTAAAAAGTGATCATTAATCACCAATTACATGCCTAACATTGTATTATCAGACTCCGGGAATATGTAGATGCATAAGAGGTAACTGGTTTAAAAGATCCTGTGATATAGTAAGAAACTCATAGTTTTATGCTGGGTCTCTATGACACCAGTATTTTTTTAGATCTATTTATTTTTGAATTACCATAAGCAAACAATAATGAAGTAATTCAAGTGACTAAAAGGGCAAAATACATTGAGAAAGGAATCCTTTAGGGAAAAAGGGTGGGAAAACCATATTCCAAATTTTTCTTCCCAATAACGATTAGGAAACGCGACCCTTATTTTATCCCTTCCTAGCAGCCTTGGAGAAAAGAGCAGACGAAAACATGAATTAAGCAATTGTTGGTATAGATTTGACCTTTCAGGATCTTGATTTCCTCATGGGACTAATAATTTATGCTCTAAGTCTATCTCAAAGTTGCTAATGAGGATCACATCAAACTCTCGATGATAGAAACCATGTAGTACAAGCCTCTCCGCTTACAAATGGGGAAACCAGTTGCAGAGAGGGAAAGTGACTTGCTTCACCTGGCAGAGATAGTTAATGGCAGATCTGGGATTAGAATCAATGGCTCCTTGCCAAATTGGGGGCCTCTTTTCTTTATCAGACAGGGTGTAGGTTCTGCCAGAGATTAAATATATGCACAGTGGCTCATGCCTATAATCCCAGCATGTTGGGAGGCCAAGGCAAGAGGATCACTTGAGCTCAGGAGTTCGAGACCAGCCTGGGCAACAGAACAAGAACCCTCCACCCCATCTCTACAAATAATACAAAAATTAGCCTGGAAGAGTGATGCATACCTATAATCCCAGCTACTTGGGAGGCTGAAATGGGAGGACGGTTTGAGCTGGGGAAGTTGAGGCTGCAGTGAGCCATGATTGCACTACTGCACTCCAGTCTGGGCAACAGAGTTAGACCCTATCTCAAAGGGTCTATTTACATATAATTATATATATATATATAATCATAAATATATAAAAGAATAATATATAATTATATATAATTATTCTTTTGAGATAGGGTATACATCTGTATGTGTGTGTATATGTATATGTGTGTGTGTATGTGTATATATATAATTATATGCATATAATTATATATACACTGAATTATATTCATCATAGCTTACCTGTATAAAGATTTTTCACTGTTCAAAGAAGGAGATGTCCATGTTGGGTATGGTGGCTCATGCCTATAATTACAACACTTTGGGAGGCCAAGGTGGGCAAATCACTTGAGCCCAGGAGTTCAAGACCAGCCTGGACAACATGATGAAAACTGGTCTCAACAAAAAATACCGAAAATAAATAAATAAATAAACTGGGCATGGTGGTGTGCACTTATGAGGTGGGAGGAGCATCTGAGCCTGAGGAGGTCAAGGCTGCAGTGAGCCGTGACCACACCACTGCACTCCAGCCTGGGCAACAGAGTGAGATCCTATCTCAAAAAAAGAGATGGGGGGGCTTGCGCACATGTTCTCTCAATTTTGAGATTCTAAACCTCAGAGGGCCCCTATGAGGCAGTAAGGGGAGATAGTATTCTTCCCATTTGGAGGCCTACACAGAGGTTCACTATGTGGAACAAGTTTTCTGAAAAGCAATTTGGCAATAATTTAGTCTAAGAAATAATTAGGGATATTTACAAAGATTTAACTACAAATATTTTCATTGCTGCATTACCTACAATAGCCAAAAGATTTTTTTTTTTTTTTTTTGAGATGGAGTTTCGCTCTTGTTACCCAGGCTGGAGTGCAATGGCGTGATCTCGGCTCACCGCAACCTCCGCCTCTTGGGTTCAAACAATTCTCCTGCCTCAGCCTCCTGAGTAGCTGGGATTAAAGGCACGTGCCACCACGCCCAGCTAATTTTTTGTATTTTTAGTAGAGACGGGGTTTCACCATGTTGACCAGGATGGTCTCGATCTCTTGACCTCGTGATCCACCAGCCTCGGCCTCCCAAAGTGCTGGGATTACAGGCTTGAGCCACTGTGCCCGGCCAGCCAAAAGATTTTAATTTGAAAATTTCCCAACAAGAAGAGATTGGTTAAATACATCATGGTACATGTAAATATTGGAGTTCTACTCAGCCAACTAAAATTACATTGTAGTGAGTAAATATTACATGAAAGACTATTCTCAATTTAAGTGAAAAATGCATAAATTAGCCTGTTTTTGTAAAATAGACAAACAAAATGGACAGATGTACACAGTAAGATGTTATCTCTGAGTGGCAGGATTACGGGCATTTTTCTTCTCTTCAATTAAACATACTTTCTAATTTTTCTCCAAAGAAAGGGCATTGATTTTTAAATGAAGAAAAGGTTATTACTTTACTTTGTTTTTTTCAAACAGGGTCTCACTTTGGTCACCTAGGCTGGAGCACAGTCACATGATCACAGGTCACTGCAGTCTTGACCTCCTGATCTCAAGTGATCCACCTCAGCCTCCCAAGTAGCTGGGACTACAGGTGCATGCCAGCACATCTGGCTAATTTTTTGTATTTTTAGTAGAGATGGGGTTTTGCCATGTTGCCCAGGCTGGTCTTAAACTCTTGGGCTCGAGGGATCTGCCCGCCTCAGCCTCCCAAAATGTTGGGATTGCAGACTTGAGCCGCCGCACCTGGCCTTATTTTTACTTTTCAAAAATGTATATATTCCTTTTTAAGCAACTATCACATAATCTTCCTGATGGCCCATCTGTCAGCATGAACATCAGTTAAAGCTCAAACAGGAGCTATGCACTCAGGATGTACTGAAATGTGGAGGATCTGTTTCCACTACATCGAAGTCTCAGATCAGGGTGCTCTCTGAGTTCTCATGACTGTATCTTACAGTCTTTCTATCTACTATCTCAAAATCAGCTCTTTCATCTTGTCGTCATCAATGCCACTCCTAACTTCTAACCCACAGCTTCTAATCTGCAGTGAACCAAGAAATTCGATAATTAAGACTTAGAATAATTTATAAAAGAAAGGCATGTGAAAGTCACTGAGAAAATATGTAGTACTGTACAAATATATAATACAATGATCATTTATGCTTTTTATATTTTTAATATGTGCCTTTATAGTTATATTATTGTGCTTCAGTTTCCTCATCTGTGAAGTGGGATATACTATTAGTTCCTACCTCACAGGGTTGTTGTCAAGATCAAGTAAGTTATTATTTGTAAGGGCATCTGGACCAGTATTTGGCACATATAAAATAATGAGTGTTTGCTAAAGATCACACATTTAAAATATTAGGATGAAATAAAAGTACATGGGTTCTGAATCAGTGCTTGAGCGGCTTTTGTATGAGTAAGGTAAGTGCTTGAGCTTAACTGAATGATCTGTTTTCTTTTCTTGGAGAGTTTGGTTTACTTTGTGGTTCTCGGGCATTTATACCAGGAGGTGCTACACAGTACACACACACACACACACACACACACACACATACACACACACACACTCATTTAGGAGTACGCATGCCAGCACACCCATCATCCTTCCTTCTTTCTCTTCTCTCTCTTCTATGATCCCTGATACTCTCATAGTTAAAATTTCACAAAGGAAGCAAGACAATGTAGGATATGATATCCTAATTAGAACATTTCTATAATGAAGCAAAAGGTCTCAACACAATAATAACTAAGATAATAATATGTGCTATATGGACTATACTCCTATCTGAGCTAAACATTTTACATATATTAATTCATTTAACTTCTACAACCATCATCTGAAGTAGGGACTACTGGGATTCCCATTTTGCAGATACAGAAAGCAAGGCCCAGAGAACTAAATATCTTGCCCCAGATCACACAGGCTGCTCACATTGACTCCCAATACCATGCTGAAATGGTATGTGTTTTCAAACCATCCGATTTTTATGTGGGTGCATGTAATTCTCTAGAAGGGGCACAGACAAGAATGAGTATTAACTGCCTGGCCTCACATTGGAAGGCTCTAGTGATCCCAGTTTGACTGTCTTTCCCTTTCGCATAGAGCATTGCCTATCCTAATTTGGTTAAAGAATCTATGGGGCGGGGGGGGGGAAATGACAGATACAGGTGAGGGGACGGAAGGCAGCAAACCACACTGCCAAGTGTGTACCTATGCAACAATCTTGCATGTTCATCACATGTACCCCCAAACCTAAAATGCAATAAAAAAAAAAAAGAATCTATGGGGATTTGGGAAACTTCTCCAGGGACTCCTAATTAGAGCTCTGCACTAGGAGGCAGAAGTCTGGTGTTTGAGTCCTGTCACCCGATTCTTCATTGCTGGGGGAATGCAGTGATCAGATTTAATGTCCTTCAGTGTCAAGCTCTTTATAATCAAAGACAATGACACCTGAGTTTGTTGTGAGGACCAAATACACTAATGTTTGAGAAAGTATCTTATTAATCCTACTGAACCACATAGACACATAGGATGATTGTTTATTGAAAAAAGAGTTCCCCTGAGGACCTTAGCTATAATCGAATGGTGATCACTCACTGACTCCACTTCCACAAAACGGCAGCCTTGACCACGACGCAGCCTGGAACTCAGGGAACACCGAAGTAGGGCCACTTTAGGAGTGATGTGCCCAGAGTAAGATTCGACCAGAATGCAGGTGAATTGTCCCCCATATCTTGAAACACCTGGCCTGCAGAAATGTGCTTGAATTGTAATGATACGAGTACAGTCAGACGTCAGGAAGAACCTCACTAAGTAGATTAAATTGATTAAATACTACTGTATTACTGCTTCCATGAGAAGTCCCCTGGTGGAGACAGTTACGCATAGACTAGGCCAGGCGTCCCTAAACTATGGCCCCGAGGGCCGCATGCAGCCCCCTGAGGCCATTTATCTGGCCCCGCCGCTGCACTTCAGGAAGGGGCACCTCTTTCATTGGTGGTCAGTGACAGGAGCACAGTATGTGGCGGCCCTCCAACGGTCTGAGGGACAGTGAACTGGCCCCCTGTGTAAAAAGTTTGGGGACGCCTGGACTAGGCCCTTCCACCTTGAATATTTTAGGAACTGATCTGACCAGGGGCCAGTTCCTACTTCTGTCTGGCTGGGCTGTTGCAGCAGGAGAGTTCTTTGCTCCGTGTTGATCATCCTCATTTAGATACTCTGGGCTCAGCCAGTTGATCAGCTGCATTCACAATACGGAAGGCAACTCTTCAAGACTGTCTAACTTCTTTGCTGTATTTTCAAACACACATACTCTCCAAGGAACGCATGCCCACCTTTTATCTCAGAATGCAAGGAACTGCTGCACAGTATTTCTCAGAAAAAGTCTGTAATTTTTACTTATAATGATAATAAATTCTTTATGGTTATATAGCACTTTATATCCTCTAGTAGACTCTGTTTTGTTAGATCTCAGAGCAGCATTGTTGATCTAGATAGGCAATTATTATGGTTGATATTTTACAGAAGACAAAACAGAGACAAACAGATTGAGCAAGTTGCCTGAGACAACACAGCCTGTTTAGTAGCTGAGCTGATTCCTGAATCCAGAACATTTTCCCATCACTCACAGAAAAAAATCCACTGTCATTCCATGGACCACCTAAGACAGAAATGGGAACAGAAGGGACAAAGAATTCCAAGCCAGAGCCCATAGCTCTTTATCCTTCCAATCCCCAGAAATCCCAGGGAATTATCTCTAGTTACCTAGATCTGCTTTGCCCATTCTGACCACAGAAAACCTGGCCAAGTATTACTCTTGCTGCCTGGGCGTCTTCCATACACAGTAGCTACCAATAGCAAATCCTCATATCTTTTTGCAAAGAGGACACTCTAACTCTAGGAAGCCCGTTACCACTCTGCCTTAAAATTCACAGAGTTAACGGCCTACTAAGGTGGCAGAAGGGTGGTTATAACTTGACTTATGATAGATAGAAAATAAAAAATTGGACCTGTAATCCCAGCACTTTGGGAGGCCGAGGCAGGTGGATCACGAGGTCAAGAGATCGAGACCATCCTGGTCAACGTGGTGAAACCCCGTCTCTACTAAAAATACAAAAAATGAGTTGGGCATGGTGGTGCGTGCCTGTAGTCCCAGCTACTCAGGAGGCTGAGGCAGGAGAATTGCTTGAACCCAGGAGGCGGAGGTTGCGGTGAGCCGAGGTCGCGCCATTGCACTCCAGCCTGGGTAACAAGAGCGAAACTTCGTCTCAAAAAAAAGAAAAAAGAAAAAAAAAATTGTGTCATTATAGAGTACATAGTAACTACTAAGATATGACTGAAAAATTCTGCAACCTTAAGCAATTTTTAAATCACACTTAAGAGGTAGAAGAAAGGTCACATAACTTTATTCAAAAACAGAAAGTTCAAGTTCTTATTGTGGTGTGAGCTGGTATGCATCCCAGATTCAAGGGACTTGTGTGGAATCACAGCATTCGACTAACTCATTAGAAGAATCCTGTATTTGATGCCAGGAATGGATTATGATGGAAACCTTAGCTTTAACTCTTTTTCCCATTTTGTGTTTCTGTTTTTGATATCCTTATTTTATTAACAACAGTAGCTGCCTTCAAATCACTTTTGTGGCCCTTAAAAAACAAAAGTACATTAAAAATTCATAAAAACAAGCTAAAATACCCAATTTTCTGAAAGGTCTACATTGACAAAATAACAAAACTCCAACAACTAAATAAAAGGAAACTTTCATTATATAGACCCACTAATGCTGGTGCAATGTTGTTCTCCTTTATAATAAAATAAAGGACATCTAGCTTAACTGAACATTATTTGCTCAGAGAACTTTGAGCATCACAAATTAAACAACTCTCAGCCAAAATAAATATCTAGTAATATATGATATATTCTCAATAATTTGAAAGAAGAGAAATAAGAAATTATTGAATATTCATAATTATGTTTTATTTTTAAAGAATACATTTTGTTCAGGTACAGTGCATATTATAAGGTAAATATATCTGGGAATTAATAAGAAGAATGAACCATGTAGCTGAAATATTACAATCCAAAATAAGCCTATGTTACATAATGATGAATTTTAAACACAAAAGCTCCATGTCATTTCATTTATTTCAAATATTTCTCAAACAGCATCACAATTTTTAAATATTGGCCACAAAATTGTCAGGTTAGTACATCAGTAGTATGTATTGTTATGTATTAACAGATTATATCTACATTTTAAGAGGCAAATTTGGATTAAATCCTGTTATAACTCTACCACTGAGCTAAGAATAAATATGGAAAAATACTGGTCTGATCCTTCAAAGGAATTTTTTTATTAGAAATGAGACATTAAAATAAAGTTTTATGTAAACTTAATATAGCATAATTGGGGCACAGATTGTATGTGATCCAAGAACCAAAACCTCGATCAGCAAAAACTAAAAACAACATAGGAACAAAAGAAGCTTTTATTTTTTTAAGATGCAGGAATGGAATTTCAAAATATAAATTAATAATTATTCCAAATTCATTTCTATAACCCATCACTTATAACATTTTTCTTCAAGTTAGCAAACAAATGTGTGGGCTTTAGGAACCCCAGAACATACATGTCTCCTTCTCCATCAGTTCTTCTACTTAGAATGATTTTTTTTCCAAATTAACGTAATTCCTTTACATTTTTGAGAAGAAAACACAAAATGCAGCACCTCAACCAGGCAAAGTGCTTGGAAACCATACACACACACACGCGCGCACATGCAAAAACCAAATTACAACCTAAGGTTTTAAAAAATAATGTGGTTAATAAAATAAAATCACATTCATAGAGCACCGTTCATTCAAAAAGATTTCAAATTCACAAAACTAAGATTTGCTTCACTCATTACTGATGTATGTTCATTCCTGCAGAGAAAATATGGAATCTGATTAACCGCAAAAGTGCACTTACAATATTACTGTCCTCTGAACCAAGAAATAAAAAACAAAAAAGTCTCAGGAGAAGATATTAAGTGGAGTCCATTTGCAGCGGTACCTCCTTAAATTCACCCAACTAGCATTCTGCCAGTCTTGATGCGTGCAACTTTTCTGCATCATTTTTCCAGTATTGGAGTTGGGTGGGCACAAAGCCATGCACAATCTCACACCCAGCCTCCCTGTGCCTAGAAAACAGTTTCCTGGAGGCTTTGATGATGAAAATCTTGTCTTTGAAATGAAACAAGCTATCCAGGATTGCATCTGTAATCCTGACCTTTCACACTAGTATTGAGCCTAAAGGCTGGGACAGAGAGGAAATGATCACTTCCGCTTGACAGGGGGACACTCAGGCCCAGATTTAAACTTCTACGTCAATCCATGTTCCCGTGCTGTTTCCCATCCACCTCTTGGTAAATCCACAATTACAAAACCAACAAGATAGAGCTGGATTGCATACATTCACTCAAGTAGCCTAGAGCTATTCTTCTTTTCCAGGCCTCACCTATTGCCCTGAAATGGCATAAATGCCTTTCAAAATAAAAATTTCTGAGGCCTATTATTCATTTTGTCTGCTTGTTTATTCAACAAAAATGTGCTGAGTGCTGTTCTGTGATGGGAGCTGCTACAGGCAGTGAGGATATAGCAGTGGGGGCAAAAAGGACCCCAAATCCCTGCTCTCATGGAGTTCACATTTTTCCTCAAATTACTGTCTCTCAAGACCACACTGAGAACACTCCACAAATTAATGAGTTGTACAAAAGGACCAAATGTGTGTATGTGTGTGTGTACATTATCGGTACAATAGATTGACACTGTACCTTGATTCTAAAGGGTTCTTGTGTTTTTAAAGACATCACCTCCCACTCCCAAGCTGTTATTTCAAAGAAGTGAAAATGGGGACTTGAGGTGGGGTACAAAATGTATTTACACATCTTTGCATTATTTAACTGGTTATAATGAGCATGTATTGATTTTATAACTAGATATAATTCCATAAAAAATTTTAAACTGTACCATCAGCACCTCAATATTTCTGAAAGACCGAAGCAAGACAGATGGAAGTAAATGAACCCAGAAAAAGACCCAAGAGGGAAGAATAGCATTGCCTCACAGAAACTCCTTCCCCAAAACCTAGTGAAATGACAGCAAAGTTCGTCAGCAGCAACTGACAAGGACAGGAGCATGGCCAAAACTATAAGCTCAAAAAGGGGCACCTGAGAAAAGAAATCCTCCATTCTGGTGGGGGCGAGGGGGGTTGGGCAGCAGCATGGCAAGGTTCCCATCTGCTCCCTGACTCCTCAAAAGCTCTGGTGATAAGTCAAGCCAATGCTGAGAACTGAACATTCCAAACCCAGTGAGAAGCAAACTGAGAGGTTCTCCTAGTGTTTTTCTTCTTCACTGGGAAGCAGTGGAAATAACAGAACAGCTGCTTGAAACAAACAGAAAAAGTATTCCAAGAGGCTGACTCTGGCAAAAGTGGAGATGCCAACGTCAGGTCCTGAATGGGGCATGAATCTGAAGCCAGAGGGTGTCTGTTCATCAAAAGGAGATTATCCCACCCAAACCAGACAGCATGAACTCTGCTGCAAAAGGAGAGCTGAGCCTAGGCTGTCTAAAAGACTCCCCTTGCTTTTGGATGAATCTTCCTTGTTCCCTTGCCCTCAGACTACTAAAACAAACAAACAAACAAACAAACAAAACAAACAAACAAACAAACAAACAAAAAAACCGGATAGCTCTTTATCTGTGGACCCCAAGGAAAAAACCAAATGATACTGTGAAATGGGAGTCAAGACATCCGAACAGCATAAAAGTAAATAGAAAACATGCTATGGATAGGACTACTAAAGCATGATCAAGAAAAAAGAAACAGAATGACACCAATGCACCAATGGAAGTACATACCACACACACACACACACACACACACACACACACACACACACACACATTTAACTGGTTATAATGAGCATGTATTGATTTTATAACTAAACATAATTCCATACAAAATTTTAAACTGTACTATCAGCTCCTCAATATTCCTGAGAGACTGAAGCAAGACAGATAGAAGTAAATGAACCCAGAAAAAGACCCAGAGTCAAGAGGGAAGAATAGCATTGCCTCACAGAAACTCCCTCCCCAAAACCTAGTGAAATAACAGCAAAGTTTCATACACACAAACACAGTGTGCAAAAGACACACAAACAATCACCCTATAAAATACTCAAGAAACAGAGGAAAAATTTTTCACATGTGCCTTTAGCAAGAAAATAACCTAATAAGAACATGAGTTCATAAGCTGATAAAACAACAGAATGAGATGAAAAAATAAATAGCAGCTCTAAGGAAACAAATGGATGCCAAAGCAGTATCATTTTAAAAAATAAATAAAAATTCCAAAGGACAGAATAGAAGCAATAAAATAAATTACAGTTATAGAATAAAGGATTAAAAAAACATAGGCATATAGAAAAGACTTAAATCAGGTAGAAGCCAATAGACCTGGAGGATAAAGATGATCGATAATAATAGTAAACTGGTATCTTTAAAGCAGAAAACTCAACAAATAAAGTGAAAAAATATTAAAAGAACTAACACAAGAAAATTTTCCTAAAATAATAGCAACCTCTTAAATAGTCCTTATTACATGCCAGACACTGTCCTATGCAATTTACATGTATTAACTCAAATCATTCCAACAACTCTATGAGGTACATATTATAATTATTTATATTTTACATATAAATAAATTGAAGCATAAAGAGGTTAAGTAACTTGCTAAGATCTTACAGTTAATACTATTAAGCCAGGTAGAACTGAATCTGTCTGTTGAAAATGCACCTTGGATTCTAGAAACACTGAATGTAAAGCTCACACACCAAAATATAATGTCACAGATAAAGAAGAAAACTTTTCAGACTTAGTCAGAAAATGTAAATTATCTACAAAGGGAAATAATCATGCTGACAGCCTTTTCCACATGCTGACACCATTCTCTGCAACATTCAATGCCAGGAATACAATGGAGAAATAATCACAGAAATGAAGTATGACCCAAGAATAGTATCCCTATTTTTTAAAAAGGAAACGTATATAAAAGAACTCAATGAAACAGTACCAATGGGCTGTTTCAGAAGAAAAAAAGGTATTTACAATGAAATCCAGCCAACAAAACAATACATCTAAATAAAGAACTCAAGAATGGAGATGTGGTAAAAGAATACAAGGAAAAGGAATGAGTACTAGACAATAGCTATAAAACATGGCCATATAAAATAGCAATACTACAAAATTTGACAATGTACAAATAAACATAATACAACTAAATATCAATCACAAAATAATGTAATATAACAGTAAAAATTAAAATGAGGGAAAGGGAGGTGAGAAGAGAATAAAGAGTGTTACGTTCTGAACTTGCATAGATGAAAATAAATCAGTATTGCCTAACATTGAATCACCTAGGGTAAAAGACAATGATTACAACCTGTTAAGGTATTTTATAATCCCTTCTTAACATTAGAAGGTATATTTTAAGAAATTATATCTTCTGTAAAAAAGAAATGTTTATTTGAGGTTTAGTAATTCCTCCAATCCCTTTTCTTCTTTCAATGTAAGTGAAATTAAATGTAATAATTTCGTTTAAAAAAATAGCAGGTAGAGTAGGATCCATTTCATATAAAAGTAATAATATCTGAGTGTCTATATCCCTGTATCCATTGTTCTGCCTGTGCCTAGGAAATTATTAAAATCCTAAACTATTTTTAAAAGCATAAACTATCTTTAAAAGTAAAAATAAGGAAGTGATTTTTAATAAATAAAGAAATAACCTTTTGACACACAGAGGGGAAAAGAAGACACTGGCGACTGCCAGAGGGAGGAGGATGGGAGGAGGGAGAGGATCAGAAAATAACTATTGGGTACTAGGCTTCTTTCCTGTGTGACGAAATAATCTGTACAACAAACCCCCATGACATAAGTTTACCTATATAACAAACCTGCACATGTACCCCTGAATTTAAAATAAAAGCTAAAAAGCATCATGGATTTGGGGAGACGGATGTGACATTCCAAATCTCCTTACATATGGTAATGAGAGAGAAAGAGAGTAAATCCTAAGGGTCACATAGGCTGTTGTGATCTGAGCTAATGTTCACTCTAGGCATTCTGATTTCCTATTAGGAATTCAAGCAGTGCAGAAGAGCATAAAAGAAAGTTAGAAAAAAATCACACCAAATCCTGCCACCTAGAAATAACCATCATTACCATTAGGTGAACATCATGCCAGAAACGTTTTATCTAGGTATAAGAATTAGTGGGTAGATGGACAGATAGTTGAGCAGATAGCAACAATATTATAAAATGGAAGGAGAATGAGTATATGTGTTATTTACTAACAAATTCTATTTAATTCATCGACTATGATATTGTCCAAAGTGATGTAAGAAATAGGTGGCAGAGTTGGCAACAAAACCCAGATTGCTTAAACATCTGGTTTAGGGTCCATATCCTGAAGGATACTTGCTTCTCTGACATACACACACCACTGGGCAGATGTGATGTGCAGATGTGATATGACAGTACATACCACACAGGTACATATACACAGGTACACATACACAGGCACATATACATGGGGACATATACACAGGCACATATACACAGGCACATATACACAGGTACATATACACAGGCACATATACACAGGCACATATACAGCTGGTTTGCCTGGTGATCCTATCTCATCCTGAGGTCTGACTGAGCCTTGCCTGCACCCACATATCCCACTCTGACATGGAAGGCACTGCACAGCCCCGTCAGCGCAGAGACCTGAGATACATGAGTGAGAAAAGTTTCAGAAGGCAGGGCAGCTGACACCAAGAGGATTAAGAGAGGAAGAGGGCTTAGGGACAATGATGGGAATCCTAGAGGGCAGAAGGAGAAAAGTGGCAGGCACAGAGCACAAGAAAAGAAAGCAGAAAGACAAGAGAGCTGCAGGAGGTACAGAGTAAAAGAAGGGTCTGGTTCCTACTCTGAGGCCCACAAAAAGATACTTTCCTAGTGGCATATACTGGCAGGGACAGAAATAGGGATGCGAGAAGAGCGAATCAGCTTCACCGAAATCCAGTTTGGCAGGAAAAAAATACCCCAGCTCAAGAAACAGATTCACTAGTAACACTGGGGCAAAAACAAGATAAAAAAATCAGCTCCTTTTCAGAGAGGCCCACATCTAACACACCTAGGGCAAGATGATACATAAACAGACATTTACCAAGTTCAGGATTCACTTGGGAAAATGGGGGTAGTATCTTATCTGGGGAAGCAGTTGCAAAGAATCACAAGTGACCCAGTAAACCCGACACATAAAACACATAGCTCAGGGTGAAGCCCTTGCGTATCTGGAGGCCATTCTTTCACCCAAGCCACAAGCCTTTTTCCACCCCAGGATGTGCAATATCTTGGCTAAATTTTGGAGGGCACACACCAGTACTCGGTACTCAGAGGTCTACAGGGAACTGAGTAGATCACTCCTGGTCACATAAATGGTGTCATCTTATTTGAATTTCTATCAAGCAGTGTCACAACTCTCTTGACTCTCCTTGAAGTGATACAAACAAAGCAGGAGGGGGCCAGGGGTTCATGCCTTTAATCCCAGCAGTTTGGGCGGCCGAGGTGGGCAAATCACCTGAAGTCAGGAGTTCAAAACCAGCCTGGCCAACATAGTGGAACCCCGTCTCTACTAAAAATACAAAAATTAGCAGATTGTGAAGACACATGCTTATAGTTCTAGCTACTCAGGAGGCTGAGGCAGGAGAATCGCTTGAACCTAGGAGGCAGAGGTTGCAGTGAGCCAAGATCACACCACTGCACTTCAGCCTGGGCGATAGAGCAAGACTCTGTCTCAAAAACCAAACAAACAGACAAACAACAACAACAACAAAAAGCAGGTGTTTCTTAATGACCCTGACTCGTCAGAGCTACCTGCCAGCCCCTTTTCCATTTTTCCTGTTCTTCAAAACCACTCTAATATTATCACCAGAGAGCGACTCCCCCAGTCTAAAACCTTCACTGGCTCTCCTATGCCTTCAAAGATTAGCACAAAGTCCTTCGTTCAGCATTCAACTTCCTCTGCAATCTGGCACCTAAGTATCTTTGTGGCTTCCTTTTCCTCCTTATCGTTCCCATTACCCAGTGTTCTAATCACAATATGCTCCCCAGCATTTCCAGAATATACCATGCACCCACCACTCCGGACCTTTACTGTGGAGTTCTTACAGGCAGACATACCCTTCATTCATAATCTTTCTAATAATATCCTACTCATCTCACAAGGCACGATTCACATGCTCCTGACCCCCAACTTCCCATAGGAATGAAGCGTTCCTTCCTCTCAGTGCCACAGCAGTCTGTTTTGACCTCTAGTTAGTACTTAATTCATTTTGCCTGGAATTCACAGCTGTTTAAATCTGTCTTGATTTAAATCTGTCCTTACAGGTAGTAAGGGAACGAATGTTTACTGAACATCTACTGTAGGTGCCAGGCACTTCCACAGCTATCATCTATTTTATCCTGTATTGCTAATACGTGGCAAAGTGTTCACACATTTCAGATGTTCATAAGTGTTTGTTGTAGGAGGCTGATTTCTGAACTTCTTCAGACGAGCAGTCACTAAACTACGTCTCCTTTGGGGGACATGATGAAAGAAATGAGAAAATGAGTTAGACTAATCAACGTAGTTGGACGGCATGAAAAAAGGATGACAGATATTTTGTCTTTCATAAGTCTGTCTCAGAAAAACGCCCTAAGTGGGGCACGGTGGTTCATGCCTGTAACCCCAGCACTTTGAGAAGCCGAGGCAGAAGGACTGCTTGAGCTCAGGAGTTCAAGACCAGCCTGGGCAACAGCGATACCTTGTCTCTACAAATAACTAAAAACAACAACAACAACAAAAATTAGCCAGGTGTCGTGGGGTATGGCCATAGTCCCAGGCACTCTGGAGGCTGAGGTGGGAGGATCGATTGAGCTCAGGATATAGAGGCTGCAGTAAGCTGCACTCCAGCCTGGGCAACAGAGCAAGACTCTGTCTCAACAACAACAAAACAAAACAAAACAAAACAAAACAAAACAAAAAAAAAAAAAAAGAAAAGAAAAGAAAAGAAAGAAAGAAAAAGAAAGAGAAGAAAAAATTAAAATGCCCTAGCCAGAAAACCACACCATATTTTGTTCTGTTTGTTTTTCTTTACCCTATCCGGGAACTCAATACCCTTTTCAACTCTGCCCAGAGTGAGGTCTCAAGGAGGCGTAACAGTTCTAACTCCAGACCAGCCAGTAATTCACGAATTCTCTCTGAATTTGAGGCAAGATGGTACCTCTCATGCTGCCTCCGTTTTCCTTATGTAAAATGGGGTGTTTGAGGCTGGTTGTGGTGACTCACTCCTGTAATTCTGGGACTTTGGGAAGCTAAGGTGAGAGGATTGCTTGAGGCCAGGAGTTTGAGACCAGCTTGGCCAACATAGTGAGACCTTGTCCCTATAAAACACAAAAGAAGCAATACAAAACAAAGAATGGAGAGTTTGGGCTGGTTGGTCTTGAGGGTTCCTGTCAGTGCCACCAAAATCCTGAGATTGTATATTGAATGAGTGTAATCAAAATGACTTGAGAATTAACTCATTCTTCAGGCCAACTTGGAAACCCCAAAACATGGAAGATAATGTAAACACGGCAATCGGACAATAGATCTCTCTCTCTCTCTCTCTCTCTCTCTGTGTGTGTGTGTGTGTGTGTGTGTGTGTGTCTGTGTGTCTGTGTGTATATGTATGTTTTCTGTGAATGTCTTCTCTTCATGTACAATGGGAAGAGAGGAGGAAAGCTGTCAATCCATGAGAGTATATGTTCAAGAATTATTTTTCATTTATTCAGATCAATACGTAAATAGTAAAACCATTGCTTGGTTACTTCCCACTGAATTACCATTTATTTTTTGTTGGTGTTAATAAGAAATTAATAAAGGTTAATTTTAAATACATTAACCTTACAGTTGAAGATCATTTGAAAAATCCACAGACCTATAGAATCCAATGAGTAGCATTAACAAGTACACTCTTTTCATTTCCATCTAACACTGACTAATCATCCTGAGGATATTCTGTTGGATAAATAAATGAATAAATCAACAGTGTTGCATCAACTTCTCCTGGGGAGATGGTATGCAGGTAACAGTTGATTTTAGTCAGATAATCAAGGAAAGCATATCACTTACCAGCTGATCTTAATTCAACTATTGTTTGAATATCAATAGTTGAACTATCAATTAGACTGGACTAAATTCTTCCCCAGACAGATTTGGGTGAAAAGATGCAGTATATATACAAGACATATGCACATACACACTGCAACATAAACTTTACTTTAGATAGCTCCATTAAACCCAAGAACCTTCAGCTTGAGGTCAGTGGAGGCCACCTCAGATCTGAAGGATACATGGAGCCCTTTGACTCTTCTGCTGTTACAGAAAACCAAGAATAAACAGGGGCTTCGGTGCTGCTAGGGTCAAGGCCAATCTCACGCCTTCACTTATATGTAATATTTGTGTGGTTCAGATATTTGAAAATTTGTGCAGTTCTAGTATTTCACCAAGACTGTTTTACCCAAGGCTACATAATAATGGGCCTGAAATGTAGAAATACCACAGTGGTCCCAATAAAAATGCTCTGACTACATAAGGATTATAAGTTTGCTACAAGTAAAATGTGTTTGCTCAGTGGGAAAAAAGAAGTGTTTCAATTTAAAAAAAAAGGAAAAGGAAAGAAGACAAAAGAAATTTTTGGGGGGGGTTGGTACTTTTTGGCAGGATGGGTGTGAGGGGATGTGAAATTCTGAAGAGAAAGAAAACATCCAGAAAGAAAAAGAAAATGAAAAACCAGTGACCCATGCACTCCACAGGGTAAAATGCATTTTGAATCCAAACCTAGGAGGAGCACGAGAGCTCTTCTGAAATAAGAGACCAACCAGCTAGTCAGTTCATTAGCTCTTAGAAGGCCAAACTTAGCAGCCAGTCTACACCAAGCAGAACAGCTCTGAGATCTATGTCGTCACAGCAATACAATTTTTAAAAGGAAAGAAAAACAAAAACAACAAAAGAAAACCAAATCAACCAAATCAGTTCATAAAATTTTGAGCAAAAAATTTAATAGAATATTTTGAAATTTTAATTTCCTCATAAAATATATAATATTCTTTTAGGAATTTTATTTTACTATATTGAATGCTTTTCCTAAAATCAAATATGTATATTTGCTGAGAATTTTCCCCAAAAGAATCTTTCCCTCCAAATCTATATATTTTCAAATAGATTCAACCTTCTTGTTTTCACAGAAATTGCTTTAATTTTTTTTTTTTTTTTTCTGAAAAAAGATCCTTCCCCAAAGTTGTATGTTTTTATTCAGGAAATTTTTAAATGATTACTACTTTTTCAAGGATTTTGTAATTATGGAGTAATTAAGATTTTAAAAAGTTAACCACCGTTATGACTCAGACAGCCTTTAATCCAATTATCAGGGTGAAGGATGCATTGACCTTTTCCCTTTTCAATCTTGTTTCTAGTTGGGGAAAAAATAAATATTTTTCAGAGAATACTAATTTGTATATTTATCCATATATGGTGGCAAATTTAACAGCAGTTAATTTAACAGCAGAAATTTTTAAAAAGCTTGATACAATTAGAAATATTTCCTATTTATCAATTTTGGGTTTATGCATGTGCATTTCTGCATTAAGAGAATGGCACAGAATTTCATGTGATATTTATACTATATGTTTAAACCTATCTCAAATAGTCCTCTAAATTTAATTTCCCATGGTCAGATTTTTTTCTTTCCTTTTTCTTTTTACATTTTAATTATTTTTCCTTTGATTGTCCTGGATTTTTTTTTCTTTTTTTGCTCACTAGCAATACCTTTTAATCACAAAATCATCAGTTAAATAATGATGGTTACAAAACATTAAAGGTTATGATTACATTGCTTACTGCTTTCCTTCTAAAGCTCTCAAGAGGTAGTTTATAAAGATAAAATCAGTTCTTCCTCTTTTCACAGGATTTAGAAGCTTGAGAATTGCATTTTTTTTTTTTTGACGTGATACTGATGCTAAATCATTCTAGTTGGGATTTCCCTATACTTAAGGCTGGAGATAAAAATTTTATTTAAAGATATTTTGATTTAGCATTGTCAGACACATATAACTGCACAGTTCCATAACTAATCTTTTTAAGGAAGGGAAAATGTTCTGAGATTTAGTTCGGATTTAATGGTAACTTATTTTTGATTAAAAGACTACCCCGTGTCAAAAAATATTGTCAATATTTAGTTTATGTATGTGGCAGTGAGACTCCACTTGGATTTGAAATGAAACTTAGAGGAAATCATATCTTCTAGTACTCTGGTCAGCCTGAGCCACATGAGCATGTTCTACCATTAGGGTATCTTCACATACACAAGGCTAAATTTTACCTTCCAGGTGAGAAAGATGGCCTAGGGTCTCTGCTTGTGAGTATATGTGCATGTGTGGGCATGTGCACATGTGTGTGCAAATATGCAAACAAAAGAAACCTCTGAAATTAACAACATGTAGAAGAACGTTGCACATACAATTTCGGTGTTTTCATGACATCACTAAGCTAAGACGTTTGAATAAGCTCCCTATGTCTCTCTGTACCCTGTCCTCTCCAAGCTGCTTCCTAGCTGGTAACATACTTCTCCCTCCACCAGTAAGGATTTTTTGAGAACACAGCCTACCTCTTCTCCTCTCAGTAAATGTATCTTAGCATCTAAGAGTGTGTGACATCAAAAAAAAAAAAGGATCCTGACCCCCTTTAAGAAAAAGAAAAATTAGCAGGCATCAACTTCCCTTCCAGACTATTATAAAATCTCCATTAAAAAAAAAAAAAGGCTCTATAAGCCATATTTTACCAAAAAGTTTACGTATTTACAGTCAACAAGAAGGATGGAAAAAGACCCGTGTATTTGAAAAGATTATACCCCGGGTTGTGCCTCTGCTCAGAAAAATGGCAGGGAAAAGGAAGCATGCAATAGTACAATGAATTTCATCCTTGTAATCAGTTCATGTCTCAGCTTCTTTTCCATGCTTACATAATATATTTAAATGCAACAGGTGGGTGGTCACAATGCAAGGTACGAGAAACAAAGAAGTATTTGAAAAACTATTCAGTGAAATTTTTGGAAAAAATTAATTTTGAAGCAATTCTGGGACTCAGGTTTTTATACTTTTTAAAAAAATATTTGATGATGGTTTGAATTTGAAATACTTCTGAAAAGTGCCATAAACTTTATTAATTCTCAAGTAAATGTCAGAATCTACTACTTTAATTTATTATAGGCCCTCCTGCATTAAAAAAACACACAAAAAAAATTTTGCCAAAAAGCAAAGCAGTAAATAAATAACAGTCACTATTTAATGTCATGTATAATCCCTTCATAAGTATAAATATTATAAATGAAACAACCTGTTTTGATGTGTTATATTGAGATCTACAAATTTTATGACCTATGAGCATATGCAGAAAGAAAAAACTGAGATAAATTCAACCTAGTACTAAAACATAAACTCTTAAAAATAAAATTAGTTTAAAAAATGCCCTCAGTTTTAAAATTGCATATGGAAAAACGTTTTAACTGAAAATTATATTTCTAACAAAAAAATATTAAATCAAAAAAGGCTTATTTTCAAATTAAGAAATGAAAGTTATATTTACTTTGTGTTATATGAAAAGTTAATGTTTTATAGGCATAAATAAAATACCTTCTTAGGTATTTGAGCTTTAGTTAGATGATGATCTTTACTGGGATAAATTATCTTTACTGTTTACAAGTTAACCACATAGAAAATAAATACAAGAAAATGAAACACAAAATTTCATTTTAAATCTTGGATTAGCTGAGAGGTAGCTCACAAAGAAACAAGATTTTAAATTATAAAATGAAAATAAAATTATATCGTTTATTTTAACAGGTTTTCCTTCTTTTAGAAAGATTTTCCTTTCATAATTCTAAAGTATTACTAAAAAATAAATTCAAAAGCTAATAGCTAGTCCTCAAAAAAGCAATAAGCTTGCATTTGTATTTTTAAAATCTCATTTGTTTGTTATTTAAAGTGATAGCCACGTTTTCATGATTGCTTCTTATTTAAATGCAGAGATTTCTTGTGTAAAACTATGTGAGACAGGTTTTTTAGGACTAACTTCCGAAAGGATAACTTTGAGAGGAAAATATCTATGATTCAGAGAGTTTTACAAGCCTGCAAATACATGAAAACACTAGATTAAACATCTGTTTATATATTGCCTAAAATATTTGCTTAAATGTTTATTTTATAAACAACACTGAGTAAATTTTAATTCAGTATACTATCAATAAAAATGTATTTAGTTTATAATTTGTATTATAAATGACAGTTTCTGTGCTTCGTTACCTATATATTAAAATTTTTTGTTTAAATTAGGCGTAAGAAAATTGACTAAGGGGAAATTGTTTTTCTCTTTTATTTACGTATTATTTCATTTAAATGTGGTGCTGAGGTTCAGAGCTGGTAGAAATTTGAAGGATGAAGTTTGGAGGGCTATATCTAATTCACTCTTGCTTTTAAATTAATTGATAAGCTGTCAGTTTACTTACTGATCCTTCATCAGCTGAGAAGTACAGAATTTTCCAGATAATTTCATTTAGGTTCATAGAACTCCCACCCGTAGCAAGCAGGTTTTCTATCCTCTTGTTTCTCACGCTTTGCCCAGTGCTCTTGGCCATAAATTCAAATTTAAAAAAAAAAATCACTCACTCCACCACAAAATAAATGGTAAAATTATTTCTTGTCTGGATTTTTTTTTTTTTTTTAACTAAACTTAAAATATGGGCCTTAAAGATGAGTTGACCCTGCGGATCCTAGCTCCCCTACTGGGTTAACGTTTATGATTTGCCAGTTGAGATATTAAAATCCCAAGGTGTAGTGTCATTGCAATTTAACTGACCAGAGTCTACCACTTAGAAGCCAGGAAGCCCTGAGTGAGCTCCCCTTATGCTATCATTATTCGTTCAGTTCCAGACTCAGTCCCAGCTCAATTCACAACATCTGGAAAATCTTGGTAAGATTGGGACACTTGTGGAAACTCTGACTTTGTTCAGACTCTTCTATCTCATGACTCCTCGTCACTTTACGTTCACTTCTCTGCTCCTTATTCAAGGTTCAACTGCTCCAGCAACTCCTGGACTATATTTAGACCTGGATCTGCAGGAGCTTGTCTCAACAATAATGACACTTCATCTCACTTGAGTACATGCATGTCTGATGCACCAGAACGTGTATTTACTGACAGCTCATCTTCCCAATGATCTTATGAAACAGATATTTTTAATATCCCCATTTTACAGATGAGGAAACTGGCTCAGAGATATAACTTGCTCAAGGGCATGCAGCTGATAAGGGCAGAACTAGGCAAACAAACAAACCAACCCTAACTCTCACTGGTCTTCAAAACCCATTGCTCTTGACCAACAGGTTTCACTGCTTCCTTCCAACGCTGCCTTCATCAGCCTCCCCTTAAACAGCTAAAAGGAGAGATGGCAAGACCACTCTCTAGGCTGCATTTGACGTATCCCTGAACCTTTTAGTATAATAATTTTTTTTAAGACAGAAATAAGGAAAAGTGACCAAGTGGAAGCAATTATAGGCTGTGGGTTTACATGTGGGAAAGTGGAAATGTAGGAAGGTCCATGGGGAAGGCTCCAATTTCTATGAAAACTAAATAAAATAAATAAATAATAAACAAATATATATATATATATATATATATATATATATATATATATATATATATATATATATATTTACCTTCTCTTTGGAATGGCCCCGGATGTGCTCAACGGGTTCAGGGGACAAATAGTGGCCCTGGAATTTTCTCCTAGCATTACCCAGAAAATGTAGGAACCACATCACATTCTTCCTATAAGCAGCCCTGCAGTTTGCAGCCAAGACTTACAAAGAAATGCCTGATAGCACAAGTTCAGTGGATTAAAAGGAGAATAAAGATTTTCAGGCAGGGGGTGTTGTAAGAGGAGACAAAAAGATTGATAAGATGTTGGAAAGTAAAGTCAGAAGAAGAAACAAATGAAGACCAAATATGCAGGAAAAGGAAAGAGAAAACATCATGTGTGACAGCAAATGGTGTTACATAGTCTTTCTACTTTTCCTTGTTTCTTTCCTCGGTGGAAATTGCCTAAACTTTGAAAATTTAGGACTGGATGTATGCTGAAAATAAAAGCATCCTAGATGAACTGCTTTTTCTCTCCAATTAAAATAATAATAATAATAATAATAATAATAATAATACAGGCAAAAAGAGTAATTTCAAAAACACTTGTAATTAAATTCAATAGATTTTAAAAGGAATATGAAAGAAAGGAATTAAAAAGAGAATGAAACCAGAAAGAGATCATCTTCATGTAGGGACACATAAAGTAGAGAAAAAGATTTTTCTATCAACCCTTCTGATTTGCTCCCAGCGGGTAATCCTGGGCACTGGCAGGCTATGGAACAAATGGACAGATGCTTCCAGAAAAGATTATCTTTTATCTGTCACTCTGGGAGTAGCTCTGGTCCTATAGCTGCTGATGCTATGATCAAAGCCTTGTATGACATTGCTATGTGTGTCAGGCAGGAAAGAAAGCAACCATAATAATAATAATAACTAACATTTGTTGAGCACTGACTAGGCTCTTTACACATGCAAAATCTCATTTAATCCTCACCAAAGCCTTATGGTGAAGGGTGTTATTATTATCCCCATTTTACAGATGAGGAAATTGAGAAGATATAAAGTTGATATTTAGATGGATTTTCCTATATTTAGCCTCAGCAGCAGCAACTTGCTGCTTTCTTGCTTAAGCAGAAATTCATACACTTCATCCTGTCCTTCCACAATCTAACATAAAGGTTTTACAAGTTCAGATTCCTAACTGGCTCTTTCAAAGATGGATCACTTCACTTCCAGGGTCATCTCCTAGCAGTGGCTTCCACTGGCTGTTCACTTGGGAATGCTAAATAAGAGCACCAACTGCCCACCTAAAGTTAGTACTGATCAGTCCTAAAGTCAGTGTCAGTAGCTGATCAATCCTAAAGTCAGTAAATGCCCTTTTGCCCTAAATGAAGAAGTTCTGGCCTTCCTCATTGCAAGGAAGAATTCTGGGGATACTGAGGACAGGGAAGAAAAACACTCAGAAAGACTCAGAACTAGGATGAAACCTTTGCACATAGACCTATCCATGTGTGTTTCAAGGACTTTCAGCCTGCCCATTTCTCCTTCACTAAAGATCTCAACAGAACTGCCTGCTATAAAGCCCCTTGCTGTGCTACATGGAAGCAGCCAGTCTACCAACCCAGCAGGGCCAGAAGTGGACTGGTCTTTCCTCCTCAATGAATCCCTGGCCTGTCCAACTAGGATTGTGCCTGGTGGTCAAAAGCACCAGAGGAAATCCATCTTTGTTATGGGCCCTGGCATTGTGATCTCATACTGTCCGGCTCCAACACAAACCTTCCTTCCCTCCATGGAACCACCCATTTACCAACAATACTTAGCCTGAAGGATGGATTGCCTCTTTGAAATTCTGCAGGACCAGGCTGAGTTTAGTCATCAGAACTTCTCATTCGTTTCTGTCCTCAGTTCCACCTCTGCCTTGCCTCTCGGTTACTGAGCTGCTATTCAGCATTTATTTTAGCCACTTGCAGTATTAACTCAGTTTCAAATAGTTATTCTCCAAAAAAAAGGAGGACCAAAATCACAATAAAAATACAACACAGTGCTGCTGGGGGAAAAAAGGAACAACTAAAAACCAGGATTTGACCATGCAACCTACGCTCAAACCTTCATACTGTAAAAATGTAGGCCTTAGAGAGTTGATGAAAAAATTTTTAACTTGGGGTCCATGGAACCTAGGGATGTCCTGAGCTCCCTGAAATTGTGTGTAAAATGCCTGGTTTCCCCCCCTCCCCCGGGACAAGGTCCATAGCTTTCAACAGATTATCAAAGGAAGAATAATTTATTTATATCTCCAATGTCTAGAATAAGTCCTGCTACATAGTACAGGAACTCAACAAACATTTATTGAATAAACATCCAACATCTGTTGAATGAATGCATGAATGGATGGAGTCTGAACTCCATAGCACCTAATTTTATAGATGGAGAAATCAAGGCCTAGGGAGGATACAATTGCTTCTTTAAGTCCGTAAACCTAAGTAGTTAGGGCTAGATAGAATTCGCTCTTTTAATTCTTTCACTGCTTGTCAGCCTTGTTTTGCTTTTTAACCTATTTGCATCTTTCACCCCATCTCATTTTTCTTCCTGCCAATCTGTTGCTTTTTAAGCAGAGAAATGAATCTTATATTTTAGTTAGAAGTTGTCAGAAAGTGCACCTCCCAAAGGGGATGTGGGGGAGCAAACAGCAGGGAGAGGCCACTAGAATGATTTATTTGTAATAGCACACACAGCGTGACTACTATTTCCATGTTCTGAAGACATGATTAATATGTCCTCGAAGTGGCTGATATTGGTAGAAATATGTAAAGCTGAAATAGTGAAGTTCAATCCAGCGTTTGGCAGTAAATCATGAGCTTAGAACTAACCAGGTCAAGCAACTGTCCTACAAGCAGGTAATCTGCAGCATTCTAAAAAAATCTCTTGGGGACAAGGATCAGACAGATCTTCACTTCATTCGAAACCTCCTTATAAGGGCCTTCTTGCTTATAAAAGAGATCCTGGTTCCAACTACCCTCCTAACAGCTTTCAGTCAAGCCCCACAGGGCAAGAAGGATGAGAATTAACTGCCATCCAGAAGAGAGAAATTAGAGACAGGGATCCATGTCTTACGGAGTGGCTTCATGCTAGCAGATGTTTTGAAAGATACTGGGATTCTATGACAAAGCAACTTTCTTGTGCTGATGACTTCCTCAGCAGACCAAGGCAACATGGAGGCTCTGAGGTCTAGGCCATGTCAGAGACAAGAGATGAGAGCCATATCTAACCTTCTAGTCAGGCCCCCAGAATGCTAATTGCAAGCAGAAGAAACTTTCTGTAAACTCTTCTTTGAACTCTTGTATTCCAAATACCAGTCATTTTCAAAGGGAATCTGTTCTATTGTCCTGGATCATGTTTATGGACTATCTGTATTATTTCATAGTGATAGGAAATGCTTAGTGGAAAAAAAAATACCCAGAGAACACAATAAACAACCTGGGTTCGAGCCCGAGCTGTGTGACCTTGGTAAAATCACTTCACCTTTCTGAACCTGTTTGATTTATAAAATGAAGTGATTAGTCTCTCTCTGAATATACTCTATAGTTCTTTCCAGCTTTGGCATGCTACATATTATATCTAAATTTGAGGTTTAATCCATCCATGGGTTTTTTTTAAAACACAACTAGAAGAGATTACTCTTCAGGTAAGAAAATCACCCTCCACCACCATCACAATATTATTTTCTTAGATTTCCTCACAGTGCAATTGAACTATTGGTTAAGGAGGGAGAAGGAAGTTTGTTAATTCCTCTTGGAATTAACGCAACCCTATTGACCAAAGATAGATGCTGCAAACTTCAAGTTCTTATATTCAAAAGGGGAACTTAAAAGAAGTTAGGCTCATTTAATAATTTGATGGCTTCATCCATACTTTACATGGCAGGAATCATAGATGATTCCAGTCAATTTATTCATTATTGAAGTTCTTCTCTTAAAATGTAAAAATTTCCAAAAATCCATATAGCAGTCATTTAGTTAATATAGCAAATAGACCTGTTGTATAATGATCTGAAGATCTTCTATGTAATGTGCTTCTATTGTGCTATAAGTCTCTAGTTTCCCTCTAAATATTTCTGGCAGATTCTTCCATTTGGCTCACATGACATCCAAGGATTAGGCAGGTAACTTGCTTTCTCCTTTCCTCACAAATCTAACAGCCCTGGGGTTTCAAAATTCTCTGCCAAGCTCTGAACTGAAATCCCCAATAAGAATCACAGTATGATTTTGAAGCTCAGAAAGGCAGCTAAACAAAAGCTCTATAGCAAGAGATTTTGCTGGTTAATAGGGGAAGTAAATGTATTTAGAGTTTAATGCCTTACCCCTCAAAAAAAAAAAAAAAAATCCAGAGCCTAAAACTTTTCCCGTGCATCCTAGGCTGAACTCCAGTTAAGGAGACACAACAACGTTTGGTATCCTCAGAGCAACTTGGCATGGCAAATGACCCTTCAACTCTGCACTTTCCTTGGGCCCCTGAGAGGCCTGAGATGGTCCAGAAAGTGGGGGTGGAAAAGGAACAGTGGGCCCTATTGAATAGGGCCTGCACCCCTCAGTACTGGGGGTTTGGAAGCCCTTGAACATGCAGGCCCAAGTCCTGCTTTGGGGATAGGACAGGGAGCCCCATGCAGTCCTACGAAGTCCTATACTTCGTAGGACTCATTCGGTAGGTACTGTGCCCTTCCTTGTAACCTCTGTGATGGGTGCCTTTCTTTGCCAAGGACTAAACCTTTAAAGAAAGTCCCCAAGCACTGGATCTGTGGCTTTCCTATGCCTCATCATCAAGTGGAAAGTATATGTGGAGGTCCCCTGGGCCTGCTCAGGCGAAGAAACCATGGGCTGACATATCTTGCTACTCACCTGGGACTTCTAAGCTCGTTCATCCAAGCTCTTCATCACCTGTGGCCTTTGAGAACTCCTCCTTCAGTGACCACCCCTCATGCAGACCTCCAGGTGTCAGGACAGGTTTGATCACCTGAAAAGGCCAAAAGATGGGCAGGGTTACTTCGCTGGCTCAGAAGGAGAATGGGAATGATTGGTGGCTGGGTCATTTCACAGGAAATCAAGGAGTGGGAAGGAGGAAGGACAGGAAAAGGGTCGGGGGACACATCTGTGCTAAGAGCTACCAAGGCATGGATGTTGATGCAAGAGCAGAGCTTTTCAGAGACACCCACAAAGCCTTCCAGTTTGAGAAATCCCCGGAACAGAGAAGATGGCCCCGGTCTCAGGTCATAGCAAGCCTGCCCAGCACATCTGAATCAATCCATGCCTTTGCCTCCAACCTGAGACAGGCAAGGCAGAGGGACCGAAAGCAACCACAGGTCGGGGAAAGAGGATAGAAGAGACAGGAGGGCCGACAAAGGGAGGAAATCTGGCTCCAGACTTCAGGAGACGGGGAAGGGGCAGAAGCAGAGCAGATCATCTGGGCTGTGGTCAGAGTGGGCCTGAGAAAGACTGCCTGGTCCAGCCACCTGCCTCTCCCCACTGGGGGCAGGTGAACTTGAGGGGACTCCGTGGCCCCTGCAACCCTTCCCTAGCTCCAGAAATAACCCCTTGTCTTGATTTTTAACATAGGCAAAGGTTAAGCTGGTTGGCCTGGCCCAGGGGACAAAATTTCCCCAGCTGCCTCCAGAACACTCCTCACACACACCCTGAGAAGTAGCCTGGGGTGACGAGGGGTCCCGATGTGCTGCTCCCTCCCCTATACGGCCTCCAGAGGTTGGCATCAGATGCAAGTGCCTGGAAATTTCCATCAGGTCCCTGGCTCGAAAGGCGAGGTAGCTTTATCATGTCGTATGTGCATCGGCAGTTTGAGGGTTCAAAGAGGCAACCCCCCACTTTTCGCTCCTTCCTTAGCAAAGGCAAAATGGGTAGACAGGGAGAGATCAGCTTCCACTGGCCTCAGACCGACATAACCACCCTAAGGAGGGAAGGAAAGACACCAAAAGCCACAAAAAGCCACCTATTTTCACTTATTGTGAAGGGAAGGGGTCCTTTGATCCCACCCGGAATGAGACCCCTTTCTGCAAGCTCCCAGCCCGGATCAAAAGTGAGCAGTCGCAGCCCCAGCGTGCAGCCGCCCCAAGCAGCAGCAGCAGCAGCAGCAGGAGCTTCTCCAAGGCAGCAACAGTTGTCTGGCTGAGGCGAGGCGAGGCGAGGACTCGCTCCGGTGCCGCACGACGCCGGCTTCGGCCGGGGCTCCTGGGGCTCTGCAGCCCCAGCCCCACACTTAGCCTCCGAGGGGGAAGTGAGGGGGTTAAGGTCGCATTAACCCTGAGCCGCCTGCGCAGCGGTGGCTCAACCTCTTCTGTGCAAGTTCACTTCTCTTGGGCCACCTCTCTCCCAAATCTGGTGAAGGTTCAGGCTTTGGGAGAGAGGAGGGCTTTCTGGCTGGGAAGAGGAGGGGTATGTAAGAAGCAAAAGACAAAAGAGGAGCTGAAGGGACCCAGGGTGAAGCTTTTTTTAATATAACGTGGTTCTTCTGTCTCTCTCTCCCCAAAGCTATCGCTCCACAGACGGCCCCAGGTGAGAGGCAGGGAGGAAAATCCCCGAGCTTTTGCTTTTTGCTCCTTCTCCTTTGCACATCTTAGGAACCTTTTTACTCTTTCAGAAAACGCATTCAGGGAGGGAAAATACCCTTTATCTGGGGAGGAAAGCTCTGATTTAGCCTTAGAGCTTGGAGTGCTCGCCTTCCGTGCCTTCTCACAGTCTGAGCTACGAAAGATTGACTCTGTACAGCACTCTCGGACTCTGCAGCCCTTTCCTAATTGTGGAGAGGGTAGAGTCAGAGTGTTCAACCAGCGGACAGGGGAATGACTGTGGGCGTTTAGTTTGTTGGAAGAACAGTGGTTGTGATGCGGGGGAAATTCAGGCCCTCCCCGAAAATGTGAAGCTTCGCAGCCCTTGAGTCTGGAACTCCGATGTCTCTAAAGCCCTCTTCTACCCATTTCCGTCCTTGTGGGCACTCATGTGTGTCTGTGTGTCCTTCTGGCCCAGTCCCTAAGGGCAAGGGCGTCTAGCAGTGTTCCTAGCAGGCGAAGGGCGCGGGGAGAAGAACGTGGTGAAGGCCTGATTTGTGCCACTTGTGACCGAAGTGGTCAGGACTGCAATGAGTGGAGGGGGAGGAGAGGGACCCATAGACTCTCCCCTCTCCTGCAACTTTGTCCCCCTCCCCAGGACCGGCGCCTGGAGAGGCCGGGATGGGGCTGCTGCTTCTGCTGCTGCTTCTGCACCTGCTAAGCGTCTGAGTCGGGCACAACCACATCTCTCCAAAGCTCCTTCCCTGCGGGGGTTTCCCCAGTTCTCGCCTGTTTTACCTCCTTCCGTGCTACTTAGTTTTGGAAAAGAGGAGATGGGGGAGACCCGAGGCTGCAAAACGCCTCAAATTAGGTTGGAAGCAGGCGCGGGAGGAAAGGACTCCGGGGAGCGGGCGGTGCCTGGGTGTTTTCCCTCTTTTTCGGAGCTACCCAATTCACCGCGGCTCGCCTCACCTCCGGGTCCCCCGCACCAGGACAGAAGGGCCTCCAGCTCCTCCCTCAAGGGCTTCCCCACCCCCATATTGCAGAATCGGATCATTAGGGTCAAAAATGACCACAAAATGTCCTAAACTGATTCATATTGCAGGTTCTGACTTGGCCCTAAGATCAGATCCTTTTTTTTTTTTTTTTTTTTTCAGTGAGTGAATGGGGTTATTCTTGGTGTGGGCGGGGGCTGGGGGGAAGACACAACTTCTGTAAACTTTTATTGCATTTTAGCTTCTTCTCACTTCTCCGAAAACACACGCACCCCACCTGCTCCAGTTCCCTCTGTGATACAAAGTCTGTTAAAAAGTTGGGGGCGGGGGACTCGCTCGGAGATAAGACAGGTGACCAAAGCCTCAGGGAGCGAGGAAAGGACAGCGGGGAAAGGGCCGAATCTTCCGTGGAAAATGGGGGAAAGGCCGGGTAAGGTTCGGTCGGAGCTGCTTCGGGAAGGTGCGGGCTTCGGCGATCGCTGGGGATGGCTGCCGTCTTCTCGACGAGTGCGCCCTCCGCGAATGCTTTTTGGGGTAAGGGCTTCCGGCTATTGAGTTATGTACAGCAAGCCCAGACCGCAAAAAGATTCACGAAGGGCAGGATCTGCCGGCTTCTTCGGTTCGTCGCCGCCGCCGCTTTCAGCCCAGGATGTCTCCGAACCCCGGAGCCGAACAGGCTGGGTCTCCCCAGCGCGCTCCACCGCAGCTCAGCCTCACCACCCCGCGCGCAGTCCGCCCGCCCCTCCGCGCCCCTGGACTCCTGTCTCCATTTCTCCAGACTGTCCGCGATCCCCCAACTCAGCCCCTAGAGAAGAGTGTGGACGGCGAGAAGGGGACCGCGGAGGGGCACCCGGGATCCCGGAGCCCAGCCTCCACCCCTCTCCTGTCGCCCCGGCACCCGGAGCCTACCCGCCTGCCTGTCCTATCCCCCTATTCCTCTAACCGAGTTTCACCAGCCCCGGCTGCAAGGTCGAGGATCTCTGAACAGGTATAGTTCGGATTCCCCCCGAATCCCCTCTTATCCCTGCTAGTCCCCCAGCCAAGGTTCCAGCCGTGACTACAGGCGCTGCGTAAAGAGAAAAACTCCCCCAGAGCACTAAATAAATACAGACGAGGCCGCCAGCTCATTGGTGCGGACTAAAATCGTCACCCACCAATCAGAAGAGAGCTCACATTTCCCCCTTTTTTTTTTTTCAGAAGGGGGAGGGAGAAAAAAAATATTTCCATTTCTAATTATTCAACAAAACCTAGACTGGAACATGTTAAAATATTGTTGTTGCAAAAAAAAAAAAAAAAAAAAAAGCTATTCAGGACCCCTCCCCATTCCAGTCCAGGTGAGGGGGTGGCGCGATGCATTGGGAAATAGAGGTTCAAGAGAGCGACCTCTCCCAACGGATCCCAAGCCAGAAGATCCAGACGAAAAATGACAAAGATGAACATAAATTAAACCCAAACTCCACACCAGTCAGCCTATTTCTAGAAAAAAAAAAAGGGCATGTCTCAACACCCCCCTCCCCACGCAAAATTCCGAATGCTCAGCTAGAAAGATGAAGCTCCTCCCTCTGCATCCTCCCTGAAATCTTCTCGATATTGGGTGTCTAATGGCCCATTCGCCTCAGGTGCCCTTTCAACGCTGCAGCCCCCTCTCCCCAACTCCCTACCCATTCTGCGGAATGCTGGGGGGAAAAACAAGGGATGAGCCCGTCATTGACCGCAGGACCCAACTAAGACGGGAGATTCCAGCTCCTGCGGGAGGAAGAAAGGAGGAAGGGAGGGAAGACTAGAAAAGGGGGAGAGGAAGGAGACCTTCTTCACTCTGCCCTCCATCCAGCTCGGCCCCTCCCCCATCCTATCCTTCGAAACTTTGAGGGGTTGCCCTCCTTCTCAGTGTAGCGCCACCCTTCTCACATCCTCTCCTGCACCTCCCCTCTATTAGTACCTAAACGGGGTGTGGGCTAAGGGACGTCCTGACTATCTCCCTCCCTAGCCAAATAGTCTCCCAGTGGGGGAAACCTCACCCAGGATGGGTTACTGCAAACACTGCCAGAACTTGGGGGGGAAAGTTGCCATATCTGTTCTTTGCTACCCTGGAATCGACGTGCCGGAGGGTGCGCACGCGCGCACACACACTCCCACCCTCGCCCAGCACGCCCTGAGAAAACGTCTGTCGACAGTGGAGGCACTGTCTCCAAGTCCCTGTCGACCCACCCCCTTCGCCCATCCATCACCCTCCTGCCGCTCCGCGACCCACACACCCTCCCACCGCATCCCCTAGGCTCCGCGACGGACAGACGCAAGCACACACCCTCCAAGCGTCTGCGCGCCCGCCACGCCAGAGGGGGCTCCGCGGTCTGCGCCCGCCGCCGCCGCGGCGCGGGGCAACTGGGGAAAAAAAAGTTCTGCTCAGAATACCAGTGAGCCGACCGACCACCAGCCGACCCACGCGCCGACTCCCTACTCCTTACCTCGGTCTGGGGGCCGCGGGAGCGCACGGGTCCCGTCCGCACTGCAGCCAGCTGGAAGGCGCCCCTCTCCTGCCGGCAGGCTCCCTCCGGCCCCTCCCCGCCCCCCACGGGTGTTTGCCCAGCGGCAAAGCGGGCTCTTCCAGGTAAGTATATAAGTTACTGTACTGTGTGGGAGGGTCACGATCTTGGTAATTGCGGCTTTCCGAGCTTAACCCCTGCGTTCCTGCCTTCCTCCAACTTGTTGAGGACTCGTCGGGTAGCGGTAGAGCGAGCAGGCGCGCCGCTGCGAGCGCCGGCCGGGAGGGGGGAGCGAGGTGCGCGGGGCAGAGAGGGACAGCGAGACAGCGAGCGGCGGAGTTCAAATGCCCCCCTGGCAGCGGTTTTCATTGGATAGGTCTTCCCCCCACCCCCGTCCCCACTGGTTTAGTGCCCCCCCCGCCCCCCATCTCCCATGTAGAGGACGTCTCCAGGCGAAGTCACGATTCCTTCTCAGTTCGGAATGAACTGTGACTAGAGCCATGACGCAGCCAGCGCGCATTACTCACTTTTTGCAGTCACGACTTGGGAATCCGTGCTGGTTCCAACCAAAATTACACCGCTACCATTGAATTATTTAATAGGATCCAGTTCGGGGTGAGGAGGTAAACTTGTGCATTGTGCCAAGCAATGGGAAGGGGTGGGAAAGAACGAGGGAGGGGGGGAATGAGGACAGGGGGTGTCCCTCCGCCCCCTTCTTGACTCTTGGACACCCCCCCACCGCTCCACGTGTTGCAAGTGCTTTATTGCTCTACCACCACTCCCGTCCCGACGGCTCCCCCAACCCCTGTTTCCTTTGCAATTGTGGCAGAATTTGTAAACACAACCACGCAACTTGCAGGGCTGAGAGGGGCGAGGCTTGGGAAAGGGAACGAGTAGGTCCCAGTGAATGACGAGGAGGCCGAGGGGTGGGCTGAGAGGCTGTAAAGAGCTTTGGTTTGAACTGAATTGTCAAGACGAAGTGTGGGTTGCAGCGTTATTTGTTATTCTGCACATCAGTAACAGTCCTTGTTACTATTATGAGTTGAATACTCAGTCTCAGCCAGGGAAACTTCCAAGAGAGCGAAGCCTTCTGAGCTAAACATAACTCACCCCCATCCCCGGGCTGCACCCTTGCGTGGGGGTCAGGTCACTAAAGCCAGAGGCTGACAGATGGGAAAGGGTGAATGAAGCAGAGAGACCTGGTGTCTTCTCTCTCCTGAAGGCTAACCCCCTCAAATACTTACCTTGCCGTCCCGAGTTTATATTTTTTAAAAAGCACATAAAATATTCCTGCATGCACACAAAGCTTACTGCAGACCTTCAAGAGTGCTTCATTTCTCCCACCGTCTACAGCCCATCCTCACGGGCCAGTTTGAGGATACACTTTTATCCTCCCTCTCCTGGAGTTAATCAGCATGAATGTCTTTGTGTGCGCGTGATATTCATTCCCTATCTGCCTCTGATAACGTTACCTGTCTGGAGCTGATTGCAGTGAATCTCAGTCTGGGTCCAGCCCTCAACCCCAGGTAGCTGATGGTATTCCCAACAACATTTGGCAACTTAGAGAACACCTCCTCCCCAATCTCCCTTCAGGCTGATGTAGACTCCTTTGGCTTTTGGCTTTAAGGCGCCCCGCGATGTTCCCTAGCTTGGATTCTCTGCGCATCGCACTAGCAACTCCTGTGCTTTGGCTTCTAATTCACTCATTCCACCAACTCACTTGGGGCTTCTATGACTAACATGCCAAAAAGGGGGAATAATAAGAAAAATGCCACACCACACACACACACCTCCTGGGAATTGCCGAATACCGGGTTATGGGGAGCATAAAGTGGGAGGGGACGAGGGTCCGAATAAAGCAACCTATAGCCTCTCATTTTGAGAGTCACAATCACCGAGGAGAAATCTTTCAAACCCACTGGCGGGAAGATGCGGGATCCTGGGAATGGAGACACGGATAGTGCCTGGCCTCTGCAGGGAAAGCCGGTGAGCCACTGGCCTTCCATTCCCGAAACGCCGGGCCTCGCTCGGCTCATCCTCGAATCTTAACACTTCGCTCCCCCTCCTTTAAATTTTTTCCTTTCCTTCCCACTCACCCCTCCTTTCCCGAAGCTCTCACCGAAGTCACGACTATCCCCTTTGAACATCCTTAACCCCGTCGTCCCCGCATCCCTTTCCTGCATCCAGGGCGGGGCTAACCGTAGCTGGCACCAACCCCGCCCCCTGGCGCTCGAAACTGAACTCGCCCAGGACCGAGGCATTTTCAGCACCTATCTTCCGTGGACAGCAACCGAGTCCTGGTCCAGCCCGACCCAAGGTCGCTGTCCTCAGTTCCCGGACCGGAGCGAGCGGGGAGGTTTGTCAAAGGAATAGAGATTTTTTTTTTCCCTCTCTTTACCCACCCCCATCCATGCAATTTCGATCTATATTGCACAGTCTCCATTAATCTCTCAGAGATAGGGCCCAGTAAGTCGTGCCTGGCCACCCTTTAAGACAGAGAAAATGGGGAGGGGAGGGGGCTATCGAGAAAACCGAGCTCAACAGCGCCGACCCATAACGAGAGAGAGTTGCAGCAGCTATTGATTCAGAGATTCGTCAGGGTGATTCCCGGCTCTGCAAGAATTCCCTCTCTCGGTTTCTTTGCATGCAGCCCCGAATTCATTATGTATATATATATACACACACACACAGCTACACCCCTTACCCCCTACTCAGTCCCACTATCCTCTTTAGAAGTGGGGGGGAAAGCAGCCAAAAAAGAACCCTGGAACATGCACAAAGTAAGCGTCAGCTCATACTCACAGTCTGCGGCATGCACATGACATAATATTACTTACCCAAACGGGAACTCCTTGAGAGAGAGAAAGAGAAACATAGGGGGAGGAAAGAGAAAGTGGATGGAAAGAGGAGAGAGGAGAGGAAAAATCCAACAATTAATTTCCAGACATAGTTGTGGGGGGAGGAATGCGGTGATGTCCAGGTTTTCTTCCACCCGCGCTGGCTTTTTATCCCAGTGCAGCCCTCGGTTTATTTCTGGAACACGATCAAACCCTGATGCTATTTTTAGCAAGTACTGAAAAAACCTCCACACACAAAGGCATTTCGCTGGAACCTTACGTCCAAAACATTAAATGTGCATTAAGCGCCCCCTCCTCACTTTTTTTCCCTGCACCACCGGACTCACTTGCATTACTGCAGAAAATATTTTTTAAATCAGAAAAATACCCAATTTTTTTTTTAATATTCTCCCTCCCTCCCATTAACTCCCATCTGTCTCTGCCTGTTGCAAGCTCCTCGCAGTCTCCCCGAGCAGAAGGCGTTGGAGTGGTTGTATTCTTAGAGCTGCATGTCTCCATTGACCAGATTCCCTACATGCTGAGGAAAGTAGGAGGTGGGTGGGGGGGACATAGCCCCTTCCCCAGAGGAGCGTCCCAGAAGAGCTCTAGAAGCTATTGCTATCCACGATGGAGATTCCCAGATGAGGGGGAAAAAAAATCATCCATATCCTCCCCACGTTTCCCACCCACGCTCTGCAAAATCGCGTTGTGTTTGCAACACACCGCCTTTGGAAATGTATATTTTGAAAGCTGCATATGTGTGTCTGTGTGTGTGTTTTGCGTTCTAGTAATTCACTACGAGGGGGCTGGAGAAAATAGACTCATGAAGGCAGCGCGGAGCAGCCGCCTTGAGTCTCCTTTGCCAGCCTGCGTCAGTCATCAGCTACTGACGTCACGTGCAGATTCTCCTCTTTGGTGGGTCTGGTTCAGCTGAGAAGACGCTTCTGCTCGGAGACAGCGCTTTGTGTTCGGCGCAGCCACTGAGCAGGCGAGGCGGCCGAGGCGGGCGCCACCCTAGGCTTGGGCTGGGCAGCTGCAGAACAGGCTGCAGCTAGTCTGCACAGGGCGTGCAGGGCCCCGAGGGCGTACCCAGCAGGACAGCCCCCTCCCCAAACGCTCCGAACCGCTCAAAGCAAACTCGGCAATGCACAGACTCTGGCGCGCGTCCTCTCCCTGCCCTTTCTCATCTGGTCACTGTAGCACAGACAGCTATGGCTATAACTCGGATTAATTCTGTATGTTTGTCGGGCAGATAGCCCCGGCTCCTCGAGTGACGCAAATAACAGATTCTAAGGCTCCCGCTCTCTCTCTCCTGCTTTTTTTCTCCCTCCTTTTCCCTCTTCTGTTTCCTGCGCCCACGCATCCTGCCTGGTCTCCCACGGAATCAGCCAGCTACACAGCTTCCCAGAGAGCAATGATCCGAGTTACAGAGAGACGGACAGACTCCCAGAGCAGAAACAAATAAGCCTGCAATTAAATACACACATGCACACAACCCTTTGCAAATGGCCAGCAGCCATTTAGGGGCTCCCCTGTGTGGAGAAAGAGGGAGCTGATTCACAAATCCACCGCCCCGGAAGGCGCCTGTGCTGGCGGTGGGGAGCGCCCAGAGGGGAGTGTCAGGGCTTGCTCCTGCGGCTCTTTCCTCTGCTCACCACCCGAAGACGGAACCCACCTCTAAAAATACCCAGATGGCAGGGTATTCGGGAATAAATAACTTTTGTTAAATGGCAGGAGGAGGAGAAAATTCAACAAAGACTGCAAATGCTTAGTCTCCAGAGACATTATCAGGACTTTTTAAGGCGAGGTGACGTTTACCCTTTCTCCCTCTCAAAGACCAGGATATCTGTTTTCATACTTTAAATAACGTCCCTGAAAAATGAGCTCAATGGATTAGTGCTATTTTTAAAACAATTTGAAAGAAGCGTGAGGGTGAGGAAGTGTGTGCATGTGTGTGTGGATGTGTGTGTCTCAGGGTGTGTGGGGTGTGTCTGAATCTGAGGTTTTCAGCAGAAGAAATGCCACACCTCAGCATGACAAAGGGTTTATTGATTGATGAGTGATGGAGGTGGGGAGAATTCTTGCAGATTTGTTAGATCTGAACAAAACCACAGGCACACAAATCACCCTCCTTAAATGCACACATATTCTAGATCCACTTAGAGAATCTTTGCCCTGAGAAGGGGGAAACCAGAAAGCAGAGATCCACTTACAATCATGGCTGGAGGAATGGTTTATCTCCTTTCTTAACGCTAATTATCAATCTTCCCTGACAATGGTTTCCTTCGATGTCAGTAAACACTTTTCCAGAGGTTTTCGCTTGGATTTGGGGCACAAGGCCTGGAAGGAGAGAATGATCATAGGCCTCAGCTGCGTCATCTCCCTTTTTAGGCTCTCCTACTCTTTGTAACTTGCCTGAGAGATTTGGGTTCAGCTTAGCCCGTCCAGTACCCTCAATTCCTGTCTGTACCCTACTAAAGGAAGAGAGGACGTCTGCTCAATAGGGAGGACACCCTCTGGCAGCCCATCAGCAGCTGTTTATTTTTAGCTCACAATTGCATGCATGTATGCATGTGAGAATGTTGCTTCAGTGGGAGGCCTGCAGTCAAGAGAAGTATCAGTGAGAGGGAGGCGGCCCCGGTTCTTGCGCTGAAGATGACTTATCACATGGGGTCATCAAATGTGGCCAGACGGACAGAGACGCCGGCAGTGTTTCAATGAAGTCTCCTTGGATTAATGAAAATGTCAGGCTAAACATGTTTTTAAAAGCATGGAGTAGGCGTTTGTTTAGATATGAGATTAGTATGTGTAAGCATAAATTCATGTGTGTGGGCACATTCACAGAAGCCGCATGGTTTCTGTACGGACTACATAAACTATATAGAGAAGGAAACTTTAGAATGTAACCTGCATTCTATGCTGTATATAGTGGCTGAGTATTATTGTGTCTGATGTTGCGATCAAGACAGATTCATTTAAAATCACTAACAGCTTTTAAGGAAACCCCGAATCTAGTTCTAACAAATAAGGTAGAGTTGGAAATGGAATAATTGTGCTCAGGCTTTGCACGTCAGAACTTTGAAGGCAGCTGCCAAAATTGTGCTAATATAACACCGACTTCCTGGAGGATTTGGTGTCTTTGCTCCTCCCTCCCAGAAGAGGGCGCTGCTCTGCCTTGTTTCTGTCTTGGACTGCGAGGGGCTTGGAAGCTCAGCAGAAGCATCTGCAGAGAGTTGGTCCCCCACAGCCAGCATCACCATCTCCCCTACTCCTCAGTCAGGTCCTCTGGTGCATGTCTGGGCTGGTGCTGGTGACCTTGGCTTCGCGAGCTGTCTCACCATGCTATGCTAAGGTCTGTGATGCCCAATTTCTGTCTGAGTAGTCAAGCTAAAGACCCTGCGAATGAATAGACTGATGTGGAACCCGTCGAAGGTGAAAACCGCCTTCTGCATTGCCAACCCATTCCAGGGCATCCCGAGCATGAAGAGGACTCATTCCCCCTAATGCTTCCCCAGAGGGCTTGTGGGAGTAGGCTGCTTGTCACGAAGCCCTTGAAAAGGACTGAGTCTCTTCTCCTTCAGGGTGAGTGAAGCCCAGAAATGTCCTGCCCGTGTCGACTGTCTCCTCTCCAAGCACCATGAAAAATGCCAGCAGGTGAAGTACTGGATTTGGAGAAGGAAAAACAGTCCAGCTCCCAGGATATCAACCAAGGGAAGTCCTCCAGGGAGGAAGTCTAGGAAAGGGATTCCTCTTTTCCTAAAGGTGTCTTCATCAGGGAGCAGAACTATTTTGGCTTAAGGAAAAGAGGCAGAGAGAAGAAACCAAGAGTTTTTCAACTTCAACTATATGCTAGATACTGCCCTGGACACTTTTACATGAGAAGCTGTATTTAATCCTTAAGGCAATTCTCTAGGTGTCATTATGATAATACCTACCGCTAAGTCTTATTGAGCACAGAAATCACTCCCCAAACAGTTATTATTTTTCCCATTTGAAAGCTAATGAAATGGAGACCATACGTTCAAGCAGCTTGTCTAAAAGTCTTAGAGTATGAAGTTACAAAACTAAAGATCAGATCAAATTCATATCTGTGTGGCTCCAACACTCATGCCACACCACTCCATCATGTTGCCTCGATTCCAGTCTCTGGTCTTTAATATTCCAGGTCTATCCCCCATCATGTGGAGTTGGAGATGTCTGGGACACTTTAATGAGACACCTGTTCCTCCTAAGGAGCCTATTAGCCAACAGATGCCCCCTGCACAAGGCTATCTGCCTATGAGAAGAGACCCCTCCATTCTATTTCAAGGAAAGCCCTAGCTGGTTCAGCCTTATCCACAACTCAAGGGATTTGTCTGAAACCAACCAGTTTGCGGTGGAGATGCAGTGAACTTGACATTTGTTCAGGCTGCTGCACCCAAGCAAGTTTCCACTCTCACTGAGGATGCCCCAAGGATGATGCTAGGGAAGAATTAGGAAATCCCTGGTCCAGCTTCCCAAGAAAGCTGTCCTAAAGCAAGAACAGCAGAAAGTCTACATGCACCTTGAGTTAGCTAGTCCTTTGCTAGTCCTCCATCACGCCTTTAGAAACTGGCATCTCTGATCATTTTTCTGATTCCGAAAACTTTACAAGCTGAGCCATTTAGCACAGTGGGGGTAGATAGGCCACATCGTGCATAATTCATGCTATTCCGTGATCCCCTTCCCCTGGTAAATACACATTTTCATTACTTACCCTGATCAAGAGGTATATTCGATCTTGGGAAGCACTTCTTAGACTCCAGCAAATTTGGAGATTTAAGAGTGAACGTTTTAAGGACTGCTGGATGCTGGACGAAAGTGATTGGAATTTCGCTCCCCGCCCCCCCTTTTTTGGTTGCATCAACAACTCAAAATAGTCTCAGTAATCTATTCACCTCAAAGTAATTACATTGTTCAACTTCAGAACAGTTGAGACAGTATCTGCTCTTTGCACAACCCCATTATCAAGAAGCAAACTCAAATGTCCTCCTCCTCTCAGCCATTCTAATTGCTGGACACCTTGGATAAGCAGATGATAGGTTTTCCCATGCCTTGATGATAAAAGGCACATTTGGGAGAAGGAGAACCTAGAGAGTCACTCAGGAATGCATAGAGTTGGTTTCGTGGTGAGGATCTCAGCAAACACAGGGGAGCCAAAGCAAGCACATGATAGGGGGCTGAGGCAGGGGTGGGGCTCAGGATTCCAGCACACTTGAGCTCAGCAGAGGCTAAACAGAAACGTGTCAGGGCTTGGAAAGCATGGCCACAGAGAGAAAGAACAATCTGCAGCATGCTTAGAAATACCTGCATGAGTTTAGCCTTAACCTTGTGGTTGAAGGACAATTGTCTATCTACCTGAATTCAGCAGGCAGAGAGCTAGCTCAATCACAAATTCATGGGTGATGGGTAGGTCTGAATTAGCAGAACTTTTTATTCATCCACTATTACAGCAGGCTTGTGATTAGCTGCTGATCTACTAAGTTTGGATCACTATATCTGGTAGACCAAGAGAAAAGAATGGGGATTGCGTTTCTTTAATTCCTAGTCCAGTAAGTATAGGCTGCGGGACACAGAGGAATAATGTATCTGCTAACATATCTAATTAACATATCTGCTGGATTGGCGAGTTTTTTTGTACTTATTGGCAAGGCTATTAGTTAAATAGTGGATTGGATCTGAATCTTGTCACGAGGAGAGAGACCTTCAGCTCACATTTGAAAACATGGTAGCTTGCATCAGTTCTAGCTTACCTGTAAAAGTAGAAAGAAGAGGGGCAGGGAAGAAAATATACATTCTGCGTATGGTGGGTTTTCAGAGAGCTACACTTTTTATAGTAATGATTGTCTTTGAGAAAGAGATTGCCATGATGTTTACAATTCCTGGTTTGGTCAAGCCTCAGGATCTGTTTTGGTTTTTTAGAGGTCTAGATTAACACTGTGAGGCTGAGCTAACATCTATGTCTGGGCTGGGATCCCTGAAGAGCATTTGGGTAAAGAGGGACCAATAGCGGACAAATCTGAGGACCTAACAGGGTGGGTCTGACTCATCAGCACAGGGTTTTTCAAAGCACTACAAATCACCCTAGACAGTGCTGGCAGATGCCACTTACCTCACCATCCAGGAACCTGTGGCTCAGGACCCATGAAGAAAGCCTTGGGTCTCAAATGGAAATGCCCAATGTGAAGCCATTGCAATGTGGTTGAATGAAATGCAAATTTAATTGGAGAAAAAAAAATCTAGAAGATTTCATCCTGTATTCAGGGACAATCCACTTCTGAGGATCTTTCTCTTTCTCCTCTCTGGCCCCCCTACATTCTCAATCAGTCCAGTCGTGAGTAAGCTCTTTCACTATATCTGACTGGGAGCAAGGGATTTCTAGTCTTTCCATGTGGTTTCAATTAGGTCACACTCAGATATACCTTGAGTCGCTTCATTGAGTGTGACTGCTCTGGAAAAGTGTCTTGTAACTTGATTTTGGCAGAAAGTAGGATTTGCTATGGTTTTCCTGACAAGGGGCTGACTGTTAGACTGAGTCTAGCATGAGGGAGGGATAGGAGAAAGAGAAATTAATGTTAACCATCTGGGCATAATTTGCCAAATAGAGACAAAAGCCACTGCCCATCAGAGGGCACCTCAGAGAAGGAGCTGAGTGGGTGGTGGATGGAGGAAGGATGGTGGTCAATAAGGGGTTCTTATGGCAAGGGTTAATAGGAAGATGAACATGAACAGCAACATTGCAGAAAGCACGAGGCAAAGGATGAGGTGTGTCCTGGGTGTGTGAGGACTGCTTTGAAAACTCATCTGGTCTCCTCTTGGTCGCTGACGCTCCTACAACAAGCAAGAGGAAAGGGACATGGTGTCAGCAATCCACATTCCATCACTTACAATTCCCTGTGAGTGTTCAGTTCCAGGCTTTCCCCTCCCCTCCTTCGGTGGTGCCATTTTGGCTTTCCTGGGGATGGGAGCAACAGCGGGGCAGATGCTCAAATCTACAGGTGGGTGAGGGGATGGTCAGTCTTACAGCGAGTGGCCAAATATGAATACACTCCAAATTGGCAGGACTGAACACACTATTCATCAAGTCACATTTCTGGCAAAGTGAAGTTTGTGGTATTAGGAGGTCAAACCAGAAAGCGCTGCTTCCACCCATAGCTGAGGGCTAGGAGGTTACATTACGGATAAATCTTTTTAAGCCAGCTGTTCTGTTTAGGACAATGACAGCCAATTGCTCAGGAGGCACTGCAGAAAGTCTGCTCCTGTTATCTCTGTGTTGTTATCAGCAGGTACCATTCAGATACCATTATGACATCACTCTGTTTTTGGGGGAAGGGGCAGCTAGTGGAAGGTCCTGAGTCAGGGATGGGGAACTTAGTAATATCTGGTGTAGCCACTGTTCCACTGTGTAGATTTAGAGACACACTGGCAGTGAAATTGGAGACCAGAACTCCACCCAAAGCAGGAATCGGACTCCTATTACTTACCCATATCTCAACTCCCCAGTAAGAACCAATGTGAAAATGCTTTGATTCTCCTGGGTGAGGTGAAAGATTTATGTCTTCACGAGCTAGAGGAGAACTGAAATATTTGGGATTCTCCCGGGGACCTAGATATTGCTAACATGTGGACTGGTGAGAGACCAATAGTAATAAGATAAGTGGCTTATGTCATTCCCAATTCCCAAATGGCTCGGTATCAAGGAAGCTCAATTATGAAACAACCCAAAACAGACAGACCCAGGAAAGGATCTGAATATAAAACAAGAAGGTAGCTTCACAGTCTTCATTGTATGTAATTAAAATCCCATGCTGGTCTCGGAGTTCCAACCAACACCAACCAAAAAGTCAGAACTTAAGCTGAGAGTGACAATTTCTGGTCTTGATTCTGCCATTTGCTCGTAAACAAAATCTGGACCCAACCACTCAGTATCTTAAGTTTCCAAACTGTCAAATGTGTGGGCTATTATCTCCCCTACCCATCTCATGAGATTTTATTTTAAAAGTAGCTGTGACCATGTTCCACACATTTTAAAAGGCCTTACTGCTGTCACGGAAATTCTTCTTAGTCTCTATGGGAGTTCCCTGCTTTCTTCAACCTGGGCATGAAGGGAGGGTGCCGATTGGACAAAGCCTTGCCATGTAACTAATTGCCTCATGGGCTGAATTAAAAAACAAAAACAAAAAACAGGAGGCTGGGTGCAGTGGCTCGCACCTGTAATCCTAGCACTTTGGGAGGCTGAGGCAGGTGGATCACTTGAGGTCAGGAGTTAGAGACCAGCCTGGCCAATGTGGTGAAACCCTGTCTCTACTAAAAATACAAAAAAATTAGCCAGGTGTGATAGTGCACACCTGTAATCCTAGTTACTCAGGAGGCTGAGGTGGGAAGATTGCTTAAAGCCGGGAGGCGGAGGTTGCAGTGAGCCAAGACCACGCTACCACTGGGCACTCCAGTCTGGGCAACAGAGACTCTTGTCTCAAATAAAGAAATAAACAAATAAATTTAAAAAGTAAAATTTTTAAAAACGGGGCTGAAATTCTGTAAGACTTAGGGAGTTTATGGAGCAATCTCAGAGCCTCTTTATATTAGGTGATAAGAACAAATGCTACTTCCAATCCCACATTGTCTGCTGGCTCTTCTCTTCAGTTGTCACTCAGGAGAAGCATAAGAACGATGAGAGTTGCCAAGGGGGTCTACTAGTCTATAATGATGCCAGGAACTTATTTAATCTCTTCGGGTCTTAGCTGCCTCATTTGTAAAATGGGGGTTTACGGTGAGTATTAAATGAAATAACGCATACAAAATGCTTAGCACCGTCTTGGCACCCCCAAAACATTAGTTGAAATTATAAAGGAGGCAGAAGAAACCAGTATCTGCAGTTTTATCTTTCTTGGCATCTCAGGGCACCTTTTCTCCTGGCTTCAAGGTGCTTGGATGCTCAGGTGCTCTAAATTGATAACCCACAGGGCAGGGCGGAATAACTGCGGTGGATTTCCACCAAAGAGCCAGTAGAGGGAGCTCCAGAGTAAAACTGTTCTCCGTTGTACATTTCCTTCATTTCTCTATAGAACAAATTTCTGCCCAGAGGCCACAGGCTTTTCCTCCACTAGCAACCTTTACTTAGAGAGAACTGGAGACCTCAGCACAGGACCTGGACCCAGGTCTGCTTTCAAATAACCCAGCTGTTTTTGAACTTTAGAGACATCGTGAGTCCTGCGCCTAGGTTCAACTCTTGGGTTCCATTTGCAAGATGAACTGGAATGGATAGTTCTTAGGGGGTTGGTCCCAGGAGATCTGAGGCTGAGGCTGAAGCTTAAACTTTGGCTCTTGGATTTCGAATGTGTTCTAGATTTCCAGTCATTCTCTTCCCGCAAATATTTAGAGTCGCAGCCATTAAAGGACCTTATTATAAACTTTCTATAGAAGAATCACAGAGCCCAGATAACCCTCCTCTCCCAAAAAAGATTTGCAGCAGGATAGTTGTATATCCCACTTAACAGCAAGAAGATGAAGGAAATCATTCTTGCCTTCTCTTGGGAGCCTTTAAAAACACATATCTGATAACCTAAGTGATGGACACGGAATCCTTCTCAGACAAAAGATCTAACATGGCTGCCAGAAAGGGAGCAAGACAGATTCTACTGAGGCTCTGAACCAAGTTTTTCTGCTGCCCCTTCCCTGCTGAAATTCCTCAGGTTAACTAGTTGGCTAACCAATCAGGGCACAGATATTATTATTATTTTAAATGTTCTGGGCCAGGCACAGTGGCTCACACCTGTAATCCCAACACTTTAGGAGACCAAGGTGGGTGGATTATGAGGTCAGAAGTTCGAGAGCAGCCTGGCCAATATGGTGAAACCCCGTCTCTAATAAAAATACAAAAGCTGGGCATGGTGGTGCACGCCTGTAGTCCCAGCTACTCAGGGAGCTGAGGCAGGAGAATCGCTTGAACTTGGGAGGTGGAGGTTGCAGTGAGCCAAGATTGCGCCACTGTACTTCAGCCTGGGTGACAGAGTGAGACACTGTCTCAAAAAAAAAAAAAAAAAAAAAAAAAGTTCTGGCTCACAGTTAATCAGTGCAATAGTAGGAGCCCCAAGAGATGATGGGAAATCTTTCTGATCTTTCTTACAATTAACGTTTGCTCACGGGCTGATTTTGATTAGCAGTGGCCTGGCTTCTTGTTAGGTACCCAAGAGTTTCTGTGTTCACCTACTTACAGGATGATACATAGTTCAGAAGGAACCCAGAATAAGGGAAAGACTTCCCATCCAGGAAGGTTAAAAATATTTTATGAGAGCTCCTCGCCCCTCTTCTGTTGGCATGATATCAAGAGTAACAATAGCTAATATTTATTGAGCACTATATTTATTGACCTCAGGTACTATGCAAAGAGGTATGTATATATCATTCCACTCAATTCTAATGACAACTCAATCGAACAGTTCCTATGACAATTTCTACATTCAAGTTGAAAACCTGAGGCTTAGAGAGGTAACTTGTCCAAAGTCAAACATAGCTGTTAAATGTAGAAGCTCGTATTTCGAAATACAGAGCATCCCCTCTTTGGGCCCTGGCTGGGTTCCCCAGAACAGGCAGAAGTGGAGTTTCATTCAGCACTGGGAGACGTTTCAAAGGGTGAGGGGAACCTGAGCAGTGGGGCACACCTTGTAAGTCCCAGTCGGGACTGATGGAAGAAGCATCTGATGTTCCCTCTCATTCATTGTCTCATTTCCACAGGGCAAGTGCAAGCTGTCTGAGGAGGAAACAAATTACCTCTAGGATGAAGCTTTTTACCTCTTTTTCATTTTCTAGGATGACCTCTCAGATACCTTGCCAAGACACACAGAACAAAAGGGAGTCATTACATCTTTGGAAAACGTAGTGGACTTTCATAATTTGGGAATGAGTTATAAGACTGACAGCTGGGACAGCTAATTTAAGAGTAGAATTCTTCAGGTCCTATACCTTAAAGGAAAAGACAGTCTTCAGGAACTGCCATGAAGACTAATCTGAGGGTGAGTAATGGATTTTCTCAGTATCTGTAAGCCATCACTCCACCTACCCTTATTGTAACTGTGCTGGGCTCTGTTCACCCACCTCTAGTTAAGGGTCAGCATTGACTCACTGAGGTTTGGACCAGCCAGGGGAGGCAGAGGCTGTATAGGTCACATCACAATAGGCACCTCTCTTTAATCATGGATGACAAAGACCCTGCCTTCAATCCTCTAATTAGCTTGGCTGCTCCTATTCATCCTCTGCTTCCTGAGGTCAGTGGAGGGAAGCTGTCCAGTGAGAAGGTGGGCTTCTGATTGCATGAAGGAGAAAACATGAAGGAGTCAGTGGTTTGAAGGGCCTTAGGACCACTGATTATAAGAAGAAAGACTCAGCCCATCCTGGCCTGTCCTCTCATCCTCATCCCTCATCTCTAGAGCTATTACCAAATGTTTTCATTCATGGAATAACTTGCAGCTCTGGGCCACCAGTATTAGCAAATCTATGGGCTCCAATTGACTTGAAATAGTATGTTAAATTACAAGTCACAACACAACTTTGATCTAGACTGTAACTCAAGAGAATTATTAATGTTTTGATAGGATCTGGGACTCATGCATAAGAAAGGTTCATTCTGGTCAGGGATTTGTGGTCCAATTTGCTTCCAAACCCCGGTATGAATGAATGCATCAATCCCTCAGTGGTGACCAGCCTTCATCATGCTGCAACTTGCATGATATAGGTGGTTAAGCTTTAAAAACTAGCAAGCTTTATGAACTAGCAAGTTAATGTAGAGTAGGAAAAACTCTCTTGCTTTGGGGAAGTGGCTAATGTGGGGTTTTCAGGGAAGGAAGTGGCTTTTTTTTTTTTTTGAGACGGAGTTTGGCTCTTGTTACCCAGGCTGGAGTGCAATGGCGCGATCTCGGCTCACCGCAACCTCTGCCTCCTGGGTTCAGGCAATTCTCCTACCTCAGCCTCCTGAGTAGCTGGGATTACAGGCACGTGCCACCATGCCCAGCTAATTTTTTGTATTTTTATGGAGACGGGGTTTCACCATGTTGACCAGGATGGTCTCGATCTCTTGACCTCGTGATCCACCCACCTCAGCCTCCCAAAGTGCTGGGATTACAGGCCTAAGCCACCATGCCCGGCCTGGAAGTGGCTTTTTTGATCTTCCCTTGTCCTTTATCACCTCTCAAAACCACTGTTGTTTTCTAAATCTATGCAAATATGGAGAAGTATGTAAAAGGAAATAACCTTTGTAGTCAATTGGGATCCTAGATCCTGCCCCAGACTGAGGCTAGGATGAGGCTACTCCCTGCAGAGGAGGTCTCTGACTCTCTGGTTCTTAATACTCAAGAGGTCAGGGTAAGTCCTGTAGTTCTGGGACCCATGCCCTCTGACTTAATCAGCCCATGGGTTCCTAATAGAATGAATTGGGCCAGGCACAGTAGCTCACACTAGTAATCCTAGCACTTTGGGAGGGCAGGAGGATTGCTTCAGCGAAGGAGCTTGAGAATAGCCTGGACAACAGCAAAAAATCAAAACAGCCAGACATGGTGTGCGCACCTACCCTTCAAGGTTGTAGTGAGCAATGACTATGCCATTGCACACCAGCCTGGGTGACAGAGCAAGACCCTATGTCTAAAAAAAGAATGAACTGCTGTAAAACATAAAAGAAGGCTATTCTTCTCACTAAATATTACTAATGACCACTGAGACTAAAACTCTGGATGTTTTTTTTCAAGTCAGGGTCTTGCTCTGTCACTCATGTTGGAGTGCAGTGGCACATTCATAGCTCACTGCAAGCTCGAATTCCCAGGCTCAAGCCATTCTCCTGCCTCAGCCTCTAGGGTAGTTGGGTCTTCAGGCATGTACCACCATACCTGGCTAATTTTTTAAAAATTTTTTATTAGAGATGAGTTCTTGCTTTGTTACCTAGGCTGGTCTTGAACTCCTGGGCTCAAGCGGTCCTCCCGCCTTGGCCTCCCAAAGTGTTAGGATTACAATGGTGAGCCATTGTGCCTGGCCAAAACCTGGATCTTAATAGATGAAACTTGTTCTTTCCCAACGGGTACTTCCACACCAATTAACATACTCACATCAGCTCCTGGATGAAAGGATTCTTAACAGAAAGGGACACTGGGGAGGTAAATTAGGAAAAGAAAACAGAAGCCTATGATGGCTTATTGTTCAGGTGGGGGCTTTATCATTGCGTAACAACTCAGGATTGGTAAGGGTCCTACCAAATGGAGAATGCGGACTGTTAAAAAGCCTCTCACTTCTGGACTCCACGTGCTACAGTGGCAAGCAGCATCTGTGTTTTAGTCATCACTGGATCCTCAGAATCTAGTGCAGGCGTCCCCAAACTACGGCTCCCGGGCCACATGCAGCCCCCTGAGGCCATTTATCTGCCCCCCCGCCCCCGCCCTGCCACACTTCAGGAAGGGGCACCTCTTTCATCAGTGGTCAGTGAGAGGAGCACAGTATGTGGCTGACCTACAACAGTTTGAGGAACAGTGAACTGGCCCCCTGTGTAGAAAGTCTGGGGACACCTGATCTAGTGTATGTATGGCCTTCCATAATGTGCCATACAGAAGTTTTTGTTGAGTTCCTAATTATAATAAGGCCTTAGGGACAAGGTAAGGGGTTTCTTTCTTCTGTCTTCCACTAGGGGATGAGGTCACTGAAACACAAGACCTGGGTGAAGAGTAGATAGTGATACTTGCCTCCAGAGAATCACTAAGGGGCTTTCACAGCATTCAAGGAGGACTTGGAACATCTATCTCAGCTGAGGGAGGACTCAAGTCTTGCATGTAGGCTCCTGTGAGTCAAAGGCAGATAATCTTCTCCCACCCATATTTGAGGTCAAGACCTGTGCTAAACATCAATTGAGTCCCTTTCTCCTTAGCTGAATGCCCTCTCTTTCAGGGTTGGGGACTTCTAGGACAAAAGAGTTGAGTTCCTAGTTGAAGTGAAGGCTCCAGGGAAGTTGCCCAGGCCGGTCCCTTACTTGGTAGGGCCAATGGCTTTCAGTAGAGTATAGGGGAGATAAACTTTACCCAGATATCCCAAGGGAATTCTTTACGTATGTGGAAAAGTCTAAGAAGAACTCTGCTAATTTCAGAAAAAGAAGAATCTACCCAAGTTAGGAAAAGCATATAGTAGAAACGCCATCCCATGTCATGCCTCATAAGAAGATGTTCCCAAGTCATTTTTCTGATGCTTCCCTGGGCCAGAGGTATAATAGTTAAAATAATAATATGAAATAAAAGTAACAGACATTTGGTATGTGCCAGGCACAGAGCCAAGCCTTGCAAATATCAACTCAATGAATCATAATAACTTTTTGAGGTAGGTACCCATTTTAAGTGTCAAGAAGCTGAGGCTTAGAGACTTTAAATAACTTATCAAAAGTCACATAACCAACCAAATATAGGAGCCGAGATTTAAATGCAGGTATGTTTGGCTGCAAAGCCTGAACTATTCAGTTATACTGCACTCACGATGTCATCCAGCCCATCAGAGAGGCCTATGCCGACTTCTATTACTCAGTGAGATGGGAAAGAGAAGAAGGCAGGATTTAAAAAAAAAATAATATCTGCCTTTGTGCACACACATATACACAAATACATGCGTCACTTATGTATCTAGAGGGCTTTAGGATAAACCACCTCACTTCTGATTTCATTATCAAAATAACCTTGAGGGGTAGCTGTTCTAATGTGAATACTCCCATTGTTTAGGTACGGTAAGTAGTTCAAAAAGAAGCTGAATAATTTTCCCAAGAACATACATCCATGTGGTTGCTTGAACCTATGTGGTTTGATGCCAAATTCATAATTTGGCATCAGACCACAATTCTTTCACTGTAACATAGTGCTACAATAATGAGATCTACTCTGAGTCAGCTAACATTTATTAAACACCCACCATGGGTCAAGCACTGTGCTAGGCTCATTTGTAAACAGGCAATTACTCACTGACTGGTCTTCCAGGCCACTAACCGACTGTCACTGCAGCAGCCTCCAGGTCTAGTAAAGGTTTTATAAAAGAATAAACAAGAATAATTCTTTTTTTTTTCTAGGTACCCTCAGTAGCCTAGACCAAGGTAAGTAGTTCTCAAAAGGGTGTTGGGGTCACCTGAAGGACCAGGCTAGAAAGGAAAGCTATATTAAGCCCAAAAAACACAACTCTCAGAAACTCTCCAAGTCCCTGAACTAACGATGAAGGGTCGATAGTCTTCATTCTCTAGGTTGGATGCGTATTTAATGCTATTTTATTTACTCACAAGTCCGCCACATCTCTAAGATGCCCTCTAGCTTTGATTCCTAGTAGATGAGGGGCAAAAGGCAGCTGGTGAAGGAAGGAAAACCTCTTTTTATTGGGTCCATCAGGAATGTAAGCCTGTCTTCCCCTTGACCCCTTAAGCACCAAACCCTGCTTCTTCCACATCAACATCAAGTGAATTCAATGCGGAAGTAATTTCCGAGAACTTGTCACCCTGGGCCAGGAGACCCCTGGGCAGACCTCATAGCAGTTGTGAGATAAACAAGAAGCAGCACTAAATAATTAGCACAATTATTCATGAAGCAAGCCAAATATATTTTATTGCTTTTAGGTGGTAAAACCTAAGTACACATCAGTCAGGGTATCTGCTGGATGGAACCAAGCTTGAAAGTGGCGGGTGGGGGTGGGAACCAATACTTCATCTGCATGGCCTGGGCCCTAAACCAGGGCATCAGTGGACCCAGAAGAGATCAGGAGATGAATTCTCCCTTCAAAGCTGTGACAGCGTCACCAGGAAGTGGTGGATTTTCACAGAGTGGGACTTGGCTAGAAGAGAAGAGATCCCCAATGGGTCAAAAAATGAGGCTGCTTAAGTTTTTTGCTGCAGATGCAATTATTCATGTGATGAAGGAAGATGAGTAATATGGTTTTCAGCCTGAGGTCTGGGTTATTACTTCCTTCTTCCTCCCGCCCGGATTGACTTGTGTAGTTGCAGTGCCCTGGGCTCAGAAGGGTTCCATGCTTGGTTTAATATTCTACTGTTATTGTCTTGAAATTCTTAATAATTTTGTCTTTGAACCCATGTTCTGTAAGTGAAGTCTATGGGATGACGGAGAATGTGTGTGCCCGTCCATCGTTCCTGCTCCATAGTGTTGGCAGTGGCCTAAGAGTACAGAATTCTAGTGGGAGCTCAGCAAGACAAAGGGCAAGTAGAATGGAAAGTCAGCCTATGACTAAATAGACGGGGACGTGGACAGCGCCCAGAGGTCATGCTTTCTGTTTGAACCAGATGCTTCCAGTGCAGAAGGAAGGCAGTGGAGTTCTTTTTTTTTTTTTGAGACGAAGTTTCGCTCTTGTTACCCAGGCTGGAGTGCAATGGCACAATCTCCGCTCACCGCAACCTCCGCCTCCCGGGTTCAAGCAATTCTCCCGCCTCAGCCTCCTGAGTAGCTGGGATTACAGGCACGCGCCACCATGCCCAGCTAATTTTTTTTGTATTTTTAGTGGAGACGGGGTTTCACCATGTTGACCAGGATGGTCTTGATCTCCTGAACTCGTGATCCACCCGCCTCGGCCTCCCAAAGTGCTGGGATTACAGGTGTAAGCCACCGTGCCCGGCCCTGAAAGGCAGTGGAGTTCTGAGAAACACTAGTAACTAAGGGACTCTAGAGGCCCATTTCTTATGTTCCTTCCTTGCGTCTGCCAAACATCTATGCTGATAATGATGACAGGGAAGGAGAGGAGAAGACAGAGCAATCCATAGCTATCTCTCCTCACCAGCAAGCTGAAGGTGGAGCGCGCTGGTACAATGTGCTTGTATCAAGAAGTGAAATAAAAACAGTGGAGTTCATTTTGTTCAGCGTCTCCATTGTTCTGGTAAGAATGAAATACCTATGCATATATGACCTATGAAATAACTGTGTAATTTCGGTATTCTACAAACGAGTTCGATGCTCTTGTGTTTACATTTACAACTGGCATCACACAATATAAAGATGAATGGTAAAATTCATGCTAAACGTGTAAAATTTTTATTTTGCACTACATGAAAAAGAGAAAATAAAAAACCACCATGACAATTCTAGAGATGGATTGTGGAAGAAAGACAGAAGCATTATATTTTGGCACTTTCTTCCTGCTTTTGAACAAGGGGCCCTACGTGTTCATTTTGTGCCGGAGCCCGTGAATTATATAACCGGCTCCGCCCCTGACCCTAGGTTTCTTTTGAGAAATAGGGCAAGCATCAGGGCTCATCCAAGGTGATGAAGATAAGTTGGACTTCATTCTTGCCGTAAATGAGTAGACACCTGCTTGCTGCAATGCTCTCCAACGTCGCATGAAGGGGCAACTGACACTCCTGAATGAGTATGAGGAAACCCAAGGCAGATCCAGGTTCACCGCATACACTCAGGGACATCAGGTCCACCCCTAAACCGGATGAGGCATGTCTCAACTGCCATCTTCGTACTTGACAGAGAGGAAGAAGGTCTGTTTCCTCGTGTGTGTGATTCATGAGCTGACATGTGGAGAGAACCCTGGGTACCCGCGTGCATACTGCTGTGGTCTTTGCGCATATATGTGCATGTACACTGCACATACATGTCTGCATGTGACAGGAGCTTGGGCACCTGGTAGAACCTGAGAGAGGTGGTCTTTCCATGGATCTCCCGGGGGAAGGCTGACGGATATAAAATACTTTTGAGGTGTTATCCTTCTGAAACTTGGTCCCCAGAAGACCATAGCTGAGAGCAGAGAGAGATACTGATGGACTTGGAGGACAATGGAGGGCAGATGGCTATAATTTCAAAACCAGAGGGTTTTTTTTGGTAATCACTTCCCCGGCAACCTTTGTATCAAAGGGAGACAAATACTTGTTGACTTAAGCAAAAAACAGTTTCCTTCTGAGAAGTGCAACACAAAGAAACCTGATTCTTCTGGGCTGTGGAAGACGCTCCATCCCCCTTCTTCCGCTAAAAGACGGAGCAGGACCTTCAGTGATGTGGACAGTGGGTGTCAGGCCAGCTGGCCTGGCTGTACCCTACACCAGCAAGTCCAGGGATGGAGCCACTATCCATTCTGCTTTATTTATTGAGACAGAACTGCATACCAACAGCAGGCTTGATCACGGTCTGGACCCGAATTTCACTTCCCATTTATTCATCTGTACTCACTGCCTTTTGGTTATTTGGGGTGGGGGGTGGCAATGGCATACTGATTCTAGCTTCCAAGCACCCGCCCCACATCTCCCACATCCCTGCTGAAAAAGATTCCCTTCTCATGTTAATTTGATGACCCAGCCAGCTGCTCCCACCCCCTCTTCCTCCCCCGCACCCCAAGCACAAAATTAAAAGCCACCACCTTACTCCTGCAGAATTAACATCCCCGTTCAGGTGGTCTTCTCAACTCCCAGCCCAGTCCAAAGAACCCTCGTTACATTTCCAGGTTCATCTGAACTAGACATCCAAGTAGCGCCCCCACACGGATATTTAAGGACCATGGAGGAGGGGGTATTCCCTCCTCCCCCTTGTGTTCCACCTCCCAGAAGTGGCTGCTCTTTAGAGTGGAGGTGATTCAGCTTTCCTAGAAGATCATTTGCAGGGGAAAAAAAAATTACAGTACTACAGCTGAGAGTGCTGCCTGCTTCCCTCGATGAAAAAAAAATCCTGCTCTCAGACACATGGAATTCCCATTGATGAGGTCTGGCCCACACCAGGCACTGAATTTTCCCCATTAAACATACAGCTCAGGGTGAAAGACGCGGAGGCGGCAGATGGGAGAACGATACCTTTTCAATCTTTTCAGTCCTCTAGGGGATTTGAACTCTGGCCCCCAGGTCAAATGGCTGATGTTCAAAAGCCCCCTCTCTCCACCCCTCCACCTCTCTTCCCCAAGCTCCTTCCTAACAAAGAATGACTCTCTTTGCTACACACAATAAAGCCCTGGTGGATTTATCCAGATTTAAAAACCCCTTGAAGTCCCTGTCAAAACTAATCTTCTCAGGAGAAACACTTGTTGATAACCACCTCGCTTTGTGCAGCAGCAGGGAGGAGCTGGGAGGACCAGAACCCAACGGAAAAACTGGCCCGTGACCTCCCTATCATCACATGGCCCCAGGCACCACAGAATCCCGGACCTCAGAGAACGCCCCTCCTCCCACGACACACAAGCATTCTGCAAGCCCCTGCCCCATTTAGCTTCTCCACCTCAAGCTCTCCGCCCCATTTCAGCACCAGTCCCTCAAAGCAGCCAGGCCAGCCCTGAGAGTTCCCAGACTGACAGACCCTGGCTGAGCTCCAGCCTTTCCCTCCTTCTCTGCCCGCCCCCGACTCTCCAAGCTTTAACCCCTCACCCCACAGGGCCCAGCCTCTCATCTTTCCTGCTGCAAACTTTGTCAGGAGCCGTTTCAGGCGGTTTTCCTCTACACAACCAGCCCTTAAGAAATCATGCATAAAGATTTCCCTCTACAGGTGGTTGTGAGCTGTAGCAGGTTTTGCTCTTGCAAGGGAAACATTTATTTTAAATTTGATTTTGCCCACGAATAAGGTTTTAAACAAAAATGATTTTGCTTACACCCGCTAAAGACTTAGTATTTTCTCCAAATAGTGGGGAGAAAATTAAGTTCACTATGCAAGACCTGGTACCACTCCCATCAACACCACCATACCCTGCTTCTTTATCTATCCCCCCTCCCCACTTTGCTGTGACTTCAGGGAGCCTTTTTGGAACTAAATTTTCATGTGCAAAATAATTCCAAGAATTAAGACACTCAGTGAATGAGAATCAATCCAAGATACCGCCAAGTGGCAGAAGCCCATGCCCACTACAGAATACCCCTCCACCCTCCACCCCCAAACCACAGAACACTAGGGTGGGGGGAGCCAAGACGGCGTCCCCTCCCCAGCTTAACAGCATAGGATTGTCTTCCAGCTGGCATGCCTCCTGCAAAAACCTCACACGCAAGACCCCAGGAAAGCCTGCCCAAGAAGTCTAGGCAATTTGTACAAAGATAATTGTTCAGTGAAAAAGACAGTAATCATGGCCAGTCACACAAATCTACTCCTCCAAACATTCACCAACTGACATCATAAACTTTGCAAAAGCCAAACACAAGACAGTGCATGGTATAACCTACCTTGGCGAGCTCCTTCACTTTTTGTGCAAATGTTTTTTCCCCTCCGCATGCTTTACATAGATTTCTAGGGAAATTTGGAAGGACTGGTGAGGGGGTGGGGGGAGGTGAGGGAACGAGGGTAATATAAATAAGGAAGCATTTTAAATGCACCACGCAAAAAAAGCTCGGGATTTCACGTTGTGTGTCTCTGCACTCTTCCCGGAGCAAAGCAAAACAGTTCGCGTTCGGTGCCAGACTTGGAGGGAGAGGGAGAAGAGAGGGTGGGGGAGTGAGGGAGGGGGTGAGAGAGAGGGAAGAGAGGGAGGGGGAGAGAGAAAAAGAGGGTGGGGGGATGCCGAAGGAGAGAGGGAGAAGAAGAGAAAGAAAGAGGAAATGAGAGAGGGAGATGAGAGGGGAGGTAAGGGGAGAGGGAGGGAAGGAGGGAGGGAGGGAGAAGAAAGGAGGGGGAGAGCCAAAGGGAAGGAGGAGAGAGAGGAGGCAGCCCCCTCCCACGCTCCCACCCCCACACATTCAGGCACCTTCTGAGTAACTGATCAGAGCAAAGAACTCATCACCCACGTTTGAAAACCCGTTTGGGACTAAGTCCCGATGCACACACACTTGGGTCTATTTATAGACAGACCCTAATGCTATGCATTGCATTCTGAACGTAAATGTGTGTGCGCGCGGATTACATTCGGTTCCTTTGACAGGTATGATTTTTTTTTTTTTTTTTTTTTTTTTTTTTTGCACCGCAGTGCGTCTGATTATATCTGTTTGGATTTTCCTCTTTCTTTTTTCGCATCTAGAAAACATGCATCAATTTCGAAGGTGTTCGGGAAAAATGGTGGGGGTCTCAATGCTTACAAAACCCTGGCTTTTTTTCCCCTGCAAAGCTGGGATATTTGCAGAGTTGAAGCTGTTTGAAAAGGCTCCAGCCCTGGCTCAGTGTAGCACGCCCAGTTCCAGCAGTGTGTGCTATTGACCTGCATTGACGTCAGTGCGTCATTAGGTCTCCCTTAGAAACACTGACTTTCAAAAATAGTATCAAATTAATTCAGTTGGAGCCTGGTGAAGAAAGGATACTAGCTGGAATCAGCCATAAAACTCCAGAATTTTCAGCCCTAGATCTCGTCTTCTTTTTCTAGGAGCCAAATAGAAATCAGATTGTATGGAAAATGCCATTGATGGGATTTTTTTTTTTTTTCCTTAAGAAAAGAGACCAAATTAGATTGCAAAACCCAGAACTGCCTGTTTTTTTTTTTTTCTTTCCTCTCTTTTTTCTGATCTAAAAATAACCCCCTGCTTGAGCTGACTGCGGTATCTTTTGTGTTGCAGCTCTCTGTTTTTAGCAGAATGGTCCCAGGGAAGGGTGGAACACAAGTACAGATATTGATCTATTGATATTTGCAAAGCCAGGAATTCATTTTAATGAAACAGGTGGGCCCTACTGTGGTGATGGGTAATAAAAAAGAGAGGGTGCCATGGGTTCCATTTATGCCATTCATAGATTTCGTTTCATTTTTTCCAATTCATGTTTTAAATACATAATCCCCCCCACCCGCCGTGTGTCTCACGTGGCCTCTGACCAGCACATGCAAGCCCCATTCATACAAACACGAAGCACTGGTACATTCACACTCAGCGGAGACAGTACATTCATAAGCAAGGGTTCTGGGATGTTCCTTCCTTCTCGTCGCTGCTTGGCAGGAAAGGCATAGCAGCCCACCAAAATATGCTTAGGTTTCGTCTGGGGGACTTAAGTATGCAATCTGATAAGATATTGTATTACTGAAATCTGCATTTATTTAAACATCTGCTTTTTATGGGGTGGGGAGACAATTGCTCCCTTCACTTAGCTAACTATCCAGTTTTCATTGGTCCATTTCACAATGATACATTTTTATATATACCTATGGATTATATATGTGAATACAGAGTGCCTCCCCATGGAAGCAAAGTGGGTGAAAGATGCCACTTTCAAACTATATGTTGGGAGCGGGATTGGGGGGGGGTGTGTTGGGGAATGTTGAATTTTTCTATTTTCAGAGGAGGTAGTTCACAATAGTTTTGTAAAGTCTTCATTTCCCACATTTCCTGCTTCTCAGTCCTCCCTCCCTGACTTGCCCTCCTCAGATATGTTCACTTGGGCCTCAGGATGATAGAAGAATTTGGTTCCTCTGACCCATTTAGTCTTTGGCCTCTGCTGAGACTGTTAATGAGGGGACTAATTGGGGCCATCGTGTATAGGGGCCTTCACAGAGGCCACTTGGATGACAAAGGCTGTGGGGGACTTTCAGTGGGGGAGAAGAGGAGCCCAAAATAGATTTAAATCACATGATTTAAAATTAAGTGGCCCTTAACTTTATATATGTGTGTGTGTGTGTGTGTGTGTGTGTGTGTGTGTGTGTGTGTGTGTATACGTATATATATATGCCCATGAGGTCAGGTTTTCAATTTGTAACCACCCAATCATTTTTGCTTATCACTACTTCCTAAATGAATGTGGCTCCTTCTTTCATTCCCTCAAATCTGGTTGTGAGACATAAGGGAATATGATCTTAGTAATCTCAACATTTCAGATAAGGACAGAATATGAATAATTCTGCCTGACCAGGCTAGTAGGTCAGGGGGGAAGAGGTCAGAGAAAATCTAACCTGAGCTACCACTCATCTGCCCCTCGTTCAGGCCCACAGGCTAGTCAGGAGGCTTTGTGACTAGAGTTTATCTAAGGACAATTCCTGGTTCCTGGAGGAGCCTTCAACTGACGACAGACTGACCACATGTTTTCACCTTGTCTTTCCCCCGACTTTCTTCTCTGGGGCTTCAGGGAGGAAAAGGAAATTGCTGATGGTTCACGCTGCCACGCAGCAGTGGCAGCAGCAAAAGGGAGGTGTTGTAAGAAAGTGAAGTATTCCCCTCCTCCCCCCTCAACCCAACACTCATAGACTTTGGTAAAGACACTGATCAGTGGATTCTTCCAGCCAGCCAGCCAGCCAGGCACCTGCAAACAACTACTCCGGCTCGCAAGGGCTCCCATGCACTCTTCATCATAAATGCATTCATTCACAGAAACTTACAGTCATTCAGGCACCTGCACACCACCACATTCATTCATATTTTAGCCACAACTGCAGCCACACATTCGCCTGCAAAGGCTGGGTAAGTATGAACAGCAAGAACATGCCTTTAGAAGGTTGCATTCTGCCCCTTTCCTCACACACACACACACACACACACACACACACACACATGCGCACACACACTCTCTTTGCCCTGCTTCCTTGCTCCAGGAGGTTTCAGCCTGGAAGCAAGCAAAATCCTGGCAGGAAGACATTTCTGCCATTCCCAATCAAATCCCCAGACTGTGTAAACCCACTGACCTGGTCCCTGATTAGATCACGAACAAGATGCCCAAGTGCTGGCAGAGCTGCAAACGCCTAGGTGGATGAAGGGGGCTGGTTCTTTTTCTGGCCTGGTTTTCCTCCCTTGGCAGCCTAGTGAATAAAAGACAGGGCCAAGGGAGGGGCTTGCAGTTTGGTCCAAGCCTGCACAATGCCCCACCTGGCCCGTTCAGATGTTGTCCTCAAGGGAGAGGTGAGAGTTGGGGCCAGCTGTGAAGTACTGCAGTGGCCGGAGGCTTGGCATTCAAAGGCCTTGGGAGTTTGTGTTAATCTGCACTGGTGCTGAGGATGGTAAGCAGGGGGCTCTGCATTTGCCCTCCACTCCACTCTGTTCTGATAGGTTGACCTCTAGGGACTGCATTAACAGACTCTCCTGATACCTGGTTTGGCCAATGGGGGCCCTGAGAGGGAAATCCAAAGACGGGAGGAAGGTATGGCAGGGTATTTACTCCCCACCTTCCTTCCTGCCAAGAAATGGACTGTCTGTGTCTTTGTGTCCTTCTGTGAAAATCACAGAAGGTGGTTTTCAGGGGGCCCTGTCAGGTGGCCCCCGGGCAGCTACAGTTCCAGTCTGTCCAAGTTCCGTACTGGTGTGAATACATCAAGACCAGTGATTCCCAAACTCTCTAGGTCTATGGAACTCTTAAGGGGACAACAGTCCACGTGCCTAGCAGTGCCTACCAGCAACCAAAAAACCCCAAAAACCTCCCATCAGAATGCCGGGTAAGTCGTGTTTATTTTACTGCCATAAACCATGGTTGTGGGGGCTTTTTCAGTTAACATGAAATTAAAGAATAGATGCTGAGGCCGGGCACAGGGGCTCACACCTGTAATCCTAGCACTTTGGGAGGCTGAGGCGGGCCATCGCCTGAGGTCGGGAGTTCAAGACCAGCCTGACCAACATGGAGAAACCCTGCCTCTACTGAAAAAAAGAAAAAAATACAAAATTAGCCAGGCATGGTGGTGCATGCCTGTAATCCCAGCTACTTGGGAGGCTGAGGAAGGAGAATCACTTGAACCCAGGAGTCAGAGATTGCAGTGAGCCGAGATTGCACCATTGCACTCCAGCCTGGGCAACAAAAGCAAAACTCTGTCACAAAAAAAAAAAAAAAAGATGCTGCTGGCTGATTAGCTGGTAAGGAGAGCTCTGGAAGCAGGCCTTCTGCTTAGCTGTTTACCAGCGTTGTGATCATGGGCAAGTTACTTAATTTCTCTAAGCCTCGGTTTCCTCCTTTGTAAAATGAGAATTATAATAAGACCCTCCTCTCAGAACTGTAATAAGGACTGTATGAGACAATGCATGTGAAACAGTGTAACACAGGTGTCCAGCACAAAAGTAACCCACGATAAATGGTAGCTATTTAAATATTAAGACTATAGGTATGCATTCTACAAAATGACCATCTATGGGGCACCTAGAACTTTCAAGTTTTTAGACAATGGTCAACAATCAGATGTTAGCTTTTTTTATTATCATTATATTTTTTGAGACGGAGTCTCACTCTTGTCACCCAGGCCAGGTGCAGTGGCGGGATCTCAGCTTACTGCAACCTCCACCTCCCGGGTTTAAGCGATTCTCCTGCCTCAGCCTCCCAAGTAGCTGGGATTACAGGCACTCGCCACCACGTCCAGCTAATTTTTGTATTTTAGTAGAAACAGGGTTTCGCCATGTTGGCCAGGCTGGTCTTGAACTCCTGACCTCAGGTGATCCACCTGCCTCGGCCTCACAAGGTGCTAGAATTACAGGCATGAGCCACCACGCCCGGTCAGATGTTCATTTTATATCATGACCTGACAATACCCATAATGGAAAAAAAAAGTTATAAAACCTGCGATGCACTCTCTTCTAATTCTTCATTTGTTCTATGTCATCAAAAAATATAGGTCACAACCCCTTAATGGCTTGAGATCCACAACTGGAGAAGCTGTGATCTCGTAGACTTGCCAGGGATCAATGTGATGACGTCATCTCTGGAGGTGACAAGATAGGTAAAGACCATTTCCTGATTTTTTTAAACAGGTGTAGTTACATTAATGGGGGAAAAGCAGCTGGAGGTCTTCTCTGCAGAATCTGGAATTCAGACAAGCATTTGAGTGGACTTATGTGTAAGAAACTAGGTCTTGGAGAAGGGGACTCAAAATGTATAAAAAATGGTGCTTGCCCTCCAAGAACGTATAGTTTAGTAGCAGAGCTTAGATTCATTCACTCCTTTATTCATTTAGGAAACTGACTACCTACTACATGTGAGGAAGATTCTACATCAGTGAACAAGATAGGAGTTCCTGACATCACAAAGCTTAACTTCTTATGGTAGTGACAGGCAATAAACAAATAAATAACCAAATAAGCATAATATGGTTCAGATAGTGGTAATGGCTCTAAAGAAAAAGGAAATGGCAAGGGTCTGGTAGAAGGCATATACTAGATAAGGTAGTCAGGGAATGCTTCTCTGAGAAAGTATTTGACCCAAGACAGGCATGAAGTGAGGGAGTACGCCATGTCAATTCTAAAAGAAATGCACTCCATTTATAGAGACCAGCAAGCACAAAGACTCTGAGTAAGAAATAAGCTTGGAATAGTGCAGAAACAGGAGGAAAGACAGAGTGGCCAGAGCTTAGTGAGCAAAGCAGAGGGTGGGAGGTGTCTGAGAGGTAGACAGGGCCAGATAACATAGGTCTTGACCTTCACACTAAGTCTTGAGTAACATCTGAAAGTGATGAGAAACCATCATAGAGTTTCGAGCAAGAGAGTGACATGATCTGATTTATGTTTTAAAAGGATCACTCTGCTGCCCTGGAGAGAAGTGACCAAAGCGGGCTAAAAGGAAGCAATGGGGCTGATTGGGAGGCCATCCCAGCAGTCCAGACGAAGAGATGATGGCGGCTCGGAATAGGCTGACAGTGATGGAGGCGGTGAGAAGTGATCCAATTAGCCGTATCTACTTTGAAGGATGATGTCTCTGCATATCCATAATACAACGTGGAACGTGAGGTGCCAAGATAGAGTACACGATGTTGTGGAAACTCAGATGAAAATTACATCTGGCTGGGGGATGAGCTGGCACTTGAGCTGTGTTTTCAAGGATGAGTGGGCAGAAATGGTGAGGGAGGAGAGAACTTTCCAAAGAAAGGAAAAAGCATGCAATTGAAGGCAAAAAAGGGAGACAGTAGAGGACACATTCAGGACCCAGGGGTAATTCTGTGGATACGGTGGGCCTGAAAGGGCGGAACAGGAGTAAAGCTGACCAGGTAGGTTTGGGATAAAGCATTACAGGCCTTGTGTCCCATGATAGCATTTGGGCAATGGAGGGCCACTGCATGTTTCCGAGGATGGTTTTATGTGATCAGTGCTGAGCTTTGCAAAGTTCTGGGCAACTGGGGCTGACGGAGAACCTGGAAGCCTCTGCCTTGGGCCTCAGCAGACTCATTTATCAAGCAGATCTTTGGCCTTTTCCAATCCTGCGCCCTTTGCTCCAGCCAAGCCAGCTTTCTTCCTGACCAGTGGGCTGTCCAGAAACACTCCTTCCTCTGCCTTTGCTCTTGCAATCCTCAGCACCCAAAGCTCCTCTCCATTTATCCAGATCGTCCCCCTTCTTTGGCTCCTTGGCCTCTGTTGCTTTCTCCTTTGTATCAAAGCACTTGTCAACACTGCTCCTGTTGGCTCTTAACCTCACAGACCCACTGACATTTTGTCAAGTATTTCCAGAACATAGTACTTCCCCCAGGAGACAGAAATTCCTGTCGATCGGGGACGTCAACTGGCACTCCCTGTGTTCTCTCCTCAGAGTCAGGCACTCAGTAGCCATTTAATCAATTAAACTGACCACTCCCGTTCCTCATATAAGTGAGTTTGGAAAGCCAACAGTAGAAAGGCACTTGTCCAGATACACTGAAATCCAGACACGCAGCCAAAGGGACCCACTCCCTGCCCGCAGCTCTCTTTCTATTACTCCACTTCCTGGCCATCCCAGCAATAAACAAGCTTAGGTTTTGCCTTCCTTAGAACTATCCTAGGGGAGGCCGGGCGCAGTGGCTCACGCCTATAATCCCAGCACTTTGGGAGGCCGAAGCGGGTGAATCATGAGGTCAAGAGATCGAGACCATCTTGGTCAACATGGTGAAACCCCGTCTCTACTAAAAATAAAAAAATTAGCCGGGCGTGGTGGTGCACGCCTGTAGTCCCAACTACTCGGGAGGGTGAGGCAGGAGAATTGCTTGAACCCAGGAGGCGGAGGTTGCAGTGAGCCGAGATCGTGCCATTGCACTCCAGCCTGGGTAACAACAGCGAAACTCCGTCTCAAAAAAAAAAAAAAAAAAAAAAAAAAAAAACAAACTATCCTAGGGGTATAACCCTTGCCTCGGAAATACAATCCCTGTAAAAGTTAAGGCACCAACCCTTCGATTTCCCTCAGGGAGACAGGGAATGGGCCTGGGTCAGTTTCCATCAGATTCCATGTGCTCCCCAGTCTGCCTCACACCTTGCCCCTCCTCCAGTGCTTGGTATTTGGTTTGCAGGTGGCTTCCCCAGCTCCCTAATCCAGGCTCTCTGCCATACCATGTACGGTGTTTCATGGAGAGGGTTTAATTTAGAGGCTCCTACTCCGGAGTGCTTGACCCAGGCAGCCCCCGATCCCCATTTTTTAACTTCCGAATAGGTTCATTTTACCTGCTTCCCAGATGGAACAGATTTATCAACAGGGAATTGCAGTAGAGAAAGTTGAATTCACACGGCGCCGGCTGATCAGGAGAATAGAGTTTTAAATTACTCAAATCAGCCTCCCTGAAAATTCCGGACTAGGGTTTTTAAAGGATAATTTGATGGGTAGAGGGCTAGGGAGTGGGGAGTGCTGATTGGCTTGGTCAGAGACAAAATCATATGATGTCAAAGTTGTCCTCTTGCGCTAAGTGTGTTCCTGGGGCCACAGGACCAGACAGCCAGTTTATCAATCTGGGTGATGCCAGCTGATCCATCAACCGGAGGGTCTGAAAAATATCTTCAGCACCAATCTTAGATTTTCTTTTCTTTTTTTTTTTTTTTGAGACGGAGTTTCGCTCTTGTTACCCAGGCTGGAGTGCAATGGCGCGATCTCGGCTCACCGCAACCTCCGCCTCCTGGGTTCAGGCAATTCTCCTGCCTCAGCCTCCCGAGCAGCTGGGATTACAGGCACACGCCACCACGCCCAGCTAATTTTTTTTTGTATTTTTAGTAGAGACGGGGTTTCACCATGTCGACCAGGATGGTCTCGAACTCTCGACCTCGTGATCCACCCGCCTCGGCCTCCCAAAGTGCTGGGATTACAGGCTTGAGCCACCGTGCCCGGCCCCCAATCTTAGATTTTCTAACAGTGATGTCATCCCTAGGAGCAACTGGGCAGGCTAAGAATCTTATGGCCTCCAGCGGCATGACTCCTAAACCATAATTTATAATCTTACGGCTAATTTGTTACTTACTACAAAGGCAGTTTGGTCCGTAGACAAGAAGGGGGTTTGTTTTCAAAAAGGGCTGTTATCATCTTTGTTTCAAAGCTAAACTATGAGTCCCTCCCAGGAATGAACAAGGGACTGCTTGGAGGTTAGAAGCAAGAGGGAGCCGGTTAGGTCAGATGTCCTTCACTGTAACAATTTTATAATTTTTGCACAGGCGGTTTCAATTTCACCAGCTATTGAAAATAATAACTAGTAGAGACACGAGTTTTCAGACAGCAACAGGCTTTGTGGATTCCCTCAGCACCTGACACCTTGCAGGCAAATGGGTCACTTAAGGACACCTTGCAAAGGCACAGATAATGGGTTTCCTTCGATTCTGTTGCTGGGGATGCCCAATTTGGGGCTTGGCCTGTCCGTGGTCTCCACCCCTCACTGCTTCCTTCCAAATGCTCTGCCGGTCATTTCTAGGAGGGGAAATGGGGAAGGGGGGCTGAGGGAATCAGTAAGTTACCCACCAAAGAACCATAAAGGATGCTGGATTCTTGCTCATGCCCTCAGCTGGGTGCTGAGCTGGGCCCAGGCTGCAAGAAGGCAGGACTTCCTGACCCAGGGTCACAGGCACAGTAATGGAGGTTGAACGGACCGCTGCGGGGACTCCACCCCCAATTTCAAAAGCTCTTCGCCATCTCCGAAACTTAAGTTTAAATCTGAACCAACTCATCCCTTGGGGAAGAGCCCCTTACCCTGCCTCGTCCTCTCAAGCGTGGAATGCAGAGGCAGAGGGCGTAGGGAGGGGAGACCTCATTTTCTCCAATCCAGGCGGGCACAGAGCTCTCCACACAGAGCTCCTGGTACGGCCTGGGTACCAAGGCCTGGGACAGGAACGCGGCCACCAAGGAAGACTTTCCCGCAGCTTCCTCGAGCCAGCCGCCCCCAGCGCCACGGCCTCCCTCCCACGCGTGGAAGCCGAGCAGCAGCGGAGGCGGCGGCCGGGCCGGGCCTGCACATCACGCGGGCTGCACGAGGCCCTGCGCCCTGGGCACGTGAGGGGGCGGGGCCTGCGCCCAGGATCCCCTCTCGCGGCTGCTGACGTAGCAGCGCGGCCCCGCCCCTCCCGCTCCCTCCCCGTGCCGCCCCGCCCGGCGGCGCTGACCCCGCGCCGCTGCTAACCACCCCCGCCCGGAGAGCTCCCGCGCGGGGGCGGCGCTGCGGCGCCCGGCAAGCCGGAACTGGGGGAGAAGAAGGGGCGGGTGGTGTGGAGGGCAAGGAGAAGGAAGGTGGGGAGGAAGCCGCCTTGGGCCGGAGGGTCAGGCGCCCGGGGCTGCGCGATGCGCCCCTCGCCCGAGGAAGCCTCCTCCCCAGTGCCCCCTGAAGCTCTCCCGGACGTTCTGGGTTTTTGTTCCCCTAGATTTGGGGCGAGGAGAAGCCAGGATGCGGGATAGAGGTGGGGCGGAGGTGCGACTGGTTGTGAGGACCCTCCCCCATCCACCCACGCGCTCGTGTTCTCCCGTTGCTGACGGTGTCCTGCCCGCTCCACTGCTCCGGCTGCGCTCGTGACTCTGCTTCGTGCCGGCAGAATTCCGCAGCGTGCGCTCGGGGGCGGGGCGGGGGTGGGGGGGTGGCTCCTGGCTGCCCCTTGAGCTTGTCCACCCGCGGGTCGGCCGGGTTGCCAGGCAACCCACTTACCTGTCCCCTCCCCCACCCTGCCGGGGCTCCAGAGCCAGGTCGCTCCTGGCCCAGCCGCTGTGTGTGCCCTGCGGTGCCCCTAATTCGCTCTACAGGATTCGGTCCTGTCTCTCCATCCTGCACCTGGTTGCTCCCGAGGCATGGAAAACGCCCGTGTCTTCCCCTGGGCCTCCACACCCCCGCCTCCCGAGTCCACCTGGGTGCTGACACGGAGGGTCGTAGTGGGGCTACAGGCAGACTGTCCACACGGCCCCATTCCGTACCCCTTCTTGGAACAGGGCAGTGGAAAAACAAACAGGAGCTGTGCGGGAGGAGATGGAGCCCAAACACCAGCTCGTTTCCACCCTTCCCATGTAGATCACCCTGCACGTGTCCGCCCCGGGGTAAATATTGTATTTTGGTTCCGCTTAGCACCCAGAAGACGCACTCGCTGCCCCTGGTAACTGGGCAGCAAGGCCTGGCCCTGCGGCTCCCTACCCTGGGATGCATTGCTTCTGACGCAGGGTTCAAGATAAGGCAGTGTGTTGGATACACGGAGAGAGAGGTAGGATGAAAATAAATATTATGAAAAGCAAGGCATACTCAACCGAGGAGTGCCCTGCTGGTGGTTACACACTGCCCGAGAGGGTATCTGCTCACTCCTCTGAGGGAGGGACTGTGAGAGGCGCTTTGTCCCTCCTCCAGCCTGGGGTTGGGTGACAGCAGTCGCCTGGGCTAAGTCTCACCAAGAGAGAGGCCGCAGGGCCGGACTTCGGAGCTGGGTGCTGAGAACCCTAGGCTCCAGCAGTAGAGGCTATGTAGGAGCATGACCTGGGAGGCTTCAAAACTTCCTGGCAGACAAGATCCAACAGCCCCGAAAGAGAAGTCCGGGCAGATAGCTCTGTTTCCCCAGGTCCCTCCTAATGGATGTGTTGAATCTGGTTGCCTGCAGCACTAGAAATTTCGGGATGTCCTTCAGAAAGCTCTATGCCACACTGTCATCTCAGAATTCTTCTTAGGATAGCTGTCTCGTACAGGTTAGCAACTTATTTTTTGACTTGAGTTGATTTTGTCACCTAATGTCACTTTGAAGACAGGGATTTATGTGCAAAGAGCCTCAGGAGAGGGCTACGCTCCTTGGGAGGAAAGGGCAGGGCAGAGCTTCAGGATTCTCTGGCCATTTATTACTTCCCGTTTTTGAGGGTCTCCTGTGTTCCATGCCGTGTGCAAAGCACTGGGGGAAAGTAGCCGAGGCAACCTGGAGTCCGATGCGGAGGACTTTCAGGTCCACTGAGAAGACAGTAGATGGTTATATCACAGTGAGATAACTGGTGTGACTGGATTGCACATGAGGTGCAATGAGAACATAAGGGAAGAAGCTGAAATCCACCTAGGTTAGTCTATCAGTCAGCGTGGGCTACAGGATGCTGCAGGAACAAATGACTCCAACATCTCAGTGGCTAAAAAGCAAGAAAGCTTTTATCGTTCTCACATTCATGTCCACCAGAGGTCTCCTGAGGTTCTGTTTTAAACTCTGTTCCTTCTGGAACCAAGAGTAAAGGTGTAGTTCCTCCATGGCAGGCGTCCCCAAACTTTTTACACAGGGGGCCAGTTCACTGTCCCTCAGACCGTTGGAGGGCCGCCACATACTGTGCCCCTCTCACTGACCACCAATGAAAGAGGTGCCCCTTCCTGAAGTGCGGCGGGGGGCCGGATAAATGGCCTCAGGGGGCCGCATGCGGCCCGTGGGCCATAGTTTGGGGACTCCTGCTCCATGGTCTCTTGGCAGAGGGAAAATAAAAATGGTAGAGCTATGCAATGGCTTCTATTGCAAAGTGGCATCTGTCACTCCCTCTCAGGTTTCATTGGCCAAGCAAGTCATGTGATTAGGTCTGCTGTAAGTGGAGCGGGAAGTATAATCCTTCTACAGGGTCAGGCCAGTGGGGAGGGGTGGCGAATATATAACACAGCCTGCCACAGCATCCCAGAGGAAGTAATGCTTGGGCTGATTGCAAAAGCAGATTAGAACTGGAGCAGAAAAGCAGACAAGGCAGGGGGAACCTTTTGAGCCACATCATGGAGGCATAAAACTGCCTGGTACATTCAAGACAAGCCAGTCATCCCCTGTAAGTTCATATAGCATGGGGAAACGTTCTTTATACGCCCTCCCTGCCATGTTTGAACCTTTTTTTAAGAACTTGCCCTTGACCCTGTTTCAAGGGTTGTCACAGGGAGGGATGCTGGTTGTTGTACTTCTTCCCAGGGAAAATGGACCCAAGTTACCCCAAAAGGCTTGTTCTCCATGAATACTGGAATGTCTGTGGTGGAGATAATTTTTAAAGGACAAAATAATAGAGAGGTTCCCATGATATTCTAATCCTTGAAGCCCTAGAGACTGGCCAGTGTTGGGTTTGGATGACCATGTTTGGGGGCTGGGCAATACGGGAGTGACTGCAGCAGGTGTCAAGTGTTCAAAGATGTCAACCCATCTTCAGGGAGAAGTTTGAGGTGATGTCTCTGGACAGTTCTGATGGCTGCCTGGGTCTCAGCATCCCATCCTTTCTCTACGGGTGAGCCTCGTCAAGAAAGGCCTCATTCCTACCCTCTTCTTTCACGTTCTATCCTGCTTTAAATATCAAAAGAGGTGCACCTATTGGCCAAGATGCTGTATTAGTCCATTCTCACAGTGCTATGAAGAAATACGCAAGACTCGGTAATTTATAAAGAAAAGATGTTAAATTGACTGCCAGTTCTGCAGGGCTGGGGTGGCCTCAAGAAACTTACAACCACGGCTGAAGGGGAAGCAAGCATGTCCCTCACATCACAGCAACAGGAAGCTCAGCTTGAAAGTGGGGAAAGCCCCTTATAAAACTATCAGGTATCGTGAGAACTCACTCTCATGAGAACAGCGTGGAAGTAATCACCCCCATGATTCAATTACCTCTCACCAAGTTCCTCCCACAAGCATGGGGCCTGTGGGAACTACAGTTCAAGATGAGATTTGGGTGGGGACGCAACCAAACCCTATCAGATGCCTTGATGGCACATCACCCCCTCAAGTGCTGCTAACCGAGAACAAATACATGTTATTGATTCCTGGACTATTAAGCCTTTTTATAGTTGTTAGGCGTTTCCTTTATTATATTGTAAGGGCCAGGTGTGTACTTTTCCCCCTCTGCATACCATGGTTCTCGGGGTACCATAGTTGCCCCAGAAAGATTTCTTAATGGGTTGGTTAGTTGAAAGACAAGCATTTTAAGAGAGTCAGGGATCCTTCAGTCACGTGACTAAAAATCCAGTCTGACTGCCTTAAGTTATGGTAAAAAAAATTTTTTTTTTTAGGTCACACAACTGGAAGGTTTATGGGGCAGAGTTACCTTCAAGTCTGCCTTCATGTAGGGGCTTATAGACACCTGGTTTTTCTCATTCTCTCCATATCTAGGCTCTGCTTTCTTCTTGGCATGGTCCATTCCCAGGTAGACCCCTTCTGTCTGATTGTAAGATGGCTGCAGAACTTCCAATCTTACACCATCCTGGATTCAAGTCCATTAGAAGAGTCTGTGCCTCTCCCAGCATCCCTGGCAACAATTTCATTGGACATGGGTCTCTCCTGAATCAGCTGTGGTGGTCAGTGGACTGTGGTGCTCGGTGAACTTAGTCTTATGGCCCTGAGCCTGGGGCGGGCGGAGCCCTACCCAAAGTAAGGGACTGAGAGATTGAGAGGAGGTGGTTTCCAGAGGACATCCAGAGGTGGTGAAGAGAGGAAAGGTGCATGGGAGATGAGCGACAAAAACAGCAGATGTCCAATTCACTGGCAAGTCTGTATTAGTCCGCTGTTGCTGCACTAATGCTATGTAACAAATTGCCCCAGGACTCCGTGGCTTACAATAATAAGCATTAATTATTTTCCCACTAATGGGTTTGTGGGGGTGGTTTGTGCATCTCTGCTTCAGGAGGCATGTTAGCTAAACCTGGTCCCAGGATGTGGGCTGGGTTCAGGTCTAGTTCATATTCTCTCATCCTCCTTAACACTGAGGCCACCTGGAGATGGCATGAATGGCGAGAGCACACAGGAGGGAGCAGAAACACACCAGATCTGGCTTTATTCACAGTTGTCCATGTGGACATGCAAAAAAAATGTTTTGCTGAGTAAATCACATATCAAATTCTTTTGTCCTCCCTAATTTCCCCCAAACTGACTGCAAGCTTCAGGCTTCCTCCCTGCACCAACTATTTGTGATTCACTTCTCTTTGAAGCTGTGCAGGCTGGTTCAAGAGCTATGGTTGGCAGGTGTTGATAAGAAGTGAATGTCTACCTGTCTGGAATGTATTGGAAGGCATTCTTGCTGTATATGGGAGACTGGATAAGATGAGATTACTTCTTGAGCTCCTTCCCACTCTAAAATGCTCTGAGTCTGGATATCCTCTGTCAAATTCTGACCACATGTATTTTTTTTTTTAAAGATATGGAGTCTTGCTTTGTCGCTCAGGCTGGAGTGGAGTGGCACGATCATGGCTCACTGCAGCCTTCCACCCCTGGCCCCAAGCAGTCCTCCTGCCTTGGTCTCCCAAAGTGCTTGGATGGGCATGAACCAGCATGCCCATCCCATATGTAGTTGTATTTTAGTATACAGGGTTTTACCTGTGAATCTTTGGTCTCTTTGTCCCCAGTTACCTTGATCTGTGATACAACATGGCATGGTAGTAAGCACATATGCCCAGAAGACCACTGTTCTAGGCTCCCCGCAGGAATCCATAAGGAGTAGGAATTAGGAGGCTAATTTCTATTTCTTTTTCTTAGAGACAGGGTCTTGCTGTGTCACCTAGACTGGAATTCAGTGATGCGATCATAGCTCACTGCAGCCTTGAACTCCTGGGCTAAAGCCATCCTCCCACCTCAGCCTTTTGAGTAGCTAGGCCTACAGGCATGTACCACCACAGCTGGCTAATTTTTAATTTTTTTGTAGAGACAGGGGTCTTGCTTTGTTGCCCAGGCTGTTTTTGAATTTCTGGCCTCAGGTGCTTTTCCTGCTTCTGCCATCCAAAGCTCTGGGATTACAAGTGGGAGCCACCATGCCCAGTCCCACATTTCTTTGTAATGCTTGCCTCGGGATAATTTCAGGTGGAAAAGCCATTCTGGAAACACTGGTCTTCCCCGTATTTTCTGTTTTTTTTTTTTTTTAATGGATCTCCAAAGAAAGAAAGAATATCTTTATCTTCTCTATTCCATTGGCTCAAAGCCGTCAACATCAGGACACTCTGCTTAGTGTCTAACTTGATGCTTCATGACTACTGTTAAAGGCCTGCTTTCTCCTTTCTCACTTTTACATCTTTTTGTATGTTGGAATCCATCTCTAATGTTGGTGCCGTGAAAACCTGTTCATTTTGTGGTTCCAGAAGAAAGAACTAGTGTTGTTTTTCTTAATTTCACATCAACAGACAATTAATGAATGTGACAGTCCCCATAAGTACTGGAGTGTTATGAGCATCACCTTTGAGCCAGACTGTCTGTGTTCCAATTCTGGCTCTGCTGCTTACTAGGTGTGTGACCTTGAACAACCTATTTAGCATCTCTTGTCCATCTTCCTCTTGTCTATGAAATGTGGTTATAATAGGACCTCTCTCATAGTGCTCTCATAAGGGATAAATGAGTTAATGCTTATAAAGCGCTTAGAATAGTGTCTGGCACATAGGTGCTCAATAAATGTTGGCTATTATTATCCTTACTTTGAGATGAAAGACTAACCACTGTCCTCAAATAACTCAGATTCCAGTGAGGAAAATGGCACTAGCCAAACAGGGATGTAACCGCTCTCTCGTTCAGAATGACAAGTGGATGTTGGGGGGTACAGGAACACAGCGAGAGGAAGTTACAAGAAGGTAGATTTTTGATTTACAGCAAGATCTTCCTAAGAATTAGCATTTACCAGCCAGGCATGGTGGCTAATGCCTGTAATCCCAGCACTTTGGGAGGCTGAAGCAGGCAGATCATTTGAGCTCAGGAGTTTGAGACCAGTGCAGGCAACATGGCGAAACCTTGTCTCTACAAAAATTGCAAAAATTAGCTGGGTGTGGTGGCACCTACCTGTGGTCCCAGCTACTTGGGAGGCTGAGGTGGGAGGATGGCTTGAGCACGGCAGGAGGTCGAGGCTGCAGTGAGCTGTGATCACACCACTGTACTCCAGCCTAGGTGACAGAGTAAGACCCTGGCTTTAAAAAATTAGCATTTATCAAAATGAGCATTTGTAAGAAATGAGCTCCTCTGTCATCAGAAGCATTTGGGCAAATGCCGAACACTCATACATCTAGAAGAACAGAGTTTATTAATAGGTGGTCTATGAGTTTGTTCTCACCTACAAAGGTGTTTGGTTTGGATAGGAGTGTATTTTTTTAAAAGATTTTAATGAGTTGCCAACAGATTACATTTTTTGCCTTCAAATTCTAGATTTTGGGCTTGTTTGTTTTAGCAGAATTTGAAGATCTGGCCACACTGAGCCTACAGTCTTGTGTACCAATAGCGGAGCTGGTCTGTGGCTACTCTTTTAATAGAGAACTCATTTTACATGTAGCTATGTCTTACACCCTCTTCTAGGGTCTCTTCTCTCTCTTCTGGTACTCACCTGGCACCTCTGTGTTTTTACATTTGTAGCACTGACTAAGATTTAAACAGTGGATGGGAGGCTTGATCAGATGATGTCATTTCTGGAGTAACCTGATCCAAGTTAATGCCTTCCTTATTCTGAGAGCCTGGACTTGTGTTATGGGATAGAGATCTGACCCCCGGCCCAGAACCATTCACGAAACAGGCCCTGCACACCTACTCCTTGCAAAGTCTTCTGATTCATACTAGAAACTCTAGAATATTAAGCTGGGCTCTAAGTGGTTATATATATACACACACATAAATACAATGTGTGTTAAATATACATAACAATATCTATCATTTTAAAATGTACAGTCCAGTGGTATTAAGTGCATTCACGATATTGTACAGCCATCACCATTGTCTGTTTCCAGAACTCTTCATCCCAAGCAAATGATATTCTACCCATTAGACAATAATTCTCCATTGCCGCTTCCCCTCTGCCCCTGGTAACCCCCATTCTATTTTCTGTTTCTATGAATTTGTCTATTTTCTCTTTCTATGAATTTTCTGTTTCTATGAATTCTAGGAACCTCATTTAAGTAGAATCACACGATATTTGTCCTTTCATGCCTGATTTATTTTATTTAGCATGATTTCTTCAAGATTCACCCATGTCCTAGTATATATCAGAATTTCCTTCCTGTTTAAGGCTAATATTTCACTGAATGGATATACCACATTTTAGCTTATCCATCCATCTCACCATGAACACTTGAGTTGCTTCCACTGTTTGGCTATTGTGAAAAATGCTGCTATGAAAATGAGTGAACATGAGTCCCGCCTTCGATTCTTTGTGGTATATATCTTCTGTTATATTTTAATTCAAATTAAACAAGAAATTTCCATCTCTTTCGTCTTCTAAGAGCTCTGTAAGGCAATAAAAAGCACCTGGCACTTCCATGTTACAGATGCGGAAACTGAGTAGTGGCTCTGGGAAGGAAACTGGAAGCCAGTTCCTTGGCTGGTCTTTCATGCCAGGCTGTTACATCCACGGTCATGACAATGGTTGTGTCTATTGCTGTCACTGATGCATTTCCAAGGACAAGTGACTCGAATGCTGTTGATATGTTTGAAAGAATAAGTGAAATTTTGGGGCTTTACGTTCTAACAGAGCATTTTGAAGAAACTACTGGTGTCTGTATTTCTCTCCTTTTCCACATCCCCTTTCTCTATTTATGAGACACCCCCATCCATGAGATTTGTGTAGACAAGCTGATCCTGATCCTTGTCTTCAGTGGTAACACCTTCAGCCCTGAGAAAGGTCTCTTTTCAAAGTTCTTCTGTTCACAGTCCCAGGAGTAACATCGTATTCCCCATCTAGTGTACGCTTTCATTCAAGTTTCACCCTGGAGCTCACAGCAATTCAGGGATCACCTGGCTCCTGGCTGGTGTAAGAGATCTACTGGGGGTGCCTCTGGCATGGGGGGGATTTGAGTGTCTTTAGCCAGATGTTGTCCAGAAATGTCTAGTGTGCTGCTTGGTTGCTGTCCCCTTATCCCACAGTGCTGTGGTGTGGGGGATTGGGAGCCTCAACTCAAATTCCCTTTCGTTTCAAAATGGAGACAAATGTAATTTTAATGGAGTGGTGAAAACGCTGCCCTTGGTAAGCTGCGCTGCTGACTTAGCATCTGGTTTAGAAGATGGGGGTTCTAAAAGGAGCCCCTGCCCTCTTTTCCTTGGAGGAGCCTCGCTTCGGCTCTCAGAGGAGTTAAGGGGTGTGGCTTAAATCATCTGGGGTCCTTTGTCCACTGCTTTGTGTCTACAGAACAACAAAAGCTGTCAATGATGGCACAAAGATGGAACGCAGAAGACACTGTGACTGTCTCATGGGGAGAGTCTGTGTAAGAAAGAAGACAAGTGGTGGTGAGAAACACACCCAAGATATCTGTCTCATTCTGCCTCCCAGAACAGTCTGGCTGTAGGTCAGCTTCACCAGGGAAATGTCTTTGGCTCTGGTTTAGGAAGGAAGTGCTGAGACAAAAGGTTTGAGGACGGTGAGGTGGGGTGGAGGTGAACGTATGCAGGTCTGGCAAAAATAGAGAACTCAATCCATCTATCTATAGCCCGACTGAAGGCAAACAACCATCCCTCTCTCCTCTGAAAGTGAGCAGGGGAAGAGGACGAGGAGAGAGGCAGAATGCAGGAGGTGGCTTCCCGTGGGCAGCAGAGGGTTAACCCCTCGGGCGCCCAAGGACGTCAGAGCTGGTTCTTGTCTGTGGCTTGGATTGAGAGCTTTTATCCCTTGTTCTTTTTCCTGATGTCTTTGCTTTTTATTGTGTTTGGATTTCAGGATTTGGCTTGTTCTTTTTAATGTTTAATATAGTTAGAAGGGAGAAAAAAAAATCCATCCGAGAGAACGCATAGGAAACCAAGCAGGCCTGAAGGTGGGGTGCTGGGAAGGGGCCCTGGGCATCCCTTGTTCAGCTGAAGAGCAGGGCAGCCACACTTACCTGGACCCCTCCCATCCTACATTCTCCTGAGCCCTGAACATTGCAACCTGGGCAATGGGGCTTCCTGCTTAGGAGACCTGTTCTCACCCACTAGTCTGTGATGGGAACCATCACCCATGGGTGCTCCTCTGAGACACACTGTTCTCCTGTACATCAGTTGTGAACCTCTCGTGGGCTGGGAGGCAAGGAGATCCCAGTCCGTGCATCCCTTCCTCCACTGCTGACCCACTGGGGAAGGGCAGAGCGGAGGAGGGCGCAGGCTCTCTGAAAGTGAGAGAAATGATGTGTAGCGGCAGCTGAGGAAGACGGAGAGATCGGGTTTGAGAAATGAGGGAAGAAGTAGTATGAGGTATTCAGCAACAATGGAGAACTACTCAGCCATTTATAAGATATTTATAACAGGAAATGCTAGAACTTGGAGAGGGAGGGCACATTCAACCTATGACCATATGGGTCAGATTGTTCCATAACCAGTAGGCTCCACATCAGAGTGGTTGGTCTGAAGCAGAAAGCACTGAGCACTAAGGTCAGGCGAGAAAAAGGTGAGAAGGTGCCTGAATATGGTAACAGGGAGCCGGGAAATGAGATGGAGATGAGGAAACAGAGCTCACTGAACCCCAGAATCCCAGAGATGGAGAAATGCATGAGGTTATCTATTCCTGCATGAGGGGGCCAAGAATTGTGTGAGCCTGCTTCTCCAAAAGGCAAGATCATGTGGAATTGCATAGTTTGGGCCCTAGGGAGATGCCTCCAAAATGGAGAGTATTTACCTCCCAGTGGAACCTTAGAACTTGGAAACCCTGGGAAGCTGAAGGAATTGCAGGGGGTGAGTTGGAGGCTTGAAAGCAGGACCAAATAGCATTTGCATCTCTCTTACTTTTGTATGGAGTAACTGACAGAGAATGCAGACCATGGGGAGTGGTCAGCTAGTGTTAAAGGTCAGAGATAGTACATTTAGAAAAACCTAAAGACACCACCAAAACATTGTTAGAACAGATAAATTCAGTAAAGTTAGAAGATGCAAAATTAACGTACAAAAAGCAGTGGCATTTCTATATGCCAACAGTGAAAAATCTGAAAAAGAAACAAAGTAATTCCATTTACAACAGCTACAAATAAAATAAAATATCTAGGAATAAGCTTAACGAGAGAAGTGAAAGATCTCTACAATGAAAACTATAAAACATTGGTGAAAGAAATTGAATAGGACACACAAAAAAGGAAAGATATTCCGTATTCATGGACTGGGAGAATCGAAATTGGTAAAATATCTATACTACTCAAAGCAAGGTAATGATTTATTGCAATCCTATCAAAATATCCATGACTTTCTTCAAAGAAATAGAACAAATAATCCTAAAATTTATATGGAACAACAAAAGACTCAGAATAGCCAGAGGCATCTTGAACAAAAAAGAACAAACCTGGAAGAATCACATCACCTGACTTCAAATCATGCTACAAAGCTACAGTAATCAAAACAGCATGATACTGGCATAAAAACAGACACATAGGGCTGGGTGTGGTAGCTCATGCCTAGTATCCCAGCACTTTGGGAGGCTGAGGCAGGCAGATCACTGGAGGCTAGAAGTTCAAGACCAGCCTGGCCAACATGGTAAAACTCCATCTCTACTAAGGAAAAAAAAAAAAGCCAGATGTGGTGGTGCATGTCTGTAATTCCAGCTACTTGGGAGGCTGAGGCAGGAGAATGGCTTAAATCTGGGAGGTGGAGGTTGCAGTGAGCCGAGATTGTGCCACTGCACTCCAGCCTGGGCAACAGAGCAAGACTCTGTCTCAAACAAAACAAAACAAAAAAAACCAGACACATAGAACAATGGAACAGAATAGCGAACCCAAAAATGATTCCACACATTTACTATCAACTCATTTTTGACAAAGGTGCCAAGAACACACGTTGATAGAAAGACAGTCTCTTTAATAAGAAAACTGGAGATCCACATTCACAAGAAAGAAACTAGACCCCTATCTTCCACTATAAGAATCAAATAAAAATGGATTAAAGACTTAAATATAAGACCTAAAACTGTGAAGCTACTAGAAAAAAACATTGGGGAAACACTCCAAAACGCTGGTTTTGGCAAAGATTTCTTCAGTAAGACCTCAGAAGCACAGGCAAGTGAAGCAAAGATGGACAGATGGGATCACATGGAGCTAAAAAGCGTCTTCACAGCAATGGAAATAATCAGCAACAACAGTCAGCGGAGGAGACAGCCTACAGAATGGGAGAAAATATTTGCAAACTGTCCATCTGACAAGGGATTAATAACCAGAGTATCGAAGGAGCTCAAGGAACTCAGTAGGAAAAAAACAAATAATCTGATTTTAAAAGTGGGCAAGTTTTTGAATGGATATTTATCAAAAGAAGACATACAAGTGGCCAATAGGTATATGAAAAAATGCTCAAAATCACTAATTATCAGGGGATTACAAACCAAAACTACAATGAGATACATAATTCCACCCCGGTTAAAATGGCTCTTACCCAGAGGACAGGCAATAATGAATGTTGGTGAAGATGGAGAGAAAGGGAAACCCTTGTCCACTGTTGGTGGGAATGTAAATTAGTACAGCCACTATGGAGAACAGTATGGAGTTTCCTCAAAAAGCTAAAAATAGAGCTACCATATGAACCAGGAATGCAATTGCTGGGCATGTACCCAAAAGATAGGAACTCAGTATATAGATGAGATATCTGCATCCCTGTGTTTGTTGCAGCCACTGTTCACAATAGCCAAGATATGGAAGCAACCTCAGTGTCCGTCAACAGATGAATGGATACAGAAAATGTGGAACATATAAACACTGAAATAGTGCTCAGCCATAAAAAGAATGAAATCCTGTCATTTGCAACAACATGGATGGAACTGGAACACGTTAAGTGAGAAGCTGGACACAGAAAAACAAGTATCACATGTTCTCACTTATATGTGGGAGATTAAAAAAAAAAATTAAACTCATGGAGATAGAGTGGAACAATGGTTGCCCAGAGGCTGGGAAGGGTAGCAGTGAATAGGTGATAAAGTAGGGGTGGCTCATGGGTACAAAAATACAGTCAGAGAGAATGAATACCATCTAGTATTTGGAAGCACCATAGGGTAATTTAAGTCAGCAATAATTTATTGTGTTTTAAAAATTACCTAACAGAGTGGAATTGGAATGTTCCCAACACAAAGAAGTAATAAAGGCATGGGGTGAGGAATACCGCCTTTACCCTAATTCCATCATTAAATGTTGTATTCATGTGTTACATGTACCCCATAAATATATACAACTATTATGTACCTATAATGATTTTTAAAAATCAGAGCTGGGTCTTCTGAACTAACACTTCCATGTTAACAAATGAACTTTCTACCAGGAAAAGAGTGCATCTTGAGGGGGAGGTGGGGATAGTTCATGGCTACCAAAAAACTGGAAAGAATGAATATGATCTGTTATTTGATGGCACAATAGGATGACTGTAGTCAATAATAACTTAATTGTATATTTTTAAATAATGCAAAGAATGTAATTGGATTGTAACTCAAAGGATAAATGTTTGAGGGGACAGATGGATATCTCATTCTCCAGGATGTGCTTATTTCACATTGCATGCCTGTATCAAAACATCTCATGTATCCCATAAATAAATACACCTACTATGTACCCACAAAATAAAAATAATAATAGTAATACATCTTTTTTAAAAATATACATCTGAAGGGGAACGTGGTGATGGTGCTTGGCAGGAAAATCTTTTACCTGATCAATATAATTAAAAACTGAAATTTGAGAGAAGTGGAAACAATGAATATCCATCTTCCATGAAAACTGGATATTGTTGAAAACAAGCCTGGCATCCCTGAAAACTAGCAGCAAAGTTCCCAATTAATAACAGTATTTCTGTGGTCTGAGTGTGGGGCTGGGACCTTTACTTTCTTCTCTAGGTCTTTGGTCCATCTACTCACTGGTCTGGCCCAGTCCCTGGAGGCTGATATTTATGGATCCCTCAGAAGGGCTCTCAGGCCTTCTGGCTTTGATGGGGTTCAACCAATCAGAGTCAACCAGCAGGAGACTGGAAAGTGGGAAGACAGTGAAATCATGATATCTATTTTCTGGCTCCCTCCCAGCTGGGTCTCCTTATGCTGACTGCATTCATCTTCAGAGACCACAGCTCCTGTCATGTTGGGCTCTGCTGTGGCAACTCTTCTCAGTCTGGCATCTACCCTTCTTCTTCCACCTTCGGGTCTTGGCATAGTAGCAACATCCCACTGTTGCTAGCTCCATCCCTTGGTAATTTCTCTTGCCCCTGACCACACAACTTAATCAGTTCCTTTATTAAACTCTCCTCAAATACCCCATCTAAGAGTGCCATCTGCTTCCCCCTGGACCCCGATCAATAAAATAATCTAATAAATGATATAAAGTTGAAATTAAAACATGAGGCTGGTAGGAGTGCAAAGTCATCACCAAGACTTGGTTGGATGAGACTTTTGACAAGAATTCCATGGTGGTAAGAATTCCCTTCACGCAAATAAACTGATGTCATTGCAGTGGGTCAGAGAGTAGAACTCAGTTCATTCATTAATATTGTCTCTCCTGTATGCCATGTGCACTACAGTAGGGACTGGAGAGTCACTGGGGGGCAGAATGAAAAAGGTTCCAAACTTTATTGTATTTTCAGTCTGGTAAGAGAGAAAGACATTAATCACATGATCACCAATGTAAATATATAGGTAGAAACTGACAAATCCTTGGTGAGATAACAAGTTTCTTTGAGAGCATCTAATAAGAGGCTAATAAAAGATCAGAGGAAGCTGCTTTAAGAAACTGACAGTTTCTTAAAGGGCAAGGGAGGCGGAGCAAAGGTCTTGTAAGCAGAGCGATGATCACATCCAAATTCTGAGGCTGGGAGGGTGTTACAGGCATCCAGTGAATCTGGAGAGGCTTCTACAAGTTGAAATTTAGTTTTAAGTGCAATAGGAAGGCATTGCTGAGTTTCGAGCAGGAAAATAGCAATGTACTGAAAGCTGGTGGAGGTACCATGGGGTGTACTGGTGGGGAAGAAAAGAGAAACAAGGGATGTTGCTCTGGGAGGTCCCGACCTTTGGCCTGGCTCCCAGTGTTGTGCTGCTGTCCTTTTCAGGAAATCCTGAATGTAGCTAAGGGGCAAGAGGCCAGCTGGGCTTGTGGGCACAGCCATTAGGTGCTCTGTTCTGTCATAAACATTGTAGTGGATTTCATTCTTGGCTTGATATGCTTTGACAGAAAGATGAAAAAACAGTGAGGGGACCTGTTACTTGAGACACAACTCTGACGAACAAGGAATAAATTGGTGAAGTGGAAGTGTCTGGAGGAAAAGGGGAAGTCTTAGGGAGAAAGGGACTTGTGAGCTTGTGGTGCACGTGTGCATGCGTGTTTGTGCATGTGTGCATGTGGGGTGTGTGTGTGTGTGAGAGAGAAGTAGAGAAAGGGACAGAAGCAGAGAGAGAAACAGATATGCTAGAAAAGCACAGATTTCAGAAAGAAAATAGGAGTTACTAGCTTCTGGCTAGTGATTCAAAGAAACAAAGTGACTTCCAGGCACAGGAATCATTACTGCATGAGTTTGCTACGGCTGCCATAACAATGTGCCATAAACTGGGTGGAAAACCATATATACTTATTGACTCACAGTTCTGGAGCCTACAAGTCTGAAAACAAGCTGTAGGCGGGGCTGGCTCTTTCTGAGGGCTAGCATAGCAGGGTCTGTTGAATGTGTCTCTCCTTGGTGTATAGATGGCTGCCTTCTCGCCTTCTTGCTGTGTCTCCCTGTTGTCTTCCCTCTATGCATGTCTGTCTCTGTGTCCAAATTTTCCTTTTTTAAAAACTAAGAACAGTAATCATATTGGATTCGGGCCCATCCTAATGACTTCACTTTAACTTGATTACCTCTGTAGAAATCCTATTTCCAAATAAGGTCACATTCTGAGTGAGGTTCTGGGGGGTTAGGACTTGAACTTATCTGTTTTTAGGAGGCACAATTCATCCTATAACAGCTAGCAAATGAAGTCCAAGCACGACTTAACCCGTTCCTCTGTCAAACGTGTACCAGGTGCCTATTCTGTACCAGACACACTCTAAGTGTGGTTTGAGCCCTAAAGGGACACTGGACTTGTGGTAGAATAGTGACATGCAAAAGCCTGTAATGCAGGTTAACAAGCGCTATGATAAGTCTTTCTACTTGTATGACACAGTAATATATGAAAGCTTAACGTAATTTTAGAGCTAAGTTTAGGTATACAAAACAGTGGTGGCACAAAGAAAGGGTGGTCAGATGAATTTGCTTCTTCATTATCATAGCTTAATAAACTATCTGAATCAGAATCTGGTAAACTGGTAATAAAAGCCATCTGAGGGAAAAAAACTGCATCCCCAGGACGACAGAGGAGTGACACAGGCAAAGAAGTGGAAGAGAGTTCCATGCGGAGGGAAATCCTTGGAGTGGGCGAATGCGTCATGTTCTTGTGGGTAAAGAGCTTCAGGGTCAGTGCAGAGAGATGAGGTTAAGAGAAGCCAGATCGCTGGGCGCGGTGGCTCACGCCTGTAATCCCAGCACTTTGGGAGGCAGAGGCGGGTGGATCACGAGGTCAAGAGATCGAGACCATCCTGGCCAACATGGTGAAACCCCATCTCTACTAAAAATACACACACACAAAATTAGCTGGACGTGGTGGCACACGCCTGTAGTCCCAGCTACTCGGGAGGCTGAGGCAGGAGAATTGCTTGAACCCGGGAGGCGGAGATTGCAGTGAGCTGAGGTCGCGCCACTGCACTCCAGCCTGGCGCCTGGTGACAGAGTGAGACTCTGTCTCAGAAAAAGAAAAAAGGGAAGCCAGATCGTGAAGCACCTTGTGTCTAGGACTCGGAATGTGAACTTTATCTTGGAAGCCTTGCCAGATGTGTGTGGGGTAGGGTTTGTGTGTGTTGTGGGGGAGGAGGTGGGGGATGGAAATCATCTAGGTTGTGGGATTTAAGGAAGGGAGTGACGTGATCAGATCTGACTTCTGTGTGGAGAATGTATTGAGGGGGTTGTGAAGGGAGTCAGAGAAGCTAGTGAGTGGGCAGAAGCAGAGTGCAGAAACAGAGAGAGAGACAGAGAGACAGAGAGAGAACAGAGGGCTGGAGCAGGACAGTCGGATAGAGAGTAGAGAAACTATGGCAGAGTATTAGTGATAGAACTGAAATCTGATAGTAATAGTGTAGCTATGAAGGACAAGGAAATGGGAAACTTAGGATGATTCCTGGCTATCTGGTTTGAGGGTCTGTGTGGACAGTGGTGCCATTCACAAGAAAAGTATTTAAGGAAAAAGAGTAGATATTGGGGGAATAGGAAATCTGATATGGACATGTTGAGATTGAGATGCCTGTGGGACATTTAGGTAAAAATACGTGTCAAAAGTTATTGGGCTTAAAGCAGAAAGCTGTTAGATACACAGTCTTGAAGTCAGGGCAGAGAGTTGGTTGAAGATGTATACCTGGGAGTTGTCAGTAGCTAAAGTCATGAACTTGGACGACATTACGTAGGGTGAACCATTAGAGTGGAAAACCATGTAGGGCTCAGGAACAAAGCCTTGAAGATAAGTTCATTCCTTAAGGAAAACAGGTGGGATAAGGAGACTCCAAAGGATATAGAGCTGGGGTATCCCATCTTTTGGCCTGCTGGGGCATATTAGAAGAAGAATAATTGTCTCAGTTCACACATAAAACACACTAACACTAATAATAGCTGATGTCCTAAAAAACCACAAAACCCCCAAACCCCTCAAAATCTCATAATGTTTTAAGAAATGTATTAGGATGCATTCAAAGCCATCCTGGGCTGCATGAAGCCCATAGGCTATGGGTTGGACAGAGACTAACCAGATGCTTCTGGAGAATGGCCTGGGAATGTGTTGTCATGATGGTTATGGAGGAGAGAGGCAACGCTGTCCAATGCCCATAAAAGATCAGGTAAGGAAAGAGACAAAGAATCTTTCGGCTGGGCACGGTGGCTCACACTTGTAATCCAGCACTTTGGGAGGCCTAGGCGGGCGGATCACGAGGTCAAGAGATCAAGACCATCCTGGCCAACTCCATGATACCCCATCTCCACTAAAAATACAAAAAAAATTAGCTGGACCTGGTGGCACGTGCCTGTAGTCCCAGCGACTCGGGAGGCTGAGGCAGGAGAATTGCTTGAACCTGGAAGTTGGAGGTTGCAATGAGCCAAGATCGTGCCACTGCACTTCAGCCTGGTGACAGAGGGAGACTCTGTCTAAAAAAAAAAAAAAAGAATCTTTTGGATTTGGCCATAAGGTGGTCATTGGTTACTTCAGTGAGGTCAATTTCAGTGGAAAGAGGGCAACAAAGGTTAAATTGCATGGACAGAGGAGTGAATGGAAAGGGAAGAAGTGGAGATGAATAGTATAGATGATTCTCATAGAAAGCTTGGCAGTGACCCTAGCTAGAGGGAAACAAAAAATTTAGAGTGTTTTTTCTGCTTTTGTTTTTGTTTTTGATGAGAAAGGCTTGGTGGTGTTCTATAATGAATGAACAGAATAACAAGAGTGAGAAGTTCAAGAAACAGGGGAAAAGGGGGAAATTGTGGAAATGGAAAAAGACGGGATCCACAGAAGAGATGGATAGGTTTCTTTTGTAGGACGGGTTACTCTTGTAGGAAAGACAGATAAGAGGAGGTAGGGGTGAGTCCAGAGACCTTACATGGATAGGCAAAATACTGAGAAGTTTCTAAATAATCTTGTCTATGTTTTTTTCCCCCTAAATGTAAGTGGTGAGTTCATCTCTGGAAAGTAAGATGAGAAATGTTTGGATAATGGAGAAGAAAATTGATGGGGAAGAAAAAAACTTGAAAGTATATGAGAGTTCAGTTGCAAATAAGAGTCCCTTCTAGCTATTATAGGCAGAAGAGGATTTAATACAGTGAATTGGGTGCTCACAAGATCAGCGGAAGGGCTAGAAGGCCAAACTCTAAACTGAGACTCTAGGAATGAATCCAGGACATCCCATCCCTGACTTCCCAGAGGAGTTGCTGCCCCTACCACAGTCAGGATGGAAGCATTCTCATTAGCTGTGATACGGGAATCAGGAAGGTGTGGCTGCAACTTCTGGATACAGAGGGAGGGTTTTAAAACAAGTGTTTCTCATTGGCAGACCTAAGTAACAATTTAAACTCTATCTGCAAAGGACTCTGGGAAGTTTTTAGATTTTTTTAAATCTCCGCAGTATAGGAATGCACAGTTACATTTCCATACTTAAATTCTAATAAAGCAACAACACCCAGTTGTTGCTCCTAATATAACTATTGTTTGATACAAACACCCTCCCTTGCACGCAAGCATATGTTCATCCATTCATTCACAGTAGGTGCCAGAAGTGGTGTTGATATGGATAGTAAATACACCAGATCTTGAATAGCAGCTACAATTGAAATTAAAATAGAATTTTTCTTATATAATCTTCCATCAGTCTCTAGGTTCAAGATACATCTGCACAAGCCAAAGAGGTAAGTTAAATGAGAATATCATAGATATTACTACGCATTTTCTGGTAAACTGGCTCTTAGAAAATGAAAAAAATATATACCCTGATGTATGTTTGCAAATTGCCATGGTGTAAATACTCCCACTATGGCTGATGTCAAACTACCAACATGACATCACTAAAGATGAAGTTGTGAGGCAGTGTTAAAAATCTCATGATAACTATTCTCATGAATAAGTGATAACAATGATAAAAATTATCATGAGCCTGTACTAGCTGATTTCAGCCAACTGGTGGGTCACCAACCTTGCATTTTTCAAGTGTTCTGTGGTGGCACTAATCTCTGTAATTCTCCTAGAAATGTGACATTGGTTCTGATTTACTGCTTTGTTAGGAAGAAGATTCACTAGGAGTTTTCACTTGGTCCTTCTTATCTTGACAGCCTTTAATCAATAGGTCAGGAAATCAATATGGAGAACCTGCCTATTGCTGAGTTATATATCTATTCCAGCTATACATTCAGGACCTAGAGAGATAACCACAGATGGGTATGAATGTATTTGGCCCACTATGAAATGGTTTGGGTCCAAATGCCATTTATCTCCTTACTCCCATGAATTTCCACTCAACCCATGACCAAGGACTAGCATTAGCTCAAAGCCAGTAATAAGCCCTGAAAAGTGTAATATTTCTCTTTTCTTGGTGCAAAGTCACTCTACTAAATGACCACAATTCCCTTGGTGGAAAATTGGGAGGAAGATTTACAGTGTAAACTTGCAATGTCATGTGCTACAGAGTACACAGTATTTCTAGACATCTGACTTTAGTGTGGGAATTTAGTGAAAAGTTATGATCCCCTGATTCTACAATCAAATAGGACCTTAATGCAATGCCCTATATATTGTAGTCGTTGGTATCCATGGCCAATTAGCCATCAGCAAGTTCTCTGTGTGTCAGTCTATTATGACTACTACTCTGGCCCTGTTGCCTTAAATGTCCCCTTCACTTGTGGTCCCTGTGTGTTACTACATAGTCAATGCTCGGATCTCATTACTCCCCTTAAACTTCAGGAACACATGCAATGGTAGTATCTCCCTCATCATCCCCAGTGTATATGCTATGCTGCAACTGTAGCACCTTTGAAGGAGGCTGGTACTCTCCTCATCAAAGTATTTGTCTCTGTCTAGATAAAGGGAGAGTCCTCTGGTCCCTCCCAGGGAATATACTGCTATAACGTGTTTTATTGTGCTTTGCTTTATTACACTTGGCGGACATTGTGCTTTGACAAATGGAATGCTTGTGTCAACCCTGTGTTGAGCAAGTCTATCGGCAACATTTTTTCCGACAGCGTGTGCTCACTTCATGTCTCTGTGTCACATTTTGGTAATTCTCCCAATATTTCAAACTTTTCTTTGTTGTTGTATCTGTGATGGTGATCTGCGATCAGTGAGCTTTCATATTACTGTTGTAATTGTTTTGGGGCACCATGAACTGTGCTCATATAAGATGATGAACTTATTCGATAAGTGTTGTGTGTGTTCAGATTGCTTCATCAGTTGGCCATCTCTCTCCCTCTCCTCTGGCGTCCCTATTCCCTGAGACACAACACAACTGAAATTAGGCCAATTAATAAACCTGCAGTGGCCTCTAAGTGTTCAAGTGAAGAATACTTGCATATAACTCTCCCTTTAAATCAAAAGCTAGAAATGAGTAAGCGTAGTGAGGAGGGCATGTTGAAGACATGATAGGTCAAAAACTAGGCTTCTTGTGCCGGTAAACTGAGTTGTGAATGTAAAGGGAAAATTTTTAAGGAAATTTAACGTCCTATTCCAGTTAACAAACGTTGGGAAAGTGAAAAAGCCTTATTGCTGACATGGAGAAAGTTCTACTGGTCTGCTTAGAAGATAAAACCAGACACAAATTTCCCTTAAGGCAAAACCTAATCCCGAGCAAGGCTCTAGCTCTCTTCAATTGTCTAAAGGCAGAGAGAGGTGAGGAAGGTGCAGAAGAAATGTTAGAAGCTAGCTGTGGTTGTTTCATGAGATTTAAGGGAAAAAGCTGTCTTCATAACATAAAAGTGAAGGGTTAGGCAGCAAGTGATGATGCCGAACTGTAGAAGCTCTGAAGCTCTGAAGCCAGGCATTGACTCCTTCTCTCTATCTATGAAACCCTGATATGGTTTGGATTTGTGTCCCTGCCCAAATCTCATGTTGAATTATAATCCCCAGTGTTGGAGGAGGGGCCTCGTGGAAGGTGATTGGATCGTGGGGATGGTTTAGAAGCTGCAGCAGGTTATCCAGAAGATCTAGCTAAGATCGTGCATGAAAGCAGCTACACTAAACAACAGATTGTCAACAGAGATGAAGCAGCTTTCCATTGGAAGAAGATGTCATCTAGGGACTTGTATTAGTCCATTCTCGCACTGCTGTAAAGACATACTGAAAACTGGATGATTTGTGAAGAAAAGTTTGATGCACATTTCCACAGGCTGTACAGGAAGCATGGCTGTCAGGAAACTTACGATCATGGCGGAAGGCAAAGAGGAAGCAGGCACATCTTACGTGGCGGGAGCAGCAGGAAGAGAGCAAAGTGGAAGATGCTGCACACTTCTAAACAAGCAGATCTCAGGAGAACTCTGTCATAAGGCAGCATGAGGGGGATGGTGCTAAACCATCAGAAACCATCCCCGTGATTCAATCCCCTCCCACCAGGCCCCATACCGGGGATTACAATTTGACATGAGATTTGGGCAGGGACACAAATCCAAACTCTATCAGGGTTTCATAGCTAGAGAGGAGTCGATGCCTGGCTTCAGAGCTTCCAAGAACAGGCTGACTCTCTTGTCAGGGGATAATGCAGCTGGTGACTTTAAGTTGAAACCAATGCTCATTTACCAATCCAAAAATCCTAGGATTCCTAAGAATTAGGCTAACTCCATCATCCTAAGCAAATTAACAGAGGAACAGAAAACCAAGCACCACATGTTCTCATTTATAAGTGGGAGCTAAACATGGAGTACACATGGGCACAAAGAAGGGAACAGTAGACTCTGGGGCCGACTTAAAGGTGGAGGGTGAGAGGAGGGTGAAAGTTGAAAAACTGCCTATCTCGTAGGTATTCCTGTAGTTAAAGCATGGATGAGCCAGTCACATGTGATCGATTCAATGTATCTAGCTCCCTAAATCTTTGGATGTCTTCTACATTATACTTAGGAATATTTTGGCATCTCAGTTGCACTTGACTATTACGGAATTCAGGCTTCAGTTTATCTATGAAAGTAACCATAGAACTTGTATTGGATTATTGAGTGTGTATATCAGCTCCAGAATCTCTGGTAAGTACAATCATACTGATAAATTTAGCCAGAATTAAAATTATACTCTTCTCCCCTTCCCAAGCATGGTTAGAACATATTCCTGTGCCTATTCTCCAGGTTTTAAAGTGAGATACAAATTTGCATGTTTTGGCGTGTAAGCATTGCCTGAGTATAACTTTACAAATGGTTCCCTGGGCATGGAGAGTGTTTCTAGTCATGGATCTGGAGGATGTGTGAAGCAGTGGGGGTGGAGAACAGTCATAGAGTCTTCCACCAGGTGGCAGGACCACCCTCGTTAAGTAGGGTAAGAGGAATTGTTTCTACTAGTGAGAGAGCTTGGCAGAGTTAAGGGTTAAGGGGCTTCAAAATTAACTGAGTTCCCCTAAATGTCACCATTCTAATCTTACAGAATGGTCTTTCCTAATCATTGCCCTAACTTTCACATGTGAAATTGGGTGAGGCTATGAATTCAATCTGTGTTGTGAATCAGCAACCAATAAGATAAGAATCTGTGTCTAATTTTCAGCTACATCAACTCACTAGCTCTAAGAGATAAGATATTATTTTAGGATAATAATAAGACATTCTTCTAGGACAATTATAGGAAAGCCTTGGTTCTCTGGCTGTATTTTTAGCCACAAATTTAGAACCCTGAGCTTTTTATTATATTACTTTAAACGCTCCTGGATGGTTAGAAGTAGCCAGCCTACCTGATAGACCTCGTATTCTTCATGACTATTGAACTCTGCTGTGGCCTTCACCCTTTGATCTGCCAAAACCATTTCTTTCTTTCTTTCTTTTTAAATTTTAGTTACTTTTTATTGAAAACTGCACTGGACACTAAATGTCCACCTATTTAATAAACAAATACAGTAATGGTAACTCACACTAAAATAAAACATACTTCTGTTAGCCATTATTTTTCTGTTTGGGACAATTTTAAAGTTTTTCTTTTGTCACAAAAACAGGATTTTACCCTCACAAAGGCTCGAAATAGGCCATCTTTCAAGCAAAAAGGCAATGATTCACAACAGATTATGAATAGAACCTGTAACTAGTTGATACAAATCTAATAGGATTTGTTAAAATCAGTCACATCTAATACATCAGAAGTGTTCTTGAATAAAGTATCACATGAAGAAAAGACTTCATAAAAGTCTGAAAAAGTGGGTTTGTTCATAGACAAGCTGACAAGTTACTATAAAAAGTGTTTCCTGAGACGTAAGGAAATGCAACATTATTCTTCTTCAACCCTTTTAGTTAAATAATTCAAGACTTTCCAGAGGATCTGAAACTGAGAAACTATATTTAAGTACAAATAGCTTATGAACCTTAATACTTTCTTTCTGCATCATCAGAGGGTTTTACAACCAACTTTCCCACTCATATGCAGTTCTGTGAGACACGTTTCTCTGTACAGGAGCATAGACTGTCTTCGATCCTATGTATGCAGATGTCCACCACAGTCAAAGCGTTTTCTCCCCATTTTGTAATAATGTGATCTTCCTATTAGCAAAAAGAGGTAACCAGCCCCTGTAGACTGAAGGGAGTAGAGTCAGGATGAAGATTTCCCCTTACTATTTTTTATTTTGATGTTTGAACTCTTGATGCAACATTCTAGTGCAGGGTGTTCAGGACCTGCTGTGCCCAAGGGACTGATAAAGGAAAAAGCTCTATTTATACTTTGTGATTTGATGCACAGATGAAAACCTTAACACGCAATAACAAAAGTTAGTCATTAACAAATTACATCTTCGTCTTTCAGCGCTTCTGTAAGCAGACGTATCTTCAGTTTTCTAGCTCTTGTACTTTTAACACTGCAACATCAATGATGCGTAGGTCCAGAATCAATTTTAAAAAGACCATTAGATTCTTTTTCTCTTAGTTCATTTATTTTGCACTGTCTCTTGATCCCAAATGCATCTGAATGATTACCTTTCAGCATTCTCTGCTATTGCTCCTTGGGGTGTTCTCAATTGTCCCCACGTTTTGTGGGCTGGTTGGGAGAGGGTGCTTGGGAAGGATGTGCCACTGTCGGGAGGTTGTGAGTCACTGGGATGCTTCCAGGGACAATCCCTTCCGTGGCTGCAGGGAATCCACCTGGAGCCACACCCACGATGCCTGGTGGATATCTGTATGTGGTACCATTCAGCTCAGGATGAATTGTTTGCTGATTTACTACTGACCAAGGCACTGATGTGACCAAGAATTCCTTGTTCACACAGTTTCTTAAACTTTCTGGGATGTGACCTGTGATGGCACGTCGGATCTCGGTGGCAGCCGCCTCCCTCATCTCTGTTTTCACCTGCTCGCTGTACCAGACAGTGTGAGGATCCTGCCCTCCTTGACAGCCTGCGCTAAGGCTTTCTCGTCCACCAGGCCACCACGGGCTGCATTCACGGGAAATACGCCCTGCCTCATCTGCTTTATAGTAAAGTCATTGATGAGGTGGTGGTCACGTTGGTTGAGATTGCAATGCAAGGAGACCCAGTCACTGATCTCTGATACAGTAAGTCCTCAGGGTATAGACGAGGCATCCCCAAACTTCAGCACACGGGCTGCATGCGGACCCCTGAGGCCATTTATCCAGCCCCCCGCCGCACTTCAGGAAGGGGCTTTTCATTGGTGGTCAGTTAGAGGAGCACAGTATGTGGCAGTCCTCCAATGGTCTGAGGGACAGTGAACTGGCCCCCTGTGTAAAAAGTTTGGGGATGCCTGGTATAGACCTTTTGAACACCCAGGGACCACTCTATCCCATCCTGCAAGTAGGGGTCATAAAATATGATGCTGAATGCAAAGGCCTTGGCTTGAACTGCAACCACCTGCCCCTTGCGACAGAAGCCAATGAGGCCCACAGCGTCTCCCCACGAATGCAGATGGCTTCTGAGGCCACCTCGTGGATCTCCTCCACACTCTGAACCCACGTGCCTACCTGGCACAGCCACTTGTTCCTCCGGTACAGACTGAGGATGTGGCAGATGGTGGAGCTGGTTGTCTCTTCTGCGGCTGCGGATGGGATGTCGCACACACGGCCTTGGTGTCCACGTTGTTGTAGCCACACCTATCCTCACGATCACCCTCAGGGCCTTGAAATTTTCCAGGTCCTCCCTGGTTAGGGTGATGGTGGTACATCTTGGCAACCATGGCTTCATTTAAAACCTTCTCGTGGTTCTCCTGCAAGGACTGTTTGAAGAAGGCCATGGTGGCCAGGTCCTTCAGGATAAGTGTCTCTATGGTGCAATCTCAGAGTGCCACAAGGGTCGGGAGTGCAGGAGTCCATTCATGATACCTTCACAAATTCTGTCCAATTGCCATCTCTTGACTTTGTGCTTATCCACAAGGGCCATTCTTTATGGAACTTTGCAACTCTCAGATCAAAAGGCAAAGCAGTCCTCTAAGAACTTAGAGGAACTCGCAGGAGTCTGAGTGCATGTTGCTTGCAACTTGGTCACCATTGGGCAGTCAATGAACGAACCTCTCCATGACGCCAGGTCTGGAGTGCCCGTAGTCCGTGATGTCAGTGGGTAGAGGCTGCTCTGGCCTGGGGCAGCCAGGTCCCTCGCCCTGCTCTGAGCCTCAGGAGCAAGCTGGGGGCCTACCCTTGTGTCTGCATGGTCTTGAGGCTCCTCCCCTCCTCTTGGGGCCCCACAGATGGGATGGAGGGGTGCTGGGCACCCCACTGGCATGAGGTGGCATTCCACTGGACCTCAGCCACTCCAGTCCTAGCTGGCCCACCCAGCCCATTTCTTTAAAAAAAAAAAATTCTTTATTTCATGTGACCACAGATAATGCATTAGGACAAAAGCTGCTCTATGAAGAGAGAATAAGAACGTAACTCTAACATGAAGTATGGTGGCAACGGAAACGAGAGTTCTATGGCATAATTTACAAAGGACTTTGACATAGTTTGGCTGTGTCCCCACCCAAATCTCAACTTGAATTGTAATTCCCATAATTCCCATGTGTCATGGGAGGGACCCAGTGGGAGGTAATTTAATCTTGGGGGCAGTTACCCTCCATGCTGTTCCTCCTGATAGTGAGGGCTCACAAGATCTGAGGGTTTTATAAGGGGCTTTTCCATGTTTAGCTCAGCACTTTTCCCTCTGGCCACTATGTGAAGAAGAACATGTTTGCTCCCCCTTCCTCCATGATTGTAAGTTTCCTGAGGCCTTGCCAGCCATGATGAACTGTGAGCCAATTAAACCTCTTTTCTTTATAACTTACCTAGTCTTGGGTATTTCTTCATAGCAGCCTGAGAATGGACTAATACATTCTTTTAGAATAGAGATCCCTGTAGGCTAAGAAAGCAGCCTAGTGGAAAGGAAAAGCTAGGAGATGCAAAGAAGACGATGAGTAATGGGACAGAAGGAAGGAGCAAGTGCTTGGAGGGGCCCGAACTTCAAACAGGAAGAAGAGTTCAAATGCAGTAGTGATGCTGGGGAGTGATCTGGGGGCTGGACAGAAAAATATCATTAAATCAGAGAATGAGCTCCAATGAGTGGATAGATGGGGAAAATGAAAGCTGAGTCATTACATAGGAGAGGGATGTCAGGAGCCTGAGATCTCAGGGTCAGAGCAGCCCTGAAGGATGACAAGGTTCAGGTGTGTCCTCTCCTCTGGCTGGCTGAAGTGCTAAGGTGATCTGAGACGTGTAAGCTGATAAGTTGTCAGTCTAGATGTGAAAAGGTGAGAGCAGCAAAGTGTGGGGATGGACTTCATGAGCAATCTGGGTGTGTACAGTCTGGAGGAAGGTGGGATTGGAAAGAATCCTGTGGAATGGCAGATAACACAGAGGAATGAGGGTGGGTGGGTGCGACATCAGAGGATGAGCTGGTTTTATGAGGAGGACATGCTGGTGGAGGGGCCTGGAAGTAGCTGTAAGTACTTCAGTCTCCCTAACCTTCTGCTCTGGGGCAAAGGGTGAATTCTGTTAGTGAGCTTTGTGAGCAAATGAACTCAATGAGGAATTAGATGAAAAACAGCTCAGTGCCAACCACCCAGTCAGCGCTCAGTGAATGTCGGCTCGGATGGTTGTTAAAGAAAGGAATCAGTGGAAGGACTAAAAGATGGGCTGATGGAGTGACAGAAAGAGGGGCGGGTCTGAAAGTGATGAGGGGACAGGTGGGAGCAGTACCAGAAGTGGTGTCTTCCATCACAGGGCTGATGAAGGCCTCTCTCCCACCTTCCCTCCCCTTCCCTCCCCTTCCTTCCCTTTTCTTCTCCTTTCCTCCCCTTCCTTCCCCTTCCCTCCCTTTCCCTCCCCTCTCTTCCCCTTCCCTCCCCTTTCTTCCCCTTCCTTCCCCTTCCCTCCCCTGTCTTCCCCTTCCCTCTCGTTCTTTCTTCCCCTTCCCTCTCGTTCTTTCTTCCCCTTCCCTCCCCTTTCTTCCCTAAAAGCTTTATGAAGACATAATGCACATACCATACAATTCACCCATTCCAACTATACAGCTCCATGGTTTTTAGTGTATTAACATAATTGTGCAGCCATCACTACAACTGATTATAAAATATTACCATCACCTCAAAAAACCCACCCCAACAATCCTCCTGTATCCTTCAGCCATCCCCCCTAATCCTAAGACACCACAAATCTACTTTCTGTCTCTCTATTTTGGACATTTCACATAAAGGGAATTCAAATGCACGATAAGCAAATTTTTTCTTAAATCACATTTTAACTGTAGTAATACTTCAATGCAAAGAAATGAAGCACTAATGGTGGACTCTCAGGCACTAGCAACAGGCATGTGCATTGGGAGCGGGCGAGGAGGGGGCAGGATTTGGAGATTCAAATGTTGCTTCCTCTATGCATAAGCTGCTCTGCTTGTTTTTCCTCTTGAAATGTGCTTAGAAGGGAAAATGTCAAAAGCCAACCAGCCACAGAATCCAGGAGAAGGCCAGTGAGTCACTGCAGCAGCTGAGGCCCTGCTGAGCATTGCACAAAGGCGAGGCTGGGGAATCTCTGCCCTTGGGGTTTCCCTCTTGAGGGGAGACCACGATGTGAAGGTGTGTGGGTGGGAAGAGACCTAACAGTGCTGATGGGGAGCTGGCAGCTGGGGTGGAGAGATCGTGATGGTGGATCCCACAGCACGTTATTATTATTAAGGAAAAGATCAGAGGGAGGGGCAGAAAACTACGTAAGGGACTGCACAGAGATCATTCCGGGGTCCTGACCTGTCGTTTAGTACCCCAGCTCCCCCATGGAACACAGTAACCTGTCCAGGGAGCGGTCAGGGCTCACCCCTGTTTCTCAAAGAGTGGGCGTAGACCGAGCAGCTCCTGAGATGACGTTGGGTGATTCACCCTGTGCCAGCCCCTAAATAACATTAAATCACCCACTAAAAATAGTTCTTTCCTTTTAAATTCATTTTTAGACCTTTCGAATCAAAGAGAAATGATCAACTTGGTGCCCGTATGTTTCTAATGCCTCACTAACATCTGCTCACTTATTTTTTATTTTTATTTTTGGGACAGGGTCTCACACGTCACCCAGGCTGGAGTGCAGTGGTGCAGTCTTGGCTCACTGCAGCCTCAACCTCTTGGGCTCAAGCCATCCTCCCACATCAGCCTCCCAAGTAACTGGGACCACAGGCATGCACCGCCACGCACAGCTAAGTTTTTGTAGAGACAGAGTTTTACCACGTTGCCCTGGTTGATCTCAAACTCGGGGGCTCAAGCAATTGGCCCGCCTTCATCTCCCAAAGTGCTAGGATTACAGGCTTGAGCTACCCTGCCTAGCTCATTTCTTTTTTAAATAAAGAGAGTGGATCTTAGAATCAGGGTCCATCACAGGAATGCTATCACCCTAGAATTTAATAACATTGTTTTGTGAATGTATTTTATGTGTGAAGTTGGTCTTCCATTACAGGTAGTGATATAAAGTTTCCATCTTAAACATATTTTTTTTTTAGTTTAATCAGTGAGTCAGTGTAAAGGAAAATTAGTTACATAACAGTGGGTGGGATGTGTATATGGCAAAAATGGGGATAGTGGTCCATAAAATGACCAGGGCAGATGAAAACTGAACTGGGAAAATGGTCTGTTCTGTTTCAGCTCAGCTGGTCTGTGACTCAGTGCTTCAGAATATGAGAAATGCCATTGGGGTCAGCCTGAGAGTCTTCTGACTTTGAGTCAGCCATGGACCCCATGTTGAGGGATGGCTTCCCCAGCGCCTAGACTTCCCTCATTGTTGCTGTTACCTCACTGCACTGCAGTGGGCAATTTACTTGTCTGTCTCTCTCACCAGACATGGAATCACATAGCTATCTTGTTTGTTTAATATCTCTAGCACCCAGCATGGTACCTGGCACACAGAATCCTCAGTAATTACTTACTGAGTGTAACGAATGAATGAACAGGTGTCTTCCAGGTGTTTGCCCCTAATGCCCTGCATAGCTGCCCTGAATACGTTTATTCATTCACTGCAATGCTTACTAAGCAGCTACTATATGCAAGATGCCCTGCCCTTAATGGCTTTATTTCCAGTCAACAATCTAGTTATTGTGCAAAGCGATAGTCAAGATCATGTCAGTGGTGGGAGACCTGAGGTTAGCCTGCCCCTCACACTCAATATCTGGGGTGCCTTGGACCATTTACCTTCTTAAGAGTGTCCTCGTGTGTAAAGTGGTTTTATATTAGCTTGTAGGATGGTCCTGAGTCACTTCAGTGAATGCTATTGCATGAATGAGAGAGTCAGAGTAAGTGAATGAATGAAGGAATGAATGACAATGGTCCGGATCAGGTGGGACACAGCCTGGCTCCTCTCATGGCCAGGAAATCCAGGACAGGTACGAGAAATCCTAAGCCTTGAGCTTTGTTTAACCATGCAAAATCGGAGCAAACTGGTGAAAGAAGGGAAAGCTAGAAAAATTCTCTCCTTCAGTGGACCCTGAGGCTGTGGCTGGACCCGAGCAGGGGCCCTTGAGCAGGTGAGCCATGGAACAGACCAGCTGCTCCCTGGACTGCTGAACGTCCCGTTGCTGCGGGTACCCCTCCTCTCAGGGGATGTGGGCCATGTGATGTTGGCATGGTGACCAGTTAGCTAGTCCTCCCACCCCCGTCCTCTGCATCCTAAGATAACAAAGAGGCCCTGAGGAGTAGAATGGGCCCCTGACGGCTCCCCATACTCACGAATGGTAGGGAGAGCCAGGTCCAAGAATGGAGGGGCCTGGCGCTAAACTCTCGCCATGGGAACAATGGAGCCGTTGCCCTGGCAACCATGCAGGCCTCTCCCTGGGCCTCAAGGCTGAGTCTGGGAAGAGGTGTCCTAAGAAAGGGAGGTGGGAACAGAGGGGGGTGCGTCTGTTCTCAGAACTGTCTGCCCAGCACACAAGGGCGGCAGGAGACTCCATCTCCAGGGACGATCATCAGTTTCTGTTGGCCCATTCTCCAGAGCCACTGAGGGAGACCAGGGTGTGGAGACCTCATTGCAGCCTCCGTTGAGGATGCCCCTTCCTGCCTACCCCTCCTCCCAGGCCTCCTGAGGGCTAGTTCAGGGCCGGGGCTGTGAGATCAGAACACAGGGACTGATGGCAAGCATGACGGGTGTAACCTTGGGGTTGTCCCGGAAACTACAATATGTGTGGATGCAGGTGGGGCGTGTAGAACTGGGTGGGGGGTGGGGGTGGGGCAAGGCTGCATTCTCCAAGCTGAGAGCAGACCCTTGCCCTAAGAGGCCCCAGGGGTTTTGTTAAAGTGCCAGCTTCTGGAGCAAGGCAGTCCTGGCTTCAGCTCTGGATTCCATTACTCTGGCTGCATGACCCAGGGGATGTCATTTCATTCCTTGGGATCTCAGTTTCCTTGGCTGTAAAGCAGAAATAATACCAGTGACAGTATGGCGGTGTTGAATAAAGAGGACAGCCCCTGTCAACACAGTGGTGGGTGGGTCGCTCAGTGTGCATTCACTTCCCCTCCCCACTCTCCCCACACCTCTTGTTTCTCCCTCTGGGCACCCGTGGGTCGGAACCCTGGAGGGATCGCCCTGGCCCGGGTTTGTACACAAACTGCCCAGATACCCCATCCACACAAACTCACTCCTTTCTCCCTGCCAGCCTCCCCGTTGCTCCGTGACCTCCTGAGGAAGATGGCCTGTGAAAGTACCAGGCAGGACATGCCAGATCATAGTGCTGGAGTTTGTCTTTGAGAAGTGGTAGTTACCGGTACCCTTTGCCTGTCAGAATGTTCTCATTTTCCCTTTTGAACTTGAGTTGCTTTTGCCATAAACAAACAAAAAAAAAAAAAAAAGAAAGAAAGAAAAGAAAAGAGAAAGTGAAGAGGGGTTGCAGTACACCTTGAAAAAGGCCTGAGCACTCAGGGGCATAGGGGCTGACCACTCAGGGCCCCAACGGTGTCCTGGTCTTATGCCTGGATAGAAGCAGGGGGCTGGAGTAGAACCTGCCTCAGCTGGTGGCCACCTGAGCCCTGCACCCCCATGCCTTTCCCCCTCCACAGTCAGCACTGACCACCTTGGTCACGGAGCCCGCGTGGGTGTTAGGGAGATTAAGACAGGGGACACCATCACAGCCAGACTCCTGGTCCTTTAGATCAAACGGGTCCCTCTTGTGGCTGCTCTCAGAGCAGACAGGCTGGCCGAGAGGGGCACAGGGTGCCTGGAGGGAGAGGCACCAAGGACTCTGAAGCTGCCAAAAGGAAAGCTTCTTCATGGCCTGACCCCCTGAGTTGAATTGGAACTGAAAGCCCCTTTCTGGCTTCTTCCCAAGCAAGAACCTTGTTGAGGTTGAAATGCAGCCATTCTGAGAAGCCACGCTGCATACAGGCTGTGCTGCTGGGCTGAGAGGGGCCCCTGAGGAGGAGCTGGCCACAGGGATCTTGTCCACAAAGTAATCATCTCAGAGAGAAGATCATACACGTAGCTCACGTGCTATTTCTGGAGAATCAGTTAGGTCATAGCCCTGGGCTGGGCTCATTGTGAGGGTGTGTGGGCAGAAACTAAGGAAAACCATACTTGTTCTCAAGTGCCTTAAATCTAGTTTGTGTGCTCATTCCAAACAGAAATTCTTACCTCGGATTCTTGGATTGGCTTTCACAGGGTCCGTGGGCTCCCTCAAATTAGATGCAAAATGTGAGCTCATGAGCATTTTTCTGGAAAGAGGGTCAGTGCTTTCATCAGATTATCAAAGGATTCAGAAGAATAAGAACCACAGCTGAAGTAAATGAGATCACAATGTTCTCATTCAACGGCGCATGAGCCCTTGCAAAACAGTCACCTTGGGAGGGGGTAGACGTGCGCACAAAACATCATCTTTCCTTCCATCAGGGGCTCCTGCAGGCTGTCCCTAGGGACAGCTTTAAAGCTATGAAAGAATCTCAGACTGATTTCTTCCTGACCACATTTCATTTTTGCCCCCAGAGTGACCGAGCTTGATCACCCACCTTAGTCACCAGCTTTGGATCCAAATGACTATTGGCTGTTTCCAAAAATTCCATCCACCTTAACAAGGCAAAGATTTGTCACCCTCAAGAGTATCCAAACAAACATGATGATATTACTGTAGGATTTCCCAAAACTGCCTTAGGAACACAGAGTGGGAAAAGAGCATATCCACGTGTGTGGACTCCATGTAGTCTTTTGAGAATGACTAGAGCCCAATAGGTCAGTAGGAGAAAAGAACTGGGACCCTACACGCAACCTACCACAGGCTTGTTCCAAGTTTTGCCTTCAGTGGGCCGGATAAAGGGAACCTTTGCTTCGGGCTCTCCATTCACTGTACAATTCTTGAATGAATAGGAACCACAGCCAGGTCTAACTTCGCAAACGATGAATTGTAAACATAACAGATTAACCAGCAATACCCAGAAACTGAGATGAAGGGTCGAAAGAACATGTAGAGGATGTCAGAGAAAAGAGAGGTCACAGAGGCCAGGAACGTCCCATCGTTCATACAGCCTTCAAGAGATGTTTATTGATATCCACTTAGAACCGAAACAGGAGCTCCCAGTGGAATCGAAAGACAGACACACACATAACCAGCTATAGATCCATGGAGAATATGTTTTAACAGAGGAACGTGCAAGGCACTAAGTTCACTGAGGAAGTGACATTCCCAAAGTTCAGTCAATGTGGCACGAAATTCACCCCAAATTGACAAATCCTCCAAGAGTTGAGGAGTGAATGGAGAGCACAAAGCAAATGTTCTCTTTATGCGCCCCACTGAAGACAAAACTCGCAAGAAGACCGTGGTAGGTTGTGTGAATGGTCCCAGTTCTTTTCTCCTCCCTGTAGCCTTGTCTGTTGCCAGGTGACTTTGCACCCTGGGCGGGTTGGAATTCCCTGCTCCCCAGAAGTGGGCAAGCAGCAGACATCTGAGACAAGCAGGATCTTTAAAAGAAGCTCACGTGATTCGGCCTGTTCTCTAGCACTCCTGCCACTGCCGGAAGAAGACTCTTCTGGCGACTCAGGAGGCCAAGGCAGGAGGATCACTTGAGTCAGGAGTCTGGGCAACACAGCCATACCTGTTTCTAAAAAAAACTTAATTAATTAATTAAAAAAGAATATCGAGGGCTACTTCGCTGATCATAGGAAGAGAATGAGAGATATGCAGAACAGAGTTGTCCCAACCAAAGTGTCCCAGCCCAGCCCAGCCTGGAGAAGAACCTCCAAGCAGCCTCAAGATGCAGAAGTAATCCCAGTAAAATTAGCAGAACCCCTGTTAACCCAAAGAAAGGCAAGACATAATAATAAAAAAACTGTGGTTTTAAGTCACTGAGTTTTGGGGTAGTTTGTTACACAGTGAAAGCTAACTAATACAAAGGTCCCCTTATCAGAGTTTTCAGTAAATTTCCCACTGTCCAGTTATCTAAAAGACCAGGCACTTTGTGAATTTCATAAAATAGATTCTTTCATCCTTCAGTGACTATTACTGAGAATCCATATCTATTATGTTCGAGGTGCTATGGCAATCAAAATGGCCACAGAAGCTTGAAGTCCAGTTGAGGAGATGACATAGGATATAAATACCGAGAAGGTAGAATGTGATTAAAATGTCACAAAAGAGATCAGAAGAGGAACTAAGAGAGTTGGAGCAATTCCTTTCAAGAGAGGAGGTGATCAGGAAAGCTAGGATCTTAATAGGCAGTGGAGAAAAGAATGGATATTTCCCACAGGGGACTTTGAAAGCCAGGCCACGGAGATTGGGTCTTATTTCTTAAGCAGGTCATTCTCACTTGGCTGGCTAGACAGCTTCTTCCAGAAGCAGTATACTCCCAGGCAGGAGAGTCTCCTTCCAAAAGGACGTGAAATATAGATGACATCACAAGCCTCAGGGGAAAATGCTCCATCAGTTATTCATTCACCCCACAAACTTTTACTGAACCCTGTGCCAGGCTGTGGACTCAATGATGTCTAGAAGCCAACCCTGACCTTGGAGGTTCGGGGAGCTGAGAAAGAGGAATAGAAACACACAAGCACATTGTGGTAGCCTCGTGATGGGTGCTATAGCCTAGGTGAAAACAAGGCACTGTGGGAACCCACAGGAGAGAATGCTCCACTCTGCTTGGTGAGGTCAAAAAGGGCTTCCTAGAGAAGGTGACACAAAAGCTGAGGCTGTGAGTATTGGTGAATGGGGAAACATTTCCCAGGCAGACACAGGGAGGGACTGGGGGAAAAGATACTGGTATTTTCTAGATTTCCATCCTTGACCATGCTTCTTCTCACTCTATTCACTCTTATTCCACTATCTTCTCAGTCCTGTGGCTTCAAATGTCTTCTAGATGTGGATGACTCTTCAAGCTATGTCTCCTCAGAGGTTCAGAGTGACATCTGCCTCCCAGATTTCACTGCATGGGGGTCCCCCAGGACTTCAAATTCAGCCATCCAGAATGGAGGTCCTCATAGTTCACCACCAAACCTGAATCTTCCCTTGAAATTATTTTCTTGGTGAACGAGTCCATCTCCTGCCCAGTCAAGCCAGTGAGTCAAAAGTTCTCTCAGGGCCAGGTGCGGTGGCTCACACATGTAATCCCAGCACTTTGGGAGGCAGAGGTAGGTGGATTGCCTGAGGTCAGGAGTTCGAGATCAGCCTGGCCAACATGGTGAAACCCTGTCTCTATTAAAAATACAAAAATTAGCTGGGTGCGGTGGCTGGCACCTGCAATCCCAGCTACTCGGGAGACTGAGGCAGGAGAATTGCTTGAACCCAGCAGGTGGAGGTTGCAGTGAGCTGAGATCATGCTATTGCGCTCCAGCCTGGGAGACAAGATCAAAACTCCATCTCAAAAAAAAAAATGTTCTCTCAGTTCTTTCTCTTTTTCACTCTTTCTCTGTCTTTCTTTGATAGTAGTAACATACAGATAACATAAAATATACTCTCTTGATCATTTATCGGTGTACAATTCAGTGACATTAAGTGCATTTATACTGTTGAGCAACCAACCCCGCCGTCCATCTTGAGAGCCTTTTCGTCATCCCATACTGAAGCACCAATTAAACAATAACTCCCCATTTCTCTCTTTCCCCAGCCCCTGGTCATCTCTATTCTATCTTCTGCCTCTATTTCGAATATTCTAGGTACCTCGTATAAGAGGAATCACATGATATCTGTTCTTTAGTGTCTGGCTTATTTTACTCAGCATAATATCTTCAAGATTCATCCAGGTTGTAGCATGTCTCAGAATTTCATTCCTTTTCAAGGTTAAGTCATATTTTGTTGTTTGAATATACTGCGTCTGGACATGCAGGCTGTTTCCACTTTTTGGCTATGGTGAATAATGGTGCCATGTGCATGGTGTACAAATAGCTATTCAAACCCCTGCTTCTAATTCTTCTGGAAACACAATTCTAGAAGTGTAATTGCTGTATTGAATGGTAATTCTATGTTTAATTTTTTGAGGACTTGCTAAATTGTTTTCAATAATGACTGCACTATTCCTCCAGCCATGTACAGGGGTCCCAATTTTTCCATATTCTCACCCAACACCTATTGTTTTCTGTTGGGATTCTGTTGTTTTTATTTTATTTATTTATTTATGTTTGAGATGGAGTCTTGCTCTGCCACCTGGAGTGCAGTGGTGCAATCTTGGCTCACAGCAACCTCTGCCTCTTGGGTTCAATCAGTTCTCCTGTCTCAGCCTCCTGAGTAGCTGGGATTACAGCTACTGCCGCCATGCCTGGCTAATTTTTGTATTTTTAGTAGAGACAAGGTTTTGCTATGTTGGCCAGGCTGGTCTCAAACTCCTGACGTCAGGTGATCCACCTGCCTCAGTCTCCCAAAGTGCTAGGATTACACGTGTGAGCCCCCTTGCCCGGCCTGTTATTTTTATAATAGCCATTCTAATGGGTGTGAAGTGGTAACTCATTGTGGTTTTGATTAGCATTCCTCTGGTGGTGAGTTGATATTGAGCAGTATTTTCATGTGCTTATGGGCCATTTGTATGTTTTCTTAGAGAAATGTCTATTCGTGTTCTTTGACGATTTTTTAATTGGTCTGGTTTTTTGTTGTTGAGTTTCAGGAGTTCATTATATATTCTGGGTATCAATTTCTTATTAGATATGTGATTTGCAAATGTTTTCTCCCATTTTGTGGGTTGTCTTTTTACTCTGCTGGTAGTGTCCTTTGATGCATGAAAGTTTTTAATTTTGATGATGATTGTGTCTATTTTTTCTTTTTTTGCTGTCTATACCTCAGTTCTTAATAAAGCTCCATCCCCTTGTAGTTACCCACCTCAGTTTACAACCTTAGTCCAGCCTCGTGTTTCCACATCTCCAAGCTCAACCTTTAAAAAAAATCAATCAGCCACTCTCAAAGACAAATTTAACCATTTCACATCTTCATTTATTTATTTAGCACATTTACGTAGCACCAGGCACGCTACTAGGTGAGGAAGATGGGATTGTGAATAAGAAAGACAAGCTCCAGCCCTCAGGAAGTTTCTGTTCTAGTGATGGAGACAGCCAATTAGCACGGTTTTGAAGTATTTCCGATGGGCCAGGCACAGTGGCTCACACCTGTAATCCCAGCACTTCAGGAGGTAAAGGCGGGAGGATCACCTGAGGTCAGGAGTTTAAGACCAGCCTGGCCAACACGGTGAAACCCCATCTCTATTAAAAACACAAAAATTAACCAAGCATGGTGGTATGTGCTTGTAATCTCAGCTACTTGGGAAGCTGAGGCAGAAGAATAATTTGAACCTGGGAGGCGGAGGTAGCAGTGAGTTGAGATCGTGCCACTGCACTTCAGCCTGGGCAACAGAGGGAGACATTGTCTTAAAAAAAAAAAAAAAAGAAAGAAATTTTTCTGATGTGTCTTCCTTTTCAATAATTTGCCTCTCCCCACTCTCTTTTCTTCTGCAGTATTCCATCATTAAGGCTGAACCATGAAGCTGACATCCTAGGGAAGGAGAGAGAGAAACTGCCCAGAACCAAGAAGTTCATTGCGAACGGAAGGAGTGCTAAAAAGAGGGATCCTTCCAGACAGGAGGAGGAAATAGCACTTCAGGGAGAAGGAAGAGGCCAGGAGGCTGGACAAAGGCCTCTTTGCTAAAGGTGGTGGCAAAGCGCTCTGCTGTCACCAGCAGCAGCGGTCAGCTTCCTGGGGCAGCCAGACCCACCTTGCTGCAGATGGAACCAGTGAAGACTGAACGGTGGTGTTAAGAAACTCCCCTCTGGCCCCTTCTTCCCCTCCAGTCCCGCTCCCGACAAACTCAGATGTGCGCGCTTTATTCTTGTGTCCAGATGCCAGATGAAAAGAAAGATAAGAACAGGAGAATGGGGAAGAAAACTCTGAATAACTATTTTTCTTTTCTTTTCTTTTCTTTTTTCTTCTTTTTTTTTTTTTTGAGACAGAGTCTCACTCTGTCGCCAGGTGCCAGGCTGGAGTGCAGTGGCGCAATCTTGGCTCACTGCAACCTCCGCCTCCCGGGTTCAAGCAATTTTCCTGCCTCAGCCTCCCGAATAGCTGGGACTACAGGCACACACCACCACGCCCAGCTAATTTTTGTATTTTTAGTAGAGACGGGGTTTCACCATGTTGGCCAGGATGGTCTAGATCTCTTGACCTTGTGATCCGCCCACCTCAGCCTCCCAAAGTGCTGGGATTACAGGCTTGTGCCACCGTGCCCGGCCAACTATTTTTCCTAAAGCAACCACACTCTGAACCGAACAGTGAATGAGGTAATATTTAAATTGAGCTGAAAAGACATCTATGAAATTGAATCCAATATCCTGGCCTGGGAGAGAGTCAGAAGAGGACTCGGAGGACAAAGTTGAATTCAGTTACAGTTCAGTTATGGGAACCGAAACGTAATGACTTTTTACCTTCCCCACAGAAACAATTAAGATCATTATCGCTGGTGGCTAGTGCTATCTATAGCTAGGAGATAGATGGCTGCTGTGACAGACAGGACCGAGGAAGCCGATTTCAAGTCACATCACAGCCAGGGAGGGCCCCTTGGAGGAGGTGACCCTTGGCTGAGCCTCGCAGGATAAGAAGTAACCCAGAGGGGAGCCAAGGTGAGGGAGTTCTGGGGAGAGGAATTGGTGTTGGGAGATTGCACAGGAAATGACAGTGGCAATAGGATGCAGTGATCCAGGAGAGGGCATTAGAACCTTTGCAGTCTTCCAACATGATTAAACCCTGCACTGCTCCACATTTTTTAATGATTCCTCATTATGTTCTAAAATAAAGTTCAGATTCATCAGCTCCGAGCCCAGGGCCCTTCTCTCCTGGCTTCTTGGACCTCACACCACTGGGCCTCGTTCCCCATGGATCAGCACACTCCCCCACAAGCCCCTGCAGACACCTTGTTCTTCCCTCCTCTCTGCCTTTCATTCACCTGGGACGCTGGGCTCCCACTTCCCAACCTGCCTAATCCCCTCCCTTTCCTGTGTTTAAAGACTCAGCTCCTGCCATTTCCTCCAAGAAACTTCTTTGACCTCCCCAGGTTGAGGGGATCACCCCGTCCCTTGTGCCCCCACCATTCGTCCTGGGAGCAGCCTCCGTTCCCTCTGCTGTGCCTGTTTGCCTGTCTTTCTCCCCTGTGGACGGCCTGCTTCTTAGGGGCAGGGACTGAGTTGTATTCATTTTTGCACTCTCCATGTTTTTCTGGTAAGTGGTTTTATATATACTGACATTTCCACAGCCTTTTCTGGCTCCCAGTTCTCTCTCTTGAGCTTTAGACTCATACGTCTTCCTGCCTCCCAGATACATTCATGCAATTGGCTTTCAGCAGTGGTTCTGGGGCACAGGTGTGCATCACGGTCACCTGGAGGCTGTTCATGCTGCTGCTGCTGCAAGAGACAGTTTTGTGCACCTCTTTCCAAGTCCCCGTTTAGCGATGCATGTTTAGGGATGCCATATTGGTAGTTTGAAATCAGCCATGGTGGGATTGGCACCCCAGGAATTGGAAACCACCACCCATCAGGGCTTCTCCCTGTCCCTGGAGGGCCAGTTGCTAAGCATTTGGCAGGTTACTGCTAGCCGGAGGGCTAGACAGTTTATTAAAACCCAGATTCTGCCAGGTGTGATGGCTCATGCCTGTAGTCCCAGTACTTTGGGAGGCCGAGGGGGGTGGATCACAAGGTCAAGAGATCGAGACCATTCTGGCCAACTTGGTGAAACCCATCTCTACTGAAAATACAAAAATTAGCTGAGTGTGGTGGTGCGTGCCTGTAGTCCCAGCTACTCGGGAGTCTGAGGCAGGAGAATCTCTTGAACCCTGGAGACAGAGGTTGCAGTGAGCTGAGATCACACCACTGCACTCCAGCCTGGCGACAGAGTGAGACTCCCTCTCGACAAACAAAAAGCAAACAAAGAGAAAACAAAACTCAGATTCCTGGGCCCACCCACAGAGCTCCTGATTCGGCAGGGTTTGAGAATGAGCATTTCTAACAAGTTCCCAGTGATGCTGATGCTGTTGGTCTGGGCATCACTGTCTGAGAAGCATCGGCCTACAGGCACCTCAAAACTATGTCCAAACTTAAAGCCATCAACTTTCCCTCAAACCTACTCCTCCCACTGTGTTTTATGTTGCAGGGAACGGCAGCACCATCTACCCTCTTCTGAAGTCAGAAACAGGGGAATCCGCTCGAAGCCTTTGCCTCTCTGAGCCTCTGCGGCTCAGTGATTAGCAGGTCCCTGCAACTGTCCTGCAAGAACCCTCCTCTTATTCTTCATCTTCTGCCCAGCCCCGGTGCCTGGGCCCTACCTACTGGTGCTTTATCTTATCAGCAGTCCTGCACCAGCCTCCTAGGGGGACATGCAGCTTTCATCCTTGTCCCCATGGTCCCTTCTCTGCATCACTGCCAGGACGGTCTTCGTGGAGTATCAATCCAATCATGTTATACCCAGCCTGAACGATGTCAGCGGCTCCCCATTCATTTTCTTTAGGAGTGCTTCTGTCTGGAGCTCTTATTCCTTTCTCCATCATCAGCACTGGCTTAACTGTCCCCCTCTTAGAAAACTGTTCTGGTTTTTTTTTTTTCCCCCCGAGATGGAGTCTTGTTCTGTGGCCCAGGCTGGAGTGCAGTGACATGATCTCAGCTCACTGCAACCTCTGCATCCCAGGTTCAAATGGTTCTCCTGTCTCAGCTCCCCCTCCTTGAATAGCTGGGATTATAGGTAAACATCACCATGCCTGGCTACTTTTTGTACCATGTTGGCCAAGCTGGTCTTGAACTGCTGACCTCAAGTGATCCACCTGCCTTGGCTTCCCAAAGCGCTGGGATTACAGGTGTAACCACTGCACGTGGCCCTAGAAACCGTCCTTAGCCCTCTCCCCTTCCCAGGTTGTGCTGGAGTCTTTCCTGGGGTACAGCCATTTACCCCAGTCTCCGGATTGCCTCTTTCCCTGCCTGCCTTGTGCATTTCACTGCAAACTCATGAGGGAGGAACTGAGTTCATTAGTTATTTTTTCAAACCTTTTTTTTTTCTATGCTTACCACAATGTCTGGCACACAGCAGGCCCTTGTCTTAGCTCGAGTCACCCCAGAACAAGACTCTAAGAATTCAAGTGCAAGTCACTTATTTGGGAGGTAACCTGAAGAGACACCAGTGGGGGAAGTGGAGAAAGCCAGTGAAAGATGTCCTATCAGGCCCGCTGCCCCCGGGGACCAATAGAAACTCACTCTTGAGCCGGGTGCGGTGGCTCAAGCCTGTAATCCCAGCACTTTGGGAGGCCGAGGCGGGTGGATCACGAGGTCGAGAGATCGAGACCATCCTGGTCAACATGGTGAAACCCCGTCTCTACTAAAAACACAAAAAAATTAGCTGGGCATGGTGGCACGTGCCTGTAATCCCAGCTACTCAGGAGGCTGAAGCAGGAGAATTGCCTGAACCCGGGAGGCGGAGGTTGCAGTGAGCCGAGATCGCGCCATTGCACTCCAGCCTGGGTAACAAGAGTGAAACTCCGTCTCAAAAAAAAAAAAAAAAAAGAAACTCACTCTTGAGTTGGGAGGCCTCTGAGATCTTCATCAGAACCCAGGAAGATCCACCTCTGTGATCTTCCTCAGGGGGGCACCTGTCCACTGTTAAAGCAAACTAACTGTGGCCTGAGGACTCCTTACTTCTATAGTTGAGTCCTCGTGGACGAACATAGCTTAATAGGCAGACAAGATTGAAACCCTAACTTAGAGGTACGCACCTGTAACAGTAGCCGAATCTCAGCCAATCCCAGCAGCCATAGCTCAACCATTCATGGACTGTCGAGTGTTCAAACTGTGTGCGGATAAGGCAAATGCCGTAACCAATCCACCTGTTTTTGTACCTCACTTCTGATTTCTGTATATCACTTCTCTTTTTTTTGGTCTATAAATTTGTTCTCACCATGAGGCACCTCTGGAGTCTCTCTGAATCTGCTGTGATTCTGGGGCTGCCTGATTCATGAATCTTTCATCGCTCAAACTCCTTTAGATGTAATTTGGCTGAAGTTTTTGCTTTAACACCACCAACACCCATCTGTTGGTGAGACTGAGGGGTGCTTCTGAGGGCACCAACTCTCCAGGACTGCCCACCTGTGCAAAGGCCAAATGCATTCCCACAACCAGAACCAAGCCCAAAGTCCCTGTCTGCGTGGTCCCTGCGTCCTGGGCTCGTAGAAGTGGATGCCGAGGGATGTGGGCAGGCCGCGCCGGCTCTGGGACAGCTCTCTGCGTTTGATAGGTAGGTCCAAAAGAAAGGGCTTCCTGGACCCAGCTGACAGCACATTCCAAAGCCCTGAGGCTGGAAGGAGAAGCGTGGGGAGAAGTAATTAGCTCCCAAAAAAGGTGGTGAGCAGACGTCTGCGTTGGGGCCTCCTGAATGGGATGATCCAAGGATGAGTCTTGGTGGTGGAGCTCCTGGTTCAGGGTCACAGTATCCCATGGGACTTTCTGATGATGGAAATGTCTCATATCCGTCCTGGCCAATACAGGAGCCACTGCGGCTGCCGAGTGCTGGAAATGTGGTGAGTTCAGTGAGGAACTGAATTTTACATTTTATTCAGTGTTAATGAATTTATGTGTCAATGTCCATCGGCAGACATGGTTAGTGGCAGGTATGGTTACTATACTGGACAAGGCAGGTCTAGGGGCTCTGTCCACCTCTCCTTTTGCCTCTCTGTCCTGTGCAACTAGAGCGATCATGAACTTCCCTGACAGCAGGCATCACGGTGCCCAGAAACACTGCGCCTGGAATGCTACGGAGTCCTCCCCTTAGTGGCTGACTTTGGTCCTCAGAGCCTCAGCCTTGTGTCCAGCTGCCACCTGCAGGATTTGGAGAGCAATGTGCAGAAGGTGTATTGATCCCTTGTCCCTGAGCTGGAGGTGGCTGGTGCCTGGCAGCAGCCAAGCCCCCTCATCCTCACTGCCCTCTCTTCATGGAAGCCCCTCTCTACGGCATCAGACTGTATAAAGAATGAGTGGTGATCATCATTAAAAACTCAGGACACATTCTCAAAACTCTTGGAGAGGGCTTAGTGGGGAAACCCTGGGCTCCTAGTAGTCACTTGTATGAAGTTAGCTTGTCGTAAGGGCCTTCATGTCAACAGGGGTTTGCGTCTCTGATGGTTAATTTGATGTGGTTAATTTGACTGGGAAATGAGGTGCCCAGATATCTGGTTTGACATCATTTCTGGGTATGCCTGTGAGGGTGTTTCTGGGAATATTAGCTTTGAGTCAGTCCACTGTGTAGAGCAGGTGTCCCTCCGCATGGGAGTGGGCATTATCCAATCCACCTAGGGCCTGCGGAGAATACATAGGAGGAAGAAGGTTCTCTTCAGCTGACAGCTGAGCTGGAACACTGGTCTTCCTCTGCCCTCTGCACTCCTGATTCTCCGACTTTCGGACTTGGATTTTAATCTCTGCTATCAGCTCCCTGGCTCTCAGGGCTTTGAAATACACCACCATTTTTCCAGGTCTCCAGCTTGCAGACAGCAGGTCATGGACTTCTTTTTTTTTTTTTGAGGTGACCCTTGTTGCCCAGGCTGGAGTGCAACCTCTCAGCTGACCGAAACCTCTGTCTCCTGGGGGTTCAAACAATTCTCTTGCCTCAGCCTCCCAAGTAGCTGGGATTACAGGCATTGTGCCACCATAACTGGCTAATTTTGTATTTTTAGAAGAGATGGAGTTTCTCCATGTTAGTGAGGCTGATCTTGAACTCCTGACCTCAGGTGATCTGCCCACCTCGGCCTCCCAAACTGCTGAGATTATAGGCGTGAGCCACCAGGCCTGGCCAGATCATGGGACTTCTAAACCTCCATAATTGCATGAGCCAATTCCTTACAATAAATCATATATGTTTAAATATACATATATATTATAATCACAGACAGTCTCTCTCTCTCTCTCTCTCTCTCTCTCTCTCTCTCGTCTCTCTCTCTCTCTCTCTCTCACACACACACACACACACCCCGTATTGGTTCTGCTTCTCTGAAGAACTCTCACTAATACAGGGCCCATTTGAAAATAATCAAAGGCACTTCCCCGAAGTATTCAGAGATACTAGGCTTTCTGCAATAGGCACCTACAGAAATTTTGGGGTTGGAGGGCATCTGTGGGAAAATGGAATCCTAATTCACGCTCTCCAGGCCATGTAGAAACCCCAAGCTGAGAAACTAACATAAACACATGTTCAGCCAGGTGCGGTGGCTCACGTCTATAATCCCAGCACTTTGGGAGTCTGAGGCAGCCAGATCACCTGAGGTCAGAAGTTCAAGACACGCCTGGCCAACATGGTGACAGCTTGTCGCTACTGAACAAAACAAAAACATTAGCTGGGCGTGGTGGTCCGTGCCTGGAGTTCCAGCTACTCTACTCGGGAGGCTGAGGCAGGAGAATCGCTTGAACCTGGGAGGCGGAGGTTGCAGTGAGCTGAGATTGGGCCACTGCACTCTAGCCTGGGCGATAGAGTGAGAGTCTGTCTCAAAAAAAAAAAAAAAAAAGTTTGAACTTGTAGGGGATGCAGCAGAGACAACCTCAAAAACTCCTCTGCAGGGAAGTGTCCTTGACCCCTTACCCCCCACAATGTATGAAAATACTTGGAGCATTAACTGCAGCTGAATAAGGACAAAAAAATATGAAATATATGAGGAAGTCCAGCATTACTTATTTAGGGATTTATTCATTCATTCAGCAGTTTTTTTCTGGACACCTACTATGTAGCTGGAGGTAGAGATATATCAGGGTACAAAACAAGTCCAAATCTTGCATTCTTAAAGCTTATGTTACAGCCGGGGGTGACAGACGATATATAAGTAACACACATAGCAGGCTTGATAAGCACTATGAAGAGACGCAAAGCACAAAAGGGGATTAGGAAATTGTGGAGGAGGACATCACAATTTAAAATAAATTTAAAATATCATGATTAAACCTCACAGAGAAGGTGGTGAGAAGGTGAGCCAAGTGGATATCTGGGGCAAGAGTATTTCAAGCTAAGGGAACGGCAAACGAAGATGACCTGAAGCATAAGCAAGACTGCAAGTTTCAAAACACAGTCAGGAGGTCAGTGCAGCCAGAGTGAGCAAGAGGGAGAGTAAAAGAGATGAAGCTAGAGAGGTGAACCACACTGTGAATTTGTTTCGTTTTTAGGGTTTTATATTACTGCAAGTCAATAGTTTTAAGCAGAGGAATAGCATGATCTGACTTATGTTTTAACAGGAGTCAATAATTACTCTAAGTTTTTTTTTTTTTTTTTTTTTTTGTGAGACAGACTCGCTCTGTCACCCAGGCTGGAGTGCAATGGCATGATCTCAGCTCCACTGCATCCTCCATCTCCCAGTTTCAAGTGATCCTCCTGCCTTAGCCTCCTGAGTAGCTGGGACTACAGGCTTGTGTCACGATGCCTGGCTAATTTTTTTGTTTTGTTTTGTTTTTAGTAGAGATGGGGTTTCACTATGTTGGCTAGGCTGTTCTTGAACTCCTGACCTCAAGTGATCCACCTGCCTTGTCCTTCCAAAGTGCTGGGATTATAGGCATGACAACAGTGCCAGGCCTAGGATTTTTTTTTTTTTTTTTTACCTGAATAACTAGATGGAGGGAGTTGCTATAACTCATATGGGAAGACTAAAGTTAGATGGTAATTTTGTGAGAAGATACGAAATTCTGTTTTGTATAGTCTATGTGAAGATACTGAGTCAGTAGTGGGATAAATGAATTTAGAGCTTACAGAGGACATCTATGCTGGACATATAAATTGGATGGTCATAAACATAGAGTATTTGAAACCATGTGACTAGATGAGATTACTAAGAAAATGAGAGAATATATTAGGTCGGCGCAAAAGTAATTGCGTTTTTTAGAGTAGTGAAAAATGTCGTCACTGAAGTAAAAAGCTCAATGGATGAATTGAACAGCAGACTAGACACAGCTGAAGAGAAAGTTAGTGAATCAGAAGATAGAATGGAAGAAAGCTATCAAACTAAAGATGAAGAAAAATTTCCTCTATTTTTAGGAAATAGGTGTTTGTGGTAAGTGCTGTCTTTGGGTGAAAGCCCCCATATTAAAAGCTAAAGGTCGCCGGGTGCGGTGGCTCAAACCTGTAATCCCAGCACTTTGGGAGGCCGAGGCGGGTGGATCACAAGGTCAAGAGATCGAGACCATCCTGGTCAACATGGTGAAACCCCGTCTCTACTAAAAATACAAAAACATTAGCTGGGCATGGTGGCACGTGCCTGTAATCCCAGCTACTCCGGAGGCTGAGGCAGGAGAATTGCCTGAACCCAGGAGGCGGAGGTTGCAGTGAGCCGAGATCATGCCATTGCACTCCAACATGGGTAACAAGAGCAAAACTCCATCTCGGAAAAAAAAAAAAAGCTAAAGGTCACTGTCCTAAGCAGTCAAGAGTTAGAATCTTGAGTTAGAATCCAGAAATGGAACAAAATCCATTTGCTTTTGTTTTGACACAGGGTCTCAGTCCAAGGTTGGAGTTCTGTGGCATAATCAAAACTTACTGTCACCTTGAATTCCTGGGCTCAAGCAATTCCACCATTTCAGCCTCCCAAGTAGGTAGGACCTCAGTGTGTGTCACCACACTTGGCTAATTTTTTTCTTTTTCTTTGCTTAGAGACAGGAGCCTGCTGTGTCACCCAGGATGACCTCGAGCTCTTGGTCTCAAGCTTTCCTTCCATCTCAGCCCCCAAAATGGTAGGATTATAGGCATGAGCCACTGTGCTTGGCCTGGAACAAAATTCTTATCAGAAAGGAAAAGATAATTTATTTATAGAATTAAGGAGTTAGTGGCAGGAATGAAGTCCTCGGCTAATAAAAAGAGCTAACATTTATTGGCTGCCTAGTGTGTGCCTGCCCTTGTTCAAAATTCTTTACATGGGTCAGTAGTAGTGGGTGGCTGGGGGATAGGGCTGAGAGGACAGGCAGAACTTCTGTAGGTTAAATGAAGCAGCTTCTCTGCATATCTGCTGGAGTTCTCCCTGATTTAGTCTTCCTCTCCATTTCAATGGCTCCTATTTCCAATCTCTTGTCTTCAATGTTGCTATAGTTTCTCTAGTGTATTGTTGGGTCAGTTAACCATCAATTCAATAAATAACACTTTTTTTTTTTTTTCAAATTAAGCAACTTCATTGTGCCAGGATTTTATATTGTAAAAGTAGGGGACATAGACATTGATTGATTAGACATGGAGCTAAGCATCTGATTGGGGACAAGATACATAGCTCATTTCAATACAGTGGGATGAGTGTCACCGTAGGGATTATTGCAGGTGTCTTAGAAGCATGGCATCTTGAGAACAGTGTCTCAGAAAACCAGTAGAACTAAGTGAAAAAAAGGGAGAAGAGTGCAAGGAGTTGGCATTCCAGGTCGTGGGAACAGCATGATCACAGGCATGGGAATGTAGAATTTTGATGCATGTGGGAAATCCTAAATTGTAGCCTGAAGTGCAATCTGGGGAATGGCTTTCCGTTTCACTCAGGACAAAATCCAAACCCCCTAGCTGTGTGTATGATCTCTTTCATGATGTGGCCCCAGTCTCATTTCTTACCACCTCTCCCACCCACCCTCTATTCTTGCACCATACTGAATTACCTGCAATGACTAACACAGTGCCTGGCTCCATAGTAGTTCTTCAATATATGTTTGCTGAATGAATAAATGAGTGGCAGAAGACAATCATGGAAAGGCAGGCAGTGCTGAGCCATGGAGGACTCTGTTTGGAGTGTCCAAATGGAGGAGGTTTATGCACCTAGAAAAGGCTGCACTGTCTCAAAAGACCCAGTGAATTCATCGGAGAATTCACTCGTGAAGACTCAACGAGATACTGGGTGTATAGCATGGTGGTTGGGAGTGCAGCCTCTAGAATTAGACTTCCTGGGCCCAGACCTTGACTCCATCACTTCCTAGCTGTGGTCTCGGGAAAGTTACTTAAATGTCGGGCTCCAGTTTCCCATTCTTAAAATCAGGATACCAACAGTACATACACTGTTGGTTTGATAAGAGGCTGAAATGAATTGTATTTCCTGTAAAGCTCTTAGAATAATTTTGGAACATACTAAGAGTTCGATAAATCTTTGATGTTTCTGACTGCATACAGCCTCCTGTCTGGCTCAGTGAATTGAAGCTGTTATAATGATCAGAGAAGGTGCAGATCAATCAGTGTCATTAGGAAAAGCTTGGGTAAAAGAGGCCTAGAAGTGGGGCAGAAACCAGAGAGAAGAGGGCACATCTGATGGGGAATGGATTAAGCAAAAGGTTTGGAAATCAGAACAGCAAGGCTGGCCTGACCAGATGTGCCAGGGAGGAGTTCAATGGCTGGGTCTTGTTTAAAATTAACTTAAGCAAATTTCTTTAAAATATCTAGTTTCGGCTGGGCGTGGTGGCTCATGCCTGTAATCCCAGCACTTTGGGAGGCCAAGGCAGGCAATCACGAGGTCAGGAGTTCAAGAGCAACCTGGCCAACGTGGTGACACCCCCATCTCTACTAAAAATACAAAAATTAGCCGGGTGTGGTGGCACACGCCTGTAGTCCCAGCTACTCAGGAGGCTGAGACAGGAGAATTGCTTGAACCTGGGAGGTGGAGGTTGCAGTGAGCCGAGATCGTGCCACTGCACTCCAGCCTGGGCAACAGAGCAAGACTGTCTTGGGAAAAGAAAAAAAATGCAGTCTACAACATGGTGCAGATAACAATAGCTATTCCTTCCTGGGTGTTTACATCGTGCTAAATGCTTCATATTTAAAAAATCTCCTTCTCACAGCTATCCCTGTGAAGAGTAGTAGTCTTATCATTCTCAGATTATTTTCTTTCAGTGAGAAATTCCGTTCAGAGCTAAATACTTGTTCAAGATCTCCTTGGTAGCGAGAGGCGGGACTAAGGTTGGAACGCAGATTTGTGGAACCCATTCTGGGGCTCTCGGAGGCAGGAACAGCCCTCCCACAAAGGAGTTGCTTTAGGGCCAAAGTTCTCATGAGGTCAATGTTCTGGGGGAATCTGCCTTGGAAACTCTCAGGTTCCTGTATGTGGAACAGAAAGGCCGCTAACAGCCGCCCCTTACACTGGTGAGTTGGGCTCCAAGTTTCATTCCCAGTGAGCTGAAGCCAGTGTCAAAGATTAGTGCGAGTTAGAGCTTTGACGTATCTAGTGAATAAGCCCCATAGAGTTCCAGGATGGCAGCCACAGGGCAGGGCTGCTGCCTGCCTTGGCATCATCACGGGGCCTTCACGTCACCAGCCCTGCGGGAGGTACGCATTCATGATCTGTCAGCCGCCATGCAGTGCAGCTTGCCGCCACACCTGATTTGAAGCAGCATCTGAAATGAGGCTGGGAACAATGCTCTGGAGGTCCTTCCAAGTCATTTCAAAGAAAGGTCACGTTCTTTCCTCTTCCTTTCAGATAAGATTTGTAGCTGTCCCTACCCCGTACTCCTTCTGTATAAAACCGACTTGAAGTTGCCTCCATTCAGTGTTGGCTGACCGTCTCAGCTCTTAAAAGGTCCCCAGTAGGCCGGGCGTGGTGGCTCACACCTGTAATCCCAGCACTTTGGGAGGCCCACGCTGGTGGATCACGAGGACAAGAGATCGAGACCATTCTGGTCAACCTGGTGAAACCCCGTCTCTACTAAAAATACAAAAAAATTAGCTGGGCATGGTGGCGCCTACCTGTAATCCCAGCTACTCAGGAGGCTGAGGCAGGAGAATTGCCTGAACCTAGGAGGCGGAGGTTGCGGTGAGCCGAGATCGTGCCATTGCACTCCAGCCTGGGTAACAAGAGCGAAACTCCGTCTCAAAAAAAAAAAAAAAAAAAAAAGTCCACAGTAGAAAAATACTTGCTGAATTATCAACACAAAAGAAATGAAAACCTATGTGCACACAAAAACCTATATGCAACTTTTGTTTTGTTTTGGTTTTTTTGAGAGTCTTGCTCTGTTGCTCAGGCTGGAGTGCAGTAGTGCAATCTCAGCTTACTGCAGCCTCTGCCATTCGGGCTCAAGCGATTCTCATGCCTCAGACTCCCGAGTACCTGGGATTACAGGTGCCCACCACGAGGCCCGGCTAATTTTTTTTTTTTTTTTTTTTTTTTTTTTTTTTTTTTTTTTTAGTAGAGATAGGGTTTCACCATGTTGGTCAGGCTGGTTTCAAATTCCTGCCCTCAAGTGATCCGCCCACCTCAGCCTCCCAAAGTGCTGGGATTACAGGTGTGAGCCACCATGCCCAGCCAAACCTATATGCAAGTATTTAGGGCAGGTTTATACACGATCTCCAGAAGCTGGAAGCATCCCAATGTCCTCCAACAGGCCGACAAACAATGGAACACTACTCAGCAACAAAAAGTATCAATCACTGATCCACACAACGTGGGCACACCTCAACTGCATTCACTATGTTGAGGGAAAGAAGCTGGATTCAAAAGGCCATACAGTAATTCCATTGATATGACATTATAGAAAAGGAATAGCGATAGGGAGGGAGAGCAGATACGTGGCGCCCAGGGTTAAGGGTTGGGGAGTTTTGACTACAAAGGGACAGCACAAGGGCGTCTTTTTGGGGTGACGAAAGTTTTGTATCTTGATGGTTGTGGTGGTGCTAGAACTGTATACCAGAGTGAATTTCATTGTATGTTAAAGTCAAGCCACTGTTGAAGGTTTCAGGAAACAATTGTGGTGAGGTGAGGAAGCAGGGAACCACATCTAGATAAGAGTTAATTTCTATGCCCCCTCCCAGCCTCCCACCCACCTAATGAATAAAGTCTCACTATATTCAGTAACAAACGAGCTTGCTGTTCTCAAAATACAGCTGATAAAACTGGAGTGTGTTGGACTTTAGCTGCACAAAAAACAGAGAGGTCACAGGTATGTCTGATGTAAGAAATTACAGACCTGCTTCTAAGAAATTAGTCTGTGCTAGAAACAAACCCTTCAAGTTCAATGAGCCAATATCTGAGATGATCGGTGTCTTGAACATCCTAGTGAAGCCCATAGAAATGCCGTTTTCAGTGGACTCCTGTCCCAAGGTGAATGCCCGACTTATACAGTGCACCCTAAGGCTGTCTGTGAAACTTAACTTGGGTGAACTTTAAGATCAGTGCTTACCTGAGGGCGCATGACTCTGTGGTTTAGATGATTATTCCTTTGCCGGGAAGGTCAATTATACACCAAACTCTGAACATGTGCTGACAACTTGTCTTTCCTGCTTAAATGCATCGTTCTAGTAAGTTCATCAACTGTAAAACTTAGTGATGGATTTTTTTTTGTCCCCTCACCTTGCTGCTGAAAGAAAGATAGCCGATGTAGGACTTGGGAAGATTCGATCCAGAATTAAAGTTGGGCTTCACAGCTGCCCAAATTCACCAGGTTCTAAAGAAAAATCACACGACAGACCTATTTTGCTCATAAACAACTTTTATTTTCTTCTCAGTATGTGCCCTTGAAGATTCCAAAATGTTGGAGTTTCTGATTCTCCTGGGACCAAAGGTAAAAGCACTGTATGGAAATGCTCAACCTCGGCTCATTACTCTCCTGAGGAGCTAAGTCTGGAAGCCTCAGAGAGAGGGAGTTGACACTCACACCTTATTCCAAGATGGGTAACACAGTGAACAAAGAATTAGTAAAACATAGACTCAGTCTGTAGAGGGCTTCAAATATACATATTCTATATATATAAACCTGTTCTATAGGATTGCAACTTACTGATTTCCTTGTGATTTGTAATGAAAGTACAAATGATAAAGATGTTGCACACTGCTGGTTGCCCCTTCTCAGCCCCCCTCCCTCCCCAACATAAATAACATTACAAAGGTCAGGTGATCCTAAGAATTTCTGTTGTTGTAAATGTTTTGTTTTTAAAAATCATATTCCCCTTCCTCCCCTGCAAACTACCTCTGAGAGTTTGTAACATAGCAGCATGGAACAGACAAGACTGGGACAGCATGGAGATCTAACGGCGAGAGCGCAGAACGTTGCTTCTCGGGCTTTTGCATTTCCATCAACAACAGAGGCTACGACAGGAAGCAGAGAATGCGCAATGCGGCTTCCTCCTCCTCCAAGGAGGAGGTTAGCTGGACCACTGAGAAGAGCCCTAAAGGCATTTGAGGTTTTGGAGACAAAGCGCAGCTCCAGAAATGTCTTGGCTCAGTATTTACACAGTATCTTGAAGCTGCACTTTCTTTTTAAGAAATGTGTGTTTCTGGAGGTGCCTCTTTTGAGGAGGGCTGGGGGAAAGAAGAAACTTAAAAACAAAAACAAACCAATTCCCACATATGTAAAAGTCCTGTTATAAGTCTTAGTTATTTTCACACACATCATTAAGAGTAGATACTGACAATGATTGGTTTCTTATTCTTTTTTGTTTTTTGAGAGCGTGAGTGAAGAGAAAGAGAGACAGGAGGAGTCCGCTAAGGCGAGCGCCGTCCCTTCTTCAGCATTAAGTGACACTGGATGGTCTGGATTCGGTTCTTGGCCGGGACAAACTCGGGCTGAAGCTTCAGGGTGGATTCATACCACACCAGCGCTTTCTCAAATTCTTCCTGTGAGGGACAAGGAGACAAATGTGAGGGGATGGCGCCGCCAGACTAAATATACACCGTGACCTCTTTTTTCTCAAGGAGCACCTCTGTGCTACCGACAAGCCTGCAGCATTGGCTCAATGGATCTAAGTCTCTGGAAAACTCTGAGGTTCTTCTGGGAGAAAACAGCCGCCTTCAGCCCCAAGGGGTAACGTAACATCACAAAGACAACTATGGCAGAGTGCAAGAAGAAAAGGAAAAGGGGTAGAGCAGCTTTACAAACCCCACAACAGTGATAATTGTGGTACTAATAAGAGCTAACATTACTGAGGGCCGGAAATGTGCCAGGCACTGTGCTGGGTGCTTTATGAAATCCTTCCCTTTCATCCTCACAGAAACCTCTGGAACCATGCTGGACAAATGCCCATTAAACATCTGCCTAAAATTTCTAATGTAGCTGGAAAGACGGAAACTAAGTCAGGTATCTCAATTTGACTTGTACATTTTGAAGAGTTTTAAAATTTTCTTTAACATTAAAAATGTTAACAAAGATTGGGAAATGATGCCTGCCATATTGAAGGTGCTAATCTTTTAGAGTTATACTCTCAAAGAAAAGCCCAAATCAACTGGTTTAATGATTTCTTCTAGCCAAATGAGAGACTTAATTCCTTGTTCATAGCAGCAAATTTCACATTTACTGGGGGCAATGACAGATTCTTCAACTTAAGAAGCAGAGAGGGAAATCTGCGTATTCAGCAATACCTCCCTGGCAAAACACTTCTCACCTCTGAAGTCAAGGATGATATATGCAGCTGGTAGCCCAGGACTGCTCACTCGATCAGCCAATTACTGAGAGCATCTTGGGAATAGCAGCCCTATGTGTGAAGCCACATTTTAGAAGAAAATGAATGGTATGATTTGCCCGCTAAATTGGGTTATGACAGCTTTAAGGGGGTCTCCCTGGGATTTTCAGTTCTGAAATCAGTTCCTGTTTCTGATCAGAATGAGGGATCTGGACGATGTCTTTGCCATTTTCTCTGTCCATGGTATTCCATGAAACCAATGGAATTTCATCATTCGCTAACTACTTGGTGAGCACCCAGCAGGGGCCAAAAACACTGTGAGGCACTGGGAACAGGGAGGTGAAGAGGAGTCTTGTCCCCAATGGGCCCGTGGGCTAGAGGGAAAGACAAACATTTAAACAAAAAATTAGAAAACAAGATGAAAATCCCACAAGAAAAATATGCACAGGGTGTCATGAGTGTGACGACAGGTACCTGGTCAAACCTGGAATCCAGAGAGCATGTGTGTGTCTATGTGGAGTGTGAGGAGAGGTTTCCTGGAGCAGGAGGTGTCTCTAGGAAATTGTAGGTAAATCTGACTCTACTGTTAGTGTTAAACTCATGTTGAGGAACTATGTAGTTGCAAATACTTAGAAGAATTTCATGTATCATTTTCAAAAAAACCTCTCAAACCCTTGTCCATAAAATATAACATTGGTGGAACTAGCGATTTCAGACAGAAAGCTTATAGGAAACTGGCAGGTGATGACATATTCAAAGAGGTTTTGAAATCAAAGATGCGCGAGTGTTTGGCAGAGCGGGTGCATTCTGCTCACACCCATCTCTCACCATTGCCACGTAGACATTGCCCAGAGTAAAGTGGTTCACAGCAAAGTGCGGTGCGATCTCCACTGCCATGGTGGCCACTATGACGGCGTCGTTCCAGAGCTTGGCATTGTGCAAGATGTTGGCCAGGCTAATCAGGGGCACATCCTGGGAGGAGGAGGAGAATGGTGAGAAGGGAAAATTGGGTTTTGAGCTTTCATTCTTGTTTCTGGTGATCATAAAGAATACAGTTGGTGTTTCCTGGTGAATGATTAGCACGGTGCAACTCAAAGTGCTTTTCTGCTGTGTGCTACTGGTCTGTGATAGATAAGGTGCTTGTACCAGAATATAAATCAATTACTTCTTTCATTGGCAAAGTCTTGCTTTGAAAAACAAACACAACAAAATGCCAGCTGAAGCAAACAATCTGCTGAGTAATACAGTTGGCTTCTTCTGGTGAAGCTCCTTGTCTCACTGCAGACAGCTAAGAAAAGGTCTGTGTACTGTCCACAGACCACACTTGGGAGTCACGCTGTCAGAAAGCCAAAATAATGTCTGTAATAATTTCCATCATATTATGTGGAGTAGGGGTTGGCAAAGCTAGTCTGCTGCCTATTTTCAAAAAAGTTTATTAGGACAAATCATTCCCAGTCCTCTACGTATTTCTGTTTTCATACTACAATGCTAGAATTCAGCAGTTGCACCAGAGGCTGTCTGGCCTCCAGGGCCTAAGTGTTCAGGATGTTTGCTGACTCTAGAGGTAGACCCTCAGCCCTTCCCTATTGCCTGTCAGTATAGAGTACCAAATGATGGATGCAACAAGTAGCAATACTGCTATTATCACAAATATTCCCTTTAAATGTCTTACCTGAGCAACTGCTACCTGTATCACACCATACTGGGTTCTATAGCAGACACAGAAGAAACAGAAAAAAAAAGGATCTATCTTGGTCCTTATGGGACAGCCATGGAATGCATGACCCTGGATGAGTTCACTGAAGTGCAATAAGGTGCCCAAATGCACAAAGCTAGTAAGAGACAGAGCTGTGTTTAAAACTCAGCAATGCCGGACAGTAAATCCTGTGTTCCTTCCATCATTCCATATGTCGCCTTGATGAACAAAGACGACACCAGCTATGTCTTTAAAAAGTAGAGGATCTAGGCCAGGCGCGGTGGTTCACACATGTAATCCCAGCACTTTGGGAGGCCGAGGCAGGCAGATCACGAGGTCAAGAGAGCGAGACCATCCTCGCCAACATGGTGAAACCCCGTCTCTACTAAAAATACAAAAATTAGCTAAGTGTGTTGGCACGTGCCTGCAGTCCAAGCTACTCGGGAGGCTGAGGCAGAAGAACTGCTTGAACCTGGAGGTGGAGTTGCAGTGAGCCGAGATTGCGCCACTGCACTCCAGTCTGGCAACAGAGTGAGGCGCTGTCTCAAAAAAAAAAAAAAAAAAAAAAAAAGTACAAGATCTGGATTAATGTAGAACTCAGAACACATCAATACAAATGTGCCAATAAAACACTGTACTTTCTCAGCCATCATAATGATAACTGGTCTTCTGAAAAAGTTTGATGTTACACAGGGTTAATCGGTTTTGTTTTGTTTTTTGCGTAAAAAGTGGAAGTCAGACAAGGACCAGGAACTGGCCGATGTATAAGAAAAAAAATGGACATTTGCTTCTTTCTCTGTGCCTGGAAGCAAGCTCAAGCCAAGAGGATAAGCAAAACAAGCCTAAGAGGTCTCCAGGCCCCTAAGGACAAGCTCAACCCAGACTGACTTCTAGGTCTTAGCCCACTTAGGCCAGTGCATTTGCTGTATGTTGGGTGGCTCTGAACACAGCGGAAAGGGGACTAAATGCAGTTACGTTTTACAGTGACCTAGAGGGCCTTCCCCAATGTTCCAACCTGCTGAGGCTGGGGAGGCACGCAGTAGGGACAGTTCACAGGCTTGCTGGGGCGCAAGCCCGGTCAGAGCCTCCGGCCCCATCCCCTCCTTGCACCACGTCCTCACTGGCTGAGCATGAGGAAGGCTAGTGGAAAGGGCAGAATAAACCACGGGGAATGGAAAGAACCAAGGGACAGAAGTTCCCACCTTCTGAGTCCCACTCACCTTCATCTGGTGTGGTGCATAGTGCAGGGCCTGGCGGAGGCAGTCGATGGCCTTCTTTCCCTGGCCTCTCACCCTCCAGTAGAGGGCTGCCATGCTGGAGAGGACCCAGGACGTCTGGTTCTGCAAAGGAATGTTAGCTAAGGCTGGTGTCTTCTCAAGAACATTCTCACTTATTACCAAGATTAAGTTCAGTAACACGAGTCATGGCCGTTCACCTGAGTATTAACAAAGTGCTGGCACTTTCCTCAGCACTTTCTCTTCCTCCTGTCATTCATTAATCCTCAGAACAATCCTATGAGCTGGATACTACTATGACAGCCCTTCTATAAATGAGAAAACTATTTATAGATTTCAGAGAGGTTAAGAGTCTTGCCCAAGTTCATTCAACTACTGAATAGCTGAACTGTATTTCATGTCTATGTTCCATTTTTTTAAAAACTTTTTGAATAGGTAACACATTAACGTTTGAAAAACCACGAAATATACAAAGTTATACAGGGAAATGTCCCTCCCATCCTTGTCTCCACTGTAGATAAGTAAACACTATTTTGTTTCTTAGGTTTCCTTCTAGAATTTCTTTTTTTTTTTTTTGAGATGGAGTCTCACTCTGTCACCCAGGCTGATGTGCAGTGGCACAATCTCAGCTCACTACAACCTCCACCTCTTGGGTTCAAGCGATTCTCCTGCCTCAGCCTCCCCAGTAGCTGGGATTATAGGCGTGAGCCACTGTACTTGTCTAATTTTTGTATTTTTAGTAGAGACAGAGTTTCACCATGTTGGCCAGGCTGGTTTTGAACTCATGACCTCAGGTGATCCACCTGCTTCGGCCTCCCAAAGTGCCGAAATTATAGGTATGAGCCATCATGCCCTGGTGGATTATAACAATTTAATCTCCTGCCAGAAATATATGAGTATCACCATTTCTTTATAGCCCCATCCCAGAGTCTGTCACTAAAATCTTAGGCCTCTGCCAATCTGACGGGTGAGAAACATGGTTTTAATCTGAATTTACCTTCTTAGGAGTGGAGCTGCCCATCCTTTTATATTTGTTAGCCTTTTGTATGTCTATTCTGTAAACTATCTGCTTTTATATTTTGTTAATTGTCCTAAGAGGTTTTTATCTTGTCTGTTGCTAAACAGCTCTTTATATTTTAGGGAGATCATCTTTGCCTATGATATGAATTACAGATACATTTCCCGAGTTTAAAACCTGCTTTTGGACTTGTGGTACACTTTGTGTGATGCAGATTTTGATTGCTACAGAGTTTGGCTTTTTTTTTTTTTTTTTTTTGAGACGGAGTTTCGCTCTTCAGGCTGGAGTGCAATGGCACGATCTTGGCTCACTGCAACCTCCGCATCCTGGGTTCAGGCAATTCTCCTGCCTCAGCCTCCTGAGTAGCTGGGATTACAGGCACGCGCCACCATGCCCAGCTGATTTTTTGTATTTTTAGTAGAGACAGGGTTTCACCATGTTGACCAAGATGGTCTCGATCTCTTGACCTCGTGATCCACCCGCCTCAGCCTCCCAAAGTGCTGGGATTACAGGCGTGAGCCACCGCGCCCGGCGAGTTTGGCTTTTTAATGATCTTCAGTGACTTCTGGATTTTCAGTTGTAGTTAGAAAGCCCTATCTCATTCCAAGGTTATTAAGAAATTTAATTGGGCCAGGCATGGTGGCTCATGCCTGTAAACTCAGTGCATTGGGAGGCCAAGGCAGGAGGAAATCAGCCTGGGCAATACAGCAAGATACTGTCTCTACAAAAAATAAAACATTTAGCTGGGTAGGATGTTGTATACCTGCAGTCTCCGCTACTTAGGAAGCTAAGGCAGGTGGATCACTTGAGCCTAGGAGTTTGAGGTTGCAGTGTGCTATGATCATCCCGCTCAGTGCACTTTAGCCTGGGGGAGACAGAGTGAGACCTTGTCTCTCAAAAAGAAAAAGAAATAAATATCTTACCATTTCCCCTACAGAATTTTTAGAATTTCATTTCTTCATGTTTAAATATTTAATCCATTTGAAATTTAACCTGCTGTAAAGTAAAAGATATGGCTCCAACTTAATTTTTCTCCAGCTAGCTACTAATTCGTCTCAAAATTTAATTAATAATTCACCTGTTTCCCCAGTGAGATACTACCTTTACTATATATAAAACTACAGTATTTAATTTAGGCTGAATTTTGAACTTAGGTGTCTAATTTTAGATTTTTAAAATCTGTGTCATTTGCCACTTTTGGTTGATGATCTCTGACTCCCAGCTGTTACAGAAGAGGCACTCAGAAAACTTAACTGCTTGTCTGATTTCTTTTTTCAATATAACCTTTGTCAATTTTATATTTCCACATTGTCAGGGCATAGTGTATTTACATTCCGGCCGAACACTCTATGCCTCACCTTTGTTCTAGTATTGGTTTTACAGCTGAATGGAATCAGTGATCACTGACATTACTTTTGTGTGATTTTCCCAATCATCTCCTGGTTGGCTAAAGCTCATCTTCTAATAGTTTCCTCGAGAAGAGCTCATGGGAACAATATTCTCTGAGATCACTGCTATGGGTTGAACTGTGTTCCCCCAAAATTCTTTTTTTTTTTTTGAGATGGAGTCTTGCTCTGTCGGCCAGGCTGGAGTGCGAGCTCAGCTCACTGCCCTTCGCCTGCCGGGTTCAAGTGATTCTCCTGCCTCGGCCTCCCAAGTAGCCGGGACTACAGGCGTGTACCACCGCGCCCAGCTAAATTTCTATTTTTAGTAGAGATAGGGTTTCACCATGCTGGCCAGGCTGGTCTTGAACTCCTGACCTTGTGATCTGCCCGCTTCGGCCTCCCAAAGTGCTGGCATTATAGGCATAAGCCATCATGCCCAGCCAAAATTCGTATTTTCAAGTCCCAATCCCCTTTACCTCAGAATATAACTGTATTTGGAAGTCTTTAAAGCAGTGATTAAGTTAAAATAAGTCTATGAGAGTGGGATCCTAACTCTAAATGACTGGATTTATAGGAAGGACCTAGAAGAAGGAGAGACAAACCAGGGTCCCATGTGCGCAGAGAAACAACCATGTGAAGAGGCAGCAGGAGGGTGGCCAAGGTCTCAGAGGAAGGCAACCCTGCCAGAACTTTGATCTTTGACTTCCAGCCTCCAGACCTGTGATCTAATAAATTTCCACTGTTTAAGCCACCCTGCCTGTGGTATTTTGTTCTAGCGGCCCAAGCAAATGAATACACTCATATATGTTGAAAACTTCCTGTATGCTGCTTTCAGAGATAAAAGACAGCTTGGTTGAATTTAAAACCACAGCTGATTCTTTCCTCAAATAATGTGTCAGCATTTCTCCATTGCCTCTTGGTGTGGAATGCTGCTGCAGAGAAATCTGAAGCTAGCCCGACTTGTTCCTTCTTGTTAAGTGACTTGTTCTTTTTGACTGGCATTTCAAAATGATTTTAAATAAAATGATCTTAGGGCGGGTGCAGTGGCTCATGCCTGTAATCTCAGCACTTTAGGAGGCTGAGGTGGGTGGATCACTTGAGGTCAGGAGTTCGAAACAAGCCTGGCCAATATGGTGAAACCCCATCTCTACTAAAAATACAAAAAAATTAGCCAGGCATGGTGGCAGGCACCTGTAATCCCAGCTACTCAGGAAGCTGAGGCAGGAGAATCACTTGAACTTGGGAGGCGGAGGTTGTAGTAGGCCAAGATTGTGCCACTGTACTCCAGCCTGGGTGACAGAGCGAGACTCCATCTCGGAAAAAAAAAAAAAAAAGATCTTTCTTTAATGCTAATATTTGACACACAAAAGAACATAAATAATTAAATACACATATAATATATAATTTCTTCTTTTTTCTGAGGTAGCTCTTGTTCTGTCCCCCTGGCTGGAGTGCAGTGGTGCTATCACAGCTCACTGCAGCCTTGAACTCCTGGGTTCAAGTGGTACTTCTGTCTCAGCCTCCCACCTTGGCTTCCTGAGTAGCTGGGACTACAGGTGTGCACCACCATGCTTGGTTAATTTTTAGACTTTTTTGTAGAGATGGGATCTTGCCATGTCCAGGCTGTTCTTGAAGTCCTGGGCTCACTGATCCTCCCGCCTCATTCTCCCCAAGTGTTAGGATTACTGGCATGAGCCACCATGCCAAGTAAATATATAATTATATAACATAAATAGTAAATATAGAACTATATAAAACATATTCATGCTGTAAAACATACAATAATGAATATTCCAGAAATGACCACCTTACTGAAAAATGAACTTGTATTTAACTATGTGTTCTTACATCATTCCATCCTCACACACTCTTCTAAATGTTAACTTTATTATTCCATTTCTCCTTTTAAACAGAGTTCTATCACTGGCATACATGTATACTTGATTCAACAATATATATTAGTTTACTTCTTCCCACACTTCATGAAAATCGTACAGTAGTCCCTCCTACTGGAGGGGGATACATTCCAAGACTCCCAGTGGAGGCCTGGAACTGTGGACAGGATTCAGTTTTATATATTTACTATGTTTTTTCAATATGATAACTGAGAGGCAGGGAGCATCTACAGTGTGGATACACTGGGTAAAGAGGTGATTCGCATCCCGTGTGGACTGAGCCCAACAGCAGGTGATTTCCTCATGCTACTCAGAATGGTGGACAATGTAAAAACTTACTTATTTTTGGAATTTTTCTATTTAATAGTTTTGGACCAAGATCAACTGCAGGTAACTGAAATCACGGAAAAGAAAGCTGCAGATAAGGGGGGATTATGGTGTACTGTATGCAGATTTGTCGAACTTGGGGTTTTTTATTCAACATTGTATTTCTAAAATGCATTCATGCTGTGTTTATTCAGTTTCCTTGCTGCACAATTAAATGCTCATTATGTTGAATATACTACATGGTATTTATCCATTTTCTGTAGATGGGCATTTAGATTGCTTCCTGTTTGACTGTCTCCTGCTATAGTCTACAGTAGATAGCCACATTTTTTCTCAAAGGTGCTATGCCAACTTATAACCCCATTAACATTGTTTAAAAGGACCTCTTGATCCATATCCTTCCTAACCCCAAGCATTGTTGCTGAGGAGAAAATGGCATCTTCCTGTGGTAGTACTTAGCATTTCCTGATTACTAGTGAGATTGAGAATTGTTTCTTACATTTATTCATCACATATATCATTTCTTTTTGTGAAATGTCTGTTAATGTCTTTTATGCATTTTTCTATTTCATTACTTTTCAATTTATATGTTTTGTATATTAATCTTTTGTGGATTAAATGTGTTACACCTGTTTTCCCTCTGGCTTGCCTCTCTTAAATTAAAAAAACTAAACTTTAATATACTTGAATTCATTTAACATTTTCTTTTATAGTTAGTTCTTTTGTGTCTTCCTTAAGAAGAAAACTTTCCTTACTCCACAGCCAGAAAGATCATCTCCTATATTTTACTCTAATTTTTAACATTTTGTTTTTGATACCTGAGCCCTTAATTCACGTGGAATTGAATTTTTGTGTAAGATACGAAGATTGAAATTAACTAAGCAATTGCTCCAGTACATTTCCTGAATAGTCCCTTCTCTTCACACCAATTTTCAATATCACCTTTTTAACATATCACAGTTCTATATGTTAGAGCAGAGGTCCCCAACTGTTTTTGGCACCAGGGACTGGTTTCATGGAAGACAGATTTTCCATGGACCACGTAGGGGGTGGTTTTGGGATTACATTTATGGTGCACTTTATTTCTACTATTATTCCATTGTGCACTTTACAATGCAAAGTGCATTACATTACATAATGCACTTAAAGTGCATTACATTTATCGTGCACTTTATTTCTACTATTATTACATTGTGAAATAATTATACAACTCACCATAATACAGAATCAGTGGGAGCCCTGAGCTTGCGTCCTGCAACTAGATGGTCCCATCTGGAGGTGATGGGAGACAGTGACAGATCATAAGGCATTAGATTCTCATAAGGATTGTGTAACCTAGATCCCTTGCATGTGCAGATCACAATAGGGTTTGCGCTCCTATGAGAATCTAAGGCAGAGGAGGAGGAGCTCAGGCAGTAATGCAAGCGATGGGGAGTTGCTGTAAATACAGATGAAGCTCACCTGCCACTCACTTCCTGCAGTGTAACCCAGCTTCTAACAGGCCACAGACTGTCCGTGCTCTGGGAATTAGGACCCCTGTGTTAGAGTCTGTTTCTGGGCTGTTTAGTCTTCCTAGCCATTTTTGTTTATGCTTGAGCAAAAAGCATAATGTCTTGTTTTATTATAAAAGTAAGGCAATTCTGACTTTATTTTCAAGAGTGTCAAGTCTATTCTTCAAGCTTTACCTTTCTATGTAAAGACCTGCATTTCAAGTGCCATAAGAAACCCTGCTGGTGCTTTGATTATAATAGCATTGACTCTATAAGAATCAAACTGGGGAAAACTGACATGTTTATAACATGTGTCTGCTTATCCTTCTGTTTATTTAGGTTGTTTAAAATGCTTTTTGATAAAGTTTTATCTCTTGCACATACAGGTCTTGATAATTTTTATAAGATTTACTGAGAACTTTATATTTTTGAAACAATGTATATTTTAAAAAATTACACTTTCAAATTTTGTGCTATTGTACAGAAATGTAATTTTATTTATTAAGTTTATAGGAAGCTACTTTGAGAAAAATAGTATTTCCAAAAAACTGTCTGTAGATTCTTTGGGGTTTACCATACAGCCAATCATATCATCTCTGAATAATATTTTGCTTTTTCTTCTTTATATTTATGCCATTAGTTTCTTTCTTTCTTTTTTTGAGACAGAGTCTCACTCTGTCGCCCAGGCTAGAGTACAGTGACACAATCTTGGCTCACTGCAACCTCTGCCTCCTGGGTTCAAGCGATTTTTCTGCCTCAGCCTCCTGAATGGCTGGGATTACAGGCTGTGCCACCAAGCCTGGCTAATTTATATATTTTCAGTAGGGACGGGATTTCACCATGTTGATCAGGCTGGTCTCGAACTCCTGACCTCAAGTGATCTGCCCACTTTGGCCTCCCAAAGTGCTGGGATTACATGTGTGAGCCGCTGCGCACGGCCTAATTTCTTTGTATTGATTTCCTATACGTGCTAGGGGTTTCAGTACAAGACTGAAAAGAAGTGGTGATGGTCTGCATTCTTTTTCCTGATTTCAAAAAACTTTTTTCTTATTTTCTCATTAAGAATCATCTTTGAAGTAGATGTTCTGCTGATTCTTTTCACCACATTAAAGAAGTTACTATTATTAATTTACATTAGTTATACATCATAAATGGGTATGGATTATGTCAAATGCAATCTAAAATGATTGCATAGTTTTTCTCCTTTAATTTGGTGATGAAAATTTTACACTTTCCTAGAGTTAGACCATTTTCAGTATTTCTGGGATAAACCCAACTTGGTCAAGGTATATCTTTTTTTTAAAGAAATGTGCTGCTGGATTCAAGCTGTTAATATTTTACTTATGGTTTTGATATCTAAGTTCATGAGTGAGATTAGTGCTAACTTAAAAATTACATATGACAACATATATAACTGTATAATTTTTCTTTCTCACAATGTCTGGTTTTTGTATTAAAGGATAAGGAATTAACTGGTATGCCATACCCTTTTCTAATGTCTGGAAGTCTGTTTATATTAGGATGAGATATTTCTCAATTCACACTTGCAAAATCAATAGACCTTGTTGTATTCTTTGTGAGAAGATTTTTAAAAAATGTATTACTTCAATTTATTTGAGAATTATAAGACCCTTCAGGTTTTCTTTTTGTTCTTGAATCAGTTTAACTACCTTTTTTTTTGGGACAGAGTTTCACTCTTGTTACCCGGGCTGGAGTGCAACGGCACGATCTCGGCTCACCGCAACCTCCACCTCCTGGGTTCAGGCAATTCTCCTGCCTCAGCCTCCTGAGTAGCTCAGATTACAGGCATGCGCCACCATGCCCAGCTAATTTTTTGTATTTTTAGTAGAGACGGAGGTTTCACCATGTCGACCAGGATGGTCTCGATCTCTTGAGCTCGTGATCCACTTGCCTCGGCCTCCCAAAGTGCTGGGATTACAGGCTTGAGCCACTGCGCCCGGCTACATTACATTTTTCGAAGAATTCTAATTGTTTTCCAATTTATTGGCATAAAGTTGTAATTATACCCTTTTCTTATCTCTTAATTTGATATAATCATAGTTTTGCTTCACCCTTTTCCCTTACATTGAGTATTTGTACTTTCTTTTTATCTAATTTTGCCAGTTTATTTTACTATTTGTTTCAAAGAAATAACTTTTAGATTATTCACTTTCTCTATTGTATCTTTGTCTTCTATTTTACTGATTTCTATACCTAGTAACAGAACTTAGAAATACACAAATCAAAAACTTACAGGACTAAAATATGGTATAAACAAATTCATAATTATTAATATAGTTGAATATTTTAGCCTCTCAACAATTTATAGAAGACCAAGAAAATCAGTAAAGACAAAGAAAACATGAACAATACTATCATGATCTTAACCTAGCTGATATTTCTAAAATGCTCTACCTACAGTAGAAGACAATATTCCTTTCTAGTGCACATGAAACATTTACCAAGGTAGACCATATTCTGGCCCTTAAACAAGCTTGAGTAAGCGGGAAAGAATTCAAATCATACAAAGTATGTTCATTTACTACAATGGAATTAAACTAGCTACCAACTAAAGAAAGATATCTAGAAAACACCCAAATAGTTGGAAACCAAATATCATACTCCTAAATAACTCATGGGTCAAAAAAGTCAGAAGGAAAATTAAAAAGTACTTTACGTGGAATGAAAATGAAAATATGACAGATCAAATTTGTCATAAATTTACAGGAAACTTTTAGCACTAAACATCTACATTAGAAAAGAAGAGAGGGATCAAGTCAATGATACAAGCTTATATTAAAAACTTAAGAAAAAAACTATTAAAAACCTAAAAAAACAAAATTAAATCCTAAGCAAGCAGAAGACAAATTATAAAGATAAAAGCAGACATAAATGAAAGAGAAAACAAAAAGATGTTGAAAAGTCAGTGGATCCCCAAACTGATTATTTATGATCAATAAAATTGGCCAGGCATGGTGGCTGAGGTGGGTGTATCGCTGGAGCTCAGGAGTTTGAGACTGGCCTGGGCAACATCATGAAACCTCACCTCTACTAAATGTACACAAAATTAGCCAGGTGTGGTGGTACCTGCCTGTAATCCCAACTACTCAGAAGGCTGAGGTACGAGAACCACTTGAACCCAGGAGGCAGAGGTTGCAGTGAGCTGAGAGTACATAGCACTGGACTCCAGCCTGGGAGACAGTAAGACTCTGTCCCCATCCAAAAGTAAATAAATAAATAAAATTCATAAACTTCTAGTGAGTCTGATCAGAAAAAAAGGAGAGAAGATACAAAATACCAATATCAGGATTAAGAGAGGGTCCATTACTACAGATCCTATAGATAGTAAAAGGATAAGAAAATAATACGAAGAACTTTATGCCAATAAATTAAACAACTAAGATGAAATGAAGAAATCCCTTGAAAGACACAACTACCAAAGATCACCAAAGAAGAGATAATTTGAATAGCTCTATATCTATTAAAGATACTAGAACTGTAATTAAAAACCTCCCACAAAGAGAACTCTAGTACCAGATGGCTTCACTAGCAAATTGTGCCAGATATTTAAAGAAGAACACCAATTCTCTACAGACTCTTTCGGAAAACTAAAGTGAAGGAAACACTTCTAACTCATTAAACAAGGTCATTATTATCCTGATAACAAAACTTCACAAAAACATCATAATAAAAAAAAAAAAACACAGACCAATATCCCTCATGAGCATAAACATAGGTACAAACTGACTGGCTTAGTCATAATGGAGAAGGGTGTTTATGTCAACACATTTGCAATTTCTAACTGTAGATCTTTTTTTTTTCTTGCTTTACCTCTTTTGAGGTTATTTTACTGAATATGTTTAAATTTAGAACTGGTATGTCTTTCTGGTGATTTAAACATTTTATCATTATGCAGTCATTCTCTCTACTCTTAATAATTTTTATTTTGAAATACATTTCAGGTAATTAATATAACTATGCCTACCTCCTTTTGATTAGTTTGTATCTGGTACTTATTTTCCAACTTTTTAAACATTTCTGTTATGTTTTAGGTCTGAGTCATAAAAATATGCAGTTCCTTTAAAAATTTTACAATTTGACATTATTGTCACTGCTATATTATAGATTATTTTTTATTTGTCCAGATTGTTGAACGTCTTTTTTTTTTTTTTTTTTCATTTTCTTGTATTGATTTTTTTGGGTCATCCTCTTCTTACATCATTATTTTATTCTCACAGGTTTTAGATTTGTGCATTCTTTTAACGAAGTCTAAACAATGTATTAAGTCTCTTCTCCTGAACAATAAAAGAACTTTGGAAAACCTAAACGCTGATCATCCCATTCTTAAATATACATTCTACTTTGTACAGTCTTTCAGTCATTTCTTTTAAAATCCCACAAATTATTATTTTCCACAATGTTTGGGTTTGTATCTTTCAGGTTCAAATCTGCTTTGTCATAAGTCTGCTGCAACTCTGCAAACCACATTTCTTGTTTGTTAACAGGCTTCTTGTTAGGTTCAGCAAACACATGCACTAGGAGATGGGAAGGCAAGAGGGAGAAGGGACTTCCTTTCTGTTTGCATGCTGCTCCTGTCAGTGTTATTCCAGCAACGACACTCCAGTCTCCTGGTTCTTTCAGCACTCCCAGACCCAGCCTCATTGCACCCTTCTGCTGCAGGGCTGTCCTCTGCATAAGCAGGAGCTCCAGCTCCTCAGGATTTCTTCTGTGACCTTCCAAATTCTGAAAACCCTAATCACTTGCTGCCACACGTTGAGGTGGAGCTGTTCCCTACAGTTATCTCTAGTTTACTTCCTTGCTTCCTTTTTCTCTTTCAGCCCTCTACAACAATGTAATCAATTCTCTAAATTAAATTTGCTTTTCTGAAATATCTAGTGTTATTTCTGTTTTCCTGACAGTACCCTGACAGAAACAGATGCTTTAAGATACCTTTACCTTAGCTGTTTTGTAGTTCTCTATAATGTATGTAGGTATGGATTTTTTATTTTTCCAGGTTGGAATACATGATACTTCCTAAGTGTGTTGATGCATTTGTCTCCTTATCTCTATTATATTCCAGGTAAATTTTTTTACAAAGCTTGCAATTCACTATTTAATTATGTCTAATTCATGTAACCCATCAACTGAATATCTGACTTACACGATTTATTTTTAAGATGTGTTAATTTGCTTTTTAAATTTACCTACTCATTTCTGAGGCTATTTGTTTTTTCATCTTCGTAATCACATCACTTAAATGTTTTTATAATGAAAAATTTCAAGTGTATATAAGAATAAAGGAACTACTCTTTTTAAAGTTGCACTCCTGGCTGGGTGTGGTGGCTCACACCTGTAATCTTAGTAATTTGGGAAGCCAAGGTGGGAGAATTGCTTGAGGCCAGGAGTTTGAGACCAGTCTGGGCAACATAGTGAAACTGCACCTTTACAAAAAAAAAAAAAAAATTAAAAATTAGCTTGGCATGGTCCATGCCTGTTGTCCTAACTATTTGGGGGGGTTGGGAGGTGGGGCAGGGAGGATCAGGCAGGGGAATCACTTGAGCCCATGAGTTTGAGGTTGCAGTGAGCTATGACTGTGTCACTGCACTCCAGCCTGGGTGACAGATGGAGACCCTCTTTAAATTAAATAAATAAAACATAATGAACCCTCAGGTGCTCATCATTCAGCTTCAACACTTATCAACTCATGGCCAATGTTGTTTCATCTATACCCTCATTCATGTTAACGTGAAGCAAATTCCAGATTTCATATAATTTTACCAGTAAATTCTTTAGCTTATGCCTGTAAAAGATAAAATCTCAATGTTTAGAACATAAGCTTATGTACATTATGCCTAAAGAAATGAAAATGATTGGCCGGGCGTGGTGGCTCAAGCCTGTAATCCCAGCACTTTGGGAGGCCGAGGCGGGTGGATCACAATGTCAAGAGATCGAGACCATCTTGGTCAACAAGGTGAAACCCCGCCTCTACTAAAAATACAAAAAAATTAGCTGGGCATGGCGGCGCGTGCCTGTAATCCCAGCTACTCAGGAGGCTGAGGCAGGAGAATTGCCTGAACCCAGGAGGCGGAGGTTGCGGTGAGCCGAGATCGTGCCATTGCACTCCAGCCTGGGTAACAAGAGCGAAACTCCGTCTCAAAAAAAAAAAAAAAAAAAAAAAAAGAAATGAACATGATTATTTAATATCATCAAGTACTCAGCTGGTGTTCCTAAGTTCCCCAAGTGTCTTACAGAAGTTTTGTTTTGCTTTTACAGTTTGAATCACAATCTAAATGAGCTCCATACATTGTAATTGGCTGCTTTCTCCTTAAGTCTGTTGTGATCTCTAGAGTCCATCCATCTTCATCAGACTTTGTGTTTCCAAATTTATTTTTGTAGAAGAAATAAGGTTATTCGTCCTGTAGGTTTTCTGCATTAGACTCTGCTATTGCATCCTCATGGTACCATTTAACATGCTCCTTTGTTCCCTTATTTCTCATAAATTGTAATTAGAGAAGTGACTGGTTTAGATTTAACTTTTGGGGAAAGAGTAGGGATAAAACTATTTTATAGGTAGTGATGTGTGCTTCTAATGAACACACATACTGTCTGGGTGTCTCTATTTGAGATATTAGTAGCCAGTAATAATCATTGCCATAAATTCACTAAGTTACAAAACTGTAATATTCTAAGGTTATCACTTCCAATTTATTAATTGGAATATTCCTAGAGAGACTTTCCCTCATCAACTGCTCACCCCCCCAAATATTAATTTAGAAAAGGAAAGATACATGCTTTTTACTTTTACTTATATCTACACTGAAAAAAATCTATTTCCATGTGATATGGTTTGTGTCCCCACCCAAATCTCAACTTGAATTATATTTCCCAGAATTCTCATGTGTTGTAGAAGAGATCCAGGGGGAGGTAATTGAATGATGGAGGCTGGTCGTTCCCATGCTATTCTCATGATAGTGAATAAGTCTCATGACATCTGATGGGTTTATCAGGGGTTTCCACTTTTGCTTCTTCCTCATTTTTCTCTTGCTGCTGCCATATAAAAAGTATCTTTTGCCTCCTGCCATGATTCTGAGGCCTCCTCAGCCATGTGGAACTGTAAGACCAATTAAACCTCTTTTTGGTCCTGGTTTCAGGTATGTCTGAAAACCAGAGACTTATTCACTATCTCAAGAATAGCATGGGAAAGACCAGTTCCCATCATCAGCAGGGTGAAAACAAACTAGTATACCATGCATTCTCCAAGGCACAATTATCACAGCAAATTCGGTAGTTTAACTGTATGTGATGCATTTCATTCACTGCAGTTATTATCTTCCTGTTGCTCAAACTGTCCTATGTTTGGCCAATGGGAGCTTATTCAAGTTCATTCCAAATTCTTTTGTTACAAACTTTGTTGTTATTGGGAGCTTCCTTGCTTTCCCAGACTTGGTAAGCCAATAGTGGGCTAACAGTAGTTAAATTTTTGAGGAGTTGAAAGTTACACATGGATTTTAAACTGTGTAGGGAGTTGGCACCCCTAACTTCCATGTTGTTCAAGGGTCAACTGTAATTGTTTTAAAGTTACTTGGAATGACTCCTCTTGATAATTCCCCTTGATATAGTTATAATACCAACTGAAAACACAGTTAGGCTCATTTAATTTTACTTTTAAGTAGAAACTGCTTTATTAAAAATTTTGTGTATTTGTGCCAAATATTTACTTGGCTTCAAAGTCAAACTGAAAAAATAATGTAGATTCAAGGATCCCAGCTCATTCCTTGTCCTCTCCTCCCGATTTTCTTTCCTCTATGGAAAATCATTTAAAAATATTTTTAAGATTTAGTCTTCCATTTAAAAATATCTTTTTCTCTACATTTATCCACTCTTCCCCTGCCATTTTTTAAAAAAAGATAAATAGTAACCTAAGATATTATATTTTTTCCACTTTTCCCCCCTCATTTGATAGCCTGGAGATTTTATTTCATAGAGATGGTCCTTGTTCTCTTTGACAGCTGTGGGAGTCTCCACTGTGTGGATGTTCACACATAATGTACATCCACGGGGAACTTCTCATTTAATCACTCCACTACTGCTGGGCATTTGGGTTATTTCCAATTTGCTACAAATCAGATTAAAATAAACAGCCTCATTCATAAGTATTTTTGTTTTAATGCTTTTGCCAATGCATTTTTGGGAATAATTACTAAAAGTAGAATTGCTGGCTAAAAGGGTAAACAAATGCATAATTTTGCTAGATACAGTCAATTTCTTCCCTGTAAAGGTCATCCACTTCACTTTTTTTTTTTTTTGAGACAGTTGCCCAGGCTGAAGTGCAGCAGTACATCTTGGCTCACTAAAACCTACGCCTCCCTGGTTCACGCGATTCTCCTGCCTCAGCCTCCCGAGGAGCTGGGATTACAGATGCCTGTCACTACACTCAGCTAATTTAAAAAAAAATTTTTGTAGGGACAGGGCTTCACCATGTTAGACAGGCTGATTTTGAACTTCTGACCTCAAGTGATCCACCTGCCTCGGCCTCCCAAAGTGCTAGGATTATAGGCATGAGCCACCGCACCCAGCCCATTTCACATTTTTATTAGCAACGTACCGCCGTGTATTTCCCCACAGTCTAAGAGGTTTTGTCTTATCAATCTTCTGACTTTTTGCCAATGTGATGGGTGAAAAATCTCTCAATATAGTGTGGTTTTGATTTGTTCTTTTTCTAGCTTTTTGAGATAGAAGCATATATCAATTACTTTCATCTCGTATTCCCTTTCTGTTTTAAACTAATATATCCATTTAGGTTATAAACTTCCCCTCAAGTATTGCTTTAATTGCATCCCACATGTTCTGATACGCCATATCTTTTATACTGTATCAGATATTTCAAAATATTTTCTAATTTTCTTTGTGCCTTTTTCATTGACCCATGGAGTATTTAGAGGTGTACTGCTTAATGTTACCAAATTAGCTGGATAATTATTTTTCTTTTCTTTCTTTTTTTTTTTTTTTGATGAGTCACGCCTTGTTGCCCAGGCTGGAGTGCAGTGGAGCGATCACACCTCACTGCAACGTTCACTTCCTGAGTTCAAGCGATTCTCCTGCGTCAGCCTTCCGAGTAGCTGGGGTTACAGGCATGCACCACCACACCCGGCTAATTTTTGTATTTTTAGTAGAAATGGGGTTTCACCATGTTGGCCAGGCTGGTCTCGAGCTCCTGACCGCAGGTGATCCGAAGGCCTTGGCCTCCCAAAGTGCTGGGGTTACAGGCGTGAGCCACTGCACCTGGCCTGGAGATTTTCTATCTATTCTTTTGTTTCTGATCTTTTTTTTAGCTTAATTCCACTATGGTCAGAAAACATAATGTAAATGATTTAAATGTATTAAAATTTAACTTAGGCTTAATTTATGACTCAGGTTATGATCAAGATGGTAAATGTTCCATATAGCTTTTTAAAAATGAGTAGTTTGTCACAGTTGAAATCAATATTATATAAATTATCAGTTAGGTCAAGTTTGTTTTTTAGTAAGATGATTTATATTTTTAGCAAATTTTTTTGTCTGCTTAATTCTATCACCTAGTGAGGGGTATGTTAAATTCCGCTATGACGGCAGAGTCGTGTTTAATATTTGTTATATAACTTAAAACTATGCTACTAGTTACATATAAACTTATAATTTTCTATATCCCTGGTAGACGGATCATTTTATCATTATATGAAATGTCTGTCTTTAACTGTAGTAATGCTTCTTGCCTTAAATTACATATTAGTCTGATATTAGCATAGCTACACCGACTTACTTTTTACTAGTATTTGCATGATATATCTTTTTTCTTTTCTGAAACAGGGTCTCACTTTGTCACCCAGGCTGGAGGGAACTGGTACAAGCATAGCTCACTGAAGCCTCAAACCCCTGGGTTCAGGATTCTCCTGCCTCAGCCTCCAGATTAGGTAGGGCATGCTACCATGCTTGGGTAGGTTGGTTTATTTGCTTTCTTTGGTAGAGACGGTCTCATTATGTTGTCCAAGCTGGTCTCAAGCAATCCTCCTGTCTCGGCTTCCCAAAATGCTGGGATTATAGGCATGAGCCACTGTGCCTAGCTGATATAGCTTTAAAAAATCTGTATAATTTCAACTGTTGTGTATTTAAGAAGTGTTACTTTTAAAAAGCACATAATTTGGTTAATATTTTTAAACCCAGTTGATAATGTCTGTCTGGAGAACTGGAGTACTCACTCCTTTTATATTTATTCTGATTACTGATGTATTGGGTTTATCTGTCATTTAATGATTTGCCTTCTATTTCACCCATTCCTTTTGTCCTCCTTTGTTGCTTTTAAAAAATTTATCAAATGTTTATTTTTCTTTTCCTTTAATTGCACACGTTTTGCTATTCTTTAAGTGGCTAGCCTAGAAACTGCAACATGCATCTTCAACCTATTACACACTGAAGATTCATATTATTACCTTAATTTCATTACTTTCTTGATAATGCTAAAACCAGGCACTTTATCAATGAATACTCATGGGAAGTTGATCTCATGTTAATCTTTTGGTTATGTTTCCTTGGAAATCTTCACCTTGTGGGAAGGGATGAAAGCTGGAGACAAACTTATGCTGAGAGACACTGTCTACTCCTCTCCACTGTCCATAAAATGGACTTGACCAGAAACCCAGCTGCCCCTGGGCTGGTTGGCAAAAATGATTTTGCCTTGGTGCAGCTGATGCATTTAGGCCAAACTAGGCATTGTTTCCTGGTGGGGCGGTGGGAAGGAGACAAGCACGTGGGCTTGAGAGTTTATGTCTGTGACTGGGTCTATGATAGGACAAAGTGGGTGGAGCAGCCGGCTAGCTCTGACCACGCTGAGTTGCCTGCTCATCCAATCAGCATGGGGTAATGTCCATGAGCCGCTACCTGAGGAGGTGGAGGACAGAACTACTCTGCAGCAGCCCACACGGTTACATAGACTATGTGGTAATCTGGCATACAAACTGGCGCAGTGGCCATGGCAGCAGCTTGGTGCAAGTCTACGGCCACTGAGGGAGCCCTCGAAGCTGCACCCTGAGGATTCTGATAACGCAGACGGACTTAACCCTAAAATGGAATCTGGTCAAAGCCATCTGCTGACAGTGACAATGTCAACACAAACTCAAAAACTCCCTAAGGAGACAATTAGAGATGGGTTTTTGAAGAAATAATAAATAATGACTAGTATTTTAAAAGTTGAAGCTAAGAGAATATGAGGATCCTTTTGTGAACAGTAAACAGGAAAGGGGTACTTTTACTTTGTTACCACTGTTACTGAATAAGGCATTGGTTTCAATGTGCGGTCCTCGGGTCAGCCGTATCACCCAGTATCACCTGGGAACTTACTGGATATGTAAATTCTCAAGCCTCACCCTAGAGCTACTGAGTTAGGAAGTAAGTCACAGGGGACCAACAATCTGTGTTTTAACAAGGCCTCCAGGTAATTCTTATCTACCCTAAAGTCAGACTAAAGTTACTAACTCAAGGTTGTGGAAGTCAGTCTGTGAACCTAAAATGGAAAACCATGTTGGATTAAACTTGTAGCTTTATTTCCCTAAATATCTAATATCTGTCACAGATAACATATGGTAAAAAAACAAAAAACAAAACAAAACAAAAACACACAAAAAACACTAGTTGGTAAACCTATCTGGACTGGGACGACTGTAAATAAACTACAAATACCTGATAAAAAGCTACAGCTTTGAGTTTCCAAGTGTCAGGGTTCTTGTAGCCAGCCAGTCCCTCTCCAGGACTCTATGCCCCTGGGGCTATTACAAAAGATATTGATTCTGCTTTGGAACCTAGGGTATCTAAGTTAGGGTAGTTGCCACAATTAATAATTTGATTTGTTCCCTTCTACCTGAACTGACACTTGGCAGAGAAGGTGGGTAGGCAGAGAAGGGCCCCCGGCCTATGGTGCGAGCTATGTGAGGGCTCACTCTGGAGGTATACCCCTGACTCTGCTGCAGCGGCATGAACATAAAATGTCCAGCTGGCTCTAGGACTATCGAACGTGGTCAGTGCCGTTCCCTTCTGCCTTTTACTGTTTTATTATTGTTGTTATTTCATTTTTATTTCAGTTCCCTTCTGCCTTTTATTGTTTTATTATTGTTATAATACATTTTTACTTCAGAAGATGTTACTGTCCTTAGGTTGTACAGCCATCCTCATTTCTCTGTCTCCTCCAATATTTACCCTTTCTGTGTTTTTTTGCTCTTTCTTATATTTCTGAGCCTCCATGTGGGATAATTTTCCTTCTGTCTGAAAAAACCCTTCAGTGATTTTTTAGTACAATCTGTTGGTAACACACATCTTTCAGCTTTTAGTGATCTAAAATCTTTAACTTTCATTTTTAAAAAGTGAGGTATAACTTACATTAACAAATGCTCAGATCCTAAGTGTAACATTCACTTTTGACAATTAAGTAACAAAGCCATAGAAATATCCAACACTCCAGAAAGTTCTTTCATGCTGTATCCCAGTCAACACCTTCCCCCACGAAGTAATCACTGATCTGATTTCTATTCCTATGTCAGTTTTCCCTATTCTAGAATTTCAAATAGTTAGAATCATTAACTATGCATTTTTTTTTGTGACCAACTTCTTTTGTGAGAATAATATTGGGATTCATCAATATTGTGGATGTTGGGTTTTGCTGAACAGTATCCACTGTCTCAATAGATAACTGTTAACCTATTCTTCTTTTGATCGGTACCTCACTGTTATCAGTTTTATTGGCTATTATGAATAAACCTGCTGTAAATATTTTTTTCCAGGTCTTTTGTGGACATATGTTTTCATGTCGCTTTGATAAATATCTAGCTGTAAAATTACTGGGCCATGTGTGTATAATTCTTTAATAATCTGACAAACTGTTTTCCAAAATAATCATATTTTCTACTCCCACTAGCAACATATGAGGGTTCCAGTTGCTCCACATCCTCTCCAACATTTGTCATTATCAGTCCTTTTCACTGTAGCCCTTCTAGAGGGTATGGAAGTGGTATTTCATTGGGATTTTTTCATTTCTAGATGACTAATATATTGGGCACTTTAAAAATGTAATTACTAGACATAGTATATACCATGTTTTGTGAAATGTCTATTCACAAAACTCTCCTTTAAAAAACTGCATTGTCTTTTTAAAAATTACTAAATTGTATGACTTCTTTATATATTTTGAATCCAAGTTCTATGTCAGCTATATGTATTGTGAATATTTTCTCTAAGTCTATGTCTATTTTCTTAAGGGTCTATTGAAGAGAAACTTTTTTTTTAAGCTGGAGTGCAATGCCCAATCATAGCTCATTACACTCTCAAAGTCCTGAGATCAAGCAATCCTCCAACCTCAGCCTCCTGAATAGCTAGGACTACAGGAGTTGCTGGCCAATTTTTAAATTTTTTTTATAAAGATGGAGTCTTGCTATGTTGCCCTGGTTGGTCTTGAACGCCTGCCTTCAAATAATCCTTCTGTCTCAGCCTCCCAAAGTGCTGGGATTAGACTGAGCAACCATACCTAGCTGAGAAATTTTAATGAAGTCCAATTTATCAATTTTTTTTTCTTGTATAGTTCATGCTTTCTAAGAAGTCTTTGCCTACACCAAGAACTTGAAAAGAATATCTTATGTTTTGCTCTGGTAGCTTTACTGCTTTAGCTTTACTTTTATGTCTATAATTTATCTTAATTTGATTTTTGTGAATGATGTGAAGTATGGGTTATGTTTCTTCTTCTATATGCATATCCATGTTTTCCAGCCATATTTATTACAGAGATTTTACTTTCTTCATTCAAATGCTGTTGAGCCTTTTGAGAAAATCATCTAACCATACATTGAAGTGTTTATTCTTGGTCTCTCTCTTCTGTTCCACTGTTCTATTGGTCTAACATTTTGCCCATAACACACACAATGATTACTTCGTTTGCTTCATTTTTAAAGGATATTTGCAGGGTACAAAGGCATAGGTTGGTGCTGTTTCTTCCAGCAATTGAAACATCAGTGTGTTGTCTTCTGGTTCCATTGCTCCTGCTGAGAAGTCAGCTGTCGGTCTTGTACATTTAAAAGTGACTTTTTTCCTTCTATCTTTTAAGATTGTATTCTCTGTGTTTTGTTTTCAGCAATTTGCTACGATGTTCTAGTAAGGCTTCTTTGTATTTATATCTGTGGATCACACACTTTCTTGATTCTGTGGAATAATGTCTTTTGTAATTTTTAGGAAATTCTGAGCCCATTATCTCTTCAAACATTGCTCCTGCCCTGTTGTCTCTCCTCTTCTGGGATTCTGTAGGTTGGATTTTTTTTTTTTTTTTTTTTTTGAGACGGAGTTTCACTCTTGTTACCCAGGCTGGAGTGCAATGGCGCGATCTCGGCTCACTGCAACCTCCGTTTCCTGGGTTCAGGCAATTCTCCTGCCTCAGCCTCCTGAGTAGCTGGGATTACAGGCATGCGCCACCATGCCCAGCTAATGTTTTGTATTTTTAGTAGAGACGGGGTTTCACCATGTTGACCAGGATGGTCTCAATCTCTTGACCTTGTGATCCACTCGCCTTGGCCTCCCAAAGTGCTGGGATTACAGGCTTGAGCCAGCACACCTGGCAGATTTTTTTTTTTTCTTAATGTGTCCCACATGTCTTTTATTCCCTTATCTCTCCTCTGTCTCCACAAATTCCTTTATGTCTTTATATATCAGTTTGGATATTTTCTACTAAAAATATTTTTCTTCATGCTTCAGTTTGGATATTTTCTAATCATCTGTTTGACTTATTTTTCTTCTTTTCTGCTGTGACTAATCATCTGTTCTACTGTTCTACTTTTTATTGTAGTGAAAACTCATAAAATTTATCATCTTAACCATTGTAAGTAATAGTTCGGTAGTGTTTACTATATTCACATCATGCAACCAACCTTCAGAACTTTTTTATCTGCAGAACAGGAACTCAACACCCATTAAACAACTTTTCACACCCCAAATCCCCCCAGTTGGTGGCAACAATTATTCTAATTTCTGTCTCTATGAATATGACTACTCTAGATACCTCATATAAGTGGAATCATTCAGTATTTGCCTTTTTGTGCCTGGCTTATTTCATTTACTATAATTCCTTAAGATTCATCCATGTTGCAGAATGTGTTGGAATTTCCTTCCTTTTTAAGCCTGTAGTCAGAGTATGTATATCCCACATTTTGTTTATCCACTCATCTTTGGATGGGCACACAGATGGCTTCCACCTCTTGGTGACTGTAAATAGCATGGCTATGAACACGAATGTGCAAATATTTCTTTGGAACCCTGCCTTCGATTCTTTTGGATATCTATCCAGTAGTGGAATTGCTGAATTATATGGTAATTCAATGTTTAATTATTTGAGAAACTGTGATACTGTTTTCCATAGTAGCTGCATCTTTTTTTTGGTTGTTGTTATTTAGTTTTTACTTCACAATCATAAACTTAAACTCTGCAATCCAGCTATATGTGGAGGGAGATAATGAAAATACAGAACTCAAAGAACTGCAGTGAGACCATGAAGATTATATGACACTGTGAGCAAATGGGGTGGAATGGTGCTTGCCTGAGCTACGAAAGGAAAGGTCTGGTGGTTAAGACAAAACACAAGTCAAATTTATTACAGTTGTCTGCAGTTGGCAATGACTATCTTGCTTGTCTTGCCATTCCTGGACCCAAAGCATTCCATGGCTTCCACAATATTCATGCCTTCTTTCACCTTGCCAAAGATCACATGCTTGCCATCCAACCACACGGCCATGGCAGCGCAGATGAAAAACTGAGAACCATTTGTTTTGGGTCCAGCATTTGCCATGGACAAGATGCCAAGACCTGTGTGCTTCATGATAAAGTTCGTATCATCAAATTTATCCCCGTAGATGGACTTGCCACCAATGCCATTATGGTGTGTGAAGTCATCACCCTGGCATATAAACCCTGGAATAATTCTGTGAAAGCAAGAATCTTTATAACCAAATCCTTTGTCTTTATTATTCAGAGTGAAAGTTGTCTTCTGTCTTTGGAACTTTATCTGCAAATAGCTGAAAGGAGATGTGTCCCAAGGGCTTGCTGTTGATGGTGATATTGAAGGACACACTGGGGATGACCATGGCAGGGGGTAGTAGAAGGGGGTCTTGGGGGCAGCAGTGTTTGCAAAGCCAGCTGCATCATTTTATATTCCCACCAACAGTGCACAGGTGTTTCAATTTCTACATCCTTGCCAATGCTTGTTAATTTTTTAAATAGTGGCCATCCTGATTGGTGTGATGTGAGACTTCATTGTGGTTTAATTTGCATTTTCCTGATGATTTGTGGTACTGAGCATATTTGCATATGTCTGTTGGCTGTTTGCATACAATCTTTGGAGAAATGACTATTCATGTCCTTTGCATATTTTTTAATTGGGTTATTTTGTTTTTAAGTTGTACAAGTTGTTTATATAATTTGGATATTAACCCCTTATTAGATGCATGACTTGCAAATATTTTCTCCCAGTCTGCAGGCTGTCTTTTTACTCTGTTAATTGTGTCCTCTGATGCCCAGAAGTTTTAAAATTTTAATGTAGTTCAATTGGTCTATTTTTATATTTGTTGCTTATGTTTTGGTGTCATAGCCAATAAAAACAAATGATGTCTAATGCTTTTTTCCTATGCTTTCTTCCAAGAGTTGTATAGTTTTAGGTCTTATATATTTAGGTTGTTGGATAATTTTGAATTTACTTTTGCATACGGTATAATGTAAGGGTCCAACTTCATTCTTTTGCATTTGAATGTACCGTTTTCCTAACACCACTTGGCACCCTTGTGGAAAACCATTTGACTACATATATGAGGGTTTATGTCTGGGCTCTCCATTGTCTAATTTAATTTTATACCCCTTAATTGAGTTCTTAATTTCAGTTATTGCAATTCTCAGTTCTAGAATATCCATTTGATTATTTTTATTCCCCACAAGTTTCAATTCTCTGGGGGAAAATTTCCCTTTTATTTATTTTCTCCTTGTCTTCTATTTTCTTGAACACATTATCATTGTTATTTCAAGTCCTGGTCTTAACTCCACTTCCTGGATCATCTGTGGGCATATTTCTATTGTCTGCACTGTCTCTTGGTTTTCAGTCCCATCTCTTGAATGTCTAGTATAATTTTACTAAAGGCTTGACATTGTGTCTAAAAAATTGTAGAGGCTCCATATGATGTTATCTTCTAAAGAGAGCACTCACACTTTCTTTAGATTGGCAAGTAGACAATAAACTTAATTCCATAACTGACTGAATTTGGGCTGCTATGCCATTGTGTAAAGGCTATAGTTGGCAATGGTAATCTTCCTGCTGGTCTTGCCATTCCTAGATACAAAGTTCACTTACCCTCAGTTTTGTCCCTTCTTAAAAGGCACAAGTCTCCAGACTTTCCAAATGAAATCACTGGATAGTCATCAAAAGCCTCTTTTCCTCAATACTGTGTCTTGAACTCTAATACTTGCCTCCTACAAGTGTTTTTTTGCAGCTTTCTACTTGGCTTTCTGGTCTCCTGTGTTTTGTAGCTTCAGAATTTGCCAATGTACTGTGACGAGTACTAGGCTCACATTTCTGTCTTTCCCTTCGCAGCAGGATCTTGGCCTTTCTATTATCCAGTCTTATTTCTCTAGCTGTGCAAGACTTCTAAAGTCTATGGTTTCTCTGCCTAGATCACCAGCCTCCTGTATTGTAGCAGATCATTCTCTCTTTTAAAAAAAAAAAAAAAAAAAAAAAAAAAGCTTGTATTTCCATTTTTTCCTCTTTATAATTCCGTTTGACTATTTTCCATAATTTTCTGCTTTCATTTTCTTTTCTGCTGCATCTAGTCCATTTTTCTAAGATTGCCAACCTTCTTCCTTCTTTTTAAAAGCTCCTTAGAAATTAGGTTTAAAATCCCTTTATCTGTAATATAATTTGAAAATGCTGCTCACAGCTTTTCATTTTGCTCATAGTGTTTGTATGAAAGGCCAGTTTAAAAAAAAATAAGTTATTCATCTTTTTCCTTGGTGTGTATGAATTTTGAGTCAATTAGGAAATCTTCCCTACATCCAAGTTACAGAGAAATTCCCATGCATTCTATTTGTACTTGTATGAAGTCATTTTTTAACATTATTTTAAATCTCTGAACCATTTAAAATTTATCTTGGTGTGCGGAAGGAATGAATATAATTTTTTTTTTTTTTTGAGACAGAGTCTCACTCTTTTGCCCAGGCTGGAGTGCAGTGGCGCGATCTCAGCTCACTTCAACGTACGCCTCCCAGGTTCAAGTGATTCTCCTGCGCCAGCCTCCCGAGTAGCACCATACCCGGCTAAATTTTTTGTAATTTTAGTAGAGATAGGGTTTCACCATGTTGGCCAGGCTGGTCTCAAAGTCCTGACCTCAGATGATCCACCCACTTTGGCCTTCCAACGTGCTGGGATTACAGGTGTGAGCCACCATGCCCAGCGAAATGGATATAATTTTATCTTTTTCTGTATTTAGCATTAAAACATGCATTTCCTTTCACTGATGAGATACTGTCTTTATAGTATTCAAAATTACCATATGCAATTAGTTTTCTAGTCTTTCCCATTGGTTTGTGCATCCGTGCAGCAATATCAAACTACATTAATTAAAGACTCCATAAGCGTTTAATGTTTTCTAGGTTAAATCTTCCTCTTCTCCTACTGCTTTTGTTGACAGTTTCTCTAATTATTCTTGTTTGTTCTTTGAGATAAACTTACAATTATTATTATTATTATTATTATTATTATTTTTTTTTTTTTTGAGATGGAGTTTCACTCTTGTTACCCAGGCTGGAGTGCATGGCGTGATCTTGGCTCACCGCAACCTCCGCCTCCTGGGTTCAGGCAATTGTCCTGCCTCAGCCTCCTGAGTAGCTGGGACTACAGGCACATGCCACCATGCCCAGCTAATTTTTTATATTTTTAGTAGAGACAGGGTTTCACCATGTTGACCAGGATGGTCTCGATCTCTTGACCTCGTGATCCACCTGCCTTGGCCTCCCAAAGTGCTGGGATTACAAGCTTGAGCCACCACGCCTGGCAACTTACAATTATTAATAGCTTGCCTGACACCAGAAAACCATAGCATTTTTATTGTTACTGCATTAAAATGACAAACTAACTTAGAAGAACTGACATATGATGCTGAGACTTAACATGGTTAAGTCTTCCATTTGTTCAAGCCTAGTTTTGCATTCTTCAGAAGAGTTTTAAATTTTGGAGACATGAAAAAATTTGCCGAAGGTATTTTCTTTTGATATTCTCTTACAACTTCTCTTTTTTTGTTGTATATATGAAAGCTATTTATTTTTCTATGATAATTGTACTGATTTCTGGCTTAATCTGTTTTGGTCAATATCCATGCTAAGTAATTTCAATCTTTGGAAATTTGTTGAGGCCCTTTTTATGGCTCAGTCATATGTTAAGTGTTTACAAATGATAAATGTTCCTTCCTTGTGCATGTAAAAGAATGAATTTTGTCACTGTTGGATGCAGTGCTTATATGTCGACTAGGTCAGGTTTGTAATTGTGATTTTTTGATCTGCTATAATAATAACTGCTCTCAGCTATTATAATTTTATTCAAATTTACTTCAATTGGCAATATGTCTTTTTCTTTGCCAGGTATGTCAATGTTTACCTTATATATTTTAGACTATGTTACTGAGTACATACAGTTTATGGAACATACCTACCTTGTGAATTAAATCTATATTACTTTCCTATAGCTACTGTGATGAATTAACACATACTTGGTGGTTTAAAACAATAAAAATGTATTCTTTCCTAGCTCTGAAAACAAGAGGTCCAAAATCAATATCACTGAGTCAAAGTCAATATGTCAGTAGGGCTGTGCTCCCTTCAGAGGATCTAGAGAATCTGCTACTTCCCTCTTCTGGTTTCTTGTGGCTGCTGGCATTCCCTGGCTTGTGGCTGCATAGCTCAACCTCTGTCTTTAGTGTCACATGGCCTTCTCCTCTTCTGGATTAAATCTTGCAGAAAGCCTGTTTTATAATGAAGTGCTGAATATCTCATGCTTTACTGAATACAGTACTGTCTCCTTCTTTATAAAAATACAAGTGATTGGTTTTAGGATCCACCTGGATAATCCAGGATAATTGCTCCCTCTCTAGATCCTCAATTTTATCTGCAAAGTCCTCTTCTTTCCATATTGTGTATGTATATAATTTTCACAGGTTCCAGGGATTAGAACATGGGTATCTTTGCGGGGGGTGCTATTCAGCCTGCCATGGATCCTTTTATCATTATAAAATATTCCACTTTAACTCTAGTAATGCTTCTTATTTTAAAGTTTACTTTCTCTGACAAGAGTGTAGCTAAAAATCTAGCCCATGTTTAATTCTTAAATTACACAGTCCTTCTCCATTTAACTACTGATGTGCTTGGGTCTATATCTGCCATTTGACTATTTGTGTTCTACTTTTATGTGCCTTTACATTCTTTGACTTCCTCTGGATTAATCAAATGTTCTACATGATTCCATTTTCCTTCTATTAAGTGACATTTTAAAATAATTTTTAGTTGTTAGCCTAAAGCTTAAAACATGCTTTTTTACTTATTAAAGCCAATGTAAATTATTACTTTTACTACTTGGCTGATACCAATTAAGCCTTAGGACTTTTAAACTCCATTTGCTTCCTTCTCATCATTTACGGTATAGTTACTGTGAATTTTAGATACGTGGTACATAAAATTGAAACTCCTCAGGGTGTACAATTATTATTTTGTATAGTTACTATTCATTTACATATGCTTCCCAGTGTTCTTCATTCTTTCTTCCAAGTCCACATTTCTATCTGGGATGATTTTCCTGATGAACTTCCTTTAATTTTTCAGTGCAGGCCTACTGGTGCCCAATTCTCTGTTTTAAGAATATTTTTGTTGGTTTAGAATTCTAAGCTTGCAGTTTTCTTATTCCAGCCCTTGAAACATGTTGTTATAATGGCTTCTAGTTTCTATCATTTCTCTTCAGAAGCTAAGAGTCTCACTGTTGCAACTGTGAAGGCAACTGGTGAATTTAAGATGGGCCACATACTCTTTGTCACTACCATCAGCTAGAGGGTATTTCCCCTGCCTGTAATTTTGAGCAGGCCCCAGGACTTGCTTTGAAAGGTAGCACGAATGAAGTAGTGCTGCTTCGGTTTTATGCACAGGCTCTAAGAGACCTGGCTGGGATCCTTCTGCTTTCGCCCTCATGGAGCCCTCAGTCATCACATGAAAAGGCTCAGCACCCTGCTGGAGAGGGAATCGTCAGCTGTGCCCCAGCTAATGCAGCCACCCTAGTTGAGGCACCAGACATTTGAGTAAAGCCACCTTTGGTGGCAAGCCCCAATGATGTCCCCACATGTCTGTAGTTGCATAAATGACTCCAGGTGAGACCAGAAGAGATGCCCAGCTGAGTCCAGTTCAGCCTGTAGCCTCTTAAGTGAAGGATAGTTTTGTTTCATTAAGGTAGTAAATTTTGGGGTGGTGTGTTAGGGAGAAAAAGATAACTGAAACAGTGTTTGGTATTAAAATAGAGCATTGTCATGATAGAAACTTAAAACAAGTAGCACTAGTTTTGGGACTGGGTTATAGACAATTTGGTGGAAGGGCAGCAATGAAACTACTAATGGAGGCTAGAAAGCCACCAAGGAAATTGCTATTTCAGGCTGGACAGAAGCCATGTAATCTACTGACAAAACAAGTGCGACTGTATCCTGGAAGACAGAAAAAGGACCTAATGAAATTACAGATCTGGCTAAGGTTTCCAGGAAGAATGCTGAAAGTGATAAGCAATTTTTCAAAAACACCTGCAATAAGGTATTAAAAGAGAGAGAAGAACTAAACAAGGAACTGTACCGTTTTCAGCCAGAATTTAGGGGAAAATACTTTCAACCTGGGACATGCAGGGTTACAAAATAAAACTTTCTCAGTACCAGCTTCTCCGGCAAAAGGTTCTGAAGTTAAAAAAAAAAAAAATCAGGGTGTTATCAGTAAGACTATGGTCTCAGGGTCAAGATAAAATAAAGGGCATGGCAGTATGACCTTGTTACTACTACAGATGCTCCCCGACTTACAATGGGGTTATGTCTTGATAAACCCATTGTAAGCTTAAAATATTAAGTTGAAATGCATTCAGTATACCTAACCTCATCATAGCTTGGTCTATCATTGCTTAAATGTGCTCAGAACACTTACATTGTGCCATAGTTAAATAAAATCATCTCACACAAAGCCTACTTTATAATGAAGTGCTGAATAGCTCATGATTTACTGGATACTGTACTGAATGTAAAAACAGAATGGCTGTATGACTACTTGAAGTATGGCTGCTACTGAACACATATCGCTTTCAGACTATCCTAAAGTAAAAGAATTCTAAATTGAAAAATCCTAAGCTGAGGACCACCTGTACTTCAGAAAGATTTAAGCCACTGCCTAGCAGATGCTCTCAGTTAGATAAAAGGCATAAAAGACTCTTAAAGGTATCATCCCTGACTCACATTCAAAGTACACAGGGGACGTCTTGAAGAAATCTGTGGATGTGGCTTCTCTCTGGTGGAGTGAGTGGTTTATAATTTAAAAGTCCACAAAGCTTTTTAAAGAAGTTGTGCCAGAGTGGATAACTGTGCCAGCTGGGACAGAGTCTAGAAGCAGGCTGAGAAAGCTATTCAGCTACAAAAACAGGACATTTCTCGGCTCTGAGAAAAAAGTGGAGGACTGAGAAACAAAAAAGGGAGCCAACTTCAGAGAACCAAAATAGACTAATCAAATGTTCCCTACCCCTGGAATTGGGGAAATTGGTGACATATAGCCAGATGGATTTCACAACTGCCAGGGGATAGCTACATGCCTTCAATTTCCTCTCTTGTAAATTTAGTCAACTGATGTGACATCATATCCTTGCCATAACAACGTAGGTTGTACATGTGGGGGTGGGTGGGACTAATAACTTCTTCTTCTTTTTTTTTTTTTAAATTCATGGGTTTACAGGTAAAGAGAAGCTGTTATCTGAGGAGCCTCTTCCATACACAGGAATCCTTTCTGATCTGAGGGGAATATGTTCCAAGACCGTCAGCAGATGCTTGAAACTGTAGATAGTACTGAACTTTATAAACAAACACTATTATTTTTTCCTATGATAAAGTTTAATTTACAAATTACACATGGTAAGAGATTAACAACAATAAAAAAACAGAACAATGATAAAATATACTGTAATAGAAATTATGCGGATGTGGTCTGTATCTTTCTCTACTTCAAAATGTCTTCTTATACCATACTCATCTATTTTTGAACCTCAGCTGACTGTGGGTAACTGAAAACCACGGAAGGGAAACCACAGTTGATGGGGAACTACTGTGTATGGGTAGCTCTGAGCCTGATGCCATAATTGGATGGGACTGTGGGGTTCTTGAGGCGGGTGTTATTTTGCATGTGGGAGGAATTTAAACAATCTGAGACCGTAAGAAGGCTCAGGTAAATCAGAGATGCCCTAAAATTCTATGCTGCCCTCCTCCTCACCCATGTCCTACCAAGAAGTGAAGTCCTATCCGTTTCCTTGAATCTCAGCTGGCTTTGTGACGACTGGTTTTGACCACAAGAACGCAGTTGAAATGATGCTTATCAGTTTCCAGGCTTTGAGAGGCTGGGCAGATTCTGTTTTTTTACCCTTTTGAAGCCCTGACCCATCATGTGCTTATTACTGTGCCAGAGGGACCACATGAAGCTGGACAGACCAGATGGACTTGGAAGGATCCCATGGTGCTTAAGAGACCACCTAGAGATGGAGCCTGGACAGCTCCCACTCTTCCAGGCTTCCCCAGAGGCACCAAACATGAGAGCGAAGAGATCTTGTAACCCGAGCACCATAAGTGACTTCACGTGAGCCCAGCAGAAGTGCCTGGTAGAACTGCAAATAAATAAATGGCTGCTAAACAGCCATCTGTTTTTAACAATAGGTAACTGATACAGAAATGATATTTTTCCTCTGGGCTACTCTTAAGCTTTTAACGTTCCTAGGTGTGCTTTTCACTGCATCTATTCTGCTTGGGGATCTGCTGAGCTTCTAGAATCTGTAGGCTACCTTTCATCCATTTTGGAAAATTCTAGCCTATTTCTTCAAATATCACTTCTGCCCGATTCTCTTACTTCTATATCTCCGAGATCCTAATGATAGGTATGTTAGCTCTTTGGAGTTTTTCCATCCTGTTTTTTATGTTCTTATCAATCCCCACACTCACTTATTTTCTCTGTGGTCCTGTCTGCCTATTTTTCTAGTTCACCAATTCTGGACTGTGCTCTGTTCAATCTGATATTAAACCCTGATTCAAAGAGTTTTCATTACTGTATTTTTAAGTTCTAGAATGCTGATCTGATTTTTAAAATTGTTTGTAGTTCTCTGGTGAAAGGGTATTTCTTTTCATCTATTCATCTTTTCCTTTATTTTTGTGAACATATTAACTGTAATTATCTTAAAGTCCTTGTCTACTAACTGTAATATCTATTATCTGTAAATCTGCTCCGATTGTCTGCATTATGCTTTGTTGTCAACCATACATTCTTGCTTCTTTGCATATCTAGTATTTTTTCTAAAAACTGTATTCTGGTCTTTGTGTATAAAAGAACCACAGAGGCTCCAGATATTATACTTCATCAGGGCAGTTTTTCCCTTCATTCTATTAAGCAAAGAAGTTGTAGGACTGATCAACTCATTCCTGCCCGATAATGAGTTGGGTTGAGGCATGCAGTTTAGCAAGACTCAAGACTCAATTGAATCTGACTCAGTGCAGTCTGAAGGAACAGGAATGACCTCAGGTGTCTGTCTCCTCAGCCCTAAAGACTTTTTCCTGTTAGAGGTCTCCAGCTTACTTCAGTCTCCCATCCAGATAGCATCAAGATAAAAGTCCTGAGGGGAAAAGTCAGCCGAATGCTTCTGCCTGGCTCTGCCACCCAGCATCTCCTTATTTCCTAAACAGTGTGAGATGGAGAGACTTCACTTTAACTTTCCCAAGTTTTGAGCCTGATCTCCCAGACTCCTGTGTGGCCTTAGCTCTAAAAAACAACTGTCATGTGTTTGATCTCTAATCTGTGAATTCCACCTTGAACAACTGCTAAAAGCTTTACTACTTTCACTTTTTCCTCAGTAATGGCTTTCTCCCTAGGTTAAGGACAGTTCTTAGCTCATAGCTGGAATCAACAAATGCTGGGGCATAAAGTAGGCGGGAAGTCACAGCTGGCAATCATCAGCTCACTTTGGAAAGGTTCTTCTGTCACTAGCAATTTAGTTCTTTCACATTTTGTTGCTTGCCTAGTTCTGTAATAGCTTTAAAAACATGACTTTAGAAGTTTATCTGGTTCATTCAAGTTATTGTAATGCACTGACCTGCCTTGACCTACTACATCCTAACTGGAATATTCCTTTTACATGTGTGTTAATGTTTCGTGTTACGTGACTACATTCTCTTATTCTTTGTAGCTTCTTTTCCACAGATTCTTTTGGGTTTTCCAGACATATGATTTTATTAGATACAGTAGGCAGTCCGAATGCCTTTGTTTTCTTTGTCTATATTCATACATTCAAACTCGTGTTGAGTAGCAGGAGACACGGTGGACATACTTGGCTGCTTCTCAACTTGAGTGGAAAAGCATCTAGAAGGCACCTGGTAAGGTCCTGGCTGTTCTGCTAAGTGATGGGTGTGGGTTATTGTGTTAAGAAAACTATCAGTTCTTAAGTCCCCCTGCCTTTTGCATTTTATTTTGGCGATCTCCTTTTCCTTTATTAGGTTAGTTAATGATGTATCTATTTCATTGATATATGCCTCAAACTCAACTTTTGGAATCATTATTTCTACTGCTTTTCTGTATAATTAATGTATCTTTTTTCTTTGTTAATTCTTTGCTTTGTCTTAGTTTGGTTTATTTTTCATCCTAGTTTTGGGTGTCTAATTCATATCTTTTCTTCTCATTTTTCACTTTTACCGATTCAGGTACTAAATGCTATGAAAATTTGTCTGAAAACTGTTTTAAATCGGTTCTACAGACTTATTTTGTTTTCATTTATCTTTAAGAAATTCTAAGTTTTATTTTATATTTTCCCTTTGACTCAGTAGCTGTTTAAATGATGTTTTAGAATTTCCAGATAGGTGGGATTTTATATTGTTATCATTTTTTTATTTTTTGCATTCTGGTCAGAAACTGCTACTTTTATTTTCTTCCTTGGAATTTGTTCATTGCTCTAATTTTCACGAATGAATATTCTATGTTCAAATGACAAAAAGATGTATTTTCTATTATCAAAGTTCAGAGTTTGATATATCTAATTAGATCCACCTTACTGATTATGCTGTTTAAGTCTTTTATATTCTTATTATTTTTTTGGTCTGGTATTATGGGGCATATTTTAATCTGTTTCTCTGAATCTCCCTTACTTAGTTTCTGTTTTATGACCTTTGTTTGAGTTAGTAGGTACATAAATATTGATAATTATTGTAAGTTTATTGCAAAGTGTAGTCTTTAACATTATAAAGTATATTTCTTTGTCACGTCGAGCTTTTTGATCTAAGTTTTTCCTTGTTAGGTATGGAGATCATAAACTTGGTTCTCTTATTTGTATTTGCCTTGTAAGCCTTATCCATTCTTTTATTTTTACTTTAAATCTTATTAAATTTTATTTGGATGTTTCTTGAATATAGCATAATGTTTGGTTATGCTTTGTTAACCAATCTGAAAATCCTGTTCTTTTAATAGTTAAGGTAAGCACATTTGCAATTATGGATATAATTAATATGTCTGTCCTTGGTCCTTCAAATACATCTGGTTAATGTGTGTACATGTGTATTCTTTTACTATATTGTCTATCTTATTTGCATACTGTCTGTTTTCAGGTTATCTTTTGGTATTTAGGAAGGCCTGTACTGTATCTATATAGTCAGGCCTTTATATAATACCATTATTCTTGCTTCCTCCACCCTTTTTTGGGGCTGTATTCTATTGGTTCCCAACAATATGGAAATTATCTGATAACCTTTTCTTACATTTCTACCTTTCCTCCCCACCAGCACTTGAAGTATCATTCTTTAGTTCCCAACCGGTACATATTAAGTAATCAGTGAGCTTATTTTACCTTTCACATATTCTCCCATTCTCTCACCATTTTTTAATAATTGTACTATACATACATTTTCAGAGCCCAAACAATCTCCCCAACTTAGGATTTTTCAACTTTATGACGGTGTGAAAGCAACAGGCATACAGTAAAAGGCAGTACAACGCTCTCTTGAGCTGCAGCTGCCTGTCAGCTACATGATCACAAGGGTAAACGGCTGATACTCTATAATATACTATGCTGCCAGATGATGTTACCCAACTGTAGGCTAATGTAAGTGCTCTGAGCATGTTTAAGAAAGGCTAGGCTAAGCTGTGATATTTGGTAGGTTAGGTTCATTAAATGCATTTTGACCGATGGTATTTTCGACTTAACAATGGGTTTACCAGGATGTAACACCATCGTAAGCTGGGGAGCTTCCATATATACCACTACATACGATACTGTCTTGCGTCTCTAAGAGCCATTATTCAGTCTTGGTTCTATAGACAAATATATAATGCTTAATACTAGTCCCTTATACCAATGCTGCTCTGGTCATTTTGGCTGTCTGAAGCTCATCTCTAGACAGTCTTCTCAAGAAGGAGCTCATGGATGTTAATCACATGTTGCATGTTAATCACAATTTTTCTGTGGACTCTATATTGATGGTCAGTTTGGTAGCACATAAAATCCTTGGCTCATATTCTTTTTTTCTTTAAGTAACCTAAATATGTTACTCCATTGTCTTCTGGAATCAAGAGTTGCTGTTGAAAAATCTGATTATAGGCCGGGCGCGGTGGCTCAAGCCTGTAATCCCAGCACTTTGGGAGGCCGAGGTGGGTGGATCACAAGGTCAAGAGATCGAGACCATCCTGGTCAACATGGTGAAACCCCGTCTCTACTAAAAATACAAAAAATTAGTTGGGCATGGTGGCATGTGCCTGTAATCCCAGCTACTCAGGAGGCTGAGGCAGGAGAATTGCCTGAACCCAGGAGGCGGAGGTTGCGGTGAGCCGAGATCGCGCCATTGCACTCCAGCCTGGGTAACAAGAGCGAAACTCCGCCTCAAAAAAAAAAAAAATCTGATTATATATATTACATATATATAACATATTATATGTATATATAAAACATATACGTATTATATATTATGTATAATACATATTATATATATTATATATAATATATATTATATATAATACATAATGTATTATATAAAATATATATTATATATAATATATATTATATACACATATACATATCATATATTATATATAATACATAATCTATATAATATATGTATTATATATATTATACATAATATATATATTTCCCAAGACGAAGTCTCACTCTGTGAGACTTTCTTTTAAAAACTGAGTAATTTCGCTTGAATAATCATTGCTATTGGCTGTTCTGGATCAGTTTTCTATGGCACACAGTGCATCCTTTTAACAAAACATATTTTAAAGAAATAGAATAAGACTCAAATCTTATTTATTTGAATCTAGAGCTTAAAATTTGTTCCTCTCTAACATATTATCTTCAATTTTTCTTTAACTCTCTATTTTATTTTGGTCACTCATCACTTCTGTCCTTATGTCCCTTTCTGTGTTGGTGCTACGTTCCTCTTGCTGCTCCTTCCAATTTTGTCACCAGAGAGGGTCTCACTCTGTTGCCCAGGTTGGAGTGCAGTGGCATGATCATGGCTCACTGTAGCCTCAATTTCCTGGGCTTAAGCAATCTTCCTGCTTCAACCTCCCAAGTAGCTGAGCCTACAGGTGTGCGTGAGCATGCCTGGCTAATTTTTTATTTCTTTGTAGCTACAGTGTGTCAACATATTGCCCATGCTGGCTCAAACTCCTGGGCTCAAATAATCCTCCTGCCTTGTCCACCAAAGTGCTGAGATGACAGACATGAGCTATGGTGCCTGGCCTAATATTTTAATTCAAGGAGAAAAGTTCAGTCTGAATTATAATGTGTTCCATGACAATATTTTTCCTGCTGTGTAGTCTTTGGTAAGTTTTGCTGCTTTTTCCTATGGTTTTCTTTGACTGATTGACTGAGACAGTCTCGCTCTGTCACCCAACATGCAGTGCAGTGGCAAGACTTTGGCTCACTGCAACCTCCACCTCCCGGGTTCAAGCCGATTCTCCTGCCTCAGCCTTCCAAAGTGCTGGGATTACAGGTGTGAGCCACCGTGTCCGGCCAGTTTTCTTTTATTTTTGTATCAGTGCTGTGTCTGCTCTGTTTTTATTACTCAGGATTTTCCTGGTTGGGCTACTTGTAGAAAGTTCCTTCAGGTAGGAGAATTTTGCTGATGTTTTCTGAAATTGCTAACCCTGCCTCACTTCTGCTACAATTCATCTTGTATGGTTTTTGTGTGCATTACAATCACTTTTGGCAATTCTTACTTTTTTTGGAGTCTGGCAATCATGTGTTTGCTCTAGTTTCATTACAACTGGAGTCTGCTGATGATTTTTCCACGTGTGATATCCAGAAGTTGAAATCTCACAATGTCACATTCGTACCTGAAGTTGGGTTGATTCTTTAAATAACTATCTTAATATTCCACAGTAATAGAGAGATTCTTAGCCATAAAGTAATAAAATTAAATTAAAAAACCCCTCCTCTTTTACACAAATATCACACAGAGGTAGGCGTCTTAGAACCTCTCAATGATATTTTCTGTAGGCTCTATGAAAATGCAATTTGGTAAATATTTTGTTTCATGATTTCAAGAGAAAAGATATTTCAAAGTATGTTTCCCATGCATCATTCAAAATACCAAATATTCTTCACCATCAGAATATCTTACTTATTTCATATACCTAGATTCCAATACTACCACCTCTATACACACATACTGGGGTAAAGAAGAGAAATCTGACTAAGTTTCAGCACAGAAGGCAGGTAAAGAGACAGAAAAGAATACTACCCAAGTGATGGGAAAGTGAGTGAAACGTTCTGAGGGGAATTATTTCACATTATCCTTTTAGCTACCAAGTGCTAATAAGTAACTAACAGAAGACATTAGAGCTACTTAAGAGCAAATAAGCCAGAAAAGAGGTTAGAAGGAGGGCATTGTTTCCATCTTTTCTGTGGGGTGACTAACCTTTTCCAAAACTTTGGCAATTCGGGTGCCAATTTGTTCAAGTGACTGTTGTGGATATTGGTCTTTGCCGAGATTTTGCAACACCTGGAAGGGAGGAAGACGGTAGATGAGAAGAATGAAAGCGAGGCAGGATCTAGATGATACTGCTAATGCTGAGTTGGGCACTGTACCACAGAGGCAAACTGTTTTTCTGGGCTACATGCTGTGGTCCTATTAGTAAGGTAATCTATGGAAGACACATTTAAGGCTGTTTTAGCATCCCTTCAGCCCTCCTACATTTAACAAAAATTACAGAATGTAAAACACATTCATTATAGCAACATTAGAACAAAGAGTAAATGAAATAAACTATGTGTAATTTTGTCACCCAGACATGTAAAGATGTATATAGAGAGGTATTAACAACCACTTTTAATATCTTTATGTATAGATAGCTTTCTATACACATTTTTTCTCACAAAATATCGAATTACACTGTATACTGTTACCTATGTTTTCACATTATATATTGTGAAAATTTATTCATGTCAAAAAGAGTATTTCTACTGTGTATTTTCTAATGGTTCCACTGTACACTATCTTACATCTATACCAAAATTTATTTAACCATTCCTCTACTGTTGGATACTTATGACAGGTTTTCCCAATTCTTCTAGGTATACGCTTTGCTGAGGTATATATTGGGTCTGCCTTCCTTTCCTTCTTTCTTAAAAATGTCAACAGGAGAATTACCTGCCCTAAATATTTTTCTCAAGAGTCTGTATCTGATGGCAAGGCAGCATTAATCCCCTTGAGGGGTAAATCAGAATTAAAATTTCATAGTCATAAAGAAATAAAAGAGTAATAAGCTCAGTCCCAGGCTGAAAATCAGACTTGGCCCAAATCCACCTAGATGATGCCTAACTGAAAAAAGGCCCTGTTTTTGTTTTTTTTTTTTTTCAAAAAGCCTGGTCACCTGTGCTTTCCACTATTAATGTGCATCCTAACTGTGAGGCTAAAAAACAGCCTGAACAAAGCCAAGCACTCACCTCTGTTAACTGACTCTCCCCCGTGTAGTGCAGGCTGGCTCGGTTGGAAACCCCATGCAAGTGGTCCAGGGTATGCATACTGGTAGGGAGATTGCCATTGCAAAGAGGCTCCATTGCAGGCTGCTGTATAGGGGTGGCAAAGTCTATGTGTTCTGTGATGCTGAAAAATGGAGATTACATTAGCTATGGGAAATTTCTGAATGGTGGGAAGGAAAGAGACACAGCATTAACAATCAGCTCATCATAGCTTCAACATGCTATCCCCTGGTTTTAAACAAGGTAAGTTTTCTTCTAGGATTTCTTCTTCTAAGATATAAGTGGTGATAAATACCCACAACTGGTTATTATCTTTTATTTTATGCACAGCAGCACACTTCTCCCCACAGAGTTACCTAAAGCTCCGACAGCAAATTTTATACATATACACCCATACATTGTATTTAGCTATAAGACTAAGTACTTCCTTTCATTTGCCCACCATATACAAGATAAATACTACAAACTATCATAGGCACCAATATGACAAATTGGCACTGCCATGCTTTACTTCCAGCTATTTAAAAATCTAAGCATTATTAGACAAACATTCACTCATTATTTATTTAGAGCCCATTACATGTCAGATACAAGGACTATAATAATGAGTGAAACATAGTTCCTGCGGTTATCATGTTCATTCTCTTGTGATTCATTTATTACACATGGTAAGTTACAAAAGGTAAAACATGGTGCAATGACAGTATACTTCAGGAGGGTACATGTTGCCTCTGCACTGGTGGAGGAGGGAGGTAACTAGTGAAGGAGTGAGGTGGTAAGATTGAAGTTGAGTCCAGAAGGATTAGTATGAATTAACCAGCTGAGAACCTGCAGCAAGAAGAATGCCACAGGCAAAGGAGACACCACGTGTGACAGCCCTGGCAGGAGAGAGGGCAAGAGAGAGGATGAAAAGATGGCAGGGAGCAGATCAAGAAAGGCCTTATGGTCCATGTTAAATAGCCGTAAAAAGTTCCTGGAGTGCTTTAAGACTGATTTGACTTACATTTGAAGAATTCTGAGGACCGTGGAGAGAATGGATTGCACAGAGGAAGACCAGCTAGGAGGTACTGGATAAACCTATGTAGGGATAGTGGTGTTCTGGTTTGAGGAGGCAGCAACGGAGATGGAGAAAAGTAGATGGTTTTGAAAAATACTCCAGGAGTAAAAGTGACATGAATTGGTAACAGGCTGAATTTGAAGAGCAAGGAAGGAAAATTGTTAAGTTACGATAACGCCCAGGTTTTTGGCTTAAGCACTGCTGGACCTATTTACCACAAATAGGAAAAGAAAAAACAAACAAAGCAATAATTTTTTAATATGGAGAGTGGGCAAGAAAATTAAAATTTTAGTTTTCCTGAGCATGGGGTGACTGAGAGCTATCTAGACAGACAGGTCAGGGACATAGGCAAATGAGGTGAAAGCATCGTCGAAAGGTCTGGTCTAGAGATTCAAGTTTGGGAGCCGTTAGTACATCTGTGTTGATTGGGATTTTGGGAGTAGATCAATCTGACTAGAAGAGATTACAAAATAAGAAGGCTTAGTGCTAAATCCTGGAGAATTCTAATGCTTAAAGGGTAGAAAAGGGGTCAGCAAGAGAGTGAGTGTCCAGTGAGGAAAAAGCAGTTATCAGAGGCACCTACCATGTCTCAGTAGGTGTTTGCAAATCTGAATTTGCTCTGGCTCCCTTACAACTGCATGGTATTCATGAGAAACCATGGGTTTTGTGCTTCTATAAAGAGGGATCCAGTCTTCAACTCAAACTAAACAAGTTATACATGGCTGCTAGATAGCGTACAAAGGGCAGGTGAAGGCACCAAGAAGGGGGGCACACTCAGAGCTTTGCTACAGTGGGTTGGGCCCACCTGGGGGCCATGGTCAGCATGGTCATCCTTTGAATGATCAGTTCTAGAAAGGGTGACTCTTCTACTAGCTGCTGACTAAGAGGGCATCCCTAAAGTCAGCTGGGTTCTCAAATGCCATAAAGAAACGAGAGGCTTAACATACTTACTCAATGTTTTTTGAAGAAACTGCAAGCCAGGTACTCACGATGGCAGTCAGCTCTACCCAGCGGAGTTTGAGGCATTCGTCCGGGCTGGGCCATCCCAGACTCTGGTAATCACGTTTTTTTCCTAAAAGAAAAGCACACCATGAATCCACGCAAGTGCAAAGGAACAGAACCCAAAGTCCCTTATGCCATGATTACTTCACCCAGATTGGTGTATTTGAAGGTGCTAGTCATTCTTCTAGTCTTTATACTTTCCCCCATCTATGATCTAATTAAAATCTTGTTACTTCATCCATAGGAATTAAGATCATCTCTGAGTAAAGCCTTATTCTCAAAGATAGATGGAGAAGTAAGAATATATGAGTCCTTTGTTGGATTTAAGTCTGAGCAACATGAAATAAGGGTTAAGGTATTTTTCAATGCCAACATTCTTATCAAACTTAATTTTTACCCTTCTACATTCTGATTTTATAAAGACAACTCCAACTTAGTAGAAACATGTATCTCTAAAGCAGGGTTTCTCAACCTGGTATTAGTGACATTTGGGGCTGGAAAATTTTTTGAGGGACCTGTCCTGTGCAATGGAGGGTGTTTAGCACCATCTTTGGCCTCCACCAACTGGATGTTGGTAGCACCATTCCCCAACAACCAAAAATGACTCTAGATATTGCCAAATGTCCCCTGGGGGGCAAAATCACCCCCAATAGAGAGAACCACTGCTTTAAAGAGCAGCCGGGAATAATGATGCTAATCAAAGATTATCATCTTCCCCCCTGCCCCCGCCACACCACCACAGTCCAAGAACCAGACTGGTTATCACCTATTTGAAGAGAACTTCCTGTGTGTTCAGATCCCATGCTAAGTGCTTTACATCCTTAACCTTATAAGGTAGATTTTTTTTCCCATTTTTCTTTTTTTTAGTTAGAGACCGCACTTTGCTTTCTTGCCCAGAGTGCAGTGGCATGATACTAGCTTTCTGCAGCCTTAACCTCCTGGGCTCAAGTGATATTCCCAGGTTGGCCTCCCAAAGTACTGGGATTATAGACGTGAGCCACTGCATCCGGCCTGAAGTAGGTTTTAACCCTCACTTCTCAGATGAGAACACAGAGACTCAGAGAGACTGGGTGACTTGTCCAGGGTCACCTGTCTAGCAGGTGGCGGAGATGGGATCCAGATCCAAGTCTGTTTGACTCTAATGTGTATGTTCCCAATCAACAAGCTATTTAAGGCTACAAAAAATTTTAAAGCTCTGTTTATTAATATCCTTTGTAGGTACTACTTTTTGGGTCTGGGCCCTTTACTTACACCAAATCCCCAAGAAAAGAGCAGAACTGTCTTGTCTGGGAAGGGTTTTCCGAAGGAGTTATAATGGAATAGGCAGGAAGGAGAACTTTAGTTCTGTATAGCACTTTTCATATTATAGGAATTTACCAACAGTAGAAAACTGTTTGAGGTACAGGCAGGGGTTTAGATTGAGATTTTAACAAAACAGAAAGGAAAAGTTTGAGAGTTTCAAATTGATTCTGTTTAAATTAGTAACTTAAATAAGCCATAATTTTCACAAAAAATCTTATTTTTCTTTTACATTTAATAATTTCATTTGAAAAATATTTATTGAGCACTTGTTATAAGGGGCTGGGAACCATAAAAGACACTAAGGGGTACAGACAGGAATAATAAGATGGCCTGCTCTTGAGCTCACAGTCTAGTAAGGAAGGTAAACATAAACAGATCATTACAACACAATAGAAAAAGAGCTAGAGCGAAGGTGGAGAACAATCGCACAGAGGAAAGAGTAACTAATTCTGCCTGAAGGTAACAAGGGAGAGATGGCACTTGATTTTGAGGTTTAAGGATGAGTGATATTTTAGCACAGCAGAGCGGGCATAGGGCATTCCAGGCAGAGGGAACAGCATGTGCAAAGGCACTGAGGTAAAAAAAACATGAGCATGGCTGGTTCAGAAAATGGTGTTGAAGGGTACACAGAGGCGGGTTGTAAAGGGTCTTGTACACCACACTAGGAAGTTTGAATTTTATCCTGTAGGCAATGGGAAGGCTTCAAGCCCACATCTCTCCATCTGGTTCACAAGGATATCATAAGAGGCTCTGTTAAATGCCTTGCTGAAATCCAGTTACATTATGTCTATGGCACTTTCCTGGTCTTCCAGTCTAGTAGCCCTAACCAAAAAAGGAAATGAAATTAGTTAAGCATTATTATTAGTCTTAGAAAATCTACAATGGCTCTTAATGATCTCCATTTTTCCCCCATGGGCTCACCAACTATTTAATATTTTGCTTTATAACTCTGTCAGGATTTATCATGAAGATGATTAGTTGGCAGTGAATAGAATCCATACTTATTTGAAAATTGGGATTTTGAATCTCTCTAGTATTTCTGTCCTCTGTGTTTTAGAGCTTTTCACTTTAATGCCAGTAAGTGGTTCCACTATCTCATTTAAGAGTACATCCAACGCCCTACTTGGGCCCACCAACTTGAATACATTTAAAACTGCTTAAGTGCTCTCATACCATCTCAGCCATATTTGGCTTTAATTTTCACATTTATAAGACATTTTTAGTTTTTTGTTTATAAAAGTAATAAAGGCTTGTTATAAAATATTTAGAAAATGGAAAGTTCATACCGAATAAAATAAAAATCACCTATAGCTCTGTTAGCACCCAGAGATGACCATTTATAACATTTTGATGTATTTCCTCCTACTTTTGTTTCTATGTGGTTATTTATTACACCGTATTTCATCAAATCTAAGATGCTATCAACTGTAAGTATATATTGTTTTACAGGATTTAAGAAAAAAAAAACAGTGCCAATTATTATATAAGATACTATCAACTGTAAGATGTATTCCAGTTTCAGAGATATTGAAATGTGAAAAAAATGTAGCATATTTACTACTTTACAAAGATTAAAGTATTCTCTACATTTACTACTTGATAAATTGCTTTACTTACTATATTACCAATATCTTGTCTGCATATTCTGCAGCATAGGCATGTTATGATTTATTTAGGCAATTACAACATTTAGGTTGTTTACAATTTTTTTTATAATAAGTAATCCCATGATCAATATCTTTCTATGTATATCTATGGCACTTGTAAGATGATTTACTTAGGGTAAATTACTAGAAGTAGAATAACTGGTATATTTTTAAATTCCCTAATGCATCTAGTCAAACTACTCCAAAATTCACTTCATTTAAATAAAGTATGTATTACATGTTTAAAAACAATTTGATAATCAAAACTGGTATCTTACTGTTTATGCCTGCATTCTTTTGATTGCTGATGAGGTTGAACATCTTCTCTAGTGGCCGTGTGTGTGTGTGTGTGTGTGTGTGTGTGTGTGTGTGTGTTTGTGTGTGTATTTATATTTGGTGAACTGCCTATGTACTCTGCACCTATTTTATTGAAATACCTTGTTTCATATTGATTTGTAGGTGCTCTTTAAATGATATTGATACCCTCTGCTTATCATATATTTTGTAAATATATACAAATAATCTACAAAAAATACTTTGCTTCAGTTCTTTGTCTCATTTTGTGGTGCTTTCCAATGTCAGAATTATTATTTTCTTTTCCTCTCTCTGCCTTAGAAAGTTCTTTCCACATGGAAAGAGCATGTAAATATTCACCTAGTTTTTCCATGTTAAATCTACTGGAATTTTCATTTCCATAATGCTTTAGAGTTTGAACTTTTTTTCATTGATACAAAAGACAGACTGGTTCTTGTTCATTTTGCCCCTTTATCATCTCCTCTGAACTATTTCAAGTTACAAATACAACCTTTGTGAGATGAGACAGTGACATCTAAAAGAATCAATTGGCATATTAAACATTCAATTTACCTTGTGGCCCAGGAGATGCCACCTTGGGCCCAGTGATCTCCAGGTTTGCTTGGTAACGATGCCCATTTTCTATCTGACTTGATTCTACTTTTTTCCCAGGAGTTTTCTTATGATCGCCTTTGGGTTTCTTTACACGTTTGACCTGGAATGTAATCTGGGAAACAGGAACATGTTAGGGACAAATGAGACGAGTTATCAAATCTGTTGATGTTGTGAATACTACTTTAAGAATAACCCAGTTCTGTGCTCAGGTTAAGTTATCTTCTTGAGTTTAATTCTTCAAGACCTAAATAGAAAATGGTTAGTGAAATGAACAAAATAACCTAGTCTTCAAGAATGTATAGAAGAAACTGAAAGAAAGATGTCTGAACTGGGCAGCTCCAAGTCTGCAGTTTTGACTGTGGCTTCACACCCACCCCATTTCCTTCTGCTTTCCAGAAGAGCTAGCAATACATAAGTAACATGCAATGCTTCTTTCCAGTAAAATTCCCATGTGAAGGCTGTCCTGGAGTGTGCAGTAAAGTAGTACCACATGTCCAACAGAAACTCCCCACTTTGCATACTGAAAGACATGGGCTACAATTTTATGAGAATTAAGTTGGCAAACTTACCCATTCTGTTGCTTCATCATCTTCACTTCTGCAGTCTCCGTAGCAAGAGCTTTTGGCCACTCCATCCTGGGGACCTTTCTTCAGCACCCGTATTCCTTGTAAATCTAGACGCCGCCCTTTCATCTCCAGTGCACCCCCAAAGCCTTCCAAAGGCCATGCCTGTTGAAATTCATCCACCAAAGCTAGTATTTCTTCTGACATTTTTGTTTCATCTGAATTCTCCATCTCATCAGAACCATTGCTCTCCTCAACCACCGTACCTGAAATTCAAGGGCCAGCACGTTATTAAAAGGTACATAGTACTCATTCAAATCTTTGGGTGACTCCAACCGTGCTTTTGGAGAAACGTTTTAGGTCTGCTAAGAGGCACTTCTATAGCCCAATGTAATAAAAATACCATTCAACATCTTCAACATTCATAATAAAATACCAACTTTGTCATCTAGCTTTTGCCAAAAGCCTGGCTGTGAACGGTGGCAGCTAGATGGCAGGCAGGCAGAGATTCTGTTATTAGTGAGCATGAGGAGAGGTATGTGATACACTATTTTTTGAAAAAGATCCACTTGTCTACATACAACACATAGATGGTGAGGATGAAGCTTATGTTATTTAATATGTAGGATTCGTCAAGGTTTATTCAAATATGTACACATAGCTGTGTGTCCAGACCATATAGCTGGCTTAACTGCCTTAACTGAAAAATGATTTAAGGAAAACTATCCAATTTCTACATGGAGTCTCCCATTTTCACTAATGGCTGATACAAAAAATAGCAATATACTACAATAATTTCTTTCTAAAATGATCACCAAGATATTATTTCGGTGGCTCAAGTCTCTTATATAAAGACTCTTACGGAAGACTCTCAGTGCAGTGGCCTAGCAAAAATTCTCTCTCCTGAGAAATCGGTGTGTTTCCTTTATTATTCAATGAAGGCTACATAATCCTCTGAGTTCACCTCTATGTTTGAATAACAAGGAAGTTCGGGCAAAATTAGCCTGAGTGTCTTAATACAATGCTTTCTTTTAAAAAATTCTTCACTACTTAACTTTTCCTGCTTATTCTGAATTAATGGCTGCATGTTATATTGCACATTCCATGAAAGTCATCTCTAATCCCTTTAGGAAGTAGATAGGTTACAAGAACAAATAATAAAATGCCTCCTTCTGTAACACGTACCCAGAGGAAAACTTAAGGGCTCTGGGTTGATACTGCACAAAATGCCAGTTTCGTTATTCTAGTACAATAATCTTCAGTTGGTAATTCTGGCTTGTTCAGGGATTCAGAACATGGTATTATAGCCATGCACCGCATAATGAAGTTCTGGTCAATGATGAACTGCATATACCACAGTGGTGCCATAAAAGTGTAATACTGTGTTTTTTCTGTACCTTCTCTGTGTTTAGATATGTTTAAAGACAAAAATATTTACCATTGTGTTACGCTTGCTTACAGTATTTCAGTACATAAACAAGTAGTCTAGAGGCTATGTAACATAACATGGGAGTGCAGTAGGCTATACCACCTAGCTTTGCGTAAGTAAGTACAGTACACTGTATGATGTTCCCACAATGGCAAAAATCACCCAAGGATGCCTTTCTCAGAACACAACCCTGTCGTTAAGCAACACATTGGAAAAATTCATGCTGTTTAGCTACAAAGAGTTCTGCAAACCCAGTAACCCAAGGTTATTGCTTCCCTGTGCTCCTGCCATATGGTAATATACATCATTATTTAAAAATTCTGAGAGAGAGGGGTTTTCATTAATGGAAACTGATATTCAAATAAAGAGAGAATGTGGAGCTTGCTCTACTGTTGGCTTTTCTAAAGGCTGCTGGGGTTGAGGCGAAAGCAATTCCTAAAAAACAACACTAAATACATACATATTTTTATATTTTCTCCTCACAGGTGAGGAATAAGTAGATCGTAAGTATGCTCTGAGTTAGCAAAAAATAAACTAAACTTTATTGACAGCCTACTACGTGTCTATCTCTGTGCTGAAAGCTGCAGTTGGGAACAAAAAAAAAAAAAAGAGAGTTTCTTTTTCTTTTTTTTTTTTTTTGAGTTAGAGTTTCGCTCTTGTTACCCAGGCTGGAGTGCAATGGCGCGATCTCGGCTCACCGCAACCTCCGCCTCCTGGGTTCAGGCAATTCTCCTGCCTCAGCCTCCTGAATAGCTGGGATCACAGGCACGTGCCACCATGCCCAGCTAATTTTTTGTATTTTTAGTAGAGACGGGGTTTCACCTTGTTGACCAGGATGGTCTTGATCTCTTGACCTCATGATCCACCCACCTCGGCCTCCCAAAGTGCTGGGATTACAGGCTTGAGCCACCGCGCCTGGCCCCAAGAGTTTCTAATCTTAATTAAATATAATCAAGTTGGAGACAGAAAACTACACACATGAAATAATAAGAAAACAATATTTTTTAGAGGAAAAAAAAATTTGCATTTAATAACCAAATGCTTCTTAGAGAAAGGCAGACTACCTGAGGCAGGATTTAGACAGAGTAGAGGGCCAGGGACGACACTCCCTAGAGTGAATTTTTTTCTTTTTTGAGACAGTCTTGTTCTTTTGCTCAGGCTGGAGTGGTGTAGTGCAGTTGCACAATCTCAGCTCATTAAAACCTCTGCCTCCCAGGTTCAAGTGATTCTCCTGTCTCAGCATCCCAAGTAGCTGTGATTATAGGCACGGGCCACCACACCCAGCTAATTTTTTTTGTATTTTTGTCGAGATGGGGTTTTGCCATGTTGGCTAGGCTGATCTTGAACTCCTGACCTCAGGTGATCTGCCTGCCTCAGTCTCCGAAAGTGCTGGGATTCAGTTGTAAGCCACTGTGCCTGGCCTTCCAGAGTGACAAATTTTTAAAAAATTATGTACGCATAGACTCTTTTGTCCACACACATACATACAGGGATAGTAAAGGCACATGTGAAGGCATCACCAATTTCAAACTAATTAGAACAAAGAATGTATACAGGGGATAGTAACAAATAAGATACCTAAGAAAGGTGGGTGATATTACAAATGTGTGGGAAAGTCATGAAGAGGATTCACTGTAAAAGCAGCCTCTTGTTTCTTAAGCAGAGTAACAGGATGAGGACCATAATAATTACAGAGGTTAAAGTCTTAGAGTAGTAAATGAGTTGGGGTATTGGGATAGGGGTGTTGGACAAGGAAACAGAAGACAGAAGACAAAGAGACCAATTAGAAAGGTATTTAAGAATCCTTTTAAGAGTTATAGAAAGTAGGTTGTCTTAGGGTAAAGGCAAAAGGAATTTTCAAAAAAGGGAGGGTAAAGAGGTATACAAAGAAATGTTAATAGAGAAAAACTAGTAATAGGACAGGCCCAAAGATGGTTTCAAGATTTTTAAGTCTAATGTAAAAAACTAGGATTTTTATTATATGACCATAGGTTTAGAATCTGTGAATATGTAAACAGAATATTTATAAAGACAATGGAGTTAGGAAAGGGAAACAGGATAAATGGAATTGTAGACATTTGTCATTAATTCATGAAAATGTTTGTTGCGTATCTAACAATGTGCTAAGAGCTGGGTTGTAACAACCCATAGAACCTATAGCCTAGACAAGAATAAATGGAGGACTGTATCTTCAGACATCGTCCTAGATAGGACATTGTCCTACACAACTGTCCTATACAGCTGAAAATATAGAATTCTGGTTTGGTGAAAGGTCTGGATTGTAGAGAGATCTCCGAAGGTTTCAAATTATGCTTGAAGTGAGAGGAATAAGTAAATCTTGGGCTTCCTGCTTGCAGGACAGATGGTATGATATAAACTGAAAACAGAGCCTATTTTTTCTTGATTTTCATTACCATGCACCATTTTCACACTGGGAAAAAGAAGAATAAATATTGTGAAATTGGAGAGAATGTGAGCATCCACAGTGCGGTTTATGTGAGTTCACATCCTTCACTGAGATGAAGCCTATCCCAGGGTAGTGCGAAGGTTTACAGTTGCATCTGAGCCATGTTAGGTACTATAGAATCACAGGGACTAGAAGTGGTAAGAGATGAAGCTATGGGCTGGGAATGGTGGCTCACGCCTGTACTACCAGCACTCTGGGAGACTGAGGTGGGTGGGCAGATCACCTGAGGTCAGGAGTTTGAGACCAGCCTGGCCAACATGGTGACACCCCATCTCTACTAAAAATACAAAAATTAGCTGGATGGTGTGGTGGATGCCTGTAATCCCGGCTATTTGGGAGGCTGAGGCAGGAGAATTGCTTGAACCTGGGAGACAGAGGCTGCAGTGAGTCAAGATCATACCATTGCACTCCAGTCTGGGAAACAGAGGGAGAATCCATATCAAAAAAGAAAAAAAGATCCAAGATGGCTGATTACTAGCAGCTCAGGATTGTAGCTCCCAGTGAAAGCACAGAGAATGAGAGGATGCCACACTTTCAGACAAATTTTTGTTGCTCATGGACCAGGAGATTCCCAACAGAGGAGCCCCACGGGTCACCAGTGCGACTCTTGTGGCCGGCGCGGCGGTTTTGCTGGTGTCCCGGTGCGGCGGTTCTTGGTGTAGAGTAAACGGGACCGGGTCCCCTTTTGGTTGATGGTTGAAGCTCCGGGAAGGCAGAGTCGCCTATTCAGCTGATTGAAAAAGGGACTCAAGAAGGAAGCCAGACCGGAGATTCCCGGGCAGAAAAGCACCATGAATTTTAATGCCGCTCGGCGCAGTGGGTTGCTCAGATTCCGGCGCTGGGAATCAACAAGTTGGATGTCCACTCAGAGACCTAATTTGAAAGTCGATAATTACAAAGACGACAGGTGGATAAATTTACAATGATGGGAAGAAACCAGTGTAAAATGGCTGAGAATACCCAAAATCAGAATGCCTCTCCCTCTACAGGGGATCACAGTTCCTCATCAACAAGGGAACAAGTCCTGATGGAGAACGAGTGCGTTCCATTAACAGATTTGGGCTTCAGAAGGTGGGTAACAAGAAACTTTGTGAGTTAAAAGAACATGTTCTACAAAAAATTAGCTGGGCATGGTGGCGCGTGCCTGTAATCCAGCTACTCAGGAGGCTGAGGCAGTAGAATTGCCTGAACCCAGGAGGCAGAGGTTGCGGTGAGCCAAGATCGTGCCATTGCACTCCAGCCTGTAACAAGAGCGAAACTCCGTCTCAAACAAACAAACAAACAAACAAACAAACAAAAACATGTTCTAGCCTAATGTAAAGAAACTAAGAACCTTGAAAAAAGGTTTGACGAAATCCTAACAAGAATAGACAATGCAGAGAGGCACATACGTGAATTAATGGAAATGAAGAATACAATATGAGAACTCCGCGAAGTATGCACAGGTTTTAACAGTCGAATTGATCAAGCAGAAGAAAGGATATCAGAGGTCGAAGACCAACTTAATGAAATGAAAGGAGAAGACAAGATTAGAGAAGAAAGAGTAAAAAGGAATGAGCAAAGTCTCCAAGAAATATGGGACTATGTGAAAAGACTTAATTTACGTTTGATAGATGTACCTGAATGTCATGAAGAGAATGAATCCAAGCTGGAAAATATTCTTCAGGATATTCTTCAGGAAAACTTTCCTAACCTAGTAAGGCAGGAAAATACTCAACTTCAGGTAATACAGAGAACACCACAAAGATATTCCTCAAGTAGAGCAACCCCAAGACACATAATTGTTAGATTCACCAGGGTTGAAATGAAGGAGAAAATGCTAAGGGCAGCTAGACAGAAAGGTCAGGTTACCCAAAAAGGGAAGCCTATTAGACTCACAGCAGATCTCTCAGCTGAAACCCTACAAACTAGAAGAGAGTGGGGGTCAATATTCAATATCCTCAGAGAAAAGAATTTTCAACCGAGAATCTCATATTCAGCCAAACTAAGCTTCATAAGTGAAGGAAAAATAAAGTTTTTTTGTGAACAAGCAAGCACTCAGAGATTTCATCACCACCAGGCCTGCTTTATAAGAGCTTCTGAAAGAAGCACTATACACAGAAAGGAACAACCAATATCAATCATCCCAAAAACTTACCAAAAGGTAAAAGAGTATCTCCATAATGAAGAATCTATAGAAACTAATGGGCAAAATAGCCAGCTAGCATTAAACGACAATATTAAACTCACAAATATCAATATTAATCCTAAATTTAAAAGGATTAAATGCCCCAATCAAAGACACAGACAGGCTAATTGAATAAAAAGTCAAAACCCATCGTTTCGCTGTATCCAGATCCATCTCATAAGCAAGGACTCGCAAAGACTCAAAACAAAGGGTTGGTGGAAGACTTACCAATTAAATGGAGAAAAAAAAAAAAAAAGAAAACAGGAATTGCTACTTTCGCCTCTGACAAAATGGACTTTAATAGTAACAAAGACTAAAAGAAACAAAGAAGGACATTACATAATGGTAAAAGGACATTACATAAACAACAACAGGAGTTAATGATCATAAATATATATGCACCCAATATAGGAACACCCAGATACAAGTTCTTAATGACTTATAAAGAGACTTGGACTCCCGCACAATAATAGCGGGAGACTTTGACACCACATTGTTAATATTTGACAGATCAACCAGATAGAAAATTAACAGGGACATCTATGATTTGAACTCAGACCTGGAACAAGTAAACTCAGTGAATATTTATAGAATTCTTCACCTCAGGTCCACAGAACATACATTTTTCTCAGTATCATATTATACCTATTTTGAAAGTGACCACATAATTGGAAGTAAATAACTCTTCAGCATTTGCATAGCATTTCACAGACTTAAATGAAATATTGGTTGGCTGTTTGTTATTTTCTTCCCTTATTCCTTCCTGTCTCCGCTGTTAAGCACAACTATTGGCATAAAAGAGGTTTTTAATACCTATTTTTAGATTGCATTCCAGCCTGGGCAATAGAGCAAGATTCCTGTTCTCTCTCCCCCTTTCTCTTTCTTTCAAAAAAAAAAAAACAAAACAAAACAAAAAAAAACACACACACACACACCTTTACTCTATGTGCCAACTCCCTTATATCCATTCATATGCTTTTACCCCCAAATTAAAAAAAAAAAAAGGAAAGAAAAAAAAAAAAAGCATGAAGCTATGCATATGTAGTACTGTTGTAAATAAAAAGAAGCTTGTAATTTTCCAAACACACCTGGAGATTCATGTTTAAGTTTGGGTACCTCACTTTAAGAGATGTCCAAAGCAGAGAACATTTATACAAAATATACTTGGCAAAAGTACTTAAAACCATGTTAAATGAAGAGGAACTGAAGAAACCTAGGGGGATCCAGTGATATATCCAGCTGATCTATTACACCAAAAATTTGTGCTTGAAAAATATTTTGTTTTAAAGATTTAGACAAATTCCAGGGAGATTACTTCAAAGACAGTGAAGAGACTAGATTATGTGACATAAGTTATTCAAGGAAGTGAACACATTTAACTGAAGAGAAGCAAAGACATGGAAAAGGAGGGTAAGCAGGAACAATAACCATCTTTAAAACATAACGGAATGTGCTATTAATGAGAGACAAGACTGACGCTGTTAGCCTCATAAGACAAAACTAGAAATGAGAGGTCATGTTTTAGCTCAGTATTAGGAAAGACTTTTGGATCAGATAACCATGGAATGGGTTATCCAGAAAGAAACTGGGATCACCATACCTAGAGTAGAAACAAGCCAGTTAGTTAATGGCTACAGAGGACACTACTGAGAGAGAGCGGAATATCAGCAGCTGACTAACAGAAAGTGACTATATTTGATAAGAAACAACATTAACAATCTTAGAAGAGAAGTTTCAAGGAGTTTTAGAGAGCAGAGGATGGAAAGATGAGTGCTAGATTCAAAACAAGATAGAAGTAAACATAGCCATAAAAAGAGATAAAAGAACACAAATTCAAAGAGATGGACTGCAAAATCTGACTGAAAACTTCTTCCTCCAGAAAGTCTTGCAAGAGTAGTATCAATGGGTACTACAGTACTTAAGACTGTGGCTTCTGAAGGCAAGTAAAATGCATACTACCTCTAATAACAATACGGTAGAGGGAACATGTCCCTTTGTCTTACAAAACAGAAAGAGTATTCTAAGGAATTAGACAAACTTGGTTCCAAATTAAGATTACCACCATAGGGCCTTAGGCAATTCTGTTTTGAGTTCTAGGGTTTTCTTTTAAAGGCAGTGGTCTGATTTGAAATCAGACTGGAAAGCTGCAGATTTGCTTAAGATTTAACGCAATGACATAAAATTTCAAGCCAGTAATCAGAAAGCACAAAAGGCTTAGATTGAATCAATCGAATTAAGGTAAGTAAGGAAATGATTCTCTTTGGAGCAGCAAATAATAATCATGAGTATTTGTTTGTACCAGAGGTGTTCTTTCTTTTTTTAGGTGGGTCAGTATAGCAAGAGAAAACAAGGATCTGAGAAGAAAACCTAGAAAAGCAAACAGGGAATCTTTCCTGTAAAAATTCTTGTGCAAATAAGTTACAGCTCCCTTGAATTGAACAAATGCTTACTGACCATGTACTATGTATATGTGCTTGTGAAGACTTGACTCCTGAAGATGCAGTTATACTTATGTTTGTAGAACATTTACTCGGTTCTGAGTACCAGGCACTAAAATAAACACTTCTCAAGTTATTTCATTTAGTCAAAACTACTCTATAAGGCATTTTTGTTGGTGTATTTTTGAATATAGGAGGTAAGAAAGGCTCAGGAAGATTAAGTGACTTGCAAATCTGATTAGATTTGAATTTTAGAAACAACTCTTTGGATGCACAAAAAATTGGTAACGGTTGTTTTTAAAAATTCTGTATTGATTACACGTAATCTCTTACTTCACATACAGACTAAAATAAAAGACTAGATTTAGAGAGCCAAATTAAGAGGTTACTGCAACAGTGCAGGCAGAAATGAAGAAAGTCTGAATTCAAGCAGAGACAGAGGGAATACATGAAGAGATGATAGATGCAACAGGTCTGAGAGACTGACTGGATACAGTGGTGCCTGGGTGAGTTGTGATGCTGTTAACAGAGATCAGGAATATAGACATTAGAAGCACTTCAGAAAATAGGGCCAATATGAAAAGAAGTTCAATTCTGGATATGTTACACTGAAGTGCCTGTGGCACATCCAGATAAAGAGTACCCTTAAAAAAAAAGTAGAAATAAGATCTGGAGTTGCAGAGAATGTCTTAGTTGAAATACAGATTTGGAGTCAATGGTATTTGAATCACTAAGAGATAATACATAGAAGGATGAGAATGGAAGGTCAAATTTAGGATTCTGGATAATTCAACAAATAAAGGACAGAATAAAGAGTACGTTAAAGAAATATAAAAAGGTGTGGATAGAAGGTGTGTCGATAGAAGAAAGCCAAAGCAAGTGACATTCCAGAAGCCAAGAGGAAAGGAGAGTTTCAAGAAGTGAGGAGTTATACATAGTTCCAGACACAGTAAAGTGGTCAAGTGGATGAAAACTAAAAAGAAGTCATGCATTTTGACAATTCTGATAACCTCAGCAAGAACCATTTAGTACAACATAGCTCAAAATGTGGTCACCAAATGGAATCATAGGAGAGGGCTTAATAAGTATGCCCATTATTCCATATCTGATTTTGCTGGGTTAGTGTAAAAGCAACTTATCTTCCTTTTTCAATGATTTACTCAATAAACTAGTAACGTTAAGAAGACTGATACATAAACAAATCATATTTGTTCTGGCAAAAGAAGACACTGAGGTGGAGAACAAAGAAAGTGTGAAGAACGCTTTCACACTATAGCACGTCATCTGCCTCACCACCTAGGGGTCACCCTCATGATGCTACAATATGATGACTGCTAAAAGAAGAAAACAAATTCTTAAAAGTAGAGAAAAGCCTAAGCTTAAAGCGTGAGAGTTGATTTTTCCCCAGAACCACAGCTCAGGTCAAATAAACTTACTTTCAAGTCTAAGGGCATCTGAGTCCCTCCCTGAATTCGCAACAGAGAATACAGGGTCCTCCTCTGTTCCTCTCTCAGAGGGCTCTTCTTCAGCAGCATCCAGTGACTGTGAGTTGTCAAAATATTTCTGTTTGTCATGGCTGTTGTCCAGGGTTTTCTCATGACAATTACCTCAATGACAAGAGACACAGATATAGCACATTAGAAACATCTCTCGTGTTGTACTACAGTACAAGGTCCTAAAATATCAAGAGCAAAAATGTGACAATGCTAGTTTTTCTTCAGCAGAACACACAAAAATCAGTGAGTTGCACCCAAAGCCAGATCATTACTGTGATTCAAGATTTTGCACTGAAGTTCAAGTTTCAGCTGTAAGCTATTGTTAAATATTTGGGAGGAGGAAAAAAAAACTGTAACAACAAAGATAAAGTCCCAAGACCTTGTTGCATTCATAATGGTCATGAAATATTTTCTTGAGGATAGAAATATCATCAAAAAGTTTTCCTTCTATTTGCCTTTCGAAAGTGAGAAATGACAGGTTAATACCTGAGCAAGTCTGAGATAGATACATTATAGCAGAGAAAAACACTATTTTTGCATCATGGCCTAAAATAAGATATACTAAAAGATGATGAATTATTAAAAATTAAAAGCCAAAGAATTAAACGGAGAAAATGCAGAAAATCAACACTTAAGACTGCAATATAACTTCTGGAAATGTTTTGCAATGTTTCTTTTGGAAAACAAGTCCCACGCATGTCAATAAAAATAACTTGGCACATACAGTGGTAATGAGTCAAAGGGTTTTGATACTATTAGGAGTTGTGTGTTAATATGAACCAAACCCCCACTATTCAGCTCTACCTGATGGTCATTCTCTGGGTAGGGAAGTATATTACCAGATAGTTGTATCTAATATGGCAGCAATCTCGCTGACATCTGTCCCCACTTTGACTACCCATGGTTAGTTCTAACTGATCTGGCCAGCTGAATGGGTGCCCTCTTTCGCCTCTGTGTTCCATGGGCATTGTCAATGAAAATGCATTTTCAGTGGAGGAGCATAACTTTCCTGTTAGAGGACAATTCTTTGGTTAAGAGTGTATAAATAGCTGCTTACCTTAACCAGAACATTCAAACACACTCTAAAAGTTTATATTTTAGAGAATGTTGTCTCAAAGATAGACTGATTTGTCTATCTATCTATCTATCTATCTATCTATCTATCTATCTATCTATCTATCTGTCTGTCTGTCTGTCTGTATACAACCAACTAACCAAGCTCTCTTTCTTGACTCATGGCTCTCTTTTAGATTTCATAATTTAAGAAAGTACTTCTAGGCCGGGCGCGGTGGCTCAAGCCTGTAATCCCAGCACTTTGGGAGGCCGAGGCGGGTGGATCACAAGGTCAAGAGATCGAGACCATCTTGGTCAACATGGTGAAACCTCGTCTCTACTAAAAATACAAAAAAAATAGCTGGGCATGGTGGTGCGTGCCTGTAATCCCAGCTACTCAGGAGGCTGAGGCAGGAGAATTGCCTGAACCCAGAAGGCGGAGGTTGCGGTGAGCCGAGATCGCGCCATTGCACTCCAGCCTGGGTAACAAGAGCGAAACTCCGTCTCAAAAAAAAAAAAAAAAAAAGAAAGTACTTCTAATGCCATTTCCCTTACTGTGCCAAGAAAATGTAATGGACTCAAAACCTTTTCCAACTTCATGACTTTGGAGTAAGGGGACCATATGCTTAGAGAGTCACTTTCCATTTTCCACATTTACACTCTTATACATTGGAATCCATTGTATTTAACAAGACTATGTCAGAAATTGAGGATTCTTTGTTTTAAGAGTTTTAGCTTTCAAGAAACTGACAAACAACTTGGGAAACAGTAAATACAAGACAACACACAACACTTGTGCCAAATAAGTGCTTCAGAGAATAAGCTTTGAGTAGTTAGAAGTCAAATTTTGAAGAATAGGTAGGACTTATAAAAGGGGAACTACAGGAAATGGAAGAAGTATTTTTTGAGTGCTTGATATTTTTTCCTCCACTTTATCCTCATAAAATCCATGTGTCTTCATTTTACAAATGAGGAAACTCATTCTTGGTAAAATAAAGTAACTTGCCTAAAGTCAAAAGTAAGTGGTAGATCTGAGATCTGGATTAGATTGGCCTTATTTACAAGGCTTCTGGGCTTCCTTCTGGTCAGTAGGGAAGGCAGTATTCTAGGCAAGGAAGAATAACGTGTTGGGCAAAGCAACAGGCATGGGAATTCTCACTTATGTTGGGAGCAGTGAGAAGTACAACTTGATAAAGACTGAGTGGTGTGTGTGTGTGTGTGTGTGTGTGTGTGTGTATGTGCGTGCACGTGTGTGCCCATGGAGGGCTAACAGGAAAGAAGCCATGAGTAATGGTAGTTGCTTTGTTTCTCCAGATTCTCCTACGACAGGACAGAGGTTGTTAGTTTGCTTCCACTTCTGTTTTCACCATCTGGTATGTGTAGTTAAGTCAGGGGAGCTAAACATAAGAGCATTAAAATAAAACAGAATAATGACATCGACCATCTCTGCACACACAATTGACTATAATGTATTATGAAGAACATCACATTTCTCAGAGACAATTCTTAATTGGGATATAAATACGCATGACTATTAAAAGCAGAGAGGAAATAATGATGACGATGATGCTGATTAAAGCATTCTTCACGTTGACACAGATTGTGTAAAACAGCATTGTAAAAGCAAAGGACAGGCCTTTAACACTGGAACCCAGTGAAATTCTGTTTTCTGAAGTTGATTTCCTCCCTCAACATTTGATTCTCTTCTGTTTCTCTCCTACCCTCTGCCTACAGTAAAAATTTAATTGGTCTCATCTTTTTAAATTTCTGCAATACAAAAAAATACCTTGTAGGTAATTTATGAAATGTTACGTGCACAAGGGACCCTGAAGCTAAAATTATTCCTTCTGCATGACCTCAAACTCAGACATCTTGCGCAAGCCGTGTGCATTCTAAGAATGTGTTGCCCTCAAATTCAGGAAATTGGGGCCAACATCTCTCAGAGGGAGAGGAGAAGAATAATCAGGGAGGAGAACATGAATTAAAAAAAAAGAGTAAGAGGTTTATGTTAGGTTATTTCTTGGAAATAGGCATCAAAATGATCACATAAAAGCTACATGCTTTAAGGTTAGAATTGTTAATACCAACTTTCATTAACTGTTAAAAACAGACCAGTTTAGGGTTCTAATGTGATCTGCATTCGTAGCTTGGTGATAGTTTAATTGCCTAATTTTAAAAATCACTCCTTCCAGTTTCTAAGGGTAAGTGAAGTACTTCAGAAAAACGTAAAACTTCTATTATTTAGACTATAGTATAGGTCTGCTCCAGCTCAAAGTGGAACTAAAAAAAGTTGCCTTTGTGGAAAAATATTTCCTGTTTTCCTGCCAGAGGTAGGAATGATGCTCTCATTAAAGAAACACAGGAAAATATCGGAGAAGAAAAAATGGAAAGATACCTGGAAAGTAGCAAGTCATCTTCTATGCGTAAAACTATTATTTTTTGCTGACGCAAAAATGGGGAGATGCTATGACTTACACTAACCTTGAGAGGTATGATTTTTCTTTAAAGGAACAACATGATTTAAATAAAATGCTTTAGGTAACAAGGTCCCTGGTGAAAATGGAAAACACTTTTTTGTGTTTAATGCTGTTACTTGCTTGCAAAGCATTTAGCATCTAATTCAAACCCTGGCAGTTAGGTTTTTCTTAGACGTAAAAGACTACAAGACTATCAACTAAGTATAAAACTCCAAAAAGGGTATTTTTGATTCTGAAACTACTATGAGATCCTAGTACATTAACATTCTTTTTCATGCTTGGAGGAAATCCTGCATAAATAGGGTAATTAATACTAACCTATCATACAAGGGTGTCTAGAAAAACAACTACATATTTAACATACCTTGTCAAAGTAAAGTATCCTTAGGGGTAAAGTCACAATTTATCATGTGGTGAAACAGTTTGTCAAAGAGTACTAAGTTCTCAAGATCTCCTGTCTTCTCATCTTAATTCTTTACAAATTGCTAGAGAGTATTTTCCATTTTCTACCCAGACTTGGGTAACCGCTTACTTGTTAAAAAGAATTCTTACCTTCTAAATCTCATTTATTGGTAGACACTACTGGATGGGTAACTTAGGATGCTTTTTGGTTAGTTTATTAATAAAGAAATGCCACAGATGAATTGAGAGGCACCAAAACTTTGTAAGAGCCAAGTAACTAAAGCTTGCACCAATAATAAGATCATGTGGTTCTTTTAGCATTAGAGAAGTGGTTGTGGGTACAGACTGGGGCAAGACAAGTTACTTTTACCATTTTGTGAATCAGTTTCCTCATCTACAAACTGAGGGTTTTTGTTTTGTTTTGTTTTGTTTTGTTTTTGAGAGGAGTTTTCGCTCTTTTTGCCCAGGCTGGAGCATGATGGCACAATCTTGGCTCACTGTAACCTCTGCCTCCCAGGTTCAAGCAATTCTCCTGCCTCAGCCTCCTGAGTTGCTGGAATTACAGGCATGTACTACCATGCCGAGCTATTTTTGTATTTTTAGTAGAAACGGAGTTTCTCCATGTTGGTCAGCCTGGTCTCGAACTCCCGGCCTCAGGTGATCAACATATCTCAGCCTCCCAAAGTGCTGGGATTACAAGCACGAGCCAATGTGCCCGACTTGTTTTTGTTTTTTAAGAGATGGGGGTCTCACTATGTTGCCCAGGCTGGACTTGAACTCCTGGGCTCAAGTGATCTTACTTCAGCCTCCCTTGTAGCTAGGACTACAGGCATGTGCCACTGCACCAGGCTGCAAATTGAGCTGAATAACATCCGGTTCATTAGGTTGTTGCGAATTACATGCAAAGAGCTACACCATTGCCTAGCACATGGTAAGATGCTATTATTATTAGCAGTGGCTCCTTGAAAAGCTGCACTGGAATAATAAGTTATCCCAATGTAATCTTTTTAAAATAAGGCCTTTTAGGTATAGCCAACTCAGAATCTCTGGTATGATCAATTAACTGGCTATTAGAAGTTATCAGGGTATACATCTTACGCCAGTTAGAATGATGATTAAAAAGTCAGGAAACAACAGATGCTGGAGAGAATATGGAGAAATGGGAATGCTTTTACATTGTTGATGGGAGCGTAAATTAGTTCAACCACGTTGGAAGGCAGTGTGGCAATTCCTCAAGGATCTAGAACCAGAAATACCATTTAACCCGGCAATCCCATTACTGAGTATATACCCAAAGGATTATAAATCATTCTACTATAAAGACACATGTGCACATATGTTTATTGCGACACTATTTACAATGGCAAAGACTTGGAACCAACGCAAATGCCCATCAGTGATAGACTATGGATAAAGAAAATGTGGCGCATATACACCATGGAATAATAAGTAGCCATAAAAAAAATGAGTTCATGTCCTTTGCAGGAACATGGATGAAGCTGGAAACCATCATTCTTAGCAAACTAACACAGGAACAGAAAACCAAACACCACATGTTCTCACTTGTAAGTGGGAATTTAACAATGAGAACACATGGACACAGGGAGAGGGGAAACATCACACACTGGGGCCTGTCAGGGGAAGGGAGGCAGGGATGGGATAGCATTAGGAGAAATACCTAATGTAGATGACAGACTGATGGGTGCAGCAAACCACCATGGCATGCGTATACCTATGTAACAAACCTACACATAGTATCTCAGAGCTCAAACTGCTGAGCTCCAGTGAACTGCTTTATGATACTTTAAGTTCTGCACATGTATCTTAGAACTTAAAAAAAAAAAAAGAAAAAAAAGAAAAAGAAGTTATCAGAGTATCTGCCTAATTTCAACTGTCTCTCTCTCTGTGTGTGCGTGTGCATGTGCGTGTGTGTTTGTGTGTGTGTGTGTATGCAGGGGATGCTAGAGGCAGTATAGAGTCCATTTCTACCAATCTGTTAGAAGAAAGCAGCAATTAAATCAGATTAAAATCCTTAGCATATCTAAGCCCCAAAATGTTTAGTATACTTAGAAATTAAGTTTCACAGTCTGCTTTGTGTTCTCTTGAGGACATTTTAGTAGACAGAGTGAATTCACTGCCTTAAAATATGAAAATAGACTACAGGTACCATGTTACCTACAGTGGCTTACCTCTTTGCTCTTAACAACTCCCTCCCTCTAGGTTTTTTTTTGTTTTTTTTTGTTTGTTTGTTTTGAGACGGCATTGCTCTATCACCTGGCCTGGAGTGCAGTGGCATGAACTGGGCTCACTTTAACCTCCACCTTCCAGGCTCAAACCATCCTCCCACATCAGCTTCTTGAGTAGCTGGGGCTACAGATGCGTGCCACCACACCTGGCTGATTTTTGCATTTTTTGTAGAGACACGCTTTCAGTGTGTTGCCCAGGCTGCTCTCAAACTGCTGAGCTCAAGCAATCTGTCTACCGTGGCCTCCCAAAGTGCTAGGATTATAGGCATGAGCCACTGTGCCCAGCCCCCTCTAGTTTGTTAACCTTGTTTCAGTCCTTCCCCACAACATACTTTTTGTTTTCATGCAGTAAATGTAAGTCATATTCCTATGCAATTTATAAGTAATTTCTAAGACATAAATAATAAGCTGATTTGTAATACAAGCTATAGTTCAAAATTTAAGGCAAAGATGTTAGAAAAGTGGTCTTTGTGAAACAGTGGAATATTTTAAAGGTTTTCCTACTATCCCTGCTCCAATAGGCTTACATTATATTCTATAGTCTCCTTTCTTCTGCCTTTCAGCAAAGTCACCTTACAGGAAACATTCTGATGTATTCAATTAAAGTACTTAGGTGGAAAATACAGACAACATCATCCTTTTAACAGATATGAGTAACTTTTTATCTAGTGCTTTTCTCCTTACCTTTCTACCTAACTGCACTCAAAATTATGCAGTTATAAAAATAATTTCTTTTGGAAATAAGTAGCTTAGACACATGGTGACTTTTTCCTTTTATTATAATTTAAGCTACTTCACAGCACTATTTCATATTTATCTCTAGTAAAATACAATCTGTTTCTTAGAAAAGGTAGCAAAATACCATGAAGTGAACAAAAATATATCTTTCAGTTGCTCACCATTGTTATATAAAACTACCAGGACGCTTTTATTATAAGTGGACTTTGACACCACACAGAGTAATAGGTACAGCTGAGGAAGGATGCCTTACTGAGAATTGATATCTTTGTATTTTCACCTCCAGAGGTTGTAGCAGAGTCCAACAGACCTTTAGCCAAGAGGAACACTTCCACGGTATAAATTCAAAGCCTGCCTCAGCTACAGCCTTACCATATAAACTTGGGCAACTCAATTTGTCTCTGTGTCCAGGACTTTTTACTCTGAAATGGAGAGACAAGCTACTCTCCTACTGTCAGGGAATTCTTGGGAAACACCACTAATGAAACCACTGCTAACATAAGCACACACAAGCTGAATCTGGATGAAACCTAAGCTGCTGATGACTGCGCCTGAGAGACAAATGAAGCTGCCTCACCTCCTCTGCCCTGTTCTATTCTCTACTTGGGAAAGAAAAAAAATTATTTGAACAAAAATAATGGCTCCTTAGACCTGTTCTCATTCAGTAATTCCTACTGAATGAAATTCTTTGCAGAAGGTTTTAAAATAATGGTTTTGTACTGAGTAACCTCAAAAGTACAATGGCAAAGAGAAAAGAGACCATATTAAAGACCTGAAATCAGCAATCTCTCCTGGTGAGGTGATTAAGCCAGAAGAGAGTTTACAGAAAAAAAACAAAAACAGTATGTGACTTCCAAATATGAATGTATGTACATGTGTGTGCGTGTGTGTGTGTGTGTGTGTGTGTGTGTGTGTGTGTATGTTTCCCTTTTACTACATATTCTGGAGTTGAATTCTGTTCTGGGAAATACTTTGTTCACAAATGGTCACGTATGGAATTTGCTCTGCTCAAGAATTTAGACCTGAATTGGCTTCTGCAGACCTATATGACTTGTATTCCATATGCCCTGCCTCCTTTTAGAGCAGTAAAAGGAGAACTGGCTATAAATCTGGCCTTTGGTCTTGCCATATGGCCTTCTCTTAAATGACGAACGCATAAGAAGCCAAGTCAGCACGAGTTGAGACACAGATTCCATGACACGTAGTCTGTGTTAGAAACTATTTTAATGATGAATCCAGGCTTTCAGCAGTTATAAGTACTTCTAGAATGGTAAAAGATCAGATTACATCTCTAAAGCAAGTTTAAAATTCATTATAAGTTTACTATGAGACTTTTCCATGCAGAAATTCTATTGAAAAAGAAAATCAACTGACATAGCTTTTTTTTTTTTTTTTTTTTTAATTAAATCTCTGGCTTACTTCAGCCTAGGGAACTTTTCTTTAAGCAAGAATACTGGGGAAACAAATTCAACAGACTTCCTGAGACTGATCCATAGGTGTTAAAGTTTTCAATGAGGGTCAAGAGGGACATTAGTTTATAACTTTCGTTAAAAACAGTAAGGACTGAAGGTGGGACAATACAGGCTACCTGTTAGATGTGTCTGCTCCTAGTAGACCAGTAAGACAGTAAGATTCCATTTTTCTTCTCTCTCCAACAGTGGGAGCTGCATAACTTAAAAGGAGATTTGTATCTACTTATGTATATTGAGCGGGGGTTTCCGAGGAAGTACTCTGGGCAAACTTTGGGTGGATACAAGTTAATTACTCTTTATTACTTTTAATACTTAGGGATCTGAATAGTTCAGACTTGAAATATCATCAGCCAGTTTGCCATTGAAGAATATTCTATGTGCAAAACGTTCGGGGGAAGGTATGGAATGCTTGGTGAGCTGGGGTATGCAGATGAAAAAAGGATTGGTTTCTGCACTCAAGGAGCTAGGAGAGTCTTGTTAGAGAGCTGTGTGATGTACACAGATAAAATGTCTGATTACACATTACTTATAATTAAGGGGTCAAAAGGCATATGGTGTAAGTGGCTCTTGAAAGATGGGTAAAACTGGTACTTTTGTGTGTTATGTGCTGCAGGAAAGAGCTGCAGAGTTATAGGATACAGCTGCAGAAAACAACGCACGCTAACTCATCAAACTAGCAAAGCAGGAAGTATGCAGCAAAGAAAATTAACTACCCGCGGCCGGGCATGGTGGCTCACGCCTGTAATCCCAGCACTTTGGGAGGCCGAGGCGGGTGGATCACGAGGTTGAGAAATCGAGACCATCCTGGTCAACATGGTGAAACCCCATCTCTACTAAAAATACAAAAAATTAGCTGGGCATGGTGGCACGTGCCTGTAATCCCAGCTACTCCGGAGGCTGAGGCAGGAGAACTGCTTGAACCCAGGAGGTGGAGGTTGTGGTGAGCCAAGATCATGCCATTGCACTCCAGCCTGGGTAACAAGAGCGAAACTTCGTCTCAAAAAAAAAAAAAAAGAAAAGAAAATTAACTATCCGCAATGGCAGCATCATTTGGACCAAGATTTGGTACAATTCCCATAGATTCTGCAAAAGGCAAATGTTATTAAAGTTCTTATAATCAGTGACCTTAAAATGCAACATATCTTTCTGATTCAATCACACACTCTTGCAGTAAGTCTGCTTCACTCACTTCTTAAACTTAGAACAAGCCTACAAGGTCAGAGGCGGCTTAGATTTCCTAATTACTCACAACTTTAAGTGTTTATCATTTGCCTCGCTTTTTTCCTGCTGTGAGTGGTCACCTGCTGATGCAGAGGAACGTGATCTAGTAGGAAAACCAACAGACTTGGTTTACGTAGTAAGTATGATATTTAGGCCCATCAAATGTCCTTTGCATTAGTATAGGTCGTAAGTATGATATTTAAACCAAAGTTTTAAATACGGTATTGGTATTTAAAGCTTACTACCAAACTAGACTTGGTTTAGGTAGTGTGATATTTAAACTTACCATTGGTATAGGTAGTAAGTATTTAAACCAACAGAGCTTGTACATCACACAGCTCTCTAACAAGACTCTCATAGCTGTTTGAGAGCAGAAACCAACCGTTAATTATGCCCAGCACTTTTTGGGCTTTTAAGGCTTGTCTTTTTTCCCTACAGCAAGGATACACAGCAAGGCTGAGGCTAATGAAGTCACAAAGGTTATTTCATCTTTTTTACTCCTCAAATTAAGTGAACTACAAAGACAGTATCTTTGAGAACCCAAGATCCTGGTTATTCCATAATTGATCAGGAATTTGAGTCTAGCAATACCTCATAGGTCCTAGATAGAAGGAAAAAGATCAAGCACTAGGAAATGTCCTTTGCACTGGTAGAGGTAGTAAGCATAATATTCAAACTAGTTTTTTTTTGTTTTGTTTTGTTTTTGAGCTAAGTCTTGCTCTGTTGCCAGGTTGGAGTGCAGTGGGGCGATCTCAGCTCACTGCAACCTCTGCCTCCTGGATTCAAGCGATTCTCCTGCCTCAGCCTCCCGGGTAGCTGGGACTACAGGCACATACCACCACACGCAGCTAATTTTTTTGTATTTTTAGGAGAGATGGGGTTTCACCATGTTGGCCAGGCTGGTCTCAAACTTCTGACCCCATGATCCGCCCACCTTGGCCTCCCAAAGTGCTGGGATTACAGGTGTGAGCCACCATGCCCAGCCAAACTAGTTTAAAAAAAAACCCACTGCTGGGCGGTGGGCAGATCACGAGGTCAGGAGTTCGAGACCAGCCTGACCAACATGGCAAAACCCTGTCTCTACCAAAAATACAAAAATTATCTGGATGTGGTAGTGTGTGCCTGTAATCTCAGCTACTTAAGAGGCTGAGGCAGGAGAGTCGCTTGAACCCGGTGATTGCAGTGAGCCGAGATCGCGCCACTGCACTCCAGCCTGGGTGACAGAGCAAGACTCCGCCTCAAACACACACACACACACACACACACACACACACACACACACACACACACACACTGAAGTCCCTCTACCAAACAACGTTTTGAGCAGAGCCTTGTGGATGGATCTCAGTAATAAAGTTTCCCAATTCCCTGATTGCATATCCTGCCTCAGGGGTATGGAATTAAGATACGCAATTTGATTTGAAGGTAACTACTTACACCTAAGTACCTATGGCCGATGCATGATCAGGAGGAAAGTGAAAAATACATGATAATATCATGTATTTTTGTTATGTATTTTTTCCTCTTGCTTTATGTCACCAAATCAGTCACCTGGGGACACTCACCTCAGTGGCCACTTTGCACATAACAACACAGTTCCAGGATCTTACTCAAGTCTCTCTCAACTTTTAACATTTACGGTTTTTAGCCAGTGTACTGTGAGAGGGATGGTGAATTGATTACTAATTTGTTCATATTAGGTTTTTCTCTAGCTGTATTTCTCATCATCAAGGGACACGGCTTTATTATTACAGAGGTGCAGCAGGAATCAGAAAACTTGCTTGACAGCAGTAACCCCTCAGCTGCCACGGACCTCTAGCTCTTTTTCCTGAAATGTACTTAGGCAAATTGTGCTTATTATTTTCTGTAATCATCTCACTGTATATTTGGGACCTGACTAGGTTATTGAAGCCTGATAACTAAAGAGGTTTAAAGGATGGCACAATTTGAATGACAAATTTAGGTTTGTTTCTATAAAAGACAACTAAATGGGAAGACAAATCCAAAGCGGTGGTCTTTTTAATAGGTGTGAAATGTGATTTAAATTTCTCCTGCATCTTTGAGATCTTAATAAACTTTCCTGGTTAGGAAAAAGTGACAGATTACTGAGATTTTCTTGAACAAAAAGTAGCTCAGTATGAAATAAATTCAACCACTAGCAATAAATACTAACAATTCAAGAAAAAAGAGGGAGAAAACCCCAAACAGCAACACATGTACACATATATATGGCAGGCATCCTCAGTCTTAAGTGTTTTAAAATCTCACTAATACTCTTTTCTAATGATTATCAGACTCGCTGTTTTATATCCATCAACCATGGAACTGAGTAGAGACAATCCAATGATTATATTTGTAAAGGGGTTTACATAGTTTGTGCTGTTTTTAAAAAATAGTCTAAAACTAGGAATTCATTTCAATTGTCTCAAAGCAAACATAAATAACTTTCTGAGGCACAAACCACTTAGAAATTTTAAAAAGAGCCCACTCTACTAACGTAGAATAGGATGTGTATTTTGCCAATTAGAATAATTTTTTCATTATCTTTTCAAGAGACAGATGTTCCATTATGTTTCCCAGGTTGGAGAGCAGGGGTATGATCAGTGTGCACTACAGCTTCATAGTCCTGGTCTCTGGTGATCCTCCCGCCTCAGCTTTCTAAGTAGTTGGGACTACCATGCACACCACCAAGCCCAGCTAGAATAATCTTTGTGAATGGAGAAGAGTTGTTTAAATGCTTGCTATTTGAGATGGCAAAACTTAACATGATATAAACTGTCTTCAAAACCTAGAATGATGAATGAAAAGTAAAGATTTAGACAACATCCAATGAACTTGCTTAACTCACTACACACAAGTGTATATAACAAGCCAGTCCCCTTCAGTTCCTATCAGGAGGCTGAAACACAATTGCAGCAGCAAACCCTATCAAAAATACCTTGTTCAGTGACTAGTGGGAACTATATAAAACAGACCCCATCTTGCTTATCTTCCACATTTTTTTTGGTGGTGTGTACAATCCCTTTGTCCTTTGTGATGTGAGTTCAGGAAATCACAACAAGCTCCTGCTGCAGAATGGAGCCTATGCAAAGAAAGATGATGTCTATATATAACCTTTCAACCCTATCAGCAGATAAGTGAACATAAAATATGATTAACAATGCTTTCCAGTGGGTGTGCCCACACTAAACACAGAACAGAAAGAAACAGCTTTTTTTCTGTGATCTAAACTTATTATTTCAAAAATATAACTAACTTAAGATAGTTATAGTTTGGAGACTTAAGATAGTAACTCCCAACACTGGCACAGACCATTTGCACACCTAAAGTGTTAAACTCTGTAATTCACGCTGCTTATAAATTTGTCACTTATTTCTATTGACTGACTGACTGATTAAGATACAGTCTCACTCTAGTCACCGAGGCTGGAGTGCAGTGTATGGTCTCAGCTCACTGAAACCTCCACCTCCTGAGTTCAAGTGATTCTTCTGCCTCAGCCCCCCAAGAAGCTGGGATAACAGGTGTCTACCATCATGCCCAGTTAATTTTTGTGTTTTTAGTAGAGATGGGGTTTCACCATTTTGGCCTGGCTGGTCTCGAACTCCAGACCTCAAGTGATCCGACTGCCTCAGCCTCCCAAAGTGCTGGGATTACAGGCATGAACTACTGCACCTAGCCTGTAACTTATTTTTAAATTAATCGACATTAAGTATTCCATAACTGAGTGACATGCTGCAATGCTACCCAATGCTGGGTGCCTCCAGGAAGTGCTAGCAGAATGTCTAAAGTGATAGTTTATTTGCTGCCCTTGGTCTCAGTCCTCTTGGGCATCAGAGCCAAGTCTACAGGGGTTCAACTCCAACAGTCCTGGTGAAACAGAATCAGACTACTTCCTTTGTGTATACTATATGATTTGGCTCAGACTATCCTGAGAAATGCCCTATTTCTTCAATCACCCATCAAGGTTTTCTGCTATTTTATTAAAAATACACAATTACCATTTCAAGTTTCCTTTTTTTTTTTTTTCCCCAGTGGAGTCTAACTCTGTTGCCCAGGCTAGAATACAGTGATGCAATGTCAGCTCACTGCAAGCTCCACCTCCTCGGTTCAAGTGACTCTCCTGCCTCAGCCTCCCCAGTAGCTAGGATTACAGGCACACACTACAACACCTGGCTAGTTTTTGCATTTTTAGTAGAGGCCGGGTTTTTCCATGTTGGCCAGCGTAGTCTTGAACTCCTGACCTCAGGTGATCTGCCTGCCGCAGCCTTCCAAAGTGTGGGGGTTACAAGCGTGAACCACCATGCCCAGCCACCTTTTCATGTTTCTAGCAAATGAATTTTTAAAAGAAAGCTTTTCTGATTTGTGTTCTATTATCATTACACGTTTTCTAAAGAATGATTCCTGGCTGGGCGAGGTGGCTAACACTTGTAATCCCAGCACTTTGGGAAGCCGAGGTGAATGGATCACCTGAGGTCAGGAGTTCAAGACCAGCCTGGCCAACATGGCGAAACCCCATCTCTAGTAAAAAAAGAAATTAAAAAAAAAATTAGCCAGACGTGGTGGCGGGTGCCTGTAATCCCAGCTACTGTGGAGGCTGAGGCAAGAGAATCACGAACCCAGGAGGTGGAAGTTGCAGTGAGCTGAGATTGAGCCACTGTACTCCAGCCTGGGTGACAGAGTGAGACTCCATCTCAGGAAGAAAAAAAAAAAGATTCTTGGTATCATCTCCTATTTGCTTTAAAGTTATTTTAGTCACTAAGTGGCAGGATAAAATATGAGCTATATTTTAGAAACTATGCTAATAGCTCCAAAAGTAATTCAATTATATACAGAGAGCTCACTTTAATACTTCCATTATTCTCAAATTTATTCATGTTATTTCAGTGTAGGTATCTCCCCATTTTATAGAAAATGCTTTTGATAAATGAAGTCACCAATGATTTCTAAACTGTTAAACCCAGAGCTTCGCACACTTTATTCATTTACCAATTACTATAATGATTTTTCCATAGCTACCAGTACCATTACTTACATGTTTTTCTTTAATGAATCTAGAGTTTAATATTACACTAATTTAGGTTAAAAGGGAAAATCATTACCATTTTTCATAAATAACAGGTTTTATGTACCAGTTATATATTTTATCTAATGCCCATCAAAATAAACCATAAATTCTAAAATTAAAATACCAACTAAAAGCTTGCAAATGAATCGATACAGGACACACTACTATTGTCTTCTTTGTCCTTCTCAAACCCTCTGTTCTAAACTTCATGACCCTGGTCTCCCAGGGCCTCTATTTATTCACTTTCACTGACTCTATTCCTTAAATGTTAGTATTTTCTAAGATTCCGTTCTTGGCATTTTCTTCACATCCTGCACATTCTTTCTGAGGGAATCAGAGGCATCTCTGAATGAACATGTCTTTCACTGAACTTGTTATTCCCAGCACAACATCAATGCATAGATGATTTCTCCTCTGTGGTCCCATTCTTAACAACATTGAAATCTGTCCAGTTTCCGAAGTTAGAAACCTCTCTAGTTAATTTTGCATTCTGAAATAACTGTTTTCAGCCTTTCCTCTCTCATCAAATCTCCAACTTTCTCTGTTCCTCTTCATTCTCATCTGACAAGTCACCTCATATTTTGCTGAGAAGCAATCAGAAGTCTCACCATCAACTCTTTCAACATACCTACAACTTTACCTATGTATCATCCTTGTTCCTAGGAATGATGCTAACATTTGTGGCTTGGATCTCTTCCCCTCTTGTCCACTCAAGAATTCTGCTTCTACAATTAGCCCTTTGCTGCATCTTCAAGTTTTCCCACTTTGTTTGATCATTCCTATTGAAACATGCTACAGTGCTTTCTTAGAACAACAAATACCTTCAACCCCACAGCCTCCTCCAGCTATATCCCATTTTCCTGCTCTTCACTATAGCAAAACTTAAAGAGTTGCTTGTCATCCTCCCTTCCTTCAAAACCTATTTCACACAAGCTTTTACAAGATTACCAATCTCCATGTTACTAAATGCAGTAGTTCATTCTCTGCCCACTTCCAGCTCAATCTCTCAAGATATAGCATGCTGGGATAATAATAATGATATGCTTGACAACTCCTTAAAACATTTTCTCAGCTGGGCGCCGTGGCTCAAGCCTGTAATCCCAACACTTTGGGAGGCCGAGGCGGGTGGATCACGAGGTCAAGAGATCGAGACCATCCTGGTCAACATGGTGAAACCCCATCTCTACTAAAAATACAAAACATTAGCTGGGCATGGTGGCGTGTGCCTGTAGTCCCAGCTACTCAGGAGGCTGAGGCAGGAGAATTGCCTGAACCCAGGAGGCGGAGGTTGCGGTGAGGCGAGGTCGCACCATTGCACTCTCCAGCCTGGGTAACAAGAGGGAAACTCCATCTCAAAAACAAACAAACAAACAAACAAAACAAAAAAACATTTTCTTTGCTTGGCTTGTGGGATAAAACACTTGAATGGTTTTTCTACTAGCTTACTGGGTACTGCTTTCATGCTTTTTCTTCCTGACCTCTGAATGTTGGCTAGAATACCCTAGTAATTAATTTTTGACCCACTTTCCTTTTTATAGTAATTACTGAGGTAATTTCATCCAAGCTCATGACTTAAAAAAACATTCATATGTCCATGATCCAAAAATTATTATCTCTAGTCTGGTCTCTTCCCCACCATTATAACACTCATGTATCCAACTACATATTCAACATCTCTACTTAAACACTTAATAGGCAACTCAAATTTAACACGTCCAAAACCAAACTTGTTTTTCTTCCCAAATCTTTTTTCACAGATTTGATTATCTCATTAAATAGCACCACTATTTACCTGATTGCTCAGGTTTCAGATTTAAGAGTCACCCTTAGCCTCTCTTTCATTTCCCACATCCCTTTCTAGTAGTGTCTTATTGGTTCTACCTTCAAAATATATCCCAAATAAGATCATTTCTCACTTTCTCCCTGTCCACCCCAGTAGTACAGGCCAATATAATCTCTCACTGATATTTTTACAGCAGCATCCTAACAGGCCTTCATGCTTCTGCTCTTAACCCACTATTCTATTCTCAACAGAGCAACCAGAGGAATTACGTTAAGATGAAAATCAGTTCACTTTACTCTTGTGTTCAAAATCTTCTAAGTCAGCAGTCCCCAACCTTTTTGGCACCAGGGGCTGTTTTTGTGGAAGACAATTTTTCCACAGACTGGGGTGTGGGAGGGATGGTTTGGGGATAATTCAAGTGTATTACATGTTTTCTGCACTATATTTGATCCCTCGGATGCACAATTTACAACAGGTTCATGCTTCTATGAGAATCTAATGCCACCACTGACCTGACAGAAGGTGGAGTTCAGGCAGTAATGCGAGTGATGGAGACTGGCTATAAAATGCAGGTGAAGCTTTGCTTGCTGGCCTACCACTCACCTCCTGCTGTGCCACCCAGTTCCTTGTCATACATCTTTCTCTTAGAATAAAAGCCCAAATTGTTAGAATGGTCTACAAGGCAGTAAAAAAGTGGCTCTATCCTCCACCACTTTTGTCTCTGCTTTCATCTCCTACATCCCCACGGCAGATGGAGACCCCTCCTCGCTATTCCTTGCATGAACCTTTGCAATGCTATTCTCTCTGCCTGAAATGCCTTTAAGCTATATGTCCACACGGCTTAGAACCTCTATCCTCCCTCAAATCTATGTTCAAATGTCACTTTCTCAGTGGGGCCCCCTTTACTGACCCCAACCCCTCCTGCTATTTTCCCCGGCGTACCCACTTTCTAATTAAATGATTTATTATGCTTATTATCTACTCTCTGCTTCCCTCTACTAAAATGTAGCTCTGTAAGAGCTGAAGGTATTTTCTGTTTGGTTTTCAATTCCTAGAACAGTGACTGGAATATAGTAGGTAAATATTCATTGAATGAATGAATGAATGAATGAATAAACCACACCCAGTTTCCTTTGGGTGAAAGAAAACAAATTGTTGCTTTAGAAGATTATATCCTCTGTCAAATTTCATACTTTTTAAGTATAATTTGGCCAGACTAACCTACAAGGACTGGATGAATAGTTGTGAAAACATCTTAGGCAAGGGCCAGTAGGCTCATTCTTTAAAAGAATACACATTTTTTGGGGGCATGCAGGACAAAAAAAATTCACATTAAAACCAACAAATATTTATATATAATGTCTTTCTAGACTGAAGTATAAAACCAATGGTCATCAGAATCTCATACATACTGTCTCTAAGTTCTTATAAAAACCAAAAGCATCCCTTTTGTTCATAAAAACTAAATGTTGGAAATCCCAAAAGAAAAATACTGGCTACTAAGCTAATACTACAAAAGTACAGCCATAAGCTCTTGCACATAAAATAGAAGGCTATGCGGCAATCTAATGATGCAAGATTCAGAAAAGATCAGAATGACATGTTAAACTGAGAGAGATGATTTTAGGTGGGCTCTTGGGGTTCATTATGACTGCCCCCCATATTTAGATCCATGTTTTATATAGAAATGTATCTCTTTTGAGTGATGACATAAAAAGTGTAGTGATTATATCACTTTCATAAAATGTCCCAAGAATCTACAAATATTCAATCTTTCAATCATGGCAGTGGAACAGTTTATGACTAGTTGAAGAATTACGCACAGGAACCACACTGGCCCTGGAAGACAGGGACTCACATTTTAATTTCAGCTCCACCAATGACTGACTGTAATTTGAGTAAATCACAACCTTTGCTTATAGGTTCATAAATGCATAATTGTTTTTCCTATTCTCTCCTCTATCACATGTTAAATACATGTTAAAGATACATGTTAAAAACCTATTAACCAAATAATTATAGTCCTTTTAAGTAAAGAAATATACAGATTTAAATGCATTACTTACACAGAAATACATTTGGTTTTGTTTCAGGATATACCTGCATCTCAGGATTTTAAAATATGCAATACATTAACCAAAATTTTAATTCTTTTTACAGAAATAAATAGAGGTGACCTAACTAGTAGCATATTTAAAACACTGTAAGAGTCAGGTGCAGTGGTACACACCTGTAGTCCCAACTGTTTCGGAGGCTGAGATGGGAGGATTGCCTGATCCAGGAGTTAGAAGCTATGGTGTGTTATGATAGAGCCTGTGAATAGCCACTGCACTCCAGCCTGGGCAACACAGTGAGTCCCTGCCTCTAAAAAAAGTGCTATTAAAACTGGGTCTATGAGAATATCTTTTAAAAAAGCAGATACCTTTACCAATTTTTATTAAAAAATGTGAAAGAATGTGATAAATCAAAGATCCTTAATTGCAGGACATGCTGGAATATCCACTGGAGGGCAGCAAAATGCAGGATTTCTTTTTCTTCAACATCTGAACTCTGTAAAATTGCTTTAAGCTGCAAGTTATAAATCTACAGAAATTTAGGTTGAAGAACACAGACTAAAACTACAGGCAATGAAACAAGTTATAAAAGGAGATATGATTTACATAAATAGATGCTATAAATACAGAAATACTGTGAAGAGAAGACAAGATAATCCATCTGCACACCGGAATAGATATTAAATCTTATGTACATGATTTGAAAATTCTACTTTTTTCTCCAGAGACAAAAGCTATCAAATACACATTAGAGAGAGAAACTTGCATTCAATTATAGGAACACCTAAACATTAAAGTCTGAGTTCTTCTGCCTAACATTTATTCATACTTTCTAAGGATCTGGGCCAATTTTTTAAGTAGGCATGTGCCTCAATTAATTAAGAAGAGATCAGAGGTCAGAAATCTTGGGGTCAGTATTTAATTATATTCGGTAAACATCAATCTTGCTGTTTGTGGCATAAAAGTCTAATAAAACCACTGGTTTTATGCTAATATTAGAAAAATAAACTATTAAAAATAAAGTAAAAGCATATATATAAAAGATATAATAAGACAGTCTAGATTAGTAGTAGAAAAATATCTTTGCTAGATGTAACTTAGTTGAAGATTAGTATTTCAAAAATATTTTACAGTAATAAATGCTTGGAAAATGTACTATCGTATTGTAGTGCCAAATCAACATATTTCTGGACTCTTCTACAGATTCAATATTTAACCATTTTGCTCACAGTGTTATTAAAAGCTATTTTCCATTTTATAGAAAAGATAACCTTTATTGTTTCATGAAGTTTCATTCTCTGTGACACTTTTATTTTTTCCAATTAAAAAAGGCTGTTTTTGCCGGGCGCGGTGGCTCAAGCCTGTAATCCCAGCACTTTGGGAGGCCGAGGCGGGTGGATCACGAGGTCGAGAGATCGAGACCATCCTGGTCAACGTGGTGAAACCCCGTCTCTACTAAAAATACAAAAAATTAGCTGGGCATGGTGGCACGTGCCTGTAGTCCCAGCTACTCAGGAGGCTGAGGCAGGAGAATTGCCTGAACCCAGGAGGCGGAGGTTGCGGTGAGCCGAGATCGCGCCATTGCACTCCAGCCTGGGTAACAAGAAAAAAAAAAAAAAAAAAAAAGGCTGTTTTTTTAGTATTGAGCACTTCATAGACTTTGCTTATATTCAAAAGCATTCTAAGTTTAACAGATTCTATTTTACTTTTAAAAGGACAACCTTGTTAGTGAAGAATGAGTTTGCTACTGTAAGCAATTCAGTTCTGCTTAAGTTAAATAAAATTGTAAAATAACAAGCCTATAAATGTGGAAAATTGTAGGTATTTTAAAACTGCCCAAACAAGATGTTTAATCCAAACCGAAAACACTAACTTTTACAGTCAATTCAAGAGTGGACAAGTGAAAAATCAATGTATTAAGTTCTCCTTCACAGCATCCTTGAAATGGTAGTGATATAAAACTACCTATAAAAGACCAGGATTTATAAAATTTTATTCAAAAAAGGGAGAGATGATGATAATAAACAGTTGCTATAAGAACACATGCATCTAACAAATGGCAGCCAATACATTGATTTCTAGGTTAATAAAAGTTTGAAAACATTGTCGGATAAATAATTTTCAGTAATCAATACAATTTTAGCTATAAAGTCTTTGTAAGTACAAAAAAAATTTTAGTATAGTGATTGTGTATGTTTAAGTTGAACAAAACAGTATTTAAAAATAATAGAATACATTACTTGCATAGGTATTCCAAGAAACAGAAACTGTAAATCTGCATGAAAAATTCCATGATTATACATGAAAAATAACAAAATACTTGGTAAACTGCCCATCCTTTTACCAGGAGTTCATACTATTTAAGACATTATATTTTACGGTTGCTGTAAAAATGATTATGTATTTATTTTTGAGACAGAGTCTTGCTCTGTCACCCAGGCTGGAGTACAGTGGTGTGATCTTGGCTCACTGCAACCTCTGCCTCCTGGGTTTTAGTGATTCTCCTGCCTCAGCCTCCTGAATAGCTGGGACTACAGGTGTGTGCCACCACCCAGGTAATTTCTGTATTTTTAGTAGAGACGGGGTTTTGCCATGTTGGCTAGCTGGTCTTGAACTCCTGACGTCAGGTGATCCACCTGCCTTGGCCTCCCAAAGTGCTGAGATTACAGGCGTGAGCCACTGTGCTCAGTCAAAAATTATCAGGAATTCCATGACTATTACATGGAAAAAGAATCACTAGCCTTGTCACTTTCTTGAACCCTTTTTACTGCCATAATAAAAACTTAGAAAATGTCAGACAAGGTAACTTATAAAACCTACTTCAGTATTACAAAAACAAAAAATGTAAAGGCAAACAAATCATCTGATTTTAGAAAAGGTATAGAAATGCTAATTATCATTCAGAGGTTTTTTTCTTTTTTTCATCAATTATTTAGCAAAGCTCAGAGATAACTGGAATAGAAGCAACTGTCTAGATTTCAAACATAAGAAGTTCCTGGTTTCTGTAAAGGTGTTTGGCTTCTTTCAAGTTTTAGCTTTTCAAAATTACAACTCAGAAAAGTAACTATGAATGGGCTACATTACTCTGGAAACAAGTAACTCAAAATCATTGCCAAAGAAAAACACAATATTGAAATTGTTTCACTACTACTAATGCATTTTTAAACCTAGAAAATACTATAGCATTCAAATTCATTAAGAGGTAACAGTATTTATTTAGGTGTTAGTAAATGTTGGGATTCTTTTCTAATTCATGTCAGAATGATGTTAAGTCTACCAGCAGTAACAGACTATTAGCTGTTCTTAGGTAACTTATGACATTTGAAAGTTCACAGCACTCTGAGAAGATGCAGTAGAATTTAAAACAAACAAACACTGCTGCATGTTTTCTAGGATTAAGTAACTTCTTCCAGTGTCCTTAGCAAGTTTGAGCAGACTTTTTAAACTAAATGTGGTAAACTCATTAATTACAATGTAAAAGGCACTAAATATTTTTTTTTTATTGATGAGCTCCCTCTGAAAGAACTATTATTTAAAAAAAGTATTCCGTCTTTCCATGTCAAATTATTTTATTTTATTGTTATCATATTGTACCTAATACTATTCTTTGAATACTCTGGACTATTAAATACCACAACTCTGAGAAAGATCTGTTCCAAGTTACTGGTTTTCTGGACTAGTTGAAGTTACGCTCTGGGGAAAAAGTCCAAGACAACTGTATTCCCTCTCTTGACATAAGTGATGTGAACTACGAATACATTACAAGAAACTGAAATACTAAATAAAAACATGTGAAACTAATGCTAAGGAAAAGATCTTTTAGAAAAGGGTCACTATACATATATAGTGACAAAACTCTTCTTCTCAAAAATAGAAATAAAATCCAAGAAAGGTGACGGAGATGATAGTAAAGAAAATAAGATATTCTATTAATAGAAAAAGCTCACTGAAAAAGTAAAATCCTGTTTATAAGGCTGTTCTTAAGTAGCCCACAACCTTTAAAAGACTACAGTGTTGTGAGATGATGTAGAAGAACTAAAAAAGAAGACCATAATATATCTTCCGGGATTAAGAAGATAAAATTCACAATTTGCACCTTTAAAAGTCTGAGCACCTTGTATTCACTATGAATGTCTAAGGGCTTACTTTTTACCTAGTATCTACTATATGGTAAGAGCAATGCAACTATTATGTATCCATAAATATAAAAAAATTTTAAAATTAAAAAAACTAATGGGAGAGCTGCAGTTTAAACTCATGTAAGATTCTAGTGCTGGCTACTCCACTCTATTGCCTTGCTATACTGTTTTAGGGTTTTGGTATTCATAAAAGAACTTTAATTCAGATTGTGCTCCATACTGATCCACAACACAGTTACAGTTATACTGCTGGGAGATTCTTGGTTTCTTCAGTAAATAACTGGGCTTGACATTTAAAGAAAAACACGACTTACAGTCTCTCATTCTATTAAAATTGTAAGGCATTCTGGTATAGTGATTGAAGCAAACCACTTTCTGGTCCCAAATCTACTAATAATTATCAATGTCTTTTAGACAAGTCATGTAAATAAGTGGATGTCAGGTTTTTCTTTGTTTTTAAATATCAAAAGTGAAGGAGTTGAACTAATATCCATCTGATTAAATATTATAATCTAACTTGAATATTAACAAAACACACACTGTGCACTCTAACGTCTAGATACTGAGGATCCACAAATATGTAAACTGTACCCATCCCAATTCAAGGCATAGAGTTAAAACTCATGGTTTTATTTTTTTCTTATAGTGAAGGTTAAACAAATAGAGAACCAAATATCATGAGATTCTCAGAAGGTTCTAATAATGAATGTGCAATAGCTTTAGACATTAGCTTTACCCAGATGGATACACTTATACACATGCATATATGCCCATGTATATGCTACGGGAGAGAGTGAAGAAAGGAGAAAGATGCCACTTAATGTCGGGTCAATATATTAAAGGTATAGTAAAGGTCTGAATCACCTTCAATGAAAGACAAGGAGCTGTATTTCAGTGACTGAGTATACAGAACTGCTTCAATTCAAACTGTATACTATGACTTCATGGACAGGAAAAATATACTTTACTGAGAATATCAGTCATTATAAAACACCAGAAATTTTGGAAGGAAGAAAAAAATTGCAAAGCCTATTCATCCCAGTTGAATAGACCACATATTTTAGTCAGCCTTTCTTAACCAGAGTTCTGTGAGAGAATTAAGCCTTAACACCCTAAGCATCTATAGTAAGTGAGGAATTAACATGTATCCCTATGCATCTGGAATTAGGCTAGTTACCTAAAATCCTTGGTCTAAATAGAGAAAATCATTTTCTGTGTTCTTTGGATCAGAATAATAACTCTGGCTGGGCTCATTATTTTGTCACCATTTAACAGCTGCTTACCACTGCAGACAGAAGAAGTGATGTTGTACAGAAAAGGATAAAACTGCATACAGCGGATCAACTTCAGGCTGTTTTCACACTCTGGGCATTTGGTGGTTAATTTCAAGGCCTGTCTAAAGGCCTCAAGTGCCCCACTGATATTGTTCAGAGCAAGGTAAGCATTTCCCAGGCTCAAATAGGTCAGAGGCTGAAAAGAAAAAAAAAAAAAATCAGCAAAATCTTAATGAACTAATATTTTCTGGGAGTTACAAAATGTTTACAGTATATGGCTTTTGACTCTTTTTAGGTTACGCCATAAACGTTACTGCTAACTGTCCATTTTATTCATACCAGCTAATTCTAAACTGTGTTATACATGTAAATTTATTGTTTACTTTTTTGTTAAGCTAAAAAATACATAAAGGATGTAACATAAACTACATATGTATATATCCCTGTAACCACTACACTGCTCAAGATAGAAAAATGTTTTCAGTACTCCAGCAGGTTCCCTTGGGCAATCCAACCACAGAAGTAATCATTGTTGTGATGTTGTGACTTCTGTCATCACAGTTCTTGAACATCAGGTAAATGAAATCAAACTGCATATTCTCCTATGAGTACATGAAACATGTATCCTTTTGTAGCTTCTTTCACTCAATCTAAAATTCACTCATGCTGCTGTGTACATCAATAGCTCATTCTTTTTTAACATGATGTGTAATGTTCCAACATAAGAATATACCACAGCTTGTTCATTCATTCTTCTACTGATTAGCAGTTGGGCTATTTACACTTTCTGTCTATTATGAATAAAGTTACTATGAATATTCTTGTAAAAGTCTTTTGATAGGCATACTGTTCTCATTTTCTTTGAGTATATACTTAGTATGGGTTGTAAGGTAGATGTATATTTAGTTTTAGTAGATATAACCAAACAGTATTCCAAAATGGATGCACAAATATACACTCCTACCAGCAAGTGTGAAAATTCAGTCTTTGTATTGTCTTTTTAATTTTAGCTTTTTTAGTGAGCTGCAGTGGTGTCTAACTATAGTTTTAATTTGAATTTCCCTCATGAATAATAATGTTGAGGGTTTTGTTTTTCAGGTGCCTATTGGCCATTTGGATATCCTCATTTCTGAAGTGCCCGCTCTTTTCTCTGTCTCAAAGAATTAGATTGCCCTTAATGCCTTGAAGGAGCTCTTTGTGTATATTATATATTAGTCCTTTGTTGAAAATAAGTATTGCAAAAGTCTTCTCTATGGTTTGCTTTTTTACTCTCTGAAAGGTACCTTTTGATAAACAGAATTTCTTAATTTCAGTGAAGTTCAGCTTTTCATTTTTTTCTTTTATAGTTAGTACTTTTTGGCATCTTTGCCTACTGCAAGGTCATAAAGATTTTCTCCTATGTCTTCACAAAGAAGCTTTACTGTTTTATCATTCATATTTTGGTACATGATCCACTTCAAATTAATTCTGTGTATGGTGTGAGGTAGAAGTCAAAGTTCTTATTTTTCTTCATAGGGATACCATCCAATTACTCTAGAACTAACTTACTGAAAAACCAAAATGTTTTTCCCTTGTTGAACTACAGGTATGCCTTTGTATAAATCAATGGCTATATACATGGTGGTCTACTTCTAAATTCCCCATTATGTTCCATTGATATGTTTGAGTATCTCTGTACCAATACCACACTCATTTAATTATAGTAAATCTTGAAATCTAGTAATATAAACCTTCCAATCCTGTTCCTCTCCATCCCTTTTCCCCATTTGTGTGTGTGGTGGGGAGAGGGGCTATTTTAGGTACAGTTCTATGTAGATTTTAGAATCAACTTATCAATACACAAACACATACATGCAATTACTAGGTGTTTGAGATTGAATTGAATCTATAAATCGATTTGCAGAGATCTTACATCTGAACAACACTGACTCTCTTAATGTGAACACAATGTATATCTCCATTTACAGGTTGAGTATCCCTTAACCAAAATACCTGGAACCAGAAATGTTTTGGATTTCAGATTTTTTAAGATCTTAGTATATATTACTATATTTACTGGCTGTGCATCCCAAATCTGAAAATTCAAAATTCAAAATGCTCCAATGAGCATTTCCTTTGAGTATCAGGTTGGTGACCAAAAAGTTTTGGATTTTGGAACATCTGGAATTTTAGATTTTTGAATTTAGGATGCTCAACCTGATATACGTCTTCTCTTAGTGATATCTTATAATCATATATAAATCTTACACATCATTTTTTAGGTTTATTCTTAGATATATGATGTTTTCTTTCTTTCCTTTTTTTATTTTTGAGACAAGGTCTTGTTCTGTTGCCCAGGCTCGTCTGGAACTCCTGGGCTCAAGAGATCCTCCCACCTCAGCCTACCGAGTAGCTAGGACTACAGATGCACACTACCACTAACTTTTTTTTTTACTTTTTTGTAGACATGGGATATCCCTGTGTTGACCAGGCTTGTACTGAGCTCCTAGGCTCAAGCAATCCTTCCACCCTGGCCTCCTAAAGTGCTGAGATGACAGGTGTGAGCTATGACACCAAATCTGATGTTTTCTTGATGCACCTGTAAATAGTGTATGTTGTGTGCAATTTTCCAATTGTTTGCTGAGACTTTGCTTTTATAAGCAGCCCAAAGTATTCAGTTTAGGCCATTTTAACTGAAATACACCTATTTTTAGTGTTTTTATATTTGCTTGAGTGCAAACCATATGTTTAAATTTATCATTAAAAATAGTTAAAAAGATCTGAGAATGCTTTATTTTCAAACTGTACAATAAATCCCTATGAAACACAATGCTTATGATTTATCCAATTACCTGCTTTTGATTCAGGCTGTTAGATGATCAGAAATGCCTCACTGTAACCAAACCAGGGATAAAAAGTATTCTAGATTAAGGAGATCTAACCCTAAGCAGCTCAGATTACATTCAAACTATTACTTAGTAGTTCACACCCAGATACAAAATTAAATCGTATACTTAGATTTCAAATGCATCTTTGTATTTTGCATAAGGAAACAAATGGTTATAATTACCCCTATTAACAAAATGATGGCTGTAAAAAAATATCTTGCACTGAGATAAACTGGTTAGCATTTCGGAAAAAAAGCTGAACTTTTCATTTCTTCATCTGAAAAATAAGTACTGAGTGTTTAACTATGTTGCAGGTATAGTTTTGAACACGGAGGATAGAGCAGAAAATAAGAAAGATAACTACTGCCTTCATAGATCTTACAGTCTAGTGTGAGGGTGTCAGAGTAAAATGGGATGGAGAAAAATACAGAGGGAAGAAATAGAGGTTGTACTAGCTGTGGGTGGGGGTGCACCATTTTAAATAGAGTTGTATGAGAGGGACTTACTGAGAAGTTAGTATTTGTAAGACTTTAAGGAGGTGGAGAAGCAATGAAGAATCTTGGTGGGATGAAGTACTCCAAGCAGAGACGACAGAAAATGCAAAAGCCCTGAGGTAGGAGCATGCTTACTATGTTCAAGGAACTACAAGGAGGCAAGCGACGCTAGAATAGAATGTGCTGAAGAATGACTTGACAGAGATAAGGTCAGAAAAGTAACAAGGTCATGTGGGACCTTCCATTACAAACTCTTGTATTTTCCCGTGAGTTCTACGGAGAGCCACTGCAGGGATATGAGCCAACAAATAACATTTGACTTTTTATAAGCATTTCACTGCTTGCTGTATGAGAATAGAATGGGGGACAATGGCAGAGAAACCAGTTTAGAGGCTTCTAAAACAATCCAGACAAAAATAATGGTGGTTTGGATGGGACAGCAGTGGAGACAATGATAAGTAGGAAAATATGAGGCATATCTTGAAAATAGAATCAACTAGATTATCTAGTGGATTGAATTTTCTCTGAGAATAGGAGAAACACATGACGGAAGCCCCTAAGTTTTTGGTCTGAGCTACTGGTAGCTTAATTATTTCCTGAAACGAGGAAGACTAGAAAGAATAAATTTGGAAAGGTGTTAAGGAGCTTGGTTTTGGCCTTAGTTCTCGAGTTCCCTTTAGACATCTAACTGGAAATGTCAAGTAAGCTGCTGAATAAGTAAGTCTGGAGTTCAGGGCAAAGGTGACAGCTAATTCAACAGGAAAAGAACAGTCTTCTCAAGATACGAAGCTGAATAACCGGATATCCATGTAAATATGAACTTTGATCCGTATCTCACACTACAAAGAAAATTTAACTTGAAATGAATCATAGACCTAACTGCAAACCCAAAACTATAAAATATCCAGGAGACAACAAAGGAAAAGATCTTTGTATGTCTGAGAATCAACGTTAAAGATTAAGCCATAGAAAACAAAACAGTTTTGTGAGAACACTTTAAATCTAACAATGGAAACCTATAAATATTTAGACATTAGGTATAAAATCAATTTAATTGTATGTTTATTATAACTGAATTTCATGAAAGCTAAAATGACAACAATTATAACATCCATTCTGATTTCAGAGATGTTAAAATATGAAAACAAAAGTTGTATCTTCAAAACCATGAACTGCAAGGCAGTGATGTAACTCCATAAGCTGCATGTGGGAGGTTCGGGGCATGAAAATCAATGTACCTACCTACTGTTATCAAAACCAACGTGGAACTGTCCTCTGGTTGAATGGTATAAATAGTTCTATAAATTAAAGTTGTAAAACAGTGTAATATTAAGCAGTTTGCATGCTGTGATGAGTAGGATAAAATACAAACCAGATGTTTCAGACTGACATAAAAAAGTGCAAGTATATTTTTACAGCTATGTTATTCTTATTTAAATTAAGTTTCAACAAAAACTTAACTGTGTAATTATAAATTTCACTCATTTAAAATTTAAAGAGTACATAAAAATAAAACAAAAGCTTTTGATACTCTCTTGAAATAATGCAAATTCTACTCTGAAAAACAAAACATGACATTTTTTATGCTTTCCTCAGAAATATATAAATTGTGATCTAAATTTGAGTTACCCTACATAGTATACAGAGCCATGAAAACCCATAAAACCTCACCTCAGAGCTATTGATGGCCAAAGCTTGAAGTAGTAGCTTAGTGGCATCAAGATGAAGGCCGTAGTGAATCAAAAGGTTGGCCAAGTTGACAAGAGGAACGTCTTGGTACTGAAGTGGAGCTAGATTCAAAGCCCTCTGAAGACAGGCAATAGCAAAAGTGCTATTTCCTACTGCTCTCCAGTATAGTCCAGCTTCATTGAGTATGAGCCAGACAGGAGCATTCGGCTGAAAAATACAAAAATACTTCAGTTCGTGCAATGGTACAGTACTTGCTCTAAATAAGATTTTTAATAAGTGCATTTTAACTTTTAATTATACTTAAGAAACATTTAAGTTTCAGATGTCCAAAGTAAATAACTCACCTTATTAATAGCATGAAATAAGAAAGACCCAATTTCTTCTTCTGGGACAGTATAGTTATTAATACGGGAAAGCAAAATCTGAAACATCAAAAGGAAGACTAACTCAATTGAAAATAAAAGGGTAGACATTTGAAAAGAATTTCTATAGATGGCAGTCTTTTCTTGAGCTCCTCAGGAACACCTAATTTGAGCAAATTATAATCATATAAATATCATAAATTCATTGACATACCAACAGGTGTTGACCTGCTCACATGTATGTACTAGTTTGTTTAACTAAAAAGTTATGACATATATACCCAGACACAGTAAAGTAACCACCATATCCCATTAAAGTCAGCCTAAGTGTTTAGAATCCAAAAAGAGATTATTCAGAAGACAACAGCATGTAATATGTAATATCTGATGTAATAAAAATCTACCATCTTTCCTTCTTGGAAAATACCAGATCTTCAATTATTCTACTTCATGTTACTGTAGCATTTATATAACTGTGGGCAACTCTAAGGCATAGATCATGGTCTGTTTATCTTTGTATTCCTAGCACCCAAAACAATGTCTGGCACATAATGTTTTTGGCCTAAGGAAATGTCTGTTGAATATAAGTAGTAATAACTGCTTTTAATTTTGAAATTAACTTTAAAAAAAAAAAAGGTGATTATGATGGTCTGTGATCGCTAAAAAGGTTAACTTTTTTTCACTTCCCTCTATGGAAAATGGTACTAATACGGTAATCTATAGCAATAAAACATTTGTAGTTATATATAACTAAAAGGAATTTTGGAAAAGAGCATAACTGAACTTCTAATATTTCCAAGTGGTTATCAAATTAATACAAATTCTAAGTAACCTCATATAAGGCCACAGTAGGGTTGATAAGGCCAGAAAAAAAGATTCTTCAAGCTTTCCATTTATATAAACTTCTGGAGGCCTGGAGGATGCAAAGCTAACTTTTAGTGGTCGCAATGGCCTGCATTACACCGACTCCATTAGAAAACAGTTCTGTGCTACTCATCTTCGAAGTGCTCTGAGTTAGTGGAATAGTGCTTAGGTGATCTACGTACAGCAGCCCTGAGGAGCTCTCTCTAGCACTCCTTTAATAGCACGACTGACTTCGCCATCATTTCACCAGTTCTTTAACTCTATCCTTCCATTTTATATAAGCTCAACAACTACCTTCTATCATTTTTTTGTTCCATTTAAGAGGCTTCTGAAGTCACCCAGAATGGACGGCAATAAATACCAGCCTAAGTGAGCCTTACTTTTCGTGCATGGTCATCTGGCATTTTGGCTTTCAGATCCATGCGAACCTCTAATTCTTTGACTAAGTAGGACAGAGTGTGGCTTTTTCTGAAGTCAGTTATGGAACAGTCAGGGGTTTGGGCCTCTTCTTCTGTAGAATAATCATCACTGCTGAGTTCGTGGATCCTGGCACAAGAAAAAGGAACAAGATTCATATTTTCAAAGTTTGGGTGACTTCAAGATAAAGACTTAACCTTTCAAGTCCAAGGCTGGTGATCTCAAAGAACTGCCAGGTGACAATCATGCAGAATCAGGTGCTTTGCCAAATCCATCAGCACTTGCCTGAGTCCTTTGTTTTCCGGAGGCAGAAAATACGTTGGTAATTCTCCACCAACAGGGACTCTAGGGTAGCTTTCTGTACAATCTGCTCTTTTAGGCCACAGAATATGCTGTTTGTCCTGATAAAGAAACAAAATTTCTCATCAATTTCTTTGGATCCAGTATCTCAATATGCTAAATAAACCTTTACAACATATAAATATACAACATATAAATATACAACAATTAAACAAAACTATAATATCTTAAGACTATGGTAGACTCCATAATACTCCTGCTACTGCAGATTATTAACCTAAGTCAGTAATTCTTCCTGCTTTAACCACAGACTCGTTCAGGGTTGGGTGGGGTATAAGCCCAGTGAGACACAAGAAGAGGCTTGCTTGGGGTTTCTGGGAAAGAGCAGCAAGTCTTAGGCTCTTATGCTACTTATGAACAAAAAAAAATGTTGCTCCAGTTGCTGCTGGCTGTCATCTTATGACCATGGAAAAAACCAAGCTTTTGGATGAAACCAATATTGTGGATGGCAGAGTGAAGAAAAAAAAAGAAAGAAAGAAAAAGAAGAAATGGGTCACTGATGACATCACGGGGCCACTGAATCAACCAAACCTGAAGTTTATCCTATCTCTGGACTTCCTGTAATAATAGGCACATTTTCTTGGTGTTTAAGTTAATTTGAGGTGGAGCTTATTTGACTTGCATCTGAAAGCATACATAGCTTAAAAAACTGGCATTGAACACTATTTTCCCCTGAACTAAGGTCTCTGTCAATGCCAAAGTTTAACAATTGGTTTATGATTTATAAAATGTTCATTTTCTCTAAATATAAATAAGATGTACCAGAGGTTTATTAAACTTGAATCTTGAAGCTATCAAACTTTAGGGGATTTATATTACATATAATTAAATCCAAATGGCCATTTAATTCTGTTATACCCTTGATTAAATTCTGAAAATTTAAGGGTGAATAAAAAATACATAGCCTCTTTCCCCCTACCTTGGTATTTGCCTCAGCAAACCTACCATTCTTTCTTAGCTAGTCTAGAAATGCACATGTACTAACTTCTTTATTGTCTGTATCTCCTACTAGAATGTAGGCTCCAGAAGAGCAAGGGACTTATCTATTATACTGCTAGTATTAGTCTGGCACACAGGTGGGAGCTCAATAAAAGAACGCCGATTAAGTAAGTGAAGTATAAAAAACATATACTTGGGTAAAGTTTAAAAACTTGTTAAGGTTGGTAATAATACCCAGCATAAAGCTTTGAACTGAAGTCAGTGTGTCTATCTACTCTATTTGATTGGGAAAAACTCAAGCAGAGACTGCGTCTTACTCATTCACTACCTAGCAGAATGGCTTCCATCTAATAGAAATGCAATAAACATTTGCTGAACTAATCTCAACAGTCATTGAGGTCGCATTAATCAGTGAGGTTGAGGGCCACTGCTTTAATGGATCTTGCCAGTTTGAGAAAACTCCTTCATCATCGTCTATTAACTTACCCTATATGCATCAGAGTCCCTGCCCCAAATCCAGAGAATAGAATGGGCTACGGGAGAAGACTTGACAGAATCATTGATATCACTCTGATTTGATTGAACATCAAAGTTCACAGACATCATACTGGAGGTTGATGAATCCTCACCAAACTAGAAAACGAAACAAAAAGTTCAATCAAATTGAAAGTGGAAAAGGAGTTGTGACTATAATTTAACTCACACCAAAAAAAGCAAGTAAATACTCAAAATTAGTAGAAAATCAGAAAGTAGCTCAGTAATAAAGCAACTGGATCTTTTAATTTTAAGAGCTATGCCCCAACTATATTTTTTCATGGATAATGCACAGTTAGTAACTTTCAATAACTTTGCCACTGGAGTTTGAGAAAAATGGCATAGGTCGTTTTCCTGTTCCTTAGCTTCATTTTTATGATTTAGTCTCTTTAGGTTAATAATTAGCTAATTTGGAAATTTCGTTCATTATTCCCCTTTTCTTCCTACACTAAAATGCTCACCACACTAAAATTAGCGTGCTGTGTGTGGGTAGATGCGAGGGAACTTAATAAAGTGTTCTTAAGGGTGCTATAACTATCACTTAAGGATTATAGACTATTCTGCAATCAATTACAAAGAAAAGTTATAGGGGTGAAAGGGTAACCTAGAAGATGAGAGAACACAAACATATACAGCCTTTCTTCAAAGCAAGGTGGAACAATGTTGGATATACTTACAAGGTGCTTGTGTGTTTCTGAAACCTTGCCAGATAATGAGAATGGGACTGGGGATGGGATGGGGTAGGAAAGACATAAGTAAAAGGAATGAATATGATGAATTTGTAGCTCTAGGTCTTTATGACTAGGAATGGAGTCTTTCACTATATAGTGGTGATACAATTTTATGAATATAGACTATTGGAAGCTACACTCTTTGAAATGGTCTATCCTGAAACCAACAAAAAGTCCAAAAGGTACACTGGGTTTCAATCTATTTCATTTCTAAACATCCCTATTTTTCCCTTTAAAATGCTTGGTTTTAAGACAGGGAGCTATAATCCCAGAGGGTGTGAATCTGGTTTTCCTTTATTCTTTCCCTTGAAAAACAAACATGAGATATTGCTGGGAGCTGGTTTACAATACTCATAGGAAACTTCTGGTCCCTATCACTATTTCCCCTTTTAAATGGCTTCTTAATTTTTGTCTCTTATTTTTCCAATGCAGTCTAGATTTTTTCCAGATAAAAGAGTTCTAGGTTTTTTTGTGGTTTGTCCTCCTGTGGCTGCTCTCCTTAGTTATGTTAATTAGTTACTGCTGGAAATTTCTACATCTACAATTAGGGACATGATGAGTTTTCTTTAAGATAGGATAAATGTTGTTTTATTTCTAACACAGGTTTAGTATCAGTTATCTGAAATGCTTGACCAAGAGTGTTTCAGATTTGAGATTTTTTTGGATTTTGGTATATTTTATTACACTTACCTGATGAGCATCCCAATAAAAAAATGTGAAATCCAATTTCTTTTGAGCACCATGTCAGTGCTCAAAAAGTTTCAGTCTTTGTATTTTTTTTTTTTTTTTTTTTTTTGATACTCAGAATTCTGGTTGTACTTGCTGTCTGTACCACTTATTCAATAATAATTATATACTATTTGGTATCATATTTGTTATTTCTTCCCAACTATATAGATTAGGATTGTATATATGTATATGTGTGTGTACATATATGTATATAGAGATAGAAAGTGAGAGAAAGCACACATCTAGCAGTGTGCTTAATAAAGATTTTCTGTTGATAATGAGTATTTTGTTATTGGTTGAGGCAAGATAATTGGACTGATTACTTCAGGAAACAAATAGCATGGTCACCCTCAAATTTTAAATACGTCTTACTCTAATAGGTAAAGTGGGGAGATGAAAGTTTGAGTTCAACAATAACAATTCTAGCTCTCAAGGTAAAGGAGAAAAGAATCAAATGCATATGCATATAAATATGTAGATGGTACTTTGAGAAACAGAAAGCATTCATGGAGTTACTGAGTACTCCCTATAAAATCTGAATTCATAAACATAACAGATACTCAAAATCTCTATTTTTTTGGAGACACAGTCTTGCTCTGTTGCCCAGACTGAAGTGCAAATGGCATGATCTGGGCTCACTGCAGCCTTGACCTTCAGAGCTCAGGTGATTCTCCCACCTCAGCCTCCTGAGCAGCTGGGACTACAGGTGCATGCCACCATGCCTGCCAATTTACGTATGTTTTTGTAGAATGGGGTTTCACCAAGTTATTCAGGTTGGTCTTGAAATCCTGGGCTCAAGCAATCCTTCTGGCTCACCGCCCTAAGTGCTGGGAATACAGGCGTGAGCCACTGTGCCCAACCTCAAAATCTTAAAGCTCTAAATGACAATCACAAATTTTAGTGGTCAAATATAAAAAAATTAAGGGGAAACACAAAGTTTTAAAAAAATTTTATAAAGCAAAAGTTTGTAAGAACTAGATTGGACCAAGAAAATGACCTGAACATAGTCCACATTTTCAAAGATATCTCCACGATGATAGCGTACAGGCTGGTCCCACTGGCAATGTAAACTATGCTGCTGGTTGACCAGTCGGCATATCTGATGATTTCCTGGAAAATAAGAAAGGAAATTATACAAATGATGAGCAAGGTCAACAATAAATGTGATTTTCTTAGACTAAGTCATTTAGTATCAACTCTGTATCCCTCAGAGACTAGCAGACCACTTATATAGGATGTACTTATACAGAGAAATACTCGTTAATGGTTAATCGAATTAAATCATTCTAAGAAGTCCCGGGTTTTCTGACTATTAAAAAAAGGAATTACACTAGATGATTACTGAGATATCTTTCAGCAATTATGCTCTATGATTATAAAATCCATTGATTATATAGTTTTAAGAGACTCTGGCCATCTTTCTGGACAGAATTTGCTTTATATACTTCATAACTTTGTTTCTCTGGTTGCATTTCAGCAGAATGGGCAGTACATAATCCTGAGGATTGAGCATACTCTTTACACTCAAATTAGCAAAGAAAACTTCTTAAGGGAATTGCAAAATGAACTATAAATGGTCACAGCTAAGGGTCAATGGTTTAAAGGCTTTCTTGACCAACTTATTTCTTAAGGGAGAAGGATAAAATTAAGAGATTCTATTTTCTCTGCTGTTGAGTTGTCAGATCTGCTCCCTTGCAATCAGAAACAAAACATTCTAGATATAACCAAAGCATTACTCTCATGCCAACCCAAGTTCCTATAAACCAGTGGTTCTATTTTTTGGATCACAGATGCTTAAGAGATTTTAATAAAAGCTATATACCCTCTTCCCAGAAAAATAAAATTGGACACATACACAATTCTACATATAATTTTGGAGAGGATTTTATAACCCTCTGAAACTAATCCATTGGACACAGGTCAAGAATTCCAGTTTACCGGGTGCAGTGGCTCATGCCTGTAATCCCAGCACTTTGGGAGGCCAAGGCAGGCAGATCACAAGGTCAAGAGATTGAGACCATCCTGGCTAACATGGTGAAACCCCGTCTCTACTAAAAATACAAAAAAATTAGCTGGGTGTGGTTATGTGCGCCTGTAGTCCCAGCTACTTGGGAGGCTGAGGCAGGAGAATTGCTTGAACTCGGGAGGCGGAGGCTGCAGTGAGCCGAGATCGCGCCACTGCACTCCAGCCTGGTACCTGGCGACAGAGCAAGACTCTGTCTCAAAAAAAAAAAAAAAAAAAAAAAAAAAAAAAAAAAAAAAAAAAAAAAAAGAAAAGAAAAAGAAAAAGAATTCCAGTCTAAAATTTTACTCCTAAAATACTGTTTTTAAGACAGCAAGAAAAAAAGGAGTACAGGTAGGTTGTTCTAGGGTGGGTCTGGCTTGTATTCACTTAGTGTAAGGCCTTGTTACCCATGGTACCGCTTTTAGAACTGTGGTAACAGGCATCACCTGGGAGCTTATTAGGAAGGCAGACTCTCAGGCCTCACTTCAGACCTACTGAATCATAATCTGCATTTTAACAATATCTCCAGGAGACTGATATGCATATTAAGGTTGGGAAAAAAAACCAAACTGATGTTGAACACAAAAGGCAACTAACTGTTAAGACTTCTAGAATTGACTAGACTTATTTTTTATTTCAAAATGTAAATCTGAAAAATGCAAGGGTGACCAAACCAGCTCCCCAGGCCTCTTGGTATACCAACAGTGATGAATCATGATTTCAAGATGTAGGGAAGTTATAAACACTACTTCATACTTCTTTAAGGCTATAAGAAAGTTATGATAGTAAAGCATGCTAGAAGTGAATTTCCTAACTTGTCTTCAATTACCTGGAGTCACTACTTACCTAATTGTGCCTCTTTTGCCATCTGAGTCTCATGAATGATATTTCTTAAGATTTGCTCCTCCTGAATCAATTTATGTTTTTCTAGGATTTCCTGCTGTCTCAGGTAGTGGTCATGCTGCTTTTGATATTCCTTTAACTCATTCAGTGTTCGCTGGAGAGATCTTAACATGTTTTAATACCAGGAAAAAGTTAGAGCTATAAAGTTATAAAATTTTAAACCCACTTAAACACATACCTTTTTTTCTGGTTCTCAGCAACAATTACTGTGTTTTTCCTTTTATTTAACATACAGTACAACCCTGTACCACCAGTTCAAGAATAACAGGGTAAAAAGATAAATGTGAAGTTCTTCCCAAACTTTTTTTTTTCTTTTTTTTTAAAGAAATGGGGTCTCACTCTACTGTCAGGGCTGGATCCAGAGGCCTGATTGTAGCTCACTGCAGCCTTGTACTCCTGGGCTCAACTCTGGGGCACAACTCCTGGGCACAAAGAGTTCTCTTGCCTCAGCCTCCTGAATAGTAGCTGGAACTACAGGCACATACCACCATGCCTGGCTAATTTATTTTTAGAAACTAGGTCTTGCTATGTTACTCAGGCTAGATTTGAACTCCTGGCCTCAAGTGATTCCTCCTCTCCACCAGAGGATTCCTGCCTCAGTCTCCAGAATAACTGGGATTACAGGCATCAACCATGACACCTAGGAATATCACTATCCTGACATCAAATGGTATGTTGCATTTTTCAGGTGTCATAAAAAATACATGACAATATACAAGTTTACATATTTAACAACTCTGTTTCTCTCTACAAAATCTGCATTAGTACCACCAACATTCAAAGTCTTTCTAGAATCCTTTCTTCCTTGTCAGTTTTTCCCTTGAATCTGCTTAAAAACAAAGTTAAGAGTTAGGGGCCAAGGTACTTTGCTTTCATACTTCAGCTTACTGGTTACGGGCCAGGAAGACCACAGAAATTATGCTTAGAAAGGAATATGGTTCACCACCTGATTTCAGTAAATCAGCTGCCTGATTATATTTAATCACAAAACCCTTACTGCCTATGACACACTGTAACACATAGAGATTTTAGGAGCTATACAGATGGTGTAAGAGATACTGGAAAAAGCTCAGCCAGGTATAACAGAAACCAGTTATAAATAAGCAAGCTGTCACCCTTTTTACTTCCTGCCACAGGATGCTTTAAACAGATTGGAAAATAAGCAAATACAAAATCTAATGAGGTCTAAATCTCTGTTTAATTCCTTAATAACCAAAGTAAACTCAAATATTACAGCTAATTCTGACATATAAAGAATTCACTTCTGAGTTAACATGAAGTTTCTTAACTAGCCCTATTGATGAAAGGAAATGATTTTTAATTTATTATACCTCAAGGATCAAATACAATAGAATTCCATTACTGTAAAACCTAACACATAATTATGATTAAAATTTGGGTCAAATAATGTCTATCAATGTCATTTAACTACCTTAACACTAGGCCAACCCTAGGAGTCACCACCTCTCCAAGAAGAGAAAGATCAACTATTTTAAGTGATTTTATTGAAACTTAGTATATTCCATGGAAATAAAAATGTAGTCAACAAAGTTGCAAGTATTCCAGTCTCCCTATCCCCATCTGACTTCATAAAAGTAATCAATGATCAAAACTGTAAAGATTTAAATGACAGCTTTTACTACAAATATTCTCTAGTTGCAGGAATCCATACAATTAAAGATATTCCTCAGGCCGGGCGTGGTGGCTCATGCCTGTAATCCCAGCACTTTGGGAGGCTGAGGTGGGCAGATCGCCTGAGTTCAGGAGTTCGAGACCAGCCTGATCAACATGGAGAAACCCCGTCTCTACTAAAAATACAAAATTAGCCGGGCGTGGTAGTGCTTGCCTGTAATCCAAGCTACTCAGGAGGCTGAGGCAGGAGAATTGGCTTGAACCTGGGAGGCAGAGGTTATGTGAGCTGAGATCGTGCCATTGCACTCCAGCCTGGGCAACAAGAGTGAGACTGTCTCAAACAAACAAACCTAAACAGACCAAAAATGATATTCCTCTACACAACCACCAGGACTTGGAGGAAATGGATAGGACTTGCAGTAGTGAAGGTTTCTTTCTTAATTCCAATTACCAAATGAACATTGATATCCCCTATACAGATTTAACCTAAGATTCTATAGTGCTAGTGCCTGAGTGAAATTTTTCCTCTTAATTACCTATGTTGAGCCTCCAATTTCTGCTCCAGCTTTTGCTGACATAGAACAGCATGCTTCCTCTTTATAGCTTGCTCAAACCCAGGTTTGGCCTGCAAAGCGTGGTCATAACACAGCACTGAGTGGTTATATTCCCCAAGCATCTGAAGAGACAAAAACAAGAACACATATATACACATATTCCCAAGGGGAAGAAATGTTAGCCATGGCCTGGTTGCATCTGTCCAAATCTCTAATGATTTATGAGATCACACCTGTATCTTACTCTACAATGACCATTATTTTGATGAGTGACCACATCTCTAAAATATTAAGATAAACTATAGGATGGTTTCACTGGAAGATATTGCTAACCTTAAAAGGTATATTCTGTAAAAGTTCAAAATTCCAATTTAATTATTCTTTTTTTTTGGGCAAGAGGCTAGAACAATTACATTACTGTGCTGAGAATTTTTCTTCCTCCTACTTTCATTTCTGTTGTTCACACCAAAAGAGGAACGAAAAAAAGTAACATTCTATTGAGGGGGGAGAGAAAAAAAAAGAAAGTGGTAACTAGTGTGACTCATGAAACAAAAAGTAGTACTTACTGCATATATATTCCCCAAAGTATAATAGCTGGTGAAGAAGTCACTGTCATCCAGAGCTGCATGGACCACAACAGCAGCATCTGCAGAGAAGTGTGCTCTGTGCAGAACATTTGCCAGATTGACCAGGGCAATGTCTTTATTGTGCCTAAGGAAAGCAGCACATATTCCATGATTATGAAGAACTACTTGACAAGGAAATATGACATTCAAAGTTACTTGTGCTTAGGAAAATAACATATTGGTGGCAAAAACAGATAATCAAAGTGTTTCGTTTTTACATTATCGATGGTTTTTAACCTAATAGCTACAAATTTTGTCACACAAAAAAGGTCGGGCAGATACTATATGATTTATAATTTAGGGCTTATATTTGCTTTAAGAAAAGTTAAATTTAGTTTATGATAATTCCATTCAAGTCTCACGTGAATCACAGGGCATCCACATAACACATTTTTTTCCTTAATGGAAATGGAAAGTATATTACACAATTATCACTTTGAACGTTTTGACATCTGTGATTTTTCTTTTTTTTTTGGTGATGGGACCAATTTCTTTGAATAGGGATGGAGAAAAGTATAAAATGCAATGCTGCTTCTAATTGTTTTCTTATGTATTGTTCCTTTAACAGTCCTGAGGAATGTGGAAAACCAGGAAAATCAGGTCCAGAAGAGGAGGAATCTTACCTGGAAGAGAAGTGAAGTGCTCGCATGGCACACTCCACTACCTGATACGGCTCATTCTTAATTCTCCAGTAAAATGACGCCATGTTGTACAGTACCCATGAGGAAGAGTTCTAGATATTAAAAAAGTAAAATTACAAACACGACTCAAGACAATTCAATTTAGAATGCTCAAAAAGAGCACCTTTAATATTCTGGCTCTTCCAAAATTCAAGATGAAGAAGAGCAAGACTAATGATAGCAATGATAAGGAAGAGGACACAGTGCAAAGAAACTAAGAGCATTCTAATCATCAGCTGAGAATGCATATTAGGGTGTGATCTTCATATAAAGACCATCCAACTCCAGCTTACTCCAAGAGGGAAATAAAACTGAAAATCCCACCAACTGACCACAACTTGTTGGGTGGGTTCTATTCAGAAGTTAAGTCAGAAGACATAATCTACTTAGAAATAGCTTTAATATGAAATTTCTGAAATTAACATTTAAAATATTTTTCTATTTATGTAATATCTGAGTGAAGCCACAAACTTAAACAGACTTGCTCTAATATAAAGACGGAAAAAGAGGAAAAAGGGCAAAAAACATGAACAGACAATTCAAATAATGAAACAGCTAAGAAGTATGTAAAATGTATAACTTCACAAAGAAATAGAAATTTAAAAGATAAAAGTTTTCGTTTTACAAAGTGGCAAAGACTAAAAGAATGCCAATACTTACTGAATATTAACTTTAGATTTTAAACTATAGATAATGTTAAGCTACTACAGCAGTTCAGGGGGACAATTTGACATGTATGTAAAAAGCTTTAAAAATGTAATGCATATTAACATACATATTAATGTATTTTACATTTACCCTTTGACTCCCACAATTCTACTATTAAAAATGTATACTATGGGGAATAATTAAGTTTTAACTATAAACATATATAAAAATAAAACTCCCAAAGAATATATTACAAACCAGTTTTGAAATTATTATTTTCACTTTCTTTAATAGATTTTTATAGTCTGAATCTTTTACAAGGACCAATTACTTTTAAAATAGTTATTTTAATGTAGTTAAAAATAGCTTAAATTTAGTAAAATGTAGTTTTTAAGATTACAGTAAGTACAATCTGAATTATTAATCCATAAGTATTCTATATTCAAGAAAAGTACGTGATTTTTGAGTGATGCAATTAAAGGTTTTAACACTATGAGCAGATCAACTATGAACTTCTGCGATTTGAAATGGGTTAAAGGACATACTTCACAACTGACTTGTGACGAAGGTTTCAGTTTTCTTTTTGATAGCCTTTTGAGAAAATTATTTCTCAAATCAACAAATGCTTTGATTTTGATTTGCGTCTTTTATTTTCATGTTATAGTGTAAACTGGGACAGAAAGTTCAATTAAAAGTTTTACATGAACTACTGAAAAGATCATGATACATTAAATATATATCACAGCATACTAGAGGTGAGATAAAAATATATATTTAAAGAAATACCCTTCTGTAGTTCTCATAAAATCTCCCCCAGATCTATAAATGTTCTAATGTTACTGTGAATTACTCCCTCTTTCCTTCGAACACTTTCTTCCATTGGCTTTAGGACACCACATTCTGTAGGATACCCTTTCTGGTCTTTTTTTGCTGGCTTTCCCCCTCTGCTTGATAACTACATGTGGGAGGCCGCCAGGACTTGGGACTGGCTTCTTCTCAAACTTCACTCTTCCTCAGATGACTTTCCAGTTCCATGGCTTCAGATACTCATAATGCAATAATTATTTTCTATGTGCCCAACTCCAACTTTCACTGAAATTCCAAACTCATATAGCTATTTCAAATTTAACATGACCCCAAAAGAACTCTTATTTTCTCTTCTCCAACCCCAACCCTCCCCTCCTTAAAGTTCAAATAAAAAATTTAAGAGTTTTCCTTGATTCCTATTTTGCCTACAATCCCCACATCTAACTCATCAGCTTCTAAACTCCTAAATATCTCCTCAATAGTTCAAGTCCTCTCATTTCCACCACTAACAACTGCTAGTCCAAACCACTTTCATCTCTCTTGAACTACTGCAACAGCCTTCTAACAGGGCTATTTCCAGTTGTGGCCCCTTCAATTAACTTCTTCATATAGTAGTCGGAGTGATCTTTTAAAGTATTACTTGCAATACATTGCTCCTCTGCTCCAACTTCTTAGCACACCTGTAATAAAATCCGAAGTCTTTACCTTGGCTTTCAGACTCCTACATAATCTGGCACTGGCCTACTTATCTGGCTTCACTCCCTATCATCCTTCCTCTTGCTGACCAGGCTCCAGCAATAATGGCCTGAATTTGGCTGCATGCCATCTGTTATGGACTGAATGTCTATCTATGCCTCCTCGAAGTTCATATGTTCAAGTGTTATCAAGCCTGTGAGGAATGGATAAAGGCTAAATGAGGTCATAAGGATTGGGGCTCAAATTTGATAGGGCTAGTGTCCTTATAAGCAGCAGAAGAGACAGATTTCTCTCTCTGTCTTCAAGCATGCACACAGAGGAGGCCATGTGAGGATACAGAGAAGGCAGCCATATGCAAGGCAGGAAGAGAGCTCTCACCAGGAACCAAATCACTGGCATCTTGATCTTAGACTTCCCAGTCTCCAGGCTATGAGAGATACATTTCTATTAAGCTAACCAGTATGTGGTATGAACAAACATATTTGCTCTTGGTCCCCAGTTCCTGACATACAAATCTAAAATGTGAAGAACCACACAAGTGATGGGTGGTTTTCATATGCCAATGGGATGACTGGAGGCAGGTGGCCCCCAGATAGCTTCAGGACAGATGCTGGTCCCAGAAAAACCAAGGCATGATTAGAGGGTTAGATCGTTCAGAATCCCATCCTCTCCACGTCCTTCAGGGAGGGGAGAGAGGATAGAGACTGAGTTAATCACTCACGGCCAGTACTTTAGCCAATCATGTTTACGTAGTGAAACCTTCATTGAAACCCTTAAACAACAGAGTTTTGAGAGCTTCTGGGCTGGTGAACACATTGAGATTCCAGTAGGGTGGTGTTCCGAAGAGGACGTGGAAGCTCTGAGCACCCCTCCTCGCTACTCCCTGGCTTATGCCTTGGGCTGTTCCTGAGTTGCATTTTTTATAGTAAACCAGTAATAGTAACTAAAGTGCTGTCCTGACTTCTGTGAGCTGTTCTAACTTGAGGAGGCAACTGTGGGAATACTCTGACTTTATAGCTGATCTGCTGGGTGGCCTTGATGTCCGACTGGCATCTAAAGTGCAGGTAGCCTTGTGGGACTGAGTCCTTGACCTGTGGGTTCTGTGCTAACTCTAGTTAGTTAGTGTAAGATTGTATTGAGTTGCAGGACATTTAGTTGGTGTCGGGAGAACTGGAGAATTAGTAGCGTGAGAAAAAACTCCATACATTTAGTGTCAGGAGTGTTTTGAGCAGAAACTGTCCAAATTAGTACTTTGTTATGGAAACCCGAGCAGATGAATAAAATCACCTAACCTCATTCAGGATTCAGAGCCTTTGCCGTGGCCTAGAATGTTCTTCCATGACCTTTGAATTCTGGTTTCTTCTTATCATTCAGGTGTCAGCTTAAATTTCACCTTTCCAGAGAGAATAACACCAACTGCCAGATCTAAAGTAGCCACCCAATTACTTTCTATTTTAACTTTCTATAGAACACTTACCACTATGGTCTACTCTCAACTAACCATTCTCTGAAGAATACTGTAAAATCCTTGGCCAGTTTTCTCTTATTACTCATCAAGTTCTGGGAATGCAAAAGTTTTACATTACCTTCAGAAAAATAAGATGAAGATGGTAACACAGCTACAACAATAATCATATAAAGCATTTGAAAGTCAAGTTTCTTACTTTTAAATTCCTCAATGTACAGAGCAATGTATTTGAATAAACTGTATACAAAGGGGGCAATTACATATCTCATTTTATACAACTATAATTAATACTGCTTAGAAACTAACCTGTATTTTATGATACTCCTTAGGTGCAAAGAAGAGCAAAAACATTTTCTAAATGCCCACGTTAATCCTGAATGACACATTTAAATTCTTGGGTCCTGTTACATAATTCCCTACTTCATTTTTTTAAAGTAGATGTTCCCTTAAAAGAAAGTTACAGAAGATTTTGTTGCTGGTGGTGATTCTTTTTCTGTTTCAGAAAACAGTAATAATATATGTATTGTGTATAGATATATTAAAGACACTAAAACATTAACTTTCGTACATACACAATGTATATAATCTAGCGTATAGACCCTGTTGCTTCTATCAGTTTATATTTCATTTTTCATGAATTAGTTTAGATAAAACTTTTCAGCATCTCTTCCTGGTAAAGGAGACTAGTCTATCCATATTTCTCCCCAGCACTGGAACTATGCAATTTGTATCAATGTAAGTGTCATTTTAAATCATCTGCTAGACAAAAACAAGTTACGTAGGTATTTTCCAAGAGAAAAATATCTTCTGTTTACACAGAGCCTGCTGGCTCTTTAAGTGACTGATGACTTACCTTCTGTAGGCCTTCATGAATGAGGTGACCTATGTCATCTATACTCCTTCCTAACCGTTTAGATAAATATGTGAAGATTGGGTCTTCTTTAGGTAACAGAGGTGCGGAAAGGTTAACTCTCTCTTGTACACCCTGAAGAGAAGAAAAAGATTCAAGAGACATAATCAAAAGATATAAAAGATGACAAATAATTCAGTATCTTGTAGTATTTATTTTGCAATACTAATACTTTGGAATTTCAAGAAATAGGAGCTGTCTGTAAAATTATAAAGCCGTTTGGAAGAAGAGAAGAAATAGAAATCGTCTTCATAAGTGAGAGACCAACTGAAAGAAGAATATGCAAAACAAAAACAAAAACAAAAACAAAAACAAAAAACCCTAAAGTTCTACTTACTCTCAAGTGCTGAAAAGCATGTATACTATATGGAAGTTCTAGAATTTTAGTACAATCAGGTTGCTCAGGGTCTGGAGGGACAGGAGATTCTGTGTCTATATAATCTTCAGGACTAAAAAAATCAAGAAGCAAGAAGCAATGAATGAATAAAAGGTGAGACAAACAATATTTATTTATTTAAAGAGTCTCATTCTGTTGCCCAGGCTGTTGTGCAGTGGCATGATCACAGCTCACTGTAGACTTGACCTCCTAGTCTCAAGCGACCCTCTCACCTCAGCTTTCCAAGTAGCTGGGGCAACACGCATGCACCACTGTACCCAGCTAATTTTTAAATTATTTTTTGTAGAGACAGGTCTCACTATATTGCCCAGGCTGCCCTGAACTCCTGGCCTCAAGTGATCCTCCCATCTTGGCCTCCCAAAGTGTTCAGATTACAGGCATAAGTCACTGTGCTCAGTCAATAATACTTTAAGAAATGTCTAATTTTCCCCATATTCTCATAGCATCTTAACTTTACAATTAATTATTAGTCAATATTCATACCTTTTCATATAGCTGCTGTAAAGAGCCAAACATTATGGGAGTTCAAATTAAAGTCAAGAATTACAGAGAAAATAGTAGATAGGTCACATAATGTTAAGATCATGAACTTTTAAATAACTAATATAACTGCTCAATTGTTTCTAGAAATGTTAAACCAATTTACACTTCCATTGACAGTCTCTACATTTTTACCAGTTACTATTTTTTTTATATGCTTTCCATTTTGGTACATGAAAATTATCTAAATGTTTTAATTTGTATTTATTTGATCAATTCTAAGAAGTATGTTTTCCACGTTTATTGACCACAGGTAGTTTTGTTAATCTTTTTTTTTTAACTACAAATTGTTCAATTCTCTCCCTCTCTCTCTCTCTTTTAAGAGACAGGGTCTCACTGTGTCACCCAGCCTGAAGACTGGGCTAGAGTAGAGTGGCACCATCAAGGCTCACTGTAACCTTGAATTCTTGGGCTCAAGTGATCCTCTCACTTTAGCCTCCTGAGTAACTAGAACTACAAGTGCACACTACCATGCCGGCTAATTAAAAAAAAATTTTTTTTTTTTTAGAGATGGGGTCTCACTATATTGCCTAGTCTGTCTGAAACTCCTGGCTGTGGGCAATCCTCCCACCTTGGCTTCGCAAAGTACTGGGATTACAGCTGTGAGGCACCATGCCCAGCCAAATTCTTCCATTTTCTACTGTAATGTTAAATATTTTAAATTAATTTATAAGAATTCTGCAAGTATGTATTTTGAACTCTGAAATTCTAAAACTTGTCTGTGATTGAAGCTTACTCTTATTACAGAAATAATTTCTTACTGATTTGAGAATGGAATGTTTGAAAAAGCAATTTTATTTTTGGAAAGAGAACTTCTTTACCTGATGTCTTTGCTCTCCAAAGTTATGTATGTGCCATCATACAGATCCAGGTCCCCTAAGGGCACCTTGGCTTTGATGCAGTCTGGGTCTTCTTTATTATGTCTCTGTTCCAGTCCTGTGTCTCTGTCCTCATTCTCTTCTATGTGAATTTTTTGAGCAACTAATTGTTTCTGTTGAGAAGAAAGTAAGAACAGAATGGATTCTTCTAATATTTTAGTCTAGCTATCACTAAAGAGAAAGGGAAATTTGAGCTGAAGAAGTCAGAATCCTCTATATAAGACGACAAGGATTCTGAAGATGCCCTTCGTTAACGTAGTCAACATATACGAGCTTCTCAAAAAAGATGTCCATATACAGAAAGTAACAGAACATGACATTTACCATACTGGCACACGTGTGCCTTCATAATATGATTTCTGACTACCCATGAAGCACATCTATAACTTAACTCTCCTGGAACAGAATCGCTCTGCAATGAAAACAAACCTGTTAGGTTATTTCAGTCCTTCAAGACATAGGGCATGCTGCTATTGCTACCTGAGTAATCCAGTTAATTCCTGACACTCATAAAATACCTATTTTTTCAAATATACAAATAACACAAATATCCATATTTTTACCCCTCATATGTACCATATGCCAATATTTTCTCTTTACTTTTTTACTTTTTGTTTTTTTTTGAGACAGTGTCTTCCTGTCACCCAGGCTGGAGTGGTGTAGTTGTATGATCACAGCTTACTGCAGCCTCAACCTCCTGGGAGCAAGTGATCCTCTCACCTTAGCCTCCCAAGTAGCTGAGACTATAGGCATGTGCTACCATGCCCGGGTAATTTTTTTTTTTTTGAGACAGGGTCTCACTTTGTCACCCACGCTGAGTGGAGTAGTGCGATTATAGCTCATTGCAACCACAAACTCCAGGGCTCAGGTGATCCTCCTGCCTCAGTCCCACAAGTAGCTAGGACTACAGGTGCAGACTACCATGCCTGGTTAACTTTTTGTATTTTTCTTACAGATTGTGTTTTGCCATGTTGTCCAGTCTGGTCTTGAACTCCTGAGTGCAAGCAATTCACCTGCCTTGGCCTCCCAAAGTATTGGGATTACAGGCGTGAGCCACCACGCCTGGCCAATTTTTCTACTTTTTATAGGGATGGGGTCTCACTATGTTGCCCAGGCTGGTCTCAGACTCCTGGGCTCAAGCAATCTTCCCACCCTGACCTCCCAAAGTGTTGGGACTACAGGCATGAGACACAGTGCTCAGCTCAGAATTTTTTTTTTTTTTTTTTTTTTTTTTTTTTTTGAGGAGGAGTTTCGCTCTTGTTACCCAGGCTGGAGTGCAATGGCGCGATCTCGGCTCACTGCAACCTCTGCCTCCTGGGTTCAGGCAATTCTCCTGCCTCAGCCTCCTGAGTAGCTGGGATTACAAGCACATGCCACCATGCCCAGCTAATTTTTGTATTTTTAGTAGAGACGGGGTTTTTGACCAGGATGGTCTCAATCTCTTGACCTCATGATCCACCTGCCTCGGCCTCCCAAAGTGCTGGGATTACAGGCTTGAGCCACTACGCCCGGCCTAGATTTTTTTTTTTTTAAGGAAAAAAAAGGAGTTCAAGGTCTTCTTTACTGTCTTCTAAATCTCTTTTTGCTATTAATCTGAATTTATGCGTCATTTCCATGTATATTTTAATAAAATACTACATTACCCTTACTCTCTTAAAAATTTACTTTCATTATATATGTATCCAAAGGCAACATATAGCATTGCTCTGCAAGTTTTAAAATTTTATATAAATGGTATCATACTTAATTTGTCTACAACTTTTAAAAAAAGTATGTATGTTTTTGAGATTTATCTACATTAGTCAGTATAGCTCTTAAGTTTTTCATTTAAATAGAAGTATAAATATGTATTTATCCATTTTCCTGTAAACATTTATGTTGCTTCTTTAAAAAAAAAACTTTTTTGCTATTAAAAATGCTACAATATTCTCATAAATGTCTCCCTGTAGATGTGAAAAATTCTAGCAAGGGCAGAAGCATGGGGTCATATGAGATGCACATTTTCAGTTCTATATAGACATGTCAATCTGCTTTTCACAGTGGTTATAACAATTAGAATTCAATGAGTAGATCATAACATCTGTATCTCCAGAATCTGACCAATGTGTGGTTTTGTCATACTTTTTACCTTACGCCAATCTAATAGGTATGAAACATTATTTTGTTATATTTATTGCAGTAGTAGACTATGTTATTGTGATAGGCTGTATTGCTATTCACTAATATCTGCCCCTCCTTACAAGAAGATACATCACTGTTCTGCTGGACTCAGGCTTGGGCAATATGACTTGCTTTGGCCAACATAACATAAGTCCCATGTGACCCTTTTATAGGAAAGCTTTTATATAGTGTATGCTTCACCATGTTCTTTCTTTTTCCCTCAGCTACTGAGAATGCCAACACTACAGATAGCGGCTGCTCTGTCGGCCTGGGTCCTGGCTTATGGATCACAGTGACATGGTACAGATACCCAGCAGAGCCCCAAATGATCATTTAGCCTGGCCTTACTGTTTCATGACATCAAGATTTTGGGGTTATTATCAATGTGGACATAGCCTATGATCTGTTTCCAATTACTCCCTCCATACTATTCATGGAGGTAGGTTATCCCACCCTACTGACTTCAAGGCATGGACACATGGAATGTAAGTAGAGACGGTATACGTCACTTCTCAGTAGAACCTTCAACCAGGCTTACTCTTCCTTGAGCCTTCACTTTCCTTCATGAGAACAGCACTGAGGTTCTGGGACTATTTGTTGCCAATGCAAAAGTTGACTAATACACTATGAAATATGGACTATATCAGCTAATAGAATTATATTTAATAAGACTGAACATATTTTCATATGTTTATGAGATAGTTTGTGAATTGACTGTCAAGTTGGCTCATTTTTTCCCTAGCAGGTTTTCTTTTTTTCTTTTTCTTTTTTTTTTGAGGCGGAGTTTTGCTCTTGTTACACAGGCTGGAGTGCAATGGCGCGATCTCGGCTCACCGCAACCTCCGCCTCCTGCGTTCAGGCAATTCTACTGCCTCAGCCTCCTGAGTAGCTGGGATTACAGGCACGCGCCACCATGCCCAGCTAATTTTTTTGTATTTTTAGTAGAGACGGGGTTTCATCATGTTGGCCAGGATGGTCTCAATCTCTTGATCTCGTGATCCACCCGCCTCGGCCTCCTAAAGTGCTGGGATTACAGGTTTGAGCCACTGTGCCCGGCCACAGGTTTTCTTTTTTAAAGAATTGATTTGTAGGACTGGCATAGTGGCTTGTGCCTATAATCTTAGCATTTTGGGTGGCCAAGGCTAGAGGGTCACTTGAGTTCAGGAGTTTGAGACCAGCGTGGCAATACTGAGAGACCCCCATCTCTACGAAACAAAAAAAGCCAAGAGTGGTGGTGGTGCTCACCTGCAGTCCTAGCTACTGGAGGAGCTGAGGCAGGAGCACTGCTTGAGCCCAGGCAAAGAGGTTATAGTGAGTGATACAGTGAGCAATGATCATATTGTCTGCCTTCCAGCTGGGACAGGAGTGAGACCCTGTCTCAAAAAAAAAAAAAAAAAAAGAGAGAGAAAAGAAAAGAAATTAGCCGGGTGCGGTGGCTCAAGCCTGTAATCCCAGCACTTTGGGAGGCTGAGGCGGGTGGATCATGAGGTCAAGAGATCGAGACCATCCTGGTCAACATGGTGAAACCCCATCTCTACTAAAAATACAAAAGACTAGCTGGGCGTGGTGGCGCGTGCCTGTAATCCCAGCTACTCAGGAGGCTGAGGCAGGAGAATTGCCTGAACCCAGGAGGCGGAGGTTGCAGTGAGCCGAGATCGTGCCATTGCACTCCAGCATGGGTAAGAAGAGCAAAACTCCGTCTCAAAAAAAAAAAAAAAAAAAAAAAAAAGAAAAGAAAAGAAATTAATCTGTAGAAATTTATCATGGAAAAAGTAATTCTGTAAACTCATCCTCTATGAGTTATATGCATGGCAAATATCGGCTTTTAGTTTGTAGCTTATCTTTTAATTTTGTCATTTGAAGAAAAACTTTTAAGGTGGGCAACTTTATCAACTGTTTTCTTGTTTGCACTTTGTTTTATTTAAGATATCCTTCCCAACCCTGAGAGCATAATTATATCAATCAACTACAGTGAAGCATGGCATAAAGATGTTTTGGTTAACAATGGACCTTAGCGGTGGTTTCATAAGATTATAACATCATATTTTTACTGTACCTTTTCTATGCTTAGATATACAAATACCATTATGTTACAACTGCCTACAGTATTCAGTACAGTAACATGTTACATAGGTCTGTAGCCCAGAAGTAATAGGCTATACAATATAGCATAGGTGACTGTATAGTAGGCTATATCACTTAGGTTTGTGTAGGTACATTCTGTGATGTTCCCACAATGGTGAAATCACTTAACAACATACTTCTCAGAGCATATCCCTGTCATTAAGCAATGCATGAGAGCATATCCCTGTCATTAAGCAATGCATGACTGTCTATCAATCTACTCTATTTTTTTAGTAAAAAGTTTCACTTTTCATATTTAGATAATTTTTAAACTGTATGGGAATTTTTTTTTTATATTGAAAGGTAATAATTTTTTTCCTACATGGACAATCAATTTCCTAATATCATTTATAGAGTCTATCCTTTGCCTATTTATTCAATCAACTTTTATATTTTATATTTCATGATTTTCTAAAACCTTATATTATACCTAAGGTTTCAAATTTATTGGTCTAAAGTTTTTGTAGTATTAATAATTATGACTTTTTATTTTTTTGAGATGAAATCTCACTCTGTCGTCCAAGCTGGAGTGCAGTGGTGTGATCTTGGTTCACTGCAACCTCCATCTCTTGGGTTCAAGTGATTCTCCCAGCCTCAGCCTCAGCCTCTCAAGTAGCTGGGACCACAGGCACACACCACCATGTCCGACTAATTTTTGTATTTTTAGTAGAGACAGGTGTTTCACTATGTTGGCCAGGCTGGTCTCAAACTCCTGACCTTGTAATTTGCCCACCTTGGCATTGCATAGTAAATACTTTTTCTACGTTCTCTCCTCTCCTCTTGTATCTTCTCTTTATTTGTAAGTTTGATAACCATAGATTACGTTTTTCTTTTTTTTTTTTCAGACAGGCTCTCACTCTGTCACCCATGCTGAAGTGTGGTAGTGCCATCACAGTTCACTGTAACCTCAAACTCCTGGGCTCATGCAATTCTCCTGCCTCAGCCTCGCCAGCAGTTAGCACTACAGGTGCTTGCCACCATGCTCAGCTAGTTTCAAAATGATTTTGTAGAGACTGGGTCTTAAACTCCTGGTCTCATCCTCTTGCCTCAGCCTTCCAAAGTACTAGGATTACAGGTGTGAGCCACCACACCCAGCTTGTATGTCTATTATTTTAGTACTTGCCTTTTTTTGTTTTCATCAGTAAACATTTCGGTATGTTTTGGAAGGAAAAGCCTCTTTTGTAAAAAATAAAACCACTGCATCATTATCATATGTAAAAAACAGTAATTCCTTAATATCAAATATCCAGTCTATATTCAAATTCCCAATTGTTTCTTCTCTTTTAAAAATAGTTTGAATCCGGCCAGGCACAGTGGCTCAAGCCTGTAATCCCAGCACTTTGGGAGGCCGAGGCGGGTGGATCATGAGGTCAAGAGATCGAGACCATCCTGGTCAACATGGTGAAACCCCATCTCTACTAAAAGTACAAAAAAATCAGCTGGGCATAGAGGTGTGTGCCTGTAATCCCAGCTACTCAGGAGGCTGAGGCAGGAGAATTGCCTGAACCAGGAGGCGGAGGTTGCGGTGAGCCGAGATCGCGCCATTGCACTCCAGCCTGGGTAACAAGAGCGAAACTCCATCTCAAGAAAAAAAAAAAAAGAAAGAAAGAAATTGGGGCCAGACATGGTTGCTTACACCTATCATCCCAGGACTTTGGGAACCCAAGGTGGGAGGACTGCTTGAGCCCAGGAGTTTGAAACCAGCCTAGGCAACAAAGTGAGACCCCTGTCTCTCCAAAAATAAAACTAGCTAGGCACTGCACACGTCTGTAGTGCTACACAGGAGGCCGAGGCAGGAAGATCATTTGAGCCCAGGAAGTTGAAGCTGCAGTGAGCTGTGTTCACGCCACCACACTCCAGCCTGGGTGACAGAGCAGACGCTGTCTCAAAAAAGGAAAAAAAAAAAAAAGGGAATTGGCTTTTGTTCTGTAGAGTTTGCCACTTTAGGGGAATTTGCTGACTAGCTCCTCAAGGCTCACTGAAAGTGTTCCTCTATTTTCTCTATTTCCTGAATACTGACAGTGGGATCTAGGGTAATAATTGTTTTGTGTCATGGACTTCTTTGGCAGTCTGATGAAGCCTATAAATCTCTTCTCAGAATAATCTTTTAAATATACAAAATGTAAGAGACAGAATGACAAAGGAAATCAATTACACTGAATAACAAATTATATCGTGCTTTGATTTTTTTGGCAAGACTACTTAAAAGGTAGCAAGCTACATTTTCAAGTTTTTAATACTTGCTGATACATTTTCCCATAGGATTTTAATTTATTCAGTTATTTTTATTTCTGAACATTACAAGAGTCTAACATGCTTTAATCACTAAACATGCTCCAGCCCAACTACCTATTAATTTTATCTAGTTTGACCTTCGAGAGCACAATAAATAATTAAATAAATTTAGCAACTTTTTCATCCATGTTTCTAACTTGCCATTATACATCCTATGTACTTCCACTAGGTTTACTTTTCTTCTGGCAGAAATACATGCTTAATATTTTTTTTCAACTGAAGGGAGGGTCTGTATGTCAGAAAATACCTTTACTTTGTTCTCATTCTTAAATGATAGTTTAAAAGAATATAAAATTTCAGTTTAATTGATGTTCCCTTATCCTTCAGTGTCTTGTTATCTAAGAAGTTCATCTAGTTGCCACTACTTGGTAGATAAACTGTTTTATGCAGACTCATGGCTTTAAGTCTATCTGTCAATGACTGACATGTCAATTTCTATCTTCAGCCTGAATCTTTCCCCTTGAGTTTGCACTGGGAAGAACCAACTGCCCAGGTGATGTCCATTCTTGAATGCCTGATAGGCATCTCAGATGTAACATTTCAAAGCCAAACTCCTCCCTAATCCTGTACCTCCTTCAGTCTTCTTTATCTTAGCTAATATCAACTTCATCCTTGCACTCAGGTGAGAAACCCTCTCGAGTATTTCTTTATGCCCCCTGTCTTGTCTCTTTCTTTCCGGTCATTTCATGACCATCATCTAGGTCTCCTAATTTTGTGATTGTTCCCAGGTTCTATCCAGTTACCAAGTTCAGAATCAGACCTTACAATTTTGGTTTCGAGTTCCTATCCCAAGTATTCTACCCTAAAATGATATTCAGAAAAGAGAAGATGCAATTTTTGAACTATTGGATGATTCACCTTTTTTGGTCATCGGGATTAGTCTGTCTTTGATGTTTTTTTGTTTTGTTTTGTTTTGTTTTGTTTGCCAGACTATTTCTATAAGCAGAATGTCTCCACCCCAGTCTTTAAGCAGTAAGCCTTGTTCTGTTTCTACATCCTGCATGGAATACTGTCAGCTCCCTTAATGCCACAGTACTGAATATCAGACACCATAGCCTGCTCCTGGTCTTGGAGCCCAATAGGGGTTGGTAGCACTGGCTACATTCCCAGTTTAGTGCTTCTCCTCATTTCTGGTTTATGGAGATGCTTATATTACTTTCAAACCTGCCTTCATTTTATTTTGGTTTCTATTTTTATATCTTACCTGTCATTGCTATGCATATGAAGCAGGAGCTTCATAGTATAAGTACAAACAAAAATAGAAGTTTACACTAAGTCTAAGTATAAATTCCTATACTACCTTAACCAAAAATTGGTGGAGTCAGTATTTTTCATTTCATTTTCACTGACTTAAAAAATGGCACTTTCTTCCCATATATCCTCTAATTCAAATATCTTTCTCTTTATATAATACTGCCTCCTAAAAAAGAAAGCAATAAACATATATAATGTTTCTATACACCTGAAAACAAAAACCGTTTTCTGCACCACTGCATCTTTCTGAACAGTGGGTTTAAATAAAAATAGATCATGCTTTCAAGCATGAAGCACTATAAGAACACCTACTGTCTAATTCCCAGTATTGATGAAAATCAACATTTCCAAATTTATAAGTGATAACATCAGTAGGAACAAGGTGAGAAACTATTTTGATAATGTTGAGCTATTCAAGTTCTAGAAATATTCTAAATATACTACTACCTATGCAAAGCTGGTTAACATGCTAAAGGTTTCTCTCTCTTAATTCACAGATTTTTTTAAAAGTACATATTTATAACTATTTGTGGACATATGTATGTTGATAAACATACTAGTCTAAATTTATGAAAATGAAATTCGGAACTTTTACATAACAAGAAAATATATGCCAACTTGGTTTACCAGGCATGCCAGATTTTAAGTCAAGAGGTACAGCTTTTGTTTCTGGTTCTGCCATATCTTGCTTTGTGAACTCGGGCAATTCACTGTCTTTAGGTCTAACTGTCTCCTTGCCTCTAAAATGAGGATGATCTTATGATTCCTTTAGTTCTCAAACACTGTAATTCTACTGTTATTACTTTATTATTCCCAACAGTTTTCTCTCATTTTGCAATTTAATGTTTCTACAACTCAGAGTTTCTTTAAAACTTAGATTCAATTTACACTGCAACTTTTTGTAAAATTTATACTTTAAGTTCGGGGTACATGTGCAGAACATGCAGGTTTGTTACACAGGTTATACACGTGCCCTGGTGGTTTGCTGTATCCATCACCCCATCATCTACATTAGGTATTTCTCTTAATGCTATCTCTCCCTTGTCCCCCACCCCTGCTATCCCTCCCCTAACCCCCAACCCCCAAAAGGTCCTGGTATGTGATGTTCTCCTCCCTGTGTCCATGTGTTCTCATTGTTCAACACCCACTTATGAGTCAGAATATGCATACATTGTAAGCAATGTAAGCATTAAGCAGAGATTTCATGAGGAAAAAAAAACCCTAGTTTTTCAAATAACAAATACTGTTTGCTATAAAGCAAAATCAATTTATGGAACTATGTTAGAGCAAAGGAAAACTGATGTTTATTTATTGAAAAAAGACATCAAGTTTTCTTAGTACTAATAAGGTTCGAACTTCAAGGTACGAGGTGATTAATGTTTTTCACTTCAAACATAAGAAGACACAATAGGAAGACCTTAGTTTTTATTACCTGGGAATAAATACTGATTATATATTTAGGCTATTAAAATTTTTCTTTCTTTTCATATTTTACCCAAATTATTCTAGGAATATCTTCAGAGAGATTATATCATTTTCATATTTGATGAAAAAACTTAAACTTAGAAACTCTATTCAAGGATAAATGAGTTATGAATCAGGCATATTCAGGGTAGAGTAGTCTGTTTTTCTTACTACTATTCAAATATCACTTTGGTAAAATGACTTTTAAAAAAAACACTGCCGGTAAGTATATTCCTGCACAAGTCAGAAGATCAGACTTAAAAAAATAATGTTTTAGCTTTACTTTGAACACAATGACTTTTGTGAAATGTAACAAGCCTCGGCTGCATCTCATGTGCCCAGCTGCCTCACCTCTAATTCTTTGAGGTAGTTAACTGTTGTTTCTTGTCTCATTAATATGACTAGGTCATGAGGATGCTTCAAGTTCATTGGTGAATCCACCTGCAATCAAGAAAGCAAGAAATAAATAAAGCTCAGATTTCTTTAACGCTTGTTTGGATTGATAACATCTCCTTTAATATGCATTATTGTTCAGTCACCATTGTAATCAGTGTTACTGCTCAGAAAAACTCAAGGAGTATTTCAAAGTGATCACATGTAAATGTTAGCAAAGGCAATGATAAGTTCAACAGTTGTCCTGTGAACTCCAACTTGGAAGAACAAGCATTCAGCACGTATGCTGACTTGACAGGTGATATAATAGTAAAGAAGAGAAGTATCTGGCAATGACTGATAAAGTAACTTCTTAAATAATGTTTCATGCCTGTAATAATAAAAAATGAATTGTCTTGTTTTGATAGCACTTTTTATATCTGAATAGGCTTGGAAGTGATAAAAGGAAAATATTAAACGTAACTCTTTTTGAAAGCTATTTGTAAAAGTCATAAATCAAAGATAATATAAAATTACATTGAGATTTATTACTTATAGCTCATGTTCTCTGGATCAACAAACAATTATGTGGAAGACGTAGAAAAAAATGAACACTCATATACTAGTAGCTGGCTTATAAATGTGTTCTCATTGTTTGGAGTGTTATTTGACAACATATATCAAAATGCTACAAGTGCATAACCTTTGACTTAGCAAAACAAACTCTAGGAAACTACCCCACAGAAACTGTTCAATAAGCAGGCAAAGATACACATAAGGATGCTCATGGTAACATCTGTAGCTGTAAAAGGAAAATTATAAACAACCTAAGACAATCAAGAAAGTGATAGATCCATTCATTGTCCAATGGAATGGGATACAGGAAAAATTGTTAAAGCGACTGCCAGTGACCAGAGTTTAAGAGCTTTACATAAGGAAGCAGGAGAAAAGTCTGCTTAATTTACAACTTTGCCCAGACCTCAAGAGATAGCTATTTAGTACATGACTCTATAGGTATTTTTAAATGAGATGTTTAGAGAAAAAAAAAAAATGAGGGGAGGGAAGGAACTGTGGAACTATGACAGTCCCATTCCAAAATGCCTAATAAAGCTGGGCACAGTGGCTCACAACTGTAATCCCAGCACTTTGGGAGGCCAAAGCAGGTGGATCACCTGAGGTCAGAAGTTTGAGACCACCTTAGACAATGTGGTGAAACCTCATCTCTATTAAAAATATAAAATTTAGCCAGGCGTGGCGGTACAAGACTGTAGTCCCAGCTACTTGGGGGGCTAAGACAGGGGAATTGCTTGAACCGGGGAGGCAGAGTCTGCAGTGAGCCGAGACTGTGCCATTGCACTCCAGCCTGGGCAACAGAGCAAGACATCGTTTCAAAAAAAGAAAACAAAAAGCAAAATGCCTAACCAGTCTGTTTACCTGATATTTGAAGAATTCCAAGAAAGAACGAGATAAATGAAGATTTACATTAAAAAAAATATTTAAAGCATATTCTTAGCTTTAGATTAAAAAGTTACTAGATAACAAAGTTTTTTTTTTTTTTTTTTTTTTTTTTTGAGACAGAGTTTCGCTCTTGTTGCCCAGGCTGGAGTGCAATGGCGCGATCTCGGCTCACCGCAACCTCCGCCTCCTGGGTTCAGGCAATTCTCCTGCCTCAGCCTCCTGAGTAGCTGGGATTACAGGCACCCGCCACCATGCCCAGCTACTTTTTTGTGTTTTTAGTAGAGACGGGGTTTCACCATGTTGACCAGGATGGTCTCGATCTCTTGACCTCGTGTTCCACCCGCCTCGGCCTCCCAAAGTGCTGGGATTACAGGCTTGAGCCACCGCGCCCGGCGATAACAAAGTTTTATAATATTTTTGTAGCATGGGTCTGGTCAACATTCAATTGTGAGGAAGTACTTTTCATTTCCTTGAAGCTTTTAGTTCAGCAAAGATATAATAGCCAGAGGACGTGTAAAGATAACATTATTAGCAGAAGGAAGGGAGTTCACTGAGAGCTGTGTTTCTCTTTTGGAGGTGACAGCAAATGGCAAAGATCTTTGCCAGATAAAGGTTGATTGCAGAAGACTTACAGCCTGACATATATGTTTTCTGAAGTACCTTAGAGTTCTTAAATTTTAAGATGATAACTGTCTTTGGGAAGTGCCAATGTGAATTTCTCTCTTCTCAAATACTTCTCCTCCTTACAAGATTATCAGAATATGTTTGACAACTTTGTGAATACAGATATATGCCAAATAAGATTTCAGTCAATGGCAGACTGCATATATGATGGTGGTCTCATGAGATCATAATACTGTATTTTCTTCTTTTTTTTTGAGACGGACTCTCACTCTGGTTGCCAGGGCTGGAGTGCAGTGGTGTGATCATGACTCATTGCAACCTCTGCCTTCCGGGTTCAAGTGACTCTACTGCCTCGGTCTCCCAAGTAGGTGGGGTTACAGGCACCCGCCACTATGCCCAGCTAATTTTTTGTACCTTTAGTAGAGATGGGGTTTCACCATGTTAGCCAGGCTGGTCTTGAACTCCTGATCTTGTGATTTGCCTGCCTTGGCCTCCCAAAATGCTGGGATTACAGGTGTGAGCCACTGTGCTTGGCCTAATACTGTATTTTTACTGTGCCTTTTCTATGTTTAGATACACAAATACTTACTATTGTGTTACAACTGCTTATAGTAACACAACATGCTGTACAAGTTTGTAGCACAGGTGTGTAGCAGGCTGTACCATCTAGGTGTGTGTAAGTATACTCTACGATGTTTGCACAAGGCTGAAATTACCTGATTCATTTCTCAGAAAACAGTCCCATTGTTAAGCAATGCATGACCATATGACAAAATCCATTCAATCAATAAATGTTTATTAAGCTTCTACATTGTACAAGTTTATAGCCTAGGTGTGTAGTAAGTAGGCTGTACCATCTAGGTATGTGTAAGTAAATGCTGTAATGTTTGCACAAGGTTGGAATCACCTGATACATTTCTCAGAACACAGCCCCACTGCTAAGCAATGCATGACCAAATTGCAAAATCCATTCAACCAATAAACGTTCATTAAGCTTCTATAAGGCAGGCCCACTATGAGTCAATATTTAGAGTCTTATGTACTCCTGTGTCATATACAGCATGTAAAACAATGGTAATATGCGTTCAAAGTCTTTATCATTAAAAAGAGGCTGTTACAAGCTTAGAAGCAAATAGGTGACAGGAATTAGAGAGAAGTAGGTTAAAAAGGACATAATGAACACATGAGATCTCAAAGACTTTATGGCTTTTTCACAAAGGATAAAAAACCCTACAAACTTCCACTGCTGCACAGCACAATAAATGATGCAAATAATGACCTGAATTGTAAAGAAAAATTAGAATCATTTTCACTTACTTTATTTAAGAAGGTGAAGAAATTATGAACAGTATTTTAGAGAAAAATTTATACTGCAGGGCAAAGTCGATCAAGTATTTGGAAATCAGGCTACATGGAATTCTATTATCCAGAATAACTCATTCACTAAGAGTTCCAAGTAAACAAAGTTTCACTGTTACTGTAGCAATTTATTATAATAAAGAAAATGACAAGCCATATAAGGCAATTTGATTTTATTTTCCTTTGAATACATTATATAAGTACAGGTCGAATATTGCTAATCTGAAAATCGGAATTCTGAAATTCTCCAAAATCCGAAACTTTTTGAGTTCATTGGAGCACTTCGGAATTTGCATTTTCAGATTAGGGATATTCAACCTGTACATGTATCCAAAAATATATAACAGCAGTAAATATTTTACTCCTATCAAATTATTTTGGTATGTTATTTGTTGCTTTATTTAACCAAGATATTAATATCTATACCTCCAATCTGGAGCCCTATCTCAACAAATTCAGTAAATTTACATGGTAACATGGAAACATCACTCACTATATGAGGGTAATTACTTCACTGCCAAATCAGATTAAGGGTGAACATTTTAAACTTAACCAATCTAAGAGTATAAACATTTTTGATTTTCTACAAAAACAAGTTTGAGTCAATCACTTTTCACTTATCCTTTATGCCAGAAAATAAAACTTTTCTATTGTACCATTCATTCAAACTCTCATGTGCTACTTACTCTTCATATATACTGAACACTTTAACCGTGTTTTAAATGATATTCATCTGAGTACATGAAAGCAACATGGGAAACTCACTCTTCTCCAAATAGCAGTTGGAAACTGGTGAATATAATCTTACATTATGCCATCCTCATTTAAAATTTTTCCCCTTAAGTCAGAAACTAGGGGCAAAATAATTTTAATATTTTAATTTAGAATTATAGTTATTTAAATATTAAGACAGTATGAAGAAAAACCATAAATCAAAACCTTCAAAGCTGCCAAGATTTTACCTCTGTGTAAAATCTGAAATAGTTCTGCTTAGCGAGTATTTGTAGCTTTTGCTATCTAATATCCTAAGTCCCTCCTTGGGGCAAAAGTACCTCACTTGCTTCCTTCCCCACATGGGAAGCCCTTGTCAGAGAATTCCTTTCCCTTGGCCATGGTGATTATTTCTGAGATATTACTCCAGTAAGATCAGATAGTACTAAAGAGACTCTAATCCAGAACTTTTAGCTACTGGTAACTAGCCATCTTGTATCTACGTGGAGCCTGAGAACGAGGATGAAAAAGCAAAGCAACAGAAACAGAAAAATCAATCCTTGTTATAATATTTGAGTCCTGAATCATACTGTACCTGCAGCCCTTAGAATCTGCCCAAACATTCCAATGAAAACTTTACAATACAGAAAGTATTAATGTGTTATTTATACCTCCATCTAAGTCCCTCTGCCTAGGGCATCTTATTACTACTATTGCGGCTCTTTTAAGAGCCTCTGTGCCTTTGCACATGCTACTTCCTCTACCTGGAATGCACTTCTATCCATGTGCTGTGCATGAAGGCCAAGTGACATTTCTTTTGTGAAGACATCCTTCTCTTGAGCTCCCATAGCACTTTATACACACTTCTGTAATAGCATTTATTATGGTATTTAATTACTATATGTCTGTCTCTCCAAAACATTTTTTAATATAATCACAGCTGATTTATTTAAATACATATAAATCATTCAAAATCCAGGTACCAATTTTTGCTACATAGTGGTATCTATTTTTTTCAATTTTTATTTTAGGCTTGGGAGGTACATGTGCATGTATGTTAAATGGGTAAATTGTGTGCCACTGACGTTTGGTGTATAAATAATCTCATTACCCAGGTAGTGAGCACAGTACCTCATAGTTTTCAACTCTTACCCTACTCCCACCCTTCACCCTCTAATAATCCTCAGCGTCTCTGTTCCCATCTTTATGACCATGAGTACTCAATGTTTAGCTCCCACTTATAAGAACATGCAATATTTGGTTTTCTGTTCATGCATTAATTTGCTTAGGATAATAGCCTCTAGCTACATCCATGTTATTGCAAAGGACATCATTTCATTTTCTGTGGCTGCATAGCATTCCACAATGTATATATACTACATTTTCTTCATTTAGTCCATGGTTAATGGGCATCTAGGTTGATTTCATGTCTTTGTTATTGGGAATAGCACTGTAATGAACATAGGAGTACAAATGTCTTTATGGTAGAAAGACTTATTTTCCTTTGGGTATATAATCAGTACAGGAACTGCTGGGTCAAATGGTAGTTCTGACGTAGAACAGAACGTAAAACGTTCTATTTTAAGTTCTTTGCGAAATCTTCACGGGGGCTGAACTAATTTACATTCCCATCAACTGTGTATAAGCCTTCCGTTTTCTCTATAGCCTTGCCAACATCTTTTTTTTTTCCCTGTCTTTTTAATAATAGTCATTCTGAGTGGTGTAAGATAGTATCTTATTGCGGTTTTCATTTGCACTTCTTTAATAATTGGTGATGTTGAGCATTTTTTCACATATTTGTTTGCTGCATGTGTGCCTTCTTTTGAGAAGTGCCTGTTCATGTCATCTGCCCATTTTCTAATGGAGTTGTTTTTTGCTTATTAAATTGCTTAAGTTTCTTACAGATTATGGATATTAGATCTTTGTTGGATGCATAGTTTAGAAAATATTTTCTCTCATTCTGCAGGTTACTGTGTTGATAGCTTCTTTGTGCAAAAGCTTTTAAATTAGGTTCCACTTGTCAATTTCTGGTTTGTTGCAATTGCTTTTAGGATCTTATTCATAATACAGTACAGGCCTGTGTACAGAATATTTCCTGGGTTTTCTGCTAGGATTTTTGTAGTTTTATTTTTTACATTTAAGTCTTTAATCCATCTTGAGTTAATTTCTGTATATGTGAAAGGTAGGAATATAGTTTCATACTTCTGCGTATGACTAGCCAGTTGTCCCAGCACCATTTACTGAATGGGAGTCCTTCCCCACAAAATTTTTTTTATGTATTTCTTTTTCTACCCTCAGTATATAACATGCTTTCAGGTACATGCTATGCATTTAATATCCTGTTGATTGTTTGAGAACAGTGTCTGATACTCTGCCACATTTATTAGATACTCCAACTCCATCTGCTAAAGCATTATCATTTGCTGATGACTATTTGGAAAAAAAGGTAAAGTGACTAAGCTACCCGAGATCAGAAACAAAATAGGAATCTGACCAGTCTATGACTAGCTGTGTGGCTCTAAACAGATTATCTTCCCTGCCTGGGTTTCTGTTTCTTCATCTATAAACTGAGAGGACATAAGCAAATGATTTCTAAAGTTCATTTTAATTTTCAAATCCTACCTTTATAAAATATTTAACATTACCATAAAAGTATCACATTTTTACAAGCCAGACCTATACCCCCAAAATAATCTGATATTCAAATGAATGAAATTATCATTCTTTCATTTACCCATATAAATTCATACTCTCTCTGGGTAGGGATATTTTCCAAAGCTGTAGCTAAAAGCTTCTTTCAAACTGCTAATTTGTCACATTAAACCAACGATCCAATTAGCAGTCACTATTCCTAAGCTGTTAAGTTGTTCATTTTATCACAGGCAAAATCAGCCATCTTTATTCTTAAGCCACTTAATACTAACAAAATCTTCTTTAAATTATAAACTAAATATATTTTACTGTAAAAACAAACACAGTACCATATAGACAATATCAAGGAAAAAATAAAAATTACTTGAAATTTCACTTTCAGAGATATCTGTTGTTAGATATCTATCATGTCAGGATAACTTCTACATACACATACAGCTTTCTAGATAAATATTTTCAGAAAAATATGATAACATATCTACTACATTATTTCCTTCTTCTCTCTATTCCTCTCTACACTTTGTCAGACTTTCCAGTAAATATAGATCTACGTCAATATTTTTAGTGATTAATATTATTTACCCAGGTTCCTAACTAAAATTCAGGTTTTTAGTTATTCTCTCTTTTTAACAATATTACAACGAACATCTGATACTCACTTTTGGCTAGGTGTGGTGACTCACACCTGTAATCCCAGCACTTTGAGAGGCTGAGGCGGGCACCAACATGGTAAAACCCTGTTTCTACTGAAAATACAAAAATTATCTGGGTATGGTGGTGCCTGCCTGTAATCCTAGCCACTTAAGAGGCTGAGGCAGGAGAATCGCTTGAACCCGGGAGGTGGAAGTTGTAGTGAGCCAAGATTGTGCCACTGCACTCCAGCCTGGGCAACAGAGTGAGACTCTGTCTCAAAACAAACAAACAGGCCGGGCGCGGTGGCTCAAGCCTGTAATCCCAGCACTTTGGGAGGCCGAGGCGGGTGGATCACGAGGCCAAGAGATCGAGACCATCCTGGTCAACATAGTGAAACCCCGTCTCTACTAAAAATACAAAAAATTAGCTGGGCATGGTGGCGCGTGCCTGTAATCCCAGCTACTCAGGAGGCCGAGACAGGAGAATTGCCTGAGCCCAGGAGGCGGAGGTTGCGGTGAGCCGAGATCGCGCCATTGCACTCCAGCCTGGGTAACAAGAGCGAAACTCCGTCTCAAAAACAAACAAACAAACAAACAAACAAACAAACAAAAACCAAAAAACTTTTTAGACAGCTGTCTGATTATTTCTTTCCTGTAATAGGAAGAAAAACAAAACTGCTAGGCTAAAGGAAATGTACTTTTTTTGGCATTTTAAAATTTGCAGTTTTTGCTAGTTTTTTACCAGAATAGTTGAATCAACTTAAATTCCTATCAACAGTGACTCAGTTCCTACACATCCTTAGGAATGCAGAAATAAGGGTGTCTTTCTTTCATTCTTTCGTTTTTCTCTTTCTTTCTTTCTTGTTTAGGATAGGGTCTTGCTCTGCCACCCAGGCTAGAGTGCAGTGGTGTGATCATAGCTTTCTGTAACTTTGAAGGCCTGTGCTCAAGCAATCTTCCCACCTCTCCCCTGGAGCAGCTGGGACTACAGGTGAGCTGCTGTGCCGAGTCATGAATACATTTTAGTCTCTTCCTTGATCACATGCATTTATTTTGTGTATGTGATATTGTAAAATACATATTTGGTCTTCCACCCCATCAATCTTTTCCTGGCATACAACTTCTAAAATCCTTAGACTCTCCAAAGTGCTGTCTTTTTGTACAGTAGTGAGTTGACTGATGGCTGGCAGACCCTGGGCAGTTTCAGGATGAGGGCAGGTCCCTGTAAAGACTAAGGCATGATTAGGACTATCAGCCCCACCCCTGAATCTCTGGTGAGGAAAGAGGGGCTGAAGGTTAAGTTGATCACCAACAGCCAACGGTTTACTCAATCATATCCATGTAATAAAGCCTCCATAAAACCGCAAAAGGACTGGGTTCACGAGATTCCAGATAGCTGAACACGTGGAAGTTCCCGGAGAGGGCATGGGAGTTCTACACCCTTTGCCCCATATGTCGCCCTATGCATCTCTTCATCTGTGTCTTTTGTAATGTAATAAACCAGTAAACATAAGTAACTTTCCTTGAGTTCTGTGAGTTGCTCTGGCAAATTAATTGAACCCAAAGAGGCAGCTGTGGGAGCCCCAACTGGAAGCCAGTTGGTCAAAGAGGCTGGCACTGAATTGGGTGGGAGGAGTCTTGTCTGAGCTCTTGACCTGTAGGATCTGATGTCATTGCCAGGTAGACAGTGTCTGAACTGAATTGGAATCCACCTAGCCAGTGTCAGCTGCAGAACTGATTGATTGCTTGTTGGTGATGTCAGAAACATATTGTAAAAGAACAGTGGGAGAAACTGAGATGTTTTTCCATTCACAGTATATGTATAAAAAATCTCACCTGGGTGTGATAGTTCACACCTGTAATCTTAGCACTTTGGGAGGCCAGAGAGGGAAGATCATCTGATCTCAGGAGTTCACGACTGCCCTCCCATCTCAGACAACATAGCAGAAACCCATCTCTACAAAACAATCTTAAAAAGTAGCTGGGTGTGTGGTGGCACGTGCCTGTCCTAGCTACTTGAGAGACTGAGATGGGAGAATCACTTGAGGAGTTTGAGGCTGCAGTGAGTCATGATCAGGCCACTGCACTCCAGCCTGGACAACACAGACCCCATCTCAAAACAAAACAAAACAAAACAAAACTTGCTGCCTCTCTTTAACTGACAGTTTATGTATCACATTTTAAGAATGTAGTTTCCATCTAGGCAAAACCATCCAGGACATAGGCATAGGCAAGGACTTCATGACCAAAACACCAAAAGCATTGGCAACAAAAGCCAAAATAGCTTCTGTACAGCAAAAGAAACAGTCCTTAGAGTGAATCAACAACCAACAGAATGGGAAAAAAATTTTTGCAGTCTACCCATCTGACAACGGGCTGATATCCAGAAATTACAAAGAACTAAAACAGATTTACAAGAAAAAAACAAACAAGCCCATTCAAAAGTGAGCGAAGGATATGAACAGACACTTTACAAAAGAAGACATACAGGAGGCCAACAAACATATGAAAAAATGCTCATCATCACTGGTCCTTAGAGAAATGCAAGTCAAAACTACACTGAGATACCATGTCATGCCAGTTCGAATGGCGATCATTAAAAAATCTAGAGACAACAGATGCTGGAGAGGATGTGGAGAAATAGGAACACTTTTACACTGTTGGTGGGAGTGTAAATTAGTTCAACCATTGTGGAAGACAGTGTGGCGATTCCTTAAGGACCTAGAAATAGAAATTCCATTTGACCCAGCAATCCCATTACTGGGTATATATCCAAAGGATTATAAATTGTTCTACTATAAGGACACATGCACACGAATGTTCATTGCAGCACTGTTTACAATAGCAAAGACATGGAACCAACCCAAATGCCCATCAATGATAGACTGGACAGGAAAAATGGGACACATATACACCATGGAATATTATGCAGCCATCAAAAACGATGAGTTCGTGTCCTTTGTAGGGACATGGATGAACCTGGAAACCATCATTCTCAGCAAACTGACACAAGAGCAGAAAATCAAACACCGCATGTTCTCACTCATAGGCGGGTGTTGAACAATGAGAACACATGGACACAGGGAGGGGAGCACTACACATTGGGGTCTGTTGGGGGGAAATAGGGGAGGGACAGTGCGGGGTGGGGAGTTGGGGAGAGATAGCATGGGGAGAAATGCCAGATATAGGTGAAGGGGAGGAAGGTAGCAAATCACACTGCCATGTGTGTACCTATGCAACTATCTTGCATGTTCTTCAAATGTACCCCCAAACCTAAAATGCAATTAAAAAAAAAAGAAAAAAACAAAGAATGTAGTTTCCAATTTATATGACTCCAGGTGATTATTCTCTTCTTGTGCCTCTTTTCTGACTTCTTCTACAGTGAATATGTATTATGTAAATTTATAAAGGGCTTCTTTTTCTTTTAAGGTGCTATCCACAGGTCATCTTGTTAATACTGAAACTTTAGAATACTATGTAACATGTTTTATCATATCATTTTTTTTCCTTAAACAAACTGTAATGACAAGTATAAGCTCAAGTCTGAGGAAGAATCTTGTATTTTTCCCTCATGTATTCAGTTATAGAGAAAAAAAAAATTCCTCTCACAGATAAGGAGCCAGGTAGAACACCTCAAAAATTCAACATCTTTTGTATTTTCTTGCTCCTTACCTTTCTTCCCTCAGATTTTTACCCTTATCACAAATCTAATTCACAGCTATTTTCAAATGATTGCCCAAGGGACCCTTCTGTTTATGATCCCTACCAGGCAAGCAAGGTGGATTTCATAGGGACAGAATGAGGCAGGCAGAAAGTTGGCTGCTCCACTTCTCATGGAATTCTCTCTTCAGGATTCAAGTCTAACTATGATGGGCTTGCATCTTCTTTGAGGTTTAGAGAAGTACACATTCACAAAATAGTACACATTCACATTTACATTCCACTCTTGAGAGGGACGCACATGTGGTTCTGGCTATAACTGTCAAAAGGAACGTGTAATATAAACAGATCTTTTACTAGAAACATTTCACTGTATGAGGTCAATACAACTATTATAATGAACGGCCAAGATTTGGAAATATATTTAATTATGACTTTCTGAAGCCGGAGTACTTGTACAGTATTTTTAGGAAACCAGAGGCCAGGTGTGGTGGCTCACGCCTATAATCCCAGCACTCTGGGAGGCCAAGGTGGAAGAACTCCTGAGGTCAGGAGTTCGAGACCAGCCTGGCCAACATGGTGAAACCCTGTCTCTACTAAAAATACAAAAATCAGCCGGGCGTGTTTGCGCACACCTGTAGTCCCAGCTATTCAGGAGGCTGAGGCAGGAGAATTGCTTGAACCTGGGAGGTAGAGGTTGCAGTGAACCAAGACTGCACCACTGTTTTACAGCCTGGGTGACAGAGCAAGACTCCATCTCAAAAAAAAAAAAAGAAACCAATCACCAATCTCAATTTTATAGGATATCAAGTCATCAAAGTAAAAAACAAACTTTAAATAAATGAATATGCTAAATCTTGACTATCATCTGAATTTCTATGGCCTTATATCTCTGTTTTCTAAAGTTTTACCCTCAACTGGATTTACACTACACAGTTGTTAGCTAGATTTGAACATTTATAGTTTTGCTGCCGATTTTATTAAAATATTCATGTCTGTAAACAATCTCCATTCTCCTAATTGATAAGCAAGTTAGTAATCATTTTCAACATGAAACCACAAATGAATAACTTCTTACAATAGTGCTACCAGTCCACATTTTCTAAATTATGTCACCGGGGAGGACATACACAAATAATAAAATTAATAAAGTAGAAAATTTGCAACTCCAGAAGGAAGGTAAGTGAAAATCTGGATCACGGCACAACAGTCATGGGTTCTTTCTCCTTTGTATACTTGATTATATTCTTGTAAACACAGAAACGATGTTGTTTGTTGTTAGAGCTGCTTTATACGCAACTCAGAAGTGACTCAAATTCCAGCAGCAAGTATGTGTTGAGCATAGTGGTAGGCAGAATGATGGCCCAAAGGACGAAAGATGTCCATGTCTTAATCCCTACAACCTGTGAATATATTATGTGGCAAAAGGGAATTAAGGAATTAGGACTAAGGTTCTTAATCAGACTACATTAATTAAAATAGCATAAGCTGGATTACAAGGAGGATCCAATATAATCCCAAGGATCCCTAAAAGTGGAATAGGGCAGTCAAAGAGAGGGATGTGACTAAGGAGGAATGGTCAGAGGAGTGCAACACAGCTGTCTCTGAAGATGCACCAAAGAGGGACAAGAGCCAAAAATGTGAGCCACCACTGGCAGCTAGAAAAAGCAAGGCAATGGAGTCTCCCTGCAGCCTCCAGAAATGTATGTGGCACTGCTGCCCCTTGATTTTAGCCCTGCGAATGTGGGATAAGATTATAAATTAGTGTTGCTTTAAACCAGTAAGTTTGTGGTCATTTTTCAGAGCAGAAATAGGATGCACCCACCAATATATGCACCCACTAAGTATGAGACGTAATGCTAGACACGAAGAAAGCAAGTGTGGGCCTAAAAGTTATTAGTCAGATAGGTTGGTCAAACATTTGAAATGGGACACTAAAACCAGTGCCAGAAATTGAATCTTATTAGCTTGATCATTACTCAGGTGATGGTAAACTCAATGGCCAGGGAATTACTTTGCTATTTCATGCTGGAAACCACTGCTCTGAAAAAGAGACAACTGAATATAGCCAAACTTGATTACTAATCAAAACAGTAGTATCAAATGTTGGGGAAAAGATATCAGCATAACTAATTCATTTTAATGCAATCCCAACAAGTATGAAACATGCATTAATGACAAAGGTTTAATTTTTCTTTGAAGGTAACAAAACCAAACCGAAGGTTCCTTTTTATTCATATGTCTACTGATAGCCACAACACTGCTCAGTTATAGGCAAGGGAAGGAATAAGTGGTCTTTCATTAGAATCAGATTATAAAAAAGGTTTTATGTATCCCGAACACTGTTGGGCATTTTCAAACACTCCTGATGCAGGCCTTGAGGACAACTTTGGCAATATCTAAGAAAATAAAATATAATGCATTATTTGAATGAGGTAATTCCACCTCTAAGAATTCAGCTTACAGATACATGCATAGAAACATGGAAAGATATACACATGAGCATGTTCACCTACTACCATATTGTATATGATAGAAAAAACCTAGAAACAATCTAAATGTCTGTCACTAGAGGACTAATTAAATAAATTATAGAATATCCATATAACACAACACTATGCAGCCTTAAAGAAGGAGGAGGTAGCTTTTGGTTTCTGACATCGATAGATGTCTAAGTCTCATTATTAAGTAACTAAAAGTCATGAGGGCTGGGCACAGTGGCCCACACCTGTAATCTCAGCACTTTGGGAGAGTGAGGCAGGTGGATCACTTGAGGTCAGGAGTTCAAGACCAGCTTGGCCAACATGGTGAAACCCCCTGTCTCTACAAAAATACAAAAATTAGCTGGGCATGGTGGCATGTGCCTGTAATCCCAGCTACTCGGGAGGCTGAGGTGGGAGAATGGCTTGAACCTGGTGGGGCAAGGGTTGCAGTAAGCTGAGATCACATCACTGCACTCCAGCCTGGGCAACAGAGTGAGACTCAGTTTAAAAAAAAAAAGTCATGAGACAAAAACAAAAAAAAAAACTATGTGTTTGTAAATACATAGAAAATTTCAAGAATGTACAAGAAAGGCTGGGTGTGGTGAATCCTAGTGCTTTGGGAAGCTGAGGCAGGGGGATCACCTGAGGGCAGGAGTTCAAGACCAGCCTGGCCAACATGGTAAAACCCTGTCTCTACAAAAAATACAAAAATTAGCTGGGCATGATGGTGGGTGACTGCAATCCCAGCTACTTGGAGGCTGATGTGAAAAGAATCTCTTGGACCAGGGAGGCGAAGGTTGCAGTAATCCAAGATTGTGCCCCTGCACTCCAGCCTGAGTGACAGAGTGAGACTCTACCTCAAAAATAAAATAAAATAAGAATATACAAGAAAAAGTTCATTATGACTGCATCCAGGAAAAAGGACTGTGGTAGTTACAGAACTTTCATTTTATAACATGCTGAGTAATTTGGGGAAAAATACTTTTCAATAACAATTATCTATCTTATGGTTTTTAATTCAATCTAAAATTGAAAACAGATTAAATTTTTTTTTAATGTGATGTTTCACAAATAAAACTACCAGAAATTTTTCCTATGTTGGTAGCAATGTTTAGAATTGCAGAAAAGAGAACAGGGAGTGGAATCAAAATATCTGAGCCTAAGTTCACACTTTGAGACTCCCTAGCTACATGGCATTGGCTAACGAGTTTAATCACATTCAGCATAAATACCTTTATTCAATAGAAAGAAGATCAATACTCACTGGGTCTGTATGAAGATAAAATGAGATAATGGGTGAGGCACAGTGGCTCACGCCTATAATCCCAGCACTTTGGGAGGCTGAGGAAGGACTGCTTGAGGTCAGGATTTCGAGACCAGCCTGGCCAACACGGTGAAACATAGGCTTAGTTCTCAAATGACTATCATATTACTGAATACTAAAAGGATTCATTGAGAAATGTGAGTGTAGGGTGATATTTACCTAAGCAAATAGGCCCAACATACTATGGTAGATGCTTTCATAACGGAATTCAGGATACTATGGAAGCACGCAGAACAGCTAATTCAAATTTGGGCATCACAGAAACTTCACTAAGAAAGTGATGTTTATATTATGATGAGTATGAGTCAGCTAGACTGGAGTGATGGGGGAACACAGTATTTTCGTCTTTACTAAAAATACAAAAAATTTAGCCAGGCGTGGTGGCAGGTGCCTGTAATCCCAGCTACTTGGGAGGCTGAGACAGGAGAAATCACTTGAACCCAGGAGGCAGTGGTTGCAGTGAGCAGAGATTGTGCCACTGCACTCCAGCCTGGGCAACAGAACAAAACTCTGTCTCAAAAGAAAAAAGAAAAATAAGGCACAGTAAGAATACAGAATAGTAGAAATAGATGCTGTTTTAGGTAAGAGTAGTGAGACGAAGAGATGACATGTGGAAAGAGACCTGAAAGGAAAGAGGGGCTGAGCCATGATGCCATCTGCAGAGGAAGAAGCAAGGACAAAGGTCCAAAGGCAGAATCACAGTTGGTGGTCTGAAAAGCACCCTGAGGGCTGGTATGGCTGAGGCAGAGCACACCACACCACACCACACAAGGAGGAAAGTGGTGTCTGAGGCTGGAGTAGACAGGGGCCAGGTTCTAGATCTTGCAGGACCTTGTAGGCCATAAGGGAAACTCCAGATTTTAATCTTTAAGTGTGATAGGAAACCACGGAAGATTTTCTGATGTTCTTTGTTTCCCTCTTATCCCAAAAGGAGTACCATGACCAGTTGTGCTTTTTAAGAGATTACTTTGGCTGCTCTGGGGATAACAGATCTAGAGGACAAAAGCAGAAGCCAGGAGACCAGGTAGGAACCCATTGCATACGTTCTGTAAAGAGATGAAGACAGTATTGACTGGAGTTACAGAAACGGAGGTGGAAAGACATGGCTGGATTCAGGGAACATTCTGGAAGTAAAGCTGACAGGCTATTGCTAGGATGGGTATGAGATATGAGAGAAAGAGTCAAGAAGATACCAGAATTTTGGACCTGAGCAACTTTGTCCATGCGGGAAGATCAGATTTGGTGGGGTAGAAAATTCAGAGTTTAGTTTAGGACATGATATATCTGTGATGTCTATTAGACAGCTAAATGGTGATGTTCAGGAGGCAGTTGGATATATGAGTCTCCAGTTCAGGAAGAAGTTGAAACTGCAGATAGGATTTGGGAGTCTTTAGAATATGGATTGGTATTTTATGCCCTGAGACTGCATAAGATCATCTGGTGAACATATGTACAGAGGGAAGAAAAGGGGCACACCAGTATCTAAGACGCATCAAGAAAAGATGAATTGCGCAGAAGAGAATAAGTGAAGGCCAGGGATTGAGAAGAAAAACCAGAAATATGTGGTGGCTCTTCCGTATGTGAATGTATGTAAGAGCTATTACAGGTGTAAAGTTGCTTGCTTGCACACACTCTCTCCCTTATTCGGTGTTTCCTCGGTGTATACCATGTGTCAGCCACTGTTTTAGGTAAGCATGTAAGAAAAGAGCTAAATAAGATAATGAAGACAAATGCTGGGCTGCTAAGAACTTAAGATTAGTGAGAATTGAGCATAGGCTCTGAGTATCTTGACAAAAGCTGTAGGGATGAAGGATGAATTAGTGGGGGCTTAAAAGAACAGGGAGAGAGGAGACTCCATGAGCACGAGTAACTCTTTGGGGGTGTCTGGCTGTAAAAGTACCACAAACACAGAAAAATTCCCCTTGTTTTCACTTCGGCTATCAAGGAGTACAGCTGAGATGCAGGTTATAGTTTAGCTTACATCCTGCTCCTTACATTTTGGAATGCAAAGCTGTTCTAATTTTTGACCTGAGCAGCTTGCAAGCCCTCTTATTTATTCTTCACTATCAGAGCGCTTTCTGTTTCCTGTCACCAGTGTGGCTTCCAAACTGCAATAACTGCTGAACCCCAAAGCTGGTTCTAATCCGTCCTCAACAGTGCAGCTGCCATTTCTTATCTACCTTGCCTCTGTTTTTTCTGATTATTTTCTTCTGCTTGTTTATCTTTTTTTCTTGTCGTTTGTTGCCCCTATACTTTTTGCTTTTTGATGCCTAGGCAATAAAGCTGACCTTTCAGCTATATCTAAACTGGCACAAAGACATCAAGGATGACTTCCCTTGCATAACATAGCATGACTACAGTAGATAAGCAGGAATCTCTGAAATTATGGCTCTTCTCATCTACTGTGCATGCTTTCTGAGGGTCTAACGGCTAATTCACTAATGCGTTACTCAAAGCTTTAAAGACATGGAAGTCTGAGGCTTCTTTTAGGCTTAGTTCTCAGATGATTATTGTATTACTGAATACTATAAGGATTCATTGAGAAATGTTGCTAGTCTAGTGTGGTATTTACCTAAGCAAATAGGCCCAACATAGTATGGTAGATGCTTTCATAACGGAATTCAGGATACTATGGAAGCACATAGAACAGCTAATTCAAATTCGGGCATCACAGAAGCTTCACTGAGAAAGTGATGTTTATATTGTGATGAGTATGAGTCAGCTAGACTGGACTGATGGGGGGAAGAACAGCATGTGCAAAGGCCCAGAAAAAGTGAGAACACAGCATATTTGGGGATGCTCACAAAAGCTCAGTATGGTTCTGTGTATGTGTGTGTGTGTGTGTGTGTGTGTGTTATATTCTAGGGTGAGGGTGGGGTACTCAAGGATGACCAGGGATAAGACTAGAGAGGAAGAGCCAGGTCATGTAAGATATGCTGAAGAATCTGCGTCCCTCCCCCTACCAAAACCTTGTGAATATAAAGAATTTGGACCATATCCTGGGATATGCACCAAACTATTAAAGTAGCTTCCCCTGGAGAGTGAGAGTACATAAAGGTGGGAGGATTTTACTTTATTACTTTAAATACTCTCATGCTGGCATGCTGGATGTTTACTTTTACAATGCCATGCATTATTTCTAAATTCAAATTTTCTTTTTTTTTTTGAGACAGAGTCCGACTCTGATGCCCAAGCTGGAGTACGGTGGCACGATCTTGGCTCACTACAACTTTTGCCTCCCAGCCTCAAGTGATCCTCCAGCCTCAGTCTCCTGAGAAGCTGGGATTACAGGGATGTGCCACCATGTTGCCCAGGGTGGTTTCAAAATTTTTAATTAAATCAAACAAAGGAGGAGAACAGGAAGCTGTGGCAATAATAAGGTGAATCAAAGTAATGATAGTAGCTATGAGAAAAAGTAAAATATGATTAGTAAAACAAAGATCTTGGTAAGGGCTAAGGGAGACAAAGGAATTAAGGACAACTAGATTTCTGACATGAACAAATATGTAGATAGTTGTATTAATCCGTTTTCACACTCCTGATAAAGACATACCTGAGCCTGGGCAATTTGCAAAGGGAAGAGGTTTAATGGAGAACTCACAGTTCCACGTGGCTGGGGAAGCCTCACAATCACGGTGGATGAGATTTGAGTGGGGACACAGTCAAATCATATCAACAGTGGTTGGTTGTATCTTTCATTACATTAGAGATAATAAGTCTTGTTGCAAGTTTAGGGGTAAAAACAAGTTTCAATTTAGTCATTTTAGCTTGAAGTACTTACGAGACATTCACATGGAATTAAAAGTTAATACAGGCTGGGTGCAGTGGCTCATGCCTGTATTCCTAGCACTCTGGGAGGTGGAGGTGGGAAGACTGTTTGAGGCCAGGAGTTCAAGATCATCCTGGGCAACATAGTGAGACCTCATCTTAATTTAAAAAAATTTTAAAAACTTAATATAAAGGTCTTGACCACGGGTGGCGGCTCATGCCTGTAATCCTAGCACTTAGGGAGGCCAAGGTGGGTGGACTGAGAGGGTCAGGAGTTTGAGACCAGACTGGCCGATATAGTAAAACCTGGTCTCTACTAAAAATACAAAAATCAGCCAGGCATGGTGATGCACGCCTGTAGTCCCAGCTACTCGGGAGGCTGAGGCAGAAGAATCGCTTGAACCCAGGAGGCAGAGGTTGCAGTGTGCCGAGATCACACCACTGCACTCCAGCCTGGGTAACAGCTTGAGACTCTGTCTCAAACAAAACAAAACAAAACAAACAAACAAAAAAGTCTTAAATCTCTACAACTCTGGAGAAAAAAAACTAAGTTACAAAAGAAATGCAGATACTCTCAGCATACATATGGTAACTGAACTCCTGAGACAAGATGAGAGTGCTTAGGTGTATGCAGAGAGTTTAAAAAGGCTGGAACAGAATCTGGAAGGACAGCAATATCTAAAATTGAATTTCTTAGACTCATGTGTGGTCTATCTGCATTATAATCTCCTAAGGAGTTTGATAAAAACGTAGAATCCTTGGCTTTACCACCAATCTAGTGAATCAAATTCTCTGGGTGGCCTGGAAATCTGCATTTTCGGCAAGCAACTCCCAACTCCCCAGTTATTTTTGTGCAAGGTAAAATTTGAGAACTACCAACCTAGAGGATGAGTATGAAAGAGAGCAAGGGCAAAAAACAAACAAACAAAAACAAAACAGCAAAAAACAAAGTTAAGAAGGAGAGGAGCTCGCTGGTCAGGTGCCATGGCTCATGCCTGTAATCCCAGCAGTTTGGGAGGCCAAGGCAGGTGATCACTTCAGCTCTGGAGATCAAGACTAGCCTGGGTGAAATGGCGAAATCCCATCTGGTACAAAAAATGAACAATTAGCTGGTTGTGGTGGCAGGTGCCTGTAGTCTCAGCTACATGGGAGGCTGAGGCTGGAGGATTGCTTGAGCCCAAGAGTTCAAGGTTACAATGAGCCATAATGATGCCACTGAACTCCAGCCTGAGCAAGATAATACAACCCCATCTCTACAAAAAATAAAAAAAATAACTAGCCAGGTGTGGTGGCATGCACTTGTAGTTCCAGCTACTAGGGAGGTTGTGGTGGGAAGATCACTTGAGCCCAGGAGTTCAAGGTCATGGTGAGCTATGACAGTGCTACTGCACTCTAGACTGGGTGACAGTGACCTGTCTCTAAAAAAGTTAAAAAAAAAATTTAAAAAGTAACTGGGAAAATAATTTAAAGTTCTAATTTATCTTTGTGTATTTCCAAGTTCCTCTCACTGCCCTACAGCATAAACAAAGTCAGTATCTGGGTAATTTATAAAAAGTAAAATAACAGTGGACAGTATGTAAAAAAATGGACTGAATGAGAATCACTTTGAAGCCAAAGTCTTGGACAAACTGTAAAGGTTTAGCAAATGCCTAGCAAATTATTGAATAACCACTATGACCTCTCCAGGTGTAAGTAAATCCGGAAGTGTATAAACATAGAAACAGTGCTCTATGACAAAAAAAGATGGGTTACTTTTGAAAAGCGCAGAAATAAAGCTGTCAGCTTCACAGTGCCATATGGATGTTCTCTCCCAGATTAACCAAATTACTTAACATCAGACCAAAATTAAACCAGGCCTTCACTTATAAGCTATTAAAGGCCAGGCACAATGGCTCACACCTGTAATCCCAGAACTTTGGGAGGCCAAGGCAGGAGGATTGCTTGAGGCCAGGAGTTCGAGACCAGGCTGGCCAACTTGAAGAAACCCTGTCACTACTAAAAATACAAAAATTAGCCGGGTGTGGTGGTGCCCACCTGTAGTCCCAGCTACTAGCAAGGCTGAGGTGGGAGAATCGCTTAAACCCAGGAGGCAGAGGTTGCAGTGAGCCAGGATCACACCACTACACTCCAGCCTGGGTGATAGAGTGAGACTCCGTCTAAAAAAAAAAAAAAAAAAAGGATCTGAAGTCTGAAGATACTGGTCTGACTGGAGGCAAAATGATTAAGTAAATGTGAATGAACTCACATTTATTTAGGACCCTTCCTACTTACCCTGAATTTTAAGTTATCACAAAACATTCTGCGCAAAATGGAAAAGAAGATACCTTTACTTCATTATTTCCATTTTTGCTTTTATGCTTCTTGGTAGTCCTTCCTTTGTAGGTATTATGAGAGGGAAAAATGTACTGAAAAATCAACGAGAACAAAGTCCTCACCTGCTTGCTACTAGAGGCTAATCCATTTTTTTTTTTTTTGAGATAGACTCTTACTATGTTGCCGAGCTGGAGTGCAGTGGCACACAATCGATCTCAGTTCGCTGCAACCTCCACTTCCCGGGTTCAAGCGATTCTCCTTCCTCAGCCTCCCAGTAGTCAGGATTACAGGCGTACGCCACCACACCCGGCTAATTTTTGTATTTGTAGTAGAGATGAGGTTTCACTATGTTGGCCAGTATGATCTCAATCTCTTGACCTCGTGATCTGTCCGCCTTGGCCTCCCAAACTGCTGAGATTACAGGTGTAAGCCACTGTGCCTGATGACTAATCCATTTTTATTTACTATTGCCACTAAATGCCACGTATTAGTTACGTGACTTTGGTTGACTTTCTGTCATAGGAGTTGTACTATATAATCTTTAAGAATTTTTTCCAAATCTAAAAGTCTACAGTTCTAAGATTTAAAAGAGGGAAACAGTGACAAAGAATACAAATATTAAAATGTATGAGACAGCTGATAGAGATGATACTCTTTATTTACTTAAATTTTTAACCCTCCATTTACGAAGAAAAATATCTAGAGGCAGAGGACTCAGTGCTAGCAATACAACTTCTTGATTTGGTAAGGCTACAACTGACAAGCTGGTAACATTTCAAGGGTTTCTCTGTTAGATGCTACTTAGAACATGGAACATACTTTTTTTTTCAATGAAATGATGTGACATAGACTGGTTAGGCTCTTAGGCAAATTCACAAAAGTTTAACCTTTGTGCAGGTAAATTGCTGGACACTTGATAAAAAATATAAAACAGATATTGTCAAACTAGTGATTCAGCAAAAACAACATCAAAATGAAACAACACAAAATTTGTCTTGAAATCTATTTTTCACAAAGTCAACCAAAAGATCCACTGGCCTGATTACACTAGTGATCCTTTTAGTAACTAGATTATAATAGCTCACTCCTTAAGTCCATGGGTCCCAAGTTAAGGACCCTTGCTTAAATAAAGTGAGCTGGCCTTACTAGGTTCCAGGTACCAGCGACAGACACTAGGGTATCGGAGTTATGTCAAAGCCCAAAGCTAGGTAAACAGCACAAAGCCAGAGAGAAGAAGAGGGGCTTTCTCTGAGCCTTCCCCCGACACCAGTGGAAAAAGAACTTAGTGAACAGAGTGTTCTCTTCACATCTCAGCTCCAGGATTCCCTGGACCATATTTGGGAATTCAGTGGCAGCTCAGTAAACAAAAAAACCTAAAAACTGGGAAGTTATGCTTCCTAGCTGAGGCAGGGATTGAGAAAAGCAACAACTTGCTGGGCACGGTGGCACAAGCCTGTAGTCTCAGGTATTCAGAAGGCTGAGGTGGGAAGATCACTTGAGGCTGCAGTGCATGGTAATAACCATGCACTTCAGCCTGGGCAATGAAGGAAGACCCCTATCTCTAAAAATTTCTTTAACCACCATGTCAAGTAATGGATACCAGCTGCTGTCTGCAGCAGCCCCAATTCTGACTGTGAAGAGGTTGCCTGCAGGAATGTATGCTCCTTGCTCTTACTCAAGCCCCCTTTCAACCCACTGAAGGATATATGATTTACGATGTCCAATACATATGCATGTTCACAAGTCTGTGGTATGTAACTGGTGGGTGCCTATCTTTATCATCTGCTAAACCTTGAAATATAAAAATCAAATGAATTTTCATCTCTCTTGGGAGACTCCTTGCTGTACTTAAAAATTTACAATTGTGGAAAATGTCCTTGTTTAAATCTGTATTTTGGGCAATTCAGATTTTTAAGTCATAAGTACTTCTTTATGATCACTATGGAAAACAATGACCCATATATCTAATTTAGATAGGTTTAAATATCAAAGGGTCTCAAAAGGTATGTAACCACTCTAATTTCCTAAAAGCTGTTAATCCAGTTAGCCTTTAGCACCTTCCCTGGTAGTAGGTCATGTTAAAACTGAAATTGGCCAGCCACAGTGGCTCACTCCTGTAATCCCAGCACTTTGGGAGGCAGAGGCTGGTGGATCACCTGAGGTCAGGAGTTCAAGACCAGCCTGGCCAACATGGTGAAACCCCATTAGCCAGGTGTGGTGGCAGGTGCCTATAATCCAAGCTACTCAGGAGGCTGAGGCAGGAGAATCGCTTAAACCTAGGAGGCAAAAGACAGAGGTTTCAGTGAGCTGAGATCACGCCACTGCACTCCAGCCTGGGCCACAAAGTAAGATTCCATCTCAAAACAACAACTGAAATCACACTTTTGTTCTCACTCAAATATTGTAACAAAGAATAAGCAGCAAGAATTTAGTATGTCAGTTAGGACAAAGTATACCGATGGTCCCCAACTTCCTTATGATTTCTTGATTTTACAATGCTGCAAAAGTGATATGCATTTGGTAGCAACTGTAATGAGTGCTCATACAACCATTCCGTTTTTCACTTTCAGTGAAGTATTCATGAATTACATGAGATATTTTGACACTTTATTGGAAAAGAGGCTGTTAGATGATTTTGCCCAAATGTTGGCTAATGTAAGCGTTGTGAGCACGTTTAAGGTGGGTTAGGCTAAGCTACAATGTTTGGTAAGTGCATGAAATGCATTTTTTACTTACCCTATTTTCAACCTACAATCGGTTTATCAGCACATATCCCCTTCATAAGCTGAGGAGCATCTGTATATACTAAGCTTTTAATTAATTATGTTTCTGAATGTACAATAGATCTGCAACATATATGGATTTCATATACTAATGGGATCTTTCAAGTCCTTAAGTACAGTATATCCAAATGTGACAATTAATCATGATCTAAATTGAGATTGGATTCTACCTGCGTACAAATTACTGCCAGGAAGGGAATCATGGGTAATGCACAATTAGCCATCAGAGTGGAACTCAGCAGTTGACCACAGCACCCAGCTCTTTTACTTTATTTGTATGTGATGCCTTTTCTTCAGATTAAATCCAACTTTCCTCCCCTGGCCTCTTATTGTTGCACTGTAGACACCAACTTTATTTCTTCTGGCAGAAAATATTGTAGCTGCCTGAACATAACACTATCAATGTTACCTATAGCAAAGTACTGGAAAATTCAATGAAAAGGATCACTTAAAAAGTCATGTAATAAAGCAAGCTTGCTTTTTAAACTTTAAGCCTAGTTACTTAGTGCAGAAGTGACTTGGCTGAGATCCAAAAGATTCTTCAGATCTCCCCGGTTTCTTTGAGGCAGTTACGAGGAACCCCTGTCTTCCCCCATTAATACATATGCATCCAAAGTGCATAAAGAAGGAATTTGTTAAAAAAAAAAAATTAAAACAAAAAAACAGACTCTACTTTCCCATTACAATGTTAAGCATAAATAAAACATTTTTACCAGATTTCACTTGTTAGGTGGCTACTTTTTCAGCTGAGTGATAGGACACCAAAATGGGAAGGAGAAGTCAATGTCAGAGTATAAATAGCTGTGGCCAAAAACAATATTGCAGAAAAGCCAGTAGGAGAAAAGCTCCCCAAATTGCAGCAGGAGTTAATTCCACATTTCCCTTCATAAAGACCTCAGGGAAAACCACTATCAGGAAACAAAAGAAGGGTGGAAGCAACCAGCACTCCAATATGGACTTAGTGTTTTCTTGGGTTTCTGAAACACATACACACATATTTAAGGAAACTTTTCTTATTTAAGTCATATAGAAAATGTTACCCAATAGGAAGATGGCCTTTTCTCAGACATGCTGAAAACCACTCATGAATACCTAAGTGGATTTTAAATTATATTTAACTTGCTTATTGTATTTGAGATACAGTTTGCCATCACTGGCAAATCTAAATCGAAACCCCACCTTAAAGTAGACCTTGCAATGTGTTCCTATCATGATTCATTACACACAACCCAAAGGACCAGTAATTTCCCACCACACTAGTTAAAACGTTTTAGATTAGTAAGCTAAACTGCATGGGGCACACACTTCACTTTCTAAATGTTTGTTAGACACTTCAAGATTGTTCTTAAGTGTTCCTAGTCAGTAAGTTTACCAAGATTCTGTAGCGGAACACACCCATACACACTCCTTAGGCATCAGCAGCATTTACAAAACGCAGGCAATCACAAAGTTATATAAGAAAAGCAGTCTCGCCTCTGAGGAAATTAGTTCAGGCATGCAAGAATCCAGGAAATCGCATATCCTCCATGCGAGGCTGGGTCAGAGGAACTAGGTAAAGAAATAAAGCAAAGTATACTGGGAAACGAGGGCAGTAACAGCTGAAAAGATGCAGGCAACGCCACCAGCGGCATCTTCAAGCATTCCTTCGGAAGGGGAGTGTTTCTATGTTGTTTCTAATGAGCCACTGCTCACCTGAGTAACCGTACAAACTGAACCCAACACAGCCAGAAACGAAATCCACCATGTGGTAGACGAGACTAGGGGAGCAGCATGAAACAGTCCACAGGCTAGGGGTGCAGAAGCTGTCACACCCTGGGACTCGCACACACCCTGGCGCTGCCACCTGCTTTCTATTTCCTCGGGGAGGGCCGGTGACGCGTGAGCCCCAGAGACACCACAGGCAGGAATAATGAAATCTGTGATTTCTAAACCCCGAGCGCAAGAAAAGGTTCCTAGGGCCCGTCTCCCCGCAGCTGGGTGACGCTTCCCCACGCGGCCCGCGGCCCGCGAGGTGGAAGGGTGAGAACTTCCAGGCGGCCAAACGAGGACCAAGAGACAAGTGGGGAGGGGGAAGTGCCCGGTCCGAGTGCAGGGAGCCCGGGGTCGCCGTGCCTCCACCACCACGGAGTGAAGGTAGGCTGCCGGAGGGGCCGCGCGGAGCCCAACAGCCAGGGGCCAAGCAGGGGAATCCCCCCGGGGCGAGGGCGGGCACGGGCGAAGAGGGACGTCCTGGCCGCTACCTGCTGCTGGATCTTCCCATCCTCCGTGACGACCCAGTGCGTGGTGGCGAAGGCTCCTCGTGCCGCCACACTCAGCAAGGTGGAAAGGCTGAGGAGCCAGCCTGGGCCGGAGCAAGGCGGCAGCTCGTACCGTCCACGGACCCCTATTGCCGCCGCCATCTTGCCCGCCCCCCTCCCCCGGCCGGGCCTCTCACACCGGAAGCGGAAGCGAGTCTCCGGCTCCTGCCATCTTGGAGAGGTCGGCGCTTGGGGAGGAGGAGGGGCAGCCGCCGAGAGGGTGTCACTTGCCTACTACCAGGTTTCCTCCTCCTGGGTTTGGGCGTCTGGGAAGCGGGACCTTCGGCAGCTCTCCCATCTTGGCTTCAGGGATGGAGACCGCATTTTGGTTATTGTTTTTCTGTGGGCGATGCGATCTTGGAGCGTGCGAACCGGAGGGAGAAAAGCAGTGGCTTAGATGGGGCTTAGGCAGAAGTGAGAGAACTAGTTTTGTGGTTTTTAAAATGTTTGCTTTTTAAAACGTTTCATTTCTGATAGTGTAAATAGTTGGGGAACAAAAGGTGTGCTTTCGAACCACCTAAAGGAAGAGAGGTGTTGCTTTTATTCTTAAAGTATCACAGTAGTGTAATCTTCAGAATGGAGACGGTTGTTAGTCTAGGGCACCGCTGTCCAGTAGCACTATAATGGGAGCCACGTGTGGAATGTAAAATATAGAGGGAAGTAACCATAGTAATACATTTTATTTAACTGAAAGTACACAAAATATTAATTCAATGTAATCTATACAAATCATGGAGATAGTTTACTTTTTAAACTAAGTCTTGGAAATCGGTATTCTACACTGACAGCTTATCTAGTCAAATTTTAGGGGCTTAATAGCCTCATGTGGCCACCGTACTGGTCAGCACAGGTCGAGGCTAGAGGTCTATCTAGGTCTGGATATCAGAAGCACTGGCATTACCTGGGAGCTTTTTAGACATGCAAGCAACCTGCCTAATCAGACTTCATTTTAACAACAGCCTCCGGTGATTGGTATGCATATAAGTTTGAGACCCACTTCCCTCTAAATAAACCAACAGGCGGGCAAGCGACTAGCTTGGCTGCTAGCTTCTTGCTAGGTATGTGATTTTTAGGTCTTTCAGGATTGCCCTCTAACTTTGTGTGTTATGGTTGGTATGCTTTTGGTTTTCTCCTTGGGAAAAGGATGAGGATATTGCTTAACCACGTCCTTGCACAAGTGTGCAGGAGAGCAATTGCTAACTGTTTAAACACCACTTCACGCTATAGAAACAACCACACTAGTGGTTTTTTTTTAAAAAAAATTATTATTATTATTCCAAGAACAGCTTTTCTTAAAGGTCTGAAGACGGAACATTCATTTCATTAAAAATCTGTGGCTTATTTGCTTTGTGCTAGTAGGCTTATATTGTCTGGGTATGGAAATGTAACCACTGAGCGGTGTGCAATATAGTGGGATATTATTGGCAGGTTAACAATTAAAATACAGGATAATGGGGGTATATGAAGCATATGTACAGGAGAAGGCAACCAACCAGGTGAAAAATAGGCTTGGAGCTCTGGTGCTGGTTCAGGCAGAATAAGCAACAAGTGTGAAAAGGTGAAGTCAGTGGCATGTTGTAAGGATTTCTTGGAGTTCAGACATAGGCAATAGGGAGTGTTTCAGAATTTTAAAATAGAGAAGTGGCAAATGATGGAATCCCTTTGGTCTCAGCATCTTATTTTGGGGCATAGAGGTCAACCCTATTTCTTGTGTATAATGCTGACATCATCATCATCATCAAACATTTCTTGAGTGTTTAATACATTCTGGGTCTTGTACGTGCATAGTTCCTATTAATCGTCACAACTTACAAGCTTTGGCTAATTAAGTAAGTTGGCCAAGATCATATTGCTAAGTGGTAGAGTTCAGGTTTGGACCCAGATCCACCTGACTCTACATCTGAGAACTTGAGAATGAAGGATGCTGAGGAATTTGAGAAAAACCCCAGCATCACGTATTTTGCTATCAGCAATTTCTTTGACCTTCACAAGTTAACCTCTAGAGGGGTGGAATTATAGCTTCTATAGCTTTATTATACCATCTACTTATTTTTTGTAGATGATAACTCTTTTGGGATCCTGAATTAATTTTCTAATGCCGTGTAATAATTGCCACCAACTTAGCTTAACACATTATCTCACAGTTTCCTGGGGCAGGAGTCTTCTGGTTTAGTGTGACAGTTCTCTGCTCAGTATCACAAGGCTCATATCAAGGCTGCAATCTCATCTGAGGCTTGGGGGTCCTCATCCTCTTCTAGGCTCATTCTTCATGTCCTTGGCAGAATTCAGTTTACTGCCATTGTAGGACTGAGGGCTCCATTTTCTTACTGGCTGCTGATTGTGGCCATGAACACGGATGCTACCCACAATTTTCTGTCATGTGGCTCTCACAATGGCAGTTATTCCTTCAAAGCAAGCAGGAGAATATTTCTACTGCTGAAATCTCTTGAATTCCTCTATCTCTAAGCCCAGATTTAGAGGGCTCATGTGAGCTGATTAGATCCATTTGAATAATATCCCTTTTTTATTAACTTCAAATCAACTGATAGTAACTTTAATGACATCTGTAAAAATTTTGTTTGCCATATAACATTATCGTAGTCCATTTTGTGTTGGTCACAGAATACCTAAAGCTGAGAAATTTAAAAAGAAGAGAGGTTTAATTGGTGTATGATTCTGGTGGCTGAAAAGTCCAAGATTGGGCAGCTGCATCTGGTAAGGGGCTCACGCTGCTTCCACTTACGGAGGAAAGCAGAAGGGGAGTGGGTGTCCACAGAGATGACATGTTGAGAGAAGCAGCAAGAGAGAGAAATCAAGGAAGCCAGACTCTTTAACAACCCACTCTCATGAGAACTAATTCATTCCTGAGAGAGCAAGAACTCACTCCCATGTGACGGCATTAATCTGTTCATGACAGATCTACCCCCATGACCCAGAAACTTCCCACTAGGCCCCAACTCCCAATGCTGCCACATTGGGTACCTGATTTCAACATGAGTTTTGGCAGGCTATAGCCACATCCAAACATAAAATCACAGGAGCGATATCATAGTCATGTTTTTCCCTACACAGTCAAGTTAGGAAATTTCCCCCTTTCCTACTTTATTAAGGTGAAATGGACAAAAACTGTATATAGTGTACAACATGATGTTTTGATATATTTAAGGGAGATTTTATGAGGGCAAGGACCATTAGGGGTCATCTTAGAATTTTGCCTACTACAGATCCTGACTGCCAAGTACCATTCTTCTAGTCTTTTACTGAACTGTTTTAAGTGTCACAGACTAATTTAGACATACTTTTGCTCATCCTGTTCCCTGCCTAAAATCCATTCCTCATGCTGCTTTCTCAAATCTATTTAAGATACAGTTGAAATCCTAGCCTGCAAAAATGTTGACTTGTTTGCCACCTCTGAATTCTGTAGCAGTAATATGATGATACTATGCTATGTTGTGATATTACTTTATAAACTTTGAACAGCCAAACTCTTGCGTGATTCTTGCAAAAGTTCTTAGTTCTAATCTGGTGAGACAGAACACTCAAACAGTAAGTCAGGCAAAATTTATTATGAATAGGCAGCAAAGTTAAACAGAAATGGAGGATCCATGGTTAGCTGATCTCCATGGCTCAGGAAAGCTGCCCAGGGCAGATGGAGCCTTGTCTGTATATAACCCATGTTGCAAAACAGATGAGGAACTCCAAAAACACTTTGGGTTTTATACCCTGTGTATAACAGAGATTGCTGAGTACAAGTGTTGCAGAACATCCTGTTTTAGGAAAAATGAGGACACAGCCCAGGTTGTTCTGGAAACTTCCTCCTTATCTCAGGCTGTTGCATTCTCGGTACATTATGCCTGAAAATTGCAAGCAAGGGAGAAGAGCTGGTGTGGCCAAGGCCATCCAGGGATCTGTCATCTTGCAAATTCTTTGTTTAATTACACTGTTAGCAACTGAGGGCAGGAAGCATTTCTTGTGCTATCATTTTTGTCTTCCTTGGAGCTTCCATACAAAATAGTTTGACTCAGTTTTTTACCTTCCCCAAAGTAGCATTCCCATTTTGTGTGAATAAAACAATTAAAAATTTTAACCTAAATAAAATTGTTCCTACTAATTTTCTATATCCAGATCACTCGTCACGCTTCTTTTATTTTGTTGTTCTAAGATCTGATGTTTCTTTTTTCATTATACTTTTCCTCTCAGATGAAACTTACAGAACTACAGGATGGCAGTTGACAAAATTGCCGATATCTCAAATTGTGATTAAATTCTTAGTTGAATGAATGATAGGCAAGCCCCTAACTGCATGTAATGTAGTCTTTGAACATATTTTAGCTAATAGGTCTTTTATTTACTATCACTATAAATCACAGCTTTTTTTTTTTTTTTTTTTGGGGGAGATGGAGTTTCGCTCTTGTTACCCAGGCTGGAGTACAAATGGCGCGATCTCGGCTCACCGCAACCTCCGCCTCCTGGGTTCAGGCAATTCTCCTGCCTCAGCCTCCTGAGTAGCTGGGATTACAGGCACGCACCACCATGCCCAGCTAGTTTTTTTTGTATTTTTAGTAGAGATGGGGTTTCACCATGTTGACCAGGATGGTCTCGATCTCTTGACCTCGTGATCCACCCGCCTTGGCCTCCCAAAGTGCTGGGATTACAGGCTTGAGCCACCGTGCCTGGCCCCAGAATTCTTAAAAGTTATGAATTAGAATAGAAATCATTCTGTTGATAGGATGATCTTTCTGGATTAACTTCCTCCCTTGAGCCACCTTACCTGCAAATTGCAAAGGATTTACATACTGCCTAGTACTTAGAAAATACTTGCTTTAAATATCCCCTAGGGAGTGTAACACTCTGGTTTACATTCTGTTATTTTTTGCCTCGCAATTAAACCAACATAAGTCTTAGAGGTTTAAATTTTAAGCCTTAAAATCGGATTTATTATTTTTCAGTTTGTTGGACTCAGCTGGGTGGTGGTTCTGCTACTCCTGGTGTTGGCTGGGTAACTCTTAAGGCTGTATCCAGCTAGGAACTCAGCTGAGGCGAAAATGTTCCAGATTGGCTCCAACTCCTCTGGTGCTTTACCTGGAGTGGTTGAAATGGCTGGGGGTAGCTGGGCCTCTCTCTCAGACAGGGTAGTTACATAGGCTTCTTACAGGGTGGCTCAGGGTGCTGAAAGAATAAAAGGAAGCTGCCAGCCTCCAGAGGGTCATGTCCCAAGAAGTGGCAAATCATCACTTCTGCACTCTCCTGGTTAGAGAAGATAACAAGCCTAAGCCCAAATTCAAGTGTGGATGGCAACAGACTCATCTTGATAGGAGAAACAACCTGTTTGAATAGGAATGGAGGGAATTATTGGCATCCTACTACATATAGTTATCCTACCACATATAGTTAAGTCTTTAAGAGCAATTTTGAATTGGTTGAAAGCAGGGTGGAGGGGAACAGGGTGGAAAGGAGCCTGGTTATAGCAAGAAGGGCTTTACATGTGTATCTCCTTAACATCAATATACACAGTGAGTGAAGAGGATTTTTAAAGGGCAGGCAGAGGATACCTAAATATAGTAGTTTCATTTGGAAATTGTCAAATCGATCAGGCAGTCTTAAGTATTGGAACTACCATGGATGAGACCAAGGATTCGAACTCACGGCGACACTAGAGATGCTCTGAGGACAGCAAGATAGTCATCTTAGGTTTTTATTGGTACATTGTATTTCCTATTAGTTTAAGCTTTAGTTTCCATCATCCTACAGTGATCTCTCTCCTGGTGTTTTTTACCCACCTACTGAGGAAGCACATAGACAGGTGGTTCTGTAACCAACTTGGTAAGCGTCCCAAGGAGACTCAAATTTACTCAGACCTGAATCAGCCAGATAAATGGGCAGAATCAAGGAACCATGATTTTCCAGAGGAAAAATGCCCTAATGTCAGAAAGAGCGTGGTGTTTTCAGCTACTGAAAGCAGTTCACTATTGTAGTAGAGGATGAATTTAGGACTTCGGAGGTTGAGATTAGGAATCTAAGAACTTTACCAATCTCTAGCACAGCTTGGAACATTGTTAAAAGCAAAGTGTCCTGCAGATTTTGTTGCCTCAATTTCAAATGCTTTTCCTTGAGGTCATGAAGCTGGCTTGGTATCATTGTCTATGTCTCAGCTCATATTAATCATTCAGAGACTGTTTTTCTCACCATTCTTTTTATGCTAGCTGAAGCACATGAGAATGCTTCAGTAGCCTCATAGCACTTACTACTCTGGTACAGGCTTAAGTTTGTCAGGATCTGCATAAGAGAATATAAACTCCATGGTCTTGCCTGTTTTATTCACCACTATATCCCCTAGACTTAAAACGGTACCTTCAACTGATTATGAATTGAAAGCTTAACTACGTACAAAACACTGTTCTGGATGCTTCATATTATGAGTGATCAACATGCAAAAATCCTTACTTTTGTGGCATTTTAGCCATATATTCTAGCAGTGGGGGACAGAGTAAACATAGAAATTGGTAAAACTAGAGAACAAATAGTAGGGTAAGTGGATCTGGAGTCTTGGTGGGGTGGAAACGGATACTGCAGTATTAGATAGGATTGAGGTTATCTTTGAGAATTTGAAAAAGGAGTTAGATGACATAAGGAATAGTGTGACTAGAGGGGACAGTTAGTGCAAGGGCTATAAGGGAGGAGGATGTCTCTGGCCTGCATGAAGCTAACTGGCTGTGACAGAGTGATCAAGGGGAAGAATAGCAGCTGAGGTCAGTATTAAAAGTCAGGTAATGTTTTTGATTTCTATTCTGAAATGGGGAGTCAGTGAATGAACAGTTTCTGGTAGAAAAGTAGGTGTCTCTTTGCTGCTGTGTTTCAAGCAGATTGTAGAGAGCTAAGTTTAATAGCAGGAAGATCAATTAGGAGGTTATGATGAAACTGTAGGCAAGAAATAATGGGGATATAAATTTGGCATTCCTTAACGTGTAGATGGTATTTAAAGCTTTAGGCATGGAAGTGATCACCAAGGGAATTTAGTTATCTTCTCCTGACCCACTTAAACCCTGGCTTTCAAACACTCACAACCATCCTCGGTACTACTTCAGGAACACTTATTGATAATGCCTGACAGTTATATTAATAAGTTCCAACTTGCTTTGCACATTATCTGAAGATAGAAATGATTTTTTGATGATTTGGCAAGTACCTGATGTTTTGCTTTGATTAAAAAATTTTTTTTCAGATGAGCTCCTAAAAATAAATTCAAATCAGAATTTTAAAGGATGAAAATTAGAGATAATTTATAAAATTATACTTTTTGAAAAGATTGACAAAATAGACAAAAAATAAAAAAATAAAATTATATCAAGACTGAACTCCTTGTAGGCTGAGAGCAGTGTCTTATCCATCTTTATATTTTTACAGTCTATTGGCATAGAAGTGATCAATAAATGTTCATAAATATCCAAGAATCTGAAGTAACCATAATCATAACACATCAAGACACAAAACAAAATTACAAAAAGAAATTTATTTCAAAAGCATAAGGGGACATTTACATTTAAACAAGGTGATAAACAGGTGTCTTGCAAAAGAAAAAAAAAATCCACGGCATTAAGTTTTTCATTTAAATTTGGAAGCAAAAATAACCTAAGTTGTGCACTATTGCCTTAGGAAAGGGAAAGGGAAGAGTGAGGGATAAGGGAATAGTCAACTCAGTATCAAACTTGAGAAAGTAAAGTCACTTCTGTTCAGCTTTGAGTTTACAAATAAGCTTATAAAGAAGAAAAGTGGTAAAATTATATGTAAGGTTCAAATTTATTTTGCTGTAGTCTCAATACAATTTCTGTACTTGAAATGGCTTTGGGCCACTGGGTGATCTATCTCTGAGGTCCAGATTAACTGGTCAAGTTTTCAAATGGCAATTTTATATTCCTTTGTCTGTTCAGATTCCAAGGGAGTTTAGGTTCAGCTCATAGTCTTTTGGAATGTTTAGAGATTATTGCCACCACTCCATAGCCAAGCTGACCAACTTTTGCTCACTTGTATCATTCTAGCCTTTCAGAAATATTTTCCCCATACACATGTGCAGTAATTCTAACAAAGGAGTTTTGCTTCTTCTGCAGTGTAGAGGTAATGGTAATGAAGACACCTGCATTGCAATCACAAACTATTCCTCAAAAAAATACATCAGACTACTAGAAATGTCATTCAGGCATTTGATTTGAATAGCAAACCTGGGAAGGAAAGATTAACTGTGAAACAAAAATATACGAAACATTCAAATGTAGAACAAAAGGTCTATGCTACTAAAAATGCCTATGACATTAACACTCCACAAACCCCCCATCTGTTGTTTTAACCTAAAAATTCTACTGGCTAACTTACACAATAATTTTGATTAATAACCTGAGAAGTTAAAATGTTGAAAGTGGCAAAAGCAAACCGAGAGAGCATCCCTTACTTATTGGTACCATGTTTTATCAAGTCACTTTTTCTGGGTAGCCCTGGTTATTAAATCTCCAAATTCTAAATTAAACTATCTCTTCCTGTAGAAACCTATATGTACATCAGATTCAGTATTTTGGCTGTATTTCACCAAAGCAATCTCCAATTTATCTTTGAAAATGCAGCCTTTTTTTTAGTTTTAAATAACAATAATCATGTAAGTGCAACTGACTTAGAATCCCTTGCTACTGGGAGTAAAAACCTAAATAACAAGTTAATAACGGATTCAGCCTCAAAAGGATAATCACTGTGTCAGACTACCCATTCCTGGAATTTAAAAAAGTGATTTATATTGTGTAGTCAAGTTTCACAGCATGCATATATATATATACACACACACACACACATATGCTTATGCATGTATGTATATTATACATACACATTTCTATTCAAATAGTAAGATTCCATATTCAAAAGTTTGTATCACAATATATGGAAAAGAGTTAAGTAAGCAGTGCAAAGCAACTTACTTTCTTCTGAAAATGTAATGTCATTCCTACTTTTTAAGAAAGCTATATAAGTATTTTGCTTTTATGACACTAGGTAGGAATGCTGCACCACTGCCTAGCAGCTTTATTAAACAATGAAAACAAAATGTTAAGATTGACCACTACTCTTTTTCCATATATTGGGCAAAAAACTAAGAGGGAAGAGGAAAATCAGTAACCTTTCAAAACTGATGACCTTTATCAGCAGAACTAGACTGAATTTCACTACATTTTAGAATGAACAGCTCTCAACAAATTATCAAGATGTTTAAAAGATTCACAATTTGAAGTCTGAATAATGATACTGCAAAAACAACTCAAGATTGCAGACAAAGCATCCAAAAATATCACTGTGGTTTTACCTTGGACACCACCATGGTCTGTTACAAAAGTAGATCATACATACAAAGGTATAAAGAACATTAAGTTTTTAGCTGAAGGCAGCAGTCTGTTTAAAGGGACATCCCCGGCAATCCAGTAAGTAGTAGAATTTAAGTATATTAAGCTCATGACAATGCTGAAGAATGCTGACGTCTTATTCAGTAGAGTCTTCCCCGACTACGATTTCCTCGTGTGCCCCAACCTCGGCCACCTCTACTTCCCCTGAAGGCTCCTCTCTGCTCTACGAAAAAGCGAACAAGGGTTTAGGTCTTGCTTAGGATTTCATGGTACAGCAAAAGCAGAAGAAATGTAGCTCATAACTCTGAATACAGCAGTAGACCCTTTAAGAACAGAATTAATATTCTGCTAGTCCATCTACAAATTTACTCTATATGTAAAACAAGAGCAACATATGTATTGAAGCACGTATGGCAAGGTGCCAAATACATTCATGTTAGTTGCGTAAGTAAATGTATCCCAGTAACAAAGTTGTTGGTGATGTCATAACACTTTTTTTTAGGAGTGTCTTGCTGTGTTGCTTAGGCCAGAGTGCAGTGATGCATTCACAGTTCACCTAATGCTGACCTTTTGGCCTAGAGTGATTTTTCTGCCCCAGACTTCCCAGTATCTAGGGCTATAGGTGCACACCACCATGGCTAATTTTTTTTTTTTATAGAGATGGGGTGTCATTATGTTGGGGTGCCAGGCTAGTGTCAAACTGTGTGCCTCAAGGATTGTTCTACCTTAGTGCTGGGACTACAGGTGTGAGCCACTGTGCCCAGCCCTGACACTTAAAAAACTTAACTCTTAAATTCAGATACTAATTCTACATATTCATGGGGTAGGATGGAATTTTGATACAAAGAATGTACAGTTACGGGTAACAAACATATCCTTCGTCTCCAACACCTATAATTTGTGTTAGGAACATTCAATATCCTATTTGAAAGTATGTATTATTAACTATAGTCATCCTATAGTGTTACAGAACACTAGGACTTAGTCCTGTATTACTTTGCATTCTCCCACAAATCTCTCCCTATCCCTTCCTTCCTATCTTCTCAGCCTCTAGTATCCAGTTCTTTTTACTTCTATGTTAATATTTTAAAACATCCACCAGTGAGAACATGTACTGTTTAAATTTTCTGTTGCTGGCTTATTTCACCTACTATAAAGTCCATTCTTTTTTTATGGCTGAATAGTATCCCATTGTGTATAATATCACATTTTGTTTATCCATTCATCTGTTGATGCACCTGTTGATTCTGGGTTGATTCCATGTCTTGACTAATGAATAGTGCTACACTAAACATGGGGGTGCAAATGTCTCTGACTTTTAATCATATGTAAATGAGATAAAATCCCTTCACCGAACTTCCAAACTTCCTCACTGTGGTTTTGATTTGCATTTCCCTGATAAGTAATGTTTAAGATTTTTTAATATATTTATTGGCCATTTGTAAGTTTTCTTTTGAGAAATGTTTATTCAGATCATTTGCCCATTTTTAATCTAGATTTGTTTTGCTGCACAGCAGCTTTTTAATTTGATATGATCCCACTGGTTTATTTATGCTATTGTTGCCTGTGCTTTTAGGTCTTATTCATAAAATATTTTCCCAGACCAATGTCTTGAAGTGGTTCTCCTGTTTTCTCTTATGGCAGTTTTATTGTTTTAGGTCTTAAACATTTAGATCTTTGATCCATTTTGAGCTGATTTTTGTACAGGATGGGAGGTGGGGATCTAGTTTCATTCTTCTGCATATGGATACCCAGTTTTCTCAGCACCATTTCTTGAAGAGACTGTCCCTTTCTCCAGTGAGTGTTCTTGCCACCTTTGTAAAAAATTAGCTGGCTGTGGATATGTGGATTAACTTCTGGTTCTATTATGTTCCATCGGTCTGTATCTGTTTTTATGCCAGTATTATGCCATTTTGGTTACTACAGCTTTAATTTATATTTTGGGATCTGGTAGTGTGATACCTCCAGCTTTGCTCTTTTTGCTCAGGATTGTTTTGGCTATTTGGGGTCTTGTGGTTCCATATAAATTTTAAGATTTTTTTAGTGAAGTTCTATGAAGAATGTCATTGTTATTTTGATAGGATTTGTACTGAATCTGTAGATTACTTTGGGTAGTATGGTCATTTAAAATATATTAATTCACCCAATACATGAGTATGGAGTGTCTTTCCATTTGTTTGTATCCCCTTCAATTTCTTTCATCAGGGTTTCGTAGTTTTCCTTGTATAGAAATCTTTCACCTTCTTGACTTATTCCTAGATTTTTTTCTTGATAGCTATAATAAATGGGATTGCTTTGATTTTTCAGCTAGCTCATGGTTCATGCATAGAAATGCTATTGATTTTTGTATATTAATTTTGTATCTTCTAACTTTTGTAAATTTATTGGTTCTATGAGTTTTTTGGTGGAGTCTTTAGGTTTTTTATATATAACACCATGTCATCTGCAAACAGGGACAACTTGTCTTCTCCTTCCCAGTTTGGATGCCCTTTCTTTCTCTTGTCTACCTACTCTGGCTAGGACTTCTGTCACTACTACTTAGTTCTTTATTCTGGTGTCTATCATTACTAAAGGTAACTAACAACACTGTAACAAACACCTTAAATTATCAATAATCAATTTTGAAAATTAGGTTAGGCTAAAAAATGTCCCTTTGAATGCAACAAATATGCAGTTTTTGTTTTAATCACAGTATTTCAAGCAACTGGACTCACACAAATGTAGACCTAAATACTGAGTTTTTTTTCACTGCTTTATCAGCTACATAAGTCTCTCAGGCTACCACCAAAAAGATGCTATGTGTGTATGCACACGCACGTGTTATCTGTGTTTCAGCTATTGATATAAATTAAGCGTATCTTTCGCTGAAAAACCAAGTCACTTGTGTTACGCAGTAGAACAAGAGTCTTTAATCCACTGGTCAGTCACTTTTATAGTCACAGAGAAATGGTCCTCAAAGGTGTCGTCCCCATGAAGAAAACTGATTGAAGTTATCAGAAAAGCTGGACTTCTAATCATATGTAAATGAGATAAAATCTCTTCATTAACTTCTAAACTTTCTCATCATAGCAATCTTCTTAGCAGCAATAGAAACAGCTTGGTTTTGCTGTTTTTGATCCACAATCTTGGAGGCTTGAAAAATACCTTTTCAGTCAATTTTGTAATCAACTTTTTTGCCATTATGTCTTATTAGGGTGATGTCTTGATGTCTTTTTTGACCCCCCTTTCTGTAGAAAGAAAAGTAATTCAATTCTGAGACAGGAAACTCACTGGACCTTTCCCTGATTTGGCTAATATTTATCTGTATAATAGAATGGGGTCTGATTCCAAGTCACCTTCTTACGCCATGACACATTTTTACAAGTTGATTAGTATGCAAACCATCTGAAAATGAAATCATTATGTTTACTATCCTAATGAACACATTCAGAAAATCAGAGGTGGTTTCTCTGACAGCATGCTCCCAGAGACAGACACAGTAACTATGGGAGCATTAAGGTAGTGTAGTAGCCTTTCGTGGGCCATGACTTCTGCATTTTTGACTGTTCAGACGTGAAGCCATCTACGCAGATGCCTGCACATTTCACCCTACCATACTCAATATTCACATCAACACACTTAACACTGTCATAGATACCATTATTAGCTTTAAGCTAAGAGACTACTAAAAATCCACTCTTTCAATATGAATTCGGGTTACATTCTATTCAGCTGTACCTAATGAGGAAATTAAATTCACTGTTTGAAGGTATTATTTGATGTAGTTATCTTTTCTACACCGGCTAATGCTTTTATTAACCTCCAATTGATACAGCCATTTCTATAGTGCAGAGATTCACCAAATTTTCTTCTTTTTGAAGAGCTTCATCCTAAAAAAATTCCACATTTTCATGATCTTTTCAATGGTTTAAAGCTTACATTTTTTTTTTTTTAAGAATCACTGCTCCCATTTAAATTAAACTTTAAGAATTATTTTTATGTTCCAAAAAGTAAAGAACACAAGTCACAAAATGTAGAACATCTAGTACTCTATGGTTACCAGGGGAACTTTGTGCACTGGAAGGAAAACTAAACATGGGTATATGTTTATGAATGATTTGATTGAAATGTACCCGGAAGTTGAACTAATTTGTGACATACCATGTTTGTAAAGCAAAAAACAGGGACGCTGGTTAGTAAAGCCAAAAACTGAGAACTGCTTTCATTTTAATAGGTGAAATAAAGTCAAGCAAATGCTTCATATTTTGTTGTGAGAATACCTATGACCTGATCACATTAAATTCCCAAATGTAAAATACTTGCAGAAATTCGTTTTTCTTTCCAATAAGAAGAATCAGATTTTAGTTTGCTTTGCATGTTTACTTGTTTTGCCCTTCTGTTATTTTGAAGACTGGGAATATCCGAAGTTTGTGACGCCTGGATTTCTGTCTTGAGTAAAACTTTGCTTATATTTTTCACATTGACAGTTTTTTTGTTTTCTTTTAAAAACATATTGTATACAATCTAAAGTGTTACATTTTTCACATTCTTTTTCCACATGCATTATATCACCTGATTCTCACTACTGAGCAGGCAATGAGTTTCCCACAATAGAATCCTCATGCAAAATCAAACTAACTTGCCCAATAAAAAGGAGTACATTTCTTGTATTGCCATAGCTCTTGATTACTTTGATTAAAGCCACATTCTCCCAGTATCTGAGATAATTGTTGACTTTAAGAATGGTACTGTTAGACACATTAAATCATACAAGTGATTGATAGAGGACAACATGTGATTCAACCAAGTAAGAGAATCCTTTCCCCTTACAAAATACTTTCATAAATACTCTCATTTGAAGCCTGTAAGAGCTGTGTTACCTCAGTTTTCGGATGAGAGGCAAGGAGATGCACATTTACATACTGTTATGTAAGTAAAAGAGTTCAGTGATCATCCTTAAATTTGTATCAGAGTCTGCAGGGGAAGGGTTCATTTCAGTCTAAAATTAAAATTGGCTTTCTATAATCTGCTCAGACATTGGAGAAATTCAACTGCTCGAGAAGAAATTTAATGTTACAGTTATCTCACCTTAGAAACAAAATTACAGAGATAATATGATTTAGAACCTACTCTTTTTTTTTTTTTTTTTTTTTTTTAAAAAGAGACAGGATCTAGCTTACTGTAGGCTTTGGTCTCCTGGGCTCCATTGATCCTCCTGCCTCTTGCTCCTTCAATAGCTGGGACTATATGTGCATGCCACCACAGCCAGTTGATCTTTAAAATTTTTTTGTAGAAATGGGGTCTTGCTTTGTTGCCCAGGCTGGCCTTGAACTCCTGGGCTTAAGTGATCCTCCCACCTTGGCCTCTCAAAGTGTTGGGATTACAGTGTGAGCTACCATGCCTGCCTAAACTTGCTCTCTTAAGCAATGTAAGGAATTGACCTGATATTTCTCTCCATTCTTTATTTAAAAAATCCATGAGGAAATTAAGCCAGTGAAAGATAAACTTTACTTATGATTCAACAGCCATCGGAAAGGACAGACTGGTATGAAGCTCTCCTGGTTCTAATGGCTAAAGGGGAAGAGGAAGCACTGACTGACTCTGGGCAGAAGGAGGGACTACAATAGAACACATCTTCCTTGCTAGATGATGTCCAAACATCTGACTTCACTTCTGTGACTACTTTTTAACTAACTACAGAAGGTGGAAGGACAGGCAGCGGGCTGACAAGGTCCAAGGTCCAAGAAAGAGTATTACTAGTATCTCTCAGAAGCTATACCCATCCCTGAGGGAGAATGCACAGAATGCCTTGCCTTGAAGCTACAACAGGGAAAGCATGGAAACAACGGTTCTGTCAACTTTTTGTTTCTGCTGGTTCTGCTGAATACAAGAGGCATATTTTTCTTTAAGTGCTCACTGTTTAATGTTGCATGCTCAGTACAGTGAGCCTACAAGAGTGAATGAGAGGAATGGGATAAATTGTTTCCTCAACAGCCCTAGTTTCCCAAGCTAATTCAGAAAAGTCATCGGATAGAACCATGACACTGTATATAATTAGTACAACACAATTTTCGCCTAATCTCTCATGCTGCTTGTACCCAAACGGAAACGCTCACCATAATTAAAGTTGCTCAGATTGCTGCTGTATTTCCCACTGGGAGGATTATAAATCTGCCTGGCATCTCTTTTTGGTCCTGCTGAAGACTTCTTGGGTGGTGAACCTGAAGTTGTATCTTCACTGGCTCTCTTCTGCCTGTAACAATAGGAAGAACAGCAATTAAAAACATTCCATTATGCCAAAAGCTATCAATACATTTATAATTCAGCATAACAGTTATGAAAGACTTCCTAAAAGAGGATAATCTCATCAGAAAAAAATTGTTTGATGTCATTAAATTAACCCATAGTTTGGTTATGCAGACAATGTCAGAAGGCATTTACAAGGCTTTAAAATAATCTGAAATATATAGCTTCACAGGCTTACATGCAAGTGACTCACTTTACAAAATCTGTCAGAAAAAAATCTAGTTTTGTTAATGGGAATACAAGTAGGCGTGAAAGTTCCAGGGTTACATCCTACCAGTTTATTATAGAAATATTGAAATTAGATTTTACATTTTAAGTCACATTTCTAATAGTCATATTTAAACATGCTATTATCAATCATTTAACAATGTACCCTTTTGATCAGTAAATGTAACAACTGAATTAAGTTTTGATAGCACTCAAATCTCTTTTGAATGTATTTCTTACCCAATCTCAACCTTTTGTACAGGTTTCCAGGATAGTGTTACTGTGCTCTTATAAGAAGGAGGAATGTGGAAGAGATCCTGGAGAGACAAAAACCACACAAGAATTCTAATGTATTTGTTGGTGGCAGGGAGTGGTGGTGAGGGTAGGAAATGGAGACAGATCTTAAAGATTAAATTTAGGAGACCAAGCTTACTGCAACAGAAAATTAAAGGGACAATTCTGTTTACAAATCACATCTATTACCTAATTAACATAATTTTGTACACATAACAGGGTAGTGCAGCTATTTTTTCTAAATGTCATTGTACATTTCAGGATAAAATATATCAATATTTTTCCATTTTAATAAACAAAATCACCAAATAGGTTTTGTTTTGTTTCTGCACAGATGCAGTTACCACAGATGCTTTAAGGAAAATATAATGGTGCAATGTGCATGTGCTTTTGCAAATTAATTAGAAAAAAATCTAAAGCTCTGTCAGCACTGTAGGAAAAGTAAAAACAAACAAACCAAAACACTAAAGCTCTGGCTAATCATGTTTCCTGAGACAAGACCAATCCCTCCTCTTTCTCCACCTACTAAATGTGAAGATAACAAGGATGAAGACCTTTGTGATAATCCACTTCCACTTAATAAATATATTCTCTCTTTATGATTTTAACATTTTCTCCTGCAGCTTACGTGATTGTAATACAGTATATAATACATATATCAAATATGTCAGTTAACTGTTTATTTTATCAGTAAGGCTTCTTGTCCACAGCAGGTAGTTTTTCAAAATTAATTTTATAAAGTCAGTCAAATGTAGCACTAGGGGTGGTGGTTGTATAACAATTTTGGTGACACTAATGTTAATAAGTTCTGATAACCCACTACCATTGTACCAGCCAGTGGTAAAGTTTTTGCAGGAGTCAAAATGTATACATGGTGCTAGTATCCCTAAGCCCTTCATTGTTCAAGGGTCAACTATAATTATTCCATATGATTTTTACATTAGCTTTAAGGCATACTAGTCCCAGTTTTTGTTACTGGCAGGCTATGTGCTATAGGTGTTGCAAATACCATTTCTTTTTCTCATCTGGCATAATACAATTAAGCTATAATTGTATAATACAATACAATACAGTATAATACAATACAAGTGATGGCTACTTTGTGATTCTTTTTTTTTTTTTTTTTGTTCTCTCAGGTTATTATTTTGTTTAGGTTAGCAGATACTTGGGAAGGGTAAACAGAATTGAAAGGTATTTATAGCTTAATGGAAAGGTATACCCTAGCCTATAGTACAGAAAGCTTTCCATTTATTACATAGACAAGCTTATAAAAAGAAAACACAGGAAAACATTTCATTGTGCTATATAAATATAGCACATGTCCATTCTTAAGAGTAAGCAAAACAGGGATTTACCGGCCATTCAGAAGAACCCAACAGCATGAAGACCACTAGAACTTAAGTCAATGAAATTTCTTAGACTGTATCTATCTATTTCAATGCTTTGAGCCAGAGCAAGTTTGCATACCTCCCTTTGTTGGAAGTAACTTATGTAAAACTTTTAAATAAATAAATGTATGATTTTATGGAAACTGCAGAAATATCACTTGGTATTATAGACTTACCTTAATTAAAACATTGATATTGTTTGTTATTTTCAATGCAACAACTTTAATCTTGTTCTGCAAAGGGAAAGGAAAATTAAGACAAATTGCCAATAACTTCTATGAGGCATAATCCATTCTGACATAGAACTAGAGTAATGATACTTCTCTAGCAGAATCACGTCTGCAGTCTTTACAGAATTCCGTGTTTTAATTCTATAGATGATGCTTATTCCTACTGCTTGACTCTAAACAAATCTAGATGTGGCAAAGAAAGCAAATAATTATGTTCCCTTGACAGGTTAGAATGTACCTAAGAAATGAATAAGGGATAGGTCACATGAATATAGGAGTTGTTTTAAAATAAATCAGTTTAAGTTACAGGAACACAATGAAAGTCTAAAATACTTCATTAGGACTGAAGACTATTGAATTAGGTGAGATAAGGGAAAATGAAAAACTCAAAGTCTATATAGTTTGGTATGGAAGTAGCAGTTTATGAAATGGGAGCCAGTACTCTTACCTCTTCTGTTTTTAAGGCCTCACCGGTTTTACCCTGGAGAGCTAAACGAAGTTGTCTGATATAAACTTGCAGGCCCCGTGCAAAGTACTGCAGCCTAAATGAATAAAGTGTTAATTAGCAATTCATCACTTCAATTTTGTTTTCAAACTCAATCTTATACTGTAGCAAAATGATCCTAAGTGCAGAAATGGCTACATGACCAATAAATTAAAGAGCAAAATTTTAAGTTGCTTGTTTTCTGATCAAGAGCTTTATCAAGTATGAAACTTCTGCCTTACCACACCGTAGAGGACAGTAACAGCTAACAGAATGGCTCAAGCATTTCAAAATTTAAGATGTGAATTTGTTAATGGAACAATTCAATAAGCAGTGTCTTTGTGAAAACTATATTGATTTCTTTAGTGCTGCTTCTCCAGTAACACTATAAGATATTATTAATAACAGCAGCAACAGTCTATTAATACCTACTATTTATTAGGCACTGTGCTAAAAATGGTGCATTCATTGTCTCATTAAATTCCCGCAACTCTTATGAGGTAGGTACTATTATCATTTAACAACTGAGAAAAATTTGAGGGGGCTGAGAGGTTAGGGTACCTGCCCAAGATCATAAAACAAGTACGAAGAGCCAGAGTCCTTTTTCCCCATCATGGATTTGTTAAGCCACTTCTGTCTTTTAATTTTTTAAGAGACATAATCTCATCACTCAGACAGGAGTGCAGAGGCATGACTGCTGTTCTCCATACCTCGAACTCCTGGGCTCAAGCAATCCTCCCATCTCTGTGTTTGCTGCAAATAGCTACAACTACTGGTGTGTCACCACGCCCTACTGATTTTTTTGAAGTTATTTTTTGTCGAGACAGGATCTCACTATGTTGCCCAGCTGGTCTGAAACTCCTGGCATCAAGCAGTCCTCCTGCCTTGACCTCCCAAAGTGCTGCGATTACAGGTGTGAGCCACCGTGGCCAGCTCATTTCTGTCACATGTTTACAAACATGCCTGTTTTTTGAACCCTCCATTCTCTACCACTGGGGTAAGGCAGGGTAGGGAGAAAGCTCTCATAAAACAAAAACAAAACCCAAGGAACTTCAAGACAGCTACCACCTTTGCCAAGGATTGAGCCACCTCAATCATGTATCACCTGATTTTGAAATCTTTGAGTTTTTCTGCATTCAGTTTGGCTGTTAAGAAATCTGGAAGTTTTCGGCCCAACTGGTGAAAACTGTACAACAAACATTCCACATAACTGAACTGTAGCTTGGGTTCTTCATTACCAGCATTCTCTCCATTTTCTGCTTCTTCTGGAGGGAGGGGCATGTATTCCTAAGACAGAAAAATATACAGATGTTTACAATCTGCTCTAAATAGTCAATCTGTTACAGCTGCTACTATTAATAATGAAAATTAATGTAGCTATCATTTATTAGGCACTTACAGATAAAGGCATTGATGCCCCAAGATTTACAGTAACCTTCCCATGGTAACAAAGTTAATAAACTGAAGAGTCGGAATTCAATCTAGGTTTGACATCCAATGTTGATGCTCTTAACGACTATACTATGCTTACTATAAAAATCTTTTCTGAACATTAGTACATATTGTTTAAGTATTGACTCATGACATGCAAAGTGCTGCCAATGAATTCAGTATCAGTACTGTAACAACCCAGTTAAGTTATGATAGGTCTGGACAAGCACTGATGTTGATGACTCAATTCATGCTAAGGGCCTAATGCTTATCACTATGTTAGTTATACAAATACATCAAATAAGAAAACCACTCAGTGATGCTGATAATGATTTTATCAGATAGCCTATTTTCTGCCTGATTATAACTTCTAAAGGACAAAGTTTTCTTCCTGGTTGCTAAAGCTACTTGGCAGCTCCCTAGTTAGCAGCCTGAAGAAAATAACGTTGTGTAATGCTAACTTCAGGGCTGAGACTATTTAGTACAATCAGAAGGGTCAAGAGTTAATTTCTTTTACAGACATAAATGAAGAAATGCCAAGATTGACACAGATTTTTTAAAAAGTCGACAACATGTAGCACGAGAAGCTAACAATACTTGTTAGGATTATTGTTTAATTGAAATTTCAAAAACTGGTCCTTATAATCTAGAAATTAATACTAAATTAGACTTTGGCCTATATATTGACTATCCCATAAGGAAAGGAAAAAGTTCTTACCAATAACTTATCAAATAGTTTCCTTAAATTTGTTTCTAGTTTTTCCATGTCACCACAAAATGAACTCATCTCTGCCAACAATTTCAATACCTAAAACACACAATTCACTATTATTATTTTTGAATAACCAAGGGCTATAAAATGAGAGTAATTCCAGACAACTATTTAAGATTTTATTTATTTTCAATTATGCTTTTACAGATTCATAAAGTTTGAAATGGAAGAAAACCTTAGAGATGCAGCCCAACATTTTACTGTGAAGGAAGTAAAAGAGATTATGTGACTTGGCAAGGTTATAAGTGTGTAACTGGCAGGGCAGACTCTAAAACCCAGACCTCATGATTTCCCATATATCTGCAACAAGACGTATGAAAAATAATACCTATGACACTTTCTGCTACAGGTGAATGATAGTGCTAATTACAAGGCAAAAATGATAAATATATTAATGATAAAGACACAATAAGAACTCTTGGCTGGGTGTGGTGGCTCACGCCTGTAATCCTAGCACTTTAGGAGGCTGAGGCGGGCAGATCACAAGGTCAGGAGTTTGAGACCAGCCTGGGCAACATGGTGAGGCCCCGTCTCTACTAAAAAATACAAAAATTAGCTGGGCATGGTAGTGGGCGCCTGTAGTCCCAGCTACTCAGGAGGCTGAGGCAGGACAATCGCTTGAACCCGGGAGGTGGAGGCTATAGTGTGCTGAGATCACACCAGTGTACTCGAGCCTGGGCGACAGAGCAAGACTCCACCTCCAAAAAAAAAGAACTTTCAACCGCAATGAACTTACTCATGCTTAAGGTAGGCCTCATTTCCGATTTAGTCTCTGAATACTTACTCAAAATATTGTTAATGACCACTATTGTTGTGGTTCATTCCTGCATTACCCAATCCCAGTCTAATAAGCCTAGCCCAGGACATTTGAAGCAAACTACCCTGTCGGTGCACAGTGAGATTCTTCTCTATCCCAAAGACCTATGAGGGAAATGGCACACACATTTCTTTATTTCAGTCCAATTCAACAATCAAAAACGATTCAAAATCAAGTTTTCTGCCAGATTCTGGGGATACAGAGGTGAATCAGGTTAAGTGTAGGGAGAGATTATAAACAAATGGAAAGTATTACAGATGCTGTGAAAAAAATGTTTACATACATTACAGCTGAGATACAACAGTAGGGGGGTAGTTAATTCTATTAGAGAAGAAGGAATAAAGGATATTGTGTTAATCACGTTTAAAGTTGGCTCTATCATTTATAGACAGAAATTGATGAATTAAACACCTTATTTAAAAACATTTAGGTTACAAAGGTAGAGACTGACTATAATAAAAACTACAGGCAGTGCTTTCTCATTGCAGCAAACTTTAATTGAATCCATGAAGCAGTCTTAATGCAATTAATGCTGGTCTAGGGAGATTACTGGCTGGCCATTACCAGACATTTAAACTGCTCCCTTAGATATCAGATCTAAGTTAGTGGTTTACATCTTTGTTAAAATATAAGAATGCCTTATCAGTGCTAAAGCTGAAAGTTTTGCTTACCTCCAACTGTATATCGAGACCTTCAACTGGGGTAGTCAAGGTGCTGAGGTTAGGAAGAACCTGCTCACAGAAATACGTCACAAACCTCGTGGAATGGACATTTTTCTGTAAGAAATACAAAGAAAATGCACTGTTAAAAAACAAATATTCGTTCAAATATTATAGCAGAATTTTATCCAATAAATGCTGAGCACTAGAGCATCAAGTTCTCTGACTACAAATACAATATAGCGCACACCCCAGCATGCCCCAGATATAACCTCAATAGATGACCTATGAAGGGGCTTCAATAAGTTCATGGAAAAATGGGGAATTAAAAGATAAAGAATAAAAGATATAAACTTTATTTATCAACATAAGCTCCACCAAGGTCAAGACACTTTTGCAGGCAATGATACCAGTCATCCCTAAAGAACTGAGGGTCCTGGGAAGTTAACCATGTCAATGTAGTCTTTTTTACACTATTAACCAAAGAAATGTGGGTGCCCTTTAAAGATGGTTTTTAAGATTAGGCAACAAAAAGAAATCAGAAGGGCCCAAATAAGGACTTTAAGGTGGATTCCTAATGATTCCTCATCAAAACTCTTAAAAACTGTTCCTGTTTGATGAGAGGAATGAGCAGGGGCACTGTAGTGGTGAAGGACTCTGATGAAGCTTTCCAAGGCTTCTCCCACTCAATCTTTGGCCAACTTTCTCAAGACAAGTTCCTAATACACAGATGTCATTCTTTAGCCCTCCAGAATGCCAACTAGCAAAATGTCTTGAGCATCCCAGAAAACTGTTGCCATAACTCTTCCTCTTAACTGGTCTCCTTTTGCTTCGACTGGTCTACTTCTACCTCCTGGTACCCATTGCTTTGGCTGTGCTTTGTCTTCAGAATTGCACTGCTAAAGCCATGTTTCACCTCTGTTCCCATTCTTCAAAGAAATGCTTCAGGATTTTGATCCCACTTGTTTTAAGATTTCCATTGAAAGCTCTGTTCTTGTCTGCAGCTAATCTAGACACAATGGTTTTGGCATTCATCGAGTAGGAAGTTGAACTTTTTTCAGTCAGAATTGAGTAAGCTAAACCAATTGAGATGTCTATGATGTTAGCTGTTGTTATAAATTGTTGGTCCTCTTCATTTAGGGCATAAAGGAGGTTAAATTTTTCCTTGCAAATTGATCTGTGGCAATGGGCTTCAACATTGTCTTGTCCCTTCTTAAAATGAGTGATCAATTTGTAAACTGCTGATTTCTTTGGGGACACCGTCTCCATAAACTTTTCATAAAGCATCAATGATTTCACCATTCTTCTACCAAGCTTCACCATAGATTTGATGTTTGTTTTTAGTTTAACTTCAGCAGAATTCATGTTGCTCTGTTGGGAGCTCTTACCCTTTTTAGTTCCTCAAACTATATCCTGTTCAGACATGTTCCAAGTTGATTTTGGTGAAAAATGTTTTGAAATACATGCATAGTTTTTTTTTTTAATTTTCAAAATATGCATTTTCCAGGAACTTTTTGAAGACCTCTTATATACTTTGCTGCAAAGTCGTCTGGAGCACTGGGACATCTATACATTTTAATCTCATCCTTGATTCTCAGGTCAAATTTGGGGCATGGCCAGGCATGGTGGCAAATGCCTGTAATCCTAGCACTTTGAGAGGCCAAGGCGGGCAGATTGCCTGAGCTCAGGAGTTCGAGATCAGCCTGGGCAACATGGCAAAACCCCATCTCTACTAAAAATATAAAAAATTAGCTGGGCATGGTGATGCGTGCCTGTAATCCCAGCTACTTGGGATGCTGAGGCACAAGAATTACTTGATCCCAGGAGGTGGAGGTTGCAGTGAGTGGAGATCATGCCACTGCATTCCAGCCAAGGGGACAGAGCAAGACTGTCTCGGGGGAGAAAAAAAAAAAAAAATTGGGGGACACATTTTAGTGTTGGATTTTCAGACTGTATTTTCTCAAAAGGGATAGTTCTTTTATTTCATTTTCTTTGTAAAGATAAGGTCTTGCTATGTTGCCCAGGCTGGTCTTTAACTCAGCCTCAAGAGATACTCCCACCTTGGCTCACAAAGTGCTAAAATGGGATTATCGGCATGAGCCACCATGCCTGATCTAGGATAGTCCCTTTAAGCTGTGTCTTTCAAACTAATGTACGCACATGCCAGAAGATGGATGGCTAGAGGAAACACAAAGCCTGAGACAAAATGCAAAATCCTCATGACTTTTTAAAAAAGTCTCTAGAAGGCTTTTAAAAAAATTTCTTGGCCGGTCGTGGTGGCTCACACCTGTAATCCCAGCACTTTGGGAGGCCAAAGAGGGCAGGCTGCTTGAGCTCAGGAGTTCAAGACCAGCTTGGGCAACATGGGAAACCCCTGTCTCTACAAAAGATATAAAAATTAGCTGGGTATAGTAGTACATGCCTATAGCAGTAGCTACCTGGGAGGCTGAGATGGGAGGATGGCTTGAGCCCATGAGGTGAAGGCTGTAGTAAGCCAAGATTGTGCCACTGCACTCCAGCCTGGGTGACAGGGCAAGACCCTGCCTCAAGGAAAAAAAAAATCTTTCTCTCAAAAAAATGCAAGTATTTAAAAATTCTAAAAACACTTCTGGTTCCAAGCATTTCAGATAAGGGACACTACTAGAAAGGTTTAAGGGGAATATTAAAGTGAGTATTCATGGAAATATACACAGCTAATACAGTAATCAAAATACCAGGTATGTAAAATAAAGAGCTCACAGAGAAGAGGGGTACTGCCTGCCGAGTGCACTGTAAGAGCCTGTCCACACAGTCAGGATCCGAGGGATTGAAGGTTTGTTCTAGGTCAGCCTGTTCAGCCACCAACTCTACAAGTTGCTGTCTTCCACTAACTGTCTGTAAGCTTTTTAACCCAGACAGTATCTTCATGAATAGAACAAATTCTTCACCAGTCACATCTTCTAGGACCTGGAAAAGAGACAATTCAAAATAAGAGTATATTTATTATTTGAATGTGAAAGATCAACACTGAAAGAGAATAGCTAATTTATTTCAGTTACTAAAGTCAGTTTGATCATTAATGCTTCCAAAATACTGATGAAAAGGCAACTTCTAGCCTCAGTCAGTTGAGCTTCAGAGTAAACCAGGTATTCTCCAAGGGGGCAAAAATTGGTTCTTAGAAAATGTTACTTTTTTATGTACAAAAGCACAGATATACATACAGGACCATAAACAGATATACAGTATATATTTGGGATTAAAAGTTCACGGGAGAGCAGCTAAGAAAACAATATCTTTAAAAAAACTTTTAAAGGCTATTTAGGGGAGTGATTTTAAAAAATGGTTGAAAAATTCTGTAGCAGACTGTTGAATCAGATTGTTTCTCATATTTAAAAGCAGTCTAATTCACTTTATTATAGTAATTGTTGTACACGAAACAGGACACCTTGCAGGTCTCATGTCAAATCTTCTGTATCAGTGGGTCTAAATCTTTGTATTCATAGACCAAAGGAGCTCACGGTGATGACATACTCTATCAGATTACCAGCTGGGACATAGGTAAAACAGACTGATATTCCCAGCTACAGAGCTATTTCTATCTAACTGAAAAATAATTTTATCAATAAGGAAGCGGGCAGTAGTAGTCTGAAATTTCTACAGCCTGAACCGTAAGATTTGTCACATGCTTTAGAGAAAACACTGAATCTTCTTGAACATATTAAAAAAATAAACTATTCCCAAACTTTGGCACGTTAAGATGAGTAAAAAGTTAACTGTGACACACCTTGCCAATCTTAGCATCTACAACTATGCTAGATGCTGGGAGCACGGACAAGCATGGTCTCACCCTTGAAGAGTGGATCGTGTCAGAGGCTAAGGTGGAAACATCTTATATTGATGTGATAATATATTTCATTTTGAAATAGTTTAGAGTATTGAGAGAATATCCTAAAATGGAAGGGAGCGGTAGGACTTAAGGAGTTTCCTGAAGGAGGTGATTTGCAGAGTACTGAAGGTTGCATACATTTTAAGGACACTATCACAAAAGGTTTAAATGTAATCAGACTCCTTTAAATTTTCAAATTGATTCATCATTACCACAGACAAAAGTGCTGAATGTAGGTTTAGCCCTACTAGGGTTGTGGGGTGTTTCTTATTGATGTGCTGAAGCACTGGATCTGAGAAATAGACAGGACACCAAAGAACTGAAAAAGAGCAGATGGGCTGGGGGGCCAACACCACTTCTAAGCAGAGACAGGTGAGACTTTGAGTGTTTAGGTGCGTCTGTACTTACTAGGTACAGGACGGAGGGGAGGGTAGTGAGTGAGGTGATTTTAAGGATAGTGACAGGGTTAAGACATTTATGTGAGTGATAAGCAAAAGGCCTATCCCCATTAGGTCACCAAGGCGGGAGGTGGGCAGTGTGCAGCAAGGGGTTTACTTCTATTAGGTCACCGAGGCAAGGAGGTGGACAGTGGGCAGTAAGGAGGGTGCAGTGTGCAACATTTTTTACTTAGGGGCAGGCTACTTTTAAGGATTTTTATAGGAGGATGTTTTGAGTTAGCACAGTAGCAAGAGAGCTGACAGGGTTTATAGTCACCAAGGCACAACTATACTGGAGGGATTTTAAGCCCTCTGACGCTCACGGGATTGCTGACCTGAGGCCAGCTTTCCACAATAACTGGACACAAGATACTACAACTCTTTTACAGGAGAAGTGACTTGTGCTTTAAGCTTGCCATACAGCGGGTATTTTTATGATACCGAACACTGCCACCTGGGCCGGCCTGCTATGTAGCGCATGCCCTTTTAGGCAAGGGCACTACTGCCTGGGCCATAGATTCTTGTCTTGGTATGGCTATATTTCCCTATTTCCTGCTCTGCACCGTGTCTGCTCTTGACACTCCTCAAACTACAAACTAAGATATAATTATATAAAAGGATTATATGAAAGGAATTATATGAGTAGTAAGATATTTTTTAGGCACTATTTGCGCTGGAGGTCTGTTTAGCTCTCCTTCCTTGGTGCCAAGAAGGGGGGTTACCCACTAAATACAATCTAAGATAAAAACTTAGAAGTCCTATGGTGGTTCTGATACATCATTTTTATACAAGCCACACATAACAATGATGAATACTGCCAATGTCAAGTATGCTCTTTTGCTTTAGAGAATTTCCACTAGATGAAGACCAAAGCTCACCTTTTTGGATTCAGTTAGTATAAGCTCTTCCACTTCCTTTGTTAAGACTTCATCTGGTAAAGTCTTAAGTTTTGTAGAAAGAAATTTAATTGCTCGTTCCCTAACAATGTCCTCTCCTTGAAGTATTTGGCTGAACAATCCACCTAAAGTCCCTGCAAAACAAAATAGTTGCCTGTAGCAAGACAATTCTATAGTGTAATGGTGTTTTTCCATTTAACTCAATTTATACTATTTCTTCTGAAACAAGTTAATAAACTCCCCGAGTATCATCCTCATTACTAATTAAAAGTAGTCTGAAATTCTACAGCCTGAACCATAAGAGTGATCACATTCTTTCTTCATGAAGACATAGCTTGAGCATGACTTTCCTTTTTTAGCATTACTAATAATAAAACCCAGGTATTTTGGAATAATTTTTTTAAAGTGTCAAAGGGAGTTTTTCCAACAGATTTCTTATGGAAAAATTCGATCTGTTTTTGCAGTTATTTCTGCTGGTTTTTCTAGTCATAAACATCTTTTTTCCCATAGAACTCTGGGTAAACCCTATACTTTATTCACAAAAGAGTAACACCTAACTCTGTGGTTTTGTAAGACATCAAACAATTCAGAGTAAGAACTGGCCTTACCTTTTGCATCCATTTTAAATATACTTAACAGGGCATTGTTCACTAGGTTAAATTCTGCAGAGTCATCTGGATGGAGAAAAAGTGGGATAATGAATATAAAACAAATTTAAAATATCATGTGCTTCAGTTTCAGACTTAAGAATCAACAGTTTCTCAAGGTTACATCGACAGGAAACTTACAACTTAAGCCATTCACTCAAGTACCAAAAAGACACATGTTCCTTTTAAGGGTAGAAAACCCGATCTGGCATGCCTGCAAAACTTTTGTTAAGACAGTACAATTATGAAACTACAGGAAATTGGGGGGAAAATTATGATACATCAAAATGCCCAAAAGAATCTCGTTATTACACCTTCATAGCAGAATTAAAAATAAAACAATACTAGGAATTAAATAACCAGAAATCATTAAGCTTTAACTACTGAATGAAAGAAGGAAATTTAATCTCTATCAGAGGTAGGACCTCCAGCTCTCTTGCACCCCATTCAAAAGCTAAAAACAGAATCAACATTTTAGAAAGAAGATACATATTTAGAGAAAAAGGTAATAATGAAATCCCTTACCTGTCTGTAAGAGTTGTGTTAGTATATCTGCCACTCGAGGAAGATTTTCTCCAGTGGCAAATTGAGGCAGTTCTTTAATTGCTTGACGTCGAATCTGGGCATAATTTCAAACAAAAATTAACCAAAAACGATCACCCTTAAAATAAAAAGTTTTTTTTTTTTCTTTTTAAGATAAGGTTTTGCTCTGTTGCCCAGGTTGGAGTACAGTGGTCCAATCATGGCTTACTGTAGCCTAGACCTTTCCAGGCTCAAGAGATCCTCCTGCCTCAGCCTCCCTAGTAGCTGGGAGTATAGGTACAAGCTTCCATGCGTGGCTAATTTTAGAGGCGGGCCTCCCTACGTTATCCAGGCAGTTCTTGAACTACTGGGCTCAAGAGATCTTCCCACTGCGGCCTCCTAAAGTGTTGGGATTATAGGTGTGAGCCACCATGCCTAGCTCTAAGCTTCACTTTTTAAGAAAGCTAAAACCACAGAGAAACCATAACTAGGGGCATATGAGACACAAAAATATAAAACAGTAGATTTCTAGAAGTTTTAAAAAGAATTTGCTCCAATTTAATATTCAAGTGTAAAGAATAAAATGTAAAAAGGGATGTTAACAATGTCTGAAAGAGACATTTGAGATTATAAACAACTGTTTATATGGTAATTATATGCAACTGTTAGGTTTTTTACTACCTTTGAGCTTATAATACTGTATTCCTTAGAAATGGCTACTGTGGCAATGTTGTACCTAGTAACTGTTTACTTTAGAATTTTTAGTACTGACTACTAAATACAACATTTGTGGCTATATTCTGTATGTTTAATTCCAAATACTGATCTAGGCTTATTTGATTTTTATATACAAAATGTATAGCGGGCCAGGTGAGGTGGCTCACACCTGTAATCCCAATGCTTCAGAAGGCCAAGACGGGAGGACAGCTTGAGGCTAGGAGTTTGAGATCAGCCTGGACAACAAAACAAGACCCTACAAAAAAACTAAAAATAAGCTGGGAATGGTGCCTGTGCTACTTGGGAGGCTAAGGCAGAAGAAATGCACGAACCCAGGATTTCAAGGCTGCAGTGAGCTACGGATGTGCAACTGCACTCCACTCTAGGCAACAGTGAGACCCTGTCTCTATTAAAAAAATATATATATATATATATATATATATACAGGGGTTATATCCAGCGAATTCTGTTATCAAATGTTGGCAATTCACGGTTTCATCTAAAAAGACAAGAGCTAACAGCTGAATATTCTTAGGAACTTGTGTCAGCAGCCAGAAATACTTCCAGTTAATTCTGTTACCCCTGCCCCCAAAAAACCCTATTTCTTTTTAGTCTAGTAATCCTATTCACTTATTACACAGACTATTTTTCTGCCATGCAAAATATATAAAGGTGGTGAAACTACATTTTATGTAACACTAATTTAAATATCAAAGTGAGCACAAATTGATTAAAAACTAACAGTCTAATTTCATATACACAATGAATAACAATCTCTGAAACAAGACATGAGCCACAATCATAATTTTAACAGTAGATAAATGATAAGCAAAACAAAGTATTTTGAGATTCGATGCATTTTTTGTAACTTAAAGGTGGTGAAAAGGCTAATACATTTTCTCAAATGAAAATATAAGCCTGGGTATGATGCCATGCCAGACCATACTGTAGTATTTTATTGTGCACTCTGATATATCAGATTGCTACTTAAATTATATTAGTCACACACAGATATATCTGAAAGATTGCTATCAAGTGTCATTCATAAACTTACAGATACATCTTCATCTTCACAGAGGTCTAACTGTGCATTGATAGCAGAATCAGCCAATTCTGGAAAATGCTTAAAGAATTTTGGAATAAACTGAGCTGCTAATCGTTTCTCCTTAGTACCACCTTTCACACCATCCAATATCACTTGGTAGGCATCTTTATGCTGAAATGAAGAAAGCAGGGAAGACACATGATTTTGAAGGATGGGAAGCTAAGTAAAAGACCATAACAAACATGTTAGAGTGTGCTTTACATTTTTACACAGGCTAAGAAATAAGGCTTATTTTTGGAGGTTTACTGCTTAAATTGGACACTTATCTTCCCAATTCTGTTGTCCCTCCATCTTTGCTTTATTTTTGAGTTGTGGGGGACCGATGATTCTAATTTTAAGAAAAAAAGCAAATGTGTTTGTTAATATACCAATACTTTTTCATTCTAGTGATTACTGACTGACTCTAGCCATGTGACCGTATCACGCTTCAAAAATTTGTAATGGGCCAGGCGCAGTGGTTCACATCTGTTATCCCAGCACCTCAGGAGGCTGAGGTGGGCAGATCACCTGAGGTCAGGAGTTCAAGACAGTCTGGCCAACGTGGTGAAACCCTGTCTCTATCAAAATACAAAAATTAGCCAGATGTGATGGCATGTGCCTGTAATCCCAGCTACTTGGGAGGGTGAGGCAGGAGAACTGCTTGAGTTCGGGAGGTGGAGGTTGCAGTGACTTGAGATCACACCACCGCACTCCAGCCTGGATGACAGAGTGAGACCCTGTCTCCAGAAAAACAAAAAAAAAAAAAAACAAAAAAAAACTGTAATGATGGCCAGGGGCAGTGGTTCATGCCTGTAATCTCAGTACTTTGGGAGGCCAAGGTGGCTGATCACCTGATGTCAGAACTTCCAGATCAGCCTGCTCAACATGGTGAAGCCCCCACTACTAAAAATAAAAAATTAGCTTGGCGTGGTGGCGGCCGTAATCCCAGCTACTTGGGAGGCTGAGGCAGAAGAATCACTTGAATCTGGGAGGCAGAGTTGCAGTGAGCTGCAACTGTGCCACTGCATTCCAGCTTGGGTGACAGAGCGAGACTCCATCTTAAAAAAAAAATCGTAATAAATACTATAGAAATCACAAAAAATTGCACTATATTTACTTAATCATAAAAATTTACCTGTTTCCAATTAGCACTCTGAAGAAGGCGAAGGGAATACATTACTGAATTTAGCAATTCCAGCAATGTTAGGAAGGGCAGCTTAATTTTGCCTCATTGCAATATATGAAAGCTTTGACAATTCACTCCATATAGCCAGCCGATTTGGGATTAAGACAAATTCTAATGTCACATGTTTAAACTTTCTATTGGAAGAATATACTCAAAGTTCATTTGTTTCAAAAAAAAAAAAAAAAAAAAAAAAAGATCGCCAGGCGCAGTGGCTCATGCCTGTAATAGCACTTTGGGAGGCCGAGGTGGGTGGATCACCTGAGGTCAGAAGTTCAAGACCAGCCTGGCCATCATGGTGAAACCCCATCTTAGAAAAAAAAAAAAAATCACAAGTGCTGTCCTTCAAATACTCATAATGGGAGGAATCAGTAAGTTCCCAATCCTCCTTATGTACTTGCTTCCAAACCAGTCCTTTTATGAAATGACACTGATAAAGATGGTAAATAACAGTAACAAATACAGAAAGACTACACATCTATCTTCTGTTTGGACATATGAATAAAATTTAGTAACTGGAAAAAAAACCTTAAAAATTATAATCTTGACCAAATATATACACAGTATAGTGTTTACTATGTATAAGGAATGTTCTGAGTGCTTTAGACACGAGCTTACTTCATGCCATCGAGCGGGGAATGACCAATAAACATCCAATGAACAAGGGAACTACCAAATTTATTTTATAGTGATTCTTTTTGTGGATAATGCTATGGTAAGTGAAAAAATAAAGCAGGATGCAAAGTTACTGTTATACGAAGCAAAACAACTCCCAAATAACAGAAATTTCTGTGAGTAAGGTTAGCTTCTTCATGAAATGCAGATATATCAGTCTTCAGGAGTTATCACTGATAAGTGATTATTATAAACACATCAAGACCCCCATCTCTCTGAGAAATATAAAATTAGCCAGGCATGGCAGTGTGTGCCTGCAGTCCCAGCTACTTCGGAGGCTGAGGCAAGAGGATCAACTGAGCCCAGCAGATCAAGGCTGTGGTGAGCTGTGGTCACGCCACTGCTCTCCAACCTGACAGAGCAAGACCCTGTCTCAAAGAAAAAAAGATATATGACATACTTTTCACTGCAAACATTAAAACAACAACAACAAAAAAAATCATGGCTGACCACTTTACATTCCTGTGGTTTGCCTCAGACTTCTAGGCAGACTTCATAAAATCAAAGTTTGTTCTGACATCGTTACTTTTTGCAGGGTATCACAAATCTAATTTCCTTTAACTCAAACTTAAAGCTTTACTTACAAAGCCATTTGAAGAAACTTCTTACACTGTCCAAAATTAAATGAAAAAAACAAAAACAAAAACAAAACAAAACAAAAAACCCTGCCTAAAACAAACCTTCCTTCTGCCAAGAAAAAAATATTAAATCTGGAATCAAATAAAATGGAATCATTAGCAATACTTACTGAAAGTCTACCAGGGACTGAGTGATTCCTTGTCTATATCACAATAGGTGTTACTACTATTCCTATTTTTCAGATGAGGAAACTAGGGCTCAGAGAAAAATAAATACTTCCACATACGTTCGAGGGATTACAAACTTGGTCTGGCAGTGGTTTTAGCTTAATCACACAAGAAACGCTACTACAAGAGTGATATTTCATGAAATATAAGTCCAAGAAGCCTACACTCCAACCTTGCAAAGCTAGTGTACTCAATGATTGAAACGAGGAGGAATCAGGGTTTCGGCGTTATATAGATCTCATCAGCCTGACTGTCGTGGTCCTTTAACAGGCATCTCATACATTTTTTAACTTTTAAGATTTTGACAACGTAACATAAAATTAAGCATCTACATGTTAAAGTAAGTATATTCATAATAATTTGAAACAGAATTTTAAATAATGGTGGGCCACAGCTTGCTCTATTATGGCTAGTCAGGAGCCCTGGGCAGAGTGCAGCAAGACCTGAAGGAGTGGCAGAGGCAGAGTTGGGGAAAGGCAGGATGAACGCACAGGCAGAACATGGGAGTTACATGAGAAGATGACAGGACTGGAAGATTTGAGGTATGAAATCATTCCGCACTTAAATTTGTCATCTGCAGTTTGCTTATTAGAATATACGTGCTCATATATGTATGTATGTGTGTGTGTGTATGATAAAGTAAAAGTTCCCTCCACCACCCATTAGGGATAATCTGTGTAAACGGTTTTTCTTTTCTTTTGTAAATGGTTTCTCAGTTCCTTCCTTGCATACATTTCTTCAACTTTGAAAAAGAAATGACTACTGAAAGGCAAGGTACAGTGCAAGGAGAGAAGCAAAAAATAAAAATAAATAAAAATTAAAAAATAAGAGGACTAACCCTTGAGGCTTTATAATTTAAATATGGAAATAAATAATAAAATACAAGTCTGAGGTATTATTAATAAATACAGAATGCCAAAGGGTTCAAAAAGAGAAAGATTTGATCCGCTTGGTGGAAATTAGCTGAGAAAACCTCAGAGGGCTTGTGTTTACCCTTATATACTTAGAGGGCACTATTCTGAAAGGAGTATTGACAATAATGCGGAGGGAATAGCCTGTAGTGGCAGCAATCTGAAAAACTATAGTGCTCACCTCTCTGGTAAAGGTTGATAATCAAAATAAAAGTTAGAAGGAAGTCAAGACTGACAAACTCGAATGCATAATGCAGTCTCAGAAGTGTCTAGACAGGTATCTGCCAGGAAACTGAGTCTTGACCATAAATCTCCTAAATTGACATGAAAATCAGGCTTTGCTACACCAAGAACATGAACACTGTTTTCTCTCCTTAAAAACAAGTGAGGGCCGGGCGCGGTGGCTCAAGCCTGTAATCCCAGCACTTTGGGAGGCCGAGGCGGGTGGATCACAAGGTCGAGAGATCGAGACCAACCTGGTCAACATGGTGAAACCCCGTCTCTACTAAAAATACAAAAAATTAGCTGGGCATGGTGGCTCGTGCCTGTAATCCCAGCTACTCAGGAGGCTGAGGCAGGAGAATTGCCTGAACTCAGGAGGCGGAGGTTGCGGTGAGCCGAGATCGCGCCATTGCACTCCAGCCTGGGTAACAAGAGCGAAACTCCGTCTCAAAAAAAAAAAAAAAAAAACAAAAACAAAAAAACAAGTGAAACGGTGTCCTCTCCACTAAGTTGGTTTTTGCCTTTGTTAGTTAAAATTACAGGCAATATCCTAAAACCTACTGTTTTTTTTTGTGGTACGTTGTTTTAGGCATTTTCTCTAAAAAGGAGTAAGTATAACCCAACAGAGCAGAATTAATAGGCATTATCTTCGGTTCTCCTAAAATTTACAACATTTGAGCAGCCTGAGCTAACTACTACATCTCATTATGCAGAGATATTGTTTTAAATTGTTGCTTGACAGCTGTTAATACAGAAACCATTGATCACCCATAACCTACAGGGAATTGTGTAAAATTCCAGTGTCATATGGTAGGTGAAATGTATTAAATAAAGCATGAGTCCTCATTAAGGTCTAGACAAAAGTATCCTTTTTTGTTTTTCACAAACTTGTCTCTTAAATACCCTTAGTAAATAAAGAGTAGATTTTTGCTGTGAGAAAGAAATTTTGACCTCTTGGGGAGAACTCTCAATTCAATCTGGTTTTTATAATTAAAGATGACATGAGAAGGAAATGCAAGCAACTCTCAAAATTAAAGTAGGGGGATGGGACAACATTATGTATACGGTTTGAAAGGATTCTTAGGAGGATTCCTGACAGAATCACTATTCTAGCTTTCACCCTATCCCCCAACGTTGCAGAACAATTTGCCAGTGTTACCCAACTAAGTCAAAGATAAATTATACGATTGAGAGTAACTTCACTACGAGTTCTTTTTAGGAACAACAACAAATTCAAACTATAATTGACTATAGTTTTTATCTTTTTATTTTTAAAATTTTTTTGTTTGAGATGGAGTCTCGCTTTGTCACCCAGGTCGGAGTGCAGTGGCATGATCTCAGCTCACTGCAACCTCCGCCCTCGGGTTCAAACGAGTCTCCTGCCTCAGCCTCCCAAACAGCAGGACTACACGCGCATGCCACCGCCCGGCAAATTTTTGTATTTTTAGTAGAGGTGGGGTTTCACCATGTTGGCCAGGCTGGTCTCAAACTCCTGACCTCAAGTGATGTGCCCACCCAGGCCTCTTAAATAGAGGGGATTACAGGCGTGAGCCACCACAACCCGCAGTTTTTATTTTCTTAATGAGCAGAATACTCCTCCTTCTCAACCGAGCTACACACTATCCACATCTACAACAGAACATCAGTATACATTTCCCACTAATAAAAGTGAAATTCCCTACTGATAGGGAATGAAGTAGGGAAGAAAAAAATCATTTGATATTTGAAGCTGGTATATTCACAATTCTAGATTAAGCCACAATAAAGCTCCAACATGAAAATTTTTTTTACCGTTCAGCTCAGAAAGGTCCTATTTGAATTACGTTCAGAAAAGGGGTCGGGAAAGGTACTGCCACGACTTAGACTAGAAGCTTCCACTTTCTCCAAGACGGCATGCATAAGCAGAAAAATCACAAAGTTCTAAGCACTGAAAAGCTACGGCGTGGGATTTCTGAAACGATGATCAAGATTACCTCCAGGAGAGCCTGTTTCTTTTCCCAAGAACACACATACCCAACCACTTATCAAGTTTAATGTACTTCAGTATTTGAAAACTCATACAAAGAACCAATGGCTTATAAGAATAATTCAACACTGTTGAGAAACTGTGTGTCGGGGGCAAGCATCCCAAGAGAGCTCTTCCAAGCAACTCCATTCAGAAATGCACGCTCCCGCTCTCCTTCGTCCAGCCCGGTTTTATTTTCTTCAAACACGTTTCATTAAAAGAAATACAAACAAGAAACACAATGCCTTTTTTTTTTTTCTTTTATTGAGACGGAGTCTTGCTCTGTTGCCCAGGCTAGAGTGCAGTGGCAATATCTCCGCTCACTGCAACCTCCGCCTCCCGGGTTCAAGCGATCCTTCCACCTCAACCTCTTTTAAGTAGCTGGGATTACGGGCGCGTGCCAAGACGGCCGACTAATTTTTGCATTTTTAGTAGAGACGGGGTTTCACCATGTGGGTCAGGCTAGTCTAGAACTCCTCACTTCGTGATCCGCCCGCCTCACCCTCCCAAAGTGCTAGGATGACAGGCGTGAGCCACCGCGCTCGGTCTCACAGTGCCTATCGTTCTTATTTATCACTACACTCCCTCCTAACTGTACATTCCGGGAGAGCGCGCTTCCATCTGTACCTCCAGCGCTCGGCGCTCAAAACATGGACTAAACCCATGAAATCGTGAGCCCTCATCGAAGTCTGGACGAGGGTCCCTCCTCCGTTTCTCACAAACTTCTGTCTCCTAAATACACTTGAATTAGTAGCAGAACTTTGCCTCCAAAAAAACCACATCTTGACCTCTTGGAAGAAGACTCCCGATCTCATCTTGGAAGGACTGAGCTTCACCGAAAAGCAGAAAGGCTTAAGAGAATCCTGTACAGGAAAGCTCGGGAGGAGAACTGACGAGAGCACGAGCCGGCTGAGTTAGGGAACGCCAAGGTGGGAAAACACTGGGAGAGGGAGGCAGAGAAGCCCGGAACTCCAGCGACCGCGGTCTCGCTGGTGAAGCCGGAGTCTGCACTCCCAGAGAGGCCCACCCCGAAGAGACGGCCTCAGCAGGCGAGGAGCCCCCGGGAGGTTGAAGCCGCAGCTCCCGCCCGGCCCGGGGAGCGCGGCGAGCAGCGCTTTCGAGAGGCCGCGGAGCGCCGGGCCCTGCAGGCCGCCCGGGGACTCACTCACCTGACCCACTTGCTCCGTGGCATCGGCCAGGATGCCATAGTTGCGGTAAAGCTCCTCTACCGTCGGCATGGTGAGCGACAAGCCCAGGGCACGCTTCCGCTATCCTTCGCCTCGCCGGCGCCACCGCCGCCTCGGAACTTCTCCAAGCCCACTACCCGCACGATTACGCCTCCAGCTGCCGCCAGTGCCGCCTCCAGTCACCGCGCACAGCGCAGCTCCGCCCCAGACGTCTACGTAAAGACGCGCACGTCGAGAGCGGCCTTCAGTAGACGCCAATGCGCCGCCACGGGTTGTTTCGCCGTCTAGTGGTTGGAGGAGCAAAGAGCGGCAAGGATGATTGAATCAGCTCATTCGTTTTTGAAAGCTTGAGCAGGGCTGGACGTTCTTGATGGGAGGGTTGGGGGTGAGCAGGAAGGTTAATACAAAGCTAACTGCGTTTCTGTCCTTAGAAGATCTTACATATGAGAAGTCACAAACGGTTTCCTCCTGATTCAATAAAGGTAATGTTAATTGGTGGCAATACAGGGTAGTGGGTCTGGTGGGAAGCAAAAAACATTCAAATGCCATTTAAAAAACCTCTGTGTCCACCAAGCTAATCAAGTGTGGGGTCAAATTTGGCCTGCTGGAAGGTTTGCTTATCTTTGCTTGCTGCCAGTGTAAAGGATTGGGGCCACCTGACTATGTTCAATATCCAAGACTGTAATAAGTAAATGAAATCACATACAGTTACTGATAAGAATTTCTAAGATACAAGTTTAGATGAAATTATATACATATATATGTATATATACATATATATGTATATATACATATACATATATATATGGTAATTATTATATGTTATGTATACATCTAGCCGGGCGTGGTGGCTCACGCCTGTAATCCCAGTACTTTGGGAGGCTAAAGCCAGTAGATCACTAGAGGTCAGGAGTTTGTGACCAGCATGGCCAATATGGTGAAACCTGATCTCTACTAAAAATACAAAAATTCGCTGAGTGTGGTGGTGCACAGCTTAAGTCCCAGCTACTTGAGAGGCTGAGAGGCATGAGAATTACTTGAATCTAGGAGGTGGAGGCTGCAGTAAGGCAAGATCATGTCACTGCACTCCAGCCTGGGCCACAGATTGAACTCCGTCCGTCTCAAAAAATGACAAAGAAAACAAAAAGTTGTAAAGCAAGTATAAGATGATCCCATTTATGTAAAACAGACAAAGCACACAAAATAAAGTTTTGTGTGTATGTGTAAAAGGATGTTAAAGTTTTAAGACTGAAACATTGAATTATAATAGACTGTAAATTTCAAAGCCAGATCCAAAAATATACACAGGAAATGATTACAAAGGAATTCCCTGGCTCTTGTACTTCTCAGCCAGGTCGAGAACAAATCTCAAATCCTAAAAAGGATTAGACTGGGCATGGTAGCCGACAGTCCCAGCGATTTGGGAGGCTAAGGTAGGAGGATCACTTGAGCCCAGGAGTTCGAGTCCATCCTGGGCAACATAGCAAGACCACTGTCTAAAAATAAGAAATCAAGTGTAAAATTCAATGTTAAAAAAATTTGCAATTTGGACTGTTGTAGTGAAAAGGAAAAAAAAATTAGGGGATAAAATGAGAGGAATTGGTGATAAGATTTTTATTTTTATATTTTGGAGAAAGGTGCTCTTGTGAGTGAGTAGTTTGAGGTCAATGGCTGCCCCCTTCCCTCAAGTGTGGGGCCATTTTGAGGAGCCTGAAATATGGATCCAGGTGGTTGAGCGACACAAGGGACTGGACATGCCTGATAAGCTCAAGTTACCCATGGCTGCAGCGTGGAGGTGACCGTGTGGGGATGTAACCGGGTGACAGGAGCAGGGCTGTGGGGGTGTCCCAAAGTCTCTCACTGTTCCCCCATCAGATGTGTTTTCCCACGTCTTTGGGCTTCACTCACCCAAGAATGGGGAGGAGGCCCTGGTGGCCTGGTGAGCTTGTTCAAGTAACTGTTGGACCCAAAGAGCTTTGCAGAAAAGCAATTTATTAGGCAGAGAGAGGAAAGAGAGCGAGAGCGAGAGAGAGAGAGAGAGAGAGAGAGACAGACAGACAGACAGACATATCCCATGCTGTTGTGAGAGGGCATCCAGAGATGGAGTCCATACAGGTAAGGGAGTAGAGGGGGTTTTAACCATGGAGTAAGTCCCGCACCATTCAAGTCCTTGTCCAGTGAGAGGAGATTTTCCAAACTGCCTCTGGAGTGATTGATCTTTGACTCTGATACAGGATTGGTTGCCTGGCCCACAATCAAAGCTGCCTGCCTCCGAGATTTTGGTTTCTCAACGAAGGAACTCACCTGCGCTGTCCAGCTAGCCCTGGAGGTAAAATTAGACAAAGAACTCTAGGTGTCCGGAAGGGGAGGTGGATGGAGGCCTGGCGCTGGGAAGTTCTTGTCTTTGAAACCACACCCCTGTGGACCTCGAAGAGAAGTTAACATAGTCCCTCAGGGGTCTGCTGTGTTCCCAGATTGTGCTGGAGCAAGGGGATGGGAGCGATTCCCTTATAGCAGAGACAAGCCATAGAAAAGAGAAAGAGATTCTGGATTCATTTTGAGTCCTGCTCCAGGGGCCTTCTGCCTGAGAGCGAGAAAGCCCACATGGCAAGAGTCAATGGCGTCGGAAAGAGGGTGACGGGAGCAGCACATCAACACCTCACGGGAGTCACAGTTGGGAGTGGCCTCTAAAGGCCCCTTAGCATGGCCCACAGGACAGACCTGCTCTCTTTCAGACCGGAGACAGCCTGTGGCACTGCTCTGTCCAGAACTTTCCCAAGGTATTGTCCAGGTTCTACTCTCTCCTTTTTTCTTATGTTCCCCTCCCAAAGCATTTGCAAAGGAGGGGTCAGAAGCTCCCCACCAAACTGAGCGGAGGATACAGAGAAGAAAGGCAAAATGGGGCGCAGCCTCAGCTGGAGAAGACAAGAAGGTCTGATTGAAAATTAAGTTTGGATTCACGTGTTGGAATGGAAATTTTAATTTCTAAAGCAGAAAACGCCTGGGTCTGCCAGAATTTCTCTCTAGGGCTGCAATGAGATGAGCCTACCTGCTATGGGCTGGATGATTGCCCCCTTAAATTTGTATGTTGAAACCTACCCTACAAGGTGATACCATTTTTTTTTTTTTTTAGACGGTGTCTTGCTCTGTCGCCCAGGCTGAAGTGCAGTGGTGCAATCTCGGCTCACTGCAACCTCTCCCTCTGGGTTCCAGTGATTCTCCTGCCTTAGCCTCCTGGGTAGCTGGGACTACAGGCGGATGCCACCACGCCTGGCTATTTTTGTATTTTTTAGTAGAGATGGTTTCACCATATTGGTCAGGCTGGTCTCGAATTCCTGACCTCATGATCTGCCCATCTCGGCTTCCCAAAGTGCTGGGATTTCAGGTGTGAGACACTGTGCCCGGCGACTGCCTATTATTATTAATATTGTTATTTTTTAGATGGAGTTTCGCTCTTGTCACCCAGGCTGGAGTGCAATGGTGTCATCCTGGCTCACCGCAGCTTCCGCCTCCTGGGTTCAAGCAATTCTCCTACCTCAGCCCCCGGAGTAGCTGGGATTACAGGCGCCTGCCTCCACACCCAGCTAATTTTTGTATGTTTAGTAGAGATGAGGCTTCATCATGTTGGCCAGGCTGGTCTTGAACTCCTGACCTCAGGTGGCCCACCCACCTTGGCCTCCCAAAGTGCTGGGATTACAGGCATGAGCCCCCACTCCTGGCCACTGTCTATTTTTGATGCCCCATAGTTTATTAATAGTTTCTTGTAGGATATGTCAGTTGTTTCTCATTTTTCATTATTACAAATGCTGATAAACAGGTAATTTTTATTTTCTTCTTTGTGCTTTGCTGTATTGTCCAGATTTTCTACAAGAACTTTTGTAATTTTATACAGATTCTCCTTCCTTTCCATTGGATCTCTGAAGGGGTTTAGAGATCATGTTGTCAAACTTCCTCTATTCTTACAAAGGCAAAATTCAATCCAAGAAAAGAGAATTGGATTGGCTGAGTTTAGGTCACATGTCTGTTCTGCCCAGTCAGTTTAGAGCAGGAAAGCAAAGTCATTCAAAGCAAACATTGCTGCCAGGGGCCCACAGCTACTGATGGAGGAGTGTGGGGCTGTTCCCAGGAAATGAGGCCGTGAGGAGGGCATTGATTCCCTTGTGGGGGCATTTCTGTAGCATCTGCTATGGTTTGAATGGTTTGAATGTTTGCATCTCCTCTAAAATTCATGCTGGAACTTAATCTCCAAATGATGGTATTAAAAGCTGGATCTTTTAGGAAGTGACTCAGTCAGGAAGACTCTTCCCTCTTAAATGGGATTAAGGCCTTTTTGAAAGGGGTTTCACACAACATTTGGCCCTTGTTGCCCTTCTGTCCTTCTGCCACATGAAGACACAACAAAAAGGAGCTGTCTTGAAGCAGAGAGAGTAGCCCTGACCAGGCATTAAACCTGCTGGCCCTTCATCTTGGAGTTCTCAGCCTCCAGAACTGTTAGAAATAAAATTCTATTACTTACAAATCACCCAGTCTGAGGTTTGTTGTTAAAGCAGCACAAACAGATAGCATTCTCTGTTGATGGAGCAGTTGCAGGACCCTCTGGATTTCGTTCTGTAAAGCTGAATGCCTGAGTAGACTGTGTTTTGGTTCATCATTCAAGTATGTATCAAACATCCCCGATGAGCCAGGAGCTGTTTTAGAATGCGGCCAAGCTGAGCAGGCAGGAAGCTTACATTCTGGCAGAGGCAGAAAAACAATAAACAAAATACATGAGTAAGAGCTATTTGGTTTACTAAAGTAAAGCTATAACATCAGTATAGAGTAAAACCAGCCAATAGAAAAGCTTCATATATGGAAACTGTGGCATGTGACTGATGACCGTCTGGAATTAGCCTTACACTGTCTAGAGGAGATCTGAGTGGTTATCTGGTTCAGTGTTTGCCCTGGAAATCCACAGTGAGCATCTCTCCCTCTCCTTTTTTTTCTAGCTCTGTCACCCAGGCTGGAGTACAGTGGCATGATCACGGCACTCTGCAGCCTTAACCTCCTGGGCTCAAGTGATCTGTCTGCCTTGGCTTCCCAAGTAGCTGGGATGATAGGTGTGTGTGACCATGCCCAGCTAATTTTTAAATGTTTTGTACAGACAGGGTCTGTCTGCCTTGGCTTCCCAAGTAGCTGGGATGATAGGTGTGTGTGACCATGCCCAGCTAATTTTTAAATGTTTTGTACAGACAGGGTCTGTCTGCCTTGGCTTCCCAAGTAGCTGGGATGATAGGTGTGTGTGACCATGCCCAGCTAATTTTTAAATGTTTTGTACAGACAGGGTCTCACTATGTTGCCTAGGCTGGTCATGAGCTCCTGGTTTCAAGCATTCCTCCCGCCTAGCCTGCCCAAGTGCTGGGATTGCAGGTGACAGTGCCCAGCCCATCTCTTCCTTTTTGTTGCTTCCTTGTGACACTCAAATCTTCCTATTTTGTAGAGCAGTTGTTTGTATACAGCTCCACTGGATAATAAAACCTGATCAGGAACTACTTATTAGATGTTTAATAAGTGTTAAGGAAATGAAATAATAAACTAAAAGATAATAAAAATAGACCGGGTGCGGTGGCTCACACCTGTAATCCCAGCACTTTGGGAGGCCCAGGTGGCCGAATCATGAGGTCAGGAGATTGAGACCGACCTGGCCAATATGGTGAAACCCCATCTCTACTAAAAATACAAAAATTAGCTGGGTGTGGTAGTGCATGCCTGTAGTCCCAGCTACTCGGGAGGCTGAGGCAGGAGAATCTCTTGAACCCTAGAGGCGGAGGTTGCAGTGGGCTGAGATCGCACCACGGCACTCTGGCCTGGCGACAGACTGAGACTTCATCTCGAAATAAATAAATACATAAAAATAAAAAGAATTAGAACTTTTCCAACAACTGTTTATTATAGTATGACAAAAGCTACTGATTTCTTGGCAATAAGATTTCTTTTTTAACTTTGTTTTCTCTTCATTATTTTATTTTTAGGAAAACCATTCCCCGCTTTTCCTAACCTCCCCTTACCCCACCTACCTAACATCAGTGACTTTTGCCTCAGCATACTGTGGCATCTGGAGTGCTGTGGCTATCTTTACATTTGTTTATCTTGTAACTTTAAAATTGGGTTCGTCTATTAAATATTAGTTGAAAAGCTTAAAGGACCACCTCCTCTCTTGCCGGTTATTCCAGACCCTTTTTTTCTTTTTGAGACAGATCTCACTCTGTCGCCCAGCCTGGAGTGCAGTGGTGCTATCTCGGCTCACTGCGACCTCCGTCTCCCAGGTTCAGTCCATTCTCGTGCCTCAGCCTCCCAAATAGCTGGGATTACAGGTGTGTGCCACCACACCTGGCTAATTTTTGTATTTTTAGTAGGGACGGGGTTTTGCCATATTGCTCAGGCTGGTCTCGAACTCTTGACCTTTTATTTGGGACAACATCGGCCACTATATAGAGGTGTGACATTTCTGATGTATTTATTCTTTTTTTTTTTTGAGATGAGTCTCGCTCTGTCCCCCAGGCTGGAGTGGAGTGGCGTGATCTCGGCTCACTGCAACCTCCACCTCCTGGGTTCAAGTGATTCTCCTGCCTCGGCCTCCTGAGTAGCTGGAATTACAGGCATACACCACCATGCCCAGCTAATTTTTGTATTTTTAGTAGAGACGGGGTTTCTCCATGTTGGCCATGCTGGTCTCGAACTCCTGACCTCAGGTGATATGCCCGCCTTGGCCTCCCAAATTTCTGGGATTACAGGAGTGAGGCACCATGCCTGGCCTCTGCCAGTACTTTTTGTGCCTTATGTTTGGATCTGTCCTTTGCCTACATTCTGAGAGCTTTCGTTTTAATCCAATTTCCATCTTCCAAGAAGGTCTTTTTAGTTCTAACAGTTAGAAAAGAGATCATGGCTCTCTGGAAGAAATGAAGAAAGATTTCCAAATTAAGGTCTAGCTAGCTCTTAATTCAACTAATGATGATCATCATAGCAGATATACATTAAGTGCCTACTATGTGCATAATAGCATGTATGTTACAGTAAGAGCTAAACCTTGTGCAGTAACTGCTGTCCGCCAGGCTTTGTGCTAAAGTGCTTTTGGTGTTCCAGCTCGAATGATATTCATAACAACTTAATGTAAGATTACGTAACTTTATGTGACCCTGTCACCAGGGCCACACAGCTGGGGAGTAGAAGTTCTTGGGTTCGTACACAGGTAGCCTGGCTCTGATGGTTGCACTTCCATGTACTAAACTGCCTCTTATTTAAATATGTTTATTTCTGAGTCAGATGTGGAGCCTCTCAGTTCCTTATCAAGATACTTCTAACCTCTAATCCAATCTGGGTCTGGCCAGGGGAGCTTCACGTAATTATTAATACTATCTACTTCTAGGGTTGTTCTGGGCATTAAAGGAAATAGTACAGGCTAGTGCTTAGGACAATTCCTGCCCCATGATAAGTGCTCAGTCAATGTTCGCTCCCTTCCCTTGTACCATTTTAGATCTTACTAATTTATATTTTAAGAACGAATGATCTTGGTCACTGTCAGTTACTCTTCGGAGATAAATTTGTTCCCTCTGATTGCATCTCACATATGGGAAACTGGAGTGTATTCGTTTTCAGTGGCCGCCATAGCAAATTATCAGACATTCTCACAATGCCGTCACAGTTCTGGGGGCCAGAAGTCTGAAGTCCAGGTATTGCTGGCAAGACCACGTTGCTTCCAGAGGCTGTTGGGGAGATTCTGTTTCTTGCCTCTTCCAGCTTCTGGTGGCTGTCAGCATTCCTGGGCTTGTGGTAGCATCACTGCAATCTCTGCCTCTGTCTTCACACAGACTTTTCCTGTGTCTACCAGTTGAGGGTCCCCTTTGTCACAACACCTGGGAATTGACCTAGGTTCCTAAGCACTAACTAAGAATGGGGTAAGCAACTCACTGGAAAAGTTGAATTGTTTGTCTGAAAACAAGCTCCAGATGGACCACCTACTGAAGAACAGCTCGCCTACTGCTGGTCTGCTGCCCATGGCAATGCAGGAACCCCAGATGTTGCCATTACTGTCCTAGCTACAGAAGAACAGAGGTGAGAGACAGAGAGAGAGAGAGAGAGAGAGAGAGAGAGAGAGAGAGAGAGAGAGATCACCAACAGTTAAGAGCACTGGATAAGAAGGGTGACAGAGGAGATCAATGAAATATTATCCCTGGGACTTTGAGCAAGTTAATAAACTACTCCAAACCTCAATGCTACCATTTTAAAATGGGAGTAATAACATTGCTATGTCATAGGGCTGTTGTGAGGTTAAAATGAGAGCTCATTGTGCAGAACCTGTCACATAGTGGCTGCCTAATAATAATGATAGTATCATGTTTTGAATGTTTTCTCTGACGTCCTGCTGGGTATCCCCACTTTACAAGATGAAACAGGTAAGACTAAGACCAAGAGAGATGGCCAGGTGTGGTGGCTCATGCCTGTAGTCCCAACACATTGGAAGGCTAAGGCGGGCAGATTGCTTGAGCCCAGGAGTCCAAGACCAGCCTGAGTAACATGGTGAAACCCCAATATGCACCTGTAGTCCCAGCTACTCTGGAGACTGAGGTGAGAGAATCACCTGAGCTGGGCAGGTTGAGGCTGCAGTGAGCCATGATCACGCCACTGCACTCCAGCCTGGGTGACAGGAGTAAGACCCTGCCCCCTGCCTCAAAAAAGAAAAAAAAAATCAAGAGAAGAGAGATTATTAGTGGTAGAAATAATAATTATTATTTGAGATGGAGTCTTGCTCTGTTGCCCAGGTTGGAGTACAGTGGCTCGATTTTGGCTCGCTGCAACCTCCACCTCCTGGGTTCAAGCGATTCCCCTCCTCAGCCTCCCAAGTAGCTGGGACTACAGGCACGTGCCACCATGCTCCGCTAATTTTTGTATTTTCAGTAGAGATGGGGTTTCACTGTTTCACTATGATGGCCAGCCTGCTCTCAAACCTTGACTTCAAGTGATCCACCTGCCTCGGCCTCTCAATGTGCTGGGATTACAGGTGTGAACCGCTATGGCCTGTCAAATTACACTATTTTAAATTTTTAATTTTTGTGGATTAGGTACAGAATGTAGTGTATCTATCTTGAGGGGATAGATCCACTTCATTCTTTGTGATTATAACTATTATGCATCATATGCCTGTATCAGAACATGTCATGTACACCATAAATATAGACACCCATAATAAAATCGTGGGTACAAAGTAGTAGGTGTATATATTTAAAATAAATTTGTGGGTACATAGTAGTAGGTGTATATATTTATGGGGTACATGAGATGTTCTGATCCAGGCATGTGATGCATAATAGTCATATTAGGAAGAATGGAGTCTATCTGTCCCCTCAAGCATTTGTCATTTGTGTTACAAACAATCCCAATTATACTCTTAGTTATTTCATACTGTATAATTGAATTATTATTGACTATAGTCACCCTGTTGTGCCATCAAATAGTAGGACTTACTCATTTTTTTTTTTTTTTTCTGTTGCTCAGGCTGAAGTGCAGTGACTCAATCTCTGCTCACTGCAACCTCCACCTCCCAGGTTAAAGCGATTCTTTTGCCTCAGCCTCCTGAGTAGCTGGGATTGCAGGCGTCCACCACCATGCCCAGCTAATTTTTTGTAGTTTTGGTAGAGATGGGGTTTCACCATGTTGGCCAAGCTGGTCTCAAACACTTGACCTTAGGTGATCCACCCACCTCAGCCTCCCAAAGTGCTGAGATTACAGGTGTGAGCTGCCGCACTTGGCTGACTTGTTCATTCTTCCTTACTACTTTTTTTAATGTGCTTTGACCATCCCCATCTTCCCTCCCCCTCCCCCCACTATCCTTCCACAGTTGTGGAGTAACTGCTATCTGCCAGGCTTTGTGCTAAGTGCAAAGTGCTCTGCCTGCCCTCCTTCTGATCTCTGTCTCTGTGAGTTCAATTGTTTTGATTTGTAGATCCCACAAATAAGTGAGAACAGAGGCAGAAATTATTAGTATTAATGCTTTTTTGTCTACTCAGTTAATTTTACTCTTTCAGCCTCCTTTTTCTGTCTGCAGATAAGAGTAATTCCTACATTAGTATACTGTAAAGATTTAAAGGACAAAAGTACTTTGAGGGTGATCAGCTTGTTTTATTTTGAACAATTTTGGCTCACAGTTACTTAAACGTATTAACAGCTGGCATCACTTATTTCATGCTTTTGAAAAAGCCTTACATGTGTAGGGTCACTTTGTTTTGCACAGTGCTTAAAGCTCAGGAAATTTGCTCCGGATTTCTTGAATAGCTAGGGAGTCTGGAAGACTGGAAGGAAATAATTGAGAATTTCTCCTTGAGCTAAAGAAAGTCCACTTCGTCTGAGTTTTGGCACCTTCTTCAAAAGGCATTTTATATAGTGCAAAATGTTTCATATAGTCCACTACTGATCATTGGGACATTTAGCTGTTTGTGAATTAGCAGTAAAAAAGGTACAGTGGGCCAGGTATGGTGGCTCACACTTGTAATCCCAGCCCTTTGGGAGGCCAAGGTGGGTGGATCACAAGGTCAGGAGTTTGAGACCAGCCTGGCCAACACAATGAAACCCTGTCTCTGCTAAAAATAATTAAAAAAAAAAATTAGCCAGGTGCGGTGGCTAGTGTCTGCAATCCCAGCTACTCAGGAGGCTGAGGCAGGAGAATCGCTTGAACCCGAGAGGTGGAGGTTGCAGTGAGCTGAGATCACACCACTGCACTCCAGCCTGGGCAACAGAGCTAGACTCCGTCTTAAAAAAAAAAAAAAAAAGTGCAGTGGAGGCTGGGGCTGGTCTTACCTTCCTAGCATGGATTAATTACCAACCTTTAGGGTCTCAGGGGTGGAGAGAACCTGAAGCAGGAAGGGAGAGCAGCTGAGATGACACAGCAGCTGCTACTGATAACAATGCATTGGTAACAGTAACGAAAATGACAGCCAACGTATATTGAGTGCTTTCTGTATGCCATGGAGCTCCAGGCTAAGTGATTTCGTCATGGGATCTGCCTCTCTCTCCAGGTTTGGGAAGTATAGATTTAATTCTGGGCTATAGCAGAGAGATCATGAGGTTACATAAGTTGTCCAAGTTTATTCAGGTTTATTAATTGGTGATAGAGGCAAGATTTGAATTCAGCTCCTTTTGACTGACTCCAAAGACTAAGCTTTCAGATTCTTTTCTGTCTTTTATTTATTTGTTTTATTTATTTTTTATTTTTTGAGACGGAGTCTTGCTTCATTGCTCAGGCTGTAGTGCAGTGGCCTGATCTCAGCTCACTGCAACCTCCACCTTTCGGGTTCAAGCGATTCTCTAGCCTCAGCCTCCCAAGTAGCTGGGACTACAGGTGACTACCACCACTCCTGGCTAATTTTGTATTTGTAGTAGAGATGGGCTTTTGCCATGTTGGCCAGGCTGGTCTTGAACTCCTGACCTCAGGTGATCTGCCCTCCTCAGTCTTCCAGATTGCTGGGATTGCAGTTGTAAGCTACCGTGCCCAGTCTTTTTGTTCTTATTTTTATTAGAGACAGAGTCTCACTTTGTCACCCAGGCTGGAGTGCAGTGGCATGATCTTGGGTCACTGCAGCCTTGACCTCCTGGGTTCAAGCGATTCTCTTGCCTCAGCCTCTCAGGTAGCTGGGACCACAGGCACACACTACCACACCCAGCTAATTTTTAAAAAAAAATTTTCTCTAGAGGTAGGGTTTTTCTTCGTTGCCCAGCCTAGTCTCAAACTCTTGAGGTTACGAGATCTTCTTCCCTTGGCCTTTCAAAGTGCTTGGATTACAGGTGTGAGCCACCTTGCCCAGCCTAGCTCTTGGATTGCATAGCCTTACATCTTTTCCCATTATCCTGCATTGTAGCAACTAACTGGACCTGGATAAAATTCTTTCCTCTCTTAGTTTTCCCTTCCTGGAGAATGAGGAGATTCTATGCATCTTTATTCCTTCCATGCTCCCCATTAATTAATCAAAACAGACAGCAAGTACCTACTGCATGCAAAGGGACACGAGTTGGTATCAGTTTTATCCAGCAAGGCAGAATGGTCCCAGAATTAATTCCCAAATATGAAATGCAAAACATATTTTGGCTGTGTGCAGTGGCTCACTCCTGTAATCCCAGCACTTGGGGAGGCCAAGGAGGGAGGATCACCTGAGGTCAGGAGTTCAAGACAAGTCTGGCTAACATGGCGAAACCCCATCTCTACTAATAATACAAAAATTAGCTAGGCATGGTGGTGGACATCTGTAGCCCCAGCTACTTGGGAGGCTGAGACAGGAGAATTGCTTGAATGCAGGAGGCGGAGGTTGCAGTGAGCCAAGATTGGGCCACTGCACTCCAGCCTAGGCTATAGAATGAGACTCCATCTAAAAAAAAAAAAATTTAAAAAGTATGGACAATTTTTACATTTTAAAATTAAAAATGTAGTTCCTGTTTACTGAAGAAAATTTGAACCACAAAGAAAAGTACGAAGAAGGAAGTAAACATTTCCTACTATCCTATTCTCAGAGGTAACCACCTCAGTTAACCACTCCAGTAGGTTTGCTGAAAAAAATGAAAATGTCTTTCCTATTTCTTTTTTTCCTTTGAGACAGGCTCTCACTCTGTTACCCAGGCTGGAGTGGTTTTTCCTACATTAAATATAAATTAAAAAATATATATACATTAAATATATAGATATATATACATTAAAATATAAATTCTAACATAAAAAACATTATTTTCAATTTTTATTAGGGATATATAACGTTGTAACTTGTTTTTCACTTAAATCAGAAAACTTTTCCTATATTGCTAAACATTTTTAAAAACATTTCCTTTTATTGATGTATCATAATTTACATATTGATGGTGTACGTTAATTTACAGATCGATGGTGTACATGTGAGTGTTTGTTATCTGCAAAGAATGTGTAATGAAGTCAGAGTAATTGGGATGTCCGTCACTTTGAGGGTTTATCATTTTTATGTGTGGTATCATTTCAAGACCTCTCTTCTAGATACTTTGAAATATACATAATACGGTTGTTAAGTATAGTCATTCTAGTCTGTTATTAAACATTAGAACTTATTTATTCTATCCAACTCTATGTTTGCTCCCATAACGAAGTACTCTTCTTTCCCTCCCCTCCACACCACCATTCCCAGTCTCTGGTATTTTTCGTTCTATTCTTTTTCTCTATTAGACATCTATTAGATCAATTCTCTCTTTTTTTTTTTTTTTTTTTTTTGAGATGGCATCTCACACTGTTGCTGGACTGGAGAGCAATGGTGTGATCTCGGCTCACTACAACCTCCGCCTCCCTGGTTCAAGCAATTCTCCTGCCTCAGCCTCCCAAGCAGCTGAGATTAAAGACCCCACCACCACGCCTGGCTAATTTTTTGTATTTTTGGTAGAGATGGGGTTTCACTATTTTGGCTAGGCTTGTCTCAAACTCCTGACCTTGTGGTCCACCTGTCTTGGCCTCCCAAAGTGCTGAGATTACAGGTGTGAGCCACCGTGCCTGGCCCTAGATCAAATTTTTAAACTCCGGAGAGAGATCCAAGATGGCTGATCACTAACAGCTCGGGATTGTAGCTCCCACTGAAAGCGCAAAGAATGAGAGGACGCCACACCTTCACATGAATTCTTGTTGCTCACGCACCAGGAGATTCCCAGCGGAGGAGCCCCACGGGTCGCCAGCGCGACTCTTGTGACCGGCGAGGCGGTTTTGCCGGCGCCTTGGAGCGACGGTTCTTGGTGCAGAGTCGGAAAAGCACCATTAATCTTAACGCCGCTGATTTGGTCGGTGCAGTGGGTTGCTCAGATTTCGGCGCTGAGAATCAGTAAGTTGGACGTCCACTCAGAAACCTAATTACAAAGACGGTGAATTCAAAGACCACAGATGGATAAATTTATAACGAAGGGAGGAAAACGGCCAAAAAAGGCTGAGAATGCCCAAGATCAGAACGCCTCTCCCTCAGCGGGGGATCACAGTTCCTCATCAGCAACGGAACAAGGCTTGATGGAGAACGAGTGTGTTCCAATTACAGAAGCAGGCTTCAAAATGTGGATAATGAGAAACTTCTGTGAATTAAAAGAACTTGTTTTAACTCAATCTAAAGCAACTAAGAACTTTGAAAAAAGATTTGACGAAATGTTAACAAGAATACACAATTTAGAGAGGAATATAAGTGAATTGATGGAGCTGAAAAACACAATACGAGAACTTCGTGAAGTATGCACAAGTTTTAACAGCCGAATTGATCAAGCAGAAGAAAGGATATCAGAGGTCGAAGACCAACTCAATGAAATAAAACAAGAAGACAAGATTAGAGAAAATAGGATAAAAAGGAACGAGCAAAGTCTCCAAGAAATATGGGACTATGTGAAAAGACCTAATCTACGCTTGATCGGTGTACCTGAATGTGACGAAGAGAATGAATCCAAGCTGGAAAATATGCTTCAGGACATTATTCAGGAAAATTTTCCCAGCCTAGTAAGGCAGGATAATATTCAACTCCAGGTAATACAGAGAACACCACAGAGATATTCCTCAAGAAGAGCAACTCCAAGGCACATAATCGTCAGATTCACCAGGGTTGAAATGAAGGAGAAAATACTAAGGGCAGTCAGAGAGAAAGGTCAGGTTACCCATAAAGGGAAGCCTATCAGACTTACAGCAGATCTCTCAGCAGAAACCCTACAAGCCAGAAGAGAGTGGGGGCCAATATTCAACATCCTTAAAGAAAAGAACTTTCAACCCAGAATTTCACATCCAGCCAAACTAAGCTTCACATGTGAAGGAAAAATAAAGTTTTTTGTGAATAAGCAAGCACTCAGAGATTTCATCACCACCAGGCCTGCTTTACAAGAGCTTCTGAAAGAACCACTACACATATGAAAGGAACAAACAGTATCAGCCTTTCTAAAAAAATTATCAAAAAAAGCATCAATATAATGAAGAATTTACATCAACTAATGGACAAAATAGTCAGCTAATGGCAGTATTAAACTCACATATATTATTATTAATTCTAAATTTAAATTGACTAAATCCCCCAATCCAAAGACAGGCAATTTGAATAAAAAACTAAAACCCATCAGTATGCTGCATCCAGATCCATCTCACATTCGAGGATACACAAAGACTCCAAACAAGGGATGGAGAAAGATTTACCAACCAAACAGAGAGCTAAAATAAATAAATAAAAAGCAGAAGTTACAATTAAGCAACAAAGACCAAAAGAAGCAAAGAAGGACATTATATAATGATAAAAGGATCAATGCAACAACAAGAAGAGCTAAAGATCCTAAATATATACGCACCCAATACAGGAATACGCAGACATACAAGACTTATAAAGAGACTTAGACTCCCACATAATAATAGTGGGAGACTTCAACATTAATATTAGACAGATCAATGAGACAGAAAATTAACAACGATATTCAGGACTTGAACTCAGATCTGGAACAAGTAAATGTAATTAACATTTATAGAACTCTGCACTTTAAATATACAAAATATACACTCTTATCAGTACCACATCATATCAACTTAGAAGTTTAAAAGAAATCTTGGTTGGCTCCTTGTTTGCTATTCTCTTCCCTCATTTTCTTTCATGTCTCCATTATTAAGGACAATTATAGGCATACCCATATTTAGACTGCATTCTAGCCCGGGCAATAAAGCAATACCCCCATCCTCTCTCCTTCTTCCTCTTTCTCTTTCTTCCTCTTCTTTATTCTTTAAAAAAAAAAAAAAGAATTAATAATTTAATAATTTTAATTGAGGATAATTTTACATATGCACTAGGTACATAACAATGTTTTAGTACATATAATATATAGAGTGACCTAACAGGGTAATTAACATATCCATCATCTCAAACATTTGTTATTTCTTTTGTTGAGTACCTTCAATATCCTCCTTCTAGCTATTTAAAACTATATATGTTAATGTTAACTATAGTAATCCTGCAACAGTATAGAACACTAGAACTTATTCCTCCTATCTGGCTGCAGTTTTCTATTCTTTAACAAATCTCTCTCTATCTACAAAAAAAAAAAAAAAAAAAGAATGAGCAATAATTGCAAACTTTAGTGCTAGAGGCTGAAAAAGTTACCATCTATTATACTACAACTGTGTCATCACGCAGAATAGGTAAGAGAGAAAAAGCAGTATTTCATTACCTAACTAAAATATACTGTCATTCAAATGAAAATATCAGACATTTATTAATTACAAATTATATGCTACAAGCTGTTCTAAGTACTAGCTTACTTAATTCTTACAGCAACCCCATGAGATAAATAATATTTCATACTCATTTAAAGATTAATAAATGTAAGAACAGGAAACTTCAATAATTTGAATAGTTATATTCAAATTAAGTAGGGTTTGAACACAGGCAATCTGTCTCTGAAAACTGTTTTTCTCTCAGTGATATTAAATATGTTGCCAAAGTATGTTCCTAAGCCACAGAACTGCATACAATATTTTGCGGGAAATGCTTCTTGCATGCTGGCAGAATTGATTGGAAGTTTACAAAAAAAAAAAAACAAAAAAAAAAAAAAAAAAAAAAACTCCCACGTGAATGAGAACTTGTGGTATTTGTCTTTCTGTGCCTGCCTTATTTCACTTAATATAATGACCTCCAGTTCCATCCATATTGCTGCAAATGATATGATTTCGTTCTATTTTTCATGCTTGAATAATATTCCATTTTATTATGTACCACATTAAAAAAAAATCTATCCATTCATTGATGGGCACTCAGGTTGATGCCATATCTTTGCCATTGTAACAGTGCTGCAATAAATATGCAAGTGCAGGTATTTCTTTGCTATACTGATATCTTTTCTTTTGGTTAGATACCCAGTAATGAGATTGCTGGGTCATATGGTAGTTCTAATTTTAGTTTTTTGAGAACTCATAATACTGTTTTCCATACATTCCTACCAACAGTGCTCCACATCCTTGTTAGTATCTGGTATTTGTCTTTTTAATAGTAGCATTATAACTGAGGTGAGATGATAGCTTATTGTGGTTTTGATTTTCATTTCTCAAATGATGTTGAGCATTTTTCATAGAACTGTTGTCCATTTGTGTGTTCTCTTTTGAGAAATATCTAGTCCTGCCTTTTGCCTACTTCTTGATGGGATTATGTTTTTTAACTGTTGAGATGGTTGAATTCCTTGTGTATTCTGGATATTAGTCCCCTGTTGGATGAGTACTTTGTAAATACTTTCTCCCGTTCAAAAGGTTGTCTCTTCACTCTGATGACTGTTTATTTTTCTGTGCAGAAACTTTTTAGTTTAGTATAGTCCAATTTCTTCACTCTGATGACTGTTTATTTTGCTGTGCAGACACTTTTTAGTTTAGTATAGTCCAATTTGTTTATTTTTGTTTGCCTTTTAAGGTTTTAGTAAAAAAAATCTCTACCTAGACCATGTCCTGAGGAATTTTAAAAATATTTTCTTCCATTAGTTTTATAGGTTTGGGTCTTATGTTTAAGTCCTTAATCCATCTTGAGTTGACTTTTGCATATGGTGAAAGATAGGAATTTAGTTTCATTCTCCTGCACATGGTTAGCCAGTTTTTCCAGCACCACTTACTGAAAAGGGTGTCCTTTCCCAAGATATGTTATTGGTGGCTTTGTTGAAGATCAGTTCACTGTAAATACATGGATTTATTTTCTGCTTCTCTATTCTGTTCTGTCTGTCTACGTGTCTATTTTTATACCAATATCATGCTGTTTTGGTTACTGGAGCATTGTCATACATTCTGAAGCCAGGTAGTGCGATGCCTCCAGCTTTAATCTTTTTGTTCAGGCTCTTTTTTGGTTCCATACAAATTTTAGGATTTTAAAAAAATATTTCTGTGAAAAACGATGCTGCTGTTTTGATAGGATTGCATTGAATCTGTAGGTTGCTTTGGTCAATATGGTCATTTTAACAATCTTAATCCTCCCATTCCATGAACATGGGATGCTTTTCCATTTGTGTGTATTATTTTCAATTCCCTTCATTAGAGTTTTGTAGTTTTTCTAGTTGAGATCTTTCATCTCCTTGGTTAAATGTATTCCTAGGTTTTTTGTTGTTGTTGTTGTTTGTTTGTTTTCTTTTTGTTAGCATTGTAAAAAGGATTGCCTTCTTGATTTTTTTGTCTTTTCATTACTGGTGTATAAAATGCTTATGATTTTTGTATGTTCATTTTGTATACTGCAAATTTATTGCATTGATCAGTTCTAAATGTTTTCTGGTAAAGTCTTCTATTTTTTTCTGGATAGAAGATGATGTAATTTGAAAAAAGGAACAGTTTGACTCCCTCTTTTCTAATTTGGGTGCCCTTTATTTCTTTTTCTTGCCAGATTGCTCTGGCTAGGATTTCCAGTACTATGTGAAATATGAGTGGTCAAAGTAGGCATCCTTGTCTTGTTCCAGTTCTTTTGGAAAAGGTGCTCTACTTTTTCCCATTCAGTATGATGTTAGCTGTGGGTTTGTCTTATGTGACCTTTGCTATTTTAAGTTACGACCCTTCTATGCCTAGTTTGTTTAGAGTTTTCATCATGAAGAGGTGTTGAATTTTGTCAAATGCTTTTCTGCATTTATTGAGATAATCATGTGGTTTTTGTCCTTTATTTTGTTGATGTGATGTATTATGTTTATTGATTTATGTATTTTGGACCATCCTTGCATCCATAATATAAATCCCATTTGATCATGGGATATGATTTTTTTAACATGTTGTTGGATTTGGTTTCCTAGTATTTTGCTGAGGATTTTTGTATTTATATTCATCAGGAATACTGGCTGGTAGTTTTCTTTGTGTATGTGTGTGTGTGTGTGTTCTTGCCTGGTTCTGATATCAGGTTAATGCTGGCTTCATAGAATGCGTTAGGGAGCATTCCCTCTTTAATTTTTTTGGGCCAGTTTAAAAAGAATTGGTATTAGTTCTTTTTTGTACATTTAGTAGTAGTATGCAGTGAATCCATCCACTCCTGAAATTTTCTTTGTTGGGAGACTTCTTATTACTTATTCTGACTTGCTGTTTGTTATTGGTCTGTTCAGGATTTCTCTTTATTAGTGATTCAATCTTGGTAGGTTGTATGTTTTTTAGAAATTTATCCATTTCCCTTAGACTTTCCACTTTGTTAGTGTACAGTTGTTCATAATATTCTGATTTTTACTTCTGTGGTATCAATTGTGATGTTTCCTTTTTCATTTCTTATTTGTTTTATTTTATTTTATTTTTTGGTTAGTCTAGTTGGTGGTTTATCAATTTTATGATCTTGTAGTGAACAAAATTTAGTTTTATTTTTCCTTTGCACTGTTTTTTTTTAGTCTCTATTAAGTTCTGCTCTGATCCTTGTTATTTATTTCCTTCTACTAATTTTGGGTTTGGTTTGTTCTTGCTTTTCTAGTTCCTTGTGATGCATTATCATTTGATGGTTTATTTAAAATCTTTCTGTTTTTTTTCTTTGATGTAAGTGTTTATTGCTATAAATTTCTTCCTTAGCATGGCTTTTGCTATGTCCACAGATTTGGTATGTTGTATTCCCATTTTAATTTGTTTCAATGAATTTTTGAATTTTCATCTTAATTTCTTAATTGACCCAATGATCATTCAGGAGCATATTGTTGAATTTCTATATATTTGTATAGTTTCCAAAGTGCCCCTTGGTATTAATTTCTAGTTGTAGTCTGAGAATATACTTGATATCATTTTGATTTTAAAAAATGTATTGAGACTTTGGCATAGTATATAATTGCTCCTGGAGAAAGTTCTATGTGTTCATGAGAAGTGTGTCTACTCTGCAGCTGTTGGATAAAATGTTCTGTACATGTCTGCCTGTTAGGTCCATTTGCTCTAAAGCCCAGTTTAAGTCCAATGTTCTTCATCCCTGTCTAAATGATCTGTGTAATGCTGAGAACGAGGTGCTGAGGTCCCTCACTATTATTGTATTGCTATCTCTTTCTTTAGCTCTACTAATATTTTCTTTATGACTTTGAGTGCTTCAGTGTTGGGTGCATATATATTTAGAACTGTTATAGCCTCTTGCTGGATTCACCCCTTTATCATGAAATAATGACCTTCTTTATCTCTTTTTATGTTGTTTTTGACTAAAGTCTTTTTTTTTTTTTTTTTTTTTTTTTTTTTTTTTTTTTTGAGACGGAGTTTCGCTCTTGTTACCCAGGCTGGAGTGCAATGGCGCGATCTCGGCTCACCGCAACCTCCGCCTCCTGGGCTCAGGCAATTCTCCTGCCTCAGCCTCCTAAGTAGCTGGGATTACAGGCACGCACCACCATGCCCAGCTAACTTTTTGTATTTTTAGTAGAGACGGGGTTTCACCTTGTTGACCAGGATGGTCTCGATCTCTCGACCTCGTGATCCACCCGCCTCGGCCTCCCAAAGTGCTGGGATTACAGGCTTGAGCCACCGCGCCCGGCCGACTAAAGTCTTTTTTATCTGATATAAGTATAGCTACCACTGCTCATTTTTGGTTTCCATTTGCATGGAATAACTTTTCTCATCCCTCTACTTTCAGTCTATATGTGTCTTTATAGGTAATGTGTATTTCTTACAGGCAGCATATGGCTGGATTATGTTTTATCCATGTAGCCAGTCTATGTTGATTTCAGCTGAGCTGGTTGCTCACTTTTTTCTCCTTCTGTGCCTCAGGTATTTCCTGTAACTTCTCTATTGGACTCTGGTGTTCTCTCCTAGATGTCCTATTAGAGGCATGATTATCTATTCATAATTTTGGTTCCTCATTCTGGAAAGGGTGAGTGTCCAATGTCTCTAGTCAGCCATCTTGAACCACGATCCTCTAAATATAGTTTTTACATAGCTACATTAAATGCCATTTTGTTATAACTTATTTAATCATTCCACTGTTATGAAGACTTTAGGTTGTTCTGTATTTCACTATTATCAACAATGCTTGATGGACATCTTTCTACATACTTCTTGGATTACATCTCTGTTTATTTCTTTGTGATAGATTACTATAAGTGAAATTACTTAAGAGAAAAGATAAGCTCATTTTTCAAGTCGTTTAGATCATGATGCCAAATCACTCTTTAGAAAGATTTGCCACTTTCCAGTCCCGTTAAAGCGTTGTTCTAAGAAGACTTTTTGTTTTTTGAGAAGAAGTTTTGCCTTGTCTCCCAGACTGGAGTGCAATGGCGCAATCTGGGCTCACTGTAATCTCTGCGTCCTGTGTTCAAGTGATTCTTCTGCCTCAGCTTCCCAAGTAGTAGGGATTAAAGGCATGTGCCACCATGCCCGGCTAATTTTGTATATATATATATTTTTTAATAGAGACAGGGTTTCTCCATGTTGGTCAGGCTGGTCTCGAACTCCTGACCTCAGGTGATCTGTTAGCCTTGGCTTCCCAAAGTGCTGGGATTACAGGCATGAGCCACCATACCAGGACCTTTTTTTTTTTCTTTAAAAAAAAATATATATATAGGAAGTAAAGGCTTTCTTTCTCCTTGAGTTTTGATTTACAGACTTGATATTTCTGGGCAATTTCTCTACGCATGTCTATTTACTGTTTCTGGAGAAGATGCCAACATGGCGGCCAAAACGCTGCCATCTCTCTCTGAGTATCCGCCTGTGACTAGCACTTTTGGCTGCATGTGATGGCCACTTTTCTATGTGACAGAACCTGCCTCTGACTGCATATGCCAGTTTTTCATTTTTCTAGCCTCTCTTGCCAAGTCTTGGGCATATGATTTACCCTGGCCAATGAAACCAGAAGATAATTCAGGACTATGAAGAGAAAGATTTTCAGTCCTGATCAAAGGGTAACCTCCTTTTCTCTCAACCTTTGAATGTCTTCGTATGGGAATACAATTGTAGGACCTGTGGAAGCCATATTGTGACTGTAGAGGGAAGGCCAGGAGTCAAGACTAATGGTTGGAAGACAAATTGTTGAGGCGCAGAACATGATTCTCCCAAATACGGCACTTCAGGGGGTGCTGAGTGCTTTGAAAATCGAAAAGCCTCAGAAATAAGCCTCAGAACCAAGGTCTCCCTCTCTTATCTTCTACTCCCTCCCTGTCTCTCTGATTCTCTTTCCCAAAGCACCCGGAGGGACTCTTTGTAGAACTTTCTTATCTAAGAAAGCTTCTTTCCAAATGAAACACAATTGTCCCTCCATAGGAATGTCATCAAATAACCAGGAAAGATCAACCACTGGAGGGGAGAAGATTAGGAGTTGTCACTGTATCCAGAGGTACTTCTCATCTGTTCTGAGGGCAGCTCTGAGCGACTACCTGGGGACTTTATCTGCATAATGAGGCAACCTTTGTTCCTGGCAGTTCTGCCCCTCGCCTCCCTGTAACTTGTCCCATTCAGCTTCCATAAGAGAATCACAAGATAATGTCTGTCTCCCAGGTCTATACACTTCTCTCCTAGGAAGGAAGTATTTAAACTTTGATCATCTGGTCCCACTTTGAGTGTCCTATTTTGTGTACGGCTTTGTGCTTATGCATGTTAAATAAATTTTGTATGCCTTTTTCTCCTCTTAATCTGCCTTTTGGCAGTTCATTTTCAGTGAAACTTTAGTAGGCAAAGGGAAGTTTTCCCTTGTTTCCTACAAAGTACTGGAACTATCCTTTGTTCTTTGAATTTTTTGTTATGTGCAAAGAAAAACGAATTGTCCTTTTTTTTTTTTCTTTCTTTCCTTTTTTTTTGAGATGGAGTTTCGCTCTTGTTACCCAGGCTGGAGTGCAATGGCGCGATTTCGGCTCACCGCAACCTCTGCCTCCTGGGTTCAGGCAATTCTCCTGCCTCAGCCTCCTGAATAGCTGGGATTACAGGCACGCGCCACCATGCCCCGCTGATTTTTTGTATTTTTAGTAGAGACGGGGTTTCACCATGTTGACCAGAATGGTCTGGATCTCTTGACCTCGTGATCCACCCATCTCGGCCTCCCAAAGTGCTGGGATTACAGGCATGAGCCACCGTGTCCAGCCTTTTTTTTTTTTTTTTTTGAGATGGAGTTTCTCTTTTGTTGCCCAGGCTGGAGTGCAATGGTGGGATCTTGGCTCACTGCAACCTCTACCTCCTGGGTTCAAGTGATTCTTCTGCCTCAGCCTCTCGAGTGGCTGGGATTACAGGTGCATGCCATCACATCCACCTAATTTTTGTATTTTTAATAGAGATAGGGTTTTGCCATGTTGGCCAGACTGGTCTCAAACTCTCGACCTCAGGTGATCTACCTGCTGTGGCCTCCAAAAGTGCTGGAATTACAGGCATGAACCACTGCACCCGGCCTGATTGTCCTATTTTTAAATGTAATTTTAATCAATTGATTTGTTATTTGTAGTTGCAGGCACTTTGATTTCTCTCCTTATGTGAGCCAACTACTGTTACTTCTAGTTCATTCTCCATATCATACTCACTAGTTCATGGCTACACTAGTCGCTGAGAGGGGAGAGGAATCAAATGATGAACAAGGCAAGCATTACTCCTGTAGTTATGGAGCTTAGGGAAGGGAAACAGTACATAAATTTTAAAAATAAAGAAAATGTCGATAGGTGTCATGATAGAGAATGACAATGGTGAATACACTGTCTAGGAAGGTGTTTCTGAAAACAAAACTTTTGTGTTAAAACCCAAAGAACAAAAAAGTACCAGTCACTGGGAGAGTGTTTTAGAAGGAGGAGCTATTTTTTTGACCAAGTCATTTAACTTCCTAATGCCTCAGTCTCCTTATTTGTAAAATCAGGATAACAATGGTACTTACGTTAAAGGTAGTATTATGAAGATTGAATGAATTCATAATGTAAAGTGCTTGGATAATTGCCTGGAACATGGTAAACCTTTTGTAAATGTCAGCTGTTGTTGTTGTGGTGGTAGTGACACAGGAGTTTTCCTGGTCACTTTGCCAGCTGGGGAGTTCTGGCTGGCGACACCTGTGCCTGGGCCTCACTCAGGCATGCTACCTGCCACACCTGCCACAGGAAGTGGCCTCACCATTTGGCCCACCTGGGCTGCACCTGGCTTGTGCACTGGCTTAGCCCCAGCCTGTCTGTGTTGTAGCTCATACCTATATTTGGCCATTCTCAAGCTGTCTTTCATCCAAGAAAAATGAGGATATGTTGACAATGGAAAGCCGAGGAAGGCGGAGAATAATTTTACTGAGCGATGGAACAGCCCTCAGCAGAGAGGGGACATGGGGATGGTCACCCATCTGAAGTCTGGTGGTTTCTTCCCCCAGTGTGGCTGGGTCCTGGGCTTTTATGAGTACAGATGGGTGAAGGATGTTGTTGGAAAAGGCAACATTCAATTGGCTAAAAAGCATTATTCGGAAACAACCAACTGGGAAAGGGAGGGCAAACGGGAATGGAAGTTTTCACTCCAGATCGCGTTTTTCACCCAGAACCAGCAGTCCAGTCTTTCAGGCTTCAGGCTGTTTTTGGCTTGAAGGTGGGGGTTTCACTGGGGATCCACTCCTATCTGCCTGGGCATTTGTCTGCCTCCTCCCACTATAAGTTGTGGTGGTAGAGGGTTCCATGAATTCCCAAAGACTTGTACTTTCACTTTATGATCACTTCTGCCTCCAGCTCCTGTGTGCGGTGGCACAAGCTGTCTCTAGTTCTCCCTGTGTTAACCTGTGTCTCGACATGCAGCCCCTTCCACCTCTAGCTTCCACCAAAACAATTTTTCTTTAAACCACAAGCAAACAAACAAATGAACAATAAACAAAAGTGTGTTAATAAATAATAAAAACAATTCCATTCTTGCTAAACATTCATAGATTTTGAAGCTCTATTGGAGACTTGAAGAGATCACAAGAAAGGAATATATTAGCATGCAGACATCCATCATCTTCTTGTTTTTCCCCTTCCCTTTCTTTCCTCTATCTCCTTCTCTGGAGCAGAATAGTTTCTTTCCTCATCTAATGCCCAGAAGCTTAGTTTCTTTTTTGTTGCTTGAACATGTCATAAAAGCTTGCTCTTTGCACCAAAAGCCTGTCCGTGATGCTGTGCTGTTACTAAGAAATAAAGTCTTGTTATATTAGATTGCGTTTTGTTGCAGTAACAAACATCTCCTAAATCTTGGTCGCTTAAAACGAGATTTATTTCTTGCCCATTCAAAGTCTCCTATGGGGTTGGATGGAGTTTCAGGGCATGTGATGGCTTAGTGTTGCACTCTGTCTATGTGTGCTGTGAAAATACTGCAGTGGGGTAAGAGTGAGGTGGATAGTTGGGCACTGGCCATTCAATACTTCCACTTGGAAGTGACAGGTTCCTTCCTGTCATATTGCACTGGCCGGAGAAAGTTATGCAGCTACCTCTAACTTCAAGTGGCAGGAAAGTACATGCCTTCCTTATGCCTCAAAGGAGAGGGAAACAAGGTATTGGCAAGCAGTGTTAACATCTGGTGAATAAATGATCTTGACTTCATTTCATTGACACAAAATGAGATGCTAACAGAGCCAGGATAAGAATCTAGAACTCTGGCTCGCTATCTGGAAGCCTTCCCACTGGAGGTGGTGGTGATCAGTTACTGTAAGTTTTAGATACTTCTCAAGAGCTTGAGGTCTGAAGCAAGACTAAAGTCAACATTGTCCATACTACCTCAAGTTAGCAAGTGCAGAAACCTCCACTTCATTTGCACAAGTGTGATTTTATTTCAAAACCGGGTGTAATTATTTTGGGCTTCTTTTTGGGGGGGGCATTTCATCTGCCTTGAATTGAATAGTCTTAGAATGCATTCAAATGTACCATGTAGAACACAAAAACTCATTACCGTCTTCGCTGGGAAAGAATCAACGCAACATTGTAAACTCATGTGAAAACCATTGTCACCAAAGGACTTTTAGAAACATTGTTGAGTAAATGCAATCAATCTAATTGGGCTGGGCATGTGGGAGGGGTTCAGTAAATATCTGCTGAATGAGTGAAAGAATGAACTCTATTTTCCAGGCTTATTACACGTAGTTATTCAACCAAAAAACACTAAATGCCAACATGGTTTATGGTTATCTTGATGGCTCCAAGGAATCACACCTCCCAGTCTTTGCACCTGTGTAATGAGCCTCCACGTTAATCCTGGGCTTGCTCAGGTGACTAGCTTTGGTTGATGGACCATCAACAAGCACGATGCAATTAGAAACTTGATAGGCCTTTGTGTACTGGGGTTTGTCTTCTTGTAAAGCTGCCTGGGGGAAAACCCAGATGAAAGACGACTGGGAGGGAGAGACTCAGCTGCTCCAGCTTCCTTGGCAAAGCCCACCCCCTGGCTGACCCTACAGTTGAATTCAGTTGCCTGAGAGCCCGGGAGAAACCAGCAGCAGGACAGCCCAGCCAAACCAAAGACCTGTGAGATACAACAAATCATTGTAGGCTGGAGGTGAGCAAACTTTTTCCATGAAGGGCTGGACAGTAAATATTTTGGGCTTCAGTTTCTGTTGCAACTGAAATGGGAGAGTTCCCTGATTCCCCTCGCAGGACCTCTGACAGAGGCGTGGCTTGTCTGTTTGGTCGCCCACCAGCTCAAAGCCCTGAGGGAAGCATCCAGATGGGCAGGTGCAGAGGACGCGGCAAGTGCTTTGGGCTTTTGGTCCTTGGCGGTGTCTAGGGGTGGGTACCTGCAACCCCATGTTACAAAGCTCTTTTAGCTTTGCCATCTGCCAACAGCTGAGTGTTAATCAGCTCAGTGGACCCTCTCTGCCTTACCGCAGAGGCAGAGGGCCAGTGTGACAGCCTTTTGTATCCCGAGCTCTTGCCCAGTGTCCTGAGAGAATTGGATCACATACGGGCTTGAAGGATGTGTGCAAGGTTTTATTGAGTGGCAGAGGTGGCTCTCAGTGAGATCGTTGGGGAGCCGGAAGATGAAGAGTTGGGGTGGATAATCTTCCCCCAGAGTTCAGTCACCCAGTGACTGCCCGGGCCAAACTCTCCTCAGTGTCCACACGTCCTTCTTTTTACCTGTTCCTCTGCCATGTGGTTCTGCTGTTGCTGCTCTGCTGGTCTCTGCTGCTCCTCTCGACATTCAGCTGCTTGTGTGTGTACGCACTAAGGTCTTAGGTTTATATGGGCATAGTATTGGGTGTGGTGGGCCAGAGTGGTCTTGGAAAATGCAACATTCAGGCAAGAAAACAGGAGTGCCTGTTCTCACTTAGGTCCACTGGCACAGGCCCAAGGGTGGATCCCTCATCAGGGACCCTGCCCTTCTCTACCCAGCACTTCCCTGCCCCCTCCTGTATTGCAACTACTGAACTATGCCATTATTTTGCCATTGCAGCATGAATGCAGCCATAGATGATACGTAAACAAATGGGCATGGCTGCTTTGTTTTCAGAAACAGTGGCGAGCCGAACTTGGCTCACAGGCTGGGGTTATTGACGCTGTTTTAGGCCCCCAAGTTTTGGGAAAGTTTATTTTGCTACAAGAGATAATGGAAGTATCCTGCCATATTCTTCTCATTATTCAAGGTATCCTCATTTCTGAGAACATTCCACAGCTATGACTTCACCCGTGATGACTCCCTGGTGTGAAATGCCCTCGTTTCTTAGGCCTGGCCCTAGGAAAATTGGAAAGTCAGCAGCTTGTGTTTTTAGCCTCCCCGTTGAAAGATTACAGGGGAGCCAAAAAGCAGTGGTTGTTTCACTGCTCCTTTCACTAGGTGGAGAAGGTGCCAGTTGGTAAGTTCCAAATGAGTGGTAGAGACTTTCTCCTGTCCCAGAACCCCATGGCTCCATGAAGTCTGAACAGGGTGACTTAAGACTGCAAAAGAGGCAGTGTAAGGGAAGCTTCTTAGCCAGACGGTCTTGTTATATCATTAGACAAATTCAGTTGTCCTAGCAAAATGATGGCTTCTGACCTGTCAATTCACATGTTGCCCAGAAGTCTCAGATATCCTGGAATTTCTGCTAGAATTCCTAGAACTCTCAGTAATGGTCTTTAAAAATCAGAATTATTGTATAATGAAGGGTTAATCATTAAGGAAATAGAGTCCCACCTCCTTGTTACTTCGAATTGGCCACATAGCTGGTGGATAATAAGAGTGCTGATTCCTGAGTCCAGATGCCTAGAAGCACCTCCTGCTCCCCGCATCCATTTAGTGACCACATGAGCTTGGGAAAATAATACTCTAAGTTCAAGTTTTTCATTTATAAAGTGATGATAGTAGTAGTATTTATCTTTTAGGATTTTTGTGACAATGGAATGATATAATTCTCATGTATTTATCACCGTGCCTGGCACATACTAAGTACTCAAATACCCGTGGCTATTAAAATTATTAACTCGCTGTCCATCAACTCAATAAAGTTTCCCAATTCCTTAGATTTTATTATTTCAGTCATTTCCTGAAGTGTTCTCACCTCTATAACTCATTGATTTGTTGGAAAAATTTTGGGAGTCAGCCACACAGTAGTAATTAATCTCAACTTAAGCAGGAGGAGAGTGAAGTTGGGGTGTTAGGTATTCTTCTGTTCCCCCAGTTGTCTTTGTTCTTGCTCAGAGAAGCTGGTAGGAGATGAGTATTATTGTTCCATATCATCGGACTCAGGGGAGTGCAAGGAAGAATTAACATTGAACTGTTGCAGGGTAGTTCCTCAAGAGGCAAACTTTGAGAAGATTTGAATGAAGGAAGTTGATCGGAGTGTGTTCTCTGGACCATCTGTTGGGAGGTAAAGGAAGCGGAGAAGTTGGCCATGATTTCATTGAAACAAAGACCTCAGTCATCCCTTTGTAGCCCTGAGGCTAGAAAGACCCTGTAGTGTTGACCCAAATGAGGCAATCAATTGGGCTTTTATACCCACCGTTGATGAATTTTTGGTTGTGGGCCATCTCTGGTAAGGACAGGGACACTGTCTTCAGTTGGGAACAATGATCAGAGGAGGACTCAGCTGTCAACACTCTACTGAAGGTTTTAGGGGCCTGGGTGACCTCCCACAGCATTCCCAGCATACAGCTTCTACTAAGTGCCATGAATGGCGGTTAGAACTTCCACACACATAATTTCATTCACACTTCACATCTCACAACTAAATTGTGAAACAGCCAGTGAAGAGAGCTATAATATTTTTAGTGCCTTCTGTATGTCAGGTGGTTTACAACTCTTAGTTCATATAATTTTCCTAACAACTTGTCAAGGTTGGAATTATTTGCTGCCTTTTCTATGGTAAAGATAAACTTAGGCACATTAAAATTTTAACAACTTTATTTAAACAAACATCGATTCATGAATTACGCAGCACCAAACTGCAAGTGGCTCAGGATTCCACTGAAGGGACCCAAGGGGAAAACTTTTATTCTGCATATGCAGAAGCAAGGCAAAGAAAATACCGGGTTAAAATGAAGCAGTAGTCTTAAAGTCCCTAGTGAGAGGTCAGTTGTTGGTTTCTGATTGGCAACCCCCTAGTTAGGAGTTAATCGTCAGTTTCTGATCGGTAAAGCTTAAGATTTGTTTTTCTAGGATATGACCCATTCAGGTTGAGTTGGGCTTTGGTTTGCTTACATAAAAATTCAGAGAGTTAGAGCTGCCGTGGTGTCATGGATTCCCCATTAATTATCTTAACAGATAGAAGAGAAATTGGCAGTTCAGAAAAGCCAAGCTATCACTCAGGATCTGAACCCGACTCTGTCCGACATCAAAGGTAGTGCTGTTCCCACTGGGGAGTACAGATTCATGTTCTAGATGAGGAACTTGAGGTTTAGGGAGGTTAAGTGACTTTCCTGAAAATCAGAGCTGGCGGAGAGCAGCGTTGGGGCTTGAACTCAGGTCTGCTGTTTCCCAGGCACCATCTGCTTTGCGGGAATGAGAAAGCTGTGCCCCGGGAAAGATGAGAAAGACCATGATACGGTCGGAAAACAAAAGGCAGCTAAGATGAAGCTTAACTTCTCTTAACTCTTTTAAGTGTCCCTAACACTTCAAGGCATCAAGACATTTCCTGACAGCTGCAATTTATCAGCTTTGTGCATTTCATTAGGGATGGGAGAGAAGGATTTCAAAATCTGCCTCTCTAGCCTACCGCACTCCCCCCGCACCGCCCCCAGCCCCTTGTACTCCTGTGTCAGCCTCCAGAGACTAGACACAACTTTGAGTTGGGGGCTAGAAAGTTAAGTAATTAAAGTCGGGATTCCTTTGGCTGCGCTCGTTGCTGCGCGTGGGGGCCACTAGATGGCGCTCACCGCCTATTCCTGAAACTCCAGCCCGTCCGCGGGGAGCTCGGGCGCCTCGTTCTTTCCGCCTGCGCTGTAATAACCGTATTAATTGCGAATCGTTATTAAGAAGTTACTATGCGTCTAGTGAATTACTGCGCTAAGCGCTTTACATGAATTATCTCATCTAATCCTTACCATAACCCTTGAAAGCGGGCAGTTATCCTTCATTTGCAAATGAGGGTAAGTAACTTGCCCGAGGTAGCAAAGCTGATAGTCTCCGAGTCAAGCCTGGTTTCAGCCTGGTCGTCTGACCTTAGAGCTTTGAGCTGCACGTTCGATCGCCTCTCCGGTCCTTCTGTGATGGATGGCGGTGAGTGCTTGCTTTGTGCCTGATGCCACGTGACAGCTGCAGGTAGAGGACCCAGGCCGCGAATCTCAACCTTACTACATTCTCTTTCTGTCTCTCTCTGAGTTACCTTCTGAAGATGACAAAAATGAAAATATCGAACCACTCAGACTCACTGGGGCCCTAGGCTGATTATGGAGCCACCCTAAGATTCTCCCCTTGAGCTTTGAGTCAAATTCAGATTCAAATCTCAGTTCCATCCTTTACTGGCTCAGTGTAACTTTGGCTGAACTTCTCTCCAAAATAACTGCTTTCGGCTCTGCTCCCTTGGCCTTAGAAACACAGTCACAGTCCCCAATCTTGTAGTGTTGCTGTGAGTCCACAGTCCAGGTTAGGAAGGGGCATTTGAGAAATGGGGGTCCCCTTCCCTCTCTGAGTTAGTTCCATGGTGTAAGGCAGCCCAGGAGGGGCACTGGGCATGGCTTTTCCAAAGTGGGTCAGAGGTCCTTTAAGATTGATGACCCCCTTTCTGGAGATGCTGAAGAAGCAGTTACTTTATTTGTGTATCTGTCCAGTGTCTCTTTCCCTCTCTAAACTGGTGCCCTCCATTAGGACTTTCTGCATTTATGGAAATGTCTTATATCTGCATTGTCCAACATGGTAGTCAAGTCACACGTAACGTTTGAGCGCTTGAAATGCGGCTAGTGAAACTGAAGAACTAAATTTAACCTTTATTCAATTTTTAAATCTTTTAAATTTAAAATTAAACTTTTGTAACCAGTGGCTACTTTATTGGACAGCAAAGCTCTAGAGAGCCCAGTGCCCAGAGCTGGTACAGTGTCTACCCTTAGTAAGTGCTGGATACACATGTTTTAAATGAATGAATGCAAACTATCCACACGAGTCTTCCCTGTGCTACAAAAGTAGGCATTTGTATGTAGGAAGGCTTAGGGTCCGAGATAGCCAGAGGTTTACTGAGCACCATTTTCAGGAAAGAAAGAGAGGATGAAACTGTCAAACGTGTAGGTATCACCTAAGAGGGGGAGTCTGAAACCGACGACAGACTATGCTGGGTATAAAGTACTAAGTTAAGGATCACATGCCACCTTCCTGTTTTGTTATTTCATTTTCCCTTCATTGATTAGGAATCAGATCTTTAAAGCAAGAAGGGAAAACTGTGGGCTTAATGGCAAAGTCCCTAAGAAGGGTAGGAGCTGGAGGAGCTGGAGAGACTGTATCACTGCACGGTGAATCCTGGCGGGGAGAGAACCCAGGAGATAGCGCAGGAGGCAGGAAGATGGCAGGAATCTTGGGCTCATGTAGGAGGGAAGGGAATAGAGATATTGCTCTGGGATTTAACAGTCTGGAGGCTCAGTTAGGTCACCTGGTGTAAACCCAGTTACCTTTAGAGTTCCTACTTTGAAGTTAAAATTGGAGAACTGTGAATGCTAGCTCTTTCTATTTTCCTGCCCGTGGAGTCTCTCTGACCTGAGCCTCAAGCAATTTCTCTCTCTCTCTCTCACTCTCTTCTCTCTTTCCTATGAGCCTAATATAAAGATAATAATCATCAACACTTTTCAAGCACATATAAAGACTCAAGAGTCTAAATGGACTATATCTATTTTCTTCCTCCTTGAGATGGAGTCTCACTCTGTCACCCAGGCTGGAGTGGAGCCATGTGATCTCCACTCACTGCAACCTCTATCTCCTGGGTTCAAGCAATCCTCCCATCTCAGCCTCCTCAGGAGCTAGGATTACAGGCATGTACCACCATGCCTGGCTATTTTATTTTTTAGTATTTTTAGTAGAGATGGAGTTTCACCACGTTGGCTAAGCTGGTCTTGAACTCTTAACCTCAAGTGATTTGCCACCTCAGCCTCCCAAAGTGCTGGGATTGTAGGTATGAGCCACTGTGCCTAGCCTGGACTACATCATTTAATCCTTCTATGGTGATCTGAGGTAGGTGATGTTAGGCAACATTTATCGATTACTTATTATTACCAAGCACTGCTCTTTATTAAATTTTCACAACCACCCCACTTTCCATGGGTAGGTGCCATTATCATCACCATCAGCATCCTTCAGTTTACAAAGGAGAACCCTGCGACCTAGAGGGGCTGAGTAACTTACCCAAGACTACACAGCCAGTGAGCAGCAAAGCCAGGATTTGAAACCTGGGCAACTGGGCCCTGGAGAATAACCCTACTGCCAGGTCTGGGAGTTACTTTATCAGTGTCAACTCTTTTAATCGTCATAATAATCCTAAAAAGTGGAGGTGCTTATTATCATACCCGTTTCATGGGTGGCAAAGCTGAGGTGAAACAAGTTTAGGTAATTTGTCCCAAATTATACAGCTAATTAGATCTGGGGCCAAAATTTGAACCCAGGCAGTTGGACTTCTGAGGTTACTTTTTAAACCATTGGGAGGGATGGTCCGGCTTGAATAATGTCCTCTCCCAATTTATGTCCTTCCTAGGACATCAGAATACGAACGTTTTTGGAACTAGAGTTATTGCAGATGCAACTGGCTAAATTGGGATTACACCGGAGCAGGGTGGGCCTTCAGTCCAATAGGACTGGTAAGAGAAGAGACACCCAGACACCTGGGGAGCATGTCCATGTGGAGATCGTGGCAGATGTCAGAGGGAAGTATCTACGAGCCAAGGAATGCCAAATATTAGCTGCAAACACCAGGAGTTAGGAAAAGACGAAGAAGGGTCCCTCCTAGAGCCTGCAGAGAGCCTGGCCCTACCGATCTGCGTTCAGACTTCCAGCCCACAGAACTGGGAGATGATAAGTCTTTGTTGTTTTATGCTACCCAGTTTGTGGTACTTTGTGGTAGAAGCCCAAGAAAACTTAAGACAGTGGGATATACATTCTAAGAAGGAGAAGGAATCGGCAATTCTTTTTTTTTTCTTTTGTTTTTGAGATGGCGTTTTCCTCCTGTCACCCAGTCTCAAGTGCAGTGGTGCAGTCTCAGCTCACTGAAGCCTCTGCTTCCTGGGTTCAAGCAATTCTCCTGCCTCAGTCTCCTGGATAGCTGGAATTACAGGCACACCCCACCATACCTGGAGAATTTTTTTTTTTTTTTTTTGGTATTTTTAGTAGAGATGGGGTTTCACCATGTTGGCCAGGCTGGTCTCGAACTCCTGATCTCAGGTGTTCTGCCCACCTTGGCCTCCCAAAGTACTAGGATTACAGGTGTGAGCCACCACATCCAGCTGGAATGGACAACTCTTTAACTTGCTGGTCAGCACAAATTAGTATAAACTTTGGAGTTGGTCTGAAAACTCAGGTTGTGGCTACGTTTTAGGGATGACGAGAGAATAGGCAAGAGAATAGAAAAGAGAGCTCGACTCCCCACTTGAGGGATTGACCCAGTCCCACACAACCAGATGGCAGAAGGCTGATTGGGTCTGTGCCTCCCCTTAGGATTATAGTTTAGGTTTTGGAGGCAAATACTAATAGTCCAAGTTTTACATCCAGGCTCCCACCTACTACCTGGGTGAGCTTAAGCAAATTCCTTACATTCTCTAAGCCTCTGTTTCCTCCTCTGAAAAAGTGGTGATGATAATAGTTTTTCATTTGAGGATGGTTGCAAGGTTTAAATGAGGCAATACAAATAATGCTTCAGACACAAAGCCCTCAACGAATTATAACTGTTATTCTTCTCCCGGGCACTGGAAAAGCGACTGAAGGAAGGAATGGCCTCAGGCCTGGATGGTTCACGTTCCAGAGCGGAACTGTGTAGTCAGAAGGTCGAATGTATGACCTCCAGGGTCCTGCGCCGTTCCGTAATCTCCCACCATTTTTGGTGCTTCCCATACAGCTGGAATCAATGAAATCTTTTTTTTAGAGCCTTTTCTTTCCTAATCCAGTAGGTGGCGATGAACCTCCGTCATTTTTCTTTACGAAGCTTTTACTCTTTAGGCCTGATACTGGCTATGTTGTGGGATGAGGCCACTGGGAGTGATTGAAACAATTCAGACCGAGGGGACTCTTTTGGGAAGCTTTAAGCACCCCTCAGGGCACAAACGGGCATTCATCCTCACCCCAGAGGGACTTCCCAAGAGCTCTTCTGATGATGCTTATCCCCCCGGGGCAGCCAGCTCAGACACAAAATTTATACTTATAATAAAAGGTCTCCGATTTTGTTCCCAGAACAAGGATACATCATCTTGCTAAATCCCAGAGGGAACACAGCTCTACGGGCTAAGAGGTGAACCCCATCTCTGTGGTAAATCTCATGGTGTTTTCTGAGGCCGCTACATGCCCTTGTAAACTTGGAGCCCACAGAATGGACATCATCTGGTACTTTTTAGAAATGTGAAATGTCAGGCCCCACCCCAGACCTGTTAAATCAGATGGTGCTTTTCAAGGATCTCCCCAGGTGAATTGTGCAGCCGAGAAAGTTTGAGAAGTCCCGGCCTCTAGGATCTCAGAGGGAAATATTTCTTCTCACCAGCCTATAATTAGTTCTCTTTAATCCAGTGGAGAATAAATACTAAGCTAACATTGTCAACATGTGTTATATTTACAAAGAACACTATTATTGTACACCTAAAGGAGACATATATATATACACACATACATATATATGTATATACATACATATAAATAATATCTATCTACCTATCTATACATACACTGAGTCTTTTTTTTTTTTTTTTTTGAGAGACAGGGTCTTGTTCTGTCATGCTGGCTAGAGTTTAGTGGTGCAATCTCTGCTCATTGCAGTGTCTGCCTCTTGGGCTCAAGCAATCTTCCTGCCTCAGCCTCCTGAGTAGCTGGGACTCCAGACACATGTCACCAAGCCCGGCTAATTTCTGTATTTTTAGTAGAGATGGGGTTTCACCATGTTGGTCAGGCATGAACACCTGGCCTCATGTGATCCACCTACCTTGACCTCCCAAAGTGCTGGGATTACAAGTGTGACCCACTGTGCCCGGCCTACACATACAGTTTTGATAGTATACCTTTCCAATATCCCCTTATCTCAATCCCATTTACAGCTGAGAAAACTAGACTTGGAGGTACACAAGTATCCAAGAGGAGAGCTGAGATGTGAGCACAGGTTTTTGGAATCCACAGTGACGGGATTTGAAAGTAGCAATAGAAACAATAGCCAGCACTTACCCACTCGTTGCAGGGTGCTAGAAGCTGTACTAAATGTCAGATGTATTATTTAACATCATCTTCCTGAGGGTTCTCAGGAGAGGATACCATCGTCCCTGCTTCACAGAGGAGAACTCTGAGGATTGGAGAAGGCAACGCACATGCCTGTGGCCACAGGGCTGCTAACATGACCGACCTCGAATTATCCCCTGAGCCAGAATGACCCTGAGCTTGAGCCCTTAAACACTGCGGCTTAACGTCTCCCTGAGGATTGTCTGAATTCCTCATGTGCATGTCTCTCGTGATTATAATGTAGTTTTGAGTACATCCTTAGTTTGATCTTAAGCAGTTGTAGCAGGCTTGTTCTTCCCAATGTTTATTGCTTTCTCCTACTACCTATATTAGCTTTCAGGGGCAGCTGTCACCAAGTGCCACAAGCTGGGTGGCTGAAAACAGTAGAAATGTATTCTCTCCAGTTCTGGTGGCCCAAAGTCTGGAATGAAGGCCTCAGCAGGCCATTCTTCCTGTGAAACCTGTAGGGGAGAAACCCTGCCTCGTCTCTTCCTAGCTTCCTGTGGTTTGTGGTATTTTCAGCGTTCCTTAGCTTGCGGCTGCGTTCACTGCTGTCTTTGCTTCCATCTTCATAGGTGTGTGTCCCTTATGTGTCTATGTTTTCTCTTCTTTTTTTTTTTTTCTTCCTTAACCCAAAAGGACAAAAATAGTTTGTAATTAGGTAAGTTAAGATGAGGTCATACTAGAATAGGGTGGTGCTTGTTTTCAATATACTTTTCATTTTTATCCATGTAATAGAAGTACAGAGTTTGGAGCCATCGTAAGGAATGAAATATTGGCATTCATAGCAACCTGGATGGAGCTGGAGACCATTATTCTAAGTGAAGTAACTCAGGAATGGAAAACCAGGAAAACCAAATATCATATGTTCTCACTTTTTTTTTTTTTTTTTTTTGAGATAGAGTCTTGCTCTGTTGCCAGGCTGGAGTGCAGAGGTGCGATCTTGGCTCACTGCAACATCCACCTCCTGGTTCAAGTGATTATCCTGCCTCAGCCTTCCGAGTAGCCGGAACTACAGATGCGCACCACCATGCCCGGCTAATTTTTGTATTTTCAGTAGAGATGCGGTTTCACCATATTGGCCAGGCTGGTCTCAAACTCCTGACCTCCTGATCTTCCTGCCTCGGCCTTCCAAAGTGCTGGGATTACAGGCATGACCTACCGTGCCCAGCCATATGTTCTGACTTGTAAGTGGGAGCTAAGCTGTGAGCATACAAAGGTCTAAGGATGATATCATGGACTTTGGGGACTCGGCGGAAGGGAGGGAGAGGAGTGAGGAATAAAAGACTGATTGTGCAGTGAGTGCAGTGTACACTCTCCAGTGATGGGTGCACCACAGTTTCAGAAATCACCACTAAAGAACTTACCCCTGCAGCCAAAAACCACCCGTTCCCTATTGAAATAAAATCAAATGGAAAACAAATGAAAAGAGGTACCGAGTTTCAAAAGTCAAGCGTCACTCCGAGAACTAAGACCGCGGTGTGTCCAGCTCTCCCCAGGGCCTGCTCTGGGGGCCACTTTGTGCTGTCACTGTCTGCGGCTCTCTGGCTATAACTTCATTTTCCTAAGTAGCACGATGCTCACTTCTGGTGGTTGTTCATCTTAGGTATATGGCAAGTCAGTGGGACAAATAGGGGCGGCCTCTGCCCTCCGGTAACGCAGACCTGATGAAGGTTAGGTCCTGAGGAGGCTGTGATGAGCAGGTGGTCCTGACGTGGGAATGTCCCGCAAGGCCCAGAGGTGGGTCATGCTCGTCACTCTGATGGTGCAACAGAGGCCTCCCTCCCCCACCACATGGGGACCCATCACTAGGCCTGGCACTCTCACCCGGGCAAGGGAAATGGCTGTGACTTCTCTGTTTTTTTCTTAATGTATATGCTCGTCAACTTAACAATGGACTTATATCCTAATAAATCCATCATCAGTCAAAAGTATCATAAGTCAAAAATGTACCTAATATTGCTAATACAGCAGGTGGTCCCCCACTTTCAATGGTTCCTTTTATGCTTTTACCGCGTTACCATGGTGCTGGAGCGATGTGCTTTCAGTAGAAATTGTAATGCTCTCATGACTTATAAGGAGCTCCTCTACCCACAATGGGATTACCTCCCAAACGACTCATCTCAAAGCTGAAAAATCTTAAGTTGAAGCATCGTAAGTCAAGGACTGTCTGTATGCATTTTACTTACACGGAAAGGTTACACAATCCATGTGTGCATTATAATACACAGCGGGGTCATAGTTACAGGAGAGTTCTGGAGCCTGTGATAGCCCCACTTCCTTCTCCTTGGTCACCATGGTCTCCATGTGCCCTTTGTGACATGTGGCCTCTATACGGAAGCAGTCACCTGTGTACCTGTGGCGGAAGATGGCAGCACCAGGGACTCACCTCCCTCCCCTTTCCTCGGCCTCTTTCTCTCCTGAGGGTTTCTTCACCTTCTAGTCTTCTCCCCACGCTTCCTCATGGTTCTCATTGCTCGTACCCACCTGCCCCTTCCTGGCCTCACACTATCCTCTCTCCCTCCCCCAGGCCACCTTCTTGCTCAGCTGTGACTCCACCTCCCCAGCGATATTTGATCTTTTCCTCCAGCCTGCCTTTGGGCTTCTCCCTGGTCACTGCATTTCTTTTCACCCTCTTTCCTCCTCTCTTAACTTTCTACTCCCAGGCCATTGCTTACTGGCTCATTCCTGCTCTGCTCTCCCTCCTCCCGTGGCCCCCACCCTGCACCCAGGTGGGTGCCACATGGACTTGCAGGAGGCCACCATCCTGCACAGACCACTTTCTTCACCACTCGGACCCTGTGTGTAAAAATCCTCCTGCTCCTTTATTTGTCCAGAAGAGCAGCCTCTTCCCCACCCCAACTGAAACCCAGCACATGCCCTTTGGTGACAACAGCCTCAGGACCCTCCCGATGCAGGGCCTAGGGGTGTTTTTTCTTCTAAGGAAGGATGCCAGCCATGTTGGTATAAAGGCCCACCTTATTCTAGTGTGACCTCATCTTAGGTTATTACAACGTATTTCCAAATACACTTGGTCACATTCTGAGGTATTGGAGATCATGACTTCAGCATTTATTTGTGGGAGACACCATTTGACTCATAACGATATCTCTTGAACTCCTGGCCTTAAGCAATTCATCTGCTTTGGCCTCCCCCAGAGCTGGGATTGCAGGCATGAGGCACCATGCTTTGCTCCACAACAATATCTCAAAAGGCAGTGCAGCGGCCTGGTGTGTGGGTTCTAGAGCCCGAGTGCTGTGGTACAAATCCTGGCTCGGTCACTGAGTGACCAAGAGCAAGTTACTTGGAGTATCTGGGCCTCAGCTGCTGCTTCTATAAATCAAAGGGGAACCTCAGAGGAGCGTCATGAATTAACATACATAAAGCACCTAAAACAGTGTTGGCGTAGACACTGCTTACGCCCCTTCCAGATCCCTTCACCAGCTGGTGCACTCATTCGTAGCCATGGCTGATAACTGACACCAGTGATCGTCTATGGAAAAGGTGGCCCATGGGAGCCACCCTGTTGGAGATGCCTGAGAGGCTGATTTCCTGTCCCTGGTGTACTGGCTAAGGCTAGAATTTATCTGGGTCCACATCCTTGGTTAGCTCTTTCTCTTTGCATGAGCTCTCCTGGGAGCGCAGCCTCAGTTAGTCAAGGATATCTGAATTCCTGCCTGAGGCTCTGCTTTCAGGGCACTCGACCGGAGCCAAGTGCCCTGGATGAAAGTATTAGATTGCTGTTAACATTACCATTTTCAGAGAGTATATTAGTCCCTACTCATGCTACTGATAAAGACATACCTGAGACTGGGTAATTTATTATTATTATTTTTTATTTTTATTTATTTATTTTTTTGAGACGGAGTTTTGCTCTTGTTACCCAGGCTGGAGTGCAATGACGCGATCTCGGCTCACTGCAACCTCCGCCTCCTGGGTTCAGGCAATTCTCCTGCCTCAACCTCCTGAGTAGCTGGGATTACAGGCATGTGCCACCATGCCCAGCTAGTTTTTTGTATTTTTAGTAGAGACGGAGTTTCACCATGTTGACCAGGATGGTCTCCATCTCTTGACCTCATGATCCACCCGCCTCAACCTCCCAAAGTGCTTCGTGAGCCACCGCGCCCGCCCAGACTGGGTAATTTATAAAGGAAAGAGGTTTAATTGACTCACAGTTCAACATGGCTGGGGAGGTCTCGGGAAACTTACAGTCATGGCAGAATGGGAAGCAAACATGTCCTTCTTCACATGGTGGCAGCAAGGAGAAGAAGCATGAGCAAAAGGGGGAAAAGCCCTTATAAAACCATCAGACCTCATGAGAACTCACTATCATGAGAACAGCATGGAGGTAACTGCCCCCCATGATTAAATTACCTTCCACTGGATCTCTCTCATGACACATGGGGATTATGAGAACTACAATTCAAGATGAAATTTGAGTGGGGATGCAGGCAAACCATATCAGGGAGCCAGAAATTTACCACCCAATCTCCCTGCCTTCCCCATGATTTGGTACTGCAATTATATATGTATTTTTCTGCCATTTCTCTTACAATGCTAAGAATGACAAAGTTTTCCCTGTACACATTGACTGGTTTCTGCGCTGAGACTGTCCAGGCACACCTAGGGGAAGCTGTCCCTTCATCACCACTGGCCACCCCTGAGAGCGTTTGCAGGCCTGAGCATCTCTCTTTGTTTTACCTCAACTTCAGACTGCTACAGGTTCCTCTGCATTTCACTTTGGTAGCCCACTTCTTAGTGCTTGCTCCTCAGTCATTTTTATGGAAGACAATGTCTGCTTTGTGACAGTGTCTGGGGTTAGTAAATGTCTTTGGCTCAGACTAACACAGTTCCACCCTATCTGAACTCAGGTTGGCTTGCCACACCTTAGCCCTGTCCTCATCATCATCAGTCATCATCAATCATCATCATCATAACCACCTCTTAGAAAATGACTAGTATGTGCCAAATTGTCTATAGTATATGTAATAATAACATAGACATTAGTTTTGACCTTCAAAATACCTTGAAATAAAGAGTGACATCCTTGTTTTATTAGTGAGGAGCAGAAAGTCAGAGAAGTTAGGCCACTTCCTGTGGCCACACAGTTGAGCCTGACTTTGAATCACGGTCATCTGGGGGAGAACCAAGTGTAACTACTCAAGTTCTTTGTTGAAACTACATCTCTATAAGCCCCCAAAACATGAGCCCTTGATTTTGTCTAGTGAATAACACTTCTGATAGCTGGTGTTCTAGGCGCTTCCCAGACATAAGAATTGATATTTTAACTCCTTGAATCTTTGCTTTCCTTTTTTTCTCCAGCTTGGGCTTAAAGTTTCCTCAAATTGTTTTACTTCTATTTGCCATCTGAAGCTTCCTTACTTTAGGCTACTGCACTCCTTCTCCTCTGTTCTCCAAGCCCCAGGCAAGTTCATGCGTATTATTTGTCCATTTCTTTCTGTTCCTGAGATTTGTTTCTCTAATATTCACTCAAGTTTATGCCACCCAAGTTCCAATTCATCATAAGATTTGCATTTTCAGACCTACGTTTAAATCAAAGCATATGAGGTTCTTGTTCATCACAAATATTAAGAAGGGGGTAGTTGGTCATATCATTTGTCATAATTTATCATGATGTTTGAAAAGACTTCATTAATTAAGTTCCCAAACAAAGCCTCCTTCTTTTCCCTTCCCAGGAGCCCATTAATTAGAATTAGATTATTCTGAAATCACTACTTGGTAGCAACCTGTGACAGATATCTGAGTTACTCAGCAAATCACAGGGGCTCTATGAAATTGCCTAAGAAAAGCTTCACAAATAAAAATACCCACTAATGAACTCACCATTTCCAACAGTTCTCAGGCACACATCCTTCCTTGATCAGCCCTATCCTCTATCCCCTTCCGTGACCCAGGGTCTTTGTAAGTGGGTGTCAGGCTCTCAATGATTGATGAAAGGCGAATGTCTAACAAATGCAATGCAAATTCAAATGGCAATCCATTGCAAAGTGTAACTGAAAATATTGCAAAAAGTGTGGGGTTTCATGAAGTCAAGGGAACTGATATTGGAGGATGGTCTGAACCATTGGCAAAACAGGAATCAGAAGAACCCTTATAAATTGAAGTAGATAAGGATGAGGATGCCTGAACTTCTTTGAGAGAAAATGATTAGAATATCAAATGCTTAAGAGAATCTCTTGGGGAAAATGAAGAAGCCTTTAAATATTTTTCAAAAATGACTCTCTTATTTGCTCTCACTGAGAATGTTAAATATGAAATAAAGAATGCCCTATTATGTAATCATATAATTTTGTGAAAAAATTATGCCAAAGGAATCAATGCATGACTTATTCTTCGTTCTGGAATAGTAACAACCTACATTTTGTTATTTATAAGTTTAAAATAAATCAATTTTTATAACTTTTCATCTCAGGTTTTATATTTTTGTTTTATATTTTATTATTATTTTTTGAGACAGGGTCTTGCTGTCACCTGTGCTGGAGTGCAGTGGCATAATCATGGCTCACTCCAGCCTTGACCTCCCATGTTCAGGCCTCCTGAGTAGCTGGGACCACAGGGGCATGCACCGTGCTTGGCTAGTTCCCTCCCCTCCCCTCCCCTCCCCTCCCCTCCCCTCCCCTCCCCTCCCCTCCCCTCCCCTCTCCTCCCCTCCCCTTCCCTTCCCTCCCCTCTCCTCCCCTCTCCTCCCCTCTCCTCCCCTCCTCTCCCCTCCCCTCCCCTCCCCTCCCCTCTCCTCCCCTCCCCTCCCCTCCCCTCCCCTCTCCTTCCCTCCCCTTCCCTTCCCTCCCCTCTCCTCCCCTCTCCTCCCCTCCCCTCCCCTCTCCTCCCCTCCCCTCCCCTCTCCTCCCCTCCCTCCTACCCTCCCCAACTTCTCTCCTTCTCCTCTCCTCACCTCTTCTTTTTTCCTTTCTTTTCTCTTTCTTTTCTTTTTCTCTCTCTCTCCCTCCCTCTTTCTTTCTTTCTTCCCTTTTCCCTCCCTCCCTCTCTTTCCTTCTTTCTTTCTCTCTTTTTCTTTTCTTTCTTTTTTTAAGATGGGGTCTCACTTTGATGCCCAGGCTGGTCTTGAACTCCTGGCCTCAAGCAATCTGCCCACCTTGACCTTCCACAGTGTTGGGATTACAGGTGTAAGCCCCTATGTCCAGCCCACTTCAGGTTTTGAAATACAACCCAAGTAAGCCTAATTTTCTCTATTTTCTATGACGTTTTCCTCCCTGTTTAAGTCAGTTCATCCAGTGTAGTCAATTACCCCTGGTGATCAAAGCCTGTCTGTATATGACAGAGTGCCTGCCCGCAAGGAAATTCTGGTGTTATTGGCGAGGCTTTTCAAATGAACTGGGCACAGGGCAGTGACGAGGGAGAGGATTCCCTTGACCAGGCTGCAACTATGGCTTAACTGGGGAAAGAGGAGATGGGAAAAGGAAGGAGGAAATAAATGTCTTCTACGTCCATTCAACGTCTGTAGGATCTTTAGTCTGGTCTGGCCTTGCTTTCTTTGGCTCCCAAGATGACCCTCTCCTTCTACACAAACGTTTTTTCCTGCTGCTGTCAGGAACATGTTGACAAGACTCTTTTGTCGGCTTTCTGAGGGAGCTCATGAACAGCACGTTGGGAATTCAGCAAAACACCGGGGCTCTAACTGCTCCTGAATGAGACAGAATTAGAAAATGGCTTCAAATTGAAAACTTAATTTTCAATTAGTGTACATTCAGGCAGGAGTGGGAGGGATTAAGGGATGGCAGCTTGTTTGGTTAACACGCTTTTTAGAAGACACGCTTGCAAGCTATTAGTTAGCTTCCTCCTTTCCTCTCCCTCCCACCACCCTAAGTGCTCCTTGCTCTGTAATTTGGCAGCCGCTCGCTCGCTGGCCTGCTGTGCTCTCAGTCCCCGGCTGACTCAGATGCAGATGGCAGCAGCGGCAGCCACAGGAAGTGGGACGCAGCCTGTGGCCTCCGAGATTGGCTTCTGTGTGTCCTCCTTGCTGTGGACCCCGTGAGGCCACAGGTGAGCTTGTCACCTTAAAAGACGCATGCCTTTCTGATGGCTTTAAAAAACACATTTGGAAAAAAAAAAATCTTTTTCTTTCTCCAACGTATTTGGCCATATCATGAGGCTCATCATTGGGCAAATATATTCAGTACAACGTCTAAATTTGGGATTTGCGATGAGTGGATTTGAAGGTGGGAAGAATGAATGCTGTAGGAATGGGGTATGAAGTTGGGTGTGGGCGATGGCAGAGGCACAGGTCAGAGATTCGGATGGCTTTATCTGTTCTCTGGTGCCCTCTTTCTCATCTTTAGAAAGGTGTCATCCTATTCTCTCCGTTTCCCCTTTCCCTAATTCACAAATACTTATCAGGCCCAGAATGTTCCAAGCAACCACAGTCCGTTTCCCTTGGTTATCCCTGCTTTCTCTTGGTACTTCGCTACCCTTGATGAGTTATCTGTGGAGTCAGTGTCTCTAAAGTGCGGCCTCCGTTCACACGTGCATGCCTAACCAGTGTGTTTACAAGCGCTGGAATGGGAAATCATTAATTCAGTCAGCAGAGCAATAACTTCATTAGGAACTTCCTTCTGTCATTAGTAGGCAAGAGAAAGTGTGCCACTGTGATTAAACATGCCATTTCCGACGTGGCAGGCAAGGCTGCTATCTGCTTGGCAGGCGTTTTTCATCTTCTCATCTTCCTTCCAACTCCTCGCAGATACAGCAAAGCTGGCTGCAAATGTTGGAAGGCAGCATTTCATTCCATAACAGGCATGGCCGCTGGCTCCGCTGATCTGTCACTAGGGTTTTCCTGACTCCTTCTTCGACCTTGGCTCACATCCCAGCCCCAAGCTCCTGGCGACATCTGCTCCCTACAGATTGGCCTGAACAAATTTCAAGTGCCTTTACTTAAGGCTCTCTCTCTCTCGGTGAGTGCAACCCTAGGCTAATTTCTGCCACCCCTTCTCAAAGGCATCAGTGTCCTTAGCTGCCAAATCCTTCCCAAGGTTAAACTCCTCTCTAGAGAAGCGATCACCACACACTGTTTTCTTCATTAGCATTATCGTGCTAATGAGCGACTTTTGTTAATCCCTTCTCTTCCATCCGGGTGGTAGCCTTCCAGCCAGTTTCCAAGAAGTGTTGGATTTAATTGAAGAAATGATGAGACTGGCTCAAATGCTAACACAAGCTTCCAGACTGAAAAAGAAAGGAAAACGGGAAGGAGTTTTGAAAACAAACTCCTGCTAGACAAATACCAGTGAATCTTGACAGCTCAGATGCAATGAATTGACTTTGAGAAATGAAACTGAAAGCTAGGATTTTCAGGCTTGAACAGGTCATAGAAGTCTTGTAATCTATTCCTTTTATTTAAAAAAATGGGATATTCTGATTTGAAGTAGCTAAAGGACCTGCTCAAGTGTCTAACAAAAGAATGGTAGAGAAAGGCGTCTAGCCCAGAGCCTGGGACTCTTCCTGTTCCTTGCGATAATCAGTATACACACAGCCCTTTTCTTTTTTCCTGTTGTAAAAGCAGGTGGGAAGGCTTTTGGTGAAGGTGTCCGTGTTCATCTACTTACAATTTTTCCTTCTTTCCTTCCTTCCTTCCTCCCGCTCTCCCTTCCTTCCCTTCCCTTCCTTTCCCTTTCCTTACTTTCCTCCTTCTTTCGTTAATGTTGACTAGGAGTGGTGAGAGAGGGCATTCTTGTGTTGTGCCAGTTTTCAAAGGGAATGCTTCCAGGTTTTGCCCATTCAGTGTGATATTGGCTGTGAGTTTGTCATAAATAGCTCTTATTATTTTGAGATACAGTCCATCAACACCTAGCTTATTGAGAGTATTTAGCATGAAGGGATGTTGATCTTCCCCTCTCCCTTCCTTTCCTTCCTTTCCCTTCTCTTTCCCTTCCCTCCCTTCCCCTCCCCTCCCCTCCCTTCCTCTCCCCTCTCTTCCTCTCCCCTCCCCTCCCCTCCCCTCCTCTCCCCTCCTTCTCCCTCCCCTCCCCCCCCTCCCCTCCTCTCCCCTCCTCTCCTCTCCCCCCCCACCACTTCCCTCCCCTCCCCTCCCTCAGAGTTCTGCTGTTGTTGCCCAGGCTGGAGTGCAATGGCTCGATCTTGGCTCACTGCAATCTCTGGCTCCTAGGTTCAAGCAATTCTTTCGCCTCAGCCTCCCGAGTAGCTGGGATTACAGGCGCCTGCCTCCACACCCAGCTAATTTTTGTATTTTTAGTAGAGATGGGGTTTCACCATGTTGGCCGGGCTGGTCTCAAACTCCTGACCTCAGGTGATCCACCCACCTCGGTCTCCCAAAGTGCTGGGATGAGCCACCGTGCCCAGCCTACTTGCGATTTTCAAGTATGCCAACCTATTTACAATTTTCAAGAATGTTAAGAATGTCAGCTTCTCCCCAGAATTTAGGGGCATATCAATCAGAACTCTTTTTGTTGCAGGAGATGAAAATACAACTTGTCAGAAAGGAGAATATATCAGCTCATAGACTCTAAGGGAGACTGGATAACTAAATCATAGAAATCTGGGATGCCGGACAAACTAGAACAAGCACTGGAATGTTACCAGCTCTTTCTTTATTTTCCACTGTGTCTCTGCATTCTTTCTCACTGAAGACTGCTGTTTTTTCTCTTTACTTTGTTTTATTTCTCATATGGGGGGAATCATTGCTATCAACAGTGCTAAGTTTTACGTCTCACAGCTCCTACCACCGAAGAGGACTTAATCACACATCTATAGTCTCGATCGTTAGAAAGTGGTTGGCTGGAGGTAGTAGGAGGAGCTGGCTTTACATATTTTAATTTACTTGATTCTTATAACAACCCTAGGAGTTTAGTACAATTAATAATATTTTGCTTTTGTAGATGAAGGTAATGACATAGATAGGTAAATTTGCTTGCCAAGTATGATACAGATAGCAAGTGGCAGACTGGGTTCTAGACCTGGGCCATCTGGATTTTGGGTATTGCATTAAGTCATCATGCTATTCGGTGTCTTAAGTGGCCAGACATTATTATGTGTGACAATGCGTTTTGGAAGAAGCTCTTCTACTTCCTTAAATACTTTACCAGTTGAATAATGATGTTGGTTGATTTAATTCAAAGTATCCACATTCCCCTTAAAAATAGAAATAATCCAGCTGGGCACGGTGGTTCACGCCTGTAATCCCAACACTTAGGGAGGCTGAGGCATGTGGATCACCAGAGGTCGGGAGTTCGAGACCAGTCTGGCTAACATCGAGAAACCCTGTCTCTACTAAAAATACAAAATTAGCCAGGTGTGGTGGTGTATGCCTATAATCCCAGCTTGGGAGGCTGGGGCAGGAGAATCACTTGAACCCAGGAGGTGGAGGTTGCTGTAAGCCAAGGTTATGCCATTGCACTCCAGCTTGGGCAACAAGAGCAAAACTTCATCGAAAAAAGAAAAAAGAACCCTGGGAATAATATCCCAATATTTTTTGACTTTTATTAGTGAGATACCCTCAAATTCAATTAACATTACTTAAATCCCTATTTTATTTATTTATAGAGATAGGGTCTTGCTGTCACTCAGGCTGGAGCACAGTGGCTCGATCGTAGCTCATTATAATCCTAAATTCCCAGGCCTGAGAGTTCTTTCTGCCTCAGCCTCTTGAGTAGCTGAGACTGCAGGTGTGTGTCTGGATAATTAAAAATGTATATATTTTGTAGAGATGGGGTTTCACCATGTTGCCCAGGTTGGTCTTGAACTCCTGGGCTCAAGTGATCCTCCCACTGTGGCCTCCCTAAGTGGTGGGGTTGCAGGCATGGGCCACTGCATCTGGCCTTAAGTATATATTTTACTTGCTACGTTAGTGCCATGAAGTGGGTGTTATAATCTTCACTTCACAGATGAGGAAACTTAAGACTTTGCAAGGTTGAGCGACTTGCCAAGGTCACACAGAAATAAAGCAGGCAAGCCAGGATTTGCACCAGGCCTGCCTTTCTCTGAGCCTAGCATTCTCTGGAATACTGTACTTGTCAGTGAAATGAATCTGTCCCATGCTTTCTGATTTGCAGAGCTGGTTGTATTAGGGAAGAAAGCTGGGAAGTGAGAGGAGGAAAAGAAACTGTGTTCTCGAGGGGTAAAAGTGGAATTTCTTTTTTTTTATTGCATTTTAGGTTTTGGGGTACATGTGAAGAACATGCAAGATTGTTGCATAGGTACACACGTGGCAGTGTGATTTACTGCATTACTTCCCCTCAGCTATATCTGTCATTTCTCCCCATGCTATCTCTCCCCACTTCCCCACCCCTCTGTCCCTCCCCCATTTCCCCCCAATGGACCCCAGTGTGTAGTGCTCCCCTCTCCGTGTCCATGTGTTCTCATTGTTCAACACCTGCCTATAAAAAGTGGAATTTCTTGAAAGAGCTAAGGGGATCGATGCATGAGAAAAAGAGGATGAATGTGAGGCGCTATACCAGAAAATTCCAATTCTCTTACTTTACTGCCCAGAGAGAATGGAAATATTCACTGACACGAATGGAAGGCTCCAGCAATTATGGTGTTAATATTCTGTGTAGTCCCAATTATGTTGTAACTACCAATTATGGGAAAACTCATCATTTTACTGTAATGTAATTACATTAAATAGCACCAGTCATGTCGGTGCAAAGACTGGGGCAGCCTCTAATTATCCACTGTACCCAGACACCTCAGCCTGGATAGGAATAATTGGTGTAATGGGCTTTGCATTTCAGAGTTGGCTTCCGTATTCCTCAGAAAATCTTTTCTTGCTTTCTGATCCTCCCTTGTGTGCATGATTCAGCTGTGTCTGTGATCCAGAAGCTGATAAGATGTTAGCATCCCCAGTCTAGGTGTGTCTTAGTATTTCCCTGAGCAAGAAAGGATTTGAGAAGAAAGAATCTCTTACAGATGGTGAGCCCTCTGAGAACCAGGAAGGTCTTTATTTATTTATTTATTTATTTTGAGACAAGGTCTTGCTCTGTCACCCAGGTTGGAGTGCAGTGGCACGATCTTGGCTCACTGCAACCTATGCCTCCCAGGTTCAAGCGATCCTCCAGCCTCAGCCTCCTGAGTAGCTTGGACTACAGGCATGCACCACCATGCCCAGCTAATTTTCTAACTTTTTTAGTAGACACGGGGTTTTGCCATGTTGGCCAGGCTAGTCTCAATTCCTGTGCTCAAGTGATCCATCCGCCTCGTCCTCCCAAAGTGTTGGGATTATAGGCATGAGCCACTGCACCAGGCCTAGTTTGGTTATGTTTCAAAAAAATTTTTTTCTTCCCTGCAAATCCCACTCTTTTCAATCCAAATCTCATTCTTTTCAACATTTGGAGGGTGCCTTCAAGGATTAGTTTGTGTGGGTGTCTATGTTGGAGGTTATACATTTTCTTCTTTTAAAGTCAATCACTTGTGAAGTTGATCTCAATGAATATCCTTGGGGAAAATCTACCTCTTAGAAGGACAAAGGGAGTTGCAATGAGGTGAAGAGGCTCAAAGGTATAAGAAAGCAAAAAATGATCTTATTTTTCTTCTTTCTTTGATGCTTGGATTTGGCAGTGATCTGATTTAAGCATTAGGGGAAAGCAGCAGATGGTGTGATTTATATTCACGTATAAAATGCTTTCCCAAGTGATTCAAAGGCCCTGGTGGGTTTTAAGCATTGTAATAGCTGTGATTATTTTGTTGTATTTTATAGACACATTGTGTTTTGGTCATTCCTGATTGATTTCCTCTCAATTCTAAAAGCAGCAGTAGTAAGAATAGGCACCCCTCATTTAAGAGATAGGGAAAACAGGATGGAGGAGATGATTAAAAAATAAGATTTACCCCGGGAGACGGCAGCACAGGTCACTGCATCATGAACTGGGAGTGAACAGAGGCCCTGAGAGCCCAGCCTGATGGAATCTAGTTCATTCTCAACAGAAAACAGGTATGATTACAGTGGAGGTCAATAACCAACTTGCACCGGCTGCGGGATTTGTAAGTTCCTGCTGACTGATGGGCCTCACCTTTCCAGATGAATTTTCTTTGCTTATATTAAATCTCCACAGAGAGGATTTTATTGCTCTCTGTGAAGTTAGAGAAGTTAGGCTTTTCAGCTTGGACCGTATGATTGTAAGTGAAACTGCAATTGGCCTTCTTAATGAATATCTAGAAGAAAGAGCTGTTACTTTGGAGAAACCCTCAAGCTATTTCAAAGAGAAGAAAAATCAAGATACTATGAGGTGCCTCATCTTCCACAGGGAGAATCTGAGGAGGATGGCACTGAGCTGGAACCTGAAGGTGAGAGCATTTTAGGAAACTCTGGATCATCAAAAGGACCCCAGTGGATGTGCTTCTGGCAATGCTGCAGACCCTGGAATAAGCAGATATCTAAATAACGGCATGAAGTTTTCAGAATTAGCTATCCCTCCTCTATATTTTGATCGTAATTGTTGACTACCTAACTTAAAACATTTTATTGTCTACTTTTACCCCAATGTGATTAGTGGTTATGATACAATTCAAAAAGTCACAGAGGAGACATTGTCCTGCCTCTCTGTTGCACCGACCTCAGTGTCTTGCCTGAGACCTCTGTTTGTCCCACATGCCTGTAGATGGGTGTGTTCATTTCATACCAATTCAAGAAATGGAAACTGAATGGCTAGAGAAAATTTTCCCTAACACTGAAACTAATGGCGAATTTGGTAAATGCCTTGCAGAAGATATGGAAGAGGAACAAGCATTTAAAAGATCTGGAAACACTGATGGTTGAATTTTGCATTGTGTTTCAGAGCAAGAATACTTGGGCAGTGATTGGAAAAGGAGGTAAGAATATTAAGGTTTTCTGTACAGACTATAGTGCCAGGGTTCTAGCACCAAAGGGCAGTGGTCCCAAGTGCATGCTGAGTATCAGTGCTGATGTTGAAACAATTGGAGAAATTCTGAGGAAAATCATCCCTACCTTGGAAGAGTACCACCATTATAAAAGAAGCAACTTTGTGAGTTGAGGCTGTTGACTCATCAGAGCCTAGCAGGAGGAATTATTGAGGTCAAATATGCTAAAATCAAAGAGTTTCAAGAGAACAACAATTGAGCTTTGCCAGGAATGCTGCTCTCCTTCCACTGACAGAGCTGTTCTTATTGGAGAAAAACCATGGGGTTGTAAAGTGCATACAAATCATCCTTGATTTTATATTTGAGTCTCCTACAGAGGACATGCACAGCTTTATAATCCCAATTTTCATGATGTAAGCTATGATTGTGGTGGTTTTACAGTGATGTCTGATGACTGGGCCGTGAATGCCTGTGGGGTTTCCGAGGCAGGGAAGAGGTGGTTTGGAGAGAATGTCTACCAGTCAGGGTGAGCCTTACATGCTGCCATCTAGAAGAGATTATGATGACATGACCGCTTCCTTTTTCTTTTAGACAAGGTGGCTGGGGTGGTAGCAGATCTCAGAATCTTCCTCTTCCTCCACTATCACCACCAAGAGCAGGCGACATAGGGTCTATGACAGAAGAGGAGGACCTGGAGATGGTTACAATGGCATGGCTAGCTTCCGTGCTGGTGAAACTTGGGACTCTGCAATAGATACGTAGGGCCCATGAGAATGGTAGATGGCTTATGAACCACGGAATGTCTCCAGATACAATTATTCCCATGCAGGGGACTGTGGCTCATATGGTAATCTTGGTGGGCCTATTACTACTACGCAAAGAACTATTCCCAAAGATGTGGTTGGATCTATTATTGGCAAAGGTGGTCAGTGAATCAAACGAATCCATCACGAGTTGGAGCTTCACTTAAAATGGATGAGCCTTTAGGAGGTGAAGATCAGATCTTTATCATTATAGAAACATAGGACCAGGTATAGAATGCACAGTATTTGCTGCAGAACAGTATGAAGCAATTTTCTGGGAAGTTTTTACTAATACTACTGAGGAGCGGAAGGAGTCCTGCATCTTTTTTTTTTCTGCTACTATTTAAAAACCCATCATTCCTCTGCTTCACAGGTGTTTTGCACTTGAGGTGTAGTGAAACCTTTGCTGTTCACCAGATGTAATGTCGTTCCTTGCAGACAGGGTTGGGGTTGTAGGGAAGGCCTTGCAAAAACTAATGTCAAAATTTTGAAACAGCCGTAGAATGAGCGGATTTTATCTTCCGTTCCTTGCTACTGGTTTAAAAAGAATGTTCCCTGGTTTAAAAAAAATGCTCCCCCATGTCATTTTTGTAAACACCTTACTTTGTGGTCACTGTTAACATTTGAGGGGTGAGACAGGGAGGAAAAGTAACAGTAGACCACATGTCCCTGGCATCTGTTCAGAGCAGTGTGCAGACTGTAAGGCTCCTTTGTAAGAAATGTTTTATGATTTTTAAGACAAATTTAGTCAACCTAAAATTAAGAGTCACAGAGGATGTAAAATAGAAGTGAAAGACTCCCTTCTTACCCCTCACCCCTCCATCACACCCGTTAAGACTAACAACTGTGAATTGTTTCTTGTGTTAACCCTGTAAGATCATTTTTAAATAAAAATAAGCATGTGTGCACATGCGTGTGTGTCTAAGTAATATTCTTTAGATATTTCTACAGCTTGGTTTAAAAAAATTAGCACTATATATCAGGCATTGCTCTATATCATTAATAGATGTAAATGGTTTATTTAAAAATATTACAAATCATTACAGTGCATACATGTACTATTGTTTACTACCATCCCTTATTGATAACCATCTGGGTAGTGGCAAAGATTATTTTTCTTTATCCTTTTAAAAAATTGTTGTCATTGCAACCAATGCTATCCTCCACACTTTTTGTGCCAACTCAGCTTAGATACCCAACGACCGGAGCTGGAAGTATCTCCAGAGGTCAGCAAGTTCAGTTTCCTTTATTTGCAGGTGAGAAAATTGAGGTCAGACAAAGAAGAGAAGTGATTTGCTCAAGATTATATGTGCTGTTATGGTTTCACCATGTATATGATCCTGATCTCTTAACTCTAGAATCCTCTGTGTCCTGGAATTTAAATATAAATTGACTATTGAGTATTCCTTGAGATAAGTACTCTGCAGGCTGGTTTTCCATTCTTCCATTATATAGTTCTCTGTTGGGTCTGCTGCGTATAGATGTGTATTTTATGCTCTGCATAAAAACACTCAGACTAATACGAGGTGAACAAGGGCTGAAATGGAAGGTTTACTCCATTTGTTAAGCTCTGAATCTGGTCTTGGTGCTACATCTGAATGGGTATTCCCAGACTGGGCACCTTTCTCAAAATTACCGAAAGGTGCCATGCAGGCTAGCAGAGGCCCTCATTTCCGAGATTAATATATTTGACTTTAGAACAGTAATACAGCTTGCGGTGTCTTATGCAGTGCCATTAATTCCAGTGGAAACAGAATTCCACTGTTGTTCACACTTTGCTATCTAGTCTTCCTGATGACTGACAGTTTGCATTTGATAGATAACTAGGTGGGATTAGGGCTATAGGATATGGGTACAGGTGGGTTAAATTTAACAGTCCCGTGTGGCTGACAGAGGCCTCTCCTGGGCAGAAGATGTTATTTACTCTTTTGTGGATTGATACTCAGCTTTCTGGAGCCAATGATGTTGTCCCTGTCTTGTGAAGCAGGGACACAAGGGGCCCTACGTTTTTAGCTGGGAGGGGCCTCCTTTTCAGGTATTGGAGGCTTGGAGCTGTGCGTTTCTCATTACCTATTTTTCCTTGTATTCCCCACTCTGCCTCTGACTAGCTTCCTTCTTCAGCTGCTGGTCAACAGACTCATCTTGAATGACAACTGTTCAGTTAAAGACAGTTTGCCACAACCACTCCAGAAAAGTTATTTCACTTTTTAAACAGATTCCTGTTTTTGTTATAACGACTTTTTTGTTGTTGTTGTTGTTAGGGTCTCACTCTGTTACTCAGGATAGAGTGCAGTGGTATGATTTTGGCTTATTGCAGCCTGAAACTCCCGGGCTTAAGCCTCCTGAGTACCTGGGACTACAGGTGCATGGCACCATGACAGGCTACTTTTGTGTGCTTATTTATTAGTTTGGTAGAGATGAGGTCTCACTGTGCTGCCCAGGCTGGTCTCAAACTCCTGGACTCCAGTGATCCTCCTACCTTGGGTTCCCAAAGTACTGGGATTACAGGTGTGAGCCACTTTGTGAGGCTGGTATGATGACTTTTTAAAACAAAAAACACTAAAATAAAATGAACTCAAAACGCACTAAATATAAATGTTATAAAGAAGAGTGATAGTCTGGGATCCCATCTATGGGCATTTACTGGACTCAATAGTTTCCTTTCTTTTCTTTTCTTTTTTTTTTTAGTTGACTTAAAAATTTTAAGTGTTTTTTTTATATATATATTTTATTTTTATTGCATTTTAGGTTTTGGGGTACATGTGAAGAACATGCAAGATTGTTGCACAGGTACACACATGGCAGTGTGGTTTTCTGCCTTCCGTCCCCTCGCCTGTATCTGTCATTTCTCCCCATGCTATCTCTTCCCACCCCCCCACCCCCTCGTCCCTCCCCCATTTCCCCCCAATGGACCCCAGTGTGTAGTGCTCCCCTCCCTGTATCCATGTGTTCTCATTGTTCAACACCCGCCTATGAGTGAGAATATGCGGTGTTTGATTTTCTGCTCTTGTGTCAGTTTGCTGAGAATGATGGTTTCCAGGTTCATCCATGTCCCTACAAAGGACGTGAACTCATCGTTTTTGATGGCTGCGTAATATTCCAGGGTGTATATGTACCACATTTTCCCTATCCAGTCTATCATCGTTGGGCATTTGGGTTGGTTCCAGGTCTTTGCTATTGAAAACAGTGCTGCAACGAACATTTGTGTGCACATGTCCTTATAGTAGAATGGTTTATAATCCTTTGGATATATACCCAGTAATGGGATTGCTGGGTCAAATGGGATTTCTATTTTTAGGTCCTTGAGGAATCGCCACACTGTCTTCCACAATGGTTGAATTAATTTACATTCCCACCAACAGTGTAAAAGTGTTCCTATTTCTCCACATCCTCTCCAGCATCTGTTGTTTCCAGATTTTTTAATGATCGCCATTCTAACTGGTGTGAGATGGTATCTCAATGTGGTTTTGATTTGCATTTCTCTAATGACCAGTGATGATGAGCATTTTTTCATATGTTTGTTGGCCTCCTGTATGTCTTCTTTTGTAAAGTATCTGTTCATATCCTTCGCCCAAATTGAATGGGCTTGTTTGTTTTTTTCTTGTAGATCTGTTTTAGTTCTTTGTAAATTCTGGATATCAGCCCCTTGTCAGATGGGTAGACTGCAAAAATTTTTTCCCATTGGTTGCCGATTCACTCTACTGACTGTTTCTTTTGCCGTGCAGAAGCTGTGGAGTTTGATTAGGTCCCATTTGTCTATTTTGGCTTTTGTTGCCATTGCTTTTGGCGTTTTGGTCATGAAGTCCTTGCCTACGCCTATGTCCTCAATGGTTTTGCCTAGATTTTCTTCTAGGGTTTTTATGGTGTTAGGTCTGATGTTTAAGTATTTAATCCATCTGGAGTTAATTTTGGTGTAAGGTGTCAGGAAGGAGTCCTGTTTCTGCTTTCTGCACATGGCTAGCCAGTTTTCCCAACACCATTTATTAAACAGGGAGTCCTTTCCCCATTGCTTGTTTTTATCAGGTTTGTCGAAGATCAAATGGTTGTGGGTATGTTGTATTTCCCCTGAGGCCTCTGTTCTGTTCCATTGGTCTATATCTCTGTTTTGGTACCAGTACCATGCTGTTTTGATTACTGTAGCCTTGTAGTATAGTTTGAAGTCTGGTAGTGTGATGCCTCCTGCTTTGTTCTTTTTGCTTAGAATTGACTTGGCTATGCGAGCTCTCTTTTGGTCCATATGAAGTTTAAGGTGTTTTTTTCCAGTTTTGTGAAGAAGGTCATTTGTAGTTTGATGGGAATAGCGTTGAATCTGTAAATTACTTTGGGCAGAATGGCCATTTTCACGATGTTGATTCTTCCTAACCATGAACATGGAATGTTTCTCCATCTGTTTGTGTCCTCTCTTATTTCGTTGAGCAATGGCTTGTAGTTCTCCTTGAAGAGGTCCTTTATGTTCCTTGTTAGTTGTATTCCTATGTATTTTATTCTGTTTGTGAATGGCAGTTTGTTCTTGATTTGGCTCTCTTTAAGTCTGTTACTGGTGTATAGGAATGCTTGTGATTTTTGCACGTTGATTTTGTATCCTGAGACTTTGCTAAAGTTGTTTATCAGTTTCAGGAGATTTTGGGCTGAGATGATGGGGTCTTCTAGATATACAATCGTGTCATCTGCAAATAGAGACAATTTGATTTCCTCCTTTCCAATTTGAATACCCTTTATTTCTTTTTCTTGCCTGATTGCTCTGGCTAGAACTTCCAGTACTATATTGAATAGGAGTGGTGAGAGAGGGCATCCTTGTCTAGTGCCAGATTTCAAAGGGAATGCTTCCAGTTTTTGCCCATTCAGTATGATATTGGCTGTTGGTTTGTCGTAAATAGCTTTTATTGTTTTGAGATACGTTCCATCAATACCTAGTTTATTGAGGGTTTTTAGCGTAAAGCGCTGTTGAATTTTGTCAAAGGCCTTCTCTGCATCAATTGAGATAATCATGTGGTTTTTGTCTTTGGTTCTGTTTATGTGGTGAATTACGTTTATGGACTTGCGTATGTTGAACCAGCCTTGCATCCCCGGGATGAATCCTACTTGATCATGGTGGATGACCTTTTGGTATGCTGCTGCAATCGGTTTGCCAGTATTTTATTGAAGATTTTTGCATCTATGTTCATCATGGATATTGGCCTGAAATTTTCTTTTCTTGTTGAGTCTCTGCCGGGTTTTGGTATCAGGATGATGTTTGTCTCATAAAATGATTTGGGAAGGATTCCCTCTTTTTGGATTGTCTGGAATAGTTTCAGAAGGAATGTTATTAGCTCCTCTTTGTATGTCTGATAGAATTTGGCTGTGAACCCATCTGGACCTGGGCTTTTTTTGGGTGGTAGGCTCTTAATTGCTGCCTCGACTTCAGACCTTGTTATTGGTCTATTCAGGGTTTCAGCTTCTTCCGGGTTTAGGCTTGGGAGGATGCAGGTGTCCAGGAATTTATCCATTTCTTCCAGGTTTACTAGTTTATGTGCATAGAGTTGTTTGTAATAATCTCTGATGATGGTTTGGATTTCTGTGGAATCTGTGGTGATATCCCCTTTATCATTTTTTATTGCATCAATTTGGTTATTCTCTCTTTTCTTTTTAATTAATCTGGCTAGTGGTCTGTCTATTTTGTTGATCTTTTTGAAAAACCAGCTCCTGGATTTATTGATTTTTTGAAGAGTTTTTTGCGTCTCTATTTCCTTCAGTTCTGCTATGATCTTAGTTATTTCCTGTCTTCTGCGAGGTTTTGAGTTTTTTTGATCTTGCTCCTCTAGCTCTTTCAATTTTGATGATAGGGTGTCAATTTTAGATCTCTTCTTTCTTCTCATGTGGGCACTCATTGCTATATATTTTCCTCTAGAGACTGCTTTAAATGTGTCCCAGAGATTCTGGTATGTTGTGCTTTCATTCTCATTGATTTCAAAGAACATCTTTATTTCTGCCTTCATTTCATTGTTTATCCAGTCAACATTTAAGAGCAAGTTGTTCAGTTTCCATGAAGCTGTGCGGTTCTGAGTTAGTTTCTGCATTCTGAGTTCTAACTCTTTTGCACTGTGGTCTGAGAGACTGTTTGTTATGATTTTCGTTCTTTTGCATTTGTTGAGGAGTGATTTATTGCCAATTATGTGGTCAATTTTAGAGTAGGTGTGATGTGGTGCTGAGAAGAATGTATATTCTGTGGATTTGGGGTGGAGAGTTCTGTAAATGTCTATTAGGTTTGCTTGTTCCAGGTCCGCGTTCAGGCCCTGGATATCCTTGTTGATTTTCTGTCTGGTTGATCTGTCTAATATTGACAATGGAGTGTTAAAGTCTCCCACTATTATTGTGTGGGAGTCTAAGTCTCTTTGTAAGTCATTAAGAACTTGCCTTATGTATCTGAGTGCTCCTGTATTAGGTGCATATAAATTTAGGATTGTTAGTTCTTCTTGTTGCAGTGATCCTTTTACCATTATGTGATGTCCATCTTTGTCTCTTTTGATCTTTGTTGCTTTAAAGTCTATTTTATCAGAGATGAGAATTGCAACTCCTGCTTTTTTTTTGCTCTCCATTTGCTTGGTAGATCTTCCTCCATCCCTTTATTTTATGTATCCTTGCATGGAGGATGGGTTTCCTGAATACAGCACACTGATGGGTTTTGGCTTTTTATCCAATTTGCCAGTCTGTGTCTTTTGATTGGGGCATTTAGTCCATTGACATTTAGGGATAGTATTGTTATGTGTGAATTTGATATTGTCATTTTGATGCTACCTGGGTGTTTGGTTGGTTAGTTGATGCAGATTCTTGATTGTGTTGATGCTCTTTTACCATTTGGTTTGTTTTTGGAGTGGCTGGTACTGGTTGTTCCTTTATATGTGTAGAGCCTCTTTCAGGAGTTCTTGTAGAGCAGGTTTAGTGGTGATGAAATCTCTGAGTGCTTGCTTGTTCACAAAGGATTTTATTTTTCCTTCACTTATGAAGCTTAGTTTGGCTGGATAGGAGATTCTGGGTTGAAAGTTCTTTTCTTTAAGGATGTTGAATATTGGCCCCCAATCTCTTCTGGCTTGTAGGGTTTCTGCTGAGAGATCTGCTGTGAGTCTAATGGGCTTCCCTTTGTGGGTAACCTGACCTTTCTCTCTGGCTGCCCTTAGCATTTTCTCTTTCATTTCAACCCTGGTGAATCTGACGATTATGTGCCTTGGGGTTGCTCTTCTTGAGGAATATCTTTGTGGTGTTCTCTGTATTTCCTGTATTTGAATATTGGTCTGCCTCGCTAGGTTTGGGAATTTTTCCTGGATAATATCCTGAAGAGTATTTTCCAGCTTGGATTCATTCTCTTCATCACATTCAGGTATATCTATCAAACGTAGATGAGGTCTTTTCACATAGTCCCACATTTCTTGAAGATTTTGTTCATTCCTTTTTGTGCTTTTTTCTCTGTTCTTGCCTTCTCTTTTTATTTCATTGAGTTGATCTTCGACCTCTGATATCCTTTCTTCTGCTTGGTCAATTCGGCTGTTGAAGCTTGTGCATGCTTCACGAAGTTCTCGTGTTGTGTTTTTCAGCTCCATCAATTCACTTATATTCCTTTATGCTATCCATTCTCGTTAGCATTTCATCCAATCTTTTTTCAACGTTCCTAGTTTCTTTGCATTGGGTTAGAACATGTTCTTTTAGCTCACTGTAGTTTCTTACTACCCACCTTCTGAAGTCTGATTCTGTCATTTCTTCACCGTCCTTCTCCATCCGGTCTGGTTCCCTTGCTGGTGAGGAGTTGTGATGCCTTTTAGGAGGAGAGGTGTTCTGGTTTCAGGAGTTTTCATCCTTTTTGCGCTGGTTTCTTCCCATTTTTGTGGGTTTATCCACCTGTTGTCTTTGTAGTTACTGTCTTTCAGATTGAGTCTCTGAGTTAGCTTCTAGTTCGTGGATGCTGAAGTTACTTCTCTTTTTTTTTAAGCTTTCCTTCTAACAGTCTGGCCCCTCTGCTGTAGGGCTGCTGAGGTCCTCTCCAGGCCCTGCTTGCCTGGGGATCACCTGCAGCAGCTGCAGAACAGTAAGGGTTGCTACCAGTTTCCTCTTCTGCTATCTTTGTCCCAGAAGGATGCTCGCCTACTGTCAGTCCATTCTCTCCTTTATGAGGCGATTCTTTGGATCTATGGGGGTCAGAGAGCTACTCGAGGAGACAGTCTATCTTTTATTGGGGCTTAAGTCCTGAGCTGTGAGCGCCGTTGTTCATTTAGAGCTGCTGGGCAGGTATGTTTAGGTCTGCTGCAGCTGAACTCATAAAGCACTTTTTGTTCCCAGGTGCTCTGTCCCGGGGAGTTGGGGCTTTATGAGTTTCTGTTGCACTACTGCCTTTTTTGATTTTTCTTTCAGGTCTGACCCTCCCAGCTAGCAGCACGCCTAGCCACTGCCTGCCCGCAGAGGCTTTGCTGAGCTGCTGTGGGCTCCGCCCAGCTGCCCTGTGCTCTTCCCTGCAGTCCTGTTTATATGGGCGTAGTTAGAACTGTCTATGCAATGGTGGCCCCGCCTCTGTTATGGCATACTCTCTCTGTTGTGGCAGGTTGCCTTGGCAACGGCGGGTTGCCTAGGCGACGGTGGCCTGCCTCTGTAGTGGTGGAGAGTCTCAGTAATGGCAGACGCCCCTCCTCCACCAAGCCGGACCTTCCCAGGTTCAGCTGTCCTTGCTTTGAAACACTCAACCCAGAGGGTTTCCAATTACTGTTTTTGTTTTCGATGTTGTTGGGGGTGGATGGGTGGGACCAAGCGAGCCTGATCACCTGGCTCCCTGACTCAGAGTCTTTTCTTTTAAGTTGAAGGACCCCACATTCCAGTCGCTTGTTGAAAAGGCGCTGGGATCTCCCGTGCTGTGACTCACTGAGTCGGCTCAAACCGCGGAGCCGGCTCCTGGCGGATTTTTTGCCTAGGAATCTCCTGGCCTGGCTCGCTATTTCAGATGAATGGGCAACTGTGCCATCTCAGGGCTCCGATTGCCACCTAAGAGGGCTCCCAGACCAGTGGCTTTAGTACGGAGAACTGCCGCGACAGGGCGTGGTCACAGCAGCCGCGCAGCCAAATCAGCCCCGCGGGGGCCAAAACAGTGGCACCAGCCAGAACAGCTGCGCTGGTGACCTCTCTGCCTGGGTATCTCCTGGTCTGTGGGCAATAAAAATTCGTCTGAAAATGCGGCGTCCACTCACCCTCTGCACTTTCACTGGGAGCTGAAGTCCTGAGCTGTTCTAGGCGGCCATCTTCCCAGCATTCCTTTTTTTTTTTTTTTTTTTTTTGAGACAGAGTTTTCCTCTGTCACCAGGAGTCAGGCTGGAGTGCAGTGGGGCGATCTCAGCTCATTGCAACCTCTACCTCCTGGGTTCAAGCAATTCTCCTGCCTCAGCCTCCCGAGTAGCTGGGACTACAGGCGCACGCCACCACACCCAGCTAATTTTTGTATTTTTAGTAGAGATGGGGTTTCACCATGTTGACCAGGATGGTCTCAATCTCTTTACCTCATGATCCACTCTCCTTGTCCTCCCAAAGTGCTGGGATTACAGGTGTGAGCCACCATGCCCGGTCTGGACTCAATAGTTTCTAATCAGAGACTATATGGGACTTTTTGACTTGCACACCATTCTGAATGACTTCCCATTTCTTATATTTAATGACTTTTAAAAAGAGCAGTTTTAGGTACAAAGTAAAATTGAGAGGATGGTAAAGAGATTTCTCATATGCTCCCTGTCCCCAACGTGCATAGCCTCTGCCTTTATCAGTATCTCCAACTAGAATGGTACATTTGTTCCAATTGATGGACTTACATGGACACATCTTATTCACCCAAAGTCCACAGTTTACACTATGGTTCACTCTTGGTACATTCTATGGTATTGGGCAAGTTTATGAAGACATGCATATATTTACCATAATAGTTTTACCACCCTAAAATGTCTTTGTGCATCAACTACTCATCTATCTCTCCTCTAAACCCGGGCAACCTGATCATTTTTTTCTTTTTTTTTAAAACTTTATTTCTTCTAAAAAAAAAATGGGATACATATGTAGAAAATGCAGGTTTGCTACACAGATGTGTGTGTGCCATAGTGATTTGCTGCATCTATTGACCGGTCCTCTAAGTTCTGTCCCCTCATCCCCAACCCCTCAACAGGCTCTGGTGTGTGTTGTTCCCCTCTCTGTGTCCACGTGTTCTCAAGGCAACCACTGATCTTAAATATTTTTTTAATTGATGTAAAATATATACATAGAATTTACTGTCACTACCATCTTTAAATGCACAGTTCGGTGGCAATAAATACCTTCATATTCTTCTCGCCTTCTTCACTTTCTTCTCCTCCATCCCTTCTTGGCCTCTGGTAACCACCAGTCTACTCTCTATCTTTACGAGATCCACTTTTTCAGCTCCCACATATTATTGAGAACATGCAATATTTGTCTTTCTGTGCCTGGCTTATTTTGTTTAAAGTAATGGACTTTATTTCCATCCATGTGGCTGCAAATGACAAGATTTCATTCATTTTTATGACTGAATAATATTCCATAGTATATACATACCACATTTTCTTTATCCATTCATCTGTTGATGGGGACCTAGGAAGATTCCATATTTTGGCTATTGTGAATAGTGTTGCAATAAACATGGGAGTTCAGGTATCTCTTTGATATATTGATTGCCTTTCATTTGAACATATGCCCGGTAGTGGCATTTCTGGGTCATATGGTAATTTTATTTTTAGTTTTTTGAGGAACTTTTATGCCGTTGTTCATAGTGGCTATAGTAATTTACATTTCTACCAACAGTGTATGAGGGTTTCCCTTTCTGCACATCCTCATCAACATTTGTTATTTTTGTCTTTTTTTTTCCTTTGAGACAGAGTCTTACTCTGTCACCCTGGCCTAAGTGCAGTGGCACAATCTTGGCTCACTGCAACCTCTTCTCAGGTTCCAGTGATTCTATTCTTGTGCTTCAGCCGCCCCAGTAGCTGGGATTACAGATGCCCACCACCATACTGGACTAATTTTTGTATTTTTGGTAGAAATGGGGTTTTACCATGTTGGCCAGGCTGGTCTTGAACTCCTGGTCTCAAGAGATCTACCCGTCTTGGCCTCCCAAAGTGCTGGGATTATAGGCATGAGCCACGTCAAGCTCTAATTTTGTCTCTTTGATACAAGCCATTTTAACTGGAATGAGATGGTATCTCATTGTGGTTTTGATTTGCATTTCTCTGATGATAGTTGATGTTGAACATTTTTCATATACCTGCTGGTCATTTATGTCTTATTTGAGAAGTGTTCAGATCTTTTGCCCATTTTTAAATGGAATTATTATTATTATTTGCTATTGAGTTGGTTGTACTCCTTATATATTCTGATTATTAATCCCTTGTCAGATGGACAGTTTGCTAATATCTTCTCTGATTCTGTGGGTTGTCTCTTCACTTTGTTGATTGTTTCCTTTGCTGTGCAGAAGCTTTTTATCTTAATGTAATCCCAATTGTTTATTTTTACTTTGATTGTCAACCACTGATCTTTTTACAGTCTCCATAATTTTGCCTTTTCCAGAATGTCACATAGTTGGAATCATACAGTATATAACTTTTCATATTGCCTCTTTTTCACTTAGTACTATACATTTAAGTTTCTTCCATGTCTTTTTATGGCTTGATAATTCATTTTTTTTGTTTTTAGCACTGAGTAATATTTCACTGTCAGGATGTATTGGAGTTTGTTTATCCACTCACGTTTTGAAGGACATCTTGGTTGCTTCCAAGTTTTGGCAATTATAAATAAAGCTGCTGTAAACATTTATGTGCAGGTTTGTGTGTGGACAAAAGTTTTTAACTTCTTTGCATAAATACCAATGAGTGCCCTGAAATGTTTTGCTTTGCATTCATAGGCTCAGTAAGAGAAAGGAGGGGCAGTATCAGCTAAAACTCTTCAGTGTGTTAAATGAGAGCATTATTTCCCCATGTTTGGATGTCTTCTTGCATTTGAACTTTTTTTTTCACCCTAAGTATATGCTTCTGTGTAATAATTTTAAGTACAACTCAGTGAAGTAAATGGTGTAGAAAGGAGAATGCACCTTTCCCAGAATGGGTTCCCTCTCACGCCCTCCACCTGTCTCCCCCTGCTCTTCATACTGTATGGTGTAAAATAAACCTTGATTGTACCATAGTTCATGGCCTCTGGATTTAGTTTCATTCCTCATGAAACTTGGTTTCACCATTCAACTGATATATTATTCCATCTTTGCAAATTGTTTATCATCGGTCAAGGCAAAATACATCCTAATTGTTTCCATTAAAATTAATGAAAATGTTGTTTCTTCGTGACTTTTCATGTAGTGGCAGGATTTTCAGGGCTGAATTAGAGCCCCTAAGCAAGGGATGGGGATACTGAAAGATGGCTGCCCAGGTCAGGGGCCATGCTTTTCATTGTTAAATTAATGACACTGTGTACTATCATGTAGTGGGCCTTTAGTAAAATTTTGTAGAATGAGAGAGCAAATCCTCTTTATATAACTGCAAGGGGGGTGTTTTCAAGTAGACACTGCAGGGATGTTGTAACAAAATCTCTCATTTTCAAAATGTGTGTGGCTTTGGGAATCTCCTTGTCTGAGTGAGTCAGAAGTAATTGAGCAAGCCTATCTAAAATGTAGCTTAGAAATGGACACATATGATTTGCACTGGAATAAGTTAATGCTGCTTTATGGTTTAATCAGGATTCTTGGGAAACAACGAGCATTGGGTGCCCAGATGGATTACTCAGTGAGGCAGGTTAAAGAAAGGAATATTGGAGTGATTGTAGAGAAAGAGGAAGGAGGAAGTCATGAGGAATGGAGAAGAGCCTTCAGGAGGAACTGGTCAAGGCTGTTGCGAGCACCATTGTGAAAAACTGGAAAGCTGCAGAGCATGAGAAAGAAAAAAGCATGCAGCAGGGTTAGTATCTGCCCAGGAACAGGATGGGCCAGTGTGGGAGATCTCTGAGGAAAAGTGGGGGGAACGGGCCAGAAAGCATTAAATTGTGGATATGTCAGGGAGTGGAGAGGTGACTCAGCCTGAACAGGTGGTGGAGTCTGGGCTTTGCTTTTCCAACGAGAAAGAGATATGGAGATAGAGATAGAGATAGAGAAATAGAGACATAGAGACACACAGAGAGACAAAGGCAGATGAGAGATACACAAACCGAGAGAGAGAGAGAGAGAGAGAGAGAGAGAGACAGAAGGAAGGAAGAGGAAGAAGGGGGGAAGTGGAGGGAGGAAGAGAGAGACAGAATAGAAAAGCAGTGAAGACTGAGGCGAAGAGACAGAGAGTTAAGAGAGTATCCGAGTTGCTCTGAAGAGAGCAAGATGTGATGGAACCAGGAAGTGAAGGCTATTCACACCAGATTGGAAAAAGAGCCCTGCCAAAACTTCATCTGCTAAAGAGCAGCATGCCCTACGTGCCTGTTGGCCCCTGGATTCTGCACTCTGCAGGTTACAAATTCTCATTCTCCACCTGACCGACTGCATAGACCTCAGGCTAAGGAGACACGAGTCATAGAGGCACTCGAAAGACGTCAAGATGTGAGAGACCAGGGAACTAGGGGTTTGGTTATAAGTGGGACGCGCACAAGCCAGCCAGCCAGCAAACCATTTTTCCTGTGATGGAGGTGGCAGGAAGGTCACTACTTTAAAAATACCCCCAGAACCCTGCGTGACTAAGTTATTTGGAAAAAAAAAAAAAAGACACAAACGAAAACCTCTTATTAAGGCAAAGAGGTTCCTTCTTTCTGGGTGTAGGTGGGGTTGGGGATCTTCTTGTTAGATTTTGGGAGTTCAGGTTTCTTTTGCCTCACTTGCTACACTGGCTGCTCTTGTTTGCTGCCTCTATAAAGTGACAAGTCAGAAGCATTACCAGGGATAATTCAGTGTTTTACTTCATTAATATGAGGCAGACTTAATGTGCTGGGAGGTCATGCTACTCCCAGGTTCAGGAGTGGGTGAGATGTCCCACCACGACTCTCCTACTGGGTGAGTCCATGAGCTTTTCCTATCCTAGCTGGAGACAGAGCTGCACTGAGACTGAGGACAGTGGCAGCAATCCCCTCTTCAAATGGTCATGAAGGAGCATGTCTTCCATTGCCTCACTTCTTATGTCAGAGGAAGAATGGTGGACGTTTGTAGGAACAAGCCATTTGTAGTTTTGTGAAAGTGTGCACCTTCGATTTGAAAGCCTGTGTCATTTAGGTAAATTTCTGAAAGTGAGTATAAAGTATTATGCCAGATCTTTAGAGGCTAGCAGATCTCAAAAGATTGCGTAAGGTGCATAAATATTTATATGTTTCTCCTGAAGGTGGCGAGAGGCTATTTTGTTTCCCATGGGCTGGAAATCAGTGAAAGAAAGAGGTCTTGTATCCATTCACATTTTTGTATCTTCAATTTCCACGATCAATTAAAAGACAGTAAACTCTTATCCTGAATAGAAGTACAATTAGATCGAATAATGAAATCACCAAGTACTACTGAAGTGGAACTTGGTGGTAATTAGTTTTTTGATACATAAATACAATTTCCAAATGCAATTTGTCCCTAAGCCCAGGCTGCTGATTTCAATTCACCATGTTTGCTATTATAAGGGAATGTGCAGTAAGGTGTATTCCAATTCCTCAGGGATGCATCTCTCCAAGGAGAATGAAGTGAGTTGGCTAACCTCTGAAGTAACTAGCGGGACATGGAGAAGTTATGTTGCACGGCTCTCCTGGGATCGGGGGGGTGGAGGGTTCGTCCTCCAGGGTCTTATTGGCATGTGAACCATTCTGCCAGGTAGCAAACTGACTCTGCCTCTCGTTTTCCTGTGTCTGTTTGTCTCTCTTTTTCTTTCTCTCCCTGATGCTTCCCCTTCATTAATTTATCTATATGTTTATTCATTCAGTATTTTTTGAGGGCTGCCTGCTATACTATGTCAGCTGCTGGCATGCAGCAGTAAGGAAAGAAGACATGGTTTCTGTCCTCAGGGGATCGTGGGTCTAGTGTTCAACATGAAATAAATACTTATTTAAGGCCAGGCATGGTGGCTTATGCCTGTAATCCCAGCACTTTGGGAGGCCGAGGCGGGCGGATCACCTGAGGTCAGGAGTTTGAGACCAGCCTGGCCAACATGGTGAAGCCCCGTCTCTACTAAAAATGCAAAAATTAGCTCGGTGTAGTGGCTCATCCCTGTAATCTCAGCTACTCCAGAGACTGAGGGAGAATTGCTTGAACCCGAGGTGGAAGTTGCAGTGAGCTGAGATGGCGCCATTGCACTCCAGCCCGGGGGACAAGAGTGAGACTTCTTCTAAAAAAAAGAAGAAATACTTATTTAAGTATCATTGTTGCAGTGGTAGGAAAGGTCCTATCAGAAGGTAGATAGAGGGCTCTATCCTGGTCTGAGGGGTCAGGAAAAACTTCCCAGAGAACTGACATTGTAGCTTTGATGAGAAACATAGATAGGACTTAGGCAGAGAATGTGGAGAAAACTGTCCAGGCAGAGAGGAGTGCAGAAGGAAACTAAATGCAACAGAGAAACAGGGAGCATGCCAGCGGGAGCAGAGGAAAGCAGCAACCAGGGGACGTGTGGATGAGATGAGGCTGTGCAGGCACAAATGGCCAGATAATTCAGGGACTTGTATTAATAGCTCTTGGCAAAGGTTTTAGATTTAATTTTAAAAGAGATAAGAAATTCTTTGAAGACTGTAAAGCAGAGGAGCCATGTGGTCCTTCTTTTCAGTTGCAGGCTCCTCTAAGGTTCAATAATGATGTACCTCTTAATTTGGAAGCTCTGATCACTCTTCAACTCAGTTTCCACCATTCCTTAATATTTTCAGAGATACCAGCTTGGGGGGAAAGGTAGGGGTGGCCCAGCCTCTTTCAGGGAGCTGTAAGGTCGGAATTTCAATGCTCCAGTGATAGGAAGCCCTCACAATTACGACCAGAAGTACTTCAGGCAAAGGTTAAAATGTGTGATGTGGGTTCATTAGATGAAAAAGTGCTAGTACGAATGAGTATATTTACAAAGTGTTTACAGGGAGTGAGATTTCTCCTCCCCACATTCCTAACCCAAATCCTCTTAACAAGTAAGTACTCAGATCATTGCTTTATTTTTCCCTCTGAGGCTGTGAGCCATGGAGGGGCTGAGGAGCAAGGGATTAGGACTGACTTTGGATTCTTTCCACATATCAGAGTGAAATATTCATTGACCTCATTTTCTAAATGAATGGAGACTGTGCCTTCAGTTGTCTGGTTGTATTTGTTAGGGAAGGGTAGGCTGCAACCCAGCAGTTTAAAGAACAAAAGTATATTTCTCTTTTGCATATAACTTCTGATGTGAGCAATTCAGGTCAGGAACAAAGCTCTGCTTCTCTTGGTCATTTGGGAACCCAAGTTTCTTGTAAGTTGTTACTCTTCCATCTCCAGGGACATCGTCATCAGCTGCATAAATAAAATGATGTTAGATTTGTTGCTACATCAAGATTCCAGCTGACAAAAGGATGGAATATAGCCTCCCAGAAGATATTCTCAGATATCTTAAGTGGCAGCTGTCGCTTCTGCTCACATTCCGTTAGTGAAAAGTTTGTCCACGATGAGAACACAGTCACCTAGGTCACACTGAGTTGCAAAAGACACTGTGCAATGTAATCTACATGGATGGCTGCAGTTCTTTTGCTGTGGAAGAAGAAGAGTGGATTTTGATGAACAGCTGGAATTCTCCGTCACACCCAGTGTGGTAGATTGATTGCAAAATGGGCCCAATGCTTCACATCTTTCTGTGTCTACACTCTTGGCAATGTAATGTGGGGGCTCTTCCCATCAAGACATAGAATCTGTTTTACTGCTCTTTGAATTCTGGCTTGGCTCTTATTCTGTTTTAGCCAATAAAATATGGTAGAAGTGGCAATGCATATACCGTTGGTACTTTATCCCAAAACCTGTCTGTGGAATCACTATAATGAGGACTATGGATATGCAGGTAGTCTGAATGTTGCACAGGAACCAGGAACTTAGAGTCAAGAACTTCACACCTGGTTTGATGGCAAAAAGCAGACCTGGTTTCTAGGATCCTGAAATGCGCCAAGAAATTACTAAAGAGATGTTAAGGCACAGATATATGTATTTTATCCTTACGTAGCAACTGACCCAGACCCAAACTTTACTTCACCCCTTCTGCCATTCCAGATCTTGCCTTTTGATTTCAGGACCCCTTACCTGGCTGACCCACTTCCCAAACTAATTATCAGGTGCTCAAGAAAGAGTTCATGCAAGCCAACAAGCGGGTGTTGTATTGATACTTCGTGATTGGCCCACTCTTCCTAGGTATAATACCTAGCAGAAGAAAAGCTGGCTGTATTTATTATTATTCAGAAGGTTTCCAGGTAAGAGAAGCCATTGCTATAGAAATTCCCTCCCAGTGGCACCAATGCAGCTTTAAAAACCTGGACTATTTCCCCACATCCAAATGGGGCCACTTATAGTTTATCATCTGTTGATAGGAAAAGTTATCTGCACAGCTGTGGATCCACATTAGTTATGCTCTGTGCAGGACAACACTGTAAATTATTTGCAATATGCTGGAACTCAATACAGACTGAGTTTATAAATATGATATTAAACTCTTAAGAGGCAGTTGCAGACCTTTTATAAAGCCATTAATTTTTAAAGTGGTTTAGGATTCCAAATTAGCAGCCGGGTGTGGGTGCCAGCTTCCAAAAACAGATGGCATTGGCTTTTCTAAAAGCAATAACAAGATCCTGAGATCAAATGGAAGGACCAGGACTTAGATGCTTTTTGGAAATCGATTTCAAAGCTCTGAATAATGTGTAAGTTTCAAAGCCCTCCTTCTGGAGGCTTCCCTAATTGCCCGAGTTCATTGTCCATCATCTGGAGTTCCATCTTCTGGAGTTCTGTCATATGGAGGTCCATTGTCTGGAATTCCATCATCTGGAGCTCCACCTGAATTCCAGCATGCTTGCTGCATGCAGACATTTTAAAACTAGTCAATGTAGTTTTGATTTGCATTTCTCTAATGACTGTTCACAATAGCAGAGACTTGGAAGCAACCCAAATGACCATCAAGGATAGACTGGATAAAGAAAATGTGGCACATATACACCATGGAATACTATGCAACCACAAAAAAGGATGAGCTCATGTCCTTTGCAGGGACGTGGATGAAACTGGAAACCATCATTCTCAGCAAACTGACACAAGAACAGAAAACCAAACACTGCATGTTCTCACTCATGAGTGTTGAACAATGAGAATACATAGACACAGGGAGGGGAACATCACACACCGGGGCCTGTGGGGTGGGGGGCTAGGGGAGGAATAGCAGGGGTGAGGGGATCGGGGAGGGATAGCATTGGGAGAAATACCTAATGTGGATGACAGGGCGATGGCATGTGTATACCTATATAACAAACCTGCATGATCTGCACATGCACCCCAGAACTTGAAGTATAATAAAAAAATAAAAATGAAATCAACATTAAAAACAAACAAAAAATAAAACTAGTTACATGCAATTTTGTACTATATACAGTGCTTCATTTCTCTTATGTATAGCCTATATTTTTGACTAAATATTAAATAACTATAATACTATTGCCTATTACAAACCCTTCTAGAAATATGTTCTGCAGAAAGAGAAAGTTTCTATAATTTGACCTCAAAAAGGTGACCACTGTTAACCATTTGGTGCAGAATCTTTCAGATATTATTTTTGGTCTCTCTACTAACATATAGGTATCTCTAAAGAGAAATCATGCCATTTATGCTATTTTATAACTTTCTTTTTACATGCTTCTTCATGTATAGTGTAAGCTCCTTGAAGACAGGAATTTTATTATTTATTATTTTTTTATGGAGATGGAATCACTCTGTTGCCCAGGCTGGCGTGCAGTGGTGTGATCTCAGCTTACTGCAACCTCCACCTCCCGAGTTCAAGTGATTCTTCTGCCTCAGCTTCCCGAGTAGCTGGGATTACAGGTGTGAGCCACTATGTCTGGCTAATTTTTGTATTTTTAGTAGAGATGAGGTTTCGCCATATTGGCTGGTCTCAAACTTCTGTCCTCAGGTGATCTGCCTCTGCCTCCCAAAGTATACGGATTTACAGGCATGAGCCACTGGGTCTAGACAAAGACAGGGATTTTAGCTCAATAAATTATTCTGTGCTTATTTAATATCTACTGTGGATTAGATGCAGCCAGATAAAAAAGGGATAAAGTAAAAAAAAAAAAAGCCTCAGTCTAGGGAGCTTATCTACCTGGCCAAAAGAAAATTGAAAAATAATTATTATTAAACCATGTGACAGAGACTGTAACATAGGTTTATGTAAAGTGCCATGAAGAAGCCTTCAGTCAGCCCAGAGGGAGAGAGGACACACATGTGTCTGACTAACTCAACTGGCTGCAGAGAGATTAATTTGGGCCATTAAGGAACAGGGCTTGGCTCTGGATTCCTCTCTCCACTTGCCCATATCTTGAAAATATTGGCTCTAAATAAATTTCTTGGAGCCAGCTGATGTGCAGCACATTAAAAACTCTTCCTGCATCTCTCTCCTAGCTGATCACACTGACACAAGAGTGTAATACATTATTAAATGCCTATCTGTAGGATTCCAGGATTCTGAAATTGAATGTGCTTTAACAAAACGGGTGTCACTGAAACCACCCCCGTCCTTCCCCACCAGCAGTACCACTATCCAGCCCTTCCCTGAAGCACCATCTGGTCAAGTTACTTCACATCTCTAAGCCTTGATTTTCTCCCTGTAAACTAAGAATAATGGTGCCTCTTGAAACACAAAGAGAAAAGTACATGCCCTCCTCAATTCTGATGATTAAGTGAGGTAATATATATGACAGCTTCTAGCTTTCACAGTGGCTATTCAGCAACTGTTAAGGTAATGAGTATATAAAGCAAGCAGGACCCAGGGGGTGCAATCAGCAACATTATTTCATTTCAAGATCCCTTTAGAAGGTTCCAGATAAAATTTCAAGTAAATTCCAAAAACATTTCTGTTCACTGTAGGGAGACCTACAGTTACATTAAGTCATAAACACAGTCTCAACTCAATAATTCTAATGTTTAGTCCTGCAGAATATTTCAAATTCCAAAACCAATTTCACAATAAATGTCTCCTTCTTCAGCTGGGGCCTGTTGCAAATTAGTCACTTTTCATGGAAAAGGGTGTTGTCTTCCTTATTCCCTTCCATACACTACACTTTCATCTTCCCTCTCCTGCTTTTTTTGTTTTTATTCCTTTTCCCCAATGCCCAAAAGCATCACAAAAGATTGTCTCAAGGCCATCCAGGTAGCTAAATCCTGGTGTTTTTTCCTTCTGTTTGAAATGGGGTCTTGCTATGTTGCCTGGACTGGTCTCAGACTCCTAGACTCAAGTGATTATCCTGCCTCAGTCACCCAAGTAGCTGGGATTATAGGCATGCACCACCACGCCAACTTCCCTTCTTGACACAGTAGTTGCATTTTTTTTTTGTTCTACCACCATGGTGCTAAGGGGTTGGCAAATGAAGGGTAGGAACAGGGCAGCTGGAAGAGGTAATAGGAATATCCCTCTATGATTGGCATGGACCTAGGATGGCTCTGTGCTCTCTGAGCCTGGCAGGTGTTTGAAGCTGACTCATGGAATTTTTTGTGCTTTCCTTGGTAACCTCCAAGATCACTTTTACTTCAGCCAGTGTTCTCCACCTTGGGGCTATCAACATTTGGGGCTGGATAATTCTTTGTTGTGGAGAGTTGTCCAATGCACTGGGAAATGTTTAGCAGCATCTTTGCCCAATACTTACTAGATGCTATTAGCACCTCCATCAGTTATAACAACCAAAAATATCTCCAATTATAGCTATATGTCTTCTGAGGAGTGAAATTCCCCATGGCTGAGAACCACTGACCAAGGCAAATACAGTCTATTTTAGTAGTTGCTTACTCTTTCTGCTAACCCATGAATCTAGTATCTGTTCCCAGCTTCTGTCTATTAAGGTGTAGTTACCCTCTAGGGAGCCCTTTTTGAATGGATCTAATATGACCCCTACACCGACTATTCTACATGCAAAACCCACCTCAAATCCATGGGAGGAAACACTCACACATATGTTTTCTTAACAAATGTTAGGAGTATATGCCAATCACAAAATACAGTAAGTTTCCAGGCTACAATGCCACAGCACTCACCAACTCCTTTCTTGCACTCTGGATTTTACTGGGTAAGACTGAGGTGGACACCAATCTGCCATGTCTTCAATGTGTCAGGCCTCCAAATGGTTCCATTCAAATCCCTCACACTATACTGAAAGACAGAAGTGGGTAATACACTATAGGCTCTCCCTTGGAGAACATGCTCTAAGAAAATAATTCTCACCAAAATATTTCTCCATCTGTATTCAGTACCCTTTTATGCCCTCAATCTGGTGATATCTAAGCCATTTCTAGGACACCTACTTTGAACTATTTACTTTTTGGTGTATATCACTGCCTGTTTGGTAGCTGAGAGCTATCTTATAACCTCAATTAAAACTTCCAGTTAAACTTCCTTTTATATCCTTATAATTTCCTTTGTCTTTTCTTTACAATCAATCCCAGCATCTATATAAAGATAGTAAGAAAACAGCTATAGCTGTATCCACTGTCTATTGCTAAGGCAATAAGCCACCCAAAACCCATTGGTTTAAAATAATATGCCTTTATTACTGCTCATGGGTCTATAAGTCAACTGAATAGTTCCTTTGGTCTGAACTGGACACACAGATGCATCCATGGTTAGCTTTGGGCCGGGTAGGCGGTATCTCTGTAGATCTTGGCTTTGCTTTCTTACATGTTTGGAAGTAAACCAGCTATAGGAGCTGGTCTAGAATGGCCTTGGTCAGGACAATTAGACACCCCACCACTTTGACTTTTGTCTTCCAGCTGCCTGGCCTGAGTTTGTTCACATGGTGGTGGCAGGGCTCCAAGAAGCACATAAGCCCTCTTGAAAAGTTTATATGTATACTTTATAAATACCAATAGGGTTTGTGATAGATTTAAACTGTAAAACTAGCTGAAAGTTTTATACATTCTTTAGCCAAGTGACTATGTTCGTGTTTTCAGTATGCTTTTTAGTCACCTTTCTGGAAACATTAATTATCACCTACATACAATGTGCTAAGAATGCTACTTGGTGCTCAGGATAAAATGTTTTAAAAACGTCTTTTGTTTATTATGTTATCTCAGCCTAGAATTCACTCCCCACTCGTGAACCTGGTACTTTGGTGTCATAACCAGGGAAAATGTAAGTACTTGCTTTTATTGTAAAGTTGTATCCTTTAGAGCCCTAGTTGCTGATGAAGTAGCCCAGGAACCACCATAGGAGGCAAGAGAGAGAAATGAGATTTGGGGGCAATTTTGGGCTGGCTTGTCCCAACCATCAACCAGGGCAGCTACAGTTGCCACCATTTTATATTTGGAGTTTTTGATATTTAGGTTATTTTTGGGCATGTATTCATTCCCTTCTTCCACCTCCTTATGGGAGGAGAAGACTTTCCCACACATTGATGTTTGGCTTGGCTGCACAATTTGCTTTGGCCAATGGAACGTGGGTCAAAGTGACAAGGTACCATTTCTGAGCCTCAGCCTTAAAGAGGTATTGCTCTTTCTACTCACCCCACAGGGAGCTTCTGAATTTGATCCCAAGAAGAAAGTGTCTAGGTAGCTGCTGCTCCTCCAGCCTCATCCCCAGACTGAGACACGTGAACCATAGCCAGACACACATTAATAATAAACATTGACTATTGTATGACACTAAGGTGTTTGTGATTGTGATATAGGAGTAACTGATCAATATAGGCCTCTAGTTAGGGTCTTACTTGTAGCCAGGGTTTGTTCATTCATTCACTCATTCAAAAAAAAAATCAAATGCCTTACTATATACCAGTTAGGACAGCACTGGATAGGTAGTCATAAAAATCGATTGGCTTTGTTTATCTTCTTGACTTCTGCTCTTTACATTTGATGGAAAGAAGCTTATGGTCATTTATCAAACATAGACTCTAAGAAATAATATCAAGACACACAACCCTCAAGGGAAAAATACTACTAAAACATCCATTTGAGAAGTGACAGAAAATTAATTATGTGCAAGAAATAAGCAAGCCGTATGTAAGTACGCACAACCCTTCAAAAAAGTATCTTCTAAAAAACAGATGTTGCAAGGTGGGAGGACTGGCTATGGGGATTTACAATTCCAGCTCCCACTCTGAGAGTCATATACCAAAGAAACCCAATACGAGTTCCTGACAGTCTTAGAGGCAGACCGAGGGTCTGACATGACAAAGCCAGGTTTTCTTCTTCCTTGTGTGACTAGCTCCTATCTTTCAGGTTCGGGGAAGGTGCCAGAGCTGATGGGAATTTATTTAGAATGAATCTTCTTAATGAGCTGTCAAGTTCAGTGGACTTGCCAGACCTGGGCTTTAATAATTTCCTGGTTTTTAGTACCTGAGCCTATAAAGATGATATACAAGCCACAGAGGATGGAGAGTGGTCTGGGTGGGGTAAAAAGGTTGGGGGAGGGAAGTTGGTGCTGCCATCATAATAGGTGGCATGTATAAATTCATTCTTTTGGGTCCCTGGGCTGCACACTTGTCTTTGCAGCTGGAGACAAGGGGATGGAGTGGGGAGAAGTGAAGCAGCTGGGGATAAAATAAGACAGCAGGCAAAGTTTGAATGTGGAGGCCTTCTAGCCTCCCCTTTAACCAAACCCTTCCTGAATTCTGCCTTCTCTTGCCCCCACACTGACTCCATCCCCATCCTCTTTTCAATCTATCTTGTTTTCTTTTCTCTAGACCCATCGATTCTCTCAATTGTATTATATAGGGCACAGTGTTTTAGGACTCTGGGGTTTTAGGGTCATAAAGAGCAGCAGTCCAGACCTTATATTTTATAGATAGGGACTCTGCCACCTAAAGATGGACTGACTTTAACATATTGACCAGCTGGCCAGTGGCAGACCCAAGACGGAGCGTTTTGATCTCAGATGATGCTGTTTCTATTACTCAAGGGGGAATTATTCCCTCATAAAAACTTGGGATATTGGGCCAGGCGCGGTGGCTCACACCTGTAATCCCAGCACTTTGGGAGGCCAAGGCGGGTGGATCATGAGGTCAAGAGATTGAGACCATCCTGGCCAACACAGTGAAATCCCGTCTCTGCTAAAAATACAAAAAAAATTAGCCGGACGTGGTGGCAAGCACCTGTGGTCCCGGCTACTCGGGAGGCTAAGTTGGAAGAATCTCTTGAACTCAGGAGGCAGAGGTTGCAGTGAGCCGCGATTGCGCCACTGCACTCCAGCCTGGTGACAGGGCAAGACCCTGTCTCAGAACAAAACAAAACAAAACAAAAAATACTTGGAATATTATCATCATCTGGGAGTCTTGAAGAACAAAATAGATAAGCAAAAGGACAAAAGCTGACATGAGGACTTTTGGATTTCAAGTACAGGCAAGCAAGGGAAGACACTTCTGGACTGAGGATCCCTCCAGTACCCCTGAGATAAATCTCCGTTTGCTATTTTCTACTCTGCCTGGAGGTGGAGTTGGGGGAGTGTCATTTTAATGACAAACCCTCCAGATGTGGCTGGTATGAAAGAGGGACCATCCTGTCAGAAGTCCAATATGCATTGGCATTTTGAAGGTTCTAAGCCATTATAAAACTTCCATATTGGCAAATTCTACCATAGCAAATATGATTGAATACTATTATGTAATATTAAGGGACATTTCCCCCTTCACCTCTCCCATTCCTTATACTTTTAGCCTCCATTCATTCAGATAAGGAAATTCATGTTTACTGCCTTAGAGAAGGGCTGACACAATAGAATTCCATTAAAAAAATAATCTGTGTCTCAAAGAGACTAAATAATGAGTGAGGGCAAAGCTTCTGGCTATAACCTGGACAAGACCTCTGGAACTGGAGAGAGGAGGAGAACTGAAGAGGAAACAGGAAAATGTAGAAAATGACCATTCTTTGGGCTCTGCATCCTATCTACCATTTGCTTCTCTCTGGGGCAAAAAAAAAAGTCCAGTAGATAAGTACATAAGTCAGGTTTTGTCAGGTAGGAACTCTGGTGTTATACTGGTTAATTACTGTTACTGGGGAGGCCGAGGTAGGAGGATTGCTTGAGCTTAGGATCTGTGAGCTGTGATCAAACTATTGCACTCCATCCTGGGTGACTGAGCAAGACCCTGTCTCAAAAAAAAAAAATTGACATTATCTAAAACATCTTACAGCTCACCAATTTTTAAAGTCCACTGAATAATTCATTTGAGTACTCCAGCAATAAAGTACTCTAAATAACATAGACCAGAACTCTTCAATAGAGATGTAATATAAACCACATATGTAATGGCCAAGCATGGCCAAGCAATGAGCTTTTACTTAACTTCTGCATCTGTGGATTGGATGGGGGCTGGGTGAAATTGATTGATTTGAGCTTGGTTTGAACTCTGCTTAATTCAGCTGGACTTGTTCATAGGTCTCTGTGTTGGCTGGCGATCAGATGATTTAGCTTGGTCTCACTAGAGACGTTTGGCTCTGCTCCACATGTTTCTGATCCTTCTAAGACCAGTGATGTAGCCTGGGCATATGCTTCTTTTAGCTATAGCAGAGGTGCAAGAGAGTGAATGGAAACATGCAAAGCCTCTCAAGGCCTATGCATGGAGCTGGCACACTGTTTCTTTAACCTCATTTGATTAGTGAAGGCAAGTCATGTGGCAAAATTCAAAGTCAAGAGACAGAGAAATAGAATCTATCCCTTTAGTGGGAGGAACTGCAAAGTCATATGGCAAAAGGTTTGTGTAGAGAAAGATACAAAGAATTGGACCAATCATGCAACTTACTGTAATCTACTTTTCTGGGTAGAACTATAAAAGGTGGCAAGACTTTAGCATGTCATGGGAACAAATATTTGTATAATGGTCTAGAAGGTATCTGGGCTTCAGCTAGCCTTACAATGTACTCATATTCCATGGGAATATTTCCTATGGCATTGGCCATGGCATAGGTGTAACACAAAGAGACATACCTGAAGAAGCCATCAAATGGTTATAACCTAGAAATGACCCACTGGATTAAGGGCTGAGGATCACATGGAATGATGGATGGTCACCGTGCATACTTGCATGACTGTATGACAAGCAAAGACTAGTTGCCTAAAGCTTTGGCGCCATGAAAATCTTCTGGAATTTACACATAATCTCTAGAAAAGAGGATGTGTGTATCCTAGGTGGATAGGGATTGGCGCATAGCCAAACTAGTTGAAATTAAGTTTTTAAATGTATTTTTATTTTTATTTTTTGTTTTTGAGACAGAATCTTGCTCTGTCTCTCAGGCTGGAGTGCACCAGTTTCAACTCACTGCAACCTCCGCCTCTCAGGTTCACATGTTTCTCATGTCTCAGCCTCCTGAGTAGCTGGGATTACAGGTGTATGCCACCATGCTTGGTTAATTGTTTTGTATTATTAGTAGAGACAGGGTTTCGCCATGTTGGCCAGGCTGTTCTCAAACTCCTGGCCTCAAGTGATCTACCTGCCTTGGCCTTCCAAAGTGCTGGGATTACAGGTGTGAGCCACTGCACCTAGCCTGTTTTTGTTTTTTAATATTTGACATATGCCAGAGGGTGGCTCACATCTGTAATCCTGGCCCTTTGGAAGGCTCAGGCAGAAGGAGGATTACTTGAGTCCAGAAGTTCCAAACCAACCTGGTCAACATAGTAAGACCTCATCTATACAAAAAATTAAAAAAATAGCTGACTGTGGTGGTATATGCCTGTGATCCCAGTTACTGGGGAGGCTGAGGCAGGAGGATTGCTTGAGTTTAGGATTAGTGAGCTATAATCAAACTACTGCACTCCAGCCTGGGTGACTGAGCAAGACCCTGTCTCAAGAAAAAAAAAATTGACATTAACTAAAACATCTTACAGCTCACCAGTTTTTAAAGTCCACTGAATAATTCATTTGAGTACTCCAGCAATAAAGTATTCTAAATAACATAGACCAGAACTTCCCAATAGAAATATAATATGAACCACATATGTAATTTAAAATTTTCTAGCACATTAAAAATATAAAAAGAGATGGGTGAAATTAATTTTAATAATATATTTTTACTTAACCTAATATACTGAAAATATTTTGAAATTAAGTATTTATTACTAGTTGGAATAGAAGATTGAAATAGAACTTAAGTTTACAATCACATTTCTAGCATACCTGAGGTTCTGGTTTGCAATTGATACCAGCTATCCTTATGCATTCCCTATTCTTTAATGTATCCACAAGTTATATTTTCTGAATAAGTCATTGCTTTCTTATTCCAATATCAGAACTAGAAGCTGGCTTTCTTGTCACCAAGCAGCAATTTTCTTTTATAACTCGATGAAAGTCACTGAATACAGAATAGCAATTATATCCTGGAGAGGCTAGATGATCAATTAAATTCACCCACTAAATGACTTGCTCCAGGACACTAGCTTTGTAACCCATGATTCAGACTCTTGCTGAATGGCTTTAAGAGTTACTTCATATTCTGGACCTTCTGTATTGTCCTTAAATATTAAATTCAGAAATTTCCAGAGTCTGTGGTGCAGCTTTTCTTGTTTGAGCCATCCCTGAAACTCCGACATTTTCCTCAACTTCATGAAAGTGAAGAAAGCCAAGGGTAGGTTGGGAAGATTTCAATGAATATTTAAACATAGTTCCCTTTTTCCTTCTTAAATATGCTCTCAGTGCTAACGTCAACACAGTTTCAAGTGTTGCTAATATATCCTAATAAAAGGATGGAAAATGAAAAAAAGGTGCTTTGGGCATATTTTACTTCCAACTTTGTAAACAAACCACACTGAAGTTTCACTCCTGGGATAACTATGGTTGGCTTTTCTGCAATTAAAAGAGGAACATGTATTGATTTACTTATAGATGGATTCACTTAATATTGGGGTATAGGTCTGTTGAATTAAATAGTTTCCTTGGCCATGGCAAAACTCAGGGTAGGATCAATGTGCAAGTAAAAGGAAGAAGATGAACGAGCAAACAGATGCAGTACTCCTTATTCATTAGCTTATTTAAATCTTAAAAGACCCTGTGAGACACTTGACATTAACCTCATGTAGCATAATGTTTACTAACCATTCCCATAGCTCAGGCAAGTTTTCCTTTTAGAACAGTTGGCTGTACAGTGATATCTCAGAGATATTGTGGATTCAGTTCCAGACCACGATAATAAAGTGAATATTGCAGCAAAGCAAGTCACACAAATTTTTTTCATAGTGCATATAAAAGTTATGTTTACACTATACTGTAGTCTATCAAGTTTTTAATAGCATTCTGTCTAAAAAACCCAATGCATACACCTTAATTAGGAAATGCTTTGCTTTTGTTAAAAAGTGGGCACAGGATCTGAATAGACAGTTCTCAAAAGAAGACATACAAATGGCCAACAGGCATATAAAAAAACACTCAAAATACTAATTATCAGGGAAATGAAAAAGCCACAATGAGAACAAAAAGACAAAAATAACAAATACTGATGAGGATGTGGAGAAATAGGAACTCTTATACACTGTTAGTGGAGATGCAAATTAGTAGAACTATTATGCAAAAAGTTATGGAGATCTCTCAAAATCTAAAAAAAAAAAAAAAAAAAGAAAGAGAGATCTACCATGCCATCTAGCAATCCTATTACAGAGTATTTATGCAAAGGAAAATAAATCAATCTTTCAAAGAGATACCCTCCACCCCCAAGTAGTCTATACTACATGGAAGTATATCCACAATATACTTGGAAATAATATATATACTTGGAGATAACAATATACTTGGTCGTAGAAAAGCCAACCATAGTTATCGCAGGAGTGAATATTCTGGAACTGTATCCACATCTTTGAGGTATTACTTTACAGCCAACTATTCTAGAAGTAAAACTTGCCTGAATTACGGGAATGGTTAGTAAACATTATGCTACATGAGGTTAATGCCATGTTATTGCAGCACTATTCATAACAACTGAGATATGGAATCAATCTAAGTGTCCATCAGAGGATAAATGGATAAAGAAAATGAGGTGTATATATACACAATGAGATACTTGTCAGCCATAAAACGAATGAGATCCTATCATTTGCGGCAACATGGATGAAACTGGAAGTCGTTATCTTAAATGGAATAGGCCAGGCAGAGAAAGACAAATATTGCATGTTCCTATTCATTTGTGGAAGCTTAAAATGGTGATCTCATAAAAGCAGAGAGTAGAACAATATACCCGAGGCTAGGAAGGGGATGGGAAAATGAAGAAAGGCTGGTAAATGGACACAAACATACAGTTAAATAGATGTAATATGTTCTAGTGCAGTAGGGTGACTATGGTTAGCAATAATTTATTACATATTTCCAAGCAGCTATAAGGGAAGATCTGAAATGGTCCCAACACAAAAAAAATGTTACATATTTGAGATGATGAGTATCCTAAATACCCTGATTTGATCATTACACAATTGTATGCATATATCAAAATATTACATGTGCCTGATAAATATGCACAACTATTATGTACCAATAAAAGGTTAAAAAATGCCTTGTGGCTAAAAAATGCTAATGATCATCTAAGTCTTCAGCAAGTCCTAATCGTTTTGCTGGTGGAGGATTTTCCTGCCATGTTGATGGCTGCTGACTGATCAGGGTGGTTGGTGCTGAAGTTTGGGGTGGCTGTGACAATTTCTTAAAATAAGACGAAACTGAAGTTTGCTGTATCAATGGATGCTTCCTTTCACAATGAATTTCTCTGTAACATGCAATGCTCTTTGATGGCATTTTCCCTAAGGTAGAACTTCTTTCAAAATTGGGAGTCAATCCTCTCAAACCCTGCTGATGCTTCATTAACTGAGTTGACATAATATTCTAAATCCTTTGTTGTCCTTTCAACAATGTTCACAGCATCTTCACCAGGAGTAGTTTCCATCTCAAGAAACTACTTTCTTTGCTCTCCCAGAAGAAGCAACTCCTCATCCATTAAAGTTGGATTCTAAGATTGCAGCAACTCGGTCATATCTTCAGGCTCCAACTCTAATTTTAGTTCTCTTGGTATTTCCCCTATATCTGCAATTACTTCCTCCATTGAAATCTTGAACCTCTCAGAGTCATCTATGAAGGCTGAAATTAATTTTTTCCAAACTCTTGTTAATATTGGCATTTTGACCTTCTACCATCAGTTGTGAATGTTTTTAAGGCATCTAGAATGGTGAACTCTTTCCAGAGGATTTTCAATTACTTTGCCAAGATCCATCAGAGGACTCACTGTCTGCAGTAGATGTAGCCTTATGTAATGTATTTCTTAAATAATAAGACATGAAAGTCGAAATGACTCCTTTATCCATGGGTTGCAGAATGCATGTTGTGTTAGCAGGCATGAAAACAACATTAATCTTCTTGTACAACTTCATCAGATCTTTTGGGTGACTAGGTGCATTGTCAACTAGCAGCAATATTTTGAATGAAATCTTTTTTTTTTTTCTGGGCAGTTGGTCTCAACAGGGGGATTAAAATATTCGTAAACCATGCTATAAACAGATGTGCTGTCATCTAGGTTTTGTCGTTGCATTTACAGAGCACAGGCAGAGTAGATTTAGTATAATTCTTAAGGTCGCTAGGATTGCTGAAATGAAAAATAGGCACTGATTTCGATTTAAAGGAATCAGCTGCATTGGTCCCTAACAAGGGAGTCTGCCTGTCTTTGAAGTTTTGAAGCCAGGCATTGACTTCTCACTAGCTATGAAAGTCCTAAAGGGCATTTTCTTCTGATACAAAACTGTTTTATCTATACTAAAAATATGTCATTTAATGGAGCCACTTTTGTCAATGATATTTGCTAGATCTTCTGTGTCACCTGCTGCAGTTTCTACGTCATCACTTGCTGCTTCGGACCTTGCACTTTTGTTTTGTAGACATGGCTTCTTTCCTTAAACCTCATGAACCAACCTCTGCTAGCTTCAAACTTTGCTTCTGCAGTTTCCTCATCTCTTTCAGCTTTTATAGAATTGAAGAAAGTTAGGACCTGGCCTGGATTAGTCTTTGTCTTAAGGGAATGTGGAAGGTGGTTTGTTCTATTCAGACCATTAAAACTTTCTCCAATCAGCAATAGGACGATTTTGCTTTCTTATCTTCTGTGTGGTCACTGGCGTAGCACTTTTAATTTTTTTTTTTTTTTGCATTCATGCCTTGGCTAACTGTTTGGTACAAGAGGCCTACCTTCTGTCCAATCTTGGCTTTAACATGTCTTCATCACTAAACTTAATCATTTCTAGTTTTTGATTTAAAGTGAGAGACATGCAACTCTTCCTTTCACTCGAACACTTAGAGGGTATCTTAGGGTTATTAACTGGCCTAACTTCAATATTATTGTATCTCAGGAATAGAGAGGCTGAGAAGAGTGAGAGAAATAGGAACAGTTGGTTGGTGGAACAGTCAGAACACACACGCTGTTCGATTATCTTTGCCATTTTACCTGGGTGTAGTTTGTGATGCCTCAAAACAATTACGATAGTTTCATCAGAGCTCTTGGGTGTAATCAAAGATCACTGATTATAGAGCACCTTAACAGATATAACCACATAATAATAATGAAAACGTTTGAAATATCGTGAAAATACACAGAGACATGAAATGAGTGCAGGCTGTTGGAAAATTCCCAATAGACTTGCTTGCCACAGGGTTGCCACAGACATTCGATCTGTAAAAAATGCAGTATCTGCAAAGCACAATAAAGTGGAGCACAATAAAATGAGGTATGCCTGTGTTAGGACTTTGTGGGGAGCCACCTACCTGCATAGGATATCTGGACACCAATGGGTTAAATTTTTGTAGAAAGTCATTCATCATCCTTATTGAGTGGTCACCAGGCAAGGGGCTGCTCTGGATGGACAAAGTTTCTCCTACTTAGAGACTGGTTTTGATGGTAGGACTTGAGTGCCCATAATGAGAAGTTCTCTGTTGAGTAAAAGCGAGGCAGTTGCCTGGCAAAGACTTTTGTTCAATGTTGTTCCTGGGCTCACAGACCACACCCCTTGCGCCTTTGCAGCATATTCACTGGGGTGTGCAGTGGGAATGGAGGAAATGCTTATTGGAAACCTGCCCAGTGTCAGGTCAAACTACATGCCAGATCCAGTGTGTTTCCTCCCTCACCTCCCTCCAAGTCCTCGTCATCCTCCAACTTTAAAAACACACACATAGTCTCTCTTCCAATTTTATGCACAACTGTGAACACCCTAAATCAGCACCTGGGATGAAACCTTCACTATGCAACAGCAACAAAAAGCCCAGGGCTTTTCTCATCTCCCGTGGCGGAAAAATGTTCATTTCTTCCTAGAGAGGACAGGGAAGAGTTGGGGCAAGGAGTGGGTTGTCTTTCTCTCTTGAATGGGCTCTGTCACTACTAATAAAAAGAAAATAAGGAAAATCCCCATATTTCATATGAGGTTTTCATATTGGAAGAGGCTGGGTGACTGACTATATCTTGCGACGCTTCTTTCCTGGAACAAAAATTGAAGCACATATAAGTTCATTTACTGAAGTTTCTGCAAAAAGTAAATGACAAAATGAACTTTAAAATTCGAGGTTTTTCTGATTCTAACAGTTATGATATTTCCATTCTTCCAAAACATATAACTTTTGGGTCTGGCTCTAACTAAAGTTACATTGTGAGCAAAAGAAAAAAAAATGGGCCATTTAAATTTAGCACTGAGACTTGGTGTATACAAGACAGGGAATGCATTGTGCGGGAAGAAATAAATCCGAATGCTGCTTTTGTTCTTCACTACCACTCTCCTCCTCTCATATAAATGCTCTGCCCGGAGCTCAGGCAGTGGTTGGATTTGGGAGGGTTAAGGGATGTTAACTAAAATCAGCAAAGCAGAGATGGATTTCGATTCCATTAGAGCTCAGCCTAAAAGCACTTACCTTCATTTGAGAGAAGCAAAGATCAAGTGAAAGACAGTTGCCAGATCCTTCGCTCATTTCCTGGAAGCTAATGGACCATGAGGGTAAGGATGTTTATGCAACTACAGATGCAGCCAAAGAACGTGCTCTTAAATTGTTGTCTGGGGGTTACAAATGTGTCTTTCTTTCAGAACACACTTTCTCTGTGTGACAAAGTCAGGAATTTCAGAGGCCAGTTCCATCTTTCCTTTTAGCTTGATTCAGACATAGGCATGGGTCTAGTCTGTGGGTAGAATAAAGACATTTTCAGACATTAAAAAAAAACAAGATATAGGCATGGTGTTGACTGATTGATTGATCAATTTATTTAATGAGCAATAATTAACTAGCTAAGAAGGAATTTCAGAAGTCAACCTGAGACCCAGTATCTCTCAGCTGAGTTCTTACTAGAGTCAGTGGGTCAATCTCAGGGGTGATTGATTGACTCACTCATTTATTCACCCGTTTTCCATTTTGCAAGTTTGTATGCTTAGCAAAGTACTTGGTCAATGTTTCAAGACACGTGGTTTTCATCTTTCTCTCTCTCAACATATCAAAAGGTTGAACATTATTTATTAACGGGGTATAGATGATATTGGAAAAATGTAACTATATTAAACTTGTAATTTATTTTACCATGGTTACTTCTTAGAATGTAACTAAAATACATAATGAAAAAAGGGTAAGTTTAAAGAAAAATTGTAGAGATGAGACTGAACTATGGTAGAAATTCATAAAATAATTTGTGAATGATTGATATTCAGGAAACATTTCTATGTGCTGTGGGGGATACATGGAGTTACCTTTCCTTGAAGGAGTTTACACTTGATATGAAAAGAAAAGACAAAAATCTTACAGGAGAAAACCTATACCAGGCATCCCCAAACTACGGCCCGTGGGCCGCATGCGGCCCCCTGAGACCATTTATCCGGCCCCCCGCCACACTTCAGGAAGGGGCACCTCTTTCATTGGTGGTGAGTGAGAGGACCACAGTATGTGGCGGCCCTCCAATGGTCCGAGGGACAGTGAACTGGCCCCCTGTGTAAAAAGTTTGGGGATGCCTGACCTATACTGTTTTGTAGATAATATACTTTCCAAGTTCAGAGGAAGGGCAGGGATGGATGAAGTGGAGATGCATTGGGAGGACTTCACGGGTGATGTGGAATGTGGCTGGATTTGAAGGATGGGACAGTATGGAGGGAGGAGATGGAATGAAGAAATAGGTATAAAGAGAATGTGGGAAAGAATCATGGGGTGCACTGTTTAGAGGGGGATGGACCCATTGTCCTCTCCTGAACCTATGGTAGACATACCTGAATCAGTATTGTGGACATTTGCTGGATTAAAAAAATACCTACTTATTTGTTACTCTGCATCTATTTTTACCTCTGTAATAATGCTTGCTTTCTTTTAGAGCATTAGTTGTTTGTCATTTATGCTGCTTTGACATGATTTTCCATCACAGTGCCTATGACCCTTGGCTAAGTGGTAGGCATGTGATCCAAATTGGCCCATTGAACTCTCTTTGGTGAATTTGAGTCTTTAAGCAAAGGTAGACAGTCCAGGTGTTAGCTCATTTACCTTTTCAGCTCTGCCCTACCAGAGCTTTTCATCAGCTCCTCTGGAGTCCCTGGCTCCTGGACCTTCTGATTCTGGTTCTTAGCTGTTCCCTTGATTCTGTGAGCCACTTCATATCCTCACAGTAAATCCTCTTTCTGCTTCAGTTAGCCAGTGACCAGCTGGGGTTTTTAGTTGCAAGCAAGAGAAAACAAACTCTGGCTAACTTAAACAGAAAAATATTGGGAAAATATCAAATGGCTCACAAAACTGATGAAAAGTCTGGATCAACACGTTTTGAAAAGTAGATGAGAGGCAAGGGAAACTGCATAGCTAGAATCATAGCCAAGGTCATGTCACATGGAAAGTCCATCAAGGATGTGTTGCTGCAACCCTGGGCACCTGGTCACTTCCTTTGGACACTGAATGCTGTCCCTTGCACTATCCTTTGGCCTGTCCCTTGGCCACTGCTGGACACTGGATGCTGTCCTTTCCACTGTCACCACTGGGCATTTGAAGAAGGTAATTTTCGTGCTACTCACACCAGCTTCAAAGTCCTAGTTAGAAGGATGTGATTGGCTAAGCCTAAAATGATTAGTTTCTAGAGCTGGAGGATAGATCTACCCTCTCTCATATAGTGGTAGATTTCTCAATTATGGAAAAGGAGTTCAGATGTTGGTGAAAAAACTCTACTTTAATAGACATAAGGCAGTGGTACTGAGGTGGAGGGTCTCTGGTGGATCTGACTTTTCTCTCTGACTTGTCACTTCTTTCAAATTTTGAGCTGAAAACATTAGCTTGAATTTTCCATAAGAAGCATCACAGATTTATAGGTTAATAACGCTAGTAGTGTTATTGATAATGATGATGGTGATAATGATGATAGCAGCTATTTATTGAATGCCTCCTATTTTCTAGGCATCCTTTTAGGTGGGAATGCATATCCTTTCTAATTTTGAATCTTCTCAATGACTCTGTGACATGGTTTTCAAATACTCTCTTTTTACAGAAGAGAAAGTGTAGTTTAGAGGGTTTAAGATCACTCAACCACATGTGCCACAGCAAGGAATGAAATCCTTGTGTGTCTGACACCAAAGGCTTTTGGCATTTCTTTTTCCTTTGTGAAACAGTGTCCATTGAGCTTTTTCTCTTCAAACGTGGCTAAGAAAGCCATCCAAAGGCTAATTTGTACATTGCTTACCTGATTACGGATCAGGACTGACTGCATCAGTGTGGCAGTTCAAAATGGTGGAATTACCTTACCTCTGCAGTTGAGAAGACAAGAGATTGTGCCCATGCAGCCATCAAGCCTTCCAGTTATGTATTCTTTTAAATGTCATTACATATATACACAGAGCCAGCTTGAGCTCTCTTGAAAAATCTTTGAATTGTGGATTTTACATCAGAGCTATATCTTGTAGCTTTAGGGTAAGGCAGTGGGAAGAGGAAGGAGTAAGGTTTACCAAACAGAGATTTGGTAAAAAAGATTTAGGTTTTTCTGCACTTGAGATGTGCTGGAAAAAATAAGATATAGGTTACCATCTGCTTGATTGCAAGACAAGAAATAAAAATAACTTGGAATTCTGTCCTTCAAATTGTAATAACTCCATGCTTGCCTTTGTTATCCCAAGAAAGGGATAATAGAGGTTATGATCTCTCAGTAGGGCTCTGCTGGATATCCTTTGTGTACTAACCACTTCAAATGATATCAGGCCTTTTATTACAGCCACTTTGGCAATTTGAGGCTTAGACCAGCTTCAAGTAGGGGTAATCCAAATTCTCCTCTCTCACCTCTTGCCATGAACCTATCTGACCTCATGATGTTGGCCCCCTCTGGAAATAGCCGCAACCCTCAAATGCAAAAGAGCCAATGCCCCATGGTACCACCCATGGCCAATGGGAGAGAGAGACTGAGAAATAAAGTGCTCCTTCTTTATTTCCCTAGTGGATGGCTCAGAGATGCACTATATTAGGTGTTCAGGAAGGTTCTGGAAAATCAAGGAACCAGTACCCCCTAGCAGTGATCATCTCAGTAGCACATCCTTGCACTGACCTTCCTTTCTTTCCTATTTCATTTCCCTTGTCCTTGACTTCTTCCTGCTTTCAGGAATAATGTTTCCAGATAAATTATGCACACTTTTAAACATTTGCGTCAGGTTCATTTTTAGGGGGCAACTCAGGCAAAGAAAGATTCTAAGCATAATAATAATGAGTAACTCAGATTTGCTTAGTATTTTGTAATATACTTAGCTTTTGCACACAATACTCTTTTATGTGCACAACAACCTTGTCTAGTATGTGGTACATGAATTATTATTATTATTATTATTTTTTGAGATGGAGTTTCGCTCTTGTTACCCAGGCTGGAGTGCAATGGCGTGATCTCGGCTCACTGCAACCTCTGCCTCCTGGGCTCAGGCAATTCTCCTGCCTCAGCCTCCTGAGTAGCTGGGATTACAGGCACGCGCCACCATGCCCAGCTAGTTTTTTGTATTTTTAGTAGAGATGGGGTTTCACCATGTTGACCAGGATGGTCTCGATCTCTTGACCTCGTGATCCACCCGCCTCGGCCTCCCAAAGTGCTGGGATTACAGGCTTGAGCCACCGCGCCCGGCATGAATTATTATTCCTCTGTCCTAGGCTAAGATTTCAAAAGGTAAGGTGGTTTAATCAAGGTCATACAAAAGTTAATGGTAGACATAGATAAAAGAATATTGTTTCTTGAGTTCTTAGTTCAGTGTTCATTCTACTCTGACTGCATTTAGAGTCCTGGAACACTTCCCTAGGAGTGTGCAAACTGGAACAGTATTCCAGAATTTTGCCCTTACTGGACTTCAATTATCAGTATATTAAACTACCTGGTATGTGTAGATTAACGTGAGCTCTGGACTCAGACTGCCAGCTCACATTAATCATTCAATGACTGTATGTGCCCATTTTATTTGCCGTTCTGTTTCCTGAAATCTTTCTTAATCAAGTGTTGAGCTATTTCACTTCTATAGGTTTTTAAAATATATATATATTTATTATACTTCAAGTTCTGGGGTATATGTACAGATCTTGCAGGATTATTACATAGGTATACACATGCCATGGTGGTTTGCTGCCTCCATCCCCCTGTCACCTACATTAGGCATTTCTTCCAGTGTTCTCTCTCCCCAATCTCTCCACTCCCTGCTATCCTTCCCCTAACCCCCCAGCCTACAACAGACCCCAGTGTGTGATGTTCCCCTTCCTGTGTCCATGTGTTCTCATTGTTCAACACCCACCTATGAGTGAGAACATGTGGTGTTTGGTTTTCTGTTCTTGTGTCAATTTGCTGAGAACGATGGTTTCCAGATTCATCCATGTCACTGCAAATGACATGAACTCATTTTTTTTTAATGGCTGCATAGTATTCCATGGTGCATATGTGCCACATTTTCTTTATCTAGTCTATCATTGATGGGCATTTGTGTTGGTTCCAGATCTTTGCTATTGTAAACAGTGCCACAATAAACATACATGTGCATGTGTCTTTATAATAGAATGATTTATAATCCTTTGGGCATATGCCCAGTAATGGGATTGCTGGGTCAAATGGTATTGCTATTTCTAGATCCTTGAGGAATCACCACAGTGCCTTCCACAAATGGTTGTATGTGAGGCTAGCCTGTTTTATAAGCAGCCCCTTCACTGGAAAAAAAGGCAGGAAGAAATTATGATAATATAAATAGCTGCCATTTATTGAGAGTCAGCCACTGACTGACTCAATAAATAAGAGTCAGCCAGTGCTTTCCAGGTTATCTTGATTAATTGTCTAAAGGATCCTGTGAGGCAGGTATCATGAATATCTCCATTTTGAGAAATTGAAGCACAGAGAAATTAAGCAATGTACTCAGAGTCACACAGCTAGTAAGCAGCTTAGTCAGCATTTGAACACAGGCAGTCTGAGTCCAGAGCTCACTCACTTAAACATTATGCTATACTGCCTGGGAGAAAAGTTATTTGGTATTGATCATTTTGTCATTTCATATTGAGTGATTACTGCCTGGTTTCCTTGAGTCTGGAAAAGGATGGTAAAAGACTGTTTCTTCTGCTGGAATATCACTTCATCAGCTCTGTTTTTCAAAATACAGCAAGTCATGACTATATCGAAGTTATCACTCTGCCTATAACACTAAGGTCTAACAAAGAACTAGAGAGGAGGGTTATTTGCAAACTTTCTCAAATATATGGAGTTTCTTATAGGTGAAAGTATGATGAACTATATGAGAAAATATAGGTATCATGTTAAGAAATTAGTTCATATATTTTGAATTCTCATATGTGTTAGAAGTTATTTCTAAAAAGGTAAATCATTCTTATGTTAAAAAATTAAACATCAAACTTCTAATGAATTAAATAGAAAAGATTAAGTATAATATTAATAGATAAGAATTGTGGAATAGAATGTCTCCAGGTATGTTCTAAGTATTGAAGAGCAGTAATTTTCGAACAGAGGAGGGGAAGAGGTGAATCAGAATCACATTATATAAGTGGGCATGATCAGGCAGGGACCCTAGGAGAGGCCAGCAGACTAGGGGGCACTCAGATCAGAGTCTGACAGTCCCACAGGCAAGACTGTCCAGGTCCGACAGTAAAAAAATAACATATGCTGGCAAGGCTGTGGAGAAAAGGGAATACTTACACATTGCTGATGGGAATGCAAATGAGTTCAGCCATTGTGGAATGAAGTTTGGAGATTTCTCAAAAGAACTTAAAATAGAACTGCCATTCGACCTAACAATCTCATTACTGGGTATATACCCAAAGGAAAAGAAACTGTTCTGCCTTGAAGACACATGCAGGCATATGCACATTGCAGTACCGTTCAAGATAGCAAAGATGTGGAACCTACATAGGTGTCCATCAATGGAAGACTAAATAAAGAAAATGTGGTCCATATATATGATGGGATACTATACAGCCATAAAAAAGAATAAAATGATGTCCTTTGCAGCAACATAGATGGAACTGGAGGCCATTATCCTAAGGGAATTAATGCAGGAACAGAAAACCAAATATCACATGTTCTCACTTATAAATGGGAGATAAACAGTGAGTACACATGGACACAAAGAAGGGCGCTATAGAAACTATGGCCTACTTGATGGTAGAGGTTGAGGATTGAAAAACTACCTATTGGTTATTATTTTTATTTATTTATGTATTTTGAGACGGAGTTTCACTCTTGCAGCCCAGGCTGTTGTGCAGTGGTGTGATACTGGCTCACTGCAACCTCTGACTCCTGGGTTCAAGCGATTCTCCTGCATCAGCCTCTTGAGTAGCTGGGATCACAGGCATGCACCACCACACCCAGCTAATTTTTGTATTTTTAGTAGAGACGGAGTTTCGTCATGTTGGTCAGGCTGGTCTCGAACTCCTGACCTCATGATCGTCCCACATCAGCCCCCCAAAGTGTTGGCATTACAGGCATGAAGCCACCGCACCCGGCCACCTATTGATTATTATGCTCATTATGTGGGGGATGAAATAATCTGTACACTAAACCCCATGACACCCAATTTACCCATGTAACAAAACTGCACATACACCCCCAAACCTAAAATAAAAGTTGGAAAGAAAAAGAAACCTGCCACCAGTTAAAAAAAAATAAAGAATCACATGCTGTATATATACCACAGTTTCCTTATTCTTTTGAATGAATCCTGCCATTTTCAATGACATGGATGGACCTGGGTGACATTATGTTAAGTGAAATAACCTAAATACAGAAAGAAATATATTGCATGATCTTACTTATACATGGAATCTTTAAGAAAGGGTCAAATATATAGAGCATGCAACAGTGGTTACCAGGATCAGAGAGTGGAAGAGGAAATAGGATGGAGGTCAAAGTATACAAAGCAGCAGATATGTATGATAAACCAGTTTGCAGATTAAATGTACAAAGTGAGGAAGATAGTTATTAATAGTGTATCATATTAGGACTTTTGCTAAATGAGAAGATTGTAGTTCCTCTTGCTACAGGGCAGAAAAATGGATACCTGAAATCATAGAAATGTCAATTTGTTTCACCGTCATGGCTATTTACTACATGTATGTATCCTATAACATCGTGTTGTATACCTTAAATATACACAATAACATACATTTATTTATTTATTTATTTATTTATTTATTTATTTATTTGGAGATAGGGTCTTACTCTGTCACCCAGGCTAGGGTGCAGTGGTGCAATCTCAGCTCATGAGATCAGGTGATCCTCCTACCTTAGCCCTCCGCGTATAGTCTTCTGAGACTATAGGTGCATGCCACTATGTCTGGCTAAATTTTGTTTGTTTGTTTTGGTCAGGACAGGGTTTGGCCATGTAACCCAGGCTGGCCTTGAACTCCTGGGCTCCAGCAGTCTGTCTGCATGGGTCTCTCAAAGTGCTGGGATTACAGACGTGAGCCACCGTGCCCAGCCCCAATCAAATTTATTTTAAAAAAGAGTCACATGATGAGGATTGTTCTTCAAGGTGTTATAACCAACTTTTACTTTTTTTCAGCTATGTAAAGGATGTTCTATTTCTCCCCATCCTCCATAAGGCTGGTGTTACTCAGACTTTCTGATTTTGCAAATCTGGTACATATGAAATGGATCTCGTTGCTTTTTAGATATTAAATTTCTTAAATGGAGGAGGTTATTTATGAAGTATTCTTTGAACTTGATGACCTTGTTAATAAATCAACTTCTCTTCCTACACTCTGCCTGTCATTTAGGCTAAACCACGAGGGTTAGAGTCACATGAGAGAAGAGAACGTGTGCCGTCTGGAATAGCAACATTCACAAATAGGGATGAAAGACTGTATGAGGTGCAGGTAATTCTTACTAGCAGGAAGAGGAAGGAGAAGTGTTTTTTGTAGAGATTAGAGGGGAGAGATCAGAGAGGACAAAGTTTCCTCCACTCTGCTATCCCCCAGTCGCCAATGGCATGGGGTCACATGAGGTGAGACTACTTAATAGCCAATAAAACAAACTTGTTTTTTTCCCCTGCATATATGATTTGCTTTGTGTAAAAATGGTAACCCATATCCCCAACATTGACATACCTGAGTTTCATCTGCTAAGCCTTTAACAGAGTGTCAGGTGCTATGCCAACTAACACTTCATCTGTACTGTTTATCCAAACTGTCATAAAAGAAGTGGGACAATGGGATTTTTTTCCTGCTTTTGCATATGAGGAAACTGAAATATGGAAGGTAAAGGAACTTGCCCAAGCCACGCTGGTAGTAAATAATGGAACTGCTATTCTAATCCAGAGTTGACTAACTCCAGATAGGCACCCCTGACCACCGAATGACCCACACTCTAACTGAAGTACCTGTTGGTAGCATATGGTAGAATACATTTGAATACCGTTTCCAGACTTTGTGGTCAGAATAGTTCATGGGACCTTGAGCAGGAAGAGGTTATACATTTTGGCAAGTGATTCTATCTTCATTGCCTGGAATGAAAATAATCACTCCAAATAGAAGCAGGCAGTGATTCAGGAAGCCTTCCAGGATATGGTAGATTCCATCATCAGGTGAAAGGGTCAACTAAAGGATGATTGAGGATAGTCATTAAGAACTTGGGCTCTGGCACCAGTTAGACAAAGTTTTGAGTCCTGAGCCATGTTTTTTTTTTTTTTTTTTTTTTTTTTAAATAACCTTAGACAAGCCACTCATCTTCTCTAAGCTCTTTTATGATCTGTAAAAAGTGGATAATTATATAAGCTATATACGAATATACATACTTGTGAATTAAGTGAGATACTACAAGTGAAGTCTTTTTTGCACTACTAGGTATACAGTAAGTGCTACATAATGGGAGCTGTTAGATAATGCGATGGTAGCTGGGAGGTCTGGCAGTATGCAACAACTGCGGAGTAGTACCTAAGAAAACTGCTGCTGACTTTTGCGATGTGACATCACCATGAGGAAAGTTTGATAAGTAGTCAATGGACATACAACTTTGAACTTTTGGAAAAAGATCTATTGTATTGGCAGCATTTCATCTCAAATACACATCCACAGCTGCATACCTAGGTATTGAGTTCAGCTGCCATGCCCATGTGGCTTACTTTGGAAGGAAGGGAGCTGAGGCACTTTCTTTAATATTATTGCTGAGGGAACGTCTCTAAGGACACCTGTTTTCTTTTATGTTGGCTTCAGAAAAACTTGTGAGGTCTATACCTCTTTGGCTATTTTGAAAGTCTGCTCTTTGGAGTGACATGTTCTCAAGTGTTCTAGGGGTGATATTTAGAAAGTGATGTGAAGAAGGAAACCAGCATTCCAATTGGGCAAAGTCTCACAATTTCCTCCTGGGTGGAAAAGCATATGATTTCTAAATGGGGAAAAGAAATATGATGCTTTGTAATGAGCTGTTCTTTGTTTAAGATAATGGCACTCTTGACCTGCTTTGTTGGTTGATTAATTTTATCACTGTTGGGTTGGATCAGTAGTGAGCCTCCTACCTTAACACTCACAAGGTAGATGTTGGGATGATGGTATTTGGCTGCCTGTCTGGGGAATGACCCTTCATCAGTTGTCTTCATTTTTCCTGGGATATAACTGTAGAGCTAAGCTAACCAACCGAACCGACTGGCCATGGTATGTGGTATGTGTTTTGTTGCCGTGTGTGTGTGTGTGTGTGTGTGTGTGTGTGTGTGTGTGTATTTCCATAAAATAGCAATGTCTCCATTCAGTCCCTAAGAATTAAAATCTCAAGCACAAGAGGAGCAGAGGCAGGGAGAAAGAAGAGGCACTGAAAGAAGAGCACAAGGGAGTGAAGGATGCTGTCAAGAGCAGATGACTATTTTTATTCTGTCTGCCTGAACAGAGAGCTCTTATGATACATTGACTCTGAGAGAGCAGGTGAGACCTGGTGCTCAGATGAGACATGAACGGTGAGGCAGCCACACACCTGAAAGGTCAAATGCTCATTGTGCTTCTGTCTCAGAGAGCCTGATATTGACTGCAGAGCTCCCTGGTTGTTTCTTTCTTTCCATCAAACTGCTTTTATACAAGAGCCATTAGCCCCAGCTCTTCCTGTCCTAGAACAGACAGGATTAGAGTGCGCTGGGTGGTTACAGGTACACTTGGAAATGGCAGCTTTTGTCAGTCTATTGCCCTTGAAAAGTAAGCATCAGAGAGCAGGGGGCAAAACCCTAAACACTGCCATAGGTAAGAGTAAGGGGATATGGCATCCTTTATTAAGGACTGAAAGAGTAAGAATGTTACCTCTTCCTTTAGCTACACATTTTTTCTTCTCTCTTATTAATCTAATAGATGAGTAAAGGTCAACCCAGAGCTTCTGTCTGAGCTGACTTTTGTTCCAATAATTATGCCTCATTCTACACGTTCCTGTGTTCTTTTCTTCTTCCTAAGCAGCTCCTCTTGAGCACTTGGTACATTTAAAACTTGACCCCAAACTTTCCTTTCTTTCCCTCACAAACAGGACTTCTAAACCTAAGGGAATTTTTTCTCTTTCTTCCCTGCCTAGCTGGTGCCTATTTTGCAGATGTCAGCTGGTCCAGTTTTTTCTCAGGTCCTGTTACTGAACATTAAACCCAGCATTCTCTATGGGTCCAGAGTCATTTGCATTTTAAAGGAACGGACAATGTGCTATAATTTGTGTGGTCTGTCGCCTATAAAAGGTTGTGAAGGCTTATGATGGTTCTTTTTAAATTGCAACTTAAACGACTGAAATAAATTGCTTTAACAAATGGCCTTGTGAAGCACAACTGTTGTCAAACTAAATTTCATTCTTTTGGGGGAATCCATAGAGGAAGATACAAGTAAAGATGAATGCAGTTGAGTCTTCTTAGGTCAATTCCCAAAGGCAATTCTAAGCCCTCAGATATTTCCCAGAAATTGTGGCCATAAAGTCTAAGAAATGGGGAAAGTAGTTTTAATATGAGAGACTCAGAGGCCTTCAGTCAGGTTTGTCTTTGGGCAAGTTCTAAAGCATGTGAAACATTGTTGAACTGTAAGAAACTATTTTGCTGGAGATCACAGAATTTGGCCTTTATCTCTTGGTAATATCGTAATAAGTCATTTACTGTTGCTATTTAACAAATGTAAGGAAACCACAGAAATTTAGCCCTTTCTGCAGATTACTACATGCTGAAGTCAAATGCTATGTAGAGGCTCATGAGGGGATGAGCCTCACCCCACCTTCAGAATTTCTTTGCTCTAATCTTAGTAATCATCCTTCACCCAGAAATCCTTCTCCCACACCCAGGATCATCCGTGTTACATGTTGAAGCTTGTTTTTGAAACATCTCTTCTTGGAATGGTGTATTAGATTTGCTGTGTAACACGTAACTCCAAAACATAGTGGCTTAAGAAGCAACCATTTATTTACCTTATAATTCTGTGGGTTAGAAATGTGAGCTGGATTCAGCTAATTGGCTCTTCTATTCTGCACTGGATTCATTTATTCATCTTCAGTCTACTGCCAGGCAGTTTTGCAGCTGGGTGGTTTGGTTGGCTTCAGCAGAGATAGCTTATCTCTGTTCCATATGAAGAATCATCCGACAGCTGGTGAGCCCAGAGTTGTGCCTATGGCCACTGGGCAAGATTTTGAGGGAGTGCAGATGTGGAAGTTGCAAGGTTTCTTAAGGCCCATGCTCAGAAACTCACACACATCCTCTATTGCCACATTCTGTTAAGTAAGCAAGCCCCAAGGCCAGTCCTGATTGGAGGGTTGAAGAAATAAACTCCACCTCTTTGTGAGAGAATCTACATGGTCACATTGCTAGTGATTTAAATACCAGGAGGAGCATGAATGAGACCATTTTTGTTTTTGAAACAGTGATGTCTATATATGTAGGTCTTTTTTGTTTTTGACCTGGAAGAGACTTTTGCTCACTTGGGATAGCTTTTTAAGCCAATGGAGGCTTATTCTCTGTAGGACTGAGGAAAACACTAGATTACATTTTTAAGGAGTTTCAAAAGACAGGCCTATAGTTTAACAGTCTCCATGGGACTGAAGTGCCTTCTTTGCCTCTAATTACCAATGCCAAGCTCAACACAAGTGCTTGATGGGGGTGTGTTCTTACGGATGTTCTCTTTAGTTCCTACATCACACTAACATCTCTGCTGCTAGGTTTTCTGTTATCCCCAAACTAATATTAAAAACTATTGCAGCAAACCACTCTGCCATGTGGGTACCTATGCAACAATCTTGCATGTTCTTCACATGTACCTCAAAACCTAAAATGCAATAAAAAAAAAAACAACTATTGCCAAAGGACAGCACGCCCAAGTCTCTATTATCTAATTACCTATGTTTTGCTTTCTCTGTGGGGATTCCTAGTCACTTGCTCTGTTGGTATTTCCATATTCATTCCATTTGTACTTACTGTACATTCAGATATTACCCAAGGAATGGAGCTATCTCTATGGCTGGGGAGGTTTGAGTGAGTGAAACCTCGGCGCACACTGCTTTTATTTTTTTGGATCAGCCTGCTTGAGGAGCTGCCTAGTGCTTGTGTGGGAGAAGATGTAGGGAAGTGCTGTGACTACGCTGATTGTCCGAAGTCAGGATTTCTTATGGAAAACACCTGAAAAATCTTTCCCTGAATATCACATCACATACATCTGAGTTCAATGCAAATGTCAAGACAAATCTAAGAGTTGATTTTTTTTTTTCAATTACTTACTTACTTTTTTGGACTTCCCCCATCTGCTTTCTTTCCTTACGTGAATAATCGAGAGTTGGCGGCATAATGCATGCATGGTGCCTTATTTATGTGCTTTTTTTTTTTTTTTACAGAGCCTGTTGCATGCTTCATTGTGCTTTATGAAACTCTAATCTATTCATATGATAAATCTTCTCTTCTCCTTTTTGGAAGCAGCTTCCTACAAGACCCAAAATGTAGTAAATATTAAAACGGTAATGCTTTAAAATTATACTGTGGGACTGAAGAGTTAATCTTCTGTTAATAAGGACCTCCTAGGAGATAAGCACTGCTTAGGCACATTAAGTGCATGAATACAAAAATAAATAATTCTCACTGTCACCCTTCAAGTTGGGTTTGGTGGTCCTTGTTTCACTTACGAGGTAACTAAGGCTCTTAGCAGTTAATTAACTTACTCAGAAGAGCACAGGATCACTGTCACTAAACCAGAATGGGAACTAAGGTCAGCCTGACTCCAGAGCCAATTCTTTTTCTACTACAGTAGAATTCTTAATATGATAATGGTCTTTGACTGCTGAGTCACTGCCACCATCATTTTGTAGGAATGCACTTACTTTTTCCTGGAAGAAGCAGGACAATTATCCCCTCCTCTCCTCATCTTTATGATTTCATGACATAGCTACAAGATGGAAATCATCTTTTAAAAACTCACATAGGATTGGAATGGTAGACATCACACAAACCCAGGGGAAAGGCACTGACGAAGTGGGGGACAGGAGGTGGGTGAAGAGATTAAGAAAAAAAGCTTCTCTGCCAATCTTGAAAAGATGTAGTTTGAAAATTACGTATATTAAAACTGAATGCTAAATTGGAAGCATGTATAACATTAAAAGGTTGGCCAGTGTCTGTGTCTTTTAAAAACTTGCAGTTGTAGACTGTGGCTGGACTGACAACCTCTTCTCTCTTGACCCAGAATTGGGTCTGGATGATCTTGCAAGTGCTTGGTGATTTTATCAAATGAAGACATCAGGTCAGACTCCACTTTTCTTTTCCTAACACATCTCTTTATTATTATTATGATTGTTATTGTGAGTTGAAATCAGTTACATACATCATAGCTGCTCCTGCGAATCAGATGATCAGCTGTATGTAGGCAGTCCCACCTCCCTCTGCACGCTGATGCTTCTAGGAGGGACTTTGCTCCAGAGCAGGGTACTTCACTCCATTAGCTTGGTTCTAGCTGAGAATCATAGGTTTTACTTCAAAGCTCTTTGGTTCCAGAACAGTATTTCCAAAGGGTGTTCCAGAACAGCACTTCTCAAGTCTGGGAAACTGTTGGAAATTAACAGCATGCACTAGCATATGAAAGGCTCATAGAAGTGTTGTGTTTAATGCACCTGCTAAACTGTTTAATTCTGGGTAGAAATCAAAAGTTCCATTTTGGACCTGTCATGTTTGAGTTGTGTATTATGTGTTTGGAGTGGAGATATCCAGGGAGCAACTGGATCTATGAGTCTGGCACTCAGGGGAGAGATAAAACTAGAGAGAAATGTTAGAAAATTATCACCATATAGATGTTTTCTAGTGCCCTGAGACTCCCCCTGCTATAAACAGAAAGCAGAAGAGGGCCCAGTCTGGAGCCTGGAACACTCTAGGGAACACATGGCCTCAAGGTGTAATAAAGTCACATTAAATAGCATGGAAAACTAAACACACACACACACACACACACACACACACACACACACACACAAAGGAGATGTATTAATTATACTATTAAAACTTAAAGGCTGACCTAGATTATATTAATTTATATAAAATTATGGGAAGTATTCCGTGCTTTTAAATTTAATTTTGGGCCTAATAATTTCAAAACAGTGACAGCTTTGCTAAAAATGATGTCTTAGGTTAAAGGATTTTTCTGCTTCTGATAAACTCTTTTCTCAACAGTCCATAAGAGAGAATAGACAAACTTCTTGTATTTACAGGTCCTGCTGTTTATGCTCCCTGTGGAGTCTCCTGAATTTTAGGTCTGGATGAATTGCTTTGGCTTCAGAGTTGTGGGGAAGATACAAAAAAGTAGAAGAAAGAAATAAAAATGCAAGCTGAAATGAGGAAGGGGACACATTCATGGTTATACATACAAATGTAGAGGAAGTAGTGGGGAATTGTAATAAGTAATACATGAATCACTGAAGGAAGAACTGTAAAAATATTTTCACCAGGACCTGCATTCAATGGGAGACAATTAAATTATAATGAGCATCATGAAATCATATATTTTTCCCTGACTTTTAAAAAGTAATTTTTAAGGTGATAATATAGAATATTGGAAAAATGTCCCTAAACGATGTATGATATGGTTTGGCTGTGTCCCCACCCAAATCTGATCATGAATTGTAACTCCCACAATTCCCACATGTCATGGGAGAGACCGTATGAGAGGTAATTGAGTTAAGGGGGCGGGCCTTTCTTGTGCTGTCCTCATGATGGTGAATAAGTCTCATGAGATCTGATGGCTTTATAAGGGGCAGAACCCTGCACACGCTCTCTTGCCTACTGCCATGTAAGGTGTGACTTTGCTCCTTATTTGCCTTCCACCATGATTGTGAGGCCTCCTCAGCCTTGTGGAACTGTGAGTCAATTAAACCTCTTTCCTTTGTAAATTACTCAGTCTTGGGGATGTTTTAAATAGCCACATGAGAATGGACTAATACAATATGAGTAGGGCTTCTAGTTCTCTTTTCTGCTTTACACATTATTTTTCACATCATTTCTCCTGGATTTCCAGGCTCTTATCCTGCCTGATCATCTCTGTTGAAGAAAGCTATCCTGAAAACCAATGTACACTGAATATACCGTAGTCCCTCCTTATCCACAGTTTTGCCTTTTGAGGTTTCAGTTACCCATACGGTCCGACGATATTAAATGAAAAATTCCAGAAATAAACAATCAATACATTTAAAAGTGTGTGGCATTATGGGCAGCATGATGAAATCTCACCCAGTCCTGCTGCTCCACCCAGCATGTCAATCATCCCCTTGTCCAGCATATTCACACTGCCTACGCTCCCTACCCTTTCCTCAATGAGTAGCCAACTCGGTTATCAGATCGACTGTCATGATATTGCAGTGCTTGTGTTTGTCACCCTTATTTGACTTCATAATGGCCCCAAAGAGCAAGAGTAGTGATGCTGACATATTGTTATAATTGTTACATTTTATGATTGTTGTTGTTAATCTTTCAGTGTGCCTCATTTATAATAAACTTCATCGTGGGTATGTACGGATAGAAAAATATCCCAGTATATATGGGATTTGGTACCATCCCTAGTTTCAGGCATCCACTGGGGGTTTCCAAACATGTGTACCACAGAGAAGGGGGGCCTACTGTACCATTCATTTATTAATTGACTGCTGATTAATTTACTCATTTAGCAAATACTATTGGACACTTACTATATCCTAGCACTGTTCTAGTTTCAAGACTACAGCTGTGGACAAAATTCTATATATAAAGTGTCCGTTTTCATGGAATTTACATTCAAGTTGGAAGGGAAGCAAAATAAATAAATATAGAAATAAGGGACATGCGTCAGATGGTGGTAATGCTATGAAAAAAAATAAAGCTGGAGAAAGGAGGCATGGTGGTGGGTTGAAATTCCAGTAGGGCCATCATGGAAGGAATTGCTGACATTTGAGCAAAGATCAGAAGAAAGTAAAGAGGATAGCTGTGTAGATATCTGAGGGAATGTATCTATAATCTTTGTTGGAGTAGCAGGTAGAAAAAATGTTCAACTCAAAGAAATAAAATGTTAATAACAGCATTTCAGATGACATAGCTGTCTTTCTATGACTAGAAAGACAATTTTGTTGCAAAGACCTTCTCGGAGTCCTATGTATCATGCCATGGAAGTCACTGACAACACTACCAGTGGGAAAGGCCAATCCAGGATAGAAGTTTTGAATTGTTACTTACGAAGATGAAAACTCTGCTCTCTAGCAGATGACAGCCAATAAATGGATCTGTTGTAAAAAGTCAAAGGCTCCCAGGAGCTTGATAGGATGCCAGGAGACATTTGAGGATTATTAAGCAGAGAGAGAGGGAACGAGAGAGAGAGAGAAGAAAGAGAGTGAGTTCACAGGGATTTATTTACCCACATAATCACAAACAGGGCTGGTTGCTTTGAGCAGTTAGAAAACTTGGTTTGGAGTGAGAAATAGTGGTTACTAAGGCCAAGCTCTGAGTGGCATTCATGAGGCAGGTTTCTGGATCTGCTCTAACAGAGGTGAAGTAGGCTGCCCTTCTGCTTTTGTGTGAACTGGGAATTGTGTACGCCTTATTGTTTTTGGGTTAAGAGCCAAATCTTTGGAGCCAGATTACTAAGATTCAAATTTAAGTTCTATCCCTTACCTGCTATATGAACATAACCAATTCCATTAACTACTCTGTGATTCAGTTTTTCTCATCACTCTCTTCTTTGTCATTGTCGCTGTCATCGTCGTCATCATCATCATCATCATCTAATTCTGGTTCCTATTCCTTCAGTGGCTTTTCCCTTTGGTTGGCACTTTTGTCTGCAGATTTTTCTCTCCCAGTATGTTCCTGTGCCTGCCAATTTATTCCCCAGCACCAGATTGGGCTTTCCTCAGTGTCTGGGTTCCTCCTGAGCAGACATCCTGGATATCACCTGGATACAGGCTGTTTCAATTCAATTTGATCCAAAGTCAACAGACTTTGCTCCCTACAGGAGGAGAGAGTTGGGGGTTTAATGTGTTCAGAAAATAAACTCATAGCTATCGTAAAAAGAAAACATTTCCCTTCACAATCTTTGTGAACTTATTTAGTTTATGGTTTAGAGAAAATGTAGAGGCATCATATGTATCATAAAAATGATAGCTATTATTTTTTGAACATATACAATGCACTTGGCACAAGGCTGTATTTTGAAAGAGTACAAATCTCTTAGCAATTCTACTGGGTAGATACTCTGATGAGGAAGTATGAGGAAACTGAAACTCATAGTAATGACAGATTTATAAAGGACAGTGCTAGCTCATGCTCTTTTTCTGACACAATTTTCTTCCATATATTGGTTTGATCACTTTTTTCTGACCTCTGGATGCCCTATACATGTGTATGAAGCATAACTCAGATTTAGATGGTAAAGACAGCTTTTTTCAGTTAACAAATTTAATTATTTTCTTACCATGAAAGTAATACATGTCCAATATAGAAAATTTTGACATAGTAGAAAGTTGTCCAAGGCCACGCTGATCCGATAGGTGGCAGAGTCAAGGCTCAGCCTTTCCCAAGAACTATGTTCTCAGCCACTATTTTGTACAAAACCATTTTCCTACGTTGGTCTCCTTTGGCTGACTCACCCTCAGGGTCAAATACATTGTTATTTAACATACTGGCACATCTCAGTTCAGGGAACCTGTTTGGTTTTGCACAGTTTCATCTGCCTTTAACATAGGTTAACAGTATGAAACTTCTCTTGGGCAAATAGGCAGCCAATTTGTGGATAGTGACATTCTCCAGATTAAAAATGTAACCAGAAAAGCCAGTGATGCTAATGGAATTGATATCCATACATGATAGATGGGCATCTTTTAAAGATTGTCTAGTGATTTATGAAGTCATGTCTATGCATATTGATAAATTGTTTGCATTGTTTGACTTGGGGTGTCTTAGGTCACCTCCCTCTTTACTTGTAATTCTCCAAAGTCCACTCCTGCTAATTGGGATTGTTTTTGAGAATTATACTTTAAGTCAGTGATGGATAAATACATCATCACATCTAGTTTACTTTAGTTTGTAAGTATTGGTTTACTTCTGTTTGTTTTCTGTCATAATTAAATGAAATGAAAGCCCTATAAAGTGATAGAAAATGTGAATCAGGGACTTAGATCCTTGCTTTATACATTATGAGTTGAACAAGCTGATAACCTGTGACTTTTCCATTTTTCAGATTACTTAAAACCATCCATCAATCACAACAATAGGAGAAATTTTATTGCCTGGGATCATGTTTAAAAAATTTTTGGGGGGCGGGTGGTAAAATTGGATATATCTCAGGAAATACTGCAAATTCATTTCTTGCCAGTTGCAAAGAGTGAAGTTTTATGATCATCAGTTGATGATTAAAGTATAATACTCATAAGAAACTGAAATCAGAAAGAAATCTGATTTTTAGCAAAGGCATCAACATTTCACAATATTAGGGGCTGGAACCTATTGCTCATGCCTGAGGTGGAATAAAGCAAAACACAGTTTCTTGCCATAAACATGTTTAGAGAAATTTCAGAAATCTCCAGTTACAGTTTCATTGTGGCTCACAAGAATAATATTGCATTTATTTTCTATAATCTATCAGTCTGCATGGAATGTAGACATAAGTAATGACTATCCAACTACTTCTCATAGTGGGGCTTCTCTGAGGGGGCATGGTACAGTTGGAAGAACACTGGTGGTGGAGGCAGAAAGATTTGTTTGATTCGCGGTTATTCCTCTTACTGATGTGTGACCTTAGCCATGTTATTTAATTTCTCTGAGTCCACTTTTTTTTTTTTTTTTTTCTTTTTTTTTTTAATTGCATTTTAGGTTTTGGGGTACATGTGATGAACATGCAAGATTGTTGCATAGGTACACACATGGCAGTGTGCTTTGCTGCCTTCGTCCCCTCACCTGTATCTGTCATTTCTCCCCATGCTATCTCTTCCCACCTCCCCGCCCCCCGCCCCTCCCCCATTTCCCCCCAACAGACCCCAGTGTGTAGTGCTCCCCTCCCTGTGTCCATGTGTTCTCATTGTTCAACACCCGCCTATGAGCGAGAATATACGGTGTTTGATTTTCTGCTCTTGTGTCAGTTTGCTGAGAATGATGGTTTCCAGGTTCATCCATGTCCCTATAAAGGACGTGAACTCATCGTTTTTGATGGCTGCATAATATTCCATGGTGTATATGTACCACATTTTCCCTATCCAGTCTATCATCGTTGGGCATTTGGGTTGGTTCCAGGTCTTTGCTATTGTAAACAGTGCTGCAAGGAACATTCGTGTGCACGTGTCCTTGTAGTAGAATGATTTATAATCCTTTGGATATATACCCAGTAATGGGATTGCTGGGTCAAATGGGATTTCTATTTTTAAGTCCTTGAGGAATCGCCACACTGTCTTCCACAATGGTTGAATTAATTTACATTCCCACCAACAGTGTAAAAGTGTTCCTATTTCTCCACATCCTCTCCAGCATCTGTTGTTTCCTGATTTTTTAATGATCGCCATTCTAACTGGTGTGAGATGGTATCTCAATGTGGTTTTGATTTGCATTTCTCTGATGACCAGTGATGATGAGCATTTTTTCATATGTTTGTTGGCCTCCTGTATGTCTTCTTTTGTAAAGTATCTGTTCATATCCTTTGCCCATTTTTGAATGGGCTTGTTTGTTTTTTTATTGTAGATCTGTTTTAGTTCTTTGTAAATTCTGGATATCAGCCCCTTGTCAGATGGGTAGACTGCAAAAATTTTTTCCCATTCTGTTGGTTGCCGATTCACTCTACTGACTGTTTCTTTTGCCGTGCAGAAGCTGTGGAGTTTGATTAGGTCCCATTTGTCTATTTTGGCTTTTGTTGCCATTGCTTTTGGCGTTTTGGTCATGAAGTCCTTGCCTACACCTATGTCCTGAATGGTTTTGCCTAGATTTTCTTCTAAGGTTTTTATGGTATTAGGTCTGATGTTTAAGTCTTTAATCCATCTGGAGTTAATTTTGGTGTAAGGTGTCAGGAAGGGGTCCTGTTTCTGCTTTCTGCACATGGCTAGCCAGTTTTCCCAACACCATTTATTAAACAGGGAGTCCTTTCCCCATTGCTTGTTTTTGTCAGGTTTGTCGAAGATCAGATGGTTGTGGGTATGTTGTATTTCCTGTGAGGCCTCTGTTCTGTTCCATTGGTCTATATCTCTGTTTTGGTACCAGTACCATGCTGTTTTGATTACTGTAGCCTTGTAGTATAGTTTGAAGTCCGGTAGTGTGATGCCTCCCGCTTTGTTCTTTTTGCTTAGAATTGACTTGGCTATGCGGGCTCTCTTTTGGTTCCATATGAAGTTTAAGGTGTTTTTTTCCAGTTCTGTGAAGAAGGTCATTGGTAGCTTGATGGGAATAGCATTGAATCTGTAAATTACTTTGGGCAGTATGGCCATTTTCACGATGTTGATTCTTCCTAACCATGAACATGGAATGTTTCTCCATCTGTTTGTATCCTCTCTTATTTCGTTGAGCAATGGCTTGTAGTTCTCCTTGAAGAGGTCCTTTACGTTCCTTGCTAGTTGTATTCCTAGGTACTTTATTCTCTTTGTAGCAATTGTAAATGGCAGTTCGTTCTTGATTTGGCTCTCTTGAAGTCTATTACTGGTGTATAGGAATGCTTGTGATTTTTGCACGTTGATTTTGTATCCTGAGACTTTGCTGAAGTTGTTTATCAGTTTCAGGAGATTTTGGGCTGAGATGATGGGGTCTTCCAGATATACAATCATGTCATCTGCAAATAGAGACAATTTGATTTCCTCCTTTCCAATTTGGATACCCTTTATTTCTTTTTCTTGCCTGATTGCTCTGGCTAGAACTTCCAGTACTATATTGAATAGGAGTGGTGAGAGAGGGCATCCTTGTCTAGTGCCAGATTTCAAAGGGAATGCTTCCAGTTTTTGCCCATTCAGTATGATATTGGCTGTTGGTTTGTCGTAAATAGCTTTTATTGTTTTGAGATACGTTCCGTCAATACCTAGTTTATTGAGGGTTTTTAGCATAAAGGGCTGTTGAATTTTGTCAAAAGCCTTCTCTGCATCAATCGAGATAATCATGTGGTTTTTGTCTTTGGTTCTGTTTATGTGGTGAATTACGTTTATGGACTTGCGTATGTTGAACCAGCCTTGCATCCCCGGGATGAATCCTACTTGATCATGGTGGATGAGCTTTTTGATATGCTGTTGCAATCGGTTTGCCAGTATTTTATTGAAGATTTTTGCATCTATGTTCATCATGGATATTGGCCTGAAATTTTCTTTTCTTGTTGAGTCTCTGCCGGGTTTTGGTATCAGGATGATGTTTGTCTCGTAAAATGATTTGGGAAGGATTCCCTCTTTTTGGATTGTCTGGAATAGTTTCAGAAGGAATGGTATCAGCTCCTCCTTGTATGTCTGGTAGAATTCAGCTGTGAACCCATCTGGACCTGGGCTTTTTTTGGGTGGTAGGCTCTTTATTGCTGCCTCGACTTCAGACCATGTTATTGGTCTATTCAGGGTTTCGGCTTCTTCCAGGTTTAGGCTTGGGAGGTTGCAGGTGTCCAGGAATTTATCCATTTCTTCCAGGTTTACTAGTTTATGTGCATAGAGTTGTTTGTAATAATCTCTGATGATGGTTTGGATTTCTGTGGAATCTGTGGTGATATCCCCTTTATCGTTTTTTATTGCATCAATGTGGTTATTCTCTCTTTTCTTTTTTATTAATCTGGCTAGTGGTCTGTCTATTTTGTTGATCTTTTCAAAAAACCAGCTCCTGGATTTATTGATTTTTTGAAGAGTTTTTTGTGTCTCTATTTCCTTCAGTTCTGCTCTGATCTTAGTTATTTCCTGTCTTCTGCTAGGTTTTGAGTTTTTTTGATCTTGCTCCTCTAGCTCTTTCAATTTTGCTGATAGGGTGTCAATTTTAGATCTCTCCTTTCTTCTCATGTGGGCACTCATTGCTATATATTTTCCTCTAGAGACTGCTTTAAATGTGTCCCAGAGATTCTGGTATGTTGTGTCTTCGTTCTCATTGGTTTCGAAGAACATCTTTATTTCTGCCTTCATTTCATTGTTTATCCAATCAACATTCAAGAGCAAGTTGTTCATTTTCCATGAAGCTGTGCAGTTCTGAGTTAGTTTCTGCATTCTGAGTTCTAACTCGATTGCACTGTGGTCTGAGAGACTGTTTGTTATGATTTCTGTTCTTTTGCATTTGCTGAGGAGTGATTTATTGCCAATTATGTGGTCAATTTTAGAGTAGGTGTGATGTGGTGCTGAGAAGAATGTATATTCTGTGGATTTGGGGTGGAGAGTTCTGTAAATGTCTATTAGGTTTGCTCGTTCCAGGTCTGTGTTCAGGTCCTGGATATCCTTGTTGATTTTCTGTCTGGTTGATCTGTCTAATATTGACAATGGGGTGTTAAAGTCTCCCACTATTATTGTGTGGGAGTCTAAGTCTCTTTGTAAGTCATTAAGAACTTGCCTTATGTATCTGGGTGCTCCTGTATTGGGTGCATATATATTTAGGATCGTTAGCTCTTCTTGTTGCAGTGATCCTTTTACCATTATGTAATGTCCTTCTTTGTCTCTTTTGATCTTTGTTGCTTTAAAGTCTATTTTATCAGAGATGAGAATTGCAACTCCTGCCTTTTTTTGCTCTCCATTTGCTTGGTAGATCTTCCTCCATCCCTTTATTTTGAGCCTTTGTGTATCCTTGCATGTAAGATGGGTTTCCTGGATACAGCACACTGATGGGTTTTGGCTTTTTATCCAATTTGCCAGTCTGTGTCTTTTGATTGGGGCATTTAGTCCATTGACATTTAGGGATAGTATTGTTATGTGTGAATTTGATGCTGTCATTTTGATGCTACCTGGCTGTTTTGTTGGTTAGTTGATGCAGATTCTTGATTGTGTTGCTGCTTTTTTACCATTTGGTGTGTTTTTGGAGTGGCTGGTACTGGTTGTTCCTTTATATGTGTAGAGCCTCTTTCAGGAGTTCTTGTAGAGCAGGTTTGGTGGTGATGAAATCTCTGAGTGCTTGCTTGTTCACAAAGGATTTTATTTTTCCTTCACTTATGAAGCTGAGTTTGGCTGGATAGGAGATTCTGGGTTGAAAGTTCTTTTCTTTAAGGATGTTGAATATTGGCCCCCAGTCTCTTCTGGCTTGTAGGGTTTCTGCTGAGAGATCTGCTGTGAGTCTAATGGGCTTCCCTTTGTGGGTAACCCGACCTTTCTCTCTGGCTGCCCTTAGCATTTTCTCTTTCATTTCAACCCTGGTGAATCTGACGATTATGTGCCTTGGGGTTGCTCTTCTTGAGGAATATCTCTGTGGTGTTCTCTGTATTTCCTGGATTTGAATATTGGTCTGCCTTGCTAGGTTGGGGAAGTTTTCCTGGATAATATCCTGAAGAGTATTTTCCAGCTTGGATTCATTCTCTTCATCACATTCAGGTACACCTATCAGACGTAGATTAGGTCTTTTCACATAGTCCCACATTTCTTGAAGATTTTGTTCATTCCTTTTTGCGCTTTTTTCTCTGTTCTTGCCTTCTCTTTTTATTTCATTGAGTTGGTCTTCGACCTCTGATATCCTTTCTTCTGCTTGGTCAATTCGGCTGTTGAAGCTTGTGCATGCTTCACGAAGTTCTCGTGTTGCGTTTTTCAGCTCCATCAATTCACTTATTCTCCTCTCTATGCTGTCCATTCTCGTCAGCAGTTCGTCCAATCTTTTTTCAAGGTTCCTATTTTCTTTGCGATGGGTTAGAACATGTTCTTTTAGCTCATTGTAGTTTCTTACTACCCATCTTCTGAAGTCTGATTCTGTCATTTCATCACCCTCCTTCTCCATCCGGTCTGGTTCCCTTGCTGGTGAGGAGTTGTGATCACTTTTAGGAGGAGAGGTGTTCTGGTTTCGGGAGTTTTCCTCCTTTTTACGCTGGTTTCTACCCATTTTTGTGGGTTTATCCACCTGTTGTCTGTCTCTGTCCCAGGGAGTTGGAGCTTTATGAGTTTCCCTTGCACTACTGCCTTTTTTGATTTTTTTTTTTTTTTTTTTCAGGTCGGACCCCCCCAGCTAGCAGCACGCCTAGCCTCTGCCTGCCCGCAGGGGCTTTGCTGAGCTGCTGTGGGCTCCGCCCAGCTGCCCTGAGCTCTTCCCTGTAGTCCTTTTTATATGGGCGTAGTTAGAACTGTCTGGGCAACGGTGGCCCCGCGTCTGTTATGGCGGACTCTCTCTGTTGTGGCAGGTTGCCTCGGCAACGGCGGGTTGCCTCGGCAACGGCAGCCTGCCTCCGTAGCGGTGGAGAGTCTCAGTAATGGCAGAAGCCCCTCCCCCACGGAGCCGGACCGTCCTGGTTCAGCTGTGCTTGGTTTGAAGGGCTCAACCCAGAGGGTTTCCAATTACTGTTTTTGTTTCCGTTGTTGTTGGGGGTGGAGGGGTGGGACCAACCGAGCCTGATCACCTGGCTCCCTGACTCAGAGTCTTTTCTTTTAAGTTGAACGACCCCGCGTTCCGGTCGCTTGTTGAAAAGGCGCCGGGATCTCCCGTGCTGTGACTCACGGAGTCGGCTCGAACCGCGGCGCCGGCTCCTGGCGGATTTTTTGCCTAGGAATCTCCTGGCCTGACTCGCTATTTCAGATGAATGGGCTATTCTGCCATCTCAAGGCTCTGCTCGCCAGCTAAGAGGGCTCCCAGACCAGTGGCTTTTGTAAGGAGAACCGCAGCAACCGGGAGTGGTCACAGCAGCCGCGCGGGCAGAATCAGCCCCTCGGGGGCCAAAACAGCCGCACCGGCTGGGACTGTGACGCTGGCGACCCCTCTGCCTGGGTATCTCCTGGTCTGTGGGCAATAAGAGTTCGTCTGGAAATGCGGCGTCCACTCACCCTCTGCACTTTCACTGGGAGCTGAAGTCCTGAGCTGTTCTTAGGTGGCCATCTTGAAAACGGTCCCCCACTTTTTCTTATCTATAAAATGGAACTGATAAAACATCCCTCAGAGGTTTATTATAAAGATTAAATTTTAATGCATGTGTAATGCCTACTGCTCAATAAATCTAGGTCCACAATTTAATTTTCAAAATTTTGAAATCTAAAAGTGATGAAAGTTGTATTCTTGAAACCCGTTGGATGGCAAAACCTAAACTGTCTGATTTTATTTCATTTGGTAGAACTTTTTTTTTTCCTAATCATGTTTTATTAGTTCGTTTTCACACTGCTAGTAAAGACATATTTGAGACTGGGTAATTTATAAAGGAGAAAGGTTAAATTGAGTCACCGTTCAGCATGGCTGGGGAGGCCTTGGGAAACTTGCAATTATGGTGGAAGGTGAAGCAAACATGTCCCTCTTCACATGGCAGCAGGAAGGAGAAGTGCCAAGTAAAAGGGGAAAAGTCTCTTATAAAACCATCAGGTCTTATGAGAACTCACTCACTATCATGAGAACAGCATGAGGGCAACTGCCCCCAGGATTAAATTACCTCCCACGAGGTCTCTCCCACAACACATGGGGATTATGGGAACTACAATCTAAGATGAGATTTGGGTGGGAACACAGAGTCAAACCATATCATATGTGAAGCTATTTATTGTTGTTTTCAACTCTGTGTGAATATTAATAGGTTTTGGTGAATTAATATAAGTGTTTGATAATTTGTGTTGTCTCAGATTTTTCAAGGGGCATTACAAAATGTTCAATTTAATATCTTTCTAAAGTGTAAAAAATTCCTGAATTCTGAAACATATATAGCTCCAAGAATTTCTAAGGGATTTTAGGCCTGTACTTCTTTCCTGCTTTTAGAATGAAGGAATATTATTTTTTTGATATTGGTTTATTTGAGTTGATATTATAATATCACAGATAATCATTTTGAGGAAATGATCTTTAGGATTTAAAAAAATCATTTATGAAGGGATATTTTTACATTTTCTGAACTAAGATTTATCATCACAGTCTGAGGACTGTCTCAGAATTCTTGACAAAGATCTTATGACCTAGAACCTAGTGGGTTTTATGGTGGGATAAAAATATCTCAAACTCTGTTTTAGTTTGACTGAGTTAAAAGAGACCCTTTTACATTAGTCATAGTAGTTGCTTAATAAGTATCTGTTGAAATGAGCTGAAATCCTAAGAAATATGCATGAACTTTAGGACAGTATGACAGTAGATGCAGGAATAAAATTCAAATAGGTTCTAATCTTTAACATGCCTGACTCAACCTTTGGTCTCTTTTCTGGTAAAGTTGTATTTTTTTATTTAAAAAGGCAAATCAGGTACTTTCTTGATTTTTAACTGCTCACTCACACATAAACATTATTCTTACACTTAGCACTGAGTTTCTGTATTTATTGCCAGAAACTGTGGAGACCAAGAAAGTTGCAGATGCATGTGCTAGAGAACCCAAAGGCAGAGAGGGGGAAGGGAGGAGTGGGGCACCAGGCACTATCCATGGTACTGAAGCAGCCTGGTTCTTTTGCCAAGAGCATGTCAGTTGCTGAATTATAACAAAAATCAAATGACCAATTGCCTGAAGTGCCTGTAGCTCACTTAAAACAAATTGCAGGTTTAATTGAGCCTGTATGAAATAGATCATCCTGTATTGAAAAGATATTTTTGTAGTTTAAGATTTGTAAGAGAGATTATCAGTAGTACTCTAAAACACAGGGTGAATAGACCAGCGTAATTCACAAGCTACTAAAGATAAATTATTTTGTAGGCTACATAGTCACTGGGAAAAAACTAAAGTAATTTATTTAATTATCCTTTTGAGGGTTCTCTACATTAATTTTATGAATGCAATAGAAACACTGAAAAGCCAAAGGAAAAATAGGAAATTAACTTACATGGAAGTTGGTTATTAATTTTCCCTTCATGTAGAAACACATTTTACTGTGTTTAGAACAGTGTAATTTCAGAGACAGTCAAAGCGTCTTAACTCACAAAGGAAGCAAACAGAAATGAAATTAGAGAAAACATATTCTGAGCCTTTGAAGTACTGGGGGTTTCAGCATGTTTAAGGTGCTTGATTTTGGTTCTTAGACCACTCTTGGTGCAACTTTCTTCTCATACAGAGAAATAAATATGAGTAAAGGCATGAGGGCAGGCTTTAGGTAAACCCAGAGGTAGCAGAAGTGTGCTTTAATAACTCTATTCACCTTCTTTTCCACTTGTGGAGTATTAGTGCCTCCTCAATTCTCTTCTCTCTCCTTTATCAAACCAGCCCTTCTAGGAATGTTTTAATTGGGAACTTTTCCTTGAATTACAGAATGAAAGGCCTTTTTGCATAATATGATTACAGATGCCACAGAATAGGAGGTTTTCCAGGCAAGAGGATTATCTTGGTGCCCATGAAATCACCCAGTGAACATGTCAGTTATGACATAGAATGTTTTTAGCTCAACTTCTATGGGAAAAAAATCTAGTAATGACTGAAATCTTGCATTTTTTTAGCCTCCCACAATCCATTTTTTCACAACGAGTCAAAGAGAGCTTTGAAAAATATAAATTCTATCATATTTTTTCTCCTATTTAAAATGATTTAATGGATTTCCTTTATCCTCAGAAAAAAGGTACCCAGCATTTTAACATGGCCTATGGGGCTCTGTAATAATATGGCCTCTGTGTACTTCTCTCTACTCTTGGCAATCTAGAAACAGTGGTCTTGTTTTTGTTCTTTGAGAACTGCAGGATGGCCGGAAGTCTGGTTTTTTTCAATGCTCTGTTTTCTAGGGCATAATGAAGTGCCATGATTAATAAGTACTTTTTTTTTTTTTAAAGACAGAGTCTTGCCCTGTCACCCAGGCTGAAGTACAATGGCATGATCTCAGCTCACTGCAACCTCTACCTCCCAGGTTGAAGCAATTCTCCTGCCTCAGCCTCCCAAGCAGCTACGATTAGAGGTGCCTGCCACCATGCCCAGCTCATTTTTGGATTTTTAGTAGATACAGGGTTTTACCATGTTGGTCAGGCTCATTTTGAACTCTTGACTTCAGGTGATCCACCCACTTCAGCCTCCCAAAGTGCTGCGATTATAGGTGTGAAATAATTACTTCTTAAATGCATTAAGTGAAGGAAGGAATGAGTACAATGTTGTCACCATGCTGGTCAGTCTTGATAAAACTATCGCTGAAGATGGCTAACTAGAAGCAGCAGCTTTTGGAAGCTCCTATAAAAAAAAAAGCATGTGAATCCTTCACTGGCAACCATGGTGGCCAACAAGGGGAAGGGGCTTAACAAGGGGAAGGGAACCCCTTCCCCCCAGCCAAGGGAGGTGGCGAGTGAGCCTGCTACCCAGCAAGGGAATCTGCTTTTTCCACAGAACTGTGCAGCCCATGGATTGGAAGATTCCACTTGCCAACCCACGCCACCTGGCATAGGGTCCCAACCCTAGAATGTGCAGATTCTTACAGCCTCTCAGCTGGAATCTGCTTAAGCCTACTGAACTCAAGGGGAGGGGTGACCAGCACCAACTGTGGCTGCCTGCTATATAAGCCACTTGAGCTGCTTTTGGGAGGGACAGCACCCAGCACTGGAACTTACGACTGCCTAACATGCTAAGCTCTCTGGGCTGGGGAAAGGAAGCATACATTTCTATAGCTCCAGCCTGTACTTTTTCCCTTCTGGAGTCAGGGAGGCTGGACTTGTTGGTCCCAAGACTTGTCCCAACAGCCCAACACACTGGCTGTGGTAGTCTGTGGCCAGAGTGCCTCTTCAAGCCTAAACCTGACCCATCCTTCCTCATTGGGTGGGGCTTCCTTGCAAGATCTCCAATAACTCCATACCAGGTGTTAAGGGAAAGAATTCAGATATCCCTGGACCTGAGCCCTAGGGGGAGGGGCTGTCACTGTCTGTGGACTAGCAGATTTGGCCTCTTCTCCTGGTATTTCTGAGGAATCCAAGAAGCCGAGATGAGAGGGTTTCCCCCAGGCAAGCACACCGTCTCCATCAAAGGACAAAGTGCTTCATTAAATGGGTCCTGCTTCACATGCCACCCAACTGGGTGAGACCTTCCAACAGGGGTTGTCAGATGTCCTATACAGGAGTGACCCAACTGGCATCAGTTTGGTTCCCCGTGAGGTCAGAAGTCCCAGAAGAAGAGGGATGCACCCATTTTTGCTGTTCTGCAGCCTCCTTGAGTGACATCTGCAGGCACAAGAGTGAATCAGATAATCAGATGAATAGGGCCCGAAGTGAACCCCCAGCAAACTGCAGCAGCACTGCAGAAGAGGGACCTGACTATTGAAAGAAGAACAAAAAAGCAGAAGGTGGCAACAACAGCATCAACAACAAAAAGTCCCCCATAAAAATATCATCTAAGGTCAGCAGCCTCAAAGACAGAAACTAGACAAACTCATGAAGGTGAAGAAGAATCAACAAAAAATTGTGGAAAACTCAAGGCCAAAGTACTTCTACTCCAAATAATTGTAACATCTCTCCACCAAATATGCAGAACTAGACAGTGGATCAGATGGATGAATTTACAGAAATTGGTTTCAGAAGATGGGTAATAAAAGCTATGCTGAGTTAAAGGAGCATGTTTTAACCCAATGCAAAGAAGCAAAGAACCTTGAAAAAAGGTTGGAGGAATTGTTAACTAGAATGACCAGTTTAGAGAGGAGCATAAACGATCTGATGGAGCTGAAAAACATAGCACAAGATCTTTGTGAAGTCTACAGAAGTATCAACAGCCAAATTGACCAAGTGGAAGAAAGAATATCAGAATTTGAAGTTCACCCTACTGAAATAAGACATGCATACAAAAATAGAGAAAAAATAATGAAAAGAAATTAACAGAGCCTCAAAGAAACATGGGACTTCATAAAAAGACTAAACCTGCGATTGATTGGAGTACCAGAAGGAGATGGGGAGAATAGAATCAAGCTGGAAAACACACTTCAGGATATTATCTAGAAGAACTTCCCCAATCAAACAAGACAAGTCAACATGCAAATTCAGGAAATACAGAGAATACCATTAAGATATTCCATGAGAAGATCAACCCCAAGACACATAGTCATCGGATTCTCCAAGGTTGAAATGAAGTGAAGCTGTTAAGGGCAGCCAGAGAGAAAGGCCAGGTCACCTAGAAAGGGAAACCCATAAGACTACCAACAGACCTCTCACCAGAAACTCTACAAGACAGAAGAGATTGGAGGCCAATATTCAACATTCTTAAAAAAAAGGAATTTTCAGCTTAGAAATTTATATCCAGCCAAAGTATGCTTCAGAAGTAAAGGAGAAATAAAATCCTTTCCAGACAAGCAAATGCTGAGGGATTTCATTGCTACCAGGCCTGCCCTGCTAGAACTCCTAAAACAAGCACTAAATATGTGGAGAAAAAAACTGGTAGCAATAAAATCATTGCTACCAAAATATCAAATTCAAAAGACACCAAAATATCAAATTCAATGACACTATGAAGAAACTGCATCATCTAGTGTGCAAAATAACCAAATAGCATTATAACAACAGATCAAATTCATACATAACAATACTAACCTTAAATCTAAATGGGCTAAATGCTCCAATTAGCATTTGCCAGATACAGACTGGCAAATTGGATAAGGAGTCAAGACCCATAGGTGCTGTATTCAGGACACCCATCTTACATGCAAAGACACACAGAGGCTAAAAATAAAGGGATGGAGGAAAATTTACCAAGCAAATGAAAAGCAGAAAAACAAAACAAAACAAAACAAACTAACAAACAAACAGGGACTGCAATCCTAGTCCCTGACAAAACAGACTTCAAGCCAACACAGATCAAAAAAGACAAAGAAGAGGATTACATAATGGTAAGGGGAACAATTCAACAAGAAGAGCTAACTATTCTAAATATATATGCACCCTGTACAGGATCACCAGATTCCATAGCAAGTTCTTAGAGACCTACAAAGAGACTTAGGCTCCCACACAATAATAGTGGGAGACTTTAAGATCCCACTGTCAGTATTAGACATATCAATGAGACAGAAAATTAGCAAGGATATTTGGGACTTGAACTCAGCTCCGGATCAAGTGGACATAGTAGACATCTACAGAACTCTCTACCCTGAATCAAGAGAATATACATTTTTCTCAGTGTCACATAGCACTTATTCTAAAATTGACCACATAATTGGAAGTAAAATGCTCCTCAGCAAATGCAAAAGAACTAAAATCATAACAAACAGTCTCTCAGAGCACAGTACAATCAAATTAGAACTCAGGATTAAGAAACTCACTCAAAACCACACAATTTCATGGAAATTGAACATCCTGCTCCTGCATGACTCCTGGTTAAATAATGAAATTAAGGAAAAATCAAGAAATTCTTTGAAACCAATGAGAACAAAGAGACAACATACCAGAATCTTTGAGACACAGCTAAAGCAGTGTTAAGAGGGAAATTTACAGCATGAAATGCCCAAATCAGAAAGCTAGAAAGATCTCAAATGACACCCTAACATCACAATTAAAAGAACTAGAGTGGCGAGAGCAAACTAATCCAAAAGCTAGCAGAAGATAAAAAATAAGATCAGAGAAGAATTGAAGGAGATAGAGACATGAAAAACCCTCCAAAAAATAAACGAATTCAGGAGGTGTTTTTTTGAAAAAATTGACAAAATAGATAGACTGCTAACTAGACTAATAAAGAAAAAGAAGTGAGAAGATGAAATGGACACAATAAAAAATATAAAGGGGATATCACTACTGACTCCACAGATACACAAACTACTATCAGAGAATGCTATTACACCTCTATGCAAATAAACTAGAAAATCTAGAAGAAGTGGATAAATTCCTGAGTACATACACGCTACCAAAACTAAACCAGGAAGAAGTCAAATCCCTGAATAGACCAATAACAAGTTCTGAAATTGAAGCAGTATTTAATAGCCCACCAACCAAAAAAAAAAAAAAAAAAAAAGCCCAAGACCAGATGACTTCACAGTTAAATTCTAGCAGAAATACAAAGAGGAGCTGGTTTCATTCCTTCTGAAACTATTCCACACAACTGAAAAGAAGGGACTCCTCCTTAACTAATTTTATGAAGCCAACATTTGCCTGATACCAAAACCTGGCTGGCAGAGACACAACAAAAAAAGAAATCTTCAGGCCAATATCCCTGATGAACATTGATGTGAAAATCTTCAATAAAATACTGGCAAACCGAATTCAGCAGCACATCAAAAAACTTACCCACCATGATCAAGTTCGCTTCATCCCTGGGATGCAAGGCTGGTTCAACATATGCAAATCAATAAACATAATCCAGCACAGAAATAAAACCAAAGACAAACCCACATGATTATCTCAATAGATGCAGAGAAGGCTTTTGACAAAATTCAACATCCCTTCATGTTAAAAACTCTCAATAAATTAGGTATTGATGGAACATATCTAAAAATAATAAAGCCATTTATGATAAAATCACAGCCAATATCATATTGAATGGGCAAAAGCTGGAAGCATTCCCTTTGAAAAGCAGCACAAGACAAGGATGCCCTCTCTCACTACTCCTATTCAACATAGTATTGGAACTTCTGGCCAGGGCAATCAGGCAAGAGAAAGAAATAAAGGGTGTTCAAATAGGAAGAGAGAAATCAAGTTGTCTCTGTTTGCAGATGACATGATCATGTGTTTAGAAAACTGCATCATCTCAGCCCAAAAACTTATTGAAATGATAAGCAACTTCAGCGAAGTCTCAGGATACAAAATAAATGTACGAAAATCACAAGCATTCCTTTACACCAACAATAGGCAAACAGCCAAATCATGAATGAACTCCCATTCACAATGACTACAAAGAGAATAAAATACCTAGGAATATAGCTAACAAAGAATGTGAAGGACCTCTTCAAGAAGAATTACAAACTACTGCTCAAGGAAATAAGAGAGGACACAAACAAATGGAAAAACATTCCAACTCATGGATAGGAATAATCAATATCATAAAAATGGCCATACTGAACAAAGTACTTTATAGATTCAATGCTATTCCTATCAAACTACTGTTGACATTCTTCACAGAATTAAAAAAAAAAAACTATTTTAATCTCATATGGAATCAGATTGGCTAGACCCTGTATAGCCAAGACAATCCTAAGCAAAAAGAACAAAGTTGGAGGCATAATGCGACCTGACTTCAAACTATACTACAAGGCTACAGTAACCAAAACAGCATGGTACTGTTACCAAAATATGTAGATCAATGGAGTAGAACAGAGACCTCGGAAATAATACTGCACATCTACAGCCATCTGATTTTTGACAAACCTGATGAAAACAAACAATTGGGAAAGGATCTCCTATTCAGTAAATGGTATTGGGAAAACTGGCTAGTCATATGCAGAAAACTGAAACTGGACCCCTTCCTTACACTGTATAAAAAAATTAACTCAAGACGGATTAAAGACTTAAATGCAAAACCCAAAACCATAAAAACTCCAGAAGAAAACCTAGGCGATACCATTCAGGACGTAGGCATAGGCAAAGCTTCATGACAAAAACAGCAAAAGCAATTGCAACAAAAATCGAAATTGATGAATGGGATCTAATTAAATGAAAGAGCTTCTGCACAGCAAAAGAAACTATAATTAGAGTGAACAGGCAACATCTAGAGTGGGAGAAAATTTTTGCAATCTACCCATCTGACGAAGGTTTAATATCCAGAATTTACAAGGAACTTAAACATATTTACAAGAAAAAACAATCCCATCAAAAAGTGGGCAAAGGATATGAACAGACACTTCTCAAAAGAAGACATTTACATGACCAACAAACATAGGACAGAAAGCTGAATGTTACTGATCATCAGAGAAATGCAAATCAAAACCACAATGAGATACCATCTCATGTCAGTCAGAATGGCAATTATTAAAAAGTCAGGAAACAATAGATGCTGGCAAGGCTGTGGAGAAATAGGAATGCTTTTACACTGTTGGTGGGAGTGTAAATTACTTCAACCATTGTGGAAGACTGTATGGCAGTTCCTCAAGGATCTAGAGCCCAGCAATCCCATTACTGGGTATATACCCAAAGAATTGTAAATCATTCTACTATAAACACACATGCACATGCATGTTTATTGCAGCACTATTTGCAATAGCAAAGACATGGAACCGACCCAAATGCTCATCAATAATAGACTGGATGAAGAAAATGTGGTAAATATACCCCATGGAGTACTATGCAGCCATAAAGAGGAATGAGGTCATGTCCTTTGCAGGGACATGGATAAAGCTGGAAGCCATCATCTTTGGCAAACTAACACAGGAACAGAAAACCGAACACTGCATGTTCTCACTCATAAGTGGGAGTTGAACATTAAGAACACATGGACACAGAGAGGAGAACAACACATACCAGGGCCTGTTGCGGGAGGGTGAGGCATGAGGGGAGGGAACTTAGAGGATGGGTCAGCAGGTGAATCAAACCACCGTGGCATACATATACCTATGTAAGAAACCTGCACGTTCTGCACATGTATCCTGGTTTTTGTCTGTTTGTTTTTAGGCGAAAAAAAAACCTACCCCTAATTCTGGTGTTGCCCTTCATTTCACAAATACATGTTGAGTGCTTGGTATGTGGTAGGCACTCTATTATGTGCTGCTAAACAACGGGTACAATGTGTAGTAACCAAGCTGTTGGGAATTAAGAGTGGCCTCCCAGAGTAGGTTACAATTTCAGATTTAGAGAATAGGTATGTAGAAATGATGGAGAGTATGACTGTAAAATTCTGCATTTTGGCTGCTTTTAGACTAGACAGAAGACTCAATATCCAGAGAGGCATAACTGTTTTTAAAACAAGTGAAACTCGGTGTTTCTTTCCAACAAGAAGAAATTAATGTCAGTCACTAATTATCTTTGCAAAGTGAAAAGTGATGAGATCCATATGTCTTTGCTACCATGAGGTTCATAAGGGCAGAGACCTCAGGCTCCATTGACCCATTTTCTGCCCCCTAACCAGCTCATCTTGGACTTAATTGGAATGAGATCATGGGCTGTTCCCAAAGTCTATTCTAGGCCTGAAGGCATTAGATGCTTTACTGTGTTATTTTATTAACAAAGTGCTCAAGTGTTCAAAATTTCTTTGGCAAATTGTGGCAGAATTACCATCTCTTCTAGAGAAATTTCAGTGTAGTAGAGAGAAGGGCCATTAGAAGGAAGCTAAGTTAGAACTGATCCATTTCTACAAGACATTATCATTGAAGAATAATTTAATATTTATTTTGGATTAGTAGAAAATTTTTATCTGTTGCATGACTTATTCCAAATTGGCTTTTAGGAAAAAATTTAATTCTCTCTTCTTGTGCTACTAGTGTGTATGTATAACAGATGAATATTTATAGGAATGGTATGCATAGATATGTACTGTTTGATTTTGTTATTATTATTATTTTTTGTTTTTTTGAGATGGAGTTTTGCTCTTGTTGCTCAAGCTGGAGTGCAATGGCACGATATTGGCTCACTGCAAGTTCTGCCTCTTGGGTTCAAGCAATTCTTCTACTTCAGCCTCCTGAGTAGCTGGGATTACAGGCATGTGCCACCACAGCTGGCTAATTTTCTATTTTTTTCTTTTTTCTTTTTTTAGTTGAGATGGGGTTTCTCTGTGTTGGTCAGGCTCTTCTTGAGCTCCCGACCTCAGGTGGTCCACCTGCCTCGACCTCCCAAAGTGCTGGGATTACAGGCATGAGCCACCATGCCTGGCCTGATTTCATTATGAATTTTATAAAAATAATTACTTTGAATATGGCTATCTGAATACAGTTATTTTCTGATAATAATGATGCTAAATTGCTGCAACGTTGGCCATTCACATAGCGTACTGTGTCAGCCAGAGTTATAACTTTGTAACTTCAACTTGGAAGTATAATTTTAAGACTTTAAGAAAGAAAAGCAGGACCTTAAGACATGATTGCTTTTTAGTAAGCCTCCTCAAAAAAAGAATAATTTGCATAAAAGTAACTTTATTATCTATTATATTCTCTGATTCTTGGACTGCATGCAGCAGTGTCTTTATGAAGAGGTCTTTATTCTACTGAGTTTTACAAAAAAAGAATTACAATTCCTCATCCATATGAAGGGCCATAATTGCTTGTATTATTTAGTCAACCTCATATAATTTCACAGTACGATCACAGTCTTTGAGGCTGTTCTCCCAGTAAAATCATCTTCTCTTCAAATATTATACTATCTCCACTTGACACACCAACAAACATTACCAGTCACAGAAATTATAGGTATTAAAGGACTCGGCTCCCTTGTCTTGTGTTTCTGTTTTGACAGTTTGGATATCTGTTTTCATCTGGTTATTATTACATCTGTGGTTAAGTTCAGAAAATATTGCAAGCTTCAAGATTGCAATATTCTTTTTGGATCGTGTATGCTAACCTCCCATGAAACTAGGCTGGAAAACAGAGAAATTTGCCCTTATGAACCTCATGGTAGCAAGGACATTGGAAAATTCTGTATAATATATGACCACTCTTGGAAATCCACAATGCATGTGCACAGGTTAAGGTCTCTTGGGAAATGCTTCAGTAAAAAATTGTTCCCAGGATTTTCTGAACTTTTTTTTTTTTTTGACAGATAAACAGTTCCTCTTCCCCCTCCTCCTCTTCATCCTCCTCGTCTTCTTCATCTTCCTCTTCCAACATTTTCTGGGCAACTTTAGCAGGACCCTTTGCACCATCAAACTTTCCTTTCGACTTATAGTCAGCAACATCCTTCTCATGCTTCTCCTTCAGCTTTGCCGCCTTAGTGATGGAAGGCTGCTCTTCGCTGTCATTTAGGTTCTTCCACATCTCACCCAGTGTTTTTTGCCACGTGTCCAATAGAGATGCCAGGGTTTGTGGATTTGATCTTGGGGTGGAATTCTGAACAGAAAAGGAAGAATCCAGACACTGGCCTTTTGGGGGAATTAGGATCCTTCTTCTTCTTGCCTCCCTTAGCTAGTCCATAACCCTTCATTTCCCGATCATAGTACACTTTAGCCGCATTTGCCATTTCATCAAATTTAGATTTCTCTTTCCCAGACATTGTCTTCCACCTCTCAGAACATTTCTTGGAAAATTCTGCAAAGTCGACAGGGACCTCTGGGTTTTTCTTCTCTGCACGTCTGAACAAAGAAGGCATAAGCAAACATCTTGCCCTTTGTTTTTTTGGGGTCACCTTTAGCCATTCTGACTGTATTGTTTCAATTTTCTGAACTTAGTTTACTTTTAAACATCTTTCAGTAATACCAGTTATTATAACACTATGGGAAATTACTCTTTTAGTTCAATCTGTTGAATTTAGGCTCTCCCAACATTCATAAACCAGCCTGGAATTTCACTCTGGGCATAAGGATGTGTATCATCTCATATCTGTCACCCTATGGATAACTACGTGTGTGGCTGGTTTGGATAATCAGGTGGCTTAGGTATTCTCTGCAATGCTTTAAGCATACATTTCTGTTTCGTTGAGGAGAGGAACGTTCTCAGACAGAGGAAAACCTTTCCTTAGAAAAGATTATAACAGTATTTTTCTTTTCCTACCATAACACAAACATGCCTTTATCCCTGTTTTTTTTTTTTTTTTTTTTTAATATGGAACTTTGATTTGTAGTTTTTCACAAGCTTGTTAGGAATGTGAAAGTTGTGACATCTTTGCCCATTAATGTTTACTTTTTGAAAGAATAGTATAAGCACAGGGCAGGATGATCCAATGAAGGTCACTGAGTGGATCTGGTCAGAGTGGAATTGGGGATCTGGTGGCATGTGAGCACTAGAGGAACTCTTTACAACTCGTCTAGGTATATTATTATAAATGTGAAGCTTGGCTTGACAATAGGTTGAATGTTCTTACAAATCACTTAGTGACTTCATATGATACATTCTTCGATTCCAGAAATTTTCATCTTTGTTTTCAATGTAGATTTCTGGGCATCCCCCATCACTGCCTGTCATCACAATATACTCCCATCTTACCCCATTTTTGTTCCCAATGCCCCTTCCTCAGCCCTGACAACCACTCTGGGGCTGTTTCTGTAGTTTAATGAAGAATATAGAGTCACAATTGGCATTTTATCAGAGTCTCCACTTTGCAGGTTTGAAATACTCCCTGTGGTATTAGTAAAATTAGTAAAATGAAAATAATTTTTGCTTGTATGCTGTCATGCAGATGAATCTAGTACCACATTCTTCTTGGTCTTAGGTGCTGCTTGACCTCTACTGGAATACAGAAGACAGCAATTATCTCCCACTGCATGCTTCTCAAAATGCTTCTTAGAGAAATGGTTGACATCTGTGCCAGTAAAGCCACTGCAGAAGTTAAACAAACTGGTTTGGGCCTCTTAGAGGAAGTAATTTGCAATGTCAGGTATGAGGGAGAATGGCTTTTCTGCAGGAAGGAGTTTAGATGGCATAAGGAAGATAAATAGCCCTGAATGAAAGGGTGAATAAAACCCTGGACAGTTTGAAATTCCTTTGGAGGAACCTGGGAGTTAAGCATTTTCTTTCTTCTCTTTTTATCTCTCGTCTGTCTCATATTTCAATTTTATTGCCCCTCTTTCGCTGCCCATGGTGCTGAATTATGATGAGCCCTAGACTTAGTTTAACCTTAGCAATTTCCTGACCCACACTTTCTTATAAGTAGAAAATGACTCAGATTACTTCTTTCTCTGCAGTCATGACTATTATTAAATCTTTTACAATAGTCATATCTAATTTCTTTTTATGCTTCCCCCTCACCAATGCACTGGGCAATATGTCTGGCAGGGAGAGACACCATCTTTGGCAAAAATTACATCAATGGCTGAAGCCAAGATCCAGTAAGTGTATTCATTTAATTAGAAAAGCATGCCGGGATACTACAGAGTACCTGTGGATGGCCTTTTCTGTTGCAGAGGTTTCTAATTCTGGCTCTATATTTTACTAGCTATATAGCCTAAAGGCAATTACATAAACTTACTTTCATTTCTTCATTTTTCAATTGAGGAAACAGAAATTCCTATATCATAGGGTTATTTTGAGTATAACGTGAGATAATATGATAAGTTTAGCACAGAAGCTGGCATAGATACACAATTAATATTAGTTTATTTTCCTTCTTCGAATAGCAGTGGATACTGTCTTAATGTTCCAGAAGGAAGTTGGTGATCTTGATGGTAAAGTTATAAATATAAGGGTTTTTTTTTGGTATTTATTTTCCTAACATTGTTTCAAATGACAGAAACTCTAAGATCTGATATTTGCGCTCTCTAAAGAAAGCATATAGTAATTGTGGAAAACATTCGATTTGAGCAAAAGCTCTGGATCATCCAGGTTGAAACAAAGTAGGGAGTATCAGGTTCTTTAACAATGGTAGCAGATACATGCTAAATGTCATCTACACATGTTTAACAATCTAAGTACATTTGTAATTTTTTTTTTCAGTCCTTGGTGGTGATATTGGTGGTGATGGTTCTAAGAAATAGCCTTCCAGTGACTGAGTTTAGATGGGGCTTGAATCTTGAATTGGGCTTGGTTATCAAAAGCTAGACCAATTTTCTGTCTCCACAAACAGGCAAATTTCTGGATAAGCTCAAGTAGTTAGTAAGATGAGTGCTGCATGGGGTAAATCAGTCAAAGCTGAGTTTCACAGACTTGGACAAAGGGGTGTGTGTGTGTGTGTGTGTGTGTTTGTGTGTGTGTGTTGGGACGGATATGAGGCAATGCTGTGCCTATGCTTTATCCATACACAGGCATTCAGCACTCACAGGACCCCAGCATTGGCAATAGACAGACCTGTGTTCAAATCCCATGTCTACCCCTTATTTTGTCAAACACTTAATGAAAACACACTTAATAGAAAAATCAACTCTGGTTGCATTTAAGGATAAGAATGTTTATTTTCTCACACATGAAGAAATACTGAAAATAAGTATTTCCTATGTCTAATATGCCAGGGCTCTATCTCTCTGTGATTCTTTTGGTACTCTTGCTTTTTTTGGCCAGTTGGTTTAATATTCAAGTTGGCAGAAAGATGGCAGCAGCAGTTCTAGGTACCACATCCAGGCAAGAAAGTTTCCAGGAAAAGAAGAGAGACTAGTTTCTTTGTAGAGCTCTTCTGTAAGAGTGGTAGAACTTTTCCAAAAATGCCAAGGAAAACTTCTTACTTTTCATTGACCATAATAAGCTAACGTGTCCATTTCTAAATCAATCACACTAGAAAAACAAAATTATTATAATTAATTTAGACTAAAAATGATCTAAAAGCTTGGGATGAGGATCATACTTGATCTTTTGATGCAGGGTGGCTACCAATAGAATATACTGTGACTTGCTAGCTTATTTGAGCTTCAAAGTTTCCATTTGTATAATTTGCACGTTACTTATGTAGAAAAGATTTAATGAAATGACAAAGGTAAAGTACTCAGCACAATACCTGATACAGAGTAAACATTTAATAAAATAATAAAATACTTGGCAATTGAACTACCACGTTTATTGGCTACAAGACTGATTCAAAGCCCTTACTTGTGTGGTTATATTCCTGAGAAGCATTCTAAACTTCTCCTGACTGTCTAAGAAACTAGAATAATCTTGAGAATCCAGATAAAGCCAATGATTCTGCTTGGGACTGAGTTCAGATGGTAGTGTTACTCATGATAGCCTTTGGTCCATTTCTTATGTAGATCGACTGAGTTTCCATTAGGAAGTGGAAAAATGCCCTGATACAATCAGTGAGCCATTATGGTCACGTGGACCTCTGTGTGTGTGTGTGTGTGTGTGTGTGTGTGTGTGTGTGTGTGTGTTGCATATCATTATGATATGCAACACATCAAGTAACAGTAGCTTAACTCATAATGACATATGAATGTGCACGTGTATGTGTGCATGTACATACATTATGTATGATATGTTCAGCTTTTATCTTGCTTTCAGGTTGCTTGGCCAATCACTTCAATTATTTTAAAAGTATCAGTAAGGTATGAGGACTATGGGAAGAAAGCAAGAGTGCACAAGGGCAATGTCAGCAGGGCTGCCACACTGCACAACTCCAGGGGTGTTCCTCAGGGCTGTGTAGTACATAGTTTGTGCAGCTCTGTATGATGCCTCCAGATGTTAGTGACTTTTACAACAGGATACAAACTTTGCACAGACAATTGCATGGGAGAACAAGGCACATGGTTTATACTCATTAATTTAGTTCTCTTGTAGTTAATTGCTCCCTCATAAAGTACCTGGAATGTGGATACTTTCTTTCTTAAGAAAAGGCAGAATGACTCATCCTTTGCTGTTTTATCCAGAATAATTTTATCAGCACACAATGGGTCTACGATGCCCTGATATTAACTATCCCTTAAAGAACTTGAATATGCTTACAATCAGAAGTTAATTCTTATTCTTATTCTGTTGTTTTTAAATAAATGAGACAAATAATTTTTAACAGCTCTGCAAATGTGTTACAGTGTGGTGATTGAGCCTATAGATTCTTGCATAAGACTGCTTGGATTCAAATACCAGCTTCTTTACTATCTGTAAATTTTACTGCCTCTGTGACCACATGGGATTGTTTGGAAGTTTAAATGAATTGTTAGATACAGAGACCTTAGAATAAGGCCTAGGCCAATGGAAACAGTCAATAAAATTTGCTGCAGCCTGGCTTAGTGGCTCACGCCTATAATCCTAGCACTTTGGGAAGCTGAGGCAGGAGGATCACCTGAGGTCAGGAGTTCATGACTAGCTTGGTCAACGTGACAAAACCCATCTCTACTGAAAATACAAAAATTAGCTGGGTGTGGTGGCGGGTGCCTATAATCCCAGCTACTCGGGAGGCTGAAGCAGGAGAATTGCTTGAACCTGAGGGGCGGAGGTTGCAGTGAGCCTTGATGGCACCACTGCATAACAGCCTGGGCAACAGAGCAAAACTCTATCTTCGAAAAAAAAAAGTTTGCTGTGATTGTCATTATGATATGCAACACATCAAGTAACAGTAGCTTAACTCATAATGACATATGCATTACGTGGCAAAATGTTCTGGGGTAATAGTCAATGGCTCAATGATACTATTAAAGACCAAGACTTTTCTATCACCCTTGGTGGCTTGATTCACCTTCCTTGTGTTTGTAAATTAGGGTCACAAGTTGGCTACCAGAGTTCTAGGTACTGTGTCCCTAGCATTCCAAGCAGCAAGTAGGATATTATGTGGGAAAAGGATCTCCTTTTATTAGTGAAGAAAATTTGTTCCAGAAATCTATTAGATGTTCCCTTATGCCTTATTAACCGGAACTGTGCCAAGTAGCCATTTCTAGTTGCTAAGGAGGCTGAAAAAGAGACTATTGGGCAAAGGGGAATGAAATTGTCATGACTGATTTACAGCAATCATGGCTTATCTTTCGGAGCTGGGCACATTGAAACCTGAACCAAACAGTGTTTCTTTGTTTTTGTTTCTGTTTTTGTTTTTGTTTTTAGATCTAGGAAGACTTTGCGGCAGAAGGCACAATGGCTATAGGACAGGAAAGTGATAGTGTCAGTTACAAACATGGATTGTGCCTGACTTTCTTTTAAAAAAAAATCTAAGCCAGTCACAACAATCTCCATAAATGTTGGAATAAATAAAATTCCCTTTGGCAGGTAAATCAAGGGCCAGAGGGCAGAAAGTGTATGATTTTCCTATGACCACACAGATAGTTAGGAGAATAAGTGGAACTAAAACTCCCCTGTGTTAACTTCTGGCCTGGAGTTCTTCCTATTAGCAAAGCCATGTCCTGTTTTTTTCTTACTTTTTTACAGAAAATGCATTGCAACATGTTTTCTTTCTATTTGTTTGATAGAATGGTTCAACTTACACAAGTTAGGCATTTCTCTTCAGAGTTAGGTAAGGGATACCACGTTTCATTTTTTTTTTCTACAAGGTTCAATCAACCATGTCTTTCTCCGATTAAACCACAACCATGGGGTAATTATTACTGGCATGTAATAGACTGAAATTCAATGCCACACTGATCTGTATTGTTTCTCTTATTAGGATGATTAAATATGAAGTATACATATTTCAGAACTTAAAAACTAATATTGAGGCCTATTACACACCAGATGTAGTGCTAGCCATTTCAAATAAAATTTAGATATTATCCTCTTCATTTTGCTGGTGAGGAAACTGAGGCTTATGTAAGTTGTGACTTGCTTAGCGTCACAGAACTATAAAGGAGTGGAGCTGGGATTTAAATCTGGAAAAGTTGGGCTTCAAAATGCATTCTTTTAACTTAAAACAGAATTACTATTTGATCCAGAAATCTCTTTACTGGGTATACACTCAAAGGAATAGAAATTGTTCTACAGTAAGGACACATACATGCATATGTTCATTGCAGCACTATTCACAATAACAAAGACATGGAATCAACCTAAATGCCCAACAACAATAGACTGGATAAAAGAAAATGTGCCACATATACACCATAGAACACTACATTGCCATAAAAAGAATGAGATCGTCTTTTGCAGCAACATGGTTGCAGCTAGAGGTCATTATCCTGAGTGAACTAATGCAGGGACATAAACCTGAATGCCACATGTTCTCAGTTATCAGTGGGAGTTAAACACTGAGTACATATGGACACAAAGACGGGAACTACAGACACTGGGGCCTACTTGAGGTTGGAGGGCGAGAGGAGGGTGAGGATGAAAAACTATCAGTTGGTACTATGCTTATTACCTGGGTGATGAAATAATCTGTACACCAAACTCCTGTGACATGCAAGTTACCTATAGAACAAATCTACACATGTACTCCTGAAATTGAAATATAAGTTAAAAAAGACAATAACAACAACAACAAAACCACATGAAAAAACAACTGGGGAAAAATGTGTTACATGTACATCGTGGAATACCACGCAGACATGAAAAAGAAAATGAAATCATGTCCTTTGCAGCAACGTGGATAGGGCTGGAGGCTATAATCCTAAGTAAATTGATGCAGGAACAGAAAATCAAATACTATATGTTCTCACTTCTAAGTGGGAGCTAAACATTGAACACACATGGACATAAACATGGGAACAATTGACACTGGGGACTAGTAGAAGGAAAGGAGTAGGGAGTGGTTGAAAAACTATCTATGGGGAGGCTGGGCGTGGTGGCTCACACCTATAATCCTAGCACTTTGGGAGTCCAAGGCAGGTGGATCACAAGGTCAAGAAATCAAGACCATCCTGGCTAACATGGTGGAACCCCATCTCTATGAAAAATACACACAAAAAAATAGACAGGTCTAGTGGCATGTGCCTGTATTTCCAGCTACTCAGGAGGCTGAGGCAGGAGAATCTCTTGAACCTGGGAGGCAGAGGTTGCAGTGAGCCAAGATCACAACACTGCACTCCAGCCTGGGTGACAGAACGAGACTCTGTCTCAAAAACAAAACAAAGAAAATGACAAAAAAAGAAAAACTACCTATTGGGTACTATGCTCACTACCTGGCTGCAGTATACCCATGTAGCACTCTTGTATATGTACCCCCTGTATCTAAAATGAAAGTAGAAATTGAAAAAAGAAAAGAAGAAGACAAAACAAAAAGCTTGTGATTTCTCTCTTTCTCCACTCCACTGACCGAAACTACTGTCCTGAGCTGGGGCATGACAATAATCAGACTTTAATGACTGCCCACTGTGTATAAAGAAGCCCTTAGCAGTTAGACAGAGACATAGTATATGTCCAAATGATACTTTTCTTCTAAGTTGTTTAAGAATTAGCATTTTAATATTTTGCATGTAAGATGTGCTTTATGTGTTTTATAGACTGAAAGTTTTATATGAGTATCCATTATGATAATCCTTACGTCAAAATTCAGGTTGGCTTTCTCAGAATTTCAAGCAGGCCTTTAAAAAACTTTGTATGCTAATTTGAATTTATTATTATTAACATAGAGAAGTAAAACATACATTATGAGTTGTTTAAAGATCTCAGTGGCTATTATGCATCATAATGTGTACTGAAGTTAATTCTAAAGTATATCTATTGCTCATTTTATTTTATGCCACGGAAGCTTGTTTATAGTATAGTGTATTTATGAGTTAGAATACCTTTAAATATTCTGGTCTTATGTAGTTGTTTTCTTCTTTCCTGATAAAATTTTAAAATGACACTTAATGTTTTAAAAACCATTGCACTTGAGGTGCAATGCTGCTGTATTATTTTGTTACAAGCCAGCTCATTAGTATCTTACTGATCTGGCTTTGTATTAAAATTTCATTCTTCTGATTTTATGGTTTTAGCTTGCAGAGGTTTATAGTTAGAGTAAGCAAAGTACTATGCTAAATGTAAAAACTTTAAATGTTGAGTCTTTAACACTGTAATAGCAATATCATGCACTAATTATTAAAATGGTTCAACTTATACAAGATATAAGTTTTATATAAGTTATGTGTTTCTATTCAGACTTAGGTGAGGGATAAGACATTTCATGGGAATAATAATTAGTCCTGTGATATTGCTATTACAGCACGGTATATCTTCACATATTGAAACATTTCTGTTAGGCTATAATTCTCCATTGGTGCCTTGAATGTCTGAAGGCTTTATGAGCAAGGCATTGACTGCCTTTGTCTTGGACTATATTTCTAAGGATGCTTATATTGCAACCAGCCTTGGAAGACAGATACGGTGTCTCCCTCTACAGCAATGGGCAGATTGGCTAATGGCCTTGGAAGATAGTGTCTAGAGCATAGACCAAAGAGTCTTACCACCAATTAGAAAAGATTTAGGTTCCCTAAACTCAGTGTTCCTCTTCTGTAATCCAACCCTCTTTGTATTGCCCTGTGGGAACTGGATACTGGGAAACGGACACAAGTGCTGACAGCCTGGCCACTGCTGTTGCCATTGGATAATAAAGTCTTTTGCTTCTGACCCAGAAGTCACACACCTTCTGTTGGCATGCATGAGATTGTGGCAGTCTATTGGATTAACTTACAGGTAGGGTAAACATCTCAGACCCTTCATAGATGTTGACAATTCCCAAACTAAACTTTCTTGAGCACCCCCCACTACATGAGCAATTGTAAGACAAGTGAACTCATACTTTTTAAAATTTAATTTTGAAGAGGATTTGAAGTTCAGAAAATTTCAGAGACAATTATAGGAAAGAGTTATCAATAAATAAAATATTTCATCATACTCACAGCAGCTTGAAAATGTAAAATAATTTAAATATTATAAATAAAGTTGAATTTTACTTTGTGCATTTCTCAGAATGCCTCTACTTCCCTTCCTGGAGGCATCCACTATCTTGATTTGGGTGGAATTTAATACTTTCACAATATATATATACAAAAGAATGTAGTCCTGCCTTGTATTTTTAAAAATTATGTAGTTTGTTTCGTAGTGTGTGATTTTTCAACTATCTTTTCTCACTCAACATTATTTTAGATGTTTTCATGCTGATAAATCATGATCCAGTTTGTTCATTTTCTTTTGCTGCCTTATAAAAATTTAACACATTTTATGCATCTAAACACTAATAGACATTTGGGTTGTTTCCAAATGTTTGTTTTGATATTACAAAAAATAATGTGATGAACATCTTTGTGTCTTGGCACAATGTGGACACACTTCTCTAGAATAACTAATAGAATGTGGCAGAATTGACACTGTGCCAGTCTGGGCCTAAGAAAGCAGGGAAAGCTCTACTTTCACTCTTCGGAGGAAGCCAGTTTCTGTGTAAGTGATCCAAGTACTCTGAGACTGCCATGCTGTGAGGAAGCACAAGCTAGCCATGTGGAGAGGCTATGAGAAGAGCGAGAAAGAGAGAGACACCCTTCTAGCCTCCCTGCTGTTCCAGCCAACCTAGCTGAAGTGCCAGACATATGAGTGAAGAAGCCACCTTGGGCATTTTAGCTACAGCAAATGTCACATGGGGCACACACAAGCTGTCCCCACGGGGCTCTGCCAAAACTACAGAATCAAAAGTAAAGAAATGATAATTGCTTGGAGCAACTAAATTTAGGTAATCAAAGCACCCATTTTCCTTGTAGGTATTTTTTTTGGTATTAATTATAAATATTCTTTATTTATAATTAAGTGGATACCAAGTACTAGTGTTTTAGTGAGGAATTTCAGCTCATCAAGATATAAACCCAAATGATTTTACTTTTTCTGTTAACTGCTACCAATTGTAGTATTGAAAAATCCTTTTTCATTGGAACAGTTTCTTGGCATCTTCATTACTTTTCAGCCACACTCCATTATTAGAACAGACTCGTACTCTCTGAGATTTATCTCTAAGTATTTTAAAGACAAAATCTCCTATTTGATTAAAAAAATTTCCTATGTTTTGCTTCTAAATAGATTAGACTTGCAGCTCTAGGAATTTAGAGTGGTGTGCCTGTGCAAGACATTGTCTAATCTCACACACTGTGGGATGTTGGGGCAGGCAGGCATGATAAATGAGGGAAATTCTGCCCTGTTTCACTGCTTCTGAGGTGTTGAGGTTTAGCTTTTTTTTCTGGCTGGGGTCTAAATGGTATTTGAGGTTAATGTATGTGGGCCCCAGAGGGCAAGGAATAGCTCCAGAGGGTTGAGCTGATGATGACCTCACACCCAAGCAGATTTAGAAGGCATTGGGTGCCCCTTGCATGATTGGATACATCTTCCACTGACCCTTCATTGGCAGCTACCATTACAGAACATTTCTTTAATGTACATGTCTCTTTGCCTCATGATGTAACTGTCACCATCAAGACTATTATCCCAGATCTGAGTCCTCTTGGAAATCTGAACTCAAGATGAAGATGCAGGAATCCTGGCCTTCTCTTTGCCCTACTGTCTCTCATCATGCCCCTCTCTCTCAGTTCTTTCTTTTCCCACTTGAAGACTGTAAGAAAACAGATTGGTAAGTTTAGTGGCCAAGTAAATATCATACCAGGAATTAAAATACCAAGATGATCTTCTTGCAGGCATCTTTTAACTTTACTAATCACTGTCATGAGTCCTTGCTCCCTACTTTATTTCAGACTTATCTTCACTATACTTGGCCCTTTACTCTTGTGTGGGAATTTTAGAATTGGCATATCCATTTTACAAAAAATAAATGGTGAGATTTTGATTAGCAGTGCTTTGGATTTTTAGATTAATTTGGGTGTGAACTAACTCTTCAATTTTTAAAAATGAATTCAGTAGTTATCTAGTAGTCTAAGTGCATAAATGTTTCCATTTAGTGCATAATTCATTTATCTTTCTTACTTTGAAGTATTTTTATGAAAGCTATCTGCTGTCACGGTCAATGCCTGACACAGAACTTCTGTCAATAAATATTTGTGAAATCAATGAATGGACCATCTGTAGACATTTGTGCTAGGCACTCTGTAACTTAGACAGAATGTGTTTTGGGAACTCAACTCCATTAGCTATAAATTTTCCAAATTGTAAAAATGTTCTTCATGATTTAGTGTGAGACTGTAGTCTCACAGCAAGAATGCCCGATTTGTAATTATTAAAGCTGCACTAAATCAACATTTTGTGTGTTGTGTGGTCCTTTCTCAGTGATTATTATATCATTGCTGCTTATTTGTTGATGACAGTAGAATGAGTTATGCCTCGAGATTTTAAATGCTTGGGATTTGTATTTGTTTACAAAAATTTCTTCCTCAAGAAAATCGAACTAGTGAATTTTTAAATTTTATTTTGCTCTTTATTGATATGCTATACTTAGTACAGAGAATATGTCTTCATATTTGTTCATGTCTATTCCAATCCCACTTAAAAGCATATTTTGGATTCTGTGCCATTTATTCGTCTATTTGTTTATCAAATATTATGGGCCTGCACTATAATATTAGGCTTTTATGTCACAGAGAAGAATAAGTATATATGTGATATCCATAATTAGTCTTAAGTTGGTTCTCTAAAATTTTCTCTGGGGAATTCCTTTTCATTCTTTTGTGTATTTATTTTGCTCTGAAGGAGTGTCATTTTAGAAAAATAATTTCAACTTTTATTTTATACTCAGGGGATACATGTGCAGATTTGTGTTACCTGGGTATGTTGTGTCTTGCTGAGGGTTAGGGTATGGATCTCATCACCCCAGTGTGAGCATAATGCCCAATAAATAGCTTTTCAACCCATGCCCTCCTGTGAGTTACAAAAGTGAAAAGAGAAAAGATGCTCCTTCAGAAAGGAGAAAAGGCACTTCATATGGTTTGGTTTTGTGTCCTCACCCAAATCTCATCTCAAATTTTAATTCCCGTGTGTTGAGGGAGAGTTCTGGTGGGAGGTGATTGGATCATGGGCATGGTTTCCCTCATGCTGTTCTTGTGATAGTGAGGATGTTCTGACAAGATCTGATGGTTTAAAAAAGTGTTTGGCAGCTCTCCCAGCCCCCACCATGCTCTTCTCTCTCACCTGCCACCATGTAAGATGAGCCTTGCTTCCCTCTTGCCTTCCACCTTCCACCATGACTGTAAGTTTCCTGAGGCCTCCCCAGACATGTGGAACTGTGAATCAATTAAACCTCTTTCCTTCATAAATTACCCAGTCTCAGCTAGTATCTTTATAGCAGTGTGAGAACAGACGACTACAACACTCCTTACTTAACCTATATTTTCCCTGCCAGTTGAAATCCTTTTCACTTTTCCATATATGCCCCTGATGGCACCTTCTCTGAGGTCACTTTCTTTACAACCTCAGCCAGAATGAATCCATCCTTCTCATGTGGTCACAGAACACTTGACCCATACATTTATCAGTTTTCTAAGGTGACCGTTACCAAGTACAACACATTGAGTGGTTTAGAACAATGGGAATTTATTGTCTCAGAGTTCTGGCAGTCCAAAATCAGGTGTTGGCAGGGCCACGATCCCTCTAAAGATGATTTGTTCTAGGCCTCTGTCCTAACTTCTGGAAGTTCCTTGGGTTGTTGCTGTATAACTCAAACCTTCACATGGCATTCTTCCCGTGTGCATACTGTCTCTGCATATGACATTCTTTTTATAAGGATGACAGTCAACTGGATTAGGGGCCAACCCTACTTCAATAAGAGCTCATTTTAATTTAATTAGTGACATCTGCAATGGCATTACTTCCAAATAAGGTTACATTCTGAAGTACCAGGAGTCAATTTCAGCATATGAATTTTAGTGGCAGTGGTGGGGGGTGGGGGTTACAATTCTACCCATAACACATCTGTTAGGGCACCTGCTGTGTCATAATTATTATCATCACTTTTTACATGTCTCTATCCTTTCAACCATCTGTAGAATACACGTTCCTTCAGGAATTCCTTCTTAAGCATGAAAAAAAACTCAGTGATTAGCACATTGCCTGATACAGAAAAAGGCAAAATATTAGTTGAATGGCTATTTTAAAGTAGCAGACTTTGGTAGTCCAAGGTCTAGGATTTCCATCCTTCCTTTATTATAGTGACATCTAATATCTCCCCAAACTCTAGTTATTTGATTGCTTCTAAATAAGATTATCTTTTACCATTCTGACAGGTAGTTAATATGGCTTTAATTCAATCTAACAGGATATGATGGAGAATAAAACCAGGTTTTTCTTTGTTGATCATGTCATTTGGCAGTCTGAGTAAGGAAACTCATCATTAAAAATTCCTCAACATGTTTTCATTCAATTTAGAGATTGAAGAGGACATATTTAACCTCAATAGCTTTCATATTCTTTTACTTGCTTTAATTTGAATTTAAAAGTGATTGGACACAGAAGGTTGTTAGATACATGACTACACGTTGTAATCTTGTGAATTCATGTTGAAGTCTGATGCTTGAAAATAAATTTGCTGTAAGCTTTGGATATGGAATGATAGCATGCATTTATCTTTCCATTATGTTTCCTCATCACCTGAACTGTTTTTTTTTTTTTTTTTAGATAGGGAATCTCCCCACCCTCATTTTGCATCTTGTTAGGGGCTTGAGATGCATCCTATTACAAACACTAAAGATGTCCAGTCCTTACTTTCCTAGACATCCTTATAGTTTAGGACTCTTAAGGAACTCTCCAGCTGCAGTGCTGCAGGAAAATCAGAAACTGCAGTGACGATGGTGGCAGCCAGTAGGGAGTGCCAGCTGGACTTGTGATGCAATGCTGTGTTTGGTGCAGTGCCAGTGGTGTCTTCTCCAGACCAATTGTGCAGCATATTTAGTATGTTGCTTCTGACTGCATGACTTCTACAGGGCTGTCATATTGCAATGCACAAGGAGCATGGCCGGGCTTGAAGCTAGTATTTTAGTCATCCTGGTGAGTCTGAAATGTCCACAATATTTTCAATAAATTCCTTTTTCTTGCTTAAATCAGCCAGTGGTAAATCCATCAGCTTGCAACTCAGAACTTTGACAAACTCAGGGATGCACACTACTTAACCGATCTACCTATTATGAAATATCAGAGGTGTGGACCCAAAATAAATTGCTCAGAGTTATGTATGTCATGAAGAGTTCTCATACTTCAGCTTCCATGCTGGTTTTGATTTCTACTCTTTTTGCTATTTCTTTACTTTATTTTTTTGAGATGGGGTCTCACTCTGTTGCCCAGGTTTGTGCAATATCAGCTTACTATAACCTCCACCTTCCAGCCATAAGCATTCCTCCCACCTCAGCTTTTCCAGTAGCTGGGACCACAGTTACATGCCACCATGCCCAGCTAATTTTTTGTATTTTTGATGAGATTTACTTGGGGTGGCAGCCAAGTATTATGGAAAATATTAGGGAAAGTTATAGATTAGTTTCAAACCTTTTGGAAGGCTGAAAGGTTTTACTGGGGCAGGCTGAAAGTGGCTGCTGGTCCATTAAGTTAGGGAGAAGATAGGGACGATCAGAGGTTTCCCAGTTTAAGTCTGTTTACTCCACATTCCTTTGTCTCTCACTGTTTACTCATGTAAACTTTGTGCTGGTGGTCCTCTCAGGGGGGAGATCAAAAGGGAATTACCTGTTAATAGTGTTTATTCTGGGCCCCAGAACCTAAAGCTTTTATCAGTCATAAAACCATTCTCTTAACCGTGTTAATTATCCACAAATATGTTAACTTAGGACCTCTGTTGTAAAATCTACAGAATGAAAGTGTGAATAGACAGGGAGTCTTGGTGGACTGGTTGCATTTCACCCTCTGAAAGCAGCCAATGGCCATCCCTAGCCCACTTGTATCACTGTAATGGTGTGAGAATGCATTCATTCATCCTTTGTTGAGTCAGGGTTTGCAGGCCAGACTTCTGCAGGTGCAGTCAATGTGTCATATTTTTGGTAGAGACAGGGTTTTGTCATGTTTCCCAGTCTGGTCTCAAACTCCCAAACTCAAGCTATCTGCCTGACTTGTCCTCTCAAAGTGCTGGGATTATAGGCATAAGCCACTGTGCTTGGCCTCTTTTTGCCATTTGTAAAAGTCTCATATTTATTCAGCAAATATTTCTTATGTGCCTGTGTATTTGTTTCTTATGGCTGTTGTAATAAATTGCCACAAGCTTATCAGGTTAAAACAACACAAGTTTATTCCTGCCTAGTTCTGGAGGTCAGAAGTACAGAATCAGTTTGACTATGCTAACCTCAAGCTGCCAGCAGGCTCGGTTTCTTCTTGGAGGCCCTAGGGGAGAATTGGCTTCCTTGTCTTTTTCTAGCTACTGGAAGCTGCCTGCATTCGTTGGCTTGTGACTCCTTCCCCACATCATTTCAGCTTCTTGCTTTTGACATCACATTGCCTTCTCTTCTTCTGTAATTAAATCTCACTCTACTTCCTTCTTATCAAGACATTTGTGATTACATTTATGGCCCACTCAGACAATCCAGGATAATCTCCCAATTGAAAAATCTTCAACTTAATCATTCTTTCAAAGTCCTTTTTATCATTTAAGGTGATGTTCCCAGGTTCCAGGGATTAGGACCTGGATATCTTTGGGGGCCATTATCAATCTACTCTACTCTGCTATGTGCTATGCATTGGGAATATGTACAAGTCAGAAAAGATGAATATTTCCTCTTCCCTTACAGAGCCAATGAGATATACTCAGTTAAACAAAAATTATATGAATACATGCATAGTGATTCTGTATGTTTACATACAAATGATTCTGAAGTTCACTTATGTGAAGTGCTCAAAGGAGAAACATAAGATGGGATAAGACACCGTAACAGATTGACCTGGCCAGGTGATCATAGAAAAATTTCCAAAAAGATAACAAAAGATAATACTTTCTATGTACAGTGGTTGTGCTCAGTGGGTTACGTGTATTTTTACTAATTTAATCCTCACAGCTATCCTATGAGGTAGGTATTTTTACTATGTTGAGATGAAAAATGAGGCAGAGATACTGTAAGCAATCTGCCCAAAGGTCATTGGCTATTAACGGGCAAAGGAAGGAACATTTAAAGTAGTTCTTAAGTGGAGTGGATTTCAGTTGTTTTGCCTGCCTACCATTATTGTAACTGTGTCCTGATTTTCTTGGGAGGAATTTTTGCTCCTGCTTTGTATCCAAGTACTCAGCCCTCTCCTAGTCAGGCATGTGTCCCAACCTAACACTGACTTCTGCGAACAAGCAAAACAAAAACAGCTGAGGATGATTCACCCTCTGGAAGAGCCTGCCCATCATTTCCTTCCATCTTAATTCCTTGGGTTCTCTTGCCTTTTGTTGTCTTCCAGCTGTGTTTTAAATGAATTGTTTCTTTAGCCTTTGATTGTGTGAGCTACATTCTACCCTTCCAGTGAATTTGCTTTCTGCTAGTTTCTGCTGCCTACAACCAAAGCAATCCAAGAATAAGGAGGAATTAGCCACATGAGGATGAGAAGAGACAAGCAATTCAAAGGCAAAGAGAAAAACATGTGCCTGAGGTAACAAGCAGCTTATATTTTGAGAAGCTTCCAGAAATCTATGTGGCTGGAGTTACTGAGTGGGTGGTGGGTGGGGGTAGTATAATACGGAGTTCAAAAGATTAGCGGGGACCAGATATGCAAGCACGTAAAGATTTGGGGTTTTACCTTAAAAGCAGTCTTGTAGTTTATTTATTTATTTATTTATTGAGATGGAGTTTCACTCTTGTTACCCAGGCTGGAGAGAAATGGCTTGATCTTGGCTCACCGCAACCTCTGCCTCCTGGGTTCAAGCAATTCTCCTGTCTCAGTCTCCCAAGTAGCTGGGACTACAGGCACGTGTCACCATGCCCAGCTAATTTTGTGCTTTTAGTAGAGATGGGGTTTCACCATGTTGACCAGGATGGTCTCAATCTCTTGACCTCGTGATCCACCTGCCTCAGCCTCCCAAAGTGCTGGGATTATAGGTGTGAGTCACCGCACCTGGCCTATTTATTTATTTTTTAAAGCAAGACACTTGTAGCTAACACATTTTCCCAGTTGAATTTCGTGGTGGTTACAGGCATAAAGCAATTTTTCTTTCTCACCAGTTTCTGTTAAACTTGCTCAATTGAGTCATTTTTTCCAAGATTCCAAATGAGATTTGGCTAGGTAGCATCACCCTTCTCATCCATCTTAGATATAAATGAATTGTCTATCTCTTTTTTATGTTATAAATGTCTAGTTCAGTCTAACGTCAACTTCATGTTTTCATCTGATTATTAAATTCTTTTCTTCCCTTAGCCCAGGCCCGAGATAGTCTTTGAACTTACATTAAGGAAAGAGCATGGTCATCTACTTCTTCATATTGCTTTTCTTCTCTCTTACCCACTAAATGTGCTATCTTTGGCTCCTCCAGGGTCAGAGGCAGGGAAAGGATGGGGCTGTTCTCCTGAAAGGTTTCTCTGATGTACCTCCAGTTTCCTTTTTGACTGCACTGCTACTGTGGCTAGGCACCGATGATCAACCCTTGTTCTCAAACACTGACTTCTACCAGTTCATGGTTAGCCCTTTTCTGCTTTAATACTGAGTGTCAACTTGATTGGATTGAAGGATGCAAAGTATTGATCATGGGTGTGCCCGTGAGGGTGTTGCCAAAAAAGATTAACATTTGAGTCAGTGGGCTGGGAAAGGCAGACCCACCCTTAATCTGAAAGGGCACCATCTAATCACCTGCCAGCATGGCTAGAATATAAAACAGGCAGAAAAGAAATGTGAAATGACTAGACTAGCCTTGGCTTCCAGCCTACATCTTTCTTCTGTGCTACATGCCTCCTGCCCTTGAACATTGGACTCCAAGTTCTTCAGTTTTGGGACTTGGACTGACTCTCCTGCTCCTCAGCTTGCAGATGGCCTCTTGTGGGACCTTTTGATCCTGTGAATTAATACTTAATAAACTCTCCCTTTATATATGTATCTATCCTATTAGTTTTGTCCCTCTAGAGAACCCTGACTAATATACACCTCAAGTGGTCCTTTTGGATGAAACCCCTTTGAAGGAAGCTTAGGGTTGGAGAGGCATCAGGCAAACTGCAGGAGAAGGTGTGTGTCTGTGAGGTGTGTGTCCTGGGTGTGTCTGTGAGGGTGTTGCCAAACTTCTGTCACCAAACTTCAAGACTGCAATTCTTTCCAAAACAGCTGCACTCCTTACTCAGCCATTAGGCTGGCAAGACTCTTGTTTTTGGATTTTGTTTTTAGGCATGTTTCAGTTTACCATCTTTGTATTCTCACAAGTTCCAAGCTCTCCAAGTATTTCTCCGGAAGCTTCCCTGCACTTGGAAATGCCCCAGAATTCACCGATGGTTTCCTAATCACTCCTCAATTGGCTGATTGAGCTTACTGGGTTAAGATTTGCAAGACTTATTTTGGATTCCATTCTTTGCCTACCTAGGGCCTTGATTTCTAGTGTGGCTGTAGCTGGCATCTTTTTTTTCTTAACTCTGGGGCTTTGATTCAACCTGAGACAATAGGAAAACTGCCATTTTAATATTCTCTTCCAAAGTGATATAATCAGATGTCTATTATTTGCATAATTTTAATGAACACAGTCTCCAATTATATCACTTCCCCAACCCTCATGCAAAACAAACAAAATGCTTATCCTTCTAATTTAAAAAAATTGGAATATTTTATAAATCTGATCAGTTTTGCATTTCTTTGCCTTAGATACTATGAGTCAAAAAATTTCTTCTTCAGTACTCTACAGGAAGTGTGGGGCCCTTTATCTTCCATGGTTAAAAAAAAACTCAACCAGCTGTCAAATACTTGAATATAAACCAAACATTTAAATATTCAGTGAAAATTCAAATGTATTGTATAAAGTGCTCAGCAAAGTGGAAAGCCCTCTGACCACTTTCAAAATAATCCAAGCAAACAGCAATTAGGGATATATTCTACTTCTTTCCATTTGTTCATAGCTCCCCAGGACATAATGTGATCTCCCATGCATATGGGGAGGGAACGGACAGCACTTAGATTGTTCCTTACTTTGATGTGTGACTGTCATGGTTGCAAATAATGTGCCTGCAAAAGAAAATTGCCTCCTGGTGCACCCGAAGATGGAATTTTAAAGAATGTTTCTTCCTCCTTCCTTTTCTCTTTCCATTTACTCAGCATTACGTGAGTCGGCTGTTAAGCACCTGAATAGAGGAAGAAATTGTTTATGGGTGCCCCATTGGGATGAGTCTAGATCAAGAGAAAATAGCCAACATAGCAAAGAAGTGTTTCCAGCATTTATTAGGTTATGTATTTATTAAGCACCTATTGGGCACAAGGACGTGAAACATGGAGACTGCTTGTTAGAGGCTTTTAATCTGGTTGTGGGGATAGGATATACATGCACAATAAGTTAAGTTTAAAATTTGTGATACTGAAAGGAGAGTCAGCTCATACTGTGAACCTGCAAAAGGCAAAGCTACAAACAAGAACTGGGTAGAAGGCACAGAGACATAGGTCTGGGTTAAATGTAAGTTTCTAACAGAGCTGACTAATGATAAATTGGAGGGCCTAATAGAGGGGTGAATTTTTTGTCATGCACTATGTGCAAGCCACTCTGTATGAATACTTAGAAGGAGTGTTTGTAGAGAGCACTATTGTATCTCTGATGGGTGATTTCCTTTAGATGACCTTTAAAATACTCATATGACTTTGTCATTCCATGATTTTGTGAGTCCTGAGGACAGTGAGCATGCATGAGCTCATAGAATGACCAGGAAAGAATCTTTTGAGGTTGAAGTATGAAGGAAGGAGCAGCTATAGGATGGAAAAAGGGAGACAGGAGGGAGCTGCAGGCAGAGGGTGCACTGTGAGCTTAATGAAGGGTCTGGGGTTTTTCCTTGTCCACATATTGCAAGATGAAACCACTTTATCTCTAATCACATTTAGAGTACACACACACACACACACACACACACACACACAGGCACATGCATGCACGCACATACACACACACACAGAGAGAGAGAGAGAGAGAGAGAGAGAGAGAGAGAGAGAGAGAAAGAGAGAAAGAAAGAGAGAGAGAGAGATTTGTTATGAGAAATTTGCTCACCTGAGGCTGAGAAGTCCCATAATCTGCCATCTACAAGCTGCAGGATAGTCAGTGTAGTCAGTGGTATAATTCCAGTCTGAGTCTGAAGACCTGAGAACTGGGAGGGGTCTATTGCATCCCAGTCCATGGGCAGGAGAAGACCAATGACTCAGCTTAAACTGGTGGACAAGAAGCGAAAGGGGGGTGAATTTCTTTTTCTTTGTTCTTTTTGTTCTATTCAGGCCTTCAATGGATTGGATAGATACCCAGCCACACCTGAGAGGACAATCTATTTTGCTGAGTCTCCCAATTCATATGCTAATCTTAGCCAGAGACACTCTCACAAACACACCTAGAAAATAATGTTTAATCTGGGCACCCTGTTGTACAGTCTAGTTGACATGTAAAATTAACTATCACAGTTATACAGGAGCTTAAGAAACACTATTTTCAAGAGTGATTCTTGACTGGCTGAAAATTCGGAAAAGCTGACCCGCAAAGTCAAGATTAAGGAATGGGCTAGGGATTTCATCTAAGTTCTCCCAAAGAAAATTTTGCTGAGTCTAATGTATCAGGCACTGGGAGTGTAAAGATGAAAAGAAACACAGTTTCTTCTCTTGAACAGCTTGTTGTTGAGCAGAAGATTTTAAAAAGCCCATTCTAAAATGTTTCCTGATGAAGACATATTAAATTTCCTTAAAGTATATGATCACTTAAATAATAGCTCTTTATGAAGTACCTTCTAAGTGCTAGGTATAATGTTGGTCTCTTTCCAGTTCTTTGACAACCATTCAAGGTAGACATTTTATTTTTTCTGTTTTTCAGAAAGGAAATTGAAGCTCAGCAATGACAGACATATTACCCAACAATTAGTAAGTGGCTAATTGAAAATTCAAACAGCTGCTAAATGAATGGGTAACATGTTCTAGGCACTTCACTTGATGCTGGATACATAGTATCTTACAGAGTCTTCACAACCATTGGAGAAAAGAGATACTATGTTATCTTCATTTTATGGCTGAGAAAACAGAGGCTCCTGTGGGAAAATTAAACAAATTGCCCAGAGCCACACAGTCAGGTAGCGCAGAGAGAGGATTCAGGCTCAGCCTGCTTGGTTCCAAAGCTGGATATTCTTTTTAACTTCTCTGCTACCCTTTACCTTGCCTTGTTCCTTACAGTCCACAGCTTCACTCTGGCTTTGATTTTCATATTTGGTGGGGTTCTCTTGTACTTTCCTCTCCCTTTGCCAAAAAACAAACCGAAAGACAAAACCATGTTGATCATCTTTGTGAAAGGAGTAAATTCGGCTGAAGGAAAATTTCCATTAGTATTCTGAGGCTCAGCATTAGGCTAGGGAGGTAAAAATGCCATGCTAATTAAGCAATTACTGAAACTTATGATTAAAACATGAGGTTGCCTTTCTAAGAGAATCCCCAGAATACATGGTATTCTTCATTTTGCCTTGGAGCTTGGTTGGCTTGGCTTCTGAGAAATTCATCTTTTTTCCTGGAGATGTGATAGGGAAGCAAAAACTTCCTATTCATTATCTTTTGAATCCTTAGAACAACTCTTTGGGGATATATGAAAAAAATTTTAATTTGGGATTTTAGTGGTTAATTAAATCTTTCATTTGAATCCTGGATCATTTGAGAAACACACACACACACACACACACACACACACACACGTATTCAGGAATTACATTTTCAGGATTATTGCTTGGATTGGATCTCATGTCTTGGATGTATACCTAAATGCCCTTCCTCGTACTCCCCTGAAACCCCTGCTGAAGCTAGTTGTTGGGATCTGCATTTGGGAAGGGTGAAGTCTATGGGCAGCTGAGTAGAGAAATGTGGCTGCCTCATACCAGGTTTGGGCAGGGAGCCAGGGACAGGAAGGTCCTCAAGGGAAGAGAGCTGTAGAATTTCACCCCTCCAGAATAAAGAGAGGTGGATGACTGAATATTTGCCTCTTACTTTTTCACCTACTAGATGAATCATTCTTGCTCCTGTGAGGAGAAGCCAATGAAACTGTAGAGAGCAACACATTCTGCCAATTACACCCAAGAAGTGTTTTATTGGCTGACAAAATCATAAGGAGATGGAGCATATGGCTGTCACTATACTCTCCGATCTTGCTTTTTAAAATTTATTGCCCTCTCTTGATTTGACAGGTGGGGAATTAGAATTTGAAGCTCAGAGAAGTTACTGTTTTGAAAGTCACACTTCAGTGACTAACCCAGGCCTAAACTCCAGCCTGTCGAAGGGAGTTTAGAGCTCAAGGTATCAGACCCTTTGGGTTATAAATGGGCCAAGTGCCTCACAGAGATAGCATGTGACTTGCCTAAGGCCAAACTGCCAGAACTAGAAACTCAGGTCTTCTGACTCCTTAGGATGCTCTTTTCAGTGCCTTATAGCATTTTCCTTCATAACCCTGAGACATTTGCACTGCTGGCTTATGGGCATGATCTTCTGGATTTCACTCCTGCCTCGGAGCCTCTCGTCCCTCAATTCTAAAAGGAGGATCACAGCAGTAGTATCTGCTTCTCAGCCTTCATGTGAAAACCAAATGAGGCTGGGTCTGTGCAAATGCTCTGTGACTATAACACACTCTACAAATGTTGGAATATTGTTTTTGAGGTTGTCACTCTCATTGCTGTCATCTCGTATGGACCCCATTTTTCTCCTTTTATGTTTAGTTGACAGGTAATATTTATGGCATAAGAGTGATATTTTGAAGCATGCATACAATGTGTAATGATGAAATCTGGATAGTTAGCATATCCATCTCTTCTTTGTGTTGGGAACATTCAAACTCCTCTCCTCTATCTTTTTGAAATTATATACTAAATTATTGTTAATGATAATCGCCCTACTGCGCTGCAGAACACAAGAGCTCTTACTTTCCATCTAGCTGTAAGTTAGTATCTGGTAACCAACATCTTCCTATCCTCCCCTTGCCCCGCCCTTTCCACCCTCTAATAACCACAATTCTAGTCTGTACTTCTGTGAGCTCAACTTTCTTTTTAGCTCCCACTTACGAGTGAGAACATGTGGTGTGTTACTCCATTTTCACACTGCTGATAAAGACGTATCTGAGACTGGGTAATTTATAAAGAAAAAGAGGTTTAATGGACTTACAGTTGCATGTGGCTGGGGAGGCTTCACAATCATGGTGGAAGGTGAAAGGCATGTCGTACATGGCGGCAGGCAAGTGAGAATAAGAGTCAAGTGAAAGGAGAAACCCCTTATAACACCATCAGATCTCGTGAGACATGTTCAATACCAGAACAGTAGGGGAGAACTGCCCCCATGATTCAATCATCTCTCACTGTACCCCTTCCATAACACATGGAAATCATGGGAGCTAAAGTTCAAGATGAGCTTTGGGTGGCGGCACAGCCAAACCATATCATGTGGTATACATCTTTCTGTGCCAGACTTATTTCATTCAACATAATGTCCTCTAGGCCCATCCATATTTCTGTGAATGACAGGATTTCATTCTTTTTTATGGCTCAATGGTATTCCATTGGGTATATGTACCACAATTTCTTTACTTATTTTTTTTTTTGCAACAGATTCATGAACTCTTAAGATTTCCACACAATTTCTTTATCCATTCATCTGTTGACGGGCACTTAGATTGATTCCATACCTTGACTATTGTGAATAATGCTGGAATAAACATGGGGACATAGGGGTGCAGATATCTCTTCAATATACTGATTTCCTTTCCTCTGGATAAATATCCAGTAGTGGTGTTGCTGGATCATATGGTAGTTCTATTTTTTTTTTTTTTTTTTTTTTTTTTGGAGAAACCTCCACACGGTTACACTGTTTTCTACAGCAGCTGTACTCATTTACATTCCCACGGATGGGCCCCATTTGAACTAGCTGGCACAGAGGTGGGTCAGGAGGAAGCCAGCTGCTAGAGAAATAATGTTTTAGTACAGTGGATTTCAACTCTGGCTGCACAGTAAAATCACCTGGAGACTTAAAAAAAATGTGGATGCCTGGGCGTTACACCCAGACCAATTAAATCAGAATCTCTAGGGCAGGGGCTTTGTCACTGATATATTTTTAAAGCTTTCCAGTGGCCTCATGCAAAGAAAAGTTGAGAGCCACAGCCTTGGTGGCTTCACACTCTGTTTTGTAGCAGTGGTCCTCTCTTGGAAGGCAGAGATGATGAAAGATCGTGTTTCCAGGTGGATGGTCTGTCTATTGAGAGTGGAAACTAAATCCAAGCCTCAGTGCAGCCCTTTGTGAGCCTCTTTGCCTTACTAATGGCAATTCTTTACCTAAGGGTAGATTTTGTAGAGGAGAAAATTGAGGCCCTGAGAGGTTATGTTTCCATCAGCGAGTAGATGCTAGAGTCAGAATTAGAGCCCAATCCCTGTATTCTGAGATGACATATGAAAAACACCTGACCAGAGGGGAGTGTGCCAGGAACCATGTCTTTCAAGTCATCAAATCTACTTTGTATTCAGAAATTTGTAGCTTTCTTTCTAAAAAAAAAAAAAAGGTATCTGAAATGGCATAAACTTCAAACCTATATCTGTCCATGAGCTTAATTACTATAGTGCGTGCTCAGAGTGAGATGCGTTCTCTTCTAGACTGCTGGGGTCTCAGGAGGGGAAGGAGAAGAAACACAAGGAAACAGGCAAAGTGAGACATGGACCATCCGTCTTCAGTGGGGCTACATTAATCCTTTTCCTGGCCAACCCCCTTCTTAAGACAGACTGTGACTCCCTTCAAGGGGCTCTGCTGAAACATGGGCTGGGGGCTGCCTGGAAGTTTGCTGAGCTGTCCTGGCTTCCTGGAGTTTAATTTACAGCCAGCCAGTGAGTGGAGCTAAAGCTTCACGAGACAGTGGCTTGTCTAGCAGACTTGCTGGGGAATTCCTTCCTAAAGGCTTCTGCTTGCTGAGTGTCCAGCTCCGTCCTCATCTTTCCTCAACAGTCCTGTGGAGGAACTTGTCTCAGCCTGGCAAAGCAGAGGGTCACACTTCTAGACAGCCTCTTTGTGCTACATCTTACCCTCTCTTCCCCCACCTTATTCTTTCCCAGTCATGGCCCCTGGCATTCTCAGCCCTAAAGCCATGAAGCATCAGCTAGGTTTTATTAAACTTTCTAGCCTGGGGAGAAATAGAGCTGCAGAGATCTTTTCTGTTATTCTTTGGTGCAAAGAGTGAGCACGCACAGATATTTTAACTCTTTAAGCCAAACGGTCTGTTTAAACTCAGGGTTGCAAACTCAAATGCCTGCAGGGGTCAGACAGCAAACACTGGAAGAGATGAGCTGGGGGAAGACTGATGGGGACTGTGGCGCACTGGAGAACACAGGTGCTTTCTCAATATGGGGAAGCAGCTACCCCACGGCAGTCATTGAAACCTGGTGGGAACGCAGGTGGAAGGTTGCCTGAGCCTCTGACACATCAAGTGAAAAGTGTAGAACTGGAATTTTAAAGCAGTTTCTTGACCAAAGAAAACCTCTGTGTGCCTGCTTGGTGTGTGGCCTGCCAGTCTGAGAATCTGGTTTAAACTGGGAGGAGAGGTTCTGGTTCTGCCTACTTTTCCACCACTTCTCCCTGCCACGCTGCCTTGTTTGATTTCCATGGTAGTGACTGTTAATCGGGGGGCATTGTTGGTCTCAGGAAGAAGCAGTTTGAAAATTATTCGAACTTTTCTCAGTGACAGATGAGCACAGCATTTGCTGGTTATTGTGTCTGTTCATTCATTCAGTTATTGGACGCATATTGACGGGTATTTTATGCACACATTGCACTCTCACAGTGCTGGAGTGAATGCTGCATGGCTCTCAAGGAGCTCAGAGTCTCAGGGGAGAGGTGAGCAACACGTGTGGTTATAATGATTCAGTGCGGTGAGGGCTTAATAGACATATTAAGCTGCCTAATAGACAGATAGGAATGTGGACAACAGAATTCTTAGCTCTGCCTGAGGGAATACAGAAGAGTTCTCAGAAGATGCAGTGAGATGTGAAGGTGAAAGCAGGAGAGGAGGGGCAACGGATTTGAAAACCTGGGTGAATGGATAAAGTAGCTAACAGGATGGGAGAGCCTTCCAGGTAAATTCAGGGTGAATTTAGGCTTAGTTGTATGACAGCGCTTGTGTGGTTGGGGCATATTGGGTAATCTGTGTGGGGTGCTGTCTGAAATGGCTGCAGAAGATGCTGAGGATGCAAAGCTCTGGCGGTCAGATCAGGTAAGGGCCTGTGTGCCATCTTAAGAACCCCATTGAATAAACTGTGGGGAGCTACTAAAGTTGTACATACAGGAGAGTTGCACAGTCATATCTGCTTTATAAAGATCATTCTGGTTCCATTGATAAACATAATTTGGAAAGGCAGGTTGGGAGTATCATGGAGTATCATGGAGGGGCTGCAGGATGGGTGGAGATCGGAAGAAGAGAAAGGTTGTCAAGTTAGGACAGTGGTTCTCAAGCCTGACCACAGTACCTATGACTAAGCCCATCCCAGACAAAGTAAATCAAAATTTCCAGGTGTGAGCTCCCAGTCTTGGAATTAAAAATTCCCTGAGTGGTTGAGCATCTCTGAACTAGGAGACCATTACCTGGTGGGGGACATGTCTCAAAGGAGAGCTACAGCTCCTGGGGAATCCTTGTGGCTTTAGAGCTGGGGAAACTCACTTCAACAGCTCAATTTCACAGATGAGCAACTAAAGCCCCAGAAGAGCACTGCTGTTACATTAGTGTCTTAGTTTATTTTGTGCTCTTATAACAGAATTCCTGAGACTAGATAATTTATAAAGAGCAGAAATTTATTTCCTCACAATTCTAGAGGCTGGGAAGCACAAGATCAAGGCACTGGCATCTGGTGAGGGTTTTCTTGCTATGTACTCACTTGCAGAAAGGTAGAAGGGCAAGAGATAGCAAACTCACCCCTGAAAACATTTTTATAGTGATACCAATTCATTCGTGAGGACAAAGCCCTCATGACCTAAATTCCTCCCCAAAGGCCCTACCTCCAAACATTGTTGCACTAGAGACTAAGTTTCTAACATATGAATTTTGGAGGACACATTGGGACCATAGAGATCAGGTAAATAAATTTTTAAGAAGTAAATAATTAATAAATACTTAGTTTTGGAAAGAGCCTTGGATTAGACCTTGTATGGCTCTACTTTAAACTCTGCCCAAATTGCTCACCAGTTATGACTGTTAAGCAAGTCACTGGACTTCTCTCAATTTCATTTTCTCCTCTTTAAAATGAATATAATAATACTTGCCTTTAAGGGTTTCCGTGACGGGCTGGGTGCAGTGGCTCACTCCTGTAGTCCCAGCACTTTGGGAGGCTGAGGTGGGGGGATGATGAGGTCAAGATATCGAGACCATCCTGGCCAACATGGTGAAATTCCATCTCTACTAAAAATACAAAAGTTAACTGGGCTTGGTGGTGCGCGCCTGCAATCCCAGCTACTCAGGAGGCTGAGCCAGGAAAATTGCTTGAACTTGGGAGATGGAGGTTGTAGTGAGCTGAGATCATGCCACTGCTCTCTAGCCTGGTGACGGAGTGAGACTCTGTCTCAAAAAAAAAGAAAAAAAGAAATTGTGGTGAGGATTAATATTTACAAAACACCTACCCCTGTGCCTGGTCCACTATGGTAAATGCTTAATAAATGTCATCACTGTTCCAATGATTATAGTTATAAGGAAATAACTATCTGTAGCACCTGTGGTTTCTGGTCTATTCTGCTAGGAAAACACTAGTAATAAAATGGTCAACTGCAAGGAGAGGAGATGGTCAGAAAGGATTCTTATGAGAGTTTTATTATGAGCTGAGACTAAACAAAAAGAATGGATTGTTTAAAATATCTTCCATAATTGGTTTAAAATCTTTTCCACCTGCACTTATTTTTTTCATCATATGTTCTTATCTACTATAGTATATTGTCTCCCAATGCACAGCTGTTTCTGGGTTTTAAAAACAACTTTTTATTTTGAAATAGTTTAAAATCTATCAGAAATTATGAAAATAATAGAGTTTTTGTGTACCTTTCATCTAACTTCCCCCAGTGATAATATCTTAAATAACCATAGTTCTGTTCTTTTTTAAAAAAACTGAGCTATACTCATAGAGCTGTTGTTTCTTCCTCTTCTCACTTAACATAACAATATACACACTTTCATTTATCATGAATTCATGGTAAACATGTATTTCAGTGTCTTGATGTTTCATACTCTAATTGGAGCAATTTTCATACTATTGGACTAGCAATGGGATTCCAATTGTATGAGTTGTTTTCACTGTTTTGTTATTATAGCATTGCTGGTGAGCATTTTTGTGCATAACGCTATTCCCATACTCAGGATTATTTTATTTTATTAGTTTTTGAGACAAGGTCTCATTCTGTCATTTAGGCTGATGTGCAGCAGTGGTGTAATCACAGTTCCCTGCAACCTTGACTTCTGGGCTCAAGGGATCCTCCCACCCGTCTCCTGAGTATTTGGGACTACAGACATGGTCCAACATGCCTGGCGAATTTTTAAATTTTGTAGAGGCAGAGTCTTGCTATGTTGCCTACGCTGGTCTCAAACTCCTGGTCTCAAGCAATTGTCCCACCTCAGCCTCCCAGAGTGCTGGGAATACAGGCATGAGCCACCAGGTCCAGCCAAGATAATTTTTAAAAATTAATTTTAAGTTCCAGGGTACATGTGCAGTATGTACAAGTTTGTTACACAGGTAAAAGTGTACCATGGTGTTTTGCTGCACCTATCAACCCATCACCTAGGTATTAACCCAGCATGTATTAGCTATTATTCCTAATACTCTCCCTCCTACTACCCTATCCCTGATAGGCCCCAGTATGTGTTGTTCTTCTTCCTGTGTCCATGTGTTCTCATTGTTCAGCTCGTACTTACAAGTGAGAATATGGGGTGTTTGGTCTTCTGTTCCTACATTAGTTTGTTGAGAATAATGGTTTCCAGCTCCACCATGTCCCTGCAGAGGGCATGATCTCATTCCTTTTTATGGCTTCATTGTATTACATGGTGTCATTCCTTTCTTTATCCAGCTTTCTTTATCCAGCCTATCACTGGTGGGCATTTGGGTTGATTCCATGTCTTTGCTATTGTGAATGGTGCTGTGATGAACATTCATGTGCATGTGTCTTTCTAATAGGATGATTTATATTCCTTCAGGTATATACTCAGGAATGGGATTGCTGGGCCAAATGGTATTTCTGGTTCTAGATCTTTGAGGAATTGCCATACTATCTTCCATAATGGCTGAAGTAATTTACATTCCCACCAATGGTGTAAAAGCTTTCCCCTTTCTCTGCAACTTTGCCAGCATCTGTTGTTTCTTGACTTTTTAATAATTACCATTCTGATTGGTATGAGATAATATCTCATTGTGGTTTTTATTTGCATTTCTCTAAAGATCAGTGATGTTGAGTTTTATTTGAATGTGTTTGTTACCAGCCAGGATAATTTTTTTAAGAAGAGACTACTGAAGGTGAAATTTCTGAGTCAGAGGATCTGAATGGCAAAAAGTCTTATATACAGGCGGACTTCAACAAGTTCTTGAAACATGTGCATTATAAAAAAACTATGCTTGGATTTCAAATTTTTTTGCACTGAAGTAAACTCATAATAACTTTTTATAACATGTCTACACAGAATCTAGTTTGAGGCAGTAAAAATGCTAAGATACTACTTTGACAAGAGCCCCTATTAGAACAATATGAATCCTGATAAAATTGAATCAAGAACAAACAAGAAATTTATGGTGGAGCTTGGGTGGAAACATGATGAAATAATTGATGCTTTACAAAAAGTTTATGGGGGCAACGCCCCCAAAAAGTCAGCAGTTTATTAATCTGGCTTATACCCTAAATGAAGAGGATCAATGATTAATAGCAAAAACACTAGCCAACATCACAGACATCTCAATTGATTCTGCTTACTCAATTCTGCCTGAAAAACTAAAGTTTAACAAACTTTTCACTTGATAAATGCCAAAACCATTGTGCCCAGAGTAGCTGCAGAGAAGAGTAGAGTTTTCAATGGAAATTTTGAGTAAGTGAGATCAAGAGCCTGAAGCATTTCTTCAAAGAATTGGAGCAGGAGATGAACATGACTTTACTAGTATGATTCCACAGACAAGACACAATCAAAGCAATGACTACCAAGAGGTGGAAGTGGTTCAGTCACAGCAAAAGTGGATCAATCCAGAGGAAAGATCATCATGGCAACAGGTTTTTGGGATGCTCTAGGCATTTTGCTTGTTCACTTTCAGGAGTGCCAAAAATAATAACATCTTTTAATAATGAGAGTGTTTTGAGAAAGGCAAAGATTTAGCAGAGAAATGCCCAAGAAAACTTTACCAGACAGTCCTTCTCCACCATGACAATGCTCCTGCTCATTCCTCTTATCAAACGAAAACCAGTTTTTAAGAGTTTCAATGAGAAATCATTAGGCATCCACCCGACAGTCCTGATTTGGCTCATTCTGATTTCTTTTTGTGTCCTAATCTTAAAAATGCTCTAAAGAGCACCACGTTTCTTCAGTTTTTAATGTAAAAGGGACTGCACTGACATGATTAAATTCCTAGGACCCTTGGTTCTTTAGGGATGAACCCAATGGCGGGTATCATCATTTACAAGTGTCTTGACCGTGATGAAGCTTATGTTGGGAAATAAAGTTTGTACTTCTTATTTTTGTCTTTTCCTTCAATAATTCTGTGAACTTTTTGAAGTCCTCTCATGTTTATTGGCAGTTGCTGTGGGAGAGCTGCTGGAAATGAACTGGAAGGGCAGGTGCTCCAGAAGTTGAGAGTGGGACTCCAGGGAGAACCTTGAACTGAAAGTGCTCTAAGTGCCACAGCAAGTGATGGAAACTGCAGCTTAGCTTGAGCCAGAGAAGCAGCTACCTACTGAGACTAAATCACATGAAGAACCCCTTCTGCTCCCAGCTGAGAAGCCCAGGGCCCCCAGGGCTTTGCTGTTCCTAACATGGCTGCCTACTCAGGACCACTGCTGAGACTTGCCTCAAATCTACTTTGTCTAAGCTCTGGGCTGTTTTTTCTTCCGTATTTCAGGCCATGTCACTGACATTTGAGTAAATGATTGATCACTTTAAAGCAAGGAGCAAATAAACTTGCTAGGCAATCAGACCTCCTTCCAGACACACATTTTTGTGCAGTGGGTGGATACAATCTCACCAGCATATGATGGTTTGTATTTTCTGTGCCGTGACAGGCAGACCAATCCTAGCGATTTATCAGGGCTGCAGTTAAAGACTGAGCAGAAATGCTCTAGGGTTATGGAGTGGACATTGGTCCCTTATCAAGGGCTAAGACTTTCTATACAGGCAGAGTGGTAGCTCTAGGGGCAAGAGCTGAGGTGGGGGAAGGAGAGTGTGAACTGGATTGGAGGCTAAATGCTCCATCAAAGGTTAGAACAGGGCACTTACTTGTTTTACATACTGAAAATGAAAACAATATTTGACCCATGAATTGTGAATAACTGCAAATTACCACCAGCACCACCACATTTGTTGAACACCTATGTGCCAGGCATTGTGCTAGGTGTTTGACCCCTTTGGCTTATTTATTCCTACATGGGGTTTTCTCTCTGTTTCATTGAGGAGAAACCTGAGGCTCAGAGAGGATTAAAGATAGGTCTACCTATGTTCTTGCACTTGAGCCTTAGGTTTGTTATTGCTTATTATAGGGTGATTGTTGCATGAATGCTCTTAAAAAAAATCCAAGGTGTTTTCCATCAATAGCTACTGCTTACCAAAATCCTTTTTCCTCTTTTCTTCTTGGACACACTGCTCGATTACATTTCCCAGCCTTTCTTGCAGCTGGATGTGGCCATGTGACTGAGTTCTATAGCAAGCAAGGTAAGTGGAAGTGATACACATCACTCCAGGTGCTTTTGTCCTTGTGGTTGGTTATGACGAGAGACTTTCCCTGGGGTTATAGAAACCACATGTCAAAGATGTAAGATTCTTTGTCAGTGCTGTGTGGAACAGGAAAACACCTCCTTGCGCCCACCCCACAATTCTTTTATCTGCCTTTACTGGTTTGTAAACAACATGTAAATTTTTATTGTGTTTAGCCACCATGTATTTTTGTATTTTTTTTTTTAACTGATATTAGGTTACCCAAATAATACCAAATGTCAACTCTTAACAACTCAAGAGGGCTCAGCAGGGATGCTCCAACTACAGGTTGGAAGTAGGTCGAAGGGATTTGCAGTTGGAAGCAAGTCATTTCCTTAGGCCTGAGAAGGGTGGGTATCCTCCCTTGGGTGTGTTTAATGGAGGTTCCAGGGCACTGCAAAACTTAATGTATTCCAAGTTACAGAGCAAGTTCCTGAAGTGCCTGTTCACAGATCAGCCTATTGTTTTCTCACATAAGAAAACTTTCCCAGCAATTACTGTTAGATTTCTATTCCTATTTAGGAAATCATCACCTTTGGTGGTGGCTGGAACTGAGTTACGCTAGGTCATGATAATCACAATTTAATTTAGATCTAGAGGATCCCAAGACTTTGTCTGACTCTGTCCTGAAAAACTTTCTGAGGTATTGAAATGGAGTCAGGAGACAGTTGGTGTCTGTGAGATCTGTTGTTGCTCTGGTGATTGGCAGGTTTACCCAGAGGTGAAGGTATTAATGAATTTGTGGGTTGCCATAATAGGATTGGATTTGATGAAGACTTTCCTGGCAGGACACTTAGGTTTTAGCTTGGCATCTGACTGCAATTCTTTCTGAATACATTAGAAGAGCTAATAGGTCGGGCAAAGTTGGCAGGAGGAGATGGAAGAAAGACTGCTCCTTTCCTTTGTTCCTGCTGGTTCTTTAGTGTTCAAGATGTTTTCAGTGGGTGTGGTGATGGTGGTGTGATAGATGATGCAATAGGAGAGTAGCAGAGGCCATGCAATGCTAATTAGATGTGAAAATATCTGAAGCAGTTTTTTGAGGGCACAATGATAATTAAGTAATTTCAGTTTTTAATCTACATAATTACAAGATATCCAGTTTGTATTAGTCTATTTTCACGCTGCTATGAAGAAATAACCAAGACTGGGTAATTTATAAAGAAAAGTGGTTTAATTGACTCAGTTCCACTTGGCTGAGAAGGCCTCAGGAAACTTGCAATCATGGTGGAAGGCACCTCTTCACAGGGCGGCAGGAGAGAGAATGAGTGTGAGCATGGGAAATGCCAGATGCTTATAAAACAGTCAGATCTCATAAGACTCACTTATTGTCATGAGAACAGCATGAGGGAAATCACCCCTATGATCCAATTATTTCCACCTGGTTCCGACCTTGACACATGGGGATTATTGCAATTCCAGGTGAGATTTGGATGGGGACACAGAGCCAAACTATATCACAGTTTTTCCAGAAATTTGCTCAAATGTTATCATTTCTAAGTATTTTCTGACAGCATCCCTCTTCTTCATTCCCACAAGAAGGTGGTTGTCTCCCTCCATATAGTTGCATTATACTAAGTAAACATATCTACTATAACACTTATATCAAATTAATTAATTATCCAATTAATTTACTGACTTGTCAAAAGTGAATCGAGCATCTACTCTGTGTCAGGTACTGCAAAAGACATAGGAATATAATCATGCATTAGACACAAGTATCTTACGGGCTGGTAGAGAAGACTCAGAAGTAAATCAGCAAGTGCAGGGAATTGTGATGGGTATTATAACTGAAGTATGTACAAAGTGAATTAAGGGTTAGTGTCTAAAGGGTGGATTAAGTATGCACAGGGCGGATTAAATGTTTGATGTCTAAATTACACTGCAAGTAGTTCCTGGAAAAGCCTTCTGGAAGTGATGACCCCTGTTACAATTGAAGCTAAGTCCATCAGGAGAATTGGGAAATGACCAGGCAGAGGGTTGCCATTTTAGGCAGAGGGAATAGCACAGTCAGACATAGAATTGGGAAAGAGCAAGATGCATTTCTAAAGCTATGAAGTAATTTGGGGATGAGTGTGGGGGAAATGTAGGTGGCACTTTGTGACAATTAGGTTTTTCCTTTCTGTCTTTTCTTGATAGTTTTTGGGTTCTTGGATCATGCTTATATATCTTTATATCCCAGAATCTGGAATGTCAAGAGCTTCAGTTAATTTTTGTTGACTGAATGAGAGTTGGCTAATCTCAGATCACCTACACACATGCTGGTCTCAACTCTCAGAGCTGCTGGCTTGATGTCCAGTCCTGTGGGCCCTCAAGCTAGAATGGATATGGATTTCTTCAGCTATGAAACAGCTGCAAGTTTCTTTGCAAACAACAAGAAAAGAAGCACTAAATATTTAAAGCTTAAAAGTTAAATATTATTATAAAAGTAATTTAATATAAATGACTTTCAGAAAATCCTTTTCCATATTTTATGACTGCAATGGGTGTCTGATTTCTAATGTTTGTGAGCAATTAATTTTAATGGTTATGTACTCTCAATTTCCCTCTGTTTTTCTCCTTAGCAGATTCTAGGTCTGTCAAAGAAAGTGAACACTTAGACATCAGATATCACTGTGGACAGAGACACAGACCCTTGAATGAGGGTCTTCAAATTACAAGTTAATAGGCATTCAGAAGTTGCTAAGTGGTATATAAGCAGTGATTCCGCAAATCTCTGAAATACAGTATTGGCTTGGTGAACATGATGCCTTTATTTCCTCATTGAATAATTCCACAGAGGTAAGTGTTCTCTCCTTTGTGATTTCATAGTACCTTGATTAAATTCCCTCATAGCAAGAATAATTGTGATAATGACTCTTATTATATTGAGTACCTACTATGTACCAGATCTCACACTGAGGCTATTATATTCTATTACACTAACCATGGAAAATTGGCATTTTGTTCTCCAGTTTTTAGATAAGGAGCTGAGCTCAAACAGTGAAGCTGCTCAAGTTTATGTAGAGTTTTTTTTTTTTTTTTTGCCTTTGTGAAGTTCTCTGTCGACAAGAGTCTCCTCAGGTTCTCCCTTCAAGCCCAGTAGCACAATGAAGAGGATAAGAGTACTCAGTGGATGCTCAGAAAATTTTTTTGAATGAATAAATGAATGAAGGCAAGAATTGATAACTAGGAAAGAATAATAATAGCAATCTTATATTAAGCATTTGCCACCTCACAGTGATCTTTTAAAGAAAAATTTCTTCTAGGATTGAACGGGTGGTTGATTTTTTTCTAATGCAGAGGTCCTTAACTGTACAAATTCTCTTGGTCATTTGCAAGGGATTTAGAGAACAAAAGTGAGTCCGGTATCCTTCTCTTCTGTAGCCTTCTGGTTCTATTTTAAGGGGAGAAGTGTCCACAAGGAAAGCTGATTGTTTCTTGATTTTTGATCTTCAGTTCTAACCTAAATTTACTCTTCTTTTCATGCTGACAAGGGTCACCTCTTGATAATTTGCAAGACCCAACTTTGGCTGTGATAGAAGGGAGAATTGTATAATTGAATTTTTTCTAACACTTGCACTATATGTTATGAGAAAATACTTTTATCTTTGGTATTTCACATCTGCATCTTTTTTGCTTTGAGAAGATATATCATAAATTTTTGCTTGGAATAAATATATGCAAATTTATACAAATATAGTTAATTCTAAAAGAGTACTTGGGATCATACAGACCATTTACCCTTTGCAGTTTTCCATTGAGTGTCCCTGGTCACCTGATAGGAGAACTCAGTAAGAGCCAGTGTGGCTTTTGGAGAGGGTTTTGCTGAATGCCGGAGCACAACCCAATTTCCCAAATTGTGTCATCCCAGTGGGAGGCCATCCTGTTCAGTTCAATGGACATTGACTTCCTACTTTGAGTCAAGCTCTGTGCTAGGTGCTGGAGGGCCGTTGGCCAAGATTTGAAGGAACCCATGATGAGATGGCTGTAGCAGGTAGAGAACAAAGCAGGTAGTATGGAGATACAATGCTTTTGAGAACTAATGACTCTTAGCAAGAAAATATAGGGAAGAGGAGGGCTGGGGTGGTCAAAAAGTTGTTTACAGGAGGGACTTGGGATTCGGATAGGTTAAGTAACTCACCAAAGTCACACAGCCAGTAAGGGCAAGACAGAGATTGAAACTTTGGTTTCCCTAAGAGACAGTGTTACAATTGCTTAGTGACGGAGAATTTTAAGACCTTGGTGTGAGCTCTGACTTGTCTGATTAGCTATGTGACTTTGGGCATGTCGCATAACTTCTCTGAGCCAGCGTTTTCTCAGCCTTCTTGATGCTGCTGCTTCAGAGAGTGGTTATGAGGATGAAATGAGATAGCATTGGCAAGGTACTGATCATCTTGCCTAGCAGCTGTGAGAACCAACTAGAGGGTAGTTGTTAGAATCGGCTACGTATTTCTTTGTAAACGCCTAAAATAGGGGTGAGGATTAAAAAACAGGAAGTCCCACAGGGTCTTAGATGATTGATAAGACAGTTGGGTTAGGAACTGTGGTTCTCAAACCTAGCTGCCCATTAGTATCACTTGTGGAGATTTAAAAGCACAATCATATCTGATCTCTATACCAGTAAAAAGTTACTAAAAAACAAAAAAAAGATTAACTGTGAAGTGTAATAGTGGGTAAAGCTGCTAGTTTCCATACATCTCAATGGAAAACACATTTCTATATGTTATTTTAGCTTAATTAATGTTGTCATTGCATAAAATTGTTGACTATTCAAATTAAATATTTTAAACAAGAAATGTTAAAAAAAAAAGAAGTTACTGGTGATTCTAACTATCGAACTAGATTGAGAATCACTGGATTGGGCAATCCTAGGAGGCAGATGGATTTGAGGTAAGTTTTTGTACATTCCCTCCTCTGTTTATCTGTGTGACTGGGATCCCAGCCAGTGGGTCACCACTGAGTGTCCTGCAATGGCCTCTGTATGGTAATATTGATCACTCTGGAGTGCTGATGGCAGGGTCAGGTTGCTAACTAACCCAGCAGCCTTAGACTATGCCCTGAAGGGACATGATCAAAGTGACATTGCTGAGTTCAGGCCTAAGGTTGATGCGTGGTGATGAGAGGTGACAAATTCAATAACAGGCCAGAAGGCAGTGGTAGAGCAGTCACAGTTACAGGACCTCAGTGTATGTACATAAACCTTGAGTTTCCTACGCTTCTTCTCACCTGCCTAACCAGTGTTAATTTCTCCAGAACAGCAATTCCCAGCCATTAGGTCACAACATGCTTGTATGTTCTAATCAATGTAATATACACCTTGTTATTATAATGAAGCACACAGATGTGTAAATAAGCTATCAAAAATTTAATATAAATATATATTAGAATGCGATGAGGTTAACTCTGTTTTTCTTCTTCACTTTTGCAACCAGCCAAAGGCAAGGCAGCAGCCGCCATCTCTGCATGGATCATGGCAATGGCTGCTTGCTGCCCTTTCACATCTATTCTTCCTCCTCCTTTCTTTCTCCACCCAGCAGCCAGAGTCATTTTCTTAACTTGTAAATCAGTTAAGTCATTTTCTTTCTCTCTTTATTTTTTTTTGAGACAGAGTTTCGCTTTTGTTACCCAGGCTGGAGTGCAATGGCGCGATCTCGGCTCACTGCAACCTCCGCCTCCTGGGTTCAAGCAATTCTCCTGCCTCAGCCTCCCGAGTAGCTGGGACTACAGGCGCGTGCCACCATGCTCGGCTAATTTTTTGTATGTTTAGTAGAGACGGGGTTTCACCATGTTGACCAGGGTGGTCTCCATCTCTTGACCTTGTGATCCACCCACCTCGGGCTCCCAAAGTGCTGGGATTATAGGCGCGAGCCACTGCTCCCGGCCATCATTTTCTTAACATGTAAATATTAGCATGTAAATTTTCTTAACATGCCATTCTCCTGCTTAAATCTGCTGGTACCTTCTCATTGTACTCAAAATACAAACTCCTTCCCCATCCTCAATGTCCTGCATCAAATAAAGGTACCTCTCCATTGTCATCTCTTTCTTTCCCCCTGGACCAACACCCTCCCTTGAGCTCTTGGAACCTCTGAGCTCTTTCCAACCTTATGGAGTTTGCATCTTCTGCTCCCTCTGCCTAGAATTCCTTTCCTGTTGCAAGACAGGCTCTCAAATGTTACCTTATGGGAGAGGCCTTTTCTGACCCCTGAACTGGAGTGACTTTCCCTGACACACTGGACCTCCCAACCCTGCTACTTCCTATCACATCACCCCACTGGTTCCCTCTAGCAATGAACACCATCGTTAATGACTGATTCTTACTTTTTATGTGCATATCAATGTACAGCAGCCATTTTTCCACTTTCATAATGGAACCTCCGTAAGACGGGGCCTTGTCTTTTTTATTGCCAGCACCTAGCATAGTGATATGGTTTGCCTGTGTCCTCACCCATTTATTATCTTGAATTGTAGTTCCCATAATCTCCTGGTGGGAGGTAATTGAATCATAGGGGTGGTTACCTTTATGCTGTTCTTGTAACAGTGAATGAGTTCTTGTGAGATGTGACGGTTTTAGAAGGGGCTTTCTCCCCCTTTGCTCTGCATTTCTCCTTGCTGCCACCATGTGAAGAAGGATGTGTTTGTTTCCCCTTCCACCATGAATGTAAGTTTCCTGAGGCCTCTCTAGCACTGTGGAACCACGAGTCAATTAAACCTCTTTCCTTTATAAATTATAATTTAGAAATTGCCCAGTCTTGGGTATGTCTTTATTAGCAGCATGAGAATGAATTAATATACATAGTATATGGCATATAGTAAACATTTGATAAATATTTGTTAAAAGAAAGAATGGTTCAATAATTCTGTCATTCTTACACATTTTGAAATACTTTCTAGAGAGAGAAGGATAGGGTGGAATGATAGCTGGCTATAAGTCACATAAACTGGGTAGGCCTGGGGGAACAGTTATTTATTCAGTCAAAAAATGCCTGTTGAGCATTTGATTGTCCAGGTAATGTTCTAGGCCCTGAAAATACAATTATAAATGAGGTAATGAGTTCTCCTGCTCTTATGAAGCTTACAAAAAACATTAGCAAATCAAATGAACATGATTATTCCAGTAAGTTATAAGTTCTATGAAAACATTATTCATGACAGGATGATGTGGTGAAGAATGACGGGGGCTACTGCAGGCAGGGTGATCAGGGAAGACTTCACTGAGGAGGGGGCATTTATGAAGGATCCCCAGGACTGTGCTTCCTAGAAGGATCTTATATGAAAAAATAAAAAAAACAACTTTAAAAGTCACTGCTTTAGGAGATAATACTCAAGTTTTAATTAGAATCCACTTAAGTCAGATGCTATTTTGTTCCCTAATAGTGATTAGCACTTCTCTGGGTAATTAACAGCCCTTAGATTTGGAGAGAGATATAACTTAATTATCCATCTGACCTTGATTTTTTAAGTGTTGGCTCACAAAGAATGAAAGGGGCCAGAATTCAGCTGGGGAATGGAGACAGATGTAGACCAAGCTCTATCTGGCTGCAAAGGGATCCACTGGGCAAAAGGGGAGTGGATTTCCTGCAGGGAAGTAAGATTCCAGGGACTGAACTGAAATCTTTCACACTACATCTCCTGCTCTCTGTTTCCATGCCATTGCTGGTGTGACCTGGCCCAGGACATCTGCATGCCACCACTGACTTTGCTCCATTGCCTTGTGCCCACCCACTTTTCTAGAGACTAGAATTTAAAGCTCATGGTTACTAACCCCATCCCCACTTTAACCTCTCTGGCTAAGGTGGGCTTGCTCACTATCCAAAGCTAAGAGATCCTCTTCTAATAGAAGTGACAAATTCTACATGCCCCTCATTTCCTCCTCATTCTATCAATCTCTCCCAAAGCCACAGATAGTCAGACTCTAGAAAGCTGTGAATGAAAGAGATCAATTTTTTTTTCAAAGTTAGGCAAAGTAATCTGTGTCTTTAATTTTTTTTTCCCCTGACTCCATATTCTCGTTTTCCTTCCCTTTTCTTCCACTTCCATTCAAGTCTGCTTTGGACTGGAGTTTCAGATTAACTTTCAATTCTTTTTTAGTAAATTTTTAATTATCCCAAAGCCAACACCAAGAGCAGGTCGGTTCAGAGGGTCCGAGCAGCTTTGGTCACATCTGCAGATCACGTAGGTATAATCTCTATGGCAACTGACCCGTGTTGGTTAGGAGCAAATTAGCTCAGAACCAAAGGTTAATTGCTGTTTCATTTCTGCTTCATTTTTTCCCCTTGCAATTCCAGCATTGTGGATGAAGTTCTAATTAAAATCAAATTATCAGCAGATTGAGCATCTTCTTTGTAATTTCACTGGTTGAAAAATTATTCTGGCTGACTTGAAAAGGGAAAGCAATAGATGGTTTCCACTGGCGTCGGTGGCTCCTCTTCCCACCTCTAGGGAAAGACAAATAGCTTAGAGGACCCAGCCAAATGGCCTGGATCTTTGCTGCACCAAGGAACAGGATGCACCTTCATTTTCACTTGATTTTGACATTAATACTATTACTGATAGTGCTGGCCATATTGGGAATTTACTTCCTGCCAGGCACTCTGCTAAGCACAGACCCACCTGATCTCATTTAAACTCTGAAGCAATGACATGAGAATCTCCAGATTCTTAACTCCATCTTACAGATGAGAAAACAGCATCAGAGATAAGAAATAGCTTGCTCAACATCAGATAACCAATAAATTGCAGAGCTGGGTTTTGAACCCAATTCATCTGATTCTAAAGCTCTTAATCTTTTGTTAGATCCTCAAATATGTGCCTTGAGGCTCTGAGGTGGTTAGAGAGGCTGGGAGATTGGTATGTAACTTGGTTTTCTTTGTTAGTGGCTTCAAATCAATATACTCAGGTGATATGTTGGGCTTCATGTCCCCACCCAAATCTCATCTCGAGTTGTAATCTCCACACGTCGGGAGGGGCCTGGTGGGAGGTGACTGAATAATGAGAGTGGACTTCCCCCTTGCTATTCTTGTGATAGGGAGTGAATTCTCATGAGATCTGGTTGTTTGAAAGTGTGTGGCACTTTCCCCTTTGTTTTCTCTTTCTCCTGGTCTGCCACGGTAAGACGCACCTGCTTCCCCTTTGCCATCTGCCATGGTTGTAAGTTTCCTGAGGCCTCCTAGCCATACTTGCTGTACAACTTGTGAACTGTGAGTCAGTGAAACCTCTTTTCTTCATAAATTACCCAGTCTCAGGCAATTCTTTATAGCAGTATGAGAATGAACTGATGCATCAGGGATTTGGTTAAACTCATTCTCTTCCCAGTATTCCTGAAATAGTAATTATAGATTGAGGGTATCATCCTACACATTAAATCTTATATACAGTTTCTCTATTTTCCTAGGATGAAAAAAATCAACATAAGTTCTTTTACTTATCTCCTTTAAATACAGAGCTCTTGTGTTCATTTCTTGCCTTTGCTCAAGTCTTCTCTCCCACTGAGGAATTCTCCTTCCTCTTCTATATTTACCCTTTGTGCTTCTCCTTTGAAGTCCAGTTAAAGAAACAATATTCTTTATCAAATACTTTATGAAATACTAAACAAAACAAATGATAACAGTAGCTCACATTTTATCTTTTATCATGAATTCTTTATAAACATCCACCTTCTGAATGATGCAGTAGTAGTTAACAATTTAGACTCCAGCTCAAATTTTCTGGATTTGAATCCCAGCTTCACTATTTACTACTTCAATATTTTTGAGCAAATTACTTCTCTCTCTGCTCAGTTTCCTCAGCTATAAACTGGAGATCACAATAGAATCTACATTTTAGAGGGTTCTTGTCAGGATTAAATGAGTTTTTACAGGTAAAAGACTTAGAGTAGAATGCAGGCTGATAGTAAGTGTTGCTGTTACATCCTGTCTTATTCATTTGTTTTGTTTAGTATTACCTGGGACAGAACTTTAATTCAAACAAATTTAAGCACAATATTATTGGCCCTATAAGTGGGAAGTTCAGTGATACACCTAACACTGACATCACTGGATGCGTAGACTCAATGGTATCACTCAGCAATACTTTGTGTGCTGGCTTGCTCTCGGGCAGGTGCTATATTTATGGTGCTCCCTTCAGCACTAGGTTTATATCCTCTCAATGAATGACTCCAGAGGCTAGGTAGCACCTACCTCCTGTAGCTTCAGCAAAAATTCTGGGGCTGGTTTTAATTGTTCCCGTTTACATCATCGAAGCAGTGGTTGTAGCCAGGGGGACTCAGTCACCTCATTGGGCAGGGCTTGGAGACAGAGGGTGGGGTTAGCCCTATTCAAACCATGTGGCCAGGGAGTTCTCCAAAGAGGAATCAGAATATCTGTAACTGCACTTTTATGGTAAATCCTTACTGGGAGAATAGTGTTGGACTCATCTTTCATACTTAACATTGGGCAGAAGCTCAAAATAAAGACTTCCTGGTGATGGCCTTATATGTGGTGTCTGCCCACAGGGCTAGGAAGTGAGCTGCCTGAGTCATAGCCTGCAAACCTGGATCCTTTCAAAACTGCCTTGAAAAGTCAGCACTTGGGAGAGGAGGAGTGAGGGTATGAGAAGGACAGACGGAGAAGAGAGAGGTATGGCAATGAGAGGCACCTTCATCTGCATTTGTAATGTTTTATTTGTTCACAGAAAGATATAAAACAAATATGGAAAGATGTTCATATTGGTTAGAACTGGGTGATGGGAACTTATAATAGTCTTTGCCTTTTGAGCATGATATATTTCATACAAAATCAATACAACAACAACAACAGCAACAACAAAACAAAGCAAAAATCCAGAGCTACTTAATCAGACAGCTTTTTTTCCTTCTGAGTCTCTTAGACACCAAATGAGAGAAGCTCAGTAGTCAAAGAATCCCAGGTGGTTTTCTGACTAAGGTGATTTGTGAAAGTCTTTTTTTCTTTTTTCTTTTTTTTTTTACTTAGCTTTCTGATGCTTTAGTTTATTAATTTGGTATTAATTTATAAATTAGAAACATGCTTGTAATTTTGAATTTTGTTTCAGTTGTTTTTAATTTTTTTAATTGTACTTTAAGTTCTGGGGTACATGTGCAGATCTTGCAGGATTGTTGCATAGGTACACATGTGCCATGGTGGTTTGCTGTCTCCATCCTCTTCTCACCTACATCAGGAATTTCTCCCAATGTTATCACTCCCCAAATTCCCCACCTTCTACTGTCCCTACCCTGTTCCCCCACTCCCCAACAGACCCCAGTGTGTGATGTTCCCCTCCCTGTGCCCATGTGTTCTCATTGTTCAACACCCACCTATGAGTAAAAACATGCGGTGTTTGATTTTCTGTACTTGTGTCAGTTTGCTAAGAATGATGGTTTCCAGATTCATCCATGTCCCCAGAAAGGACATGAATCCATACTTTTTTATGGCTGCATAGTATTCCATGGTGTATATGTGCCACATTTTCTTTGTCCAATCTATCATTGATGGGTATTTGGGTTGATTCCAGGTCTTTGCTATTGTAAACAGTGCTGCAGTGAACATACGTGTGCATGTATCTTTATAATAGAAAGATTTATAATCCTTTGGATATATACCCAGTAATGGGATTGCTGGGTCAAATGGAATTTCCATTTCTAGATCCTTGAGGAATTGCCGCACTGACTTCCACAATGGTTGAACTAATTTACACTCTCACTAAGAGTATAAAAGTGTTCCTATTTCTCTACATCCTCTCCAGCATCTGTTGTCTCTAGATTTTTTAATGATCGCCATTCTAACTGGCATGAGATTGTATCTTAATGTGGTTTTGATTTACATTTCTCTAATGACCAGTAATGATGAGCATTTTTTCATGTTTGTTGACCTCATAAATGTCTTCTTTTGAAAAGTGTCTGTTCATATCCTTCGCCCACTTTTGAATAGTTTTTTTTTTCTTGTAAAACTGCTTTAGTTCATTGTAGATTCTGGATATTAGCTCTTTGTCAGATGGGTAGATTGCAAAAAATTTTTCCCACTCTGTTGGTTGCCAGTTCACTCTAATGATTGTTTCTTTTGCTGTACAGAAGCTCTGGAGTTTAATTAGATACCATTTGTCTATTTTGGCTTTGTTGCCATTGCTTTTGGTGTTTCAGTCATAAAGTTCTTGCCTATGCCTATGTCCTGAATGGCATTGTGTAGGTTTTCTTCTAGAGTTTTTATGGTGTTAGGTCTTATGTTTAAATCTTTAATCCATCTGGAGTTAATTTTAGTGTAAGATGTAAGGAAGGGATACAGTTTCAGCTCTGCACATTGCTAGCCAGTTTTCCCAACACCATTTATTAAACATGGAATTCTTTTCCCATTGCTTGTTTTTGTGAGGTTTGCCAAAGATCAGATGGTTGTAGATGGGTGGCATTGCCCCCAAGGCCTCTGGTCTGTTCCATTGTTCTATATCTCTGTTTTGGTACCAGTACCATGCTGTTTTAGTGTAGCCTTGTAGTATAGTTTGAAGTCAGGTAGCGTGATGCCTCCAGCTTTGTTCTTTTGCTTAGGATTGTCTTGGCTATGTGGGTTCTCTTTTGGTTTCATTGAAGTTTAAAGTGTTTTTTTTCTAGTTCTGTGAAGAAGGTCAGTGGTAGCTTTTATGGGGATAGCATTAAATCTATAAATTACTTTGGGCAGTATGGCCACTTTCATGATATTGATGCTTCCTAACCATGAGCATGGAATGTTTCTCCATCTGTTTGTGTCCTCTTTTATTTTGTTGAGCAGTGGTTTGTAGTTCTCCTTGAAGAGATCCTTTACATTCTTTGTTAGTTGTATTCCTAAATGTTTTGTTTTCTTTGCAGCAATTGTAAATGGGAGTTCACTCATAATTTGGCTCTCTGTTTGTCTGTTACTGATGTATAGGAATGCTTGTGATTTCTGCACATCGATTTTTGTATCCTGAGACTTTGCTGAAGTTGCTTATCAGCTTAAGGAGAGGACTGAGACAATGGGGTCTTCTAAATATACAATCATGTCATCTGCAAATAGAGACAATTTGACTCCCTCTTTTCATAATTGAATATCCTTTATTTCTTTTTCTTGCCTGATTGCTCTGGCTAGAACTTCCAATATTATATTCAATAGAAATGGTGAGAGCGGGCATCCTTGTCTGGTACCAGTTTTCAAAGGGAATGCTTCCAGCTTTTGCCCATTCAGTATGATATTGGCTGTGGGTTTGTCATAAATAGCTTTTGTTATTTTAATATATGTTCTGTTGATATCAAGTTATTGAGATTTTTTAGCATAAAGGGCTGTGGAATTTTGTCAAAGGCCTTCTCTGTATCAATTGAGATTATCATGTGGTTTTTGTCTTTGGTTCTGTTTATGTGATGGATTATGTTTATTTATTTGCATATGTTGAACCAGCCTTGCATCTCTGGGATGAAGCCTACTTGATTGTAATGAATAAGCTTTTTGCTGTACTGTTGCATTTGGTTTGCCAGTATTTTATTGAAGATTTTTGATCTATGTTCATCATGGGTATTGGCTTGAAGTTTTTAGTTGTGTCTCTGCTGGGTTTTGGTATCAGGATGATGTTGGTCTCTTGAAATGAGTTAGTGAGGGTTCCCTCTCTCTCTTTTTTTTGGAATAGTTTCAGAAGGAATGGTACCAGCTCCTCTTTGTATGTCTAGTAGAATTTGGCTGAATCCCTCTGTACATGGATTTTTTTTTGGTTGGTAGGCTATTAATTGTTTCCTCAACTTCAGACCTTGTTATTGGTCTATTCAGGGATTCAACTTCTTCCTGGTTTAGTCTTGGGAGGGTGTAAGTGTCTAGAAATTTATCAATTTCTTCCAGATTTACTGGTTTATTTTGCATACAGGTGTTTGTAGTAATCTTTGATGGTAGTTTGTATTTCTGTAGGAATTGGTGGTGATATCCTCTTTATCATTTTTTATTGCATCTCTTTGATTCTTCTCTCTTTTCTTTTTTATTAGACTGGCTAGTGGTCTATTTTGTTGATATTTTCAAGAAACCACCTCCTGGATTTATTAATTTTTTTGAAGGGTTTTTGTTTTTGTCTCCATCTCCTTCAGTTCTGCTATGATCTTAGTTATTTCTTGTCTTCTGCTAGCTTTTGAATTTTTTAATCTTGCTCCTCTAGCTCTTTTAATTTTGATGATGGGTTGTCGATTTTAGATCTTTTCTTGCTTCTCATGTGGGCATTTATTGCTATAAATTTCCCTATAGACACTGGTTTAAATGTGTCCCAGAGACTCTGGTACATCGTGTCTTCATTCTCATTGATTTTAAAGAACCTCTTTATTTCTGCCTTTATTTCAGTGTGTATTCAGTCATCATTCAGGAGCAAGTTGTTTGAGTTTCTTAATCCTCAGTTCTAATTCGATTTCACTGTGGTCTGAGAGACTGTTTTTTATGATTTCTGTTCTTTTGCATTTGCTGAGGAGTGATTTACTTCCAATTATGTGGTCGATTTTAGAGTAAGTGTGATGTGGTGCTGAGAAGAATGTATATTCTGCTGATTTGGGTTGGAGAGTTCTGTAGATGTCTATTAGGTCTGCTTGGTCCAGATCTGTGTTCAAATCCTGTATATCCTTGTTGATTTTCTGTTTTGTTGATCTGTCTAATATTGACAGTGGAGTGTTAAAGTCTCCCACTCTTATTGTGTGGAAGTCTAAGTCTGTTTGTAGGTCATTATGAACTTGCTTTATGTATCTGGGTGCTCCTGTATTGGTTACATATATATTTAGAATAGTTAGCTCTTCTTGTTGCATTGATCCTTTTACCATTATGTAATGCCCTTGTCTCTTTTGACCTTTGTTTGATTTAAAGTTCATTTTATCAGAGAGTAGTATTGCTACCCCTGCCTTTTTTTCTTTTTCTTTCTTTTTTTTTTTTTTTTTTTTTTTTTTGCTCATTTGCTTGGTAAATCATCTTCCATCCCTTTATTTTGAGTCTATGTGTGTCTTTGCAAGTGAGATGGGTCTCCTGAACATAGCACACTAATGGCTCTTGACTTTTTATACAGTTTGCCAGTCTGTGCCTTTTGATTGGGGCCCATAGGCCATTTACAGTTAATGTCAATATTGTGATGTGTGAATTTGATCCTGCCATTATGTTATTGGCTTGTTGTTTTGCCCATTAATTGATGCAGTTTCTTCATTGTGTCAATGCTCTTTACCATTTGGTACATTTTTGCAGTGGCTGGTACTTGTTTTGCTTTCCATGTTTAGTATTTCCTTCAGGAGCTCTTATAAGGCAGGCCTGGTGGTGATGAAATCTCTCAGCAATTGTTTGTCCATAAAGAATTTTATTTCTCCTTCACTTATGAAGCTTAGTTTGGCTGGAGGTGAAATTCTAGGTAGAAAGTTCTTTTCTTTAAGGATGGGTTGCTCTTCTTGAGGAATATCTTTGTGGTGTTCTCTGTAATTCCTGAATTTGAATGTTGGCCTGCCTTGCTAGGTTGGGGAAGTTCTCCTGGAGTGTTTTCGAGCTTTGATTCCTTCTCCCCATCACATTCAGGTACACCTTTCAAACATAGATTAGGTCTTTTCACATAATCCCATATATCTTGTAGGCTTTGTTTGTTTCTTTTCACTCTTTTTTCTCTAACCTTGCCTTCTCATTTTATTTCATTAAGTTGATCTTCAGTCTCTGATATCCTTGATTGATTTGGCTATTGAAACTTGCGTATGCTTCGTGAAGTTCTCCTGCTGTGTTTTTCAGCTCCATCAAGTTGTTTATGTTCTTCTCTAAGCTGGTTATTCTAGTTAGCATTTTGTCTAACCTTTCTCCACGGTTTTTAGTTTTTTTTTTTTGCATTGGGTTAGAACATGTTTCTTTAGCTCAGAGAAGTTTATTACCCACCTTCTGAAGCCTGCTTCTGTCAATTGGTCAAACTCATTGTCCATCCTGTTTTATTCTCTTGCTTGTGAGGAGTTGTGATCCCTTGGATGAGGAGAGGCATTCTCTGGTCTTTGATGATTTCATCCTTTTTGTGCTGGTTTCTTCCAATCTGTTTGGATTTATCTACCTTTGATCTTTGAAGCTGGTGATTTTGGATGGGGTCTCTGAGTGGATGTTCTTTCTGTTGATGTTGAAGGTATTTCTTTTTGCCTTTTAGTTTTCCTCTAACAATCAGGCCCCTCTGCTGTAGGACTGCTGGAGGTCCACTCCAGACCTACAGTTGCCTGGGAATCACCCACAGGGGCTGCAGAACAGCAAGATTTTCTGCCTAATTTTTCCTCTGGTAGCTTAATCCCAGAAGGGTACCCACCAGGTACCCAGAGCTCAAAAAGATGCCTCAGCCAGAGCTCTCCTGTATGAGGCATCTTTTTAGTTATACAGGGATCTGTGAGCTGCTTGAGGAGGCAGTCTGTCCCTTGTCTGCCTGGAGAGGCACTGCTGGGCTGCCACAGACTCAGTCAAGCTGCGGTATTAGCTTCTTCTGGCTTTTGTTTACACAGATGAGATTAGAACCACCTCTGCAATGGTGGACGCCATTCCCCCACTGAGATCCATCATCCTGGGTTGAGCTCAAGCTGATTTCCTGGCTGCAAAACTCTCAAGTGGGAGGTCTTCAGTTTGTTGGTCTTTGTGGGGGTGGGACATGCAAAACTATATCACCTATATCCCTGCTTTCTGCCTCCCCTCTTTCTCAGGAGCAGGTAGCTCCATCCCGCAGGTCCTCTTGGTGTTAACGTCCATCCAGATCTATGCCAACAACCCATGGTGCCAGCTGGAGCTGCTGCTCAGATATGTTCTGATAACTCACAGCACTTTTCAGCCTGGTGGGGATCTCCTGGTTTGTGGGTTGCAAAGGCCGTGGGAGAAGCACCGTATCTGAACTAGAGTGCTGGAAGGGGAAAAATCTCCAATCCTCTGGCCAGTTGCACTTTCTGGGTGAGGCAGTGCCATACCCTGCCTTGGTTTGCCCTCCTTGGGCTATACCCACTGTCCAACCAGTCCCATTGAAATGAACCTGGTACCCTAGTTGGAAACGCAGAGATCACTCACCTTCTGCATCTCTCTTGCTGGAAACTGTACTCCAGAGCTGTTTCTATTTGGCCATCTTGGCATAATCCCCCCTTTCTCCTCTTCTGTCTGAGAAAAAACATGAAGTTCAGAGTCATCTTCAAGGAAAGTTCAACAGCTTCGGATATGAATTGGAGAAAGCTTTACTTGAAACCTGTTATGAGAAATAACAATGTTAAAACTTGTGATAATCATAATGGTCCTAGTAATAAAAGCTATTCCTTATTAGAACTGTTCATCAGGTACTGTGCTAAACCCTAAATATACATCATCCCGTTAAATTCTCCCAACAACACTGTGAGATGGGTAGTTCTATTACTCCTACATTATAGATGAGGAAGTAGAGGCTCAGATGGGTTAAGTGACACGTTCAAGGTCACACAGCTGTGATATGTGGAACTTGGTCTCAAACCCAGGTCTGTCTGGTTCAAAGGCCAGTTCGGCTCCCATTCCAAGTTCTCCTTTGTTTACCCAGGAGTAGATCTGGGCACCAACAGGCTTTGAGAGTTAGTATTTCCCTCCCCAAAGAGCATCATTAAGCACATTGGCTCTGAAGTGTAAATGCCAGCTGAACCATGCCACTCACTGTGATTTTAAATCTCTCAAATTCTGTGAGCTTCAGGGGGACATGGATAAAATGGTGGGAAAGAGCACTTACTTTATTGATTTTCATGAGGATAAGATGAGGATATGCATTTAAAATGCTGCACACAGTGGTTGACAAATAGAAAGTGCTCAATAAGTGTTAATTTTTTCCCAGCCATTTGAGACAACATGGATGAACCTGCAGTGCATTAGTATAAGTGTAATAAACCAGACACAGAAGGATAAACACTACGTGATACCACTTATACAGGGAATCAGAAATAGTCAAAGTCATATAAGCAGCGAGTAGACTGGCGATGACCAGGGGCTGGCTTGGGGATGGGGGAACTGGGAGGTATTATTCAAAGGGTACACAGTTACAGTTTTGCAGGATGAATACTTCTAGAGATCTACTGTACAGCATGGAGCCTATAGTTAACAATATTATAACTGTATATGTGCAGTTATAATAGTTACATAGTTAACAATCATTGACAATAACTGTATTATATACTTAAAAATATACTTTAAAATGCTAAGTGGGTAAATCTTAAATGTTCTTATCACAAAATAATAACAATAATGTAGGAAGCAACTTTGGTGGTGATGGATATGTTTATGGCATAGACTGTGGTGATGGTTTCAATGAGTGTATACTTTGTCTCCAAATTTATCAAGTTGTATAAATTTAATATGTACAGCTCCTAGTACTTTAATCATAGCTCAGTAAAGTGTTTTAAAAAGAAAAGGGAAGGCTTCACAAATTCATTCCACTTTAGTCTATTTAATCACAATAGAATTTCACAGCATTTAAAAAAAAATTTTTACCACATGAATCAACAACTATGTGATTCTACAAGGCTTTTAGTGAAAACGAACAATCCTTTTCTCAATCCTTCTTTGTCTTTGACATCTACTTCTAAGAGTCAACCACTTTTGGTTCTATCAGCTAGTTGTTTTTCTGAGACTTTACCTTTGATTTTTTCAGTTAAACTTTTTATTTTTAGATCATTGTAGATTCACATGCAGTTGTAAGAAATAATACAGAGAGACCCTGCATACCCTTTACCCAGTTTCCCCCAATGTTAACATCTTGCAAAACTATAACACAATATCACAACCAAGATACCGATGGTGACACAGTCAAGATACAGAATATCTCTATTACCACAGGTATCCCTTATGTTGGCCTTTTATATGTACACCCAGTTTTCTCCTGCCTCCATACCCTCCTTTGCCCCTGGAAACTGTTGTTAACTGTTCTCCATTTCTATAAATGTATAATTTCAAGCAGTTTATATGAACAGAATCATGCAGCAACCTTTGGAGATTTTTTTCAACCAGCATAATTCTCTGAAGATCTATGTAACACCCTTTGCTGTGTGCATCCATAGTTCCTACTCTTTTCTTCCCTCCAGGTTTGTTGAGGTATGATTGAAAAATTAAAATTGTTTAAATTTAAGGAGTATAACGTGATGTTTGGCTACTTTGTGAAATGATGACCACAATCAAGCGAATTAACAGGCCCATCCTCTTCGCAAATCCATCACTAAAGTTCTGTCCTTTTTATTGCTGAGTAGTATTACGTGGTTTGGAAGTATCACCTGTTCTCAGCACTTTTTGCATTAACACTCAGTGTGTATTCACAAGGGGCCCTGGATTTAATGTTAGGACCAACACCACTTTCTTTTATTTTCTTTCTTCTCTGTGAATGTATGTTAGTTATCTTCTTCAAAATAATGCCTCCCAGCATCTTTCATGTTTATTTTCTGCTTTTTAAAATCTCCCTATTTGTCATCCTCCCAACAATCTGAATTATCTTCTAAGAAAATAAAGGAAATCTAAAATTTTCTCCTTCTACATTATTCTCTCTGTAGCATTTTCATTGTTGGGTGCAGAAGTTTATTTGGTGATTTGCATGGAGCATTTGGAGGATCACAAGTAACCCAGTTTAGTGAAAACACAAGGAAAAGTTTTGATGGGGTTAAAGTTCTGTTCCAACCATCAAAAGCTGCACCTGGGCAAGGGAGAGCCAGGTGCTGGGCTGCATTGCCTAGAGCATTCTCCAGCTGCTCTCTCAAGATGACATTAGTGACATCAGGAAATGACCTCCCTGCGTAATTGCTCCTTATATTCAGTTTTAGCAGCAAAACATGTAATAAATGTGTGTGTGTGTGTGTGTGTGTGTGTGTGTATTTAAGGTGAAGGTCAAGAGGGAAGTGGGTTTTAGTGAGGAAATAATAGATTTTCTAAATTAATTCATTTATCTCCTTGTCCATCTGGATCCTTATTGCCTGCTTTTTTGGAATCCTCTCCTACTTAGCCCCACTCACAGTTCTTCTCGAGGTCAATGGTAGCAGAGCAAGCCAATAAAAGAAACTTGTCTTCCCTATTCACTATTGCAAATATTTTCAGGAAAAGGGCTATTTATCCCATTTTCCCATTTTTAATGGTCACCAGCATAGTATCTTTCACATACTAAGAGCTCAGTTAATACATTTTTTGTTTGAAGTATTGCTGGTTCATGAAGGTATGATTTAAATTGAGTTTGTTTCTGGATCTTTGAGAAAAATAGTTTTCAGATTTTCCTCCTGCCCACTTAAAAAATTTTTTTTAAAACAACTCTGAAATATCTTTAAATGGCTTTGTTTGTCCCATGCCCTCCATTCTTGCAGAAGAGGGGACTGGGAATCAGAAAGCCTCCTTTCAGTCTTGGATTCATTATTTGCTTACTGAAAGATATTAAGCAACTCAATTAATCTCTATAAAATGGAAGTGATAATGAATTCTCAGGTTTCTGGGGCAACCTACAGATCAGTCTTCCCAGAACTTTTCTGATATAAATTAAAGAATTTCCGTTGGCCATTGTGAAAGGTAGAAGGTGGGGGTGGGTAAAAGACAGAGAACTTTTTCTATATGTATGTATGGCGATGGGTATGCCAAAAATGTGGACACTGACATTATTCTTCATTGCATATATTTTAGGGCCTGTATTAAGAGGTTTTTGATATCTTTTACTTTAATTATTTTACAAAGGCTTGCCATACATTTTCCCTGTTCATAAGGTAAAATCTCTTTATGTAATTTGTTGCAATTAAAAATTCTTTTGGCTTTTCCCACAGAGCTCTGGGGAGATAGCTTTTTCTTGGAGATCTCAGTGGAATGAATTAATCTACATTGAAGCAAAATTAGAGATTCAGTTACATGATAACCTTTAAAAGGATAATTATGTTGTAACACCTTTAGCTTTATTGTCAGAACTGATTTCTGAACATTCCCATCCAGTTTGGCCTCTAACTGTATGCCCGAGGTCAGCTGTGATTCCCTCTTTGTGACATGTGGTTTTCATAATCTATGAAGCATGGTTGCTCCCCTCAGGAAGGTGTTGGGGAGGCCCAGGGTTATTCTGTCCCGCTAGCCATTGACCCAGGCTTGGCTGAGCTTTAGGGAAAGGAAGGTTGGGGCAGTGAGAGCGGCTCTTTCCTCCGCTAACCTTGGCCACTTTTGCTGTGGGCATCGGAACCCAGGCTGGTAGAAGGCCATCCAGGCCATCAGATGCCGCTCGGAGTGTCTCTTGAGAAAGCGCGCTCTGAAATCCTGAGGACTCGTGGCCGAGTTGGAATGAACCTGGATTCTGAGTCCGGGGACTTAGGTTGTCTCCCCAGCTGCAGGCCCCTCTCACTGCAGGCAAGTCTCAAGTCTCTGAGCCTCCGATTCTTCACCTGTACCTTGGACATGGTAAAAAGCGTCTGCTCAACACTGTTGAAAGACAGATGGAAGGTCTAAATTCCATTGTGCAAAAGGATTTTGTGGATGGTACAGTTTCAAAAAGCTTGTGTGCCTGCGCTCAGCTTCTGGGGCTGTGTCCTCCCCTCCCTGCCCCAGAGCATTTTCCTGGGTGTCTGTCAGCCAGTCCCCTGGTGTCCTTCGAGTCCTCAGTGAGATGCAAGGGACAAGAAGCCCTGAGTCGCATCAGCCACCTGGGATGCTCGGAGAGACTATTTCTGGCCAAGTCCAAGTCCACTTCCGACACACCTCAGCCTGCCCAGCAGAAGTGGCTGCGCCCTCCCTGCCTAGGCCTCATGCTGGCATGGCCTCTGCCTCAGCTGCAAGCCTGGCCCACCCAGCAGCCAGCCTGTAGCATGGGCACCCCTGCCTCCTGTACTTCTCCCTGACCTGGTTCTGTTCTAGCAAATGGTCTCTGGGATCTCCCCCAACCCGGGATTCATGGGACATGGGGCAGGGTGCAGGCCTGGAGATGAGGCTGAGGAACATGGGCTGTCTCACACAGCGCCATCGGCATCTGCTCGCACTGTGTTCCTCCACTCTTTCTCCCCTCTCCCTCCCTCAACTCGGCCTCCCTCTGTCCTCCAGGATGGGACTCCAGTTCCCTCCTTGGCTTTGAGCTTAGCTGCCTGAGTGCACAGCTGGAGGGAGCAACCAACATTGACCATTAACCTAGATACTTCAAGATGATGGATTGCATTAGAACAAGTATAAAGAATTGTGACTGAGAACAGTTGTTGCTGAAATGTCAAACCAAGACGGGGACACACTGGCCAACCATTACTGCCTGAAAATCAAACTAAATAGAAAAAAAACCCTATTATTTCTGTAAAACCTGTCATGTGTTACACACTGGGAAAAGCGTTTTACATGTTTTATATGCTCTCCACAATTAGTATCATTTCCTCGATGAGGAATTGAGGGTCAGAAATGCTGATTACATAGCATGTATAAATTTATACAGATAAGGGGGAAAATTTGAATATGGATTCCTGACTCTGAGCTGATGATCTTTTCAGCGGGACTTGCTGACTTGTGGTGGAGGAAACAGGTTGACTTGGATATGAGGTTGTATAACGATGCTGATGCTAGAGAGGGGGTTCTGGAAAGATGGCGACATGAACCTAACTCTGTTTTCCGTTCGGTATCAAACAGCTGCAATAGAGCTTCCTTTTTTGAGATGATTAGTTGGGGCCTAAAGGTTGCTAAGTAGAAATGAAGTCATGGGCTCTGTGGGAGTCTTATGGGACACAACTGATGCAGTGCTTTCTGAGCTGTGGGTGGGTAAATGTCTGGAAGCCAGTGACAGAGAGCCTTGAGAAAGAAACTGTAAAATGCGAATGCTGGGAAGAGGTTGGCCCAAAGAGATTGATGGACTCTGAAAAGAAGTTTGATGGCCTTCTGTGTGTGAGTACGAGGTCTCCATGATACCTGAGATGCCAAGGAGTAGCCAAAAATATGAATTTAGTCACCTTGAAGAAGAAAGATGCTTCTCGCAGAGGACTGCTTTCTCTTTCTTCACTTTTAGACTACTACTTGGTAGGATATTTCAACAACAACACCTGATTTCAGTGATAAGAAAAATAAGAGTTAAGATAAAAGTGCAGACAGCAAGGTCCGGCAGAGCACGCAGAACACAGCCACAAACAGAGCTTTTGAAGGTGACAGATGATAATGTGGACAGGAAAATGAGAAGTGCACTTAAAGAGACCCAAGTGCAGCTTGACAGAACTTTCTAGAGCTAAAAAACCACTTCCCACATCCGTAGATAAATAAGGGCAAAGATGACCACTGTGAAGACAAAAATTACTGACCTGAAAAAGCAATTGGAAGACATTTCTCTCAAAGGACTGAATAAAATGTAAAGAAATAAAAAAAGAGGAAAAATATAACAGGTTTAAAGGATACAGCCATGAAACCCAACATGAGAAGAATAGATGCTCTATGTCATGAAAAAATATGTGATTTATAAAGAAAATATAAAAGTTATAAATTTTTATGTATATCAAACCAAAACCACTGAATATGTAAAGAAGAAATGCTAAGAAATGTCAGGAAAATTTGCTAAACATACAATAACAGTGGAAGACTTCAGTATTTCTCTTTCAGAATTACATAGGTATGTTAGATAAAAGTTAGCTAAGAATATAAACATTTATTAACACAGATTTATGTATACAGGTAATTATATGTATATTATCTTTGTAGTATATTTACAAAAATCAATCAAATTTAGGGACAAAACACATTTACAAATGAATAAAACATGCTGAGACTTTATAGTCTACCCTCTTTAATCATGATTAATATATTGCAAAAGAATAAATGCAAATCAAAACCACAATGAGATAGCATCTTATATCAGTCAGAATGGCTACTATTTAAAAAGTCAAAAAGTCACAGATGCTGGTAAGGCTGCAGAGAAAAGGGAACACTTATATGCTGCTGGCAGGAATGTAAATTAGTTCAGCCACTGTGGAAAGTAGATTTGGAGATTTATCATAGAAAAAACAGAGCAACCATTCAACCCAGTAATCCCATTACTGGGTATATACCCAAAGGAATAGAAATTATTCTATCATGAAGACACATTCATGTGTGTGTTCAGTGAAGCACTATTCACAATAGCAAAGACATGGAATCAACCTAAATGCCCATCAATGGTAGACTGGATAAAGAAAATGTGGTATATACACACTATGGAATACTATGCAACCATAAAAAGGAATGAGATTATTTCTTTTGCTGCAACATGGATGCAGCTGGAGACCATTATCCTAACCAAGCTAACGTAGGAACAGAAAACCAAAAACTGAATGTTCTCATTTATAAGTGGGAGCTAAACATTGGGTACATTCGGACACAAAGAAGGGAAACACAGACACCAGGACCTATTTGAGGGTGCAGGGTGGGAGGAGAGTGAGGATCAAAAAACTACCTATTGTGTACTATGCTTATTTCCTGGATGACAAAATAATCTGTAGAGCAAATCACCATGACATGCAAGTAACCTTTATAACAAACCTGCACATATATTTCTGAACCTAAAATAAAAGTATTAAAAAAAAATAAAAAGATGACCCCCAAAAAACTTAATTGCTTGCAATATTAAGCAGCATATTCTCAGGGAACTATTGGGTCAAATAAATGAGAAATTGGGGTTCATTTAGAAGGCAATATAAAAGAGAGAGATGACTTAATATGCCATTGTAAGGGGACTCCATATTCATTTCCCAGGGCTGCCATAAGAAAGTACCACAAACTGGATGGCTTAAAGCAGCAGAGATTTCTTCTCTCACAGTTCTAGAGGCTAGAAGTCCAATGTTAGGGTGTAGGGAGGGCCAGGCTTCCTCCTCCTCTTTATCTCTTCTAGCTTATGGTAGCCCCAGGCATTCCTTGGTTTGTGAAAGCATAACTTCAATTTCCACCACCTTCTTCACATGGCATCGTCCCTCTATATCTGTGTTTGTCTCTTCACTTTTTCTCTCACAAGGACACCAGTCATATTGGATGAGGGCCTACCCTAACTCAGTATGGCCTTATCTTAACTTGATTACATCTGCAAATACACTATTTCCAAATAAGGTCACATTCACAGGTACCAGAGATTAGGACTTAAACATTTTGGGGGACACAACTTGATTCGTAATAAAGACAAGTGAAAACTATATTTAGAGGAACAATCTCAGCTTTAACTACTTTTATTAGTAGAGAAAGAATGTGTACTCGTCTTTACATTGATAAAGAAGCCAAATGACATGAACCAAAATATTTGGGAGAAAGAAATAATTAAAGATAAAAGTTGAGATAAATTAACTATAAAATAAAAAGGCTAAAGATTAAGATTGGTTCTATGAAGAGAACCAGATAAATACCTAATAAGTTTGATTAAGTAAAATGGAACAAGAAACAAAAATAAAAGATTAGAGATTAGTAAAAGTAACATAGTTACACAAATATTGAAGAAAATAAAATAATATTACTGTATTTTAAATTATAAGATTAAGAATTATGAGCATACACTACACATCCACTATATAGGAACATTTTGAAAATTTAGAGCAGGGGTTTACAAGTAAGACCCATGGGTAAATCTCTCCCATTGCATGTTTCAGTAAGAATCACAAGCTAAGAATGGTTTTCACAATTTTAAAGAGTTGAAAAGTAATTAAAATATAATATTTTATGATATGTAAAAATCATATAAAATTCAGAGATCAGCATGTATAAATAAAGTTTTATTGACACATAACCACACCCATTGATTTACACATTGTCTGTAGCTGCCTTTGTATCATAATGGTAGAACTGAACAGTTGTCATAGACTATGTGGTCCTCAAAGCTTAAAATATCTTTCCTGTTATAGAAAACATTTGTTAGCCTCTGGCCTACAGCAGGAGATAATTTTCTAACAAAATATGACTTATTCTAGAAGAGGTAAAAAAATTGACAGACCAATTGTCAGAGAAAAAATGGAAAGGTAATTTAAAAAAATCTACTTTTGAAAAGGCTACCAGAATAGTAGACTTCGTTAATGAGTTTTATTAAAAAATTTTAAGAACAGGTACTTTTTATATTACTTAAACAATTCCAGACCATTGAAAAAAACAAAGTTCTTCAATTCATTTTATGAATATAAATATAAACTTTAATACCAAAACCTGATAAAAGTAGTATAAGAAAGAGAACTCTATACAATCTTACTTACAAATATAAATTTAAAAATTCTAAAAAAAATTAGAAAATAGAATGGTGACACATCTATAACAATATGTTCTATGATCAAGAACCGTGTTCTTCTGGAAATGGAAATGTTATTCAATAGCAGAAAATTTAGCAAGAAAATTATAGAAGTATATCCTTCTAGCAATAGATTTAAAAATAATTTGATAAGCAGCCATTAGAGATTTTCTATCAAAAATCAAGAATAGATAGTGCTATCCATTACTGTTATTGTTCAATACTTTCTTTGAATGTTGAATAATTTCAATGCAATTAGTAAATGCAAGAAGAAAAGAATATTAAGTAACATAAAATATTGGAAAATAAAAAGATAATATTTTCTTATTTTCTGACTATATAATATGTACCCAGATAATTTAAGACATTATTGCAAAACCATTAGAATTGGTAAGGGAATTTGGTAAGTAGTTGGATAAATATATAAATATAAGTAGCCATTTGGGGTTTTATCAATAACCACATCAAAAAGTAAAGAAAGATAAAGATACATTCACAAAAGTTAGAAATCTGTAAAGTGTTTTTTTCCCACTTAAAATTTTTTTTATTTATTATACTTTAAGTTCTGGGATACATGTGCAGAACATGCATGTTTGTTACATAAGTATACATGTGCCATGGTGGTTTGCTGCACCCATGAACCCGTCTTCTAGGTTTTAAGCCCCACATGCATTTGCTATTTGTCCTAATGCTCTCCCTCCTCTTCCCACCTCCCAAAAACCTGTTTATATATAATCTCCTACATAATCTTCAGTTATCTCAAGTCCCAGGGATTATATTCCCTTTTCCTATGTCTACTATACCACTCATGATAAATTATTTTCCTATATTTTTTTAATAATATTTGCCTGTGCATTTCTCTTTTTTCTTTGTAAATATTGTATTGTATTTTATTTTTTAAATTAATTATTTTATTGTACTTTAGGTAAAATGTTTTTAAATCTGAAAAAAGAAAATAGTAGAATTCTCATAAGAAATTTAGGTGGTTATATGTACAGAGTCAGTGAGATGTTAAGCTTTTTGACTACATACAAATAGCTACAGCAAATGGCACAAAGTCAGCAGACAAATGACAACTTTCAAGAAATAATTGTTATGCTGATGAATGACAGATAATTATCATTCTGATCTATTTAGTCTTCTTAAAAATGGACACCAATGGGACCAAAGACCCCAAAGGAAAAAGAGCATGAATGCATGCATGGACGCAGACCACAAGTCCAAATGTCCAATAGACACATGAAAAGAAAGTCAAATCCAACAGTAGCTAGGAAAATGCAAATTAAAATAGCAATGAGATATCACTTCCCAATATTCAGACAAGAAAAAAGTTATAAACACTGATCTAGGGGTGCAAGAAATGGGTACTCCTATAGATCATGCTGAAAATGTAAATTTTTGGCTCCTTTGAAAAGTCATGTAACAAAATCTATTAAGTTAAACACAGAGGTTTTGAGCGTCATTCTACACTCAGAAATCTGTTGAATATGCTAAAATCAGTACCATAGAAGGGCAGATATCCAAGGTTACTTATTACAATGTTTTAGATGGTGAAAAATTAGAAACTAAGTGAACGCCTACTATTTGGGGACTGGACATATAAATTATTATGGACATATAAATTATTACTGGACATATAAATACATCATGGAGTATTACATAGCTTTTAGAAGCATTTATGAGAGCTGTAGTATGTCTCTGGATGTGAAAAAATTTCTACAAAGTATGAGTAAAACAAGGTATGTGTGTGAAAAAGTATGTGTGTAACTGTGAGTATTGGAGCATGGAGAAACATATAGGACAAATGCTAGTTATTAACATGCATTGTCTGAGTGGAAGTAGGAAAGAAGAAAAGAGGTGGCAATCAAGGGAAAATAAGGAAAAAAAAGATGGAATTAAAAGGTACCTAGAGCATACATAAATTTGTCTTGCTTATGCATCTTTGAACACATATGTGTATATGTGTTCAAAGAAATAAAACTGAAAAAACCAGATGCCAAATTTGAACAGTCAATGCCCTTCATTTTCTCTGTTGCACTGTAACTTGCAAAACCCTTTGTTGCCATCTAACAATTGTTCTAGCAAAACGGAAATTCTATTTAAAACTTCCAGTGACTGTGTTAGAGAGGACATAAAAGTCAGCTTCAGGTGGTTTTTCCCAGTACTGTGAAGACTGTCATAGGTATCTTGATGGGGATAGTGTTGAATTTATAAATTACTTTGGGCAGTATGGCCATTTTCACAATATTGATTCTTCCTAACCATGCACATGGAATGTTTTTCCACCTGTTTGTGTTCTCTCTGATTTCCTTGACCAGTGGTTCCGAGTTCTTCTTGAAGAGGTCCTTTACATGCTTTGTCAGTTGTATTCCTAGGAATTTTATTCTCTTTGTAGCAATTGTGAATGGGAGTTTGCTCTTGATTTGGCTCTCTTTTAGTCAGTTATTGGTGTGTAGGAATGCTTGTGATACCAAAACAGAGATATAGACCAATGGAACAGAACAGAGGCCTTGGAGGTAATGCCACACATCTACAACCATCTGATCTTTGACAGACCTCACAAAAACAAGCAATGTGGAAAGGATTCCATGTTTAATAAATGGTGTTGGGAAAACTGGCTAGCCATGTGCAGAGAACAGAAACTGGAGCCCTTCCTGGCACCTTACACTAAAATGAACTCCAGATGGATTAAAGACTTAAACATAAGACCTAACACCATAAAAACCCTAGAAGAAAACCTAGGCAAAACCATCCAGGACAAAGGCATAGGCAAGGACTTCATGACTGAAACACCAAAAGCATTGGCAACAAAAGCAAAAATAGGCAAATGGGATCTAATCAAACTCGAGAGCTTCTGTACAGCAAAAGAAACAATCATTAGAGTGAACCAGCAACCAACAGAATGGGAAAAAATTTTTTGCAATCTACCCATCTGACAAAGGGCTAATAAACAGAATCTACAAAGAACTAAAACAGATTTACAAGAAAAAAAACAAACAAACCCATTCAAAAGCGGGCAAAGGAGATGAACAGACACTTTTCAAAAGAAGACATTTATAAGGCCAACAAACACATGAAAAAATGCTCATCATCACTGGTCATTAGAGAAATGCAAATCAAAACCACACTGAGATACCGTCTCATGCCAGTTAGAATGGCGATCATTAAAAAATCTGGAGACAACAGATGCTGGAGAGGATGTAGAGAAATAGGAACACTTTTATACTGTTGGTGGGAGTGTAAATTAGTTCAACCATGTGGAAGACAGTATGGTGATTCCTCAAGGACCTAGAAATAGAAATTCCATTTGACCCAGCAATCCCATTACTGGGTATATATCCAAAGGATTATAAATCGTTCTATTATAAAGACACACGCACATGTATGTTCATTGCGGTACTGTTTGCAATAGCAAAGACCTGGAACAAACCCAAATATCCACTGATGATAGACTGGATAAGGAAAATTTGGCACATATACACCAAGGACTACTATGCAGCCATAAAAATCGATGAGTTCGTTGTCCTTTGTAGGGACATGGATGAATCCGAAAACCATCATTCTCAGCAAACTGACACAAGAACGGAAGACCAAACACCACATGTTCTCACTCATAGTCAGTTGTAGAACAATGAGAACACATGGATGCAGGGAGGGGAGCACCACACACTGGGGTCTGCTGGTGGGGAATAGGGGAGGGACAATGGAGGGTAGGGAGGTTGGGGAGGGATAACATGGGTAGAAATGCCAGATATAGGTGACGGGGGGATGGAAGCAGCAAACCACATTGCCATGTATGTACCTATGCAACAATCCTGCATGATCTGCACATGTACCCCAGAACCTAAAGTACAATAAAATATATATAGAGAGAGCTTCAGTTCAGTCTAGGGTCAAGGATCAAAGGTTCTCAGTTGGAGAACTCTGAGATTTTTAGCATATTACTTAGAATTTAGTTCTGATCTTTTGGACTTACTTCGTTTTCACACACATTTGTTCTTACCATGTCTTTCTTCCAGAACCGTGAGACAATGAGAAAGGAGTCATGAGTCTGGGTTTAAGTCCTGACTCAGCTGCTTTTTGTTGCAATATTGATTAAGCCAGTGGTTCTCAAAATTGAGCAAGCATCGGAATCACTTGAAAAGGTTGTTGAGACACCGATCTTTAGGTCTTCTAGAATTTCTGATTCTATGGGTCTAAAGTGGAACTTTATAATAATTTGCATTTCTAATAACCACACTTAAGAAATTACTGATTTAAGCCAGTCAGTCTCTTGGAACATCTCCTATCCACCCATCCCCACAAGCAAAATGAAAAATGAGGTTTATGGTCTGCTGGGGCTTGAAGCCCTTAAAGATGAACTCAGTTCTTTTCCTTTGTAAATGAGGAAACAGTGGCTCAGAGACCAATGCTTGTTGACAGAGCCAAGTTGGAAAACTAGGTCCTTTGAGTTGTAGTGTGTTGTCTGTAGCACCCCAGTATTTAATGCTGTCTGGGTCATAGCCTTAATACAAGGGGACATGAGATAATGCTGATGAAAGGACCTCTATGAAACACTTACAAAAGCAAGGTTTATTATTCTCATTTATTGAGTTCTAACAGATAAGCAGGGCTGGTCTGTGAAGGGGTCTATTAAGCAGCATCCCTCTTGCATGGCTAAGTGCTAAGCCATTTGAAAATAGCATAAGACAGATACAGGATGAAAATATTTCATTACTGACCAAGATAGTTTGAAGCATAAAGCTTGTATCTATTGATGATGGATTTCCAAATGCTCAAGAATTAGAATGGGAAATAGAGGTTTTCTCTCTAATGCTTATAATGTCAAGTACTGTGTTTGCATGCTTGATCTCATTTAAGCATTTCCACAATCCTAAGAGGTAGATCATATTATTACAGGCTGAGCATCTCTACTCAGAAAATCTGAAATCCAAAGTGCTCCAAAATCTGAAGCTTTATGAGCACCAACATGATGCTCAAGGCAAATGCACATTGGAGCATCTCTGATTTTGAATTTTCGAATTAGGGATGCTTAACTGCTAAGTTTAATACAAATATTCCTAAATTCGAAAAAAAAAAAACCAGAAATCCCAAAACTTCTGGTCTCAAGCATTTCGAATAAGGGGTATTCAGCCTGTATCACCACTTGGCAGATAAGGAAACTGAGTTTCAGAAGAAGTAGCAATTTGTCTTAGGTGGATCTTGGACTGGAACCAAAAGGCAGTATTCTTAACTGTCTACACTTACATTATGCCAGTGTTTCCTTTTGTGAGTATTTACTATACTCCAGGCATGGCTTATCAGCTCCTCTATGAGTCATATGCAATCAAAGGTTTCTCACTGGAATTAGGCTTTACATGGTTGTGGGAGCTGGAAGGCAGTGTGTGGAAGGTTGTTGCCTCTGTTGCTGGTCACGGCCGGGTCACTGTAAGTCAGCAGGTGGACAGTTGGAAAGAACTGGCTGTAAAGTGTAGGAGAGGAAGGACAAACTGGAATCTTGTCTGTTTTTCCACCTCCACAATCTTGGAGAGCTAAGTAACCCACAGAAGGGCTATTATGTGCTCTGCCTTGGGATTCAAAGAAGCTGAAGAGCAAGCCCAAACAACAACTAACATGGGTGCCAACAGATCAGCTACCACATGGGTTAGCTGGAGTGATGCATGGCACCCTACGCCGAGCTTCAGAGCACAGAGGCTGCTGCTTTGCTTATGCCTTCCAGATCACACGCTAATTTCTTTGTGACCAACCCTAACCCAGGACCACTCAGGGCAGGAGATTCTGGGAAATGTAGTTCTAGCTCAGCGAAATAGACTGTACAAAAATATATTGTAGATTTTTTTTTTATCACCAGCTTTACTGAGGTATAATTGACAAATATAAATTGTGTAAATGTAAGATGCATAGTGTAATGTTCTGATATATGTATGCATTGTGACATGATTACCATGATCAAGCTAATTCACATATCCATCACTCCATGTATTTACCATTGTGGATGTTTGTGTATGTGTGGTGAGAATATTTAGTATATACTTCCTCAGGAGATTTTAAATATACATTATATTGTTATTATTTGTAGTCACTATGCTGTACATTAGATCTCCAGAATTTAGTCATTATGTAAAACTGAAATTTTGTGCCCTTTGATAAATGTCTCCCCATTTCCCACCTAGCCTCTGGCAATGGTCTGCTTTTTGGAAATTTTTTTGCATACGTTATTTCACTGATCTTCAAAGCAATCATTTAAGGCAGAAGCTCTATTTTTCAGATGGGAAATTAATAGGTTACATAACTGGTCTAACATACAAACTTGTCTAAGGTACAGCCCCAGTATGGGGTTTTGAACTCAGATTTGTGTGACTTCTAACTTGTTCATAGCCACTGTATGATGCTGTGCACCAATTTTTCTCTAAGCATCAAGCTGTGCTACTTGAATGGGCACTGATGACACTGACATAAAGTAAGAGTCTTCTCAGGGCATATTTGGACTCCAAAGTGCTTTTCTCACCTGTCCTCATTTCCTAGACTTGAGCTCCCTAGACAGGGCACTGATATTGGATTAAGGCTTGCTAAGATATTGATCCACCCTTCCCCTCACACACAGCTGGAGCTCTGGGATGGTATCTCCCAGCCCTTAGTAGTCTCATCCCTTTACCATATGTGTGCCATGCTTGAAGGCTGGGGAGCAATACTATGGTCTCCTGGGAAGTGGCTTACCTCACAGAGATGGGCTTTGTTTTGGCCTCTGGGAAATGAACCTAGGAGAGAAATGGGGTGACCTGAAGTACATCCTGTTAGCATAATCAAAGCTGGCTACAGAGAGTAGTGGAAAAAACCTTCCTGTGACACTGTCAGGCTCCCAAGTGGCAGCCAGTTATCTTGGTTTTGATTTTTGTTTTATAAACATTTTCTCTGCCTGTTGGCTCTCCAAATGGAGCCAAACACATCTCTGGCAGCTGAGGCATAAGCACCCCAGTGAATATGTCAGAGCTGAGGCGAAAGCTCCACTCCAAAACAGGTATAAAAGGGAGAAAATAAAGAGGCTTGCTTTTATCACAGAGCCTGGACAATACTGAGCAGAAAAAGTCACATAACAGAATGTTAAATGGAAAATGTCCTCCTCCTTCGGGAGCTGCGGTGGAGGCCCAGAAACTGAAGACATTGGTTGGTAATGCTTACGTCTTCTTTAAAGAAATTACATCTGTGCAAGACATGCTAAGAGATGACCACCAATGCCCGTCCCTGTTAACAAGTACACTTAAGAAAAGCCTAGAAATTCTTTTAAGACAAAGCAAAGCAAAATTTCCCTCTTAGGTTGGAGTATTAGTCTGTTTTCATGCTTCTAATAAAAACATAGCTGAGACTGGGTAATATATAAATAAAAGAGATTTAATGAACTCACAGTTCCACGTGGCTGGGGAGGCCTCATAATCATGGTGGAAGGTGGAAAGCATGTCTTACATGGCAGTCAAGAGAGGATGAGAGCCACGGGAAAGGAGAAATACCTTATAACACCATCAGATCTCATGAGACTTATTCACTACCATGAGAACAGCATGAGGGACCCCCTACCCAAGATTCAATTATCTCCCACCAGGTCCTTCCCACAACATGTGGAAATTATGGGAGCTACAATTCAAGATGAGATTTGGATGGGGATACAGCCAAACCATATCAGTTGGATTCTCCTAGAAGCAGACCGCCCAGCCCAAATAATTTCCAAGTCATTTATTGAGGAAGTGCTCCCAAGGGAAACCAGCAAGGGAGTGGGAGAATGGACAAGGAAGAGGAAGACTCAAGCAAAGTGAAGTCCCTGGGGCTCCAGTGTGTAAATGACACCTCCGGGTTTTGTTCTGCCTCAAGGCAAAGGGACTCCCACACGGGGCCTGCTCTCAGCTATCAGTGCTCAATCATCTGTACATCACTAGTGGGATCATCATCAGCAAAGCATTGCAGGATCTGGGGAATGAGGTGATAAAAGGGATCCCAAGGAGACTTAGCTGCAGGAGCTTCCACAGTGTCTTTCTGCAGAAGGAAATTTGCAGAGTAGAAAGCACTTCCTCTTCCCACTCCTGCATCTCAAGCCAAAAGAAGGAGCTGTTGGCACAGGAGAGATTGTTTCTTTCGCATCTCTGGTCTAGTCTAGCAGGAAGCTTGCTAAGGAACTCCTAGGCCCATTCGAGGCTGCCACTGGGCCAGAGTGGAGTGGAGTGGAGTTCCGGGGAGAGCTTAATTTGTGCTTTCTCAACTTTGTGGGCATCAAGCCTGGACAAGTTGAAAGAACAACAGCTCACAAGGCCATGGTGAGGAGCTAGGCTGGAAGTGGGAGCTTTGTGCCTCCTGGAGGCTACAAAGTCGTGGTCAAGGGTAGAGACCTCAGAACTAGATTGTCCAAGTTTGAATCTTGGCTCTGCTCTTTACTAGCTGTGCAACTTTGGGCAAGTTTCTTAGGCTCTCTTATCTCACTTTCCCCATGAATACAATGCAGATAATACTATCACCTTCCTCATTGGGTTGTTGTGAATATTAAGTGCAGATCTGGCACATGGTAAGTGCTTAATCTACATACGCCATACACATGCACATGCATGCACATATATAATACACATAATATAATCCAATACAGATCATATATTTTAGATATTGCTAAGTAATTAGTCATTCTATAACCAGGCATCTGACTGCAGAAACTATGGTCTCAATCCTAAGCCTCCATTGTTAAAAACAGAGGAATCATACTTCAAAAAAAAAAAAAAGAAAGAAAGAAACTATGGTCACAATCATTGCATCATACTGATCTTGAATACATAATTGTATTCTAAAAGATAAACTAGTGAGCTGTGAAGTCAGCTGGCTTGGATCTTAATCCCAACTCTGCTATTACTATTAACTCTGTCACCTTGAAAAATTGTTGAAACTTTCCAAGATTAAAATCATATCTCCTTAATTGAATTGTTAGAATTAGATGAGATAACATGCATAAAGTATACAGCCGAGTGCCTAGCATAGAGTAAGTTCCTGGTGAGCAATTATTGTGTTATTTCCCTAGGCCTGATTCCAGCTCTGGCTTTTTGTCCCTGTTGAGAAACTGCAGGCTTGGGGTGGGGAGAAGGGGAAAAAGAGAGAGGCAGCAAAACCAGCGTAAGAAATCCATCTCTCCATGAGAGAGTCTAGGACAAAGAAAAGGGAAGGAGAAAAAAAATTAAAAGTGATGAAAATGTCACTGACTATGCATTAGTGACTTGGGACTTCAAGTATTAGTCATTTGACTTTCCTTTTGTGTTTTATTTATTTTCTACTCAGCGTCATCAAGCTCTGAGTTAGGTTTTAAAATTGAATGAATCATCCCGTTATCCTCGAGAACGGCATCAGGGACACAAAATATGATCCTCATTTCACCAGTGAGAAACTGATAATATTTAACAGAGGGTCCAGGGGATTGGTGCAAGTTCACAAAGCCAGAAATAGGATCCGTGGTCAGGAAACTGGCCTTCAGACTTTGCTGCATCCCCAGGTTGTAGGAGGCTGGCTCTGTCAGGAGGTGAACAGCAAAGGTGGCTTTATGAACATGGCAGAAAAGGGGAAAACACTGTGTCGGTTGATCACCTTCCATGTGGCAGATGCTGTGTGAAACATTTTATGTTTGTATTTTGTCAGATTCTCACAACCATCATACGAACCTACATATGAATCATATTGGGTACTATAGACTCAAATGAGCCAGCTCAGGGAGATTTAAACTGATCTTCCTGACTCCAGAATTTGTGTTGTTCTCATTATGTCAGGCTGCTCCTGGATATTTGGTTCTTGTTTCTATTTCAGAAGGAGTCTGAAGGCCAGTGGGGTAAATCTCTCTATTCAAAGCCACTTCCACCTCCCCACCCAGTTCTAGGAATCCCTGATCCTATTCTGTGGCAACGGGATGCTCCCGTTTCCATTGCTTTGGTGCCGCTTTCTGCCCTCTCCCCGCTTCTCTAAAACCTGGGAACTGGAGGAATCTTGGCGATATTTTCCAGGGATGACAAACCCTGTGCAATCATGGAAGTCTTTAGACAGTGGTTATTTGCTATATAATTCATATTTGTAGATAGTTATTGACTCTTGGCTCATGCCAATACCTTGTTGGATTCATTTCTTTGTCTCTGGAACCTGGCAAGCCTAGTTGCTCTGTTCTAGCCTATAGCTCAGTTCCAATCCACAAGATTCCAGTAACAACAACAATAATAGTAACAGCAGGAGAAAAATACCACAAAACAAACACAGTGGTTTATACAAATCTTCTTTCGCCTTTAATAACAGGCAATAGCTATGTTTATTTTTCCTAATTTTACAGAGAAAGAAACGGGAAGTTAGAGAGTTTAACTTAGTTGTCTAGAGGCCCACATCTAGTAAGAGTAAAGGCTGAGATTTGAGCTTAGGTATGGTTGATTCCAAAGCCCCTCCTTTAAATAATTTACTTTCTTAGCAATTGTTGGGTAGCAAATCATTCCAAAACTTAGAGACCTAAAATAGTACCATTTTATCTAGCTCATTATAATTATATGTCTCAGCTGGGAGGTTTTTCTGCTCTGGGCATAGCAGCTGATCTCTACTGTGCCCAGTCACGCATCTGTGGTCTGGGGTCACTGGGAACTGGACGGTCTCGGGTGGCCTCAATTACATGTGTGAACACTGACCTGGCATTGGCAGGGGTGCCCTGGTTCTTCTCTATCAGACTCTCATCCTCTAGCTGCTACTCTGGGCTTGTTCCCTTAGATCTAAGAGTTCTGAGCACAGCAAGAAGGCAAGACCCAATGCACCATCACTTTTCTTCTTTTTTTTGAAGATAGAGTTTTGCTTTGTCACCCAGACTGGAGTGCAGTGGCGTGATCTCAGCTCATTGCTTGCCCCTTCCTCCCTCCTTGTTAGCCAGAGAAAGTCATGTGGCCAATTCAGATTCAAAGGTGGAGAATTAGATTCCATCTCTCAATAATAGAAGAGGCATTTGCAGCCAGTTTTGCAGCCACCGCCCTTATTCTCTGCCGGGTTACTCAGTCCAGAGAGAAGGAGAGATTTGCAGACAGATAAGTGACAGGACATTCTGAGAACTGCTTACCAAGATGGAGCCTGTCTGTTTCACCAGCCTACAACAAGCTCTGGGCAGCACGGAGCTTGGCAGTTTCAAGTGCATGAGATTTCCTTGGAAAAGGAGCCAGCACAGTTCGTGGAACTGCCTGGGCACTGGGCAGATTTAGTGGTGAGAAGCCCTCGTGGTTGTGGTTACCTGGCCCTTGAAACCCTTCATTTTTTTCTGAGTAAGACTTTGCATCCTCCCTGCATCATTGCCCCTCACCCTGCCCCCGAGGAGCTTGGCACAGCCTAGAAGTCCAGCTGGACATCTGTTCCAGGAAACACAAAATTAACTTTATGACCAGAAAGTGCCAAGCATAACTCAATGTAGTTTCTATCTACTTCGGGTATTTAATAGGCCTAGATCAAGCACAGCTCATTTTGTCACGTTGGGAAAACTGTCTGTTACGTAGTTATGCCCTTTTTGAGGCGATTTATTCCAGCTTTTAATGGTGTGTCTTAGGTGCTTCTGTAAGTGAGCAAGGTCGTGTGTGACGGAGCCCTGGCTGTTCTCTGGTGGGATCCGGTTCCACTCATCACTTTCCTTCCAATGCAACTGGAAGCAGAATAATGTGGTTAAGTGTGCACACTTTGAGCAAGATTGGGTTCAAATTCTGGCTCAACTACTTACTCACTCTGATTGGGGTGAGTTACTTACAGTTTTTGTGCTTCCATTTCTTAATCAGTAAAATGAAGATAACAATAGCAAAAATTCATAAGGTTATTGTGCGGGTTAAATGAGTTCACATGTATAAAGTGCCTAGGCTAGTGCACATACATAGTAAGGCTTAATAAATATAGCTGCCATCGTTAATAACAACAAATAATCTTACTAACATTGTTATTTAGCAATGATTCCAACACCTTGTAGAATAACAGTATTAACTCAGATAGCTTATTAAAAATAACATTGTGTGTCATATTCCTGGAGATTCTGATTATGGAATGCTCAGGAATTTATACATTTTATGAAGGGTGATTTTTAAACAGCCGGTGCCCAGAGCAGTGTTTGCTTTATAAAGCTTGGCACATTTCCTTCAACACTTAACACCTGGGGATATTGAAATCACTTAAAAATAATGTCTTGGGGGCCAGGCCTGGTGGTTTACACCTATAATCCCAGCACTTTGGGAGGCCAAGGCGGGCGGATCACCTGAGGTCAAGAGTTCGAGACCAGCCTGGCTAACATGGTGATAACCCGTCTCTACTAAAAATACAAAAATTAGCTGGGCACGGTGGTGGGCACTTGTAATCCCAGCTACCTGGGAGGCTGAAGTAGGAGAATTGCTTGAATCTGGGAGGCGGAGGTTGCAGTGAGCCAAAATCAAACCACTGCTCTCCAGCCTGAGTGACAGAGTGAGACTCTGTCTCCCCACCAAAAAAAAAAAAGTCTCTTGGGGAAGACATATTTGTAAAAACATCTTTTCATTCCTCCAAAGACCCTACATGCAAAATATGCCCACCCATTCTCCAAGAGAAAATTCAGGACACCGTCCTTACCTTCAAACTGTTTAGTATAATTCCTAGGAGGATCTAATAAGGAACTGATGTTCCTAATTACTGATAACAGTAGCTTACATTACTGAGTCTCAAGAACTATGCTGAGATGATTTGGGTTAACACTTTTAATCCTTTCAATAATCCAGTGAAATAGGGACTCTGTTATGTGGAAACTGCAGCTTAGTAAGCTGAATATCATTGTGAATGTCACTCAGCTAATTGATAGTTAATCCAGCTACTTAATTGTTTCAGGACTTAAACCCAGGCTCTCAGCTTTCCAGGCCTGTGTCTTGTACTACCAATCTAAACTGCTGTTTTGACAGAGAATGCTAGTTGTATCTTATTTCTGTCCTTAAAACATTTCCCTAATAACAGAATGTCAAGATTTAGCTGGGCACATTGCCACCCAAAATAAAACAATATTTCCTATCCTTTCTTTACATAAATGTCCACATGGCTAAGTCTGACTAATGCAGTATGAATGAAAGTGACATATATAAATTCTGGATCATGCCTTGAAGGGAAAGAGCTTGACCCCCCCCCCCATCCCTTTTAACTCGTGTGCTGGAATAAGGCCATTGCAGTGTGCCATCTTGAAACTTAAAGATGATGGTGTTATCCTAGGAAATGTGGAGGAAAAACACAGAAAGAACGTGGGTCCTTGACATTGCAGATATTATGAACTGCTTATGTAAATGTAGATTATAAAATGAGAAAGAAATAAATTTGAGACCAAGTTTTGGGTCTTGACGTCAAATTGTCCCTGTTTGCCAATGACATAATCTTACATATAGAAACCTTAGAAATTCCGCTAAAAATTCAGACCTGATAAACAAATTTAGCAAAGTTGTAGGATACAAAATCAACATACAAAAATGAGTTGTGTTTCTATATGCCAACAACAAACTAAGAGAAAAAGAAATCAAGAAAATAATTTCATTTATAATTGCTATAAAAAATTAAAATATCTAGGAATAAACTTAACCAAAGAGGTTAAGAATCTTTGCAAGAAAAACTATTAACTGCTGATGAAAAAATTGAAGAGGATACACACACACACACACACACACACACGCACACACACACACAAGGGCATTCTATGTTTATGGATTAGAAGAATTAATATTGTGAAATTACCATATCACCAAAAGTGATCTATGGATTCCATTCAATCCCTATCAACATACTGATATAGTTTGGATTTGTGTCCTTGCCCAACTCTCATGTTGAATTGTAATCCCCAGTGTTAGAGAAGGAACTTGGTGGGAGGTGACTGAATCATGGGGCAGATGTCCCTATACTGTTCTTGTGACAGGGAGTGAGTTCTCAGGAGATCTGGTTGTTTAAAAGTATGTAGCACTCTCTTCTCCTCCACCTCCACTCTCTTCCTCCTGCTCCAGCCACATAGGATGTGCCTCCTTTCCCTTTGCCTTCCATCATGATAGTCAGTTTTCTGGGGTTTCCCCAGTGATGCCTCCTGTGCAGCCTGTGGAACCATGAGCCAATTAAACCTCTTTTCTATATAAATTACCCAGTCTCAGGTAGTTATTTATAGAAATGTGAGAATGGACTAATACAGAAAATTGGTGCCAAGAGTGAGGTGTTGCTATAAAGAGACCTGAAAATGTGGAAGTGACTTTGGAACTGGGCAACGGGAAGAGGTTGGAAGAGAGTGGAGGGCTGAAAAGAAGACAGGAAAATGAAAGAAAGCTTGGAACTTCTTAGAGACTTGTTAATTTATTGTGACTAAAATGCTGATGGTGATATGAACAATGATGTCCAGGCTGAGGTGGTCTCAGATGGAGATGAGGAACTTATTGGGAACTGGAGTAAGGGCCACTTTTGTTATGCATTAGCAGAGATTGGAGTCATTGTACCTACCCCTGTCCTAGAGATCTGTGGAACTTTGAACTTGAGAGAAATGATTTAACATATCTGGAGGAAGAAATTTCTAAGCAGCAAAGCATTCAAGATGTGGTCTGGCCGCTGCTTTTTTTTTTTAAATATATATATTTTTGCACTTTAGGTTTTGGGGTACACGTAAAGAACATGCAGGATTATTGCATAGGTACATACATGGCAATATAGTTTGCTGCCTCCATCCCCATCACCTATATATGGCATTTTTCCCCATGTTATCCCTCCCCAACTCCGTACCCCTCACTGTCCCCCCCAATCACCTCAACAGACCCCAGTGTGTGATGCTCCCCTCCCTGCGTCCATGTGTTCTCATTGTTCAACACCTGCCTATGAGTGAGAACATGTGGTGTTTGATCTTTTGTTCTTGTGTTAGTTTGCTGACAATGATGGTTTCCAGGTTCATCGATGTCCCTACAAAGGACACAAACTCATCGATTTTTATGGCTGCATAGTATTCTATGGTGTATATGTGCCACATTTTCCTTGTCCAGTCTATCATCAGTGGGCATTTCGGTTTGTTCCAAGTATTTGCTATTGTAAACAGTGCTGCAATGAACATATGTGTGATTGTGTCTTTATAATAGAATGATTTATAATCCTTTGGATATATACCCAGTAATGGAATTGCTGGGTCAAATGGAATTTCTATTTCTAGGTCCTTGAGGAATCGCCACACTGTCTTCCACAATGGTTGAATGAATTTACACTCCCAGCAACAGTGTAAAAGTGTTCCTGTTTCTCCACATCCTCTCCAGCATCTGTTGTCTCCAGATTTTTTTAAATGATCGCCATTCTAACTGGCATGAGATGGTATCTCAATGTAGTTTTGATTTGCATTTCTCTAATGGTTGTCTGGCTACTTCTAAGAGTATATGCCCATATGAGTGTGCAAGAAGATGATCTGAAACTGGAACTTACATTTAAAATGGAAGAAGTGTGTAGAAGTTTGAAAAATTTATGGCCTGGCCATGTGGCAGAAAAGAAAAACCTATTTTCTGGGGAGGAATTCAACCCAGCTACAGAAATTTGCATGAGTAAAGACTGTGTCATAACACAGTCAACCCTCAGTATCTGTGGAAAATTGGTTCCAGGACCCTTCCAGATACCCAAATTCATGGATGCTCACGTACCGTATATTAAATCTCATAGAATATGCATATAAACTATGCACATCCTCCTGTGTTCTTTAAATCATCTCTAGATTATTTATAATGCCTAATGCAATCCTTAACATCACTTCATTCATGTGGAGTCAATGTGGTACTCAGCATGTAGCAAATTTCAGTTTTGCTTTTTGGAAGTTCGTGGTATTTTTTTGAATATTTTCCATCTATAACTAGTTGAATTTATGGATGTGAAACCCACATGTATGTAGGGCTGACTGTATTGAATTTCCATTCAACTTACTGAAGGCAGAAGAATCTTGAATGTATCATTCAATGGCAATGTAGCAATGGCAAAAGCTACTATTCTTAGTGTATTTCCTATACTATACATGTATGAAGTGCTTTACACATTATTTTATCTAATCTTTACAACAATCCTATGACATAAATCTTATTTATTTATTCTGTGGAGATGAGGTCTCATTATATAGCCCAGGCTGGTCTCAAACTCCTGGGCTCAACCTCCCAAAGGGTTGGGATTATAGGTACGAGCCACCACGCCTGACCTGAAATAAATCTTAATACCATTTCCAGATGAAAGAAACTGGGGCCCGGAAAGGTCAAATAACTTGGCCATGGACATACAGCTTAGAAGAGCCATGGTTAATGTTCAAATTAAAGTCTTTCTGACATCACGTCCTAGACTCATTAAACTAGCCATGCCACCCTGAACTTATACCATGAAGATGCTTCCAATTACCAGCTTGCAGTTCTTCATAATATGGAATGTTGATAGCGTATTTTCTTTAAAGTTTGATGATCCAGCAATACTTTTTAAAAATGAAATTCATTGGAGCTAAAGATGCTTTCCTATATCCATTGTATCTTTTTATTGCCACAGTGTAAAAGGTCATACTTAGCTAAACATGGGAAAATATTAGATATGACCTGATTTGCTTAATAAATCCATTTAGTGCTCAGAAGGCACAAAACACACACATACAGAATCCAGCAAGAAAGAATAAAGAGTCCTCAAAAGGGACACATGAAGAGAGTCAAATGTGAACTTTTACAAACGTGATAAACACTTATTAGAAAAACGAAACTTAGACAGATGTGCCCTTAGACTAATGGAGGAAAACTCCTTGAAAAACTCGGTGGTAGGCATGACTGGAAAATAACACCAAAGGAATAAAAAGAATACACAAAAAGGACTAAATAAAATGTTTTGTATGTAAAATGCATGGCATTCCTTAAACACTTAAGAGCCATATGATCTTAATGTGAAAATATCTTCAGATAAGTTGATAAAAGTTCCTTGAAAATTTCAGAGGAAAAAGAGACCTAAAAATGGGAACTTTCTTAAAATGGGCTGAAACTGTCATATCCATTTTGAAATACTTGTTTGATATTAATAATTTTAGGCTAATGTATTATGTGAGGATTGGCTTCAGGTGAATTTATCAGCTTCTTTCTTGCTTTTCAATCTCTTAAATTTGTTCCCTTGTCTCCATTCACATTGCCACTGCCTATGTTAAAAACAGTCATTATTCTTAGAGAAATAGCCTACATGTGGCTTCTTCATCTCTTAGCTCTCGTCCGCATTGTAAACAGAGATTTTTAACAACATAAAAGATTGATAGATTACTACTTTTCTTCAACCCTTGGAGTGGTTTCCCATTACCGTCATGATAAAGTCAGCCTCCTTAGCTCAGCATAAAAATCCTTTTGTGATTTGGAGTATGTGAAAGTTGTCAGAATCAAAATGGAGTCACTTGTGTTAAAAAAAAAACCAAAAAACCAAACTCAGACAAACATAGCCAGGGAAGGCTATGAAGAGAGGGTTCTCACATTTGTATGACTAATAGCAAAACTATCACAAAAGACTGCAAAAATCATAACCTTGCATAAAGGCCACTTCAACCTTATACAAAAAATGTGCAAAGACATCTGCCCAGCAACTGCTTGTCCAACCTCAGACTGGCGTCACCCTTGTTATTGATCCTTTTAGCCAAGGATAGTTATTTCAAAACAGTTATATAATCCTCTTCATTTTTTCTTTAAAACTCTTTGTCTTCCTTTTACCTCCCTGAATACACACATAGTTTACTATGGCACCCATATTTTAATTGCAATGTGTGATTTCTGAAGAAACACCATTTTCTTTTAAAGAGACTCTCTCTGCTTATTATTTACATCAATACATAATTTCCCTTCTCCTGGTCTACCTTTTCCCTATAGGCAGCTTCAGTCCAACCATAAGGGACTGTTACAGACTTTTACTTTCACTGCAAAGATACAGTCAGCCCTCCGTAGCTGTGGGTTCCGCATCCATGGATTCAGCCAGTTGCAGGTTGAAACTATGAGGGAAAAACAATAAAAAAAAATTAAAAGAGAATACAAATAAAACAATATAGTATCACAACTATTTACATTGCATTTACATTGTATTAGGTATTATAGGTAATCTAGAGATGATTTAAAATATGTGGGAGATGTGCGTAGATAATAAATATGCACATTCCATGCCATTTTATAAGGGACTTGACCACTCATGAATTTTCTTATTGGGGTGGGTGGTCCTGGAATCAACTTCCATGGATATTGAGGGATGACTGTACCACATACTTTTGAGGGGGAGATTAAAATTTACCAGATCCTGAATAAGTTACAGCCATGTATTGTAAATGTATCACTAGCCTCTAAGGGTTAAAGACAAAAGTGAACTAAAATTTGACTAGTGTACGGTTCCTGACATAATTATTAATGTCATCTCTATTTTATTCTCAAATGTGTTCTAGTTTGGACAATAAACTAAATGATCATTTTATTAATTGGCTAGAGTATAAACAGCTGTTTTATTACCAGACAACAAAGATCACCAGCTTGCCAGATTCTGATGCTACCCAGCCAACTCTAAATTTGTAGTTTTATTATTCCACCACTTTACTTCAGATACAAAACTTTATGTCAATTAGGAAACAAATCAGAACTCACACGGGCTTAAATAATAATGACACTTTATTGATATGCACAGCTGGAAGTCCCAGACAGTTTTGGTTGCTCTAGCAATTTAATGCTGTATTTAGACCCACTTTATTTCTCTCTCTTTTTTCATTCTTTTCTATATTATATCAGTTTTACCCCAAACTGAGCCTCCCATCTGATAGTAAAAAGGCTGCAGCAATTCTGCACACAAGGTTTCCATTCCATCATTCCAAGCAAGCATCTTGAAATTCACCTTAATAGACTTGCTTAGGTCACATGCCCTCCCTAACCCAACATTCTGGCCAGGATAATGGGATGTGCTGATTGGCTTGAGTATATTGGAGCTTAGTCTTGAAGCTGGAGTGAAGTCAGCCTTTCCCAAAGTACGTGGGCTTTAAGGAGAAACAATCAGGAAAAAGGAAGAAAAAGAATAGATGCTGCATAGAAAACTAGCAAGTTTGCAGTCCAGAACAGAAGCCTTGATGTGCATAGCAACCAAACCCAAGAAATATTAAAGTCAAACTTGAGAGGGGGTTATACTAAAGAACTTATAATTTGCAACTATTTGGGCCAAAGAGAGGAGTTTGGGAGCCCATCGTGGTGAGAAAACATAAAAAGCATTTATTCTGTTTCTAAACCCAAACCAATCTGCATCTTGAACCTGGTGACGGACCTTTTAATTGGCTTTGAACCTTTGCCAAGATAATTATTCTTTGACTACTATTTTTCTTTATCTGCAACTTGGGGTAATTTCCCTATCTTATACAGTTGAATGAGAAACATGGGATTACATACAGAGTGCCCAGCATTGTCACTGGCACAGAGTCTAGAATAAATCTAAGTTACCTGTTAGTTTCTCATCACTAAATTGACTCTGAAATAATCAGCATGAAGACTTTTCCTTTAGTGGTCATTTAGCCCACTGGTCAAACTATGGCACCTTTGAGCCTCTTATAGAGTGGGGAAGCTGCATTGTGAATGCATTGTGAAGTAACTTGGTATCTTACTCTCAGCCTCCTTTCTTTCAATAGTGGGAAAAATATTATTTATTGAAATTTCCAACAAATATAAAAGTATTTTTACAGCAATAATAAACAAACACTGAGTTGCCCCCACATCCTGCTGACCTGGATTCATTTTCCTCTCACCCTGGGAAGCTTCAACTGTTACATTTGGCCCAAGTGTGGATCCTTTCCTGATGTCTCAGGACACTACAGCTATTTATTCATTTCTCATCAAGACCAGAAGCGATTTTGCTCCAGGGGAGCCCATTAGCTCGTTTACATTAAGGATCCAGATTTTCAGCCAAGAATTGCAAGGTGATAAGGTCGGGGAGCATCAGCAAGGTATTTTTTTTACTTAGTTTTGATTCTTGCTTTCAACAACCGGGTTTGACAACATTTATGTTCCTTGCTACCCTTTATCGCCAACCTAACATCACCCGCTTGGTCAGCCTAGCCATGTAGGAAATAGCAGCATAAACAATGCTTCAGTGAACTCCTCCAAGCAGGTAAGACTATGAACAATTCAACAGCTTACAGTGGCCCTGTTTTCCCTGGTGGTCCCACCATGGGTTATAAGTGGCTAAGCTCAGGGGAAGCGCTTTCCTCAGGATAATTTATCTTCCTTCAGCTCCACCGAATTAGCACTTTTTAATTGTTCCCTTGGGTTACAGTGGTTATTAAGTTATAAAAGAAGCACATTGTTACTGAAGGTCAGCAGCAGATAGACATTCTGAAACCCGTGACACTATACAAATAGGGCTCAAATCATTAGGGAAGTTTAGTCTTTGGCTTCATGATTGGGGGGGACATTTATTCATTTTTAATTTTCAAAAATATAAAAATATGTTTATATTTCTTTCTGACATAAGGATCATTAAAATGGATGTTCGCATTTCAAACAATATAGGGAATTATAATGAAAAAAAGCGACAGTAATTTTAAACCCCAACATGCAGAGACAATCACTGCTAACATTTTGCTCTCTTTGCTATATACCTCTTTCTCCCTCTCTCTTTTATTTTGCATAAATGGAATTATATTAGAAATGTAAGCTAACAATCACAGAGTATATCTTCTCTGCCCATATGATCCATATCATCCTTTTCCTGACTATGCAGACTTGTGTTGCATTTGTGTGCTCTACTTTATTTCCCCAGTCTTCTGCTGATGATCACTCAGTTTTTTCCAAATTGTTCCTATTAGCAGTAACACTGCAATGGATGACCTTAAACACTTTTGTGTACCTACCAGCTTACTTCTTTAGGATACATTCCTAAAAGTAGAATTTCTAGGCACATTAGAAGGTTTTGATACTCAAACGTATCACTGATTCTCGAACAATATCACCATGTAATACATATATTTTATAACATGTCAGATTATTTCTCTTATCAAACCCTTCACACATATTCTGGTTGGAATTGTCTTTTTCCCATTTATTTCTTTCATGTCTAGTTCATCATCCTACCCTTCAGGTATCAGTTTAGATGCTACCTCACACCTCATTGTTCTCAATCTTGATGCTTATTCATTTATCCTTTTAAAAAATACATGTATGGATACCTCACCTGCTATATATCAGGCACTGTTAACTGCTAAGTGTTAAGATACAGTGATAGGAAATATCAGAAGAGCTTCTTGCCTTCTTGGAGCTTACAGTGAGGAGAGGGAAGAAGACCTTAAGCAAGTGATCACCCAAAGTAACGTAAATTGCAACGGTGACAATTACAACTGTACAAGAGTGGGAGGTGTCCCATACTATGAGAACTTACTGCTCTAACTTCATTAGATCGAATAGGTAGGACTTCCCTGAAGAGGTGGGACCAGCATCCTGTTTTTTAACTTCATGGCTGTTAGAGTTTGAACTGTTCCCTCCCACCTCAAATTCAGATGTTGAAGTTCTAACATGCAGTACCTCAGAATGTATTTGAAGACAGGACCTTTGAAGAAGTAATGATGGTAAGATAAGCTCATATGAGTGGACCCTAATCCAGTGGACTTCTGTTCTATTAGAAGGCAGGATCAGGATGAGGAAGGAGACCCTTAATGACCCTTAAGCATCTAAGACCACCTCCCCCTTGACTTCCATGTTGCATTTCAATAGCAGAAGTAAAGGCTGGCAGACTGGGTGCCACCTTTAATCGCCCTCCTATAGATGGCAGGCATGGTATGGAGGAATCTTTCTGGAAGGCATTATTTTTACCTACACATGATCAAACCCCCACCTAAGTCAGGTACCACTCGCCTACTCCATGGCCCTAGACCCTTTCACATGTAATTTCTAGAGCTGTAAGCCTTTATAAGGGCAGGGATTTTCTTTGTTAGGGGAGCTCAGCTATTTGGAGCATTCAGACCCCGCTGCCAGCACCTGGCCAAATAAATCACCACTTCCTTCCCAGTTTGGTGTTTGAGAGGTTTGTTTCACGGCCTTTCCTGCTTCAAGGAAAGAGACAACACACAGATAAAGGGACGGCCATGTGAAGATGCAGTGAGAAGGTGGCATCTGCAAACCAAGGAGAGAGGCCTCAGGAAAAACCGAATCTGCTGACACTTTGTTCTTAGACTTCCAGCCTCCAGAATTGTGAGAAAATAATCTTCTATTTGTTTAAGCCACCCAGTCTGTGACACTTTATGACAACCCTGGAAAACCAATACAGTGGCACTCAGACCTTTTAAATTATTTTGTTTAGTTGTTGTTTGACTTGTTTGTCTGTTTTCCTCTATTGGCTTGGAGAACTGAATCTGTTTTCTTCCTTGCATTTCAGCATGTAGCTCAGTGTAAAACACAATATTTGCTCAATAAATATTCATTGCATGTTGACAAAAAACAATAAGTATGTATATCTCATATTATCATTGGGAATTCCTGGTTGAATTCAAAATCGGGTTTTGAATGCCCACTTCCTTCCACAACCCACATGGGCACTGTTCTGCTTGTGAAATCTTGGGGTACGTGCCTCTCTTAGTTATGCTGCCTGAATTTCCTCAAAGTCAAATGAAAATACTCACCTCACACTTTTTCCTGGAGAGGAAACATCTGGATTAATCTCCCTCAGGAGAGGTTATTTATTTCTTTTCCAGTTTTTGCACACAGCACATTCTGCATTTTCTGATTCAACACATTTTTGGATCCATCTACCTTTCTGGTAGATCCCAGTAGACGTGCTGTTTCTTCACTCCTGTCAGCTCCGTTCCCCCATCAGTGCTGTGGTCTGCTCTACTTCTTCCCTCCCCAGGAGTCCACAGGCCACACACTGTGCCTCCAGTTGTCACATCTGCTTTCACCTTGGGGTTCTTTATCTGATGGCTGCTTGCAGTTTTCACAGAGAAAAAGGAAATATTTCCTTTCCCGGTAGGGTACCATTTCTCCCCCTTTCTCTTTCGGAGTATCTTGGACTGGTTAAAAATTTGAATCTTGAAATCTGCCACTTATTAGGAGTGTGAATTCGGGAAATTTCTGCCATCTCTTTAATCTTAAGTTTGCTTCTCTTCATAAGGAAGTGATAATTTTATGAATGAAAAGAGATGGGAAATGCCCAGTAAATTTAACAAATGATGATGATGATGATGGTAATTCTATTTTTGATTTTCCTTTTCAAATAATTTTTATCATGGAAAATTTTCACATCTCTAGTTTACACAGAGAAGTAATATAATAAGTCCCATGTAACTGTCAGTCATAGCTAGACTTCCTTTGCATATACCCTCAGATAATGACATACTTAAGTATCAATAGAAAATTGTTTTCAGCCTCCTTTGGAAGCCCTCTTGTCCTCCAGTTAATCTGCAAAAGCCTTTTTCTACGGCTCTCTAAAACATTTGGATTTGAGATTTTTGTCTTATTTACTTTACCCTTGCACTTGAAATGTAAACACAATAAAACTTGACTGAGATTAACTGGAAGAAAGAGGTTAGATTCTACTTTAGTAAAATCATGCCAGCCATTTAAAGGTGATTGTACTTTTATTATTTTTAAAGTCTTATAGTAATTCAAATTAAACCAACTATTAGAAAGCTGAGATCTTTTGGAATCCATTTTGATGACTATAAAGATATTTATATAAATATCGTAATTGTTTGTAAATATATACCTGTGAAAAGCTTGTTTTTCTTAAATGAGATGTTTAAGTACTTTCCTTAAAATTTATGTTGTAAGGAAATGTTGCTATCTTAAGTTTTCAGAAACACAGAACCGATGAGGTGAATCAAGATAAAATTGCAATTAATTCACTTAACAGTTGTAAAAAGTCATAATAATTTCTACCATCTATTTAGCATCGCCATGTTTCAGAACTTAACATAATCTTATTTCATTAAAATGTTCACAATCATTTTTTGTGGCCATTATCTTGATTTTACAAATGAGGTAGAAGTTAAGTAATTCACCCATGTTTATACAATAACAAGAGGAAGAACTGAAATTTTTTTTTTCTTCATCAAGGTGCATGTCGGTGACAAAGAACTGAAATTTGAACTAGTTTTTGTTGACTTCAAAGTCCACCTCCTTTCTTCTGTGCTTTGTTTCAACCCAAGAGTCGAGACAAACTCACAGGTGGCTATCATCAAACATAGTGAGAGCTCTGGGAGAAATAAGTATAAAGTTTTATGAGATCATAGAGGAAGGCAGCGTGGGGTGCCACTGACTGAACACAGGGATGTGGGTGAAGGCTTCCCAGAGAGGAGCAAACGGGCCTTGAAGGATGATTAGAAAAAATTAAAACAGAGTCTGTTCAGTGAAAAGTAGGCAAGTGTTTTTGTGGGGTCAGAGATGTTCTTCAAAGAAGTACTTAGGGTACAGTCAGTAGAAGCCTGGACTCTGGGGGCTACCAGGTTTGGGTTCAAAACCCAGCTCTGTCACATACAAGCTGGTCAAGTCCTTTAACTTCTATCAACTTAAGTTTTTTCATGTGTAAAATGAAAATGTCTCATAGGCATTATGAGGATTAAGGGAGATGATGTGATGTGTATAAAGCATTTATCATACTGCCTGGCACATTTTGCTGATTACTTCTCAGTATAGAAAAAAAATACAGCGCTTTCTCGTAAATGATCAGGTAAATGATTTTCTTTCTTTATTTCTTTTTTTTTTTTTTTTTTTGTTTTTTTTTTTTGAGACGTAGTTTCGCTCTTGTTACCCAGGCTGGAGTGCAATGGCGCGATCTCGGCTCACCGCAACCTCTGCCTCCTGGGTTCAGGCAATTCTCCTGCCTCAGCCTCCTGAGTAGCTGGGATTACAGGCACGCACCACCATGCCCAGCTAATTTTTTTTTTTAGATTTTTAGTAGAGACGGGGTTTCACCATGTTGACCAGGATGGTCTCGATCTCTTGACCTCGTGATCCACCCGCCTCGGCCTCCCAAAATGCTGGGATTACAGGCTTGAGCCACCACGCCCGGCATGATTTTCTTAAGAATTGGTCATGTTTCTTTGGGTATATACCCAGTAATGGGATTGCTGGGCCAAATGGTATTTCTGGTTCTAGGTTTTTGAGGAATCACCACACTGTCTTCCACAATGATTGAACTAATTTACATTCCCACCAACAGTGTAAAAGCGTTCCTATTTTGCACTAGCCTCGCCTAGTGCAACAGCATCTGTTGTTTCTTGACTTTGTAATAATTGTCATTCTGACCAGTGTAGGATGACATCTCATTGTGGTTTTGATTTACATTTCTCTAATGATCAGTGATGTTGAGTTTTTTTCATATGTTTGTTGGCTGCATAAATGTCCTCTTTTGGGAAGTGTTTGTTCATGTCCTTTGCCCACTTTTTAATGGGCTTGTTTGTTTTTTTCTTGTAAATTTGTTTAAGTTCCTTGTAGACTCTGGATATTAGACTTCTGTTAGATGAACAGATTGCAAAAATTTTCTCCCATTCTGTAGGTTGTCCATTCACTCTGATGATAGTTTCTTTTGCTGTGCAGAACCTCTTTAGTTTAATTAGATCCCATTTGTCAATTTCAGCTTTTGTTGCAATTGCTTTTGATGCTTTTGTCATGAAATACTTGCCTACCCCTATATCCTGAATAGGCATGCCTAGGTGTTGTGTATATTTCCTTCTAGGGATTTTACAGTTTTGAGTTTTACTTTTAAGTCTTTAATTCATCTTGAGTTAATGTTCATATAAGGTACAAGGAAGGGGCCCAGTTCCAATTTTCTGCATATGGCTAGCCAGTTCTTTCAGTACCATTTATTAAATAGGAAGTAATTTTTCTATTGTTCATTTTTGCCAGGTTTATTGAATATCAGATGGTTGTAGATGTGCAGTCTTATTTCTGAGTTCTCTGTTCTGTTCCATTGGCCTATGTGTCTTTTTTTTGTACCAGTATTATGCTGTTTTGGTTACTGTAGCCTTGTAGAATAATTTGAAGTTGGGTCGCATGATGCCTCCAGCTTTGTTCTTTTTGCTTAGGATTGTCTTGGCTATTCAAGTTGCTTTTCAGTTCCATATGAATTTTAAAATAGTTTTTTTCTAATTCTGTGAATAATGTCAATGGTAATTTAATAGCATTGAATCTATAAATTACTTTGGGCAGTATGGCTGTTTTCACGATATTGATTCTTCCTGTCCATGAGTATGGAATGTTTTTCCATTCGTTTATGTCCTCTCTGATTGATTTCCTTGAGCAGTGGTTTGTAGTTCTCCTTGAAGAGCCATTCACTTCCTTTGTTAGCTGTGTTCTTAGGAATTTTATTTTCTTTGTAGCAATTGTAAATGGAAGTTCACTCATGATTTGGCTCTCCACTTGTCTGCTGTTGGTGTACAGGAATGCTTGTGATTTTTGTACATTGATTTTGTATCCTGAGACTTTGATGAAGTTGCTTATTAGCTTAAGAAGGTTTGGGGCTGAGACGATGGGGTTCTCTAGAATAGGATCATGTCATCTACAAACAGAGACAATTTGATTTCCTCTCTTCCTATCTGAATACCCTTTATTTCTTTCTCTTGCCTGATTGCCCTGGCCAAACTTCCAATACTACATTGAATAGAAGTGGTGAGAGATGGCATCCTTGTCTTGTGCTGGTTTTCAAGGGGCATGCTTCCAGCTTTTGCCTATTCAGTGTGATATTGGCTGTGGATTTGTCATAGATGACTCTCATTATAAAATACTCTTCTCAATGTGCATTATACAATATACCTTTGTAACAAATCTGCACATGTACCCCTGATTTTAAAATAAAAGTTTAAAAAAGTTAAATGAAAGTTGAAAGTAAAATAAAAGTTAAAAAAACATGTCAATATTTATCTACTGAATTTCTTTCTTTCTTTTTTTTTAATGTTTTACCAGCATAGCATGGGGTAACAGTTAATGTTTTTTTTTTCTTTTTTTAAAAATTTATTTATTTTATTGCATTTTAGGTTTTGGGGTACATGTAAAGAACATGCAAGATTGTTACATAGGTACACACATGGCAGTGTGGTTTGATGCCTTCCTTCCCCTCACCTGTATCTGTCATTTCTCCCCATGCTATCTCTTCCCACCTCCCCACCCCCCGTCCCTCTCCCATTTCCCCCCAACGGACCCCAGTGTGTAGTGCTCCCCTCCCCGTGTCCATGTGTTCTCAGTGTTCAACACCCGCCTATGAGTGAGAATATGCGGTGTTTGATTTTCTGCTCTTGTGTCAGTTTGCTGAGAATTATGGTTTCCAGGTTCATCCATGTCCCTACAAAGGACGCGAACTGATCGTTTTTGATGGCTGCGTAGTATTCCATGGTGTATATGTACCACATTTTCCCTATTCAGTCTATCATCGTTGGGCATTTGGGTTGGTTCCAGGTCTTTGCTATTGTAAACAGTGCTGCAAGGAACATTCGTGTGCATGTGTCCTTATAGTAGAATGATTTGTAATCCTTTGGATATATACCCAGTAATGGGATTGCTAGGTCAAATGGGATTTCTATTTTTAAGTCCTTGAAAAATCGCCACACTGTCTTCCACAATGGTTGAATTAATTTACATTCCCACCAACAGTGTAAAAGTGTTCCTATTTCTCCACATCCTCTCCAGCATCTGTTGTTTCCAGATTTTTTAATGATCGCCATTCTAACTGGTGTGAGATGGTATCTCAATGTGGTTTTGATTTGCATTTCTCTGATGACCAGTGATGATGAGCATTTTTTCATATGTTTGTTGACCTCCTGTATGTCTTCTTTTGTAAAGTATCTGTTCATATCCTTTGCCCATTTTTGAATGGGCTTGTTTGTTTTTTTCTTGTAGATCTGTTTTAGTTCTTTGTAAATTCTGGATATCAGCCCCTTGTCAGATGGATAGACTGCAAAAATTTTTTCCCATTCTGTTGGTTGCCGATTCACTCTACTGACTGTTTCTTTTGCCGTGCAGAAGCTGTGGAGTTTGATTAGGTCCCATTTGTCTATTTTGGCTTTTGCTGACATTGCTTTTGGCGTTTTGGTCATGAAGTCCTTGCCTACGCCTATGTCCTGAATGGTTTTGCCTAGATTTTCTTCTAGGGTTTTTATGGTGTTAGGTCTGATGTTTAAGTCTTTAATCCATCAGGAGTTAATTTTGGTGTAAGGTGTCAGGAAGGGGTCCTGTTTCTACTTTCTGCACATGGCTAGCCTGTTTTCCCAACACCGTTTATTAAACAGGGAATCCTTTCCCCATTGCTTGTTTTTGTCAGGTTTGTTGAAGATCAGATGGTTGTGGGTATATTGTATTTCCTCTGAGGCCTCTGTTCTGTTCCATTGGTCTATATCTCTGTTTTGGTATCAGTACCATGCTGTTTTGATTACTGTAGCCTTATAGTATAGTTTGAAGTCCAGTAGTGTGATGCCTCCTGCTTTGTTCTTTTTGCTTAGAATTGACTTGGCTATGCGAGCTCTCTTTTGGTTCCATATGAAGTTTAAGGTGTTTTTTCCAGTTCTGTGAAGAAGGTCATTAGTAGCTTGATGGGAATAGTGTTGAATCTGTAAATTACTTTGGGCAGTATGGCCATTTTAGAAATATTGATTCTTCCTAACCATGAACATGGAATGTTTCTCCATCTGTTTGTGTCCTCTCTTATTTCGTTGAGCAATAGCTTGTAGTTCTCCTTGAAGAGGTCCTTTACATTCCTTGTTAGTTGTATTCCTAGGTATTTTATTCTCTTTGTAGCAATTGTGAATGGCAGTTCGTTCTTGATTTGGCTCTCTTGAAGTCTGTTACTGGTGTATAGGAATGCTTGTGATTTTTGCACGTTGATTTTGTATCCTGAGACTTTGCTGAAGTTGTTTATCAGTTTCAGGAGATTTTGGGCTGAGATGATGGGGTCTTCTAGATATACAATCATGTCATCTGCAAATAGAGACAATTTGATTTCCTCCTTTCCAATTTGGATACCCTTTATTTCTTTTTCTTGCCTGATTGCTCTGGCTAAAACTTCCAGTACTATATTGAATAGGAGTGGTGAGAGAGGGCATCCTTGTCTAGTGCCAGATTTCAAAGGGAATGCTTCCAGTTTTTGCCCATTCAGTATGATATTGGCTGTGGGTTTGTCGTAAATAGCTTTTATTGTTTTGAGATACGTTCCGTCAATACCTAGTTTATTGAGGGTTTTTAGCATAAAGGGCTGTTGAATTTTGTCAAAAGCCTTCTCTGCATCAATTGAGATAATCATGTGGTTTTTGTCTTTGGTTCTGTTTATGTGGTGAATTACGTTTATGGACTTGCATATGTTGAACCAGCCTTGCATCCCCGGGATGAATCCTACTTGATCATGGTGGATGAGCTTTTTGATGTGCTGTTGCAATCGGTTTGCCAGTATTTTATTGAAGATTTTTGCATCTATGTTCATCATGGATATTGGCCTGAAATTTTCTTTTCTTGTTGGGTCTTTGCCGGATTTTGGTATCAGGATGATGTTTGTCTCATAAAATGATTTGGGAAGGATTCCCTCTTTTTGGATTGTCTGGAATAGTTTCAGAAGGAATGGTATCAGCTCCTCTTTGTATGTCTGGTAGAATTCGGCTGTGAACCCATCTGGACCTGGGCTTTTTATGGGTGGTAGGCTCTGTATTGCTGCCTCGACTTCAGACCATGTTATTGGTCTATTCAGGGTTTCGGCTTCTTCCGAGTTTAGGCTTGGGAGGATGCAGGTGTCCAGGAATTTATCAATTTCTTCCAGGTTTACTAGTTTATGTGCATAGAGTTGTTTGTAATAATCTCTGATGATGGTTTGGATTTTTGTGGAATCTGTGGTGATATCCCCTTTATTGTTTTTTATTGCATCAATTTGGTTATTCTCTCTTTTATTTTTAATTAATCTGGCTAGTGGTCTGTCTATTTTGTTGATCTTTTCAAAAAACCAGCTCCTGGATTTATTGATTTTTTGAAGAGTTTTTTGTGTCTCTATTTCCTTCAGTTCTGCTCTGATCTTAGTTATTTCCTGTCTTCTGTGAGGTTTTGAGTTTTTTTGATCTTGCTCCTCTAGCTCTTTCAATTTTGATGACAGGGTGTCAATTTTAGATCTCTCCTTTCTTCTCATGTGGGCACTCATTGCTATATATTTTCCTCTAGAGACTGCTTTAAATATGTCCCAGAGATTCTGGTATGTTGTGTCTTCATTCTCATTGGTTTCAAAGAACATCTTTATTTCTGCCTTCGTTTCATTGTTTATACAGTCAATATTCAAGAGCAAGTTGTTCAGTTTCCATGAAGCTGTGCGGTTCTGAGTTAGTTTCTGCATTCTGAGTTCTAACTTGATTGCACTGTGGTCTGAGAGACTGTTATGATTTCCGTTCTTTTGCATTTGCTGAGGAGTGATTTATTTTCAATTATGTGGTCAATTTTAGAGTAGGTGTGATGTGGTGCTGAGAAGAATGTATATTCTGTGGATTTGGGGTGGAGAGTTCTGTAAATGTCTATTAGGTTTGCTTGTTCCAGGTCTGAGTTCAGGTCCTGGATATCCTTGTTGTTTTTCTGTCTGGTTTGTCTGTCTAATATTGACAATGGGGTGTTAAAGTCTCCCATTATTATTGTGTGGGAGTCTAAGTCTCTTTGTAAGTCATTAAGAACTTGCTTTATGTATCTGGGTGCTCCTGTATTGGGTGCGTATGTATTTAGGATTGTTAGCTCTTCTTGTTGCAGTGATCCTTTTACCATTATGTAATGTCCTTCTTTGTCCCTTTTGATCTTTGTTCCTTTAAAGTCTGTTTTATCAGAGATGAGAATTGCAACTCCTGCTTTTTATTTGCTCTCCATTTGCTTTGTTGATCTTCCTCCATCCCTTTATTTTGAGCCTCTGTGTATCCTTGCATGTAAGATGGGTTTCCTGGATACAGCACACTGATGGGTTTTGGCTTTTTATCCAATTTGACAGTCTGTGTCTTTTGATTGGGGCATTTAGTCCATTTACATTTAGGGATAGTATTGTTATGTGTGAATTTGATACTGTCATTTTGAGGCTACCTGGCTGTTTTGTTGGTTAGTTGATGCAGATTCTTGATTGTGTTGATGCTCTTTTACCATTTGGTGTGTTTTTGGAGTGGCTGGTACTGGTTGTTCCTTTATATGTGTAGAGCCTCTTTCAGGAGTTCTTGTAGAGCAGGTTTGGTCATGATGAAATCTCTGAGTGCTTGCTTGTTCACAAAGGATTTTATTTTTCCTTCACTTATGAAGCTTAATTTGGCTGGATAGGAGATTCTGGGTTGAAAGTTCTTTTCTTAAGGATGTTGAATATTGGCCCTTAATCTCTTCTGGCTTGTAGGGTTTCTGCTGAGAGATCTGCTGTGAGTCTAATGGGCTTCCCTTTGTGGGTAACCTGACCTTTCTCTCTGGCTGCCCTTAGCATTTCCTCTTTCATTTCAACCCTGGTGAATCTGATGATTATGTGCCTTGGGGTTGCTCTTCTTGAGGAATATCTGCGGTGTTCTCTGTATTTCCTGTATTTGAATATTGGTCTGCCTTGCTAGGTTGGGGAAGTTTTCCTGGATAATATCCTGAAGAGTATTTTCCAGCTTGTATTCATTCTCTTCATCACATTCAGGTACACCTATCATATGTAGATGAGGTCCTTTCACATAGTCCCACATTTCTTGAAGATTTTGTTCATTCCTTTTTGCGCTTTTTTCTCTGTTCTTGCCTTCTCTTTTTATTTCATTGAGTTGATCTTTGACCTCTCATATCTTTTCTTCTGCTTGGTCAATTCGGCTGTTGAAGCTTGTACATGCTTCACGAAGTTCTCGTGTTGTATTTTTCAGCTCCATCAATTCACTTATATTCCTCTCTATGCTGTCCATTTTCGTTAGCATTTCGTCCAATCTTTTTTCAAGGTTCCTAGTTTCTTTGCATTGGGTTAGAACATGTTCTTTTAGCTCACTGTAGTTTCTTACTACCCACCTTCTGAAGTCTGATTCTGTCATTTCATCACCCTCCTTCTCCATCTGGTCTGGTTCCCTTGCTGGTGAGGAGTTGTGATCCCTTTTAGGACGAGAGGTGTTCTGGTTTCGGGAGTTTTCATCCTTTTTGTGCTGGTTTCTTCCCATTTTTGTGGGTTTATCCACCTGTTGTCTTTGTAGTTACTGTCTTTCACATTGGGTCTCTGAGTGAGCTTCTAGTTCGTGGATGCTGAAGTTACTTCTTTTTTTTTTTTTTAAGCTTTCCTTCTAACAGTCTGGCCCCTCTGCTGTAAGACTGCTGAGGTCCTCTCCAGGCCCTGCTTGCCTGGGGATCACCTGCAGCAGCTGCAGAACAGTAAGGGTTGCTACCAGTTTCCTCTTCCACTATCTTTGTCCCAGAAGGATGCTCACCAACTGTCAGTCCGTTCTCTCCTTTATGAGGTGACTCTTTGGATCTATGGGGGTCAGGGAGCTACTTGAGGAGACAGTCTATCTTTTATTGGGGCTTAAGTTCTGAGCTGTGAGCTCCGTTGTTCGTTCAGAGCTGCTGGGCAGGTACGTTTAGGTCTGCTGCAGCTGAACTCACAAAGCACTTTTTGTTCCCAGGTGCTCTGTCCCAGGGAGTTGGAGCTTTATGAGTTTCTGTTGCACTACTGCCTTTTTTGATTTTTCTTTCACGTCTGACCCACCCAGCTAGCAGCACGCCTAGCCACTGCCTGCCCACAGAGGCTTTGCTGAGCTGCTGTGGGCTCCGTCCAGCTGCCCTGTGCTCTTCCCTGCAGTCCTGTTTATATGGGTGTAGTTAGAACTGTTTTGGCAACGGTGGCCCCGCCTCTGTTATGGCAGACTCTCTCTGTTGTGGCAGGTTGCCTTGGCAACGGCAGCCTGCCTCCATAGTGGTGGAGAGTCTCAGTAATGGCGGAAGCCCCTCCCCCACCGAGGGCTCCCAGACCAGTGGCTGTAGTACGGAGAACCTCCGCAACAGGGCATGGTCACAGCAGCCACGTGGCCGAATCAGCCCCATGGGGGCCAAAACAGGCGCACCGGCCGGGACTGCGGCACTGGCGACCCCTCTGCCTGGGTATCTCCTGGTCTGTGGGCAATAAAAATTCGTCTGGAAATGTGGCGTCCACTTACCCTCTGCACTTTCACTGGGAGCTGAAGTCCTGAGCTGTTCTTAGGCGGCCATCTTCCCAGCGGTCCCCTATCTACTGAATTTCTTCTTTGGGTGTATCATACTCAAAACCCATTTCAGATGTAAGGTGGTGATGGAGGTTCAAGTAACTTCCTTAAGTTCATGTGGAAGACTAAATTCTTGGGAATGGGCATGGAAATTTGAAAATGAAGACTGAGAGTATTTGAACCTTCTATCATTAATAAAGTACTGCAAAGTGACAAAAAAAAAAAAAAGAAAAAGAAAAAAAGATTTGGTCATGATCTTAAAACACATCCTGTTTAATATACTTCTGTCTGTTCCATCCATCTTTAAAATGTTGTTGGTTTTCCCATCCAGACCTTTGTTGGCAGCAGAGTCCGTCGAGAGGACATGTGATCTTTTTTTCTTCTTCTAGAATTCCTCCAGACCACTGCCTTTTTGCTGTCTCAGAGAAGAAGCTTTTCATTCTTGACTTCCCTAGTCCCCTGACCCTCCCACCCTAAGCTATTCTTAATATGCTTCTGTGGTTCAAGCTTGGTGTCCCTCTGACTTGATGTTTGACATTTCCCCTCTGTGGCTGTGCACTAGATACCTGGCTGTGCAGCATGCTTCCATCACAACCGCGCTACTAGGAGTGGGGATCAGACAACCTCAAAGCAATGCTGGGAGAGAATTCTGGCCTCAGGTTTCCTCTGAGCACTTGCTTATTATATTTCCTTTTCTTACGTATTTTTTTTTTCTAACCTTTCTCTCTCCTTTTCCGCAGCCCAGAAACATAATCTAGTCAAGTTTTAGAAAATTGTCCTTTGACCCTCCCTGTGCCACTGCTAGGTACCTTTAATAAACTCTCTTTTCTTTCACATAAAATACCTACAAAGCCATGGTCTACAATTGCTGGCACAACTTACCATTCACTTGTTAATCTTTGTAATAAATGTTATTCTTTACATCTGCCGGAATACTCCATCACCACCTCTTCCCTTCTTCACTCTCCTTGACACCTATATATCATGTATTTAGCTTTCAAGATTCTGTCAAGTACTATCCTCTTTATGAATTATTTCCTAAACTTATACAGATGGAATTGTGAAATATTCTCACCAGAACTTGGATCAATGATAGTACACAAATTTGAATTTGAATGCCACCTTTAAGCAATTGTTTGTGGCTCAGTGTTAGAGTAATGTGTTGAGAAGGATTCTGAGGTCACATCTGGGACCTCTTGGGAGGAATATTATGATCAATTAGTAAAATCTTTTCTGGAACAGGAGGTGGAAGGTTAGTATGTGAACCACACGTTAACTATTTCTGTTTTTCATAAAGAGAACTCGTTATAGCAACTATGTAACATTAGTTGTACTCATTTGTTATGTATCTAATTATTTAACTGACAATAATCATATGCATTTGTGGGGTACAATGTGGTGTTTTGATCACTGTAAAAAGATTACATAAAACTCATTAACATATCTGTCACCTCACCAACCTATCATTTGCAGGTTTACCTTGTTATACAGATGTGCGTCCCAGAGTAGGCCTCTGGTTTTTCCACCTGAGCAACACACATAACTTTTTAGCTTTTCATAACCCTTCAGCTTTTGCTGAGTGAGTGAATGCTTTCGTGCCTCTGATTTTCTTGAGGTAAGTTTCTCTTCCTCTGTCTTTAGTTTGCATAATCTCAAGTGTTGACGCCACCTACAGATGTGGTTGTCAAACCATTTTTACTGAAGAAACCATACCCAAATGAAATCTCACTCAGGAGCCACACCGTAAAACACAAAAAGAGTTCTTGTTTTGGTTGAAGGAGTTGAAAGATGGCCCCAAGTCTTGCCATCTTGGGCTCCTAACACCTGTGGCCTCCTGAACTGCCTGGCATCAGAGCAGTGGTTTTTAAAGAGTGGTCTGCGGACCCAGCAACATCAGCAGCAGCATCGCCTGATACTGTGGAACTTGTTGGAAGTGCAAAGTCTTTTCTCTACCCTAGATCTACTAATTCAGAATCTCTGGGAGTGGGGACGTTGAAAGAATCAGCTCCACCAAATGAGTGCCAGAAACCTGTGATAAATGCCTTCCATTGCATGGAAAGTGCAGGACAATTGTCTGAGTGGCCTTAGATAGACCCAGTTCTCCTACCTTTTTTTTTTGCTTGTAGTTTTTGAAAGTAACCTTAGAAGACTGAGATAGGGAGGAACTGCCTGAAAAGTCCTGGGCCTTATTCTTTTCCCTCCTAGGGAGTGTATCATCTTGAGTTAGGGAGAAACTGCCCAGGTAAGCCCCAGCTTTGTTCTTCCTCCCCCTGGAAGCAGGATATCCTTCCGAGCTTTGCCCAGTGAGTCCTTTGGCCCTGAGATATCTAACTAGGGTGGGCTGCTTTTCCAGGTGCTTTGGCTGTATTGCAAGTGGGGCACATGCTGTTGAGACTCCCCTTGCCCTGAGCAGCTTTCTTGAGCCATGGGGACCTGCTCACCGTATATTTTAAGTTTCTTTTGTTCCTTGCTGCTTATCTATAAATAATACATCTGCTTCATGTAACATGTTGCATGTAAGTATGTTCTGTCTTCCAGGACTCACTCAAAGTGGCAGCCAATGCATACTGAAACTGCTCCAAAGAAATGAGATAGGGAGCTTACTTGAGGCCACAATGAGCTCAAGCCAGTAGGATATAAAAAGTTTGCTTGGGGTCATGATGAGTCCAAGCCAGTATCCAAATCATTCAATGAGGTGTATGGTCTTGGCGTAACTTGACTGATAACCTGGACACCAGGTAGATTATGGGTCTACAAAAATTTAGAAGGAGCCAAGTAATGAGTGTCAATTTAAAGTTTTAAAAAAATGTGGAAATAAATCTCTTTGAGATCACTCTCCATATATTGGATTGACTTCTGAGATAGCTTCTCTTCAGAAAAAGCTAAAGATAATGGAACTTGGCTAATGCCTGCATTCAGAACTTCCTCCAAGATTCCATACTTGTAAACTTTGTCACAGGTGAGGTTTACTGTATGGTGTCAGAAGTGACAACCATTCCACTGGAGTTCAGAGAGCCTTCTTGTCTCACTGGAGATAAACTTTTTCAAAAGTCAGTGATGGGTGTGATAATGCATATACATTTGTACATTTTCTGCCTGGGAAGAATGATGGGCTAGTGCCTGTATTCATTTGTACCACCAGTGCATTCTTTATTCCCATGGATGTCTTCATTCTTAGATCCAGAACTGATAGTTACTATGAGCATCTGCTAAAGTAGTAGATCCAAGCAAGAAGGAAAAACATTTCAGTTGTTAGAAGACTGTGTTGAAGTCATAGAAGGAATTAAAAAAGCACTTGCTTCAGCAGTCTGAGCCCACCAAGTTGACTTTCATGCAAGAAGCTGTCAATGGCAATTTTGGAACTAAGGTAGGTTGATTAGTGTGTTTTTTGCCTGAGACTCTGGTTTGGGTGTACCCTGTGGGTGGCCCAGTGTCTACATGGAATTAGTTAAAGCTTTTAAGATGTGTTACCAGTGGTATCATCACTTTAATACTGGGCCGAGCCTAAAAGTTGTGTACTTCAATGTTAATTCCAAAGGTCACCATAGGGATACAGGAGTCTGGCTGGAAGACAATCTCAGTCAGCTATGCCGAGAAATAATGGAAAGCCTGTTATATCTGTACCAGTTCAGTTGGGACAAAAATTTCTGAGGCTGGGGATCTTGCAGTGCTTCAACAAATATACTTCCATCCATTCAGATGACTGTTCTTCCAATGATAATCTTCATAATCCAAACTTAAGTGACCAGATGGAAAATTTCTTTTGGTGAGAAACTCAGAAGTATGTTTATCTTCTCTTTTCTAATGACATGTATCTCTTTGACCTTGAAAAATATGTGTATTTAATAAAGAGTGTCATTCATGCCCATCTGGATGTTAACTTAAAATGATTGGGAAAAAAATGTAAGTAGCAGTGTGACAACTCCCAATCATTCAACTTTCCTACATTGGACATTGTATATAATAGACTTTTTATTTTCTGAACGTCATAGATTGGCAAGCCAACTGATTATGGATACAGTTAGCTTCCTTTGCTTGGCTATTGTTAGCCAGAGAAGTTCCAATTCTGGGCTGGAAATGGCAAGTCCAGTGGGACAGGTGGGGTCCAGGACACCTTGGAAGGCCAGGTGCCTACAGCTTTTTGGGGCAGGTGCTGGCTGGCTTTGAATTTATCCTCATTATGTAAGGTGGTAATTCAGGCTGGCTTTAGGACTTGTTTCTGTGTCTATGCTTTCTAAATTAGGACCACTGTGAGAAAGAAGAAAGAATAAAGTCAGCAAAATTTTGATTCATGGGGAAAAGAAACCAAATTAAAAGAATCTACTAACAGCACAAAATCCTGCCAAACAGCCTGATTTGTGTTTTCAATTAGCTCCTTTGAGAGGAGGCTGCATTGCTTTGGAAGAAGAGAGAGGCTTATAGCTCGTTACAGAGTTGTGGGACCCTGGCAACAGAAACGAATGGGGAAGGCAGGGATAGACTAAATATGCCCTGCGGAAGGACATGGCTTCTGATGAGCTTGGTCAGCTTATGATTTAAAAGAATTTTAAGGAAAAAATAATTGGTTGCAATTCTGATGACATTTGCTAGTGTCATTCTCACTTTTAATTGAGTTATCATACTGTGCCCAGTGAAGTTTTAACAAAGCAAAGCATGGCAAATTTGTAGACCCAGCAGGTTGCTTACTGGGGCTGCACAGCCTGGCCTTTGAAATGAGTATGTAATGATGGGCTATCAACTTTACATTTACCCTCCAGCTGAGATCTTTCAGCTGTTTGGAAGAGCTAAGCCAGGTGACTATAGACAATAAAGGAACAACCTATAATCCCATGCAGATTAATAGTGAAAAAGAGGTTTGATAATGACGTTTTTTTCGGGTTGGAGAGGTACTGTCCTAGAACAGCAGAGAAGCCTTGTGGGACAATAAATAAGAGCTCAGATTCTGGAGTTGGTGAGACCAGGTGTGACAATTTAAATTATTGTTTCACAAATATTTTTCCTCTCCTTCCACTTTAGAGTAGTATATTTCCCACTTCCACACCGATATTGGGCTTTGCCATGTGACCTACTTCGGGATATTAGCTAAAGTAATGGGAACAGAAGCTTGAAATATGGTTGGGTGATTGGGCCTGTTCCTGTGTGCATTGATTGTTTACCACAGAAAGACCATGCCCCGGGTGACCTGAAATTTGGAGTAATACATGTGAGGCAGAGCTGCAATCTGCCACCTGAGGCAAAGCCACCCAACCTAGAATAGCCTAGATCAGATGAATCACAATTGACTTGCAGATGCCTGAGCATGCAAATAAATACTGTTGTAAGGCACTGAATATGGGGTAGTTTGTTATGTAGCTAGCATACAGAGCTGTATACAAGTACATTCTTGGTTGCTGTGATGGTTAATATTGAGCATCAACTTGATTGGGTTGAAAGATGTAATGTATTGCTCCTGGGTGTGTCTGTGAGGGTGTTGCCAAAGGAGATTAATATTTGAGTCAGTGGACTGGGAAAAGCAGACCCAACCTCAATCTAGGTGGGCACCATCTAATCTGCTGCCAGTGCAGCCAGAATAAAAGCAGGCAGAAAAACATGGAAAGACTAGACTGGTTTAGTCTTCTGGTCTCCATCTTTCTCCCATGCTGGATGGTTCCTGCTCTTGAACATCAGACTCCAAGTTCTTCAGCTTTGGGACTTGGACTGGCTTCTTTGCTCCTCAGCTTGGAGATGGCCTATTGTGGGACCTCACCTTGTGATTGTGTGAGTCAGTACTCCTTAATAAACTCCCCTTTATGTATACATATATTCTTCCAGTTCTGTCCCTCTAGAGAATCCTGACTAATACAGTTGCCTTCTAGTTGCATAATTTTGGCAATATACCACTGTAGTTAGGCCTTAACTGCCTTACCTAAAAATGGGCATTTTCATAACTATAACACAAATAAATGTTAAATGAACTAATACATGTAAGTGTGTCTCCTTATACCTTGTACTCAATAAGAATTAGTTATAATTTAAGGCTTTTTATAGTTTCAGTGTTTGAGTTCCTCCAAAACTCATGTTGAAACTTAATCACCAATATGATAGTATGAAGAGGGGCCTTTAGGAGGTGATTGAATCATCCTTGCAGACGGCTCATTAATGGAATTAATAGCCTTATAAAACAGGAGTGAGGGAGCTGTTTGTCCCTTTTGTCCCTCCCACCATGTGAGGATGCAGCAAGAAGGCATAAGTCCTCACTAGATGCAGAATCTGCTAGTGCTTTGATCTTGGACTTCCCATCCTCTGGAACTGTAAGAAACAAATTTCTGTACTTATAAGTTACTCAGTCTAAGGTATTGTTACCATTGCAGCAGAAATGGGCTAAAAGCTATAAATATGGCAGTGATAGCTACAATTTATTGAGAACTTACTACTCTGTACCTTAGAGCTGATACAGATATTTTGCTTATGTTATCTTGATTGACATCACAACTCCAATAAGTTATTAATACAATATTATGTAGAATGTTGTATGTTCATGCATATTTCACAAATGAATGTGCTTTACAAATGAATGCTCGAGAGGTTAAGTAACATGTACAAATAGTACAGATAGTAAGTGGCAGAGCTGAAGTATTTTCCTAGTCTGCTTTATCCTGTGGTTTATGTTCTTTCCAGTATGCTAGACTGTTTCACTCACCTTTATGACTACAACTAATGTTAGTATAGTGTGCTGCGGTTAATTAAATACTTGCACATTGTCATATTTGATCTTTTCAGTAACAAAGATGGATATGCAGTAGTGTGTTCCACAGGATTTTTTTTTTCTTTTTTTCTGGCTTTCAGGAGAATTGTCTTGGAATCGCAGAAGGCAAATCTCCCTTCATTCGGAAGAATTGGTGTGGTCACCTTAAAATCACCTGAAAAGCTAGCTTCACTGGCCCTGAACCACACTTAACCTTCTAAGGGAACATCCCCTAGAAGGTTAAGTGTGGTTCAGGGCCAGTGAAGCTAGCTTTTCTTAGAATGGTGGGATTTTTCCTTCTCAAGTCCTTGGGTATCCACTCTTAGAAGAGTAGAAAACTCCTCCACCCACCCTATTCTGAAGGGAAGAGGCTATAATCAGACTTTCTTTCAGTTTTTATGGCATCAGTGGAAATGTGACTTCATTACCTAGTCTGGAAAGAAAGTGGTGGATGGTTCCGGGCGTGCAAGGAGGAGGACAAAAAACCAAGAGTGATCATGTTGCTGGGGCCAGATGGTGTCCTGGATAGTGGCTGTCACAGAGATCATCAGATCTATAACTGGCAGAAGTCCAACTTTGGGGTCTTGTTGGCTGTGCCTGGCTCTAAAGGACTGGGACTCACCTTTCTCAAAGAATTGTGGCAGCTGTTCTGGGATCTGGAGCAGTGAAATAACACAGAAGCAGATCCACAGCAACTTTGATAAAGAACCAGGTCCAACAGAGAAAGGATAGCAGGCCTATTGTCCGATCAGAAATGCCGTTTTTCCCACTCCAGGGTGAGAAAGACCCTTTTTATGGGCCTCAGAATCCCTTGAGTTTCTTGGATAATTTATGGGAATAAGAATACTCAAGAGCTTGGGTAAATTCTACTACCAATAAAGCTAATAAAAGTGATGTGACTATATTTGTATCTCCAGTACCTACCTATTATTTACAGCTGCAGAATGCAAAGCTTGGAGACATGCCACGGGGTTACATTAAGAAGTGATGGCTCCAGAACGGAGATTCTGGTCTTTGATTGTGCTTCTTGCAGCAACTGCCTGGTTCCCTTAAACTACCCGATGGAGTAGTTCGGTAGATGGAGTTTTCAACCTGAGTATGAGAGGAACGCTGGCAAATGCAGCAGCTCAGGAGTCATCGGCAGCATCTCTGGCCTGCCTTTCAGCTCTTAGCCACAGTCTGCCGTCATGTTGACTGGAAGGAGAGGCTACAGGGCAATAGGAAGAAGAGAGCAACTGTGAGATCTGCCAGAAAATTATGCCTCCCTGAGACACAGAGGGAGGATTCTGGATGGATTTCACTTTTGTCTCACCTAGGTAACAGGAGAACTGAATCCTTGAACAATTGTCATGCTATTAATTTTCCACCTATAATGATGTTAAAGAACGTAACAGATGAGTGCACTGCCTCCCCTGGGGATATTTATAATTCAATGTAAACATAGCATGGTAAGCTAAAGAGAGTAGTGAAAGTAAAATTTTAGGCCGTTGGGAATGTCTACTTCATCTGTACTGAAAAAGACTGTATTTACCAATACCCTCACTGGCACATGTTTTAAATCTGAGAGTTAATTTAATTGAAGCATTTAAAAAGACATAAGGTTCAATTATATGTAGTTAGGCATTTAACAAATAGCCTTTACTTAAAATGATACATTACACAGAATCATCAGTGTTCCAAAAATCTTGGCTACATGGTTTCCTGCTGGTTTTTCTTTTAACAGTTTACTTATATATTTTTTTCTCATATACTCTATATACTAATGCTAACTGCTGAATGTGTTCTGGCTGAGAACATTTAAAACCGTTAATTAATTCAACACATATTTATTGCATACCCACTGTGCTCCAGGCACAGTTCAATGTGCTGGGAATTCAGTGATGAACTGTTTGGCTTGAGCTAGGCGATTATCATTAAGACATTGAGATGGACACTGTTAGTTACTTAGCCAGCTCAGTTTTCTCTATTTCCATTCTATCCTAATGGAAGCTACCCTTTCCCCATACAGCTACATGCCTCAAAGAAAGCTGATACTACCTGCAAGGATGGGCCTATCTAAGGATAATATCCTTTCCTTTTTCGGTGATTGGATCAAAATGGTCATGTGTCTAATTCTATCCAGTGGGATAGAGGTGGCCTTTGGGCAGGTGTGGCTGGGTATTAATCCCAGAGAAATGACCAGAACTTCATCTTTTCCCAGGTCCGCTGTTGATGAGCACCCCTAGCTGTACTGCTGGGGGTGATAGGATCTTTTGCCAATGTCTTGTGCTTCAGCCTTGGGAGCAGCAGCCAGACACAGGTATGGCTGGGAGGAGACTGGGTCTTCAGAGATGTGGGTCTTCAGGGGCTGTTGAGCTCTTGGACGGGTTGCAAGCTGGTGGGGGCTGGGCTGTCAATATGCTGCCTTGTTGTAAGTGCTTAGGGCTTGGGGGAGATGTGAGACCCAGCTGAGCTCACTTTCTAGAGCAATGCCTTCGTGCAGTCCCCAGGGAGCTTCCTCTCTCTGTTAGTCTGGGGTCTACAGTACTCTAGGGACTTTCCTTTGGTTAGGCTGTATGTGTCTGTAGTGAGAATGTGCACCATTTGGGGCAAGTCACTTACCCTTACCCTATATTTGGCAGCCGTTACAGGTTTCCAGTAAATCCTAGCTGAGCAGTGTGCCTTGATTCTCTCTTTTTCCTTGTTTTAGGGGTTGTATGTGAAGGGTTATTTTATGCTTGCATGGGATATCTGGTTTTGAATTTCTGCTGGTTTAGCTTACGGATTATTTTGTACCCTTCATGTTGCCTCTTGTTTGCTCTGTATTGACCCAGAAAGGACTGTTAGTCTTTTATATTCTATAAACTCCTTACCAAGCAATGTTTATGTTTAACTGACTTATACATTGAGGAAGCATGGGAGATTTAGCAAAACAACTTCAAGGAGAATTGGTTCCTCTGTTTGTAGTACATTTGATATTTCCCCTCACAGGGGTTCTTTCTCCCTCATTGGCCATTGTACTTTACTTGGTCTTCATGTTCACACATTTCCTTAGCTCCCCTCTACCTTATCTGTCCCTTCATTTGCCTCTTAATTCTCTCAAGAATAGAAAACAAATGCCTTTTATTACCTTATGGTTTTCTTCTTTGTTCCCTTAGCTATGGCTCTCAACCACACTCCCAGGACTTTACCTTCAGTCCCAAAAACTTTGCGCGGTATTTTTCCAACAAGGTCAGTTCTCTTCCTAAGAAAAATTCTGCTATCAGATTTTAAGACAATTCATCCTTACATAAATGGTACATATATCTTCCTTATTAAGAAATGACTGTGTGCCAGAGAATATTCTAGGTATATACCAATGATTGAAATGAAGTTTATGTTTTTATGGAGAAAGATAAAAGCATCTTAGTATGTAAGATGGGTAAATTATCACAAAGGAAAAAATAAAGCCTAAGAGAATAAGGAGTCTTCAGTGGGAGTGGTTGCTTCATATAGAGGGCTGTATATAAAATGACATGTCTGAAGGAAGTAATCCATATTGATAACTTAGGGAAGAGTGTTCCAGAAAGAGAAAACATCTAGTGTAAACAGCCTGAGATCAAGTTCTAGTTAGCAGTTTCAAGGAGGAACAGAGTCCAATATGGCTGTAGCAAAGTGAATGGATAGGGGAGGAGTAGCAGGTAATTGGCTGTAGTTCATATCACGGAGTGCCTTATAGGTCACCGGAAGGAATTTTGGTCTTTTTGTGAGAAATGGGAAGCCATTGGATGATTTGTAACAGAGCAGTGAGCTGATCTGAGTCACATTTCTAAAGGATCTCTCTGATTACTGTCTGAAGAATAGATGCTAAAGGTTCAAGGGCAAAACCAGGAAGATAAATTGGGAGGCAGTTACAATAATCCAGGCAAGAGTTAAAGGTGACTTGGTCCAGGGATGTTTTGATTGTGATAGTGGTAGGAGGTGGTTGGATTCTATATACATAGTATTTTAAAGGTAAAACTGGCAGAATTTGCTGACTGGTTGCTTGAGGTTACCTAAGAGAGAAGCTGTAAAGATGATTCAAACTTTTGGGATTAGTGCCTTGAAGGATGGAGTTGCTGTTAGTTAAATGAGAAGGTCTATGGAAGGAACATGCTTGGAAGAAGATAAGAAGCTTAGGTTTAAGCATATTTAGCTGATAGACATTGATATGCTGGTGTCAATCAGAGACTGGAATATTCTAGGTTCAAGTTTAGCAAGGAGGTCTTTGCTAGAGTTGGAAATGTGGGAGCTGCCTGAAACTGATGGCTTCTAAGACCATGAGATTAAATGACATCATCCAGGGAATAGCCATACTTAGAGAAGAGGTCTGAGACCTGCAACACTATGATTTAGAAAGGTAGAAGAGATAAGGAGGAGCCAGCAAAAGAGTGGCTGCTTATCTCCATTACATATTTTCTTTTGAAAAATAGTTACTTATGCATATGCAAGACACATGTATTATTCAATCTATGAATGATTCCTAGTGTGTGCATGAGCATTTTATAATATTTTACAATAACTACAGACATATACTGTCACTCAATAAATATTAGCTGAATGAATGAGAAAATTAAAGAATGAATGATTCATTTCATCATCTTCCCCCACGTTGTCTGAGGCCCACATTTGGTCTTTTTAGCATACGATTTTGAGGTATTTATTACCTCTTTGTGCACTAGAATGCACTTCAAATTACTTGAGGATAATTCTGTCCCTGAATATTTGTGTATCTTTATCTTGCTCTTCTATGGACATGGGGTGATCTGTTCAGGCAGAACCCTGTGCATCAAGAACATACTTACAACAAATGATATTGCCACTGTGGGAAAATGTGAAAACAAATCATTCAAACCATAAGCAGAGAAGGAATTTGTTTTTGGAGGGTGGAATAGATTGAGCTCTATTGCTGAGACCTGTAGCTGGCCCAAGACAGGGAAAAGAGGCAAAACATATTTTTCCTCGCCCTTCAAGAAATGGCTTTCATTCTGCCAGTCCAATAGCAGACGGAGAGACTCTGACACCTACCCAGGGACTTTCCATTGGGAATGCACAATTGGTCATGCAGATTCCTTGCTTTCTTCTGAGTAATATCCTCTTGGTGTCGAAATTCATCTGGATTTCACCTGTGTCATGTTATGGATTTCAATTTAGAAGAAAATGGAAAATACAATAGGATTCTTATTATATAGTTTTAAATATCACTGAGCAACCTCCTACTCTCTGCCTGGCCCTACTCTGAATCTCTTTGGAAGGGAAGACTTTTGTTTCTCCGTGGGTGTTGAAAACTCATGGGAACCAAGGGCAGGAAGTTCCCACCTACAGTCCATGGTGAATCAGTAGAGGGGAGCCCTTCTGGTTTCTTACCCCGTATTTCTAACTCTTCTCACAGAAAAGGGAACATATGCCAGCATGTCCACTCTCTCTGAAGGACTGGAGAGGAATCCTTACTTCATTTTATTTACTTCTTTACCTAACTCTCTTGTTGGGAAGGCAAATGGCAAATAAGATTGTTCCAAATTACTGGTGGGGCCTCCAGGACTTTCCTGAACTAGACTTTGTCTGTTGCTCTTTCTTGGGAACATTGCCATTAAGTGGTTGAGCTGGTAGCCTTCCCTTTGTGGTCCATATGTGGTAAGAGCCTACTTCTACGTATGTCTTGATGTTCTTTGTTCTAGGCTCTCTGTGTGCAATTGACTGGATAATTTCAGAGCCGAGGAGAGGTAGAAACATGTGTCCCTGCCTTGATTTCCAGTGTTTGTGTACTAGTAATAAAGCAGACACTAATGTGATGCTGATTTTTTCCCTTGTGCTGGTCTCAGTTGGTTAATACTTGGAGAGGGTAGTGATTTAGTTCTTTGGATTTCAAATACTGGGTAGAAAGCCACAGGGCCTTACCCCTTGGCTATAGTGGATTATTCAACAAAGAGTGGAAAAAATTTTGGGATGTGGGATCTAGAGCAGAGTCAGTGATTTATGATATGTGTAGAATGACTTTAAAATGAAGGGACTCACTGGGGTTTTCTTTCTGAAAATTTGAAATAGGACTGGGAGAGACTTACCAGTGGCATTTGGACTTAAAAATCACATAATATTTGGGTTGGGATAGCCCCATGATAGAAGGAGCTTGAGTCCCTAAATGACCCGTTTCTCTATAGCTAAACCATATTGGACCATAAGAGAACTTGACCATTATCATGTTAAACCACTGACATTTTGGAGTTGTTTGTTATAGCATTTAATCTGTCCTGACTGATATTTAAGTATTACAGAGGCGATTATAATAAGTAAGGCATTTCCCTACTGACTGGCCTTCATAATAAACTCACATAGGAATGTCAGCTGGGTAAAATAGGTGCTGGCAGACAAGATTATATTTAATGGGACTTTTTTTATCTCCTACAACAAGCACCTTACATCCCTTATGGGGACGATTGCTGAAAGCAATTTCTTGGACATAAGGGAATGCTTTAGAATTATAGCAAAGGGCTAGTGGGTAACTCTGTGTGTTTGTGTGTGTGTGTGTGTGTGTGTGTGTATGTGTGTGTGTGTGGTAAGCACGGAAACAAGCCTCTTCAACCATTATAAAACTTAAACTTACCCTCTTTCTCCTTCTGCCCTTTTCCTCTTCCCTTATCCCTTCTTCACCTTTCTCTCTTCCCTCCCTCCTTCCCTCCCTCCCTCCCTTCCTTCCTTCCTTCCTACCTTCCTTCCTTCCTTCTTTCCTTCCTTCCTTCCTTCCTTCTTTCCTTCCTTCCTTCCTTCCTTCCTTCTTTATTGATGCTTAATCTGTGCTACGCAGTAGAATCTACAGGCTTAGGAGCCCGTCTGATTCTACCAACAATTAGAATCCACTGATCCACCGGCATCATGAGATAAATGAGACTTTTGGCAGACAAATTGTTAGGAGATCTTATTGATACAAGTTCCTAATTCAAGCTTGACTCAGAGAACAAGCCTTTCACGATATTACATAAGCTTTAAAATTACAATAACTTCTCACTCTCCCATCACAACACCATACCCATCCATGTCCATATGTCAAGATGTGGGTGGAAGGAACATTATTTCTATCTTGTGAGAACAACATCTTCTCTGTTTGTGATATCCAAATAGGCTATGATCATACTCCCACAGCTTTTTTTAACTCCCTCTAACTCGCTATGTCATAATGAGTCTTAATTATCTATAGTTTATAGAGATAAGTTTGTTTTTATAAGAGATACTGAGTACTGTATCTACATATACTGTATAAATAGTTAAAAAAATAAAGATTTGGGACAGGGGAGCAACATAGCATGATGCCTTCATTTTACAAGCAAGGATGGGAGTCTTAGGTAAGATGGAGTTGTATAACAGGATTTATAGTGAGCAAGTTGCTATTTGGGTCTAGAACTGATCCTTTGAACAAGATAGCAGTGGACTTTCACTGTCACATTCTTCATTTATAAAGCAAAGATAGCAGATATTCATTTCTCTGCTCAAAAAAATTTTACTTTTCCAACATGTGTAAAGTATACACACAGACCCTGAATGGTTACATGGAACAGAGCTCCCCTCTGCCAGTTATGACCATTAATTTTGAACTCATGCTTGGTCAAGAAACAATGTTTAATTTATGTTAAATATCTCTGATTTCAGGATTGGTATAATAAAGCGCTGGTGTTACCTTTAATAAAAAAGATAGGCCAATGTCTTTCTGACTGACCATAGTAGTTTATCCAAGAGTGGTCACATGTTTTAAGCATGTATAGTCAGAGTACTTCAGTGAAACTGAATATGTGACACTAACAGAGACATGCTATTTTAATTTTGGGAGATCGTAAGTTATAAAGGTCATACAAGCTGGAAGTGTGGCCATTCTTATCTTCTTATTAAGAGATTATACCTGAGAATGAAGGAAAGCAGAGCTGAATAATGGCAAAAGAGGGTCATGAGGACATTATTTGAATGCCTAGAATTGTCTATATCAGAATTTCTAGGAATTGCAGCTATGTGAGCTAATTGGTTTTATGTAATTTAGTTTAAGTTTCTGTCACTTTCAACTGAAAAAGCCCCGGTTAGTCAAACTAGAAGCTAAAGTGAGAGTCTAATATAACTGAAATGCTTTATGAAGTCTAAGAGATCTTTGATTTTTTTTCCTTATGAGCATTTGTATTTAATTAGCTGCAATGTGAAAAGGTAGGCACCTGCTTATGAGAAATCTTGATTTGGTGACCTCTGGATTGGTTTCATGAATCTCTTTCTGTTTCTAAATCCTTGATGGGCCTGCTTAAGGTAACTCAATATTGTGTCTTGATCATTCATAGAGAACAAAACATTTCTTTACTTCCTTAAAATGATCCGAGCCATATTACCACCTCTGCCATTTTCCTTTAAGCTTGCCTTCTCTCTTAGTCAAGCCCTTGAAGTGACAATAATTTAAATTAAATATCGGTAAACACATTTTCCTTCACCTTATGTTTCTAGTTTCCAGAACTCATTTCTCTATGGCCTGTTGACAGGTAGCAGGCAAGATTCCAGCATGGAATATATTGTAGTGTTATTGATTTTTCTGTGATAATAGTAATAGAAATTTATTAAACTATCACTCTATGGGATCTATGCTTTTCTTGCAAAGATTATCTGCCCTTAAAGAGCACTCCCAGGATGCTTGTGACTGTCCATGCTAATTAAAGTCTGACTGTTTGAAGTTTAAAATTTTCTACAATTTAACCTGCATCTTTTATTCCAACTTTATTTCTGTCTCCTTGTGTCATATTGAATTACTTGTGTTTCTGGAACATACATATTGCTTTCCTATTTCTTTGCTTTTATTTGTGGTGTTTCTTTTGCCTACAATGCTCTTTCTCTGATTTCTCTATACGTTCATAATTACCCGTCCTTTTAGGCCAATTTGGAAGGTCACCTTCTCCACAAGGCCTTTCTTGACCATCTTGGTTGGAACGAATCCCTCCCTGATTGGAACTTGGCAGCACTTTTTATACACTTTTTTTTTAAAATAAACCACAACACTCACCACAGCAATCACACAACTCTAACCTCCACAACCCTACGTTCAACCTTGTCAATCCATTATTTTCCAGTAATGACAACTGTTAACACCCTCCTCTCTCCTTGCTCAGTAACAAAGTTGTCAAGTGCCAGAACCAGGATTCAACTTCAAGCTGACTTCAAAACTGAAAGTTTTAACCATTGTCCTTTACTGCTTTTTCTATGGCACATAGTTTGTTATTGATGAATATGTTGTATTTTTAAGACTGGATTATAAACTCCAAAAGGCAGAATTCTCAGTCAGTCCATTCATCTGCATGGCCTTGTAAGTGCCCATGTGGAGGGCCAGGCAAGTGATAAATGCTTAATAACTATTTGGATGGATAAAAGAATGAATGAATGAACAGAGATGTGTGTTTCAGCAATAACACTTTTTGTGGGAATTGGAAAATTATTTATCCTTGTTTTTAGAATGCTAGAAGCAGTAAAAGAGTCTCTTTTCTAATTATATGTGATATGAATATAATAATTGAATGATCTTTAACTGGTGGTTGGAGAGGAACACTCAGAAGTATAATGGGTTTAAGAGGAAAGAAAGTATGAGAATAATACTTGAAACAGGGAACAATAGCCTCAATATGTAGTTAGTTATTATGTGATAATTTGAATTAACATATTAGAAGAGCACATGGTGCTACAATAGACTTCCATGGACAAATATCTTGATGTCCCAGCTCACAATAAAAATATTTTTCACTTTTTCATCAATGTTTCTGACACAGAACAGATAATTAATTCTCAGCCTAATTTCTGGCATTATGGAAACACTGACTGACCTTCAGGCAAACAATTTCCAATGGGAATATCATCATTCTACCTTTCTCCTACTCAGCTAAATATGTCAGAAAGCTAGCAGTAAAAGAGTGATAATATTTTAATTGTTATAATCATGTCCAAATTTATGAAAAAAGCATTAGAAGATTTTAGCATTTCAACCATTATTGATAACAAATGAATTGTGACCCTCTGTTCACAATAAATGGGGGACACACTGCACTTCAAAACTTCTGCTTCAGCAGATGGTGAAATTAGGTGATTGTCGGTCACACTGGGAATCATGATAAGTAGCATCAAAGTGTTTGGAAAATTAGAGAGCAAAATTCTCATTTGAAAAAGAATAGTTGTCACCTTTGCATATTGTTTTAGAGTTTCTTTGAAACTAGGAAAGAACCCAGCAATCAGCTCACTCAACTGCCTCTTTTTAGGTAAGCAAACCAAGGCAGAGAAAAGTCAGAAGTTTTCATCCTTTGTGATCACATTATATGTGGCTGATATGTTCTTTCCTGAGGAGATGAAGGTCCCTGGTTAGCTTCTGCCATAAACATTTTAAAGCTCAAGTAGGATATTCTTTGTTCTGGGAAGATGCTTGGCAGAGTTGGCGGTGTTGCCAGGAAGTAGAGTGCATTTCTGTTAGTTAAGACTAAACCTTAGGGTAAGATTTTGGAAGGTATTTTCCTTCAGAGGTAAAATGCTGATCAAGGGAGAGCATTACCAAGCTAAAGACCTAAAGACATTGGGTCTAATCAGCATACCATCTAGCCGAGAATATTGCCCTAATGTAGATGTCACGATTTGTCTAGTAAGGACCAAATACTGGCTTCCCATTAAAGATGACATGAAATAGATCGTAAACATTGTAAGGGCAAGGGATGGGTTTATAATTCTTGAGTTTCACATTTATATACAATGGGCACCATTATATACAATGGGAGCTAACACTTGTCAAAATCTTACCATAGGATAAACTTCCTGTGGGTCATGACTTCATGTAATTATCTCAACAACCCAATGAGGTGAGTGCACCTTTTATCTGCAGTTTGAAGATGAAGAAGTTGATGCTCCATAGAAATTTCCCAAATTCCCACATCTAGTAAGGACATTGGATGAGAGTGAGGGGCTGTGGAGAAGGGGAAGAAGGGTAAAGAAGAAGGAACCCAGCATCTCTGGAAGTGCTGGGAGATCTCAAGCATCTGTAAGTAGCCATTGCTGCTAGATGTTAAAGTTAAATGGACCTAGGTTTGAATCACTCACTACCTGTGTGACCTCTCTGAGAATATATGTCAAATGCTTGTTATAGTGCTTGACACATATTAAACAATTAATGAATGTTAGCAATAGTAATAATTGTAATCACTATTACTAAGTGGAAGAGCCAGTGGTCTCTCTAATAACTTACCATGACCCTATTCTCTGCGAGTGTATCTATAGCTGTAACTCGTGGTAGCAGAGCCTCTAGGGCTCAAAGTTTGATTTGCCTCTCTGCAGATGGTATCTGTTTAGTTTTGGGTGAATCTTAATGATTCCAGTAAATGCTGTATTTTAGAAACTGGACCTTTGGCCGGCAGTCAGAAACTTGAAAGAGATCTTGTTCACCTTTCTGCCTCCATAGTGGTAGAAACTTGCCAATCACCATTAAGACATCTTAATGAGTGAGTTGGTAGGATCCATTACATACGTTGCCCCTGATTCTCACTTGCCAGGTTGCTTTTTTTTTCCTGTCGAGAAGTTTGAAATTTCATGGTTATTTATCTGTGTGGATAGTAAAACTTTGGTGCTCTCCCATATAATCTTTTGGGCTTTTAAGATGAACATCAATCAGATTTATAGGCCATAAAGACTCATGCTTTGATTCTTCCATAAAGCAAAACTAAATTGATATTGGCTGATCTAGGCCTAGATTCGGTAGCTTGAAGAATAATATTCTTCAGTTATATTCTGTATTTGAGCCTATCTAAAATATTTCTTGAACTTGGAGAGGGTGAAGGACTTTAAGATCTTGAGTTTAATTCTGATTATTGATGATTGGAATATTTGGTGGAGAGAGTAAGCAAGAGAAAATATAGAAAATATAGTATAGTGATGGAGAGGAAAGATTTTGGAGTCAGGCAGACCTAGGTTCTAATGCAGGCTTTGCCACTTAGGAGCTGGATCACTTTCAGAAAATAAGGTAACACATGGGAACCTCAGTTTTCTTACCTGTAAATGGAAATAAAAATAGCACTTATATCCCATGATTAGCATGAGGATTCAATGAATAATTTCTTGTAAAATGCTTATATGATGCCTGTCAGAAGAGCGAATCTCTATAATTAGAAGCTATTTTTACTATTATGGATCAAAAGAGTTCACTATATAACAGTTAGAATTCAGTAGCAGTAACTCCTTTAAAATGAACTAAGCAACATCTGCAGTGTTAGAAATGGGCTTTTAAGCAAGTGATGTTAGTTTTCTTATAACCTACCTTTTGCTCCTTGTGTGAGCATTTGGTCTTGTGTTTCCATAGGTAGTGTGACTAACCATCCTGGTTTGTCTGGGACTAAGGAGTTTCCTGGGATGTGGGACTTAGAATACTAAAATAGGTAAAGATCTGAGCTGAGCACTCTATCATAGGCTCTGTTTCTCAGGTTTGCTGGGTTTTGGACTTATAGAAAATCTTGCATTTTCTGTACCTTGGTTCTATTCTCTAACTGTAAAACTTCCTTAGACTTAAATAGGAAAGGCAGCACAACTGCTTGCTTCTTTTTCATTTTATTTACGTTTTTAAAAATAATGAATTGGTTCTCTAACATTCTTTAAAGGTAACCCATGAAACGTTTGCTACACAGTTATGTTCTCATACATTTAAATGAATATTATATATTTAAAATAATTAAAGTTATTATCTTTGATACTCTATTGGTCTTATCTATAGCCAGTGGATGCTTATTCAATTTGTTCCTGAGTCTTTTTAAATCACTTTTTTATTTTGATAGCTTCCAACGACAAGATGAAAATTTCATGCCCCAGATCTGGATACAGACTTTTCTTCAAAGATCCCTTTCTTTTTGGGAACCTTGGTTTTCTGGAGACCACAGGGTGAACACTAGGAATAATCATTACTACCAGTTTGATTATTGCTTCTAGACTTTTACAGAGGCCTAAGGAATATATATTTTCAATTTTTAGAGAAAAAATATTTCATAGACTTATATTGATTTTTTTTCCATCTGAATTTAGGATTATAAGATTTTTACTTGATTTAATCAATCTTACATCTGTATATTTTCATCTACGATGGAAATCCTGGTGCTTAAAGACATCAATATGATAACTAGCTTGCTTTATCCCACACTACCCACAAAACAGTCTCAGAATAACAGTACCAACACTATGATAATGTATGTTTTTTACATTATAAAATATAAAATTTACAATGTAAATTCCATTAGGAATGCACAGATAACTTACTATGATTTTAAGTCACTTGAAATTATTCTTCTTCAGTGGTTATACTACTAACTGTATATATAGTTAAGTTCATTTATTTAATTTAATTTTTAATTTTAGAGAATGGCTAATTTTTTAATAATTATATAAAATTTTGACAATGTTCCAAAGTCTCATACACAATACAAGATATATTTCAAGAATTACAGCTTCAAATTCTGTCTCTTCTACCTTATTACTTCTCTCCTTTATAAGTAAGCTTTAAAAAATTAGGTTGCTTTTTCATTTTTAATACAGATATATGTATATATATATATATATTATAGCACATAGACATATAAAGTATTTCATTACATAATTTCCTTTACTTTCTTTTTTGGTATTTTTTTCTTTATTTTGGGAGGTTTGCATTTTTTTTTCTAATGGTAATTTCTATACCAATACTTTTCTAAAATACTCTTCGTCCCGCTTTTCTTGGTCTATCTTTTCTTGGTGCACAACTATGAGAGATATTAAAATTAGCTAAGTAACCTTTCCTTCCCACTGCACCTTTATATCAAGCACTGATTTGAAGAAGTGTTCTTTCATTCCCAATTAATATCTATAAAATAATCCGTGAGCTTAATCTACTTTTAAAATATTGTCTTCATTCTATGTCAGTGTTTGACTTTACTTACATTGTTAAGAGCATGCATTCGTTATACTGTCTTTCTTATAACCATCATTTAATCTTAGTTTTACAAGTTTTACATGTAAATGTATATTTATGCTTACTTTTAGGCCTTATGTCCATTTTTTCCTAATTCCTTTGATGCCCAAATCTCTGTTCATAAAATATTCCTCAGGAAAGGCTCACAGAAACAGTATACCCTTAATTATTGTGTGTTCATATAATTCTGTCTGTACTTGTATACTTAAATTGTTTTACTGCACATTAAATTAATTTTTGATCCAATATTTTACCTTGAGAGTCTTCAGTATGTCTTGTCATCTAGTAGTATGTTATATTGGGAAATCTGATGCTTTTCTGATTCTCACTCCTCTGGCGGTGACACATTTCTCTCTGGAAACTTGCAGGTCCATCTCTTTAAACCTAAGGTTCTGGAACACTGGTGGTCCATGATGTAAATGTTTTGTTTTTCACCATGCTGGGCTCTAAGTGTCCCCTTTCAATATAGAAACTCATCTTTGTAAGGATATGTGTGTGTCTGTGTGTGTGCATACAGCGGGGACACTGACTTTTCCAAATGCTGACATTTAGCCAGTCTTCCTGTTTTTAGAGCTATGACTCTCTGATAATATTAGTTGTATCTGGTGACTTTCAACCTTGAGCCTCTCTGGGGTTCAGTGAAAAATCAGCTCTTTTAACAACTGCTTTTCCTTCTGTAAGCTGTGCTTTTGTCCTCTCTCTCTCCTGCCTCTTACTCTTTCAGCTTCCAGAAATTTATTGCAATATGATCTTTACTGCCATTACTTCCTTATTTTCTTTATCATTATGAATTTATATTTTCTGATTCCTTTACTATCATTTTGAGAGTCTTGAAAGAGACCAGAGGCAAAAGTATGTGGTTTACATGGTCAATCCTCCATCTTTAGCTGGAAGCCCTAGGATTCTTTGGATTTATTTTGAAAGCCTCAAGGAGGACAAACTCTTTGGTGATTGATGTTTATAGGTAAGAAAGCATTTGAACTGATATTAGCTATATCTTAGAAGAAAAAGAAACATAATGCAATTTTTAAAAATCAATTGTTTAAAGAGGGAAAAAAATGAACATGTGATTTGGATTTCAGGAAGAGGATTTTTAGACAGGTCTAAAAACAGGTCTAAAAATTATACTCATAATGCGGTTTGGTGACTGCCTCCCAGGTGACATTAACTCTCCCCTGTACCATCAGGGGTTTGGTGACTGCCTCCCAGGTGATATTAACTCTCCCCTGTACCAGCAGGGGTTTCAAGCCAGTGTCTGAAAACTAAGTATGTTTCTTAATTTGTACTTAGTGTATTCATTGTTTATGTCAGACATATAGCAATTGATGGTTCCATTGTAGAATATTGATTGCATTTAATGAGTATGAATGAATAGAATGAAGTGTAGTTTAGTTCAGTCTTGTTTTATTGTGTTCCTGCTAATGTCACACTCTGACATCTTGCTGAGATATTTTGGGAAGTAGGTTTCCTAAAATGCAGCATAACAGACTCTTCTTTCTCTAGGCTTTTGTTACCTCTCCCCCCGCCACCAATTTTCAAGGCTTGGATTATAGGAAGAGTAGGAAGAAGAGAAATGGAGTTGTAACAGCACCCTGTTTTCACCGAATGATAAATTTGATGTTTGGCCTTTTGCTAGCTTTTAGGAACTCCATATGGGAGAGCATCGACTTTTCACTACATACAATTAGGAATTCTAACAGCATGAGAGTATATTTATTTTGGAGGTAGATGTTACAGAATTGGGTGTGTAGTAATAAGAATGATTTAAGTTTGGGAAGACATCTAATAGGGTTTATTTTGTTCCCACATGGCAATTAGGATCAGCCAGAGAGATTTGGCTTATTGTTTTCAAATTGTTATTGGTCTAGGCAATGGGGGGATGTGCTTGGTAGAGAGAATCACAGCTTTTGATGAAGCTGAGTCTTCAGTGGGTTAGCTTCTCATGAAGATTTTAAAGATAAATAATAGTTTTAGGTCTTTGAAGAATCCCCACACTGTTTTCCATAATGGCTGAACTAATTCATACTCCCACCAACAGTGTATAAGTGTTCCTTTTTCTCCACAGCCTCATCAGCATCTGTTATTTTTTGACTGTTTAATAATAGCCATTCTTTTTTTTGAGATGGAATTTTGCTCTTATTGCCCAGGGTGGAGTGCAATGGCACAATCTTGGCTTACCACAACCTCTGCTTTCCGGGTTCAAGTGATTCTCCTGCCTCAGCCTCCTGAGTAGCTGGGATTATAGGTGTGCACCACCACACCTGGCTAATTTTGTAATTTTAGTAGAGATGGGGTTTCTCCATGTTGGTCAGGCTGGTCTTGAACTACTGACCTCAGGTGATCCACCCACCTCAGTCTCCCAAAGTGCTGGGATTACAGGCATGAGCCACTATGCCCGGCCAATAATAGCCATTGTGGCTGGTATTAGATGACATCTCATTGTGGTTTTTATTTGGATTTCTCTAATAATCACTGATGCAAATACTTAAAGACAGAAATATCATTTAACTCAGCAATCCTATTGCTGGGTATATACCCAAAGGAATATAAATCATTCTATTATCAAGACAAATACATGCGCATATTTATTGCAGCACTATTCACAATAGTAAAGACATGGAATCATCCTAAATGCTCATCAGTGATAGACTGCATAAAGAAAATGTTGTACGTATATACCATGAAATACTGTGCAGCCATAAAAAAGAACAAGATGATGTCTTTGCAAGAACATAGATGGAGCTGGAGGCCATTGTCCTTAGCAAACTAACACAGGTATAGAAAACCAAATACTACATGATCTCATTTGTAAGTGGGAGCTAAATAATGAAAGCACATGAACATATAGAGGGGAACAATGCACAACGGGGCTTTTTGGATGGTGGAGGGTGGGAGGAAGGAGAGAATCAGAAAAAAATAAGTAATGGGTACTAGGCTCAATACCTGGGTAATGAAATAATCTGTATAATAAACCCCTGTGACACAAATTTGCCTCTGTAACAAACATGCACATATACCCCGAACTTAAATAAAAGTTAAAAAAGAAAACCCTGACCAATGTATAAACGCCTATAAGTAAAATAAAAAATTCAGAAAAAATAAAAAATAGTTTTAAAGGACTTATTTGTACCAAGAAGTGTCCTAAACTTAAATGCATGAACCAATTAAATTCCTATGAGGGAGTTACCATTATTATTAGTTCAGTTTTACACATGAGGAAACAGACGCTGAACGTTTAAGTAGCTTGTCCCGTATCTTATGAAGCTGGGTTTAGAGACAAGGAGGATGGCCTCAGAGCCTGTGCGCCTCAGCATCATGTTATATCACTGCTCTAGTATCTACACGGTAATTGTCTTAATACAATGTTAGGTAAATATCCAGTTCTTCTGTCCTATGATGTTTTCATGTGGCTCTCATGATGTTTTGTTGTATTACCCTAGCAGAATCTAGTTTGAAAAAATTTCTCTTTCTGCGTTTTATAAGGGAGAAAGATAAAATGGCAGTGTGTCCGTAGGTATTAAAAAGTTAAATATACACAGGTATGTGTGCAAGTGTTACTAACTGGTTATTAGAAGTAACGTGTACACAATGCATATTTTTTGGCATTAAAACGACCACAGGAGACTGGAAACGAGCAGACTGTAGGAGAGGGCTGGAACTGGAGCTATGGGGAAACAATATGGTGCAGCAGAAGTTATACCAAACAGGAGTTGATTAACTATGTGACTTTGGATAAAAAACAGCCTCCTCTTGGCCCTTGGTCTTCTCACTTACATAATGAGGGGATTGAATTTGATTATCTACAACTGTTGTCTCAACACTGTTCTGTGGATCTCTAGTGTTCTAGGATGTTTCTTAGTGGCCAGAGAAGATGGCCATGAAAGAACTATTTTACTTTTCCCCAGTTCAGGAACCTCTCAGAACAGCTATACCTTTACTAAATTTATAAATTGAGATTATGTGCTGAATTATCTAGGACAAAAGGGTTCTGTGGCTAAAATAAGTTTAAAAACCACTAAGTCATAATTTATACATTCTTCTCTTCTAGTTTTAAAATGGTATATAAATTATGCTATTTATACTGCAGTTGACAAAACTCATGTGGTCCTCTGGGTAGCCTATCTGCCACAAATATACTTTCAATATAATTTTCCTTTGTCTGTTGGGTATGGTTGATTTTAACCATTGCTCAAAATTGTAAAGTCGTTGTAATTACAAACAGAATTATTATTCTTGTAAATCTATCAGGTTATTTAACATTTAAGACGTGACCAGATATTTCATGATTATTCAGCTCTCTTTTAGCATGAGAAAACTGGAAATAGTTCCACATTTATATTTCTAATGAGTTGTCAAGCTTAAACATGAACAAAAATCCATCATGCTTCATTTGGTCATAGTTGGTCTTTGAAACTGCCATGGTTTATGTTCACCACAACTTGTGTTTCTGTACTACTTCTGGTTTTGCTAAAATTCAAATGCTTGCCCATTAATAATAAATGGGGAATTTTTACTTTATTTCTTAATATGTTCATTCTTTCATGTCATTCACCTGAACCATCACAGTATTTGGAGTTCTCTAAAACCTGCTGATATGATTTGGCTGTGTCCCCACCCAAATCTCAACTTGAATTGTATTGCCTAGAATTCCCACATGTTGTGGGAGGGACCTACAGGAAGGTGATTGGATCATGGGAGCAAGTCTTTCCTGTGATCTCCTTGTGATAGTGAATCAGTCTCATGAAATCTGATAGGTTTATCAGGGGTGTCTGCTTTTGCTTGTTCCTCAGTTTCTCTTGCTGCCACCAAGTAAGAAGTACCTTTTGCTTTCTGCCATAATTCTGAGGTCTCCCCAGCCATGTGGAACTGTAAGTCCAATTAAACCTCTTTCTTCCTAGCCTCAGGTATGTCTTTTTTTAGTGTGAATATGTACTATTACAGTAAATTGGTACCAGTAGAGTGGGTGTTGCTGAAAGGATACCTGAAAATGTGGAAGCAACTTTGGAACTGGGTAACAGGCAGAGGTTGGAACAGTTTGGAGGGTTCAGAAGACAGGAAAATGTGGGAAAGTTTGGAATTCCCTAGAGACTTGTTGAATGGCTTTGCTCAAAATGCTGATAACAATACGGACAATAACATCAAAGCTGAAGTGATCTCAGATGGAGATAAGGAAGTTGTTGGGAATTGAGCCAAAGATGACTCTTGTTATGTTTTAGTAAAGAGACTGGTGGCATTTTGCCACTGCCCTAAAGATTGGCGGAACTTTTCACTTGAGAGAGATGTTAGGGTATCTGGTAGAAGAGATTTCTAAGCAGCAGAGTATTCGAGATGTGACTTGTGTGCTACTAAAGACATTCAGTTTTATAAGGCAATCAGAGCATAAATGCTTGGAAAGTTTCCAGCCAGACTATGTGATAGAAAAGAAAAACTCTTGGAAATTCAAGACAGCTGCAGAAATTTGCATAAGTAGGAAGGAGCCTAATGTTAATCCTCAAGATATTAGGGAAGATCTCTCTAGGCCATATCAGAGACTTTTAATGGCAAGCCCTCCCATCACAGGCCTGGAGACTCAGGACGAAAAAGTGGTTTTGTGGGACAGGCCCAGGGTCCAATGCTGTGTGCAGCCTAGGGACTTGGTGCCCTGTGTCCACTGCTTGGGCTGTGGCTTCAGAGGTTGAAAGCCCCAAGCCTTGGCAGCTTCCATGTGGTGTTGAGCCTGTGGGACCGCAAAAGTCAAGAACTGAGGTTTGGGAACCTCCACCTAGATGTCAGAAGATGTATGGAACTACCCGGATGCCCAGGCAGGAATTTGCTGCAGGGGTGGGGCCCTCATGGAGAACTTCTTCTAAGGCAGCGTGGAAGGGAAATGTGGGGTCAGAGCTCCCACCGAGAGTTCCTACTGGGGCACTGCCTAGTGGAGTTGTGAGAAGAGGGCCACCATCCTCTAGACCCCAGAATTGTAGATCCACTGACAGCTTGCACTGTGCACCTGGAAAAGCCACAGACAACACCACCCTGCGAAAGCAGCTTGGAGGGAGACTGTACCCTGCAAAGCCACAGGGGCGGAGCTTCCCAAGACCATGGGAACCCATGTCTTGCATAAGTGTGACCTGGATATGAAACCTGGAGTCAAAGGAGATCATTGAAAATTTGACTGCCTCACTGGATTTTGGTGCTATTCTTGTGATAGTGAATAAGTCTTATGAGATTTGATGGGTTTATCAGGGGTTTCAGCTTTTGCTTCTTTCTCCTTTTCTCTTGCTGCCACCATGTAAGAAGTGCCTTTTGCCTTCTGCCATGATTCTGAGGCCTCCCCAGCCATGTGGAAATGTAAGTCCAATTAAACCTCTTTTTCTTCCCAGTCTTGGGCATGCCTTTATCAGCAGTGTGAATACAGACTAATACACCTGCCACACTGTTTCACTTTTCCATATTATCATACATACTATACTTCTCTGAATACTCTTTCCTTTTCACCTCTTCTCTGAATACTCTTTTCTGTCACCTTATCTTCCTGGAAATCTCCTGTTCGTCCTTCAAAGACGTGTGATACCATCTTGTCCTCAAAGGGATTACCATTGAACTTGTACATTTCAAAATCTTTGTAATTAATTAGCTACCTGTCTTTACCATGGTACTGTGACTGCCTAAAGGGCTTAAGCTATAATCTATATTCCTAGGTCTTAGCATTTGGCATATGATGAATGAATCTCTACTGCTGACTACCTTTTACTGACTATAAAATACCATTGTGATATCACATAATCTCATAGTTGTTTTTTTTTTTTTTTAAACGGAGTTTTGCTCTTGTTACCCAGGCTGGAGTGCAATGGCGCGATCTCGGCTCACCGCCACCTCCGCCTCCTGGGTTCAGGCAATTCTCCTGCCTCAGCCTCCTGAGTAGCTGGGATTACAGGCATGCGCCACCATGCCCAGCTAATTTTTTGTATTTTTAGTAGAGACGGGGTTTCACCATGTTGACCAGGATGGTCTCGATCTCTTGACCTCGTGATCCACCTGCCTCAGCCTCCCAAAGTGCTGGGATTACAGGCATGAGCCACCGCGCCCGGCCCCAATCTCATAGTTTTAAATACCATGTATATACTGGCAACATCTAAATTTATTTCTCATCACTCTTAAACTACAGATTCATATATTCATCTGTTTACTTGACATGTGTGCTTGAGATGTCAAGTAAACAGATGAATATATAAATCTGTAGTTTAAAGAGACATTTTAAAGCTAACATGTCCCAAATTGAATATCTGATCCACTCTTTGCTAGAGCGATCAACTGTCTCAGTTTGCCTGGAGCTGGGGAGTTCTGCAGGTCATGGGACTTTCAGTGGTAAACCCAGGAAAGTCTTGTATAAAACTAGTCATCATAACACACACACACACACACACACACACACACACACTCTCTCTCTCTCTCTCTCGCCATAGAAGTAGCACCACTTTCAGCTTTTCCCATTTTTATCCTTGTCAATCAGCTCTATCCCTGCAGTTAATTGGCCCAAAACTTTGGAGCCAACCTTGACTCCTCTTTCTCTCACACTTCTCATCCAATCCCTCAGTAAATCTCTGGTTCTACCTGCAAAATCTAGAATCTAACCTGTTTACCTCATTTAAAATAGCAATTAGCAAATCATCTCCACCCACCCCCAATATCCCTTATTTGGCTCTTTTTTGGTCTTTTTTGGGGTAATTACTACATGGTTTACCTGCTTATGAGTGATAGTTTATCTCCTCAGGCAGTTTTTGGGCCTGTTTTCTACTTTGATATAGCTCATGTATCTAGAACATTGTCTAGTATGTATAGGATGCCCTAAGTGTATTTTTGAATGAATAAATAGTTTACTCACAATTGTAAAGTTAGAACTGAGGTTACTTTTCTCTCTGATGTTAATTGAGCACTTATTTTCCAGCCAGTATTCCAGATGCTTTATATTCTTTTTATCATTTAACCTTGTGCTCAGAGGCTCAACTTACTTCATGGAGACTAATTGACAGAGGTAGTGAGCAGTGAATCAGGCTTTGAACTTGTCTGTATGGCTTCAGAACATGAATGTTCAACCATGGTCATGTTGCCTAACACCTAATCCAGCTTACTCTGACTGGACAATTCTAGGATTCTATTTCAGTAAATCATAGTATCTTATGTTATTGCTCAAAGCAACATGCTCTAATGAGAAAGGGGATGGTATCACCTAAAAGATCTGTTTTTGCGTGGAAGTCTGTTGGATGGGAACCAATTAAAATAACATAGAGCAAACAGAATGTTTATTTGCAGTAAGTTTCCAACTTACTAAATAGCCCTAATAATGAAAAAAATGCCATTGAACAATTTTCACAATAGTTTAAAGCTCATTGAGCACAACAAGACAAGCATTTGGCTCTCTAGAAAGATAGCTTGAGCAGTGTGGTAGAAAGGGAAACTACTTAAAAATATGATCGTTAAAAAAATTTAGATAGTCTCTCCTTCTCTTTTCCTATCAAGTAATTAAAGTTCTTGACTTGTTTGAAAATGGCTCAGATTGAATTTCATTTTGTTAAGCATCTCGATTTTTCAGCTCATGAAAAAAAGACTATTAGCAATTTGCATTATCCATTACAACCTCCTTTATAGTATGAAATTTATATGGGAAATGCTAATTGGATGTTCATCATTGTAAGGATAATGATTTCTGTACTTTTAGTAGTGATAATTAAGATGAAAGATGAAAATGATATGGGGTGAAAGTCAGATTTTTTTCATTTTCCACTGGATGGAGTCTGGGGAAGGCATTCTGTTCTTGCCTTCAGATGAGTGATAGTGAAGGGCAGAGCCAGGGGGTCGAAGTAGGGTATGTCGATTGGAAATATCTTGATGTTCTGGAACTCTTCTTTTACCTAGTCCAGGGTGATTAATCCCATTTCAGATGAGGAAGTGGGAAAGGGTATGTCTCTCAGAGACAGATGTTTCTGAAAACACTTCTCCAGTGTGTTGCTTTATGGATAAGACGTGCTCTCTCATCAATCCTTGTTCCTTCCTCTGTGATGAGAATAGATGGCTGAAATTGACTGCATTATTAAGAGTAATAGGCATGACTCTAGGAGGTTTTTCTACTGAACATTGTTGCATCTCTTAGCTTGCTGATATAGTCAAAATTAACTTTTTGGAATTTACTCCTGATGAACAAGGTGTAGCTGGGGTGAAAAAGGAACTTTTTTTTTTTTTTAAATTTGCCCATCGCATTCCTAGGAACCTTTATTTTTATTTGCCCATCACATTCCTAAAATGGTTTAAAGTTAAGCAGAAGTCACTGACTTTCCTATATGTAAATAATAGAATGGAGTTAAATTTACTGGAAATTGAGGAAGCTACACAAGTGCCTTTTAGAACAGTTTTATTCATATGATTTTCAACTACATTGGAAAATATTTATTGGCCATCTACTGTAACCTAGACATTGATCTTTGGTTTCTGGATAATTCTTCCCACTCAAGAAGCTATAATTGGTCAAAATTCATTTTAAAGATGTATAACTAGGTATTGGTTTTATACCTGCTGATATCACTTTGATCTGTATTCCAGGAAAAAAAGTAAAGAATAGACTTTGTGTTTTTACTAATTATAAGATAAAAATTGAAGAAGCAGCTTCTTCGCTCCTTCTGGAATCTCTCCCTGGTTCAGCCTGCCTGCCTCCACTCCTGCCTCCACCATGTCCATCAGGGTGACCCTGAAGTCCTACAGGGTGTCCACTTCTGGCCCTGGGGCCTTCAGCAGCCGCTCCTTCATGAGTGGGCCCAGTGCCCGCTCGAACTCCTTGAGCTACTCCCGAGTGAGCAGCACTGGTTTCCGCGGTGGCCTGGGTGCAGGCTATGCTGGGGCCAGCGGCATAGGCATGGGAGGCATCACCGCCGTCACCATCAACCAGAGCCTGCTGAACCCCATTAAGCTGGACGTGGACCCCAACATCCAGGCCGTGTGTACCCAGGAGAAGGAGCAGATCAAGACCCTCAACAACAAGTTTGCTTCCTTCATCGACAAGGTGCGGTTCCTGGAGCAGCAGAACAAGATGCTAGAGACCAAGTGGAACCTCCTGCAGCAGCAGAAAATGGCTAGGAGCAACATGGACAACATGTTTGAGAGCTCCATCAACAACCTGGGGTGGCAGCTGGAGACTCTGGGCCAGGAGAAGCTGAAGCTGGAGGCAGAGCTTGGCAACATGCAGGGGCTGGTGGAGGACTTCAAGAACAAGTATGAGAATGAGATCAATAAGCGTACAGAGATGGAGAATGAATTTGTCCTCATCAAGAAGGATGTGGATGAAGCTTACATGAACAAGGTAGAGCTGGAGTCTCTCCTGGAAGGACTGACTGACGAGATCAGCTTCCTCAGGCAGCTGTTTGAAGAGGAGACCCGGGAGCTGAAGTCCCAGATCTCCGACACGTCTGCGGTGCTGTCCATGGACAACAGCCGCTCCCTGGACGTGGACAGCATCGTCGCTGAGGTCAAGGCGCAGTGCCAGGAGATCGCCAATGGCAGCCGGGCTGAGGCGGAGAGCGTATACCAGATCAAGTATGAGGAGCTGCAGACGCTGGCTGGGAAGCACGGGGATGACCTGTGGCGTACGAAGACTGAGATCTCCGAGATGAACCGGAACATCAGCTGGCTCCAGGCTGAGACCGAGGGCCTCAAAGGCCAGAGGGCTTCCCTGGAGGCTGCCATTATAGATGCCGAGCATCGTGGGGAGCAGGCGCTCAAGGATGCTCGTGCCAAGCGGCAGCAGCTGGAGGACGCCCTGTAGCAGGCCAAGCAGGACATGGCACGGCAGCTGCGTGACTACCAGGAGCTGATGAATGTCAAACTGGCCCTGGACATCGAGATCGCCACCTACCGCAAGCTCCTGGAGGGCGAGGAGAGCCGGCTGGAGTCCGGGATGCAGAACATGAGTATCCACAGGAAGACCACCAGCGGCTCTGCAGGTGGTCTGAGCTCTGCCTATGGGGACCTCACAAGCCCCGGCCTCAGCTACAGCCTGGGCTCCAGCTTTGGCTCTGGTGGGGGCTCCACCTTCAGCCGCACCAGCTCCACCAAGGCTGTGGTTGTGAAGAAGATTGAGACCCACAATGGGAGGCTGGTGTCCGAGTCCTCTGACGTCCTGCCCAAGTGAGCAGCTGCAACAGCCCCTCCCAGCCTGCCCCTCCTGAGGCTGCCCCAGAGCCTTGGGGGGAGGCCGCTGTGCAGGGGAGCACAGGGAACAGGAGACCCACTCGACACAGCCCTAGCCCTCAGCCCACCCGCGGGGAGTTTACTGCCTGGGGACCCCCTCTTGCCCATGCCTCCAGCTGCAAAACAATTCAATTGGCTTTTTTTTTTTTTTTTGGTTCAAAATAAAATCTCAGCTAGCTCGGAAAAAAAAAAGATAAAAATTAATAGCCTTGCTTTAAGCTTCCTGTCTCCACTGTACAGTCTGTTTTGGGATTATTTAAATATCTATTCATTTATTTTAGACTGAGTTATGAAATTGTTTTATGCTTAGAATTTAGCGAGAAACACAACTCTTTAAACCCTCAAATATTTTCTTGATCTACTAGAGTCATTTTAAGTTGATGCCATTTTGATATGTATACAGGATTCTTCTTCTTCTTCTTAAATGGCATAGACTACTAGGGCATAGGCACCTTTGCCACAGGTTTACAAAAGTCTTGCTTGAAAAAGGGAGTTTGGGAAGCTGGTAGTAGTTAGATTTTAGAAATTTTCTGCCTTGGATAAGATGCTGCTTGGGAGACACTGCATTTAGTGAGACAAGTGGTTTATTTGGCCCTGGAGTTAACTCTGATATGAGCATCAAGAAATTAGAGTCACAGTGGAATTTCTTCTTGTTGTTTACCTCCAAGCAGATTTCTAAAGGTCATATTTACTGAAAGTATTCGTTGTGTCGGGCACAGTGCTAAGTGCTTTACCTACATCAGTAGACTCTAAACCACTCTCATTGCCTTCCTTCTTGCCCTTAGATCCATTCTTCAAACAGCAGCCAAAGAAATCCTCCTAAAATATTAATCAGATTACACTCCTCCCCTCCTTCCAATCCTGTCACACTTACGAAGAAAATCCAGGCCCTTGCCCCGCTTTCTGGCTCCATCTCCCACCGCGCTCCTCTTGTTCACGGGGCCCAGCAACGTCAGCCTCACGCAGGCTGGATATGTTCCTGTCTCAGGGTGTTCGCATTTAATGTTTTCTTTTCCTGAAGCAGTATTTCCCCAGATCTTTGCAAGGGTTATTTCTTCACTTCATTCATGTCTGTGCTTATATGTCACCTTTTTAAAGACTTCCCGGCAACTCTGTCTATTAGTGCTCCCTGTCAGCTCTGCTAAAACCAACTCTATTTTATCTTATGTTTCAACATCAATCACTCCCTAACATTCTATGACATATTCATTAGTTTATGTATTTATTGTCCATTTACTCTATTAGAATGTATGCTAAAGGAAAGAGACTTCTTTTTTTTTTTTTTTCAATGCTCTATTCCTAGCACCTCCTACCTGGCCCATAGTAGGTATTCAATAAATACTGTAGGTATTATTCCCACCCACTGCACAAAAGGAGCACCTGAGACTCTTTTAAAATGATTTAACTGAAGTTAAATAATTTTTTGCCATGTAATAAATCCTGGGTTCAAACTCCAGTTTGCTGCAAAGTTGAAACACTTACTCTTTGTGTTTGATCACTTCTTATAATACCTCTTAAGGGCCAGAGCTGGGTTTTATACCTTCTTATATTGATAGGTGCAGGTTACTTGTTGAAGTATTGATAACAATGGAATACATTCATTGGTCATTTATTATGTGTCAGATAATCTGGAAACTTACTATGCAATATCTCATTTAATTAATAGAAGATGGCGTTATTGTTATCTCCAATTTGCAGATGATGAAACTGAGGCACAAAGAGGCTAGGTAATCTAAGGAAGTCTAAAGTCACAAATCTATAAGGGATGGAGCTAGAATTCAGTCTGACTTGAGGGTACGTGGTTCTACATACTAAGTTCAATGTTCCTCAACCTTTATGTTATTATTACACTCTTCAGGAGCTTTTAAAGATATTTCCTTTCTTAATTGTCTCCCTCCCCATGAGAATTTAATGCCACAGATATATTATAGATCATATTGGTTTACGTATCTTATGTTTATCTGTGCTTTATATATACAAAGAGTAAGATTTTTTTTTGCCTTTCCCCAAGAAAAAGTTTAGTCCATGGCATAGGCTGATTAGTTCCTTGCTGCCTTTCCTCATACTCTTAGCAGAGGCCGAGGCATGGAATTCTAAGACTAATTTTATACATCACATGGTTATTGGTACATTGTTTCCTCTTAATATAATATGAATTCCTTGAAGGGCAGGAGCCATATGTGGTTCAGGCTCACATTCACAGAGCTGAGCACAAAGTAGGCTCTGTTAGTGATTATTGAACAGTGCCATTCACTCTGCCTTAGCAACGTGCCATGGGTGTATCCGGTAGGCAGTTGTCTAAGCTGCAGGAGCAGAGCTGGCCTCTCACGGTTCACATCAGTGCTGCTTACTTTATTCTGACCACAGGCGTCAGCATCAGCCCCTTGTTTCCACCTGGATCATCTGGGAACAGCAATGATGTCAGTGCTCAGATACTAGAGTTTGCAGCAGGTTTCCTGGCAACAGAGGTGAGGTCAGCAGTTTTGGGAACACAATAGGCCTTTAAATATTCTGGAGCACCTGAAAGATGCATTCACAGAAGGCTCCTGTCAGGAGGAAATGAATGAAATCACACCTGCCTCTTCCCGTGGTGTCCGACATTTGTGCTAAGATGAAGGAAAAGGCTAAGAGTTGGAATGAGGAAATAAATTGCTCCTTTTATCTTTGCCTGCTTCACCTCTAGGCAACGCTGAACACAATATGTGTTTTTTTAGCAGGCTATTTGCAGATTCTCCCTGAAGCAGAAGCAGCTCCAGCTTCTGGTGTTGTTCCAGCACTGACTTCGATGTCGGTTCTTCCTGTGTGTGCTGATGTCTTGTCTTTGCTGCTTCTGTTCCACTTTCCACTCTTCCATATCCTGCTCTGGCCTGGGCAGGTGAACCTGCATGGACCACATCAATAGTCTCCCTTGCCCTCTGGCTTCTAGTTGGGTTCTACCAATGAGGAACCCTAGAAATAAACTGGAGGGTGTTGGGGAGACAAGTTGGGCATTTATTTCACTTGCTCACTCACTCTGTGCCAGGTCACCATGGGCTGACCGCATTCCTTGAGTGGGTCACAGCTCTCTGTGCTGCTCTGTTTTGGTGGCCCTTTCCATGTGCTTCTCTGTTTTGGGGTTATGGTAACTACTTCCTTCTTGTCCCTTAAGACCTTGGGGCATGTATTAATAATATATTTTACTTACTTTGCTTTATGACGCTTTGACATCTTGAAACCTTGTGGATCCAGGGAGGGGAAGGAACTACCCCTCCCAGAGTGAGTTAATTCTTTGAGATCGTAAGGAACTTGCCTAGGCGCATGTGTTAATATGCAAAGCAACCAATACAGAGTCTGTACCCCCACCAGCCTGTTTTATTAGGGTCTTGGAGTCAGGGATACAATCCCCCACCCAAAGTGATCCCAGGACAAGGGATCAGATGATTAGGCACAATTCCGATAGCTTAGAGCCCACCAAATGTATTCAAACTAGCTAACCCTAAACCTGCTTAGCCTGCTTACTCTGTCCTGCCCAGTGTTTCCTAAGGAAATCACAATGAAGGCTCTTGTCCATGTTTTATTCCAACTCTCTGTCCCTCCTGATTGACCTTGGTGCTTTCTTTCTTTCTTTTTTTTTAATTGCATTTTAGGTTTTGGGGTACATGTGAAGAACATGCAAGATTGTTGCATAGGTATACATATGGGAGTGTGGTTTGCTGCCTTCCTTCCCCTCACCTGTATCTGTCATTTCTCCCCATGCTATCTCTTCCCACCTCCCTACCCCCAGTCCCTCCCACATTTCCCCCCAACAGACCCCAGTGTGTAGTGCTCCCCTCCCTGTGTCCATGTGTTCTCATTGTTCAACACCCGCCTATGAGTGAGAACCTGCAGTGTTTGATTTTCTGCTCTTTTGTCAGTTTGCTGAGAATGATGGTTTCCAGGTTCATCCATGTCCCTACAAAGGACACGAACTCATCCTTTTTGATGGCTGCGTAATATTCCATGGTGTATATGTACCACATTTTCCCTATCGAGTCTATCATCAATGGGCATTTGAGTTGGTTCCAGGTCTTTGCTATTGTAACAGTCAGTAGAGTGAATCGGCAACCAACAGAATGGGAAAATATTTTTGCAGTCTATCCATCTGACAAGGGGCTGATACCCAGAATTTACAAAGAGCTAAAACAGATCTACAAGAAAAAAACAAACAAACCCATTCAAAAATGGGTGAAGGATATGAACAGACACTTTACAAAAGAAGACATACAGGAGGCCAACAAACATATGAAAAAATGCTCATCATCACTGATCATTAGAGAAATGCAAATCAAAACCACATTGAGATACCATCTCACACCAGTTAGAATGGCGATCATTAAAAAATCTGGAGACAATAGATGCTGGAGAGGATATGGAGAAATAGGAACACTTTTACACTGTTGGTGGGAGTGTAAATTAGTTCAACCATTGTGGAAGACAGTGTGGCGATTCCTCAATGACCTAAAAATAGAAATCCCATTTGACCCAGCCATCCCATTACTGGGTATATATCCAAAGGATTATAAATCATTCTACTATAAGGACACATGCACACGAATGTTCATTGCAGCACTGTTTACAATAGCAAAGACTTGGTGCTTTCTAATGCGGCTCCCTGCCCTGTGGTGCGGTATGCCTGCTACTCTTGGGGACTGTGAATAATAAACCATCTTTTCAATGGCAAACGCCTCTTTTGCTGTTAGCCTCAACATACCTTACTAAAAACAAAATCCCAGGTACATTTTAAAACAGGAGGGCCTTTAAAATTTTCCTATACACTCTCCTCCCCTTTATGAAAAGTTCCTATAGCAAATCCACCTTTAATTGTCTTAATTTGGTGTGTTCTTGTTTTCCTATAGTGACCCTGACTGATGTGCTTTGCATGTGTTCTGGACTCAGAGTCAGTGAAAGGTGGATGGAGGACCTGTGCCAGGTCTGCACAGCTAGGGGCTGTGTCTTAATGTGCTTGAACTCGACTTGCTGTCCTCCTTTTACTGTTCCTGCTGTTACTTGGTGCCTAGAGCATGCCTATTACCTATTAGGTGCTCAGTAAATACTTGAATTAGTGTCCTCTCCCTTGATCTGCTCTATGCCACACAGTGCTTGAATATACCACACATACTGAGCACATCACTAATCGTTTATAGTATTTTAGTATTTTAAGGAATTTTAGAGATAATTCAACTCTCATAGTTTACAAATAAATAAGTTTAAAGATACAGAAGGAAAAAGGCCTTAAATTAGAGGTAGAGCCAAGACTGAAACTCCAATCTCTTGTTCAGAAGTTTTTACGCTGTAATAGCAGTAATAGTTGTTCAGTGATAGTATGATAGTTACAATGATACTCCCTAAATTTAGTAGAGATAGTTTATGCTAGGTCCTGTGCTAAGCAATTCTTATATATCAGCTCATTTAATCCTCACCCAAATTTCTTAAATACCTACTAGTGTTAGCCTTGTCTTACAGATCAGGACCCCCCAAGGCAGAGAGGTTAAGGAACTTGCTGAATGTCACATAGCTGGTAAGTGGTAGATCAGGGTTTCAATTGGGCAATCTGGCCTCAGAGCCTGTGCTACTAATCTAATGGATTTATAAATTTATATTAATTATCCCTTTAATTTGATCTATCTTGCTCAAGGAGGTATATGCAAGGGCTGGACACCAGTGCCCTTTCTCCATGCACAGAGAATTCACCATTGTACATGGTAGACACCAGGTGCTCAGTGATTACCAACCAGTTGCTTGCACAAAGTCTTTTGAGCTTTTCAGCTAAGTTAATGGATCCAGTTTGCAGCCAACCCTAACTGGGTGGTCGTTTTTTGCTTTTCTATTGTTATCTGCCAAGCACCAAGTAACTTTAGAGTGGAAGACACCTTTCTGAGAAACCTAACTGAGTGGAAGAAACCTTTCTGGAGAAGAGGGAAATTCAGCCAGCTGATCTGAACATACACTTCCCCCTCTGGGTTGAGGTCTGTCTTGGAGTCAAATGTGAGAATTTCTAGAAGGGGTTGTTTCCTTTTGCCATGGAGGGAGACTGGCACTTTTACTTGCCTCGTATTACAAAATTTGTGGCAATAAGGCAATTTAATTAGCACAGCAGTTTGAGATTTCAATAGTTACTGTATTTAAGCAATTTCCCTAGCACTCCTGCTGTTTTATGAGGCTATAATTTGGCTCCCAAATGGAGAAACAATAAGGCCAAATAAGCAAAAAAATGGCAGTATTATTTTGGAGGTTAAGCTCTTGTATAGCCCGGGGCAAGATACTAGTGAGGTGGAGGCTGGCTTCCTACAAGGACACTCTAATTGTTCACTATGTTTCATTGGGTCATTTTGCTAAGACTTACACTGCATGGCTGTTGCATCCGTCTTAGGCAGGGTAGGAGATTTTCTAGGACTTGAATTCAGATGGGTTTTGTCTCCATTTAATCAAATAAGGAACTCATGTCAGCAATGATGCAAACATGGAAATCATATGGTAGTCATGTAGGAAAATGTGGTACCCAGTTGTCCTAGAGCAGAGGATGTGGGTGCCAAATGATGTCCCTGTAGAAAGAAAGAAAGACCCGTTTTCCTGGTGTAGAGGATGTGGGAACAGTGTGTTGTCTATGTGGGAAGAGGTAGAGTCTAGTTTTTCTTGTGGAGGAGATGTGGAACCATAATGTGTGTGTATGGGAAGGGGTAGGGACAGTTTTCCTGTCGAGAATATGCAGATCATGTGGCATCTATGCAGGAAGGGTGGGGACTAGTTTTCCTAGAGCAGACAATGTTTGTTTTAACAAACTGGCAATTAACACTCAGCCTAAATCCCAGGAAATTGCTGATCATTTTTACTATTCCTATGACTTCTATCTTCAGGGGAAGGGGGGAGGAATGCATAGGTGGAGCACAGATTTTTAGGGCAGTGAAACTATTCTGCATAATAATCTAATGGTGGATACATGGCATTATGCATTAGACCAGGCATCCCCAAACTTTTTACACAGGGGGCCAGTTCACTGTCCCTCAGACCGTTGGAGGGCCGCCATATGCTGTGCTCTTCTCACTGACCACCAATGAAAGAGGTGCCCCTTCCTGAAGTGCGGCGGGGGTGGGGGGTGGATAAATGGCCTCAGGGGGCCGCATGTGGCCCGCGGGCCGTAGTTTGGGGATGCCTGCATTAGGCAAAACTCATAGTACTATACAATACAAAGAGTTAGCTCTGATGTAAACTATGGACATTAGTTAATAATAACGTATTGATTAAGCTCGGTTTATCAATGACAACAAATGTACCACACCAATGCAAGATGCCAATAATAGGGGAAACTGTTAGTTTAGGGGTGAGAGGAGTATATGAAGTCTCTCTGTACTTTCTATTCAATTTTTTCTGTAAGTCTAAACTACTCTAAGAAATGAAGTCTATTAATTAAAAGAAATCCAGAAGAGACTTGGCCTAAGGGTTTTACCAGCAGAGACTAGATGATGTGAGCACTAGGAAGCTGGAGGTTTACAGTACCATATAGATAACGCTGTATTTAGACCGGATGCAGTTGTTTGACGTTTTAAGATTGGAATCAGGACAAGCAATATAATAATGCTAATTATCATTTTTTGACTTCCTACCAAAAGCTAGGCATTGTGCTGAAGTGTTTAGATAATCTAACGTAATCCTTGCAATAACTCTCGAAGTAGGTACCATTATGGATATAAATGAGCTAGATTAATTAAGTCACAGAAACATTTACCGAAGCACCTGCTATACACTTTCAGCAGTGGACAATACAAACGAGTAACTTACAAAATATCACATGGCAAATAAATGGTGGGGTCTACACTCTAGTTCATTTCTGTCTGATTCTAATGTCTGTATTGTTAATCAAAATTATTATTTAGTAGCCATGTAATTTCAGAACAAAAACTTAACATTATTGGTCTTTGATTTCCTTATCTGTAAACTGGGGATAATTTTTAACAACATGCATCTTATAATAGTGAAGTGAGGATGAAATGAAGAGTTAAAGTATGGGCCAACTGGCAGGTAATGAAGGAGTTCTTATTCACTTTCTTCTCTGATGCTTTGAGGTTCTGAATGCCTTTGCTCCAATATTTTAGATGCCATTGGATAGTGTCACTCTCCCAGCACTTTTATGAGGTTCTTCTTTATTCTCATTTTCCAAGTAAGACACCCTGTCTCCTTAAACTCCACTTTCTTGAATCCTTGGAAAGGGTCTTTTCTCTTTTGCTAATTTGTGTTCTCGTAGGCAGACTTCTAAGATGGCCTCCTGGTACTCTGCCTTGTATCATTTCCTACTTTTGAGTGTGGTCTGGATATAGTGACTTGTTTTAAGCACAGGCTATGGCAAAGGTGATGTGATATCATTTACATGATTAGGTTACAAAAGATTGTGAGTTTCATTTTACCAGCATGCACTCTCTCTATTGCCTTCTGATGACCATAATCTCCTGCTGCCCTCTGACCGCCTGTCAGTTAATTCACCAGAAGTCAAGGGAGCTTGTTGTTATAGTTAATTCAGGTTGACCTTGCAGGGTATGGGGTAGAGTAGAGAAAGGTAGAGAGTAGATTCAGAGTAGTGAATGGAAGAAATCTTGCAGAGAGATCCATTTATGTGCCTGAATTTAAAAAATGATTCATTTACTTATGTACACATTTCTGTTTAGGAGGATGCTTTCAGGATCTGATATGATTGGCTGTGTGTCCCTATCCAAATCTCAACTCAGTAATTCCCACGTGTTGAGGGAGAGACCTGGTGGGAGGTGATTGGATCCTGGGGGCAGCTCTCCTATGCTGTTCTCCGGATAATGAGGGAGTTTCCTGCGTTCTCTCTCCCTCCTGCTGCCTTGAAGGAAAATGCCTTGTTCCCCTTCACCTTCCACCATGATTGTAAGTTTCCTCAGGCTTCTCTAGCCTGTGAAATTGTGAGTTAATTAAGCCTCTTATGTTTATAAATTACCAGTCTCAGGTAGTATCTATGATAATATGCAAATGGATTAATACAGGTTTAGAACTACCTCCTTGAAGGCTTGATTTTACAATATAAATCTCAGGAGCCAATTTTGTTTTGTTTTCTTTTTTCTTTTTCTTTTTTTTTTTTTTTACTGTATTTTAGGTTTTGGGGTACATGTGAAGAACATGCAAGATTGTTGCATAGGTACACACATGGCAGTGTGATTTGCTGCCTTCCTCCCCATCACCTATATCTGGCATTTCTCCCCATGCTATCTTACCTTGAAGTACTAATGATGGACATTTGGACCATCTCAGTCGTGGTTGTAAGTACAGTGAAGGTTTGGGATTTGAAAGTATCTCACAGAATAGCTGGGATATGAGAGGATGGAACAAAGCAAAAGAAATATAAAGGAGTCATAGACGGCTTTATTCAAAATTTTTCTTAGGGTTGGACCTAGCTCCTCCCACTTAAAATAGAGGTGGAGCCAGCTAGTTTAACTCTTGTCTGCCTGGAGTGGGATGGAGTATCTGTCTGGGATTGAATGAGACCAGGACCAAAGGATAGACCTGATTCTATCTGTGTATAGCAAGTAAGAGGTGGGCATAGAAGTATTGACATTAGGCAAAAGGGTAGATTTATTATTATTTTTTACTTTGTGTTTTAGCTTCAAGCTCATCTTGCCTATCTATCTCTCCCAAGACTGGATTAGGTGCCCAGACATGTGCTTACTATTATTTAATATCTATGAAAATTACCTATATTTATTTATCTCTTTGAAGGCAGAAATCATCCATAAACCTTTGACCATCGTATCCTCAGTGAATGAGAATTATGGTCAATAAGTACTTGTTGAATGGATGATGGAGGTACACTGGAACCTGTTTCAAACCTGGGGGGAACTATGCAGGCCATTCATCTTCCCTTCTTTTCAATATGTATGTGTTATCCATTATCTTCTAGCCATACCTGCCTATTAGTACCTCCATCTCCTCTAGGAAATTGTCCATTGTATTGACAGGAGGGTTATTGTTGAGATTGCTTCTTACTGTCCTCTCTTGGGAAGCAGAGGATGCCAGATCCTTCTTCAAAATATGCTCTGGGACACTCAGGGGCAGGCATGTGCTCTGGGTGCTGTTGATAGAGACAGGAGACAGCCAAGAGTCCCTGGCAAACCCCACCTTCAAGCCTAAAACAGTCTGAAGGCTGACGAATCAGACTGCAGGTCCCAGATGAAGCCCACCCTTCCCCAACTGATTCTCTCTGAATAATGCCCATCTGTACCCTGGGAGGACTGGGTGGAGCCTTGGGATGTTTGTGATGTTCGCATGGGGGAAGCGTTTGGCCTCTTCAGTTCCTGTATGGGGACCTGGGATTCGATCTGTGCATGGAGGGCCTGTTAGCAGGACTACATCTCACTTTGCCAATGTTTTTCCTCTTTTTCCTTTTTGCCCAGTAAATTTTGCTCCCCACCCTTCTATATGTCTGTGAGCCCAATTGTTCCTGTTCGTATGACAAGAATCCAGTTTTAGCTGGCCTAAAGAGAAAGTTGTGCAACACTGTTAAATCCTGTATATCAAGCCCTGAATGAGCAGCCTACAGAGAAGGGAGATTTGGAGTTCAGATTCAGCTGGGTGGCAAATGTGTCCTGTGTACCAGCTTGTATCTGTTGTGTGACTCTTGCTGGGCAATCCTGCTCTCAAGCTCTACAGCATTCCTAGCTCCTGCCTGGTTTTTGGGCCTGGATCTTAGAGCCTTCCATAGATCCTTTTTCTGAATTCCCGAATTCTTCCTGAAACTCTTCCAATATATTCCCAAGTGCTTAAAAATCAGTTTCTGCCATTTGCAGTAAGAACATTTATTCATATGTATTGGAAAAAATTTGAGGATGCAAGACATTGAATATATAGAATTTCCATTTGATGATAATGATCATATAACTGGTGTAATTTCCCTTTATAGATTTGGGAAATAATTTATTGCTTATATTGTATAGAAAAGGTGGAGTAGAGAATTGTGTGTCTTCTGTGTACCAGGCATCATCTAAAGGCTCTGCAGTCATATGCCAACATATCCAGCTCAGGAAGACCTTATCTTCATTTTACTGTTGTTAAAACTGAGACTCAGATAAGGCAAACATATTATCCACCTTCTCAAAGACAATAGGTATTAGATCAATGGGTTTCAAATAAATAAATCTGTGCATTCTCTTCCCCGGTATCATTCCAGGCAAATGGTCAGTTTATCCTCCCTCCTATATCGAGCAAGGCTTGGCCAGAACTAGAAACCCTTTGCCTCTTGCATATCTTAGGGTAAGTTTATGAAGTAGCAGACTTTGTTAGCCTCGTTTCTCTTACTTTCATGGGTAACTATTTAAAAATTCTCTGTGATACAGCCTTGTGTTTTTTCACTGTTGATAGTAGTTAGTAATTCCCTTATAAATAAGATTTCATTTACGATGAAAGAGGCATTTAAGCCTCAGTTATCAAAGGTGGTCCATGGTGATGTTGTTTCCTGGTTCAAACGTGCTCTCTGGGAAATGGAATGTAACTGGATAAAGCAGGATATTTTGATGCGTGTTTTGACACTTCACAATTGTCAGCTTTTGTGCAGTTTTTCTCCCTGACAAAAGTATTTCTGACTTTGTCAGTAATATTTGGTGAAGGTTAGTGGTAATTCTTTCCATTTCTGATCCAAACAAGAAATTGGAAAGCTTTTTGGCAATAGTAGATGATACCTACTTTGTTGTCCTAACAAATTAACCTCCAAAGTTTCAGATTTTGACAGCTGTTGTGGGGCATTTTCGGCTACCTGCAATATAACCATGTAATATTGTATTTATTTTATTTAATAAACATCTATATAGTGTTTATATGTGTCAGTTCTTTTCTGGGAATATGTGTGCATGTGTGTGTGTTCACAATTACTAACTCAACCCTCTCAATAGCTTTATGAGTTAGGTATTATTATCATCTTCATTGCACAAAGGAGGAAACAGACACAAGGAAGTGAAATAATGGGACCCAGCTCACACATCTTATAAGTGGCAGAGCCGCAACTCACACCCAGGTAGTTTGTCCCCTGAGCTCATTATTAACACTCTCCTAGGTTGCCTCTCTGATGGGTCAAGAAATGAATGCAACATATAGACAGAGGAATACTTCCTACGATGCTGAAACCAACCAGTCGGATAATTCTTTTCATCTTGATCAGGATTCTTAGTTGATGCTTAGCTGCTCTTGGTTCTTACACTGTTTTCAAACTGAGCTGAAGTAGAAGGATCATTTGAATGAGGAATCTCAGACACTGCAGGCATTCTCAAATGCAGAACTTGCTGTCCTCGTAAAGTGGAATAGCAAGCCCCACTGATGTCAGGATTGATGGGAAATTGGTTATGACCTAAACCAGGGCATGGAAAAATCGATCAGTAAAAAGTCTTTTTCTGGTTCAGTTGTTGATTTGATATGGTTAGAAGATGAGGAAACAAATATGATCATCTTGTGGAAAGTAAAATGGGGATGGAAATGGAATATCAAAGAGTGTGGAGAGGTAAAATCGTTGTCTCAAAATGATGTGTAAAATGTCTTGAGTCTAAGAGGGATGTGATGAGTTGAAAGTGGGATTTGGTGGAGCAGAAGTATAAGTGTGGATGCAGGGGAAATTGGTAAGAGAGGAGGTTGCAGGCAGGTAAGTAAGGGCAGATTTTAGCTTATGGGAATTGGGGAGTTACCCAAGTATCTTAAAAGAAAAGTGAAATAGCTATGGATTTTAAGGCAATCTTTCAGAACTGATGTCACTAATTGATGACTAGAGGCAGAAAATCAGTTGCTTCTTTCCATTGTGGTTTATTCTCTGACTGCAGCTGGCTTGGTATGTACTCAAGGTCCTTCTGCATAAAGGCGGTTGATCTTAATCAGCCCTGCCTTCTCCATTCCAGAATGCTCCAGGTAATATTCTTTGGAGGAATTCAGTATGTGAACAATGGTCAGTTTTTATCGATGTGATAATTTTCTGCCATTATGAAGCAATGTCTATCGACCTTTGGGTCTCACAGATGTGGTAAGTCAAATTTGTTTGAAACCCCCAAAGCACCAGGAGTATGCCAGGGAAATAATGAAGGGTCATTTATCCTGCTGAGAGTCTCCTTAAAGGGAATCAATAACTTCACTGGAAAGAAAAATTGCATCGTTTCTATGAGGCCCCTTTCCAGGTGAGTAATGCTGCTTGACTGTTCAGCTGTCACTTAAAGAATGCATCCTCACAACAGACCCTGGCACGTGCTGAGAGACAGGAGCTCATTTAATTTGAGATGGGTTTTAATGCTCCCATTTTTGGATGAAGATACTGAGGCTCTGTGAATTTATCAGATATTAAAGACACTATACACTGGTTGTGTGTGTGTGTGTGTGTGTGTGTGTGTGTGTAAGGTGTATCTATGTGCAAATTGTTATAGTTATCTTTCCTTCCTTCCTTCTCTTTCTTTCTTTCTTCTTTCTTTCTTTCTTTCTTTCTTTCTTTCTTTCTTTTCTTTTCTTTCTTTATTCTTTTTGTTTCTCCTTCCTTCTTTGCTTCATTCTTCTTTATTTCTCCTTCCTTCCTTCCTTTCCTTCTTTCTTTTTTTGTTTTTGAGACAGCAGACTCTATCTGTCATCCAGGCTGGAGTGCAGTGGTGCCATCTCGGCTCACTGCAGCCTCCACCTCCCAGGCTCAAGTGATCCTCCCGAGTAGCTTGGATTACAGGTGTGTGACACCATGCCCAGCTAATTATTTTTGTAGTTTTGGTGGAGACTGGATTTTGCCATGTTGACCAGGCTGGTCTCAAATTCCTGGGCTCAAATGAGCCCACCTCGGCTTCCCAAAGTGCTAGGATTACAGGCATGAGCCACCATGCCCTGCCTCATTCTCTTTGTCTTATAAGTATATATACCTGTAAATTGGGTATAAAGGTACTACCAATTTCTCATAGTTGTGAACATTTTAATAAAATACTGCATATAAAAAGCACTTTATTAACTTTAGCATGATGTAAAAATGATAATCATAATTTTTTCTATTAAATTGTGAATTTTCTAAGACATAGAAATCATTACTTTATATTTTTATATTCATATAGGTATGTTTGCCACAAGTAACTTTAAAGGAGGCTTACAGTTGAAGGTATAAGTAATGTTATTATTTTAGGGGAAATAATGGTACAAAGGCTCTGGTTCTAGAGACATTTTAATTGTTTTTCAGTGATTGTTCCATCAACTGAGAGTATGGATAACCTAAGAGGACTTTGAAAAGGTTAATCATAAAAGAAAGTGCTTCTCTTCTCACATCGCTAAGTCAGAGCAATATACACTTTCTCTTGGCTAATTCTGAGGGCTGTTTAATTTAGTGACACTAATGGTTTCTATGACTATCCTGAAATTGAGGTTTCCAGACCCCTTACTGAGGAAGGCAGAGACCTGGAAAATAATTTATCACTCCAAGTAAGACCTGCAAAATTCTTGGTCATATAGTTAGGAAATTTGCATATTAATTCTCCAAGTAGGGGAGGATTATAGGCTGCAGAAATGAAGTCCGATCTGGAGGAAGGGGCCAGAAGCAAGAAGAAGCTGTATGTCTATTTCCTTTGTTGCTTGAATCTCTTAGAAATTGCCCTGAGGCTGTTCTGAAAAGAGAAACCTAATCTTGTCCTTCATGCTTTGACCTCTTTGCCTCACATTTAAGCAAGACATAAACATACCAGTCTGGTGGAATAGTCTTTGTTAATAATATGACAATAGCTACCATTATTTAGAACAATTGGGATCATTTAAAAAGGCCTGTGTTAACCCTTGGCCTTACTCTCAGCATGGATGGCTGCTATTTGAAATTTTGATCTGGCTCCTTCAGTCAGAGGAAATAGCAGGAGGAAGACTGAAGACAGGAAGGAGGTATGATGCTCGTTCTTACTGCACAAGTCATGTAATGCTTCTGCAGACTTTCCACTTGGAAAAGTGTTGTGGGCAATTTTATTTGACAATTTTATCTGAGCCCTGGCTTAGCAGGGATAAAGGGAGAAAATATTCTAATACTATAGAGTACATCTGAGGTTGCAGACCTTTGGTGTTATCTATGCCAGAACCATTATAAGCAGGGAAGTAGCTATTAATTTTCATTTGTACAGATGCAGAAATGGGGACTACCAAGGGGAAATGACTTGCCCAAGCTCTCACGACTAGTAAATGAGGCTTGAAATACAGTTCCAGCTCTAGTCTTTTCCATTAGGCTCAACAGGAAATAGCCTGGGATTTCTGGGAGCTAGTCTGCCATCCTGGGAACCTCTCTCAATACTTCTAATGGTAGATATGGAAAGATGAGAAGGGCTCAGAATAGAAAAACTGCAAAGCCATCCTACCTAGGCCCTAGTGCTTGTGACCAGTAGGGGGCTGAATCATCCATAGGTAACTGTCCACTAGTGTCAACTCAGATGATGTTGAGAAAATACACGAAATGCCAGTATACTAAGGAGCGTTTGCTCCTGACCCTGTGCATTTCCAAGTGAAGATTCTGCCTCTGGGTTCATGCTTGCCTTTCTTTCATCTCCACACCCCATGACAGGGGAGCCGGAGTGTGTAAACACTACAGGCATCTCTCCTTAGGCATTAGCTGTTTGTTTGGAGAATTAATTTATGTTCCCCTAAAGGAGTATTGATTTGAGTTAGGTGATTAAAGGCACTCGCTAAAGAACCTGCTAAATCTATTCACCTGTGTTCCACTAATTATGGAAAGGAATATATCAATCTTTTCTCATCAAATGACTCTTACTTTGCCTCAACCACTCTTCTGTTCTTCTGCCCTCCGGCTTTCAATTAGGCTAGGAGGCAGACTTCATTGCCTCTGGGGGAGATATGGAAAGGAGAAACTGTAGTGTAGAGTGATCTGGAAAGTGAAAAGAGGAAATGGTTTGACCTTTTAACTAGTTGCATAAGCTTGGAAAACAGAGGAATTCAAGACTCCTTCTTTTTTTCATCTCTTTTTTATCACATAGTTTTCTGATTGCACATCCAAAATGTTTTGCAAGTCAACCTTCGTTTCTTCCTTGCTTCTGATGCTGTCCTGGTTCAGGGCTTGATTGTGTACCTGAACTATTGTCATAGCCCCTTACCTGACCTTCCTGCTTCTAGTACCTCTCCGTCTCTCCAGTCTCTTCTCCACTCTGCCACTGGATGTCTTTTCAAAGTTAAGTTCCCGTGATGTCTCTTGTCCCCCTCTTTGAGACCTACCTCAATGCCTTTCATAAATTCTGAACTTACTAGTACCATCTAGAAGGCTATACATTTTATAGCCCGAACATAGCTCATAGGACTAGTGAAGTAGCCAGAATTCTCAGGATACTTACAATAGAGCCTAGTGAAAGAGACCAGAGCTGGAACTGTATTTCAAGCCTCATTCACTACTCATGTGACCTTGAGCAAGTCACTTTCCCTTGTTGAGTCCCCATTTCTGCATCTCTGGAAATGAAAATTAATAGCTACTTCCTTGCTTATGATGGTTCTGGGATAGATAAACCCAAAAGTCTACAACCTCAGGTGCACTCAATAACATTAGAATATTTTCTCTGTCATCCAAATATTACTTTGCTAAACCAGGGCTGACTTACTAAAAGAACTGTCAAATACAACGTGTCCTCAGCCACTCTCACATATACTAGGCTTTAGTTACACTGTATGCCCTGTCATTTATTGCTTATATTTTTTCCCTGGAAACTCATATTTATCTTCAATGTCCTCCTCAGATGCTCAAATATAAAGCCTTTGCTGATTCCCTAAGCTCAAGAAATATTATATTAGATTCTCTGGTTTGCCACTTCCTACTGACATTGTATCCTGGGTGCTTCCTTATTTAGTGATTTTTAACATTATCTTTTTAGTACCATCAACCCATGCCAAATGTGAGTTCCTTGAGGACAGAACTTATTAAACCTAGTATTTCCAAAATCTACCAGAGAGCCTAATGAATATTAAATGATAGGTTAGATTGTTTTCAGTAAAAATTTTTCTTCATTTTTTCCTCCTTGATGTGGAGTATACTTCTTTTGCCTTACTGACTTTGAGCTTGGCAATGTGACTTCCCTAGCCACTGGAATGTGAACAGACATGATGTAAGCAGAGGCCTTAAATATACATAAATTGCTTTTCTTGTCATCTTGTCGTCTTATGCTCCTGTGTTTCACTGGGGCTACTTGTCTAAGGCAATTAGGGACACACCAGGAGGAGGCATGAACCAAATCATGAGTTTGATCTGAGTTCAGCCAATTTGAATATCTGTGAGGAAGAAATGAATGCTTGTTTTTTAAAGTCATTGGTTTCAAGGCAGTTTGTTACTCAGTGTTATTACAGGAACAGCTGACTCATACAGATACTCATGAATGAATAACGCAGAGTTAAATAGGATGGGTTAAAAGGATGAGAGAGGAAGAGCTTAGAAATTGGGAGATGAATCTTTATGCCTGTCTTTCCTGGGAAAGCTTGGCATTAGGACTTAATTATAACTCATCATCCATGGAAAGTTCAGGATGGGATTATACAAAGTTATGGTAGTGTCATCAACTTTAGTAAAAGACATTACATTTCAGTTATTCAAGCCCAGGATGGAGGTAGAAGTTTATACATTTTAAAACTGCAAGATAGAAATTAAGTTTCTTGCTTGAATATTCATCATGAAAAATATAATCAGAAGGTAAATCTTCTGGGAAGAAAGTCACATAATGAATTCCAAATTCTAATAGAAATTATTATTGGTTTGTAAACTATTTTGGATTAACCATGCCACTGTTCCCCTTCATTAGTGTGGATAATTAAAAGTTAACTGTTATCATTTTCTTGATATTTATGAAGATTTTTGTACCAATGATGGTGTAATTAGGATGGTCTATGACTAGTTATTTTTTTCAGCTGGGGCATTCACTTAATGAGTTCAGCATTATAGGAGTGAAATTTAACTGGATTTATGGTTTTGTCTTCATAATCTCAAATGTATGCCAGGAAGACCTATGAGAATATATGGCTGAATAAAGACGTTTGTCTTGATATTTCCAGAGATCATGGAGCATTCAGCACATAGTAGGAGCCACGTGTTTATGTGAATGAGATATTCAAATTATGTAGAGTAAGACAAATAAAAGATGGACAACTGGATCAGTACTTGCATGTAGGATAGCTCCCAAGTTTATGCACCTTTGTATCCGGGTGTGAATCTGGTGGAAGTTCAGGTTTGAGCAACTATTCTTGGAGAATTTATAATAAGGTAAGGCGACTTAGGAATCCAAAGTTATCCTGCATTGTGTTTCCGGCTTCAGAGGACCTAGGCTTCTTGAACCTTGCAAGGGTGAATTCATAAATTTTTGAACTCAGGGTTAGAAATTAAGTTGCCTGCTTGAATATTCATCTTTCAAATGAGAAAAATGTCCCAAGTTGTTGGTTTGATTTGGATTAATAGGGTCATGTTTGTATTTTGAAAAGAGAAAATTACATGCTTGGAGGTGTAAATTTGTTTTTTTCTGTTCTTTTCTTGTTGGGATATTATGACATTTGGGGATTGTACCAGTGTATCATTTGACCTGTTCATCTCCTCGTCTCAATTTGAAGCTACTGCATCTCCTCTAGGGTTAGTTTGCTGGACAAACTAACCCTAGAGGAGTTAGTTTATTTTTGGACACAAACATATGTCGTTGCTACTACTGTGGTGTTTCTTTCATAGCACTTACTCCTGTGGCATCCTCTCCTCTGTCCACCTTGCATGTCTCCCCAGTGACGCTGAACAGCTCTATGGTCCCTGGAAATGCCATTAGAGACTTCAAGAAAACTTTGTTGAGGTCTGGGTAAGGGGACGGTAGCAATAAAATTAACTTTCTTCCATTTAAGAGCTTGATAATAATACTCCCTCAAGCATAATCCTCACAGAGCATTCAAATTTGCTTTCCTTAACAGCTTTAGAATCGATACATCATTCACTCAAGAGTTGGATGGAACTGAATTCACATATAACTTAGTAATTACCTAAAATATTGGTTGTAATGCAGAGAAGATAATATGTAACAGCACAATTGAATTTTGTAATGTGTTTCTAATAGAAACTCAGTATTTCTGGGTTACTGTATATCAGGATAGACCTGGTTTATGGAGTAGATTATAAGACTCCACTAAGGCATCATACAAAAAACATGTTCAAACACCAAATTACTGAGGCCAAGACAAAAGTTGACTCTCCATCTTTGGGAAACTACCAGCCAGGGAAATAACCTAAATAAATGCAGGTTGGTGCAAGAAGCAGTTAGCTTCTTACACTTCATTACAGAGATTCCTTGCTTTCTTCTTCCTTTTGGACACTGTTGGAGGTTGGATACATTTATCATATGCAGAAAGAACAATGAAAGGAAGTAAACAGCTTTTTCATTGGCTCAGTGTCTTTTACAATAAGCATCTGGAGAAATGAATGAAATATAACACCCATGCAATTGTTATTAGTGCACAAGGACCATACATTATTTTCAAAACTCTTTTATAGTCAATTTCAGCAAAAGTCACAGTTTGTCCAAAGTACATTGAAGCCTGCATATACAAATAACTGTTCTGCTGCTAAATGTAATTTCCCTTGCATTGCCTCCACCTCCAAGTTTCATCAATTTGGAATCACTTCTGATTAGTTAGAATAGGAGATGCACTCTTGCCTTTTGAGCCTAAATGATGGTAGTGAAGTTAAATGCTATCCTTGAGTTTGAAATATCATTTTGATGGAAAACTCTATGCATACAAGATGGAATTTGCATCCTATAGGTGGGTAGATGTTCATTATACCTGTTCTTTGATGGCTAAGAGCATGGACTCTGACCCAGACTGCCTGAGTCTGAATCCTGGTTCTGACACTTATCAGCAACATGTTTTTAGGTAAGTCAATTCATTTCTGTGCATTAATTGTTGTATCTGTAATAAGGAAATAATAGTACTGACCTCATAGAGTTCTTTTGAAGATTAAATGAGTTAATGTCAACAAAACCCCTGATACATAGTATATGCTAGGTGTTAGCCATGATGATGATGATGACGACAATGACAATGTTGAAGAAGAAAAGGGAAGAGGAGGAGGAAAAGAAGGAGGAGGAGGAGGAGGAGAGAAAGATGGAGAGGGAGAGGAAGAGGGAGAGGGAGAGAAAAGAGGAAGAAGAAGGAGAGGAGGAGGAGGAGGAGGAGGAGAAGAAGAAAAAGAAGATCTGTACAATCTGATGATAATGCCCAATGTGTATGCTTAATGACAGAGGAAAGAATATGGCCATGAACTCCCTACGTCTAGAGCAGAGTGGTTGGTTACTTTATATCAAGTTCTTTTTGGTCTGAGGTTGAACAGTTACAGTTATTCTTGAAGGCAGAGGAATATGCTAAATGTGCACTCATGGGCTTTTGGACTTGGAGAAAAATTCGGAGCCAAACATTGCTTTTTAGTATTATTTTTAAAATTAGGATAAATATTATACTTCAGTAGATTTTAAGTTGTGATGTTGCCCCTTAATTTGCGCCTGTCTTATTTCCATCTCCTCCTTTCTTTCAAGGCAGCTTCTAAGACAGACATAACCCCTCAGTACTAGCTCCGTAAGTTACCTCAAAGCATCATTGCAGAAACTGTTCAGAGATTGGGTTGCTGAAATTTACATTTGAGAGGGGAATAAAGGGACACCCAGGTTGAGGATAGTTGTTAATGAGCTAATTGGTACTTGAGAGAAACATGACCTTCAGAAGGAGATAAAAATACATAATTTTTAGTGGAGAGGTTTTGGAAACTTGCCATGTCAGTCACCAGTGTAAATTTTATTTTTTCAAGTAGACGTGTCAATTTGGTGTTTTGTTTTGCTTTTATATGAATCCAGGTTATGAGTTGGCTCTGTGTCCTCACCCAAGTTCCATTATCAAATTGTAATCCCTGCACCTTGAAGGAGGTGCCTGGCGGGAGGTGATTGAATCATGGGGGTAGAATTCCCCCTTGCCAGTTCTCCTGATAGGGTTCTCACAAGATCTGGTTGTTTGAAAGTGCGCAGCACTTCCCCCTTGGCTCTTTCTCTCGTGCCACCATGTAAAAATTGTGCTAGCTTCCTCTTCGCCTTCTATAATGATTGTAAGTTTCCTGAGGACTCCCCAGCTATGCCTCCTGTATACCCTGCAGAACTATTTTCTTTATAAATTCCCCAGTCTCAGGGAGTTCTTTATAGCAGTGTGAGAATGGACTAAGACACAGGTCTCCACACCTGTTTTGGCATGTCTTATCTTTTCCAATGAGTATGTCTTCTGAAACCACCATTCCCTAAATAAATAGTTTCTGTACAACACAGACTTTGTCCTTGAATTTTTCTCATCAGTTTTGTATTATCAGCAAACCAGTTTCCCCCTTGATGAATTCTTAGGTGGAAGTCCCTCCCCTTGATCCCCCTGTTGCACATGGCTGAGTTGGTACAGTCTTTATTGATAATACATTCCTAGGTCTTCACTCTTTCCTTTCTCTTGATTCTTATGTTAATTAATTGCAACACCCTACTTTAATCCTCTTTGATGTCAGCTGTTCACCTCCAGGGCATTCTTCCTCTTATTCATAGGACTTCAGTGGCTGCCTGAGTTTTCTTTTCCCAGACCTTTTACCAGTCTTTATTTTCCCTTTTTAAAATAACATATTCATCATTTTAGAAAAAGAATAAACAAAAGGAAGACACATTTTAAAAGTGTATTCCCAAGCCAGGTATGGTGTCTGAAGTCTGTAATCCCAGCACTTTGGGAGACTGAGGTGGTGGATCAGGAGGTCAGGAGTTCAAGACCAGTCTGGCCAACATAGTGAAACCATGTCTCTAGTAAAAATACAGAAAATTTAGCTGAGTGTGGTGGTGTATGCTTGTAATCCCAGCTATTTGGGAGATTGAGGCAGGAGAATCATGTAAACTTGGGAGGCAGAGGTTTCAGTGAGCCAAGATCGTGCTATTGTATTCCAGCCTAGGTAACAGTGCAAGACTCCATCTCAAAAAAAAAAAAAAAAAAAAAAAATGTATTCCCTGTGCAGAGATAATCACTATTAGTGCTCCCCACCTTTTTCTCTTGAAAAATGAGATCACACTCATCTCTTGCCTTGTAAACTATGTATTTTTACTTGACAACACATTGAGATCATCTTCCCATGTGGCTAACTTTTCTCCTATATCAGGTATGGAGCAGGATTTAATTCCAGGGGGATCTCTTCATCTATTTGACCACACCTTTGGCCTTCTCTACATCACATCATGGTCAGTTTTTCTTCTCCTTTTCTCAACCTCCTGTTTTTCCTTTTTCTCATCGTCTAACTGCTGTGTGTTATAGTTAATTTGACCCAAGAGAAAGTGAGCTGGGATTACTTACTGATCAGGTCTTCATTGGGCACAAAGCCTCAGTGACTCTGGGATTCTGGCCTGACCCTTTTCATTTCCAGACACAGTTTTAGTTGAAACCATGGTCATATGCGAAGTGGTTATGTACATGCACTCTGGATCAAATGCTTCAGCCTGATTGCAGCTTTTCCATTTACCATACACTTCAGTGTCCTCATCTGCTCTCATATAGTTGTTGTAAATGACAACTACATTAATGCCCAGAAGGCACTTGAAACTGGACTCAGCACATGGAAACCACTCAGAAAATAATGTCAGCTATTGTTTTTTATTTAGATTGAGATTTAAGGTTGATTATTATTTCTTAACACCACTCAAACCAATCTCCTGTGTTCCTTCCACACTGACATTCTTAGTTCAGATGTCTTGTCCACATAGCCTCAAAACTGCTCCTAGCTGCACAATTTTATGCCTCTGATTCACTCTTCATACTGTAGCTAGAGTGAGTGCTCTGAAATACAGATCTAATCAGGAACTTCCTCTGGCCAAAACCTTTCGGTGGTGCCCTGTTGGTCTCAGGGAAAAGTCCAATTTCTTTTGCTTGACAGAGGAAACCCTTCAAAATTTGGCACCTGCCCTGCTCTCCAGCCTCATCTCTTGCCATTCTTCAAACTCCCTGTAAAGCTGTGCAATTCTGCACAGGTCCCCAAAATGACCATGCATTTTCTTTGCCATCAGGGCCTTGGTGCTATTCTTTCCTTTGGAACATGCTGCTATTCTTTCTCCCAGAACTCATGATTGACTAACTCCTACCCATTTTTCAAGATGCAGTGGAATCTCTCTAGAAGGCTCCAAGAATCTTCCCCTTCCCCTGCCAAACCTGGGTTAAGTGCCCACCCAAGTGCTCCATAGCATCCTGTGCTTACCTCTACCACGCACATGCTGCATTCTGTAGTAACAGCCTTGTCTGTTTTCCCCAATAATCTGCAAACTTCTTAAGGGAGAAAGACAATTATCTTCTATTCTTAGTATCTTGTATAGCAGCTGGACCATGATCACTGATAAGAATTGAGTTCATGTCTCATGTCTCAGAAATAGGGTTTTAAAAAAATCTTTCCAGAAGTTTTTTTAAAAAAACTTCTGGGCATTTTTTAAAAAAAATTCTTTCCAGAAGAATCTCAATTGTTACATGTTAACTTTTCATAGTTTCAGTCTCAAAGGGTGGATTTTTGTTGACCTTGACTCCATAGTTGATGCTACTGTACTTCTTTTCTTCTCCTTCATTTCTACATTCAGAACCTTCCATTCTTTCACTTGTTTTTCTATTTTCCTATACTAATTTGTCTATATCTGTACAGTTGTACTTTTTACCCTAGGCTGAGGTTAGTAAATTGCTCCAGAATCTGCTTTCCCTTGGGATTATAAGCAACTCAAGTGTAAGGGACGTTATTTTCTCAGCCTCCTCTCTTCTATAGCTCCTTGATATAAAGGATTTTGGTAAGTAGCAGTCTACTTAAATCCAAAGCTTTGAAGCAGGAGGTAAAAGAAACATTAATGTAGTAGTGACACTGACAGTTTTGTAGGAGAAATCTTATATTGAAAAGGCCTAAGAGGATGTTGAGCCCTTGAGTGAAACTGACAGAGGAAACTTTCTTTCCATGTATACTTTTGTTTTGATTTTGAAAGCTGGTAAGTACTGTATTACATGTGACTTTTTGTAGACTGAGAACATAGGAAGACACTATGTCTAGGGTCCAGGTAAAGCACAACTCTGCAATGGATACTTAATACATATTTTTATGTGTTACATGAGGATGATGAGGATTGGTTCTGCAGGACTGTTCCAGTTCTAGATTACTCTTTTGTAAAATGAGTATAGTAATAGTGTCTACCACATAAGGTTGTTTTGAGGATTAAATAAGATAATTCTTATAAAGCACTTGACAAGTGTCTGGCACATGGTTAGCATTAAAAATATAGCTATTATTGCTCTGTGGTAGTCATTTTACATTCAGTGTCTTATTTTATTCACATATTAACTCAAGGAGTTTCTACCCAATTATTTTTTCATTCACAGATGTTGCATAACTTTTTAAAAAATTGTACTTTAGGTCCTGGGGTACATGTGCAGATCATGCAGGATTGTTGCATAGGTACACACACGACAATGTGGTTTGTTGCCTCTATCCCCCCATCACCTATATCTGGTATTTCTCTCCACGTTATCCCTCCCCACCCCCCGCTGTCCCTCCCCTAGTCCCCACCAATTGACCGCAGTGTGTGATGCTCCCCTCCCCGTGTCCACTTCTTTAAGCTCATATAGCTATAAATCGGCAGAGTTTCAATTCAATTTTGTTTGACATGAAAGTCCACACCCTTCTGGAAGGACAGGAGGGCCAAGCGTGGCATTGTTTTGAACATGATTCTCTGAATAAAATTGCTTGCATTTGTCTTTGTGACTCCTTGTCTCTACATATATCTGACATTTATAATCTACAAACCCATATAGCAGAAACTGATGTTGTATTAGAAATCTGATTCTATCCATCTGGAGCAAGTTTTTGCAATATCAACATTTTGATATTCTGGGCTGAATAATTCTTTGTTGTGTGGGCTGTTTTATGCACTGTAAGATTCTTAGCAACACCCCTAACATCAACTCACTAGATATCATTAGCATTTACTCTCCCCCAGGTGGACAACTAACAATGTCTCCAGACATACCCAAATGTCCCCTGGGGATCAAAATTACTAGTGGTTGAAAACGACTGACCTGGAGTATTAAATCTATGTTCATTGTGTTATTTGTCCCTGGTATATTTATATTTAAGGAGAGACAAATATCAACAGAAACAACCCTAAACAGCAGCTATTTCCAGCTCTCATCAGGCTCCTTAAGCTCAGACATTTGCCACTGATGCCTCCTTGGACTCTCAGGTCATGCTGCCTTTTAAGTCACTAAGAAACCTTGCCTTAATCATGCTATATTCGTTTGCTAGGGCTACCATAACAAAATGCCACTGAGTGGGTGGTTTAAGCCACATAAATTTATTTCTTTACCATTCCAGGGGCTGGAAGTCCAAGATTAAGATACCAGTGGGGTTGGTTTTCTCTGAGGTCTCTCTCCTTGGCTTGCAGATAGTTGCCCTCTTGCTGCTTCTTCGCATGGTTATCCCTCTGTGCACACATGGCCTTGGTGTCCTTTGTGTATCCAAATTCCCCTTATAAGAACATCAGTAATTGTGGATCAGGGCCACCATAATGACTTCATTTTTAACTTAATCTTTCTTTACAGATCCTATTTGCAACTATGATTCATTATGAGGTACTGGAGGTTAGGGCTTCAACTCAACTGGGAGGAAGCACATAGTCCACAGGCCACCCCTACCCACTTACTTCATCTGCACTTGTACCCACACTTCTTTTTTCCATTCTTAGAGAATAATATATCTCCTATTAATGGCCCAAACCAAATCCTCCTCTAAGCGTCTGGTCTTCAGTCTCTTTTGACAACTTGTTTCAGCAGTTACCTCCTACTATGCCCACACACCTTTTTCTCCCTGTAGCTTGGTTCTCTCCCTCATCACTGGCTTTTCCTTGTTGGTCTACTAACATGCTCAAGTGTCTTCCTGTGTTGCCCTGTGACATTTGCAATTCTGTCTCCTTGTCACAACTGTATTTCTTTTTTTAAAAAAATTAAAATTTTAAATGTTTCCATAAGTTATTGGGGTACAGGTGGTATTTGATTACATGAGTAAGTTCTTTAGTGGTGATTTGTGAGATTTTGGTGCACACATCACCTGAGCAGTATACACTGCACCATATTTGTTGTCTTTTATCCCTTGACCCCCTCCTACTCTTCCTCCCAAGTTCCCAAAGTCCACTGTATCATACTTATGCCTTTGTGTCCTCATAGCTTAGCTCCTATATATCAGTAAGAACATATGATTTTGATTTTCCATTCCTGAGTTACTTCACTTAGAATAATCATCTCCGATCTCATCCAGTTCACTGCAAATGCTGTTACTTCATTCCTTTTATGGCTGCATGTTATTCTGTCATATATAAATATGGTATATATATATATATATATATGGTATATATATATATACACACTATATATATATGGTATATATATATGTATATATGGTATATATATGTGGTATACATATATGTAATATATATGTGGAATATATATATGTGATATATATACACCACAATTGTATTGCTTTGTAAAGAAATTATTTCTTAAATAAGCTTAAGAAACTGTGTCAGGTTTGTCAAAGACCAGATGGTTGTAGATATGTTGTGTTGCCTCTGAGGCCTCTGTTCTGTTCCATTGGTCTATATCTCTGTTTTGGTACAAGTACCATGCTGTTTTGGTTACTGTAGCCTTGTAGTATAGTTTGAAGTCCAGTAGTGTGATGCCTCCCACTTTGTTCTTTTTGCTTAGAATTGACTTGGCTATGTGGGCTCTCTTTTGGTTCCATATGAAGTTTAAGGTGTTTTTATCCAGTTCTGTGAAGAAGGTCATTGGTAGCTTGATGGGTATAGCGTTGAATCTGTAAATTACTTTGGGCAGTATGGCCATTTTCACGATATTGATTCTTCCTAATCATGAACATGGAATGTTTCTCCATCTGTTTGTGTCCTCTCTTATTTCGTTGAGGAGTGGCTTATAGTTCTCCTTGAATAGGTCCTTTACGTTCCTTGTTAGTTGTATTCCTAGGTATTTTATTCTCTTTGTAGCAATTGTGAATGGCAGTTTCTTCTTGATTTGGCTCTCTTTAAGTCTGTTATTGGTGTATAGGAATGCTTGTGAGCAATGGGGAAAGGATTCTGTTTAATAAATGGTGTTGGGAAAACTGGCTAGCCATCTGCAGAAAGCAGAAACTGGATTCCTTCCTGACACCTAACACTAAAATTAACTCCAGATAGATTAAAGTCATAAACATAAGACCTAACACCACAAAAACCCTAGAAGAAAATCTAGGCAAAACCGTTCAGGAAATAGGCATAGGCAAGGACTTCATGATCAAAACACCAAAAGCATTGGCAACAAAAGCCAAAATAGACACATTGGACTTAATAAAACTCCACAGCTTCTGCACGGCAAAAGAAACGGTCATTAGAATGAATCGGCAACCAACAGAATGGGAAAAAATTTTTGCAGTCTACCCATCTGACAAGGGGCTGATATCCAGAATTTATAAAGAACTAAAACAGATTTACAAGAAAAAAACAAGTTCATTCAAAAGTGGGCGAAGGATATGAACAGACACTTTACAAAAGAAGACATACATGAGGCCAAAAACATATTTAAAAATGCTCATCATCACTGGTCATTAGAGAAATGCAAATCAAAACTACATTGAGATACCATCTCATGCCAGTTCGAATAGTGATCATCATTAAAAAATCTAGAGACAAATGCTGGAGAGGACGTGGAGAAATAGGAACACTTTTACACTATTGGTGGGAGTGTAAATTCATTCAACCATTGTGGAAGACAGTGTGACGATTCCTTAAGGACCTAGAAATAGAAATTCCATTTGACCCAGCAATCCCATTACTGGGTATATATCCAAAGGATTATAAATCATTCTACTATAAGGACACATGCACACGAATGTTCATTGCAGCACTGTTTACAATAGCAAAGACCTGGAACCAACCCAAATGCCCATCAATGATAGACTGGACAGGGAAAATGTGGTACATATACAGCATGGAATATTATGCAGCCAAAAAACAATGAGTTTGTGTCCTCTGTAGGGACATGGATGAACCTGGAAGCCATCATTCTCAGCAAACTGACACAAGAGCAGAAAATCAAACACTGCATGTTCTCACTCACAGGGGGATGTTGAACAATGAGAACACATGGATACAGGGAGGGGAGCATCATACACTGGGGTCAGTTGGGGGAAAATGGGTGAGGGATAATGGGGGGTGGGGAGCTGGGGAGATATAGCATGGGGAGAAATGCCAGATACAGGTGAAGGGGAGGAAGGCAGCAAATCACACTGCCATGTGTGTACCTATGCAACAATCTTGCATGTTCTTCACATGTACCACAATACTTAAAATGCAATAAAAAAAGAAAAAAATAAACTTTGTTTCCATCTTTTCACTTTCCTTTCTTTTCCCCCTTCTTTTCAATTTTTGTTTCTACTTCTGCCTTGCTTCTGAAATTGCTCTTATCAGTGTCACCAAATGAATTTTTTATGACTAAATTCAATGGCAATATTCTGGTATCTTTATCTTATTTGACCCCTGTACTCTATTAATGAAGTTGAATATTATTAACCATTTAATTTATATCTGTCTGTCTGTATGTTTATCTATCACCTATCATCTTTTTATATCAGTAATACATAGTTTAAGATCAAATGGTTCAAGGCCTATAATGAAAATGAGGCCAGGTGCACCAGTTCACCCTGTAATCCCAGCACTTTGGGAGGCCAAGGCAGAGGCATCACTTAAGTTCAGGAGTTTGAGACCAGCCTGAGCAACATAGAGAGACTTCATCTCTACTAAAATTTTTAAAAAATTAACTGGGCAGAGTGGTATACACTTGTTGTCTTAGCTACATGGGGGCTGCAGCAGGAGAATAGTAAAGGCTGCAGTGAGCCCTGATCATGCCACTATAATCCATGCTGGGTGAGAGAGCAAGACTCCATCTCAAACAACAACAGCAGTAACAACAAAAGCCTGAAAAAGAAATGAGTAGTCTTCATATCACCCTTCTTTATGTACAAGCTTCTTTTGATTGAAATTAATACTTCTTTACTTTTACCTATTTCATTAGTTTTTACATGTATGTTTTAAAAGAACAAGCTTATTCAAATATTGCTTGATTTGTCCATTTTTTAAATATCATTTAATGCTGCTTTGCTACAAAGGTGGGAATTTGGTCTCTTATACCCTATCATCATCCTACACAAAATTTATCCTAATATGTTAATATTATAATTGTCAATTAAGTTTGTATTTATTTCTTACTTTATTATAACTATGTAAATATTTCTCCAAATTGGACTATTTAATTTCCTGTGACTATGTTTCCTTTCTTGGGAAATTTCTTGTTTTTATCAGTGTTATTAATTGCATTTATTTTGCTTTGTTTTCTATATGCCTTTCAGTATTTTTTTAATCCAAAAATATCCATGTACTCAAACATATGTTTTATTACTTTTTCCTTAGAAAAAAAAATTCTTACAGGAATCTAATGTACTTTTGTTACATTATAGACCCTCTTTAGGCCTAATACCCAGATGTCATATTAGCCATTCTTTAATATTATCCTAGGAATTACTTTCACTTATGTCCTGTGTTCTATCCCGTCTTCCCTGGATCCTATATTTTTCTTTCTTGGACTACTTCTTCATTTTGTTGGAGCACATTTTCCAGAAAGTTTCTGAGAAGGAGTGCATCAGAGATATTTCACTTATTTATGATGGATTGATAATTTTGCTGGATACAAAATTCTATGCTGTAAATAACTTCTCCAAAAAATTTTAAAGCATTACAGTATTTCTTTTGTGAATGCTAATGACATTCTGATCTTGGATTATTTCAGTGTGACATATATTCTCCAAGACATCTTGGAACCCACCCCCTCCGTGCTCCTCACTCTCTCTCTCTCTCTCTCTTGCATTCTCTCTCTCTCCATTTCCCTCTTTCCCCTATTCTGTCCTCAGATCTCTAAACCTCCTCTTTTGTCTTTATTCTCAGCTGATGGCCTTGCTTTCTATGTCCCTGAGAAAACTAAATAAATTTTTGAAAGTGGCTTTACTCCATCACTCTATTGCTTTAACTAAACTCTGCATCTGTTCCTTTCTTTTATGATTTACACTATGCATATGTTATACTTTTTGTGATTGTCTCACAGTTCTTGGTATTCCAGTTCATTTTTTCATTCTTTTTTTCTCTTGCTTTTCAGATTTGAAAGTTTCTATTGACATTTTCAAGTCCTCCAATTCTGTTTAGTCCATTGATGAACCTATTTGAGGCATTCCTCATTTCTGCGACAGTGGTTTTAATTTCTAGCATTTTCTTTTGATTCTTTCTTAGAGTTTTTAATCTCTGCTTAAATTATTTATCTGTTCTTGCACATTGTCCGCTTTTTTTCATTACAGCCTTTAGCATATTAATCAGAGTTGTTTTAAATTGCCAGTCTGATAATTCCAAAATCTCTGCAATGTCAGAATTTGGTTCTGCCTCTTCAAATTGCATTTTTTTCTTTTAGTATGCCTCGTAATTTTTGGCTGAAACATGGACATGATATACTGGGTAAAATAAACTGAGGTAAATAAGAATTTAGTGTAAAGTTTTGTTTATCTGGATAGAAGTTAGGGTGTATTTACTGTTGGCTATAGCTATAGGAGTCATAGGTAAAATGTCTTCTAGTGTCTTTTTTTTTCTTTCTTGTGTCTTTGGGTTTCCATGGAAAGTTACTCTTAAATATTCAAAGTCTGAAATGAGCAAATTCTTTCCATTGCTATTTCCCTGTTACTATCCAGGTGCCTTATTGATGTGGTGAGAAGTTGTGCAGGGGTGGAGGGAGAATTGTTCGACAGTCCTATGAGTAAGTCTCAGTCCTTCAGTGAGCCCGTGTCCATAGGCTGCAATCTTCACAAATGCTTTTCAGTCTTTTCTCCCCCTTAAGAGATACAGGAAAGATGGGGTGAGTTGGATATTTCCATTCTCTCAAGTCATTTAGGCTCTGGTAAAATAGCTTTCCTTGAGAGGAATCCTTATTAAGGAGAACAGAATGTTCTTAGAATGTTCCTAAAGAATTGCTTTTTCCACTCTTGTGTCAGTTTGCTGAGAATGATGGTTTCCAGGTTCATTCATGTCCCTACAAAGGACACGAACTCATCATTTTGATGGCTGCATAATATTCCATGGTGTATATGTATCACATTTTCCCTGTCCAGTCTATCATCGATGGGCATTTGGGTTGTCACTCATAGGCGGGTGTTGAACAATGAGAACACATGGACACAGGGAGGGGAGCACTACACACTGGGGTCTGTTGGGGGGAAATGGGGGAGGGATGGGGCAGTGGGGAGGTGGGGAGAGATAGCCTGGGGAGAAATGTCAGATATAGGTGAAGGGGAGGAAGGCAGCAAATCACACTGCCATATGTGTACCTATGCAACAATCTTGCATGTTCTTCACATGTACCCCAAAACATAAAATACAATAATAATAAAAAAAAGAATTACTTTTTCCTTCTCATTGTCAGAAGTACATGAGGATTCTTCTCTGATCTTCACTCTGAGAACCTGATAGGGCTCTTGGAAGTAAACTGCACAAATGTGTGGGGGCCCCTTAAGAAGAGACCCCTTTGGAGTTAACTTTCAAGCTTATTCATGCTTAGGTTCCCATATTTAATCAATTACTGTTTAAGTTTTCCTATCATTTTACTGGCTCCAGTGGTGGTTCTGCTACTGGCTGCTCCAGTAAATTGTGATTCTCTGTATCTTCCTGTCTGTCTCTTTAACTTTGGGGATAGCAGTTTGCCCTGTGACCTCAGTTCTATGAAAGATCTAAAAATAATGGTTAATTTCCAGTTTATTCAACTTTTATTTCGTTGTGAGTACAGGAGTGATGGCTTCCAAGCTCTTTATATGCTGGATCAGAAACAAGGAGTCCCTGTATCACATACTCTACCTTCCTGTCTGCTTCTGCAAATGGTCTCTGTTCCTGTATGAGAATAGCTCCTCCTCTTATGCACTAGGTCTCATACTCTTAACTTCCCCAGAATGTCACCCAAGCAACTGTCCCTTCTTTTTTCCACATCATAATGTTCCCTCTTTCTCATCAGTCATTCCCATCAACCTTAAAAACAATTATAATAGTTTCTATCTTAATAAAACAACAAACAAATACACAACAAAAACATACCCTCACTTGACCACATATCCTAATCCAGCTAGCACCCTGTTAATGTCTTCTCCTTTACCAGGAAATTCTCCAGAAGAATTAGTCACACTCACTGTCTCCAATCTCTCCTCATCCAGGCTTTTATTGCCCTCACACTCTGGAATCCGCTTTTGTCAAGAGCAGTGGTGACTTCTGTGCTGTCAAATTCAATGCTCTGTTCTCATTCTTCATCTTACCTGACCTATCTACAGCATTTGGCAAATGTTGATCTACATTTTCCTTGAAACGCTGTCCTCATTTTGCCTCTCAGAGTTCACACTTGCTTCGTTTTCCTCCTAATTCATCTTTGCCTATTTTTTTCTGATTTGAACTTTTCTCCTTACATTCCTGACCTTTAAATTTTGGAGCGGCCCAGGGCTTAGTCCTCAGATACCTTTTTTATACTTATTTTTTCATGACCTTATCAGGTCTTGTGTTCTTCAATATCCATTTTTATGCTGTCATTCCTGTGTCAGAGATTAGATAGTTGCTCAGGGAACTAGTTTCTCTTTGTCTGGGAATCACAACTGGACTGCATTTCCCAGCCTTCAGTGCGTTTAGCCATTTGATTGAATTCTAGGCAAAGAAATGTGAGAAGTGACATCTACCTTTCCAGGCCTAGCCATAAACATCTACTCCTACTCTTCAATCCTTTCTTCCATCTGCTGGATGTATGCAGAGGACTCCAAGGATGGAGCCACAAATGGGAGAGGCATGGATCCATGCATAATCTGGTGACAGGTTACCTACCAGTCAGGAATATTAATTTGCACTTGATGATGAGCCACTGTGATTTGGGAATATGGCCTTAACTAACACAGAAATTTGTTTTCGAAGTGGGTGTTGTAATAGAAATCTAAGACATTTGACAGTCTTTATTGGTTGGGTGTCAGGAAGCAAGGAAGCTAATGTCAGAGGCAGAAATGGTTTCTGTGGTTAAAACATTTTCTCTCCTTTCTTTTCCTTCCTTCCTTCCTTGCTTCCCTCCTTCCCTTCTCCCCTTCTCTCTCTCTCTCTCTCTCTCTCTCTCTCTCTCTCTCTCTCTCTCTCACCTTTCCAATTCATGTTTATTTAAGGAACACCAGAGATCCTTGTTTCTGGAAGGGAGTAGGTAGTGAGAACAGTAGGATGAAAAGGCAGAGAGGTATGGGTGGTGGGTTAAAACATTTTCTGGGCCAGGCCAGCTACCTCACACCTGTAATCCCAGCACTTTGGGAGGCTGAGGCGGGTGGATCACAAGGTCAAGAGATCAAGACCATCCTGGTCAACATGGTTAAACCCCGTCTCTACCAAAAACACAAAAAATTAGCTGGGCATGGTGGTGCGTGCCTGTAATCCCAGCTACTCAGGAGGCTGAGGCAGGAGAATTGCCTGAACCCAGGAGGCGGAGGTTGTGGTGAGCCGAGATCGCGCCATTGCACTCCAGCCTGGGTAACAAGAGCGAAACTCCGTCTCAAAAAAAAAAAAAAAAAAAAAAAAAAAAAGATGAGCTTTAGAAAGAATCAGAAAAATCAGGTGGTACATAAGCAGAATGAAAGGCATAGAAAGAATACAGAAATTCAACTGGAAGAACCAACTGTTTCTAAATCTCAAAAGGTAAGAGATAAGACTAAACAAGACTTTGAGGGGCAAAAACTCATTATGATTGAGCCTCAATGCAAAGATTAGATTAAGAATACAACTTTCCTCCCCAAGCCTATTATCTCTGCTGGTTTTGTAAGAGTGGGTAGCTAGGCAGACATGAACAGGATAGGGGAGGCTCCACCACACCCCAGGGATGTCAGGCAACCATCAGGTGATAGTAAAGTGGTTGTTAAACTGTCTCTAATTGACCACACCTGGCGCCAGGGAAGGGTAGTCTCTCAATAGATAAAAAACACCTGAAGCTGGTGATCAGCAGCTTCCCAGTAAGATATCTGGAGCTGGGCAAGCAGGCTGAAGCATGTGCGCTGGGAGGGAAGATGGCAGAGTTTAACTGGCATACAGGCTTCCTCCAGGAACACTCAACAGGTAAGGGAAAAATGCTTCAAATGAGCATGCACACAAATTCAGTAAACACTCTGTGCATGTGACCCCTCCCAGGTGCTGGCAGGCCACTGTGCATGTGGATACCCTGCCCCAAGGGAAAAATCGAGGGAGGGGAAACAGAAGCCCCAGAAACATGTCAGTGTATGAACCCCCAAACCAAGGGCCAAACAGTGCACTTGGATCTCTCAAGTTGCCCACTTGGCCCTCTTCCGAGTGTACTTGACTTCCTTTTGTTCCTGCTCTGCAACTTGCCGTGGTCTCTCACTCTGCCTTATGCCCTCAGCTGAATTCTTTCCTCTGAGGAGGTAAATATGGAGTTGCTGCAGACCCATATGGATTTGCGGCTGGTAGCAGTTTCAAGTTGGTTTCTGTTTGCTTAAGAGGGAGAAGCATGGGGCAAGGAAGCCAAGTTATAGGTTAGCATCAGAAAGAGAATTATATTCAGGAAAGAACATGTGGTTAGTCACTGACAAGGGCACTTGTCAGAGACTTTCAGTATATAGACATGCAGTCTACTAAGATATGAGGAAGTTTTACTGCCAAGGAACTGTAAGCCTAGACTAAAAAGCCTGTGATTATTCAAGTTTTAGCACTTGGGACCTCAAAATTGCATCAGCAGGAAGTGTGCTGAGAAAGTTGAGTAGCTACGAAGAAGGGTTTACTCCACAGCAGACACGTTGGGTGTTGCTACAGAGAACAATGGACAAGAGAGTTCTTCCCAGAGAGAATAATTAGAGCGTGGTCAAGGAATTTGCTCACTTCCAGGGAAGGAGTGTTCATTGTGTTCGGCCAACAGTATCTCAGCGAATGCAACATTTCTTCTATTTTTCCCCCTTTTGACTGAGAGGTTTAATTGGGGTTATCTTGTTCCCTGTTCTTCTAGTAAATATTGACTGTGGGTGAGGGGAAGGCCACTTAACTTTTTTTATTTTTATTTTTATTTTATAGACAGATATATATTTTGAGGAGCCACATTCAGGACCAAAGGTAAGGGCAACACACACTGGAAGTATATGGATTTGAGTTGGATCCAGGGACTATATGAGACTTGAGGTTGCATCTCTCTGGGACAAGGTGTGTCTGTGTGTTTTATATATAGAAGGAAGTGAAACAGGTGTTTGGCTATCAAGAGGGTTGTCTGTAGCAGAGACCAGAAATTGTTCACTAAACCTGTGTTCTCATCTTCCTAAGCACATGGCTAGACCATCTATGTCAGTCTTTCTTGCAATGAGATGTGGTTATGCAAATGGAAGTGGTTTGCATCTTTTCTTGATTGGGTCCATAATAATCTTCTCTCGTATGATTATCTATCCTTTACCCTAAGGTAGCCCTCCCCAAAGGTACGACACTTACATAAACCCCCATCTTATGACTGAATGCAGAGGACTCTGAGACAGAAAGCAGAGCCACATATGGAAGAAGCCTGGACCATTGAATAACCACAAGGAAGGCCATCCACCAACTAGGATTATACATTTGTTTTGATTTGATGAGTGAGAAACAATGTTCTATTTTGTGAAGCCACTGAGAGTTTAGGATTTATCTCTTACAGTAGCCATCATTACTTCAACTAATACCACTCTCCAAGTGATGTATACAGACCAGTCCTTTCCCTGAAATCCAGCCTTGTGTTATACAGTCCCTTTTGGACATCCACAAAAGATGTCAAATAGAGATAGCTCTAAATTAACACTTTTCAAAAACGGTATTCAAGATCTATTCTACCCACAGTCTTCTACATTGTACATGTCAGTTCTATTAGTTGTTCAGACCAAAAAACTTAGAGTCATTCTTGATTGTTCTTTTTCTCTCACACTCTACATCTAATCCATACACAAATACTATCAGGTTTACTTTCAAGATATGCCTAGAATCCAGCTACTTCTCACTATCTTTACTGTCTCTGTTGGGTGCACAGTACTGTGCTTTTCCATGTGGATTATCTCTGTGGCCTCCTAATAGGTCTCTGCTTTGACTATTGCTACGCTAGTCTATTCTCAATACTGCAGGAAGAGGATATTTTTAAAAAATGTGTGTCTGACTATACAGATTCTTTTGCTCAAAAACCTATAAAACTACCTGGCCCACTTAGAATAAAATTCAAAGTCCTGAGGTGCTGCTGGATCTGCCCTCTCTGTACTCTGACCTCACCCCTTCTCACTCCTCTCACTCATCCTATTCTGACCACATTGGCTACTGTGCTGCACGTCAGACATGCCAAGAACATGTCCACCTCAGGGACTTTGCACTTGCTGTCTTGCTGCCTAATATCTCTTTATAACCATAAAGCTCATTCTCAAATTTCCTTCGGATCCGCAATCTTAAGCCATCTTATGAATAAGTTCAGTACATAGTAGGCCTCAATAAATACCTGTGGAATAAATGAGTAAACAGGTGATAGATTTTTATCTTTTTGGAAATTTTTAGGATCTCTTCTGATATAAGAAAATTTTACAATGCTGCACTTTAACATAATTAATCATCTGTGCTGGGCACTTGTTGGACTCTCTTATTTAGAAACACATGTCTTTCAATATTGAAAATTTTCTTGCATTATTTCCTTGATGTAATGTCTCTTGTGTTTCCTTAATTCTCTATGTCTGGAGTGTTTTACATTTCTGTTTGCTTTTCCACTCTCTAGGAAACTTCATCTTCGAATCCCATCTATTAAATACATTTTAAAATTTCTGAGATCATGTGTACTATTTCCAATTAACATTTCTGTTTTATTATTTTTCTTCTTTTGAAATGCATATTGTTTGTCCATTATGAGTACAGTATCTTCTTTTATCTTTTGAGTGTATTAATATTATCTTTTAGAATTTTTTTGCATTGCCTCTGTTTCTTCCAAGATCTGTTTAAAAAAATTGGTTTGGACTTTTTTTCACATTAGTTGCTTTCCTTGAATGTGTGATATCCATTTACTGCACATTCCAATTATGGAAAAGTGTTTGGAAGTGGTTGGGAGTTCTCGTGGGTGGCAGAGTTTCAATGAAGGCTAATAAGATATGACTTGGTATTTTACTGGTGCATCTCCAATGGTTGGTGTGTATAATTATTTTCTCTTATTTAGTTCGGTTTCTCCAGACAGGAAGCATCTTCCACCTCCTGCTTGAGATGTGGGAGATGCATTTTTGAGGGTGGAGGTAAGCAGAGATCCCAGCATTTGGGGAGCCAGGGAGGAGAGGAAGGTGTGAATCTCACTGTTCGATATGAGTTCCACTTACCCATTCTCTTTTCACTGAGATTTTTTGCTCCTACTCTTATTTGGACCTGCTGTCCCTCAGACAAAGATGTCTCTTGTTCAACTTCTCCAGAGGTTAAAAATTCAATCTTCAGCTGTAATGGGGCAAGGCAATCGCCAGCTAGGAGCAGGGGGGAATCAATTAGTTTCTTCCTCCTCCTCTTCCTCCTTCCTCTTCATTTTTCTTCTTCTCTTCTTTCTTCTTCTTCTTCTTCTTTTTTTTTTTACAAACAGGGTTTTACTTCATCACTTAGGCTACAGTGCAGTGGTATGATCATAGCTCACTGTAACCTCAAACTCCTGGGCTTGTGTGATCCTCTTGCTAGTCTCCCAAGTAGGTAGGATGCTACCACACCCAGCTAATTTTTAGATATTTTTTTTGTAGACATAGGGTTCTCTCTATATTGCCCAGGTTGATCTCAGATTCCTGGTCTCAAGTGATCCTCCTCCTTTGGCCTCTCCAAGTGCTGGAATTACAGGCATAAGCCACTGTGGCTGGCCATTTTTACTCTTCTTTATACAAACTTTCAAACTGTCTTTCCATTTTTAGCCTGATCATACTTGGAGCTTTGAAGGTACTTGGTCTCCAGTTCCTAAGCGTGCTACATAAGTAGAATGTTTTCTGTATTCTTCCACCCTGCCCTGAACTTTTTGTAAACATGTGTTTTGGTTTCCTCCAATTTGCCAAGTTAGTGACACTTGCCCATCTCCTTAACAATTTCCAGAATTTTGTTGACATACCTAATCTGCCAGTATCTCCTATTCTAGTCTCTCTATGCATTTATAAATTAAAATGTTTTTATGATGCTTTTTGTCCTTGAGAAGAAAGAGATAAATATATAGATTTAATTTCCTTTTTTTCCCCCACAAACTCATTTTTTCTGAAACTCTCAGCCTCCCTGGCTTCTACAGCTCTCACCTGATTCTCTTCCCTTTGCTCTGTTTCTCTGCTCTGTTTTTCATGGGCTGTTCTTATGTTTCTTTCCCCTTCAACAAAGCTTGTTCTCAGTCCTCAGGTTCTACTTCTACTCCTTTTTTTTTTTTGGTGAGACGGAGTTTCGCTCTTGTTACCCAGGCTGGAGTGCAATGGCGCGATCTCGGCTCACTGCAACCTCTGCCCCTTGGGTTCAGGCAATTCTCCTGCCTCAGCCTCCTGAGTAGCTGGGATTACAGGCACGCGCCACCATGCCCAGCTAATTTTTTGTGTTTTTAGTAGAGACGGGGTTTCACCATGTTGACCAGATGGTCTCGATCTCTTGACCTTGTGATCCGCCCGCCTCGGCCTCCCAAAGTGCTGGGATTACAGGCTTGAGCCACCGCGCCCGGCTACTTCTACTCTTATGAAACACATTTTGATAAAGTGATTCCCATATTGCCACGTGGTTTTAATAAGTCCCGTAGGCTAAGAATACACACCTCTCTGTCTCCCGACCTGACCTCATCCCTTAGTTCCAGATTCTAAATTTCAGTTCTGGACATATCCACTGAGCATCTTCCCATAAACGTCTTTACAAATGAAATGTGCATAAGACAGAATAGTCACTGAAGTCACAAACTTGGGAGTCATCTTAATCTTCTACCTCTTTTTTTTTTTACTTCACAGATCCAGGTAGTCATTAAATACTGCCAGTTTTTCCCTCTTGCGTATTTTCTTGAATCCATCCCCTCCCTTTGTCTCCATGATGATCGCCCTCATAAACGCCTTTCTGCTCTGCTGCCGCAGCTTCCTAACTGCCACCTGCTTCTGCCTTTTCCCTCTTAAATTCATCCTCTGCTCAGGTACCATAGTGACCTGCACAGAGCATAAATCTCATCCTGTAGCTCCCCTGCCGAAACCCCTTCATCTGCTCCCCTGTGTGTAATAAAATCTATGTTGCTTGGCATGGCATACAAGGTCTTCCCTGACCTGGCCCTGGCTTGTCTCTCTTGCTTCATCTCACTTTACTCCTAGTCTCATATGTTCACTCTTGTAGTACAAAACTGCCTGTTCCTGTCTCCCCATAGATTTCTTGCTTCTGTGCCTTTGCTCCTATGATTTCCTCTGCCTTCTTTCTTCTTTTCAACCTAATTCTTACATATCTTTGAAGATTCAGCTAATAATATATCTTCTACCACAGGAATCAGCTCTAGTTTCTCTACCCTTTCTCCGTGCTCCTGTATTTGCATGCGTGCACACCACCATTCCAGGATGTTGTATATATCTATGTCACTAAGCAAATACACACGTGTGTGTGTGTGTTAGTGACTGTGATGGTTAATACTGGTGTCAACTTGATTGGATTTAAGCATACAAAGTATTGATCCTGGGTGTGTCTGTGAGGGTATTGCCAAAGGAGATTAACATTTGAGTCAGTGGGCTGGGAAAGGCAGACCCACCCTTAACCCGGGTGGGCACCATCTAATCAGCTGCCAGGAAGGCTAGAATATAAGCAGGCAGAAAAATGTGAAAATAGAGATGGGCCTAGACTCCCAGCCTATATCTTTCTCCCCGTGCTGAATGCTTCTTGCCCTCGAACATTGGACTCCAAGTTCTTCAATTTTGGAAAACTTTTGTTGGAACTTGGACTGACTTTTGTTGTACCTCAGCCTGCAGACAGCCTCTTGTGGGACCTTGTGATCATGTGAGTTAATACTTAATAGTCTCCCCTTTACACACACACACACACACACACACACACACACACACACACATATATATCTCCATTAGTTTTGTCCCTCTAGAGAAGATTAATATAGCGACATACATATGTGTGTGTTTGCTTAGCGATTGTGTGTGTGTGTGTGTGTGTGTGTGTGTGTAGTGATGTTGGTAGATTGTAAACTTCCTCCAGAGAAGGAATTCTCCCTTATTCTTGGTGCCTGTAGTATATTAGGGATTCAGTAATTAGAGGACTGAAAGCAAATCTGCTTATAAGTTACTTCTTGGTGGTTTGGAAAACAGCAAGAGCTCAGAACCCAGCAGGAAGTTCTGGCATTATGGTGACAATGGGAGCAGATTTTGAGACAAAAGTGATTATTTTGCCTCAGTTTCTCTTACTATGCATGTTTCACATGGCACGTGTTTGGGAAGGATGTATCCTGATCTAGGGGTATTGTATGGCAGGAAAGAGAGAAAGCCAGGGACAATTTTCATCCTCAGCCAATGCAAAGAAAAGCTGTCTGTGACTGGGGTCATTGCCATGGGTTAAAGCAGACTATTTTATACAGTCAAGTGGTATAGAAGAGGGTTGGTGAAGGGTGAATCCTACAAGTGCCTGGTAAGTAGGACTGAATTGGTGGAGGTGCAGGAAGGGTTGAAATAAATGAAAAGCGACATCTACTTTCACCTTTCTCACATATCAATGTTCTCTTGGTACAATCCCAAATGTCTCTGGGCCAGGTCCAGTTTGCAGATAACAGTGAACATCCTAATATTGCATGTAGGCACTTCAAGACAAGCTCTCATAAATAGCTCCCATGCCCTGGAAGGCGCACAAAATACATTTCAGAGATGACTGCAGAGATGCTTGCTAAAAAGCAAACAGCACATGAGTGGCCTTCTGAGTTCTTGTGCAAATGGGGTGTGAAATTGTGGCTTGATGCTCCAAAGCTATACCTTTTTGTCTCCCTGATGATGATTAACAGAAACCTGGCTTGATTTGATTGGGAGGGTGTGTGTGTGTGGAAGGGGGCCAGATGGGCAGTGAAAGAAGAATGGCTGGTGAAGGGGAAGGGAGGAATGAGCACACCCCTTTGAATTGAGTGCTTCATTTGACCTTCAGGAAATTGGAATAGAAATCACATGATTTAACGTTTGCCTGGAAATTAACTGCCTCTGTTTGTTCCAGACCCTGGGATTGATGAAAGAGCCAGGGGATTCTGACTATAGAATTATAATAAAGGGAAATGTCTCAAGCAATTATTAAATATTTAAAGAACTATCTCAACACTAACTTGTCAGATGGAATGAATGAAATTGAAATCATTTTTAAACATTATTTCCAATGACATGGATAGAAATTCAAGGATAAAATTGGTTCTGTGCTGTAAAGAAAATATTTTCAGTTTGTTTTTGTGACACTGGTGTTTCTGCATCTCCTTTCATCCCAAATGTTAATTAATGAACAGTATGCTCAGGAGGTGGATCAAATGAGAAATCCAAAGGAAAAAGAAATGGTCAGGTTTTTTTTTTTTTTATTCCGTTGCAGTGTTATTAAGCAAAGGGGTACAGAATACAAGGAGACATTCATCCCCAGTGCAGTTGGGATATTCTCTATTCATAAATGGAAGCAAGAGCTTTGTTTACAGTTTATTTTCTTGTCTAGACTGGACAATGTGAGATGATAGGTGGTAAAATAATATTACTTATCAGAGATACCATAGAGGTTTTTCCACACTAGATACATAATAAATATTGTGGATTATCTACCTAACCCTCATTTTCCCTTTCTTTTTGCCCCAAACCCTGATTTTAATTCAAGGACCACCTCTGGCAGAAACTTCTTTGCAGCTACTCCTACCTAGTTATTAATCTTATTTACTCACACAAGTGTAATTTGATTGTGGTAAATAAAAGTGCCCAGCTGTATTTCTCAGCTTCTCTTGTAGATGGGAGTGTTCATGTGACATAATGCTAGCAAATAAGATAAAAGAGTAAATTATAACGTGGGACTCTAGAAAAACTCTTAAAATAGGAGTAGGGACATTTGACTTGCTTATTTTTTCCCTCCCTTTTCCTTCTTGCATGAATTGTGAACAGGATGGCTAGAGCTGCCCCAGATATCTTGTGATAGATGATCAGGGAAAGGCCGAGAGAATTGTAGGCATTGCTCTTGGCCATTGTATATTTAAGCTTTTAGTCCTGAATTTCTTCTGGACTTCTGATTGTATAGGTCAGTATTCTTTGGGTAATATGGGTTACACTAAACTAAACCCAGCTCCAGTCTCTTAGATACACCATCTATCAGAGCACGTGTCTGTAGTTCTAGCTTATTTGTAAACCACATTAGTCTTAAATAATAAGAAATCCCATTCTGTTGAGAATTATTGGTGTAGGGATGAGCATGTGTTGGCAGCTGATAAGCTGGTGACAAGTGAAGTGTGAGTGAAAGATGTTTTTCCTCAGAGGAAAAGGCTTCTCCAGTCTTTTAAGAAAATGCAGAGGAGAATAAATGGTATTGTCTGTTGAACATTGTATTGGTCAGAGTATTATATTCGGAACCATGGTAGCCATTTTGCAACTATGAGGGCCATTAGCTTGGGGATGAAACTGACACCATATTTAGAAAGAACAAGTCTTTGACGACATCACTAAACTGCCATATCAAAGTGTTCTGGAGGTTGCCCAACTTAGGGCTTCTGGCTTTGAGAAGTAATTTTTCTTTTTCTTTTTCTTTTTTGGTTTAGATGAGAGGTTGGCAAACTTTTTCTGTTAAGGTCCATATAGCAAATACTTTAGGATTTGTAAGCCAACTCTGCCATTGTAGCTGAAAGCATCTAAGGAAGAAACACAGATAAATGAGCATGGCTGTGTTTCAATAAACTTTATTTAGAAAAACAGGCAATGGGCAGTATTTGGTTCTTAGGTGGTAGTTTGCTGATTCCTGGCTCTAGACAGTTGACTTGAGATTTTTGCTTCTTGATTGATCTACATCTTAACTCATACAGAGTTACAGATTGGAATATGTAAAATCTAAGGCTTCTCCCAATTCAGAGATTGTACAAAGACATAAAAAAAGACCAGAGGCCAGGTGTGGTGGTTCACACCTGTAATCCCAGCACTTTGGGAGGCTGAAGTGAGCTGATCCCCTGAGTCTGGGAGTACAAGACCAGCCTGGGCAACATAGTGAAAACCCATCTCTACAAAGAATACAAAAATTGGTTGGGCGTGGTGGCATGTACCTATAATCCCAGGTACTTGGGAGGCTGAATTGGGAGGATCAGTTGAGCCCAGTCATTAGAGGCTACAGTGAGTCATGATTGCTCCACTGCACTCCAACCTCAGTAACAGAAGCAGAGTCTGTCTTGAAAAAATAAAAAGACATGACCAGAAAAGACAAAAGCAAATTAAGGGTGGATATGATAAAAGGTACCCTTAGAAAAGCTAGAAGTAAAACAATTTATATCTGCCTCAGGTGAATAGAAAAGAAAGAGTCTTGTCACTAGGAAAAAAACTTCCAGAAGAAGATGATGCAATCTTCTAGGATATAGCTGCGCTTCAAAAGATAAAAAATTTGCATGATTTATTTGACATATAAATAAAAATTTGAAATATATATAATAAAAGTGCTTCATATCATGCAATCTGGACATTAATCTTGTGACATAGATGTAAATATATACTTAAAAAAATTCAGTCACACTACACATACTGATTTATTGTTTGTCATTTCCACCTCAATCATAGATTCTGAAAAATGTCTAGGAGTTGTAAATATACAGCAGAATCATCATTTTGAAGTTTTCTTAGTAGCCCATTGTATGAAGGTAGTGCTTTATTGAACTGGTCTCTTAATTTTCTTTGGTTTTGATTGCCCTGAAACACAACAATCCTGAAATAATCTCTTTCTTATTAGGAAATTCTGTCCTATTCCTTGCCTAAACACTTCTTATTTCAGATGATAATATCAAGCAGCTGGTCAAGGCCAATTTAAAAACGTTTCACTTTAGGAATCAGAGATATCTTCTATTCTGCTTTGGGTAAAATCTTAATGTGGTCATTTGTCCACATGTGACACCCATGAGTCTTCAGGGATTTCAGTGATGGTTTTGCTATTTTGTTTAGTTTTGTGGCCATACACCTCCATATTGTGCCCAGTCCTTCAATTATAAGGTAGGGGCTGGCTATTGATCATAAGCAGTAATGGTATGGGCTCTGGACATTTTTTCCTTCTTCCCATCTTTACTACCTGATCCTGCATGTGAAGATAGAATAATTTAAGGAGCAATTCAGCTTTTACTGTTTTAGTCTGGAATTTTCTAGCAATTTGTGTCTGTTAATTAGTAAGTACTCATGCTCACTGGGCCAGATGGAACAGAAAAACTGTGTCCTGTATCATTGGATGATATAGTCATATTGTCGTTTATCTACAGCATCAGAAAGGAGTGGTGGTATAAATAATCTGAACAGCTTTTATATTTAGCTTTATAATGGGACCTAAGATCCAGAGAAAGAAAAAAGCTTGCCCAATGTGGCACGATTAGATAGAGGTGAAGCAGAAGGAGGAGCCAAGTATTTCTAGGACTCTTCACTGTACACGGGTAGTTCAGAACATACCAGAGGAAAGTCTCTTACCACGCAAAGTGTTCATTGAATGTCAAAGAGTTGGAGGTGGGGTGGGAAGTGGAGAGAATAAGCACAGAGCAGCAGATGTGGTGCACAAAGAAGGAAGGTTCTGAAAAAATTACAGCAATAGCAAATCAAACGTTAAAATATTTTGTGGGTAAACATTTATTGACATGAAAAGATGTCTATTATATATAAATTGAAAAATTGAGGGAACAAGATAATATGTGGACCATTACCCCATTTTCATTGACAAATTAACCTCACATAGGTGTGTTTATCATCTGTTTATCGATCAATCATCTATCACCTATACATTTTCTATCTGTCTATTAGTGATTTATCAAGTTATAATTTAAGGTGTTACCAGCGGTTATTTTGGGGTATTGGAAACTGGGGTATTTTTTTTATTTCCTCCTTACTGATCAGCAGTATTTCTAATTCTTTTATAAATGACATGTATAGTCTTTTTGATAAGAAAAAAGTGTTATAATTAAAGGAAAAGGCATTTATAGTTAAATTTGCAGGTCTTGTTTTGAAAGTGTATCTGTGTGTCACTAAGACTGAGGAGAATTTTCAAAATTCTTTTGAGTGGAGAATATTTCTTTTGTTGAGAATACCTTTCCCATGGGCCCTTTTGCTGTCTGTGGGTCATCTTGCTGTCTTCATGGTCCTTACTGTCGTTCATAGCTCCTGAGGGCAAAGTCTGTGTCTTACTCAATTGTCTGATGATTAATGGCTTTTTGATCATTTCCTTTTTTTTACTTTGAATGATTGAATGAGTAAGAAACTTTGAATAACACCATTTTAATATCACTGAAGCTGAAATTAGTCATGGAAGGGATATCAATGAAAGGGCAACAAATGGGACAATAAGTGTAATTCTTAATTTTGGGAGGTTGAGGAGGAAAGCAAGAGGCAAGATCAGCAATGTGAACTTTCCCTTCCAGATCACATGTGAAGAGAAAGTAATCCCCAATCTAGCTGAGGATCGTTACATATAATTCTGTTTCAGATGCTTTGGGATTTGTGCTGAGAATACAGAGTTGGAAATGCAGTTGTGAGTTTGATGCCTTCTGGGAGGGCTAGTGACTGTAGGTGCACAAGAGGGAAGGGAGGGATCTTCTAGAGAAATGGCAAAATGAAGATTTTGAGAAAATTGTTCAAGGGACCATAAAGGAAACTTTAAAAAACGATTTCTCATGGGCCACATGTGAGAAAAAGGTATCTGTTAGAATTCAAGGAAGTCACCAACTCAAGGTTGGATTAGATGCAAAGGGAACATAAGGAATCAGAGAGAAAGGCCTTCCTATGCCATTAGAAGCATGGCATGGGGTTGAGAACTAAAAAAAACCTGAAATATCAATGTAAGCTGATGGAAGGGTGGGAAGGGTGAGCTTCTGCCTTCCTGAAATCTATTTCCTGAATAGCAAATATTGCTGCTACCAGTAACCATCTGATAAGCCCACGTGGCATTTAAAACAAAGTCGAATCTCCTTCCCTTGGCCTTCCTGCAAGGCTTCATAGGATGTGACCCCACTACACCTCCTGCCCCTTTTTGCTCCTTAAGTGTCTGCTTCATGGACCTTCTTTCTGTTTCAAGAACTGGCCAACTGCCCTGGATTTTGGCTTGCTTGTCTCTTCCTGGTCTTTCAAGTCACAGCTGGATGTCACCTCCTCAGAGAGGATTTTCTCTATCATCCAGACTAAAAGATATCAGCTACTTTCTGTTGTATCACCCTCTTTTTTTTCAACAAAGCTTTTATCATTAATGGCATTTAAAAAATTTTCCTTTTTAAAAAAATCTGTGTTCTGTTAGAATGTAAAGCCCATGAGAAAAGAGAGACACAGTCTCTGTAAGGTTTAGACTAGTCTTCAGCATTCAATAATATTTGTAGAATGAATGAGCAAATATACCCCGAGAACTCCATATCTTTTTATCAGCATTTCAGGAAGACTTCTGTATCCCCTTAGGCTGATAAAGTATCTTTCTGTTTTACTTCGAGAGTATTCTCTCTCTTTGAATGTAGTATCCTGCTAAGTTGCAAACTTCTTCAACATAGGCACAATGTCTTTTTCATTTTGCAACCTCGGTGCTCTTTCATGTGCCAGACACTATTTACTGAGTGAATGAAGAATGAATGAATGAATATCTGCTGCAGACATGGTAAATCCTTAGGCATAGCATCTGCAGGAGAAATTCTGGTCTTATTGGGCAGGGAGGGAAAGGGGGAAGGGCATTCAACATGATGTAAAAGTTTTGTTTGAGGTCTGTCTTGGAACATATTTAAGAAAATAAATGGCAGGGCATGGTGGTTCACGCCTGTAATCTCAGCATTTTGGGAGGCCTAGGCAGGCAGATTATCTGTGGTTGGGAGTTCTGGCCAACATAGTGAAACCCCATCTCTACTAAAAATACAAAAATTAGCCAGGTGTGGTGGCGCACACATATAATCCTAGCTACTCAGGAGGCTGAGCAGGAGAATTGCTTGAGCCCAGGAAGCAGAGGTTGCAGTGAGCTGAGATTGCACCATTGCACTCCAGCCTGGGTGACTTTTATCTAAAAAAAAAAAAAAAAAGACAGAAACAAAATAAGACCAAAAGGACTATGAGATGAGTTGACAAAGAGAGAAAGTAATCAAGATAACTTCTAAGATTAGAAATCTGGAATGTTGATTTTAGAAGTCTCTGTGCTTAACCTACCTGCCAGTCTCCCACTGTTATTAAATATGAAGGACATCTTCCTATTCTTCCATCTTGGAGATCTGATTAAACATAAAATTCTTGACCAAGAGAGAAAGAAAGAATATGGAACCTCAAGAGATCTCAAAGGGATATATTTGGAATAGGAGAAGGATAATAATTAGAAAATATTCTACTGGGTGACATAGTATTCTCTTCTACCTCTGCACTCCAGTGGATTCCTGAAGTTTTAAGATTTAGCTGCCATTGAGCATATTAATGACCCAGAGAAGCTGGCAGTTCATTTATTTTACGATAACTTTTGAATTTCACTAGGTAATTGCCACAGAATGAAATTCCTGCTATTTGATTTCTATGAAGGGTTAAGGGATTTGGGGACTTATTAACATGGCAGAGAGGACGATATCCCACATGCTGTGCCCTTTTCCAGATAACTGGTCCTCTTCTCTGATACCTAAGACCAGACCTTTCTGATTCATCAGATATTTATTAGCAAACTATTTATTAAAGTCTGCTCTATGGGACAACAGTTCCATGAGATGCTCCATGAACAAAGGATTCTCTAAAATTAGTTTGGGGAATGCCACTTCCTCTCTATGTCTTCTTGGAGATTTACAATTTACATTAGCATAGGAAAGGCTCTGAGAAGACCTATGTAAAAAAAATTCTGCTAATTTGACTGCAACTTTTTGTGTGTGTGCATGCACATGCTACTCACACGCATGAGAAAATCACATGGTAGAGAAAATATGGATATTGGACTGAGACACGCCTGGGTTTGAATCTACTTTTTGCTATTCACTTCTATGTAACTCAGGATAACGTATATAATCTCCCTGAGCTCCTCTTTGTTTTTGAAAATTGGGTATCATACTTTGCCCAATAAGTCTATTGTGATTATTAAATGAGGTTGGGTATATTCTAGTATCTGACTTAGAGCACTGAATATAAGTACTAAATAGTACTGGTGAGCAGCATGTGAACAATTGTATAGATGATATCATGGTAAGTATGTATGGGATACTAAACATATTAAAATATCATACCTTAAACTAAAGATATTCACTATGTATCAGGTGTTTACAAAATATTTATAGACCTCTGAGCCCACCTTGTGCCAGGAACCTGGGATGCAACATTGCAGAATCTCATGGAGCTCGCTGGCTTGCTCTGCGTGGTGTTTGTGTTTGCATGACCTATTTCCTGCTAGAACTCAGCCTCATCCTTAGGGGCTGTTATCTTGACTTTTAAGAAATAATTTTTTATTTTTTTAGGTGGGCACGGTGGCTTACACCTGCAATCCCCACACTTTGGGAAGCTGAGGCAGGTGGATCACAAGGTCAGGCGTTCGAGACCAGCCTGGCCAATATGGTGAAACCTTGTCTCTACTAAAAATACAAAAGTTAGTCGTGTGTAGTAGCACATGCCTGTAATCCCAGCTACTTGGGAAGCTGAGGCAGAAGAATCTCTTGAATCCGGAGGCAAAGGTTGCAGTGAGACAAGACCGCGCCACTGCACTCCAGCTTAGGTGACAGAGCAAGACTCCATCTCAAAAAAAAAAAAAAAAAAAAAAAAGAAATAACTTTGTTCAACATATCTCTTCAGGTGTAAGTTCCTGAGGGAGATATTTTGCTGCTGGAGTGTCTCTCCAAGTAATCCTGCAAGCTGAATGCATAAAAATTAAGGAAAGTCTCATGGGTGACAGTCAGGTGCTTAGGAACTTGGTTGGGGAGAGGAACTGAATGGCAGGGAGGACACTGCTTATAGAGCATCCAGGAAACTGTAAAACAAACTTCGGCTTCCTCTTCCATCAGGGAAAAAGAGAAGCACCCTTCTGAAATTGTGGAGAGAGCATTTATAATGATAGTCTTTGTTTAGGAATGCTTAGTTACTATTTGAAAAATGATTTCAGGATACAAGAATTACAAGTATTATGGAAATAATAGTTAAGTGTCTTTCCTTGTCTATTTTCCTCAGATTTGTTTGAATGCGTCATTTGCATTTACGTGGAGAGTAATGGCAAATGTTCAAAATCATCAATAAAATGCTCGAGAAATTTTCAAGTGTTTTGAATGATTTGAAAGATGGAAAATGTATTTTTAATGAAATCTCTTTAGTTTCTTTATGCATACTTTTTTTTAAGGGGCGTTTTATGAATCATTTGGAACAGAGAGAATGCTTTCCAGAGTCCCAGGCATGTAGGAGTCAGTAGCTCCTATCTGCAGCACAATCTTTGAAGGCAAAAAGTTTTCACTCAGACTTAAGGGGCCTTGCAGGTAGAAGAAAGAAAATGTCAGCTCTGTGACTGCAGAGGGACAATTTCCTAGCTGGAGAAGTGACCTTGAAATGCCGTTCAAAGTGCCTGTGAGGGATGCATGGCTCATTTTGGCTGGAGAACATGTGTGCTTGGAAATGAACTACCCTCTTGGGTTGAGCCTGCAGGGGGACAGTAATGTATTTGAATAGTATTGCCCACGCTAGGCTTAGTTGATAAAAAATAACAGCTGTTGCTAAGCTGCTTTTCCGTCTTTTAGAAAAATTTCAACTTTATTTTAGATGCAGGGGACACATGTGCAGGTTTGTTACATGAGGATATTGAGTGATACTGAGGTTTGGAGTACAGATCCTGCCACTCAGATAGTAAACACAGTACCCAATATGTAGGCTTTTATTTAAAAAAAATTATTTATTATACTTTAAGTTCTGGGTATATGTGCAGAACGTGCAGATTTGTTACATAGGTAAATACGTGCCATGTGGTTTGTTGCATCCATCTTCCCATCAACTATATTAGGCAGTTCTCCTAATGCTATCCCTCCCCAATCCCTCCAACCCCTGCTATCCCTCCCGTAGTCCCCCACCCCCAGACAGGCCCCAGTGTGTGATGTTCCCCTCTCTATGTCCATGTGTTCTCATTGTTCAATAACCACTTATGAGTGAGAACATGCAGTGTTTGGTTTTCTGTTCTTGTATCAGTTTGCCGAGAATGATGGTTTCCAGATTCATCCGTGTTCCTACAAAGGACACAAACTCATCGATTTTTACGGCTGCATAGCATTCCGTGGTGTATATGTGCCGTATTTTCTTTATCTAGTCTATCATTGATTGGCATTTGGGTTGGTTCCGAGTCTTTGCTATTGTGAACAGTGCCTCAGTAAACATGTGTGTGCATGTGTCTTTATAACAGAATGATTTATGATCCTTTGAGTATATACCCAGGAATGGGATTGCTGGGTCAAATAGCATTTCTATTTCTAAATCCTTGAGGAATCACCATACTGTCTTCCACAATGCTTGAACTAATTTACACTCCTACCAACAGTATAAAAGCATTCCTATTTCTCCACATCCTCTCCAGCATCTGTTGTCTTCTGATTTTTTAATGATAGCCATTCTAACTGGCATGAAATGGTATCTCAGTGTGGTTTTGATTTGCATTTTTTTTTTTTTGAGACAGAGTCTTGGTTTGTTGCCGAGGCTGGAGTGCAGTGGTGTGATCTTGGCTCACTGCAACCTCCACCTCCTGGGTTCAAGCAATTCTCCTGCCTCAGCCTCCCGAGTAGCTGAGATTACAGGTATGAGCCACCATACCCAGCTAAATTTTTATATTTTTAGTAGAGACAGGGTTTTACCGTGCTGGCCAGGTTGGTCTGGAACACTCCTGACCTCAAGTGATCCGCCTGCCTAGGCCGCCCAAAGTGCTGGCATTACAGGCCTGAGCTGCCGTGCCCAGCCCAATATGTAGTTTTTAACCCACTCTTCAGTCCCTCCACCATCTAGCAGTCCACAGTGTCTATTGTCTCGTATTGATGTCAAAGCGTGCTCCATGTTTAGCTCTCACTTACAAGTGAGAAGTGCAGTAGTTGATTTTCTGTTCCTTTGTTAATTTGTTTAGGATTTTGGCCTCCAGCTTCATCCACATTGCTTCAAAGGACATAATTTCAATCTTTTGTCCTGCAAAATGATGTTTCCTTTTGAGGTTGGGAGAAAGACTGTGGTTGAACCAAGTGGGAATGAGATGGGGAATCATATCAACTGCTTTCAAAAGTGGACATTTTTTGAGGTGTCACTCTAAGCCAGGAACAGTACTAAATGCTTTAAATTCGTTTCCACTCTTAATTTATGTAGTAACTCTACAACAGATTACTTCAGTTTACAGATGATCTCCAACTTACTGAGGTTTAGAGAGATAAAGTGAATTATCCAAAGTCACAAAGCTAGTAAGAAAATGGAACTACTGTTTGAACCCAGGTTTGTTTGTATTGAAACCCTGCTCTCCTTTTAATAGACTGCATATCACAATGCCTACATAGCAATTACTACCACCATTAACTACCATTACCACCACAAGCAACAACTAATATTGATTAAGCTCTTACTGTGTGCCAGATGTTGTGCTGAATTGTCTCACTTAATCCCCACAACTAGACTTTGAAATATTATTCTGGTAAAGTCTCCATTTAGGGATGCAAAAACTGAGGCGCAGTGAGGGTAAACAACTCAACCCAAACACACACCTAGCAGGTGGTGAAAGCAAGCTTGGAGCCTAGATGAAGGGACTCTGGGCCCTGTCCTCAATCACTACATTACCTCTTGGTTAAGAAGTTCAATGTGTCAGCTGGGCGCGGTGGCTCAAGCCTGTAATCCCAGCACTTTGGGAGGCCGAGGCGGGCGGATCATGAGGACAAGAGATCGAGACCATTCTGGACAACATGTTGAAACCCTGTCTCTACTAAAAATACAAAAATTAGCTGGGCGTGGTGGCATGAGCCTGTAGTCCCAGCTACTTGGGAGACTGAGGCAGGAGAACTGCTTGAACCCGGAAGGCGGAGGTTGCAGTGAGCCGAGATTGTGCTGCTGCACTCCAGCCTGGCACCTGGTAACAGAGTGAAACTCTGTTTCAAAAAAAAAAAAAAAAAAAAAGAAGTTCAGTGTGTCAATGAACTCTGTAGACACAGCCTGAAGAGGAGAAGTTGGGGACATCTGTTAGTTTTCTAGGGCTGCCATAATAAAGTGCCATAGACTACATGGCTCAAACAACAGAAATTTGTCTCTCAGTTGTGGAGGCTGGATGTCTGAGATCAAGGTGTTGGCAGGATTCGTTTCTTCTGAGGGCTGGGAGGGCCCTCCTTGATTTGTAGATGGCCACCTTCACATAAACATGACATTCACTCTGTCCATGTCTCTTCAAAGGTCCCCTCTTTATAAAGACATAGGGTAGTCTAACTCTAAATTACTGCAAGTATCATTAACACACACATTCATTTACATGTTCATCAAACTTTCAAAGAATGCCTTTGCTATTTTGGATTCTGTGGTATCGGGGAACAAGTGATATCAAAGGAATTGTTTTGCCATCAAGGCAAGAATATATGTTAAACCTTTGCAAATTCCAAGGAGGAAATTCACTATTGTGAATCTATAGCACCCTTCAACCTCTACAGCAATATCCCTGAATGTGCAGAAAAATCTTTGGGGGTATGAGTAAATAAAACCATTCCAGGTACTCAATTTATATTAATTATCTGATGCCCATGGAGACAATTCTTGAGAAAAAATTTAGGACTGAGAACGAGACACATTTTGAGCTGAGGGAATGGTGATTCTATTCTTTCCAGAAAGTGGTGCTCTCAGGAGATTCGGGCTGCATCCATCTTCATCTCCTCGTTTCTGTCCCTGCAAGGGCTGCTCCCCTCATCCTTGGCATGTCTCAGGATCAAGGAAAACATCTCAGGGTTGAACAAAAAAAGTTCCACAGTCATTCTTCCCAGATGTCGCTCTAAAGTCTCCCCCAAAATCCTTAGGAGAGCTAGCCATGAATCCCTTTAGCTGTCACTAGAGGGCTCAGAATGGACCTTGACTGCCAGGAGCTACCCTCTAGGTGTGATGCCAGGAGACAAGCTATTATTAATAGATGGCAAAAGGAGGTAGAGGCTGTCTGAAGACATAAGTGATCCTGAGATGCCACAGGAAACAACTGGAAGAGGGCATCAGGGGATGTGAGGGTTGTGGAGAATGACCTGTGGGCTCATTCTGCTGACAGGAAGTGACTCTTCTCCCCAACATTGGAGAGTGTTGGACTCTTCATGGAATTCACTAGGGATTAGGACCAGAGACATATACACTCCAGATGGGGGCTTAAGCCAATCACAGCACCAGTTGCGAAGTCCCTAAACAGTAACCCAACACGCAGTTTTTCTTAAGCACACAACTAATCTTTTGAAAGAGGGATCTTGTCGCACAGCATTCTGCTTCTGGATGCTTCTCCATCCCCAGCCGCATTTCTCCCCAGCACCACTTTGCTTTCGTTTATGTTTAAATTACTACCAGCTAGTGGAGCCAAAGATCCACACACAAACCCTCGAAGGAAAATGACATTTTTTCCTCCTGAGCTAGAACAGACAATGAGAACTAACAAAGGGTCAAAGAGGATTTTCTCATGTGAAAACGAAGGTTCTGGTTAACTGTATCTATTAAATACAAAGATGATGCTATACTTGCAACACGGTGGTCTATTTTTACTTAATAAATTAAACCACCTGTTTTGGTCTTTTAAAAATAAGCATCAATGACAAAGCTAGGTTTCATCTGTAATTTCTTTGGAAGGCAATTGAAAATTATAGAGGTAGAATTTAATCTCCCGGCTTAGGGAATTGTCTGAGTGACAACAGTTTAGTAGCAGGGTGTGGTGTGGAGGTTCCAGGAAAGGGGAGCACTTTTGTCATCTCTTTGTTCACAGGCTGCTCTCTTAAGAGAAGTGGCTGACACTTTGTTTGCCTTGGAGAAGTAGTTATGCACAGACGTAGTTTCTAGGGAAGAGCTCACACCTGTAATATTTCAGTTTGCCAAATCTCTGTTTCAGCAGGAGGTATGAGGGTCTCTCCATTTTGCCCAATCCATGACTGAATTTGGATGGCATTGTACTCATTGGGAAGTCAGAGTCTTCCCCCGCCATCTGTCCCAGTGTGGCCTAGTTTGATGTCAGGGAGGATGGTTTATAGAGCTCAGGAGCTGCATTGCTGGGGCACAGTTTGAACCCAGACACTTCTGAGCCTCCCGCTTAAGCTGATTGGGTGCTTAAATGCTGGGTAAGTGGACTGGCTATTTTTGTGCTGCTTGTGCACTTGCAAGGCAAATTGCTCTCCATTTTGATACAACGATACACAACGGTGCCTTTTGTTAGCTTGGATTCCAGTTTCTTCAGAACCTGCCCTTGATTCTCTCAGTCTGGGGTTGGTGCTCCTTTTAGGTATCCCCAGAGTGTCCCACACTGTCCCTGGCACTACATTTATTCCACTTTGTGCCAGGTTTTTAAAGTTGACATCACACTTTTTTTAAAGTTTACTGCAATTTTGTATATGTGTGTGTGTGTGTGTGGGGGGGGTGTGTGTGTTTGTGTGTGTGTGTACTTTATGTTCTGGGATACATGGCAGAACATGTAGGTTTGTTACATGGTATACATGTGCCATGTGGTTTGCTGAACCTATCAACCCATTGTCTAGGTTTTAAGCCCTGCATGCATTAAATATGTGTCCTAATGCTCTCCCTCCCCTTGCCTCCCACTCCATGACAGGCCCTGGTGTGTGATGTTTCCCTCCCTGTGTCCATGTGTTCTCATTGTTCAACACCCACTTATAAGTGAGAACATGTGGTGTTTGGTTTTCTGTTCCTGTGTTAGTTGGCTGAGAATGATGGCTTTTGGCTTCACCCATGTCTCTGCGAAGGACATGAAATTTTTCTTTTTTATGGCTGCACAGTATTCCGTGGTGTATATGTGCCACATTTTCTTTATCCAGTCTATCACTGATGAACATTTGGGTTGGTTCCAAGTCTTTGCTATTGTAAATGGTGCTGCAGTAAACATGTGTGCATGTATCTTTACAGTAGAATGATTTATAATCCTTTGGGTACATACCCAGGAATGGGATTGCTGGGTCAAATGGTATTTCTGGTTCTAGGTCCTTGAGGAATCACCACACTGTCTTCCACAATGGTTGAACTAATTTACACTCCCACCAACAGTGTAAAAGTCCTCCTATTTTTCCACATCCTTACTGGCATCTGTTGTTTCCTGACTTTTTAATAATCACCATTCTAACTGGCATGAGATGGTATCTCATTGTGGTTTTGATTTGTATTTCTCTAATGACCAGTGATGATGAGCTTTTTTTCATGTTTATTGGCCACATAAATGTCTTGTTTTAAGAAGTGTCTGTTCATGTCCTTTGCCCACTTTTGGATGGATTTTTTTTTCTTGTAAATTTGTTTAAGTTTTTAATAGATTCTGGATATTAGACCTTTGTCAGACGGGTATATTGCAAAAATTTTCTCCCATTCTGTAGGTTGCCTGTTCACCCTATGTGTGGTCAATTGCATGTGATACTCTGGTTCCAATGGGATCTCTTTATGAGTCTGCCTCTACCAAGGAATTGGAATCCTTGAGTACACAAATGTATCCTTCTAATATTTAAATAAAGTCAAGCATAGGGACTGGAATAATGAGGTTTCCTTTGTCTGAGTCACACTGATTTTTAAGTATGATGAGTGATTGAACTCATCCACATATAGATTTTATTAAATGAGTCTATATCAGTGACTGCCCTGTGCCAAGCACTGTCCGCAGGACTGAGGATTCAGAAGTGGGCAAAATATTCAGAAATAGAAGAATGTGAGGGTAAAAATGAAAGTTCTCATTTAAACTCATCTCTCCCTCAAGTTGTATACTCCTTTAAAATAACTTAGTTTTAGTAATTTAGAGCAGACATTGGCAAACTACAACTTGAGGAACAAATTCATTTTTGTAAATAAAGTTTTATTGGAATACAGTTATAATCTTTTGTTTACATATGAACTCATTATGGTTGCTTTCATGCTATACCACAGAATCAAATAGTTGTGATAGTAACTATATGACCCACACAGCTGAAAATATTTATTACCTAGTCCTTTACAGGAAAAGGTTTGCTTACCACTGATTTAAGGAATATATTACCAAAACTTTTTTGTGAGTAGTTTATGTATGCATATATGTTAATGCGTTGGCTTGTGTATTTTTGCTTAAATTAGATCATGTTATATGTATTATTCTGTAATTTACCCCTTTTTTCTATTTGCTTGTATAATTGTCTGGCTCCCAAACAGAGGAAATAGAGAACCTGTTCACACTTCCACTTCAGCTCTTACTTAGCATGGTGTCTGTTGTGTTGTGGGTGCTCCATAAATATTTGTTGAACAACTACATGAAAAATGTATTATTTTTATTAAAGTTTCAAAATTATAAATTGCTTATTTAAAAATAATTCACAGCATACTCAAGGTTATTCATATTATAATATTCTTCTTTCTCATTTATATTTCATTTTGATTTCTTCTAATGAGAGAGAAAAGGGAAAAATTTTCTCTTGTCTCTGGAGAATTGTGCAAAGACATGGCTCCCAGGTATGTACCACCTGTTAAGTAGATTGAGGTGGAAGACAGGTTGACAACGATTCATTCTTGGGAACATAGAGATTTTCATACTGCCCTGGTAAGCTCTTTGTTGAAGCATAGGTGAAAACAGGTAGCTGTGTTCATTTGGTAATTTTGCATTTCATGGTTTGAGCACAAGGATTATGCTAGTCCAATGCTCATGGACTTGCAACATGTAGCTATATTGCTCATAAATACATCTCTCATAAATATATCTCTCATTAATATCTTGCAGCTTACACTTTTGCTGAGGGACATTCTTTACTAGACAGCATAAATCATGTATTTAGCTATTCATAGAGATCTTTATTTCCACTAAAGGTGGGGGGGGCTGCTTTTTTTAAATCAATTTGTGTGTGTGTGTGTGTGTGTGTGTGTGTGTTTCTCATAATTTTGGCACATCCCCTTTCTTGGATATTGAGGAGATGGTCTCAGGTGGCTTTATTTTATTTCAATGGCTTTCTTTTCTTTTTGTAACCTTTCCCCTTATGCCTTAAACCCTCCTCATCTTACTTTGGCAAACATGAGGTGCAATTAGAGTAGCTGTGTTGCCAGGGTGAGGTGAGGTGTATGGCCACCTGAAAGCCGACCTGCTGAAGCTTTAAATTTCTTTGTGGGAGAAACGTGTACATTTTCCACCATCCAGCCAATGCTTGCTGTTGGTCTTTCTCTCTTCCAGGCATTTATTTGGTTTGGAGGCATGAAGTCGATCTCAGGAGGGAAACTGTGGTTCTGGGCAAAATCTTCCTTAGCACCTGGGAGTCTGAGTGGGACTATGGCTGCCTGGTAAAGCCAGCTTCCTCCTTTTTGTTTTTGTCTTTGTTATCCCTTGCATAGTGAGCACTCTTGGGTGGCCACTGCAGTAAATGAATGCTTGTAATTACAGAGATAGAGACTTATGTTAGTCTATTCTCATGCTGCTTATAAAGACATACCTGAGACTGGGTAATTTATAAAGGAAAGAGGTTTAATTGACTCACAGGTCCACATGGCTGGGGAGGCCTCACAATCAAAGCAGAAGGCAAAAGAGGAACAGTTATGTCTTACATGGTGGCAGGCAAGAGAGCGTGTGCAGGGAACCACCATTTATAAAACCATCAGATCTCATGAGACTTATTCATCATCATGAGAACAGCACAGGAAAGATCTGCCCACATGATTCAGTTATCTCCCACTGAGTCCCTTCCATGACACATGGGAATTATGGGAGCTATAATTCAAGATGAGATTTGGGTGGGGATACAGCCACACCATATCAAGACCCTTTCAAATCATCCCATGGAAAACTATTTATTGTGAGGGTACTGCTGAACTGGAACCCAAACTGGGAAGGCAGGAGACACAAAGGCAATTCTGGTGATCATTTACTTCTTATTTGCTCTCTCTCCCTCATGGGGTTGGTCTCTTTCTTCTTGTCTATGTTGTTCTTTTTATACCCATATTCCTCTGCTTTTCTGTATCTTCACATTGTCATGCCCATCATGCTTTCCCTCCAAGCCTCTTTCAATTTCTGTTTTACAAACCTAATTTCCATCTACCACACTGAGGAAGACAACATATTCTCATCAGTGGCAGTGAATCTTGCCTACTGAAATCTCTGCGTGTCTGTACAAATAGGTTGAGAGAAACTCTCAGGTTGTTCTGATAAATTCCGTTTATGTCGAGTACACCTCCTTGGTTGAGAGTCATTGCTTCTTATTTTGACTATTTTTATCTTCTTCCATTGAAACTCATTTTTTTTCACTGTGTCTCAAACTTTAATGCACATAACAGTGCCAACTGAATAATCATGAGATTTATAACTCTGGAAAGATGATGTTGTTTCTTACACAAGGTTACTGCATGCAGGGTGGCCATCCTGATGGGCTGAAAAATGTAGCTTCTGGCAGAGCTTTCAAGGGAGGGGAGGGTGAAATAGGGATCTATGCTAAATTAGTTGGCCGAGTATAGGTATTCAGCAGGTTATAGGAGGAGCTGTGACTATTCACAAAGGGGGTCCTAAAGCATGCCTACTGAATAAACCTGAATGTTACATATGACCCATGTTCACGTTGGGGTGGGGACTTCACATTTAAATGCATTACAATAAGGCTCTATACGACAAAAGGTGAAGCAAGGACATGAAGGCATGCAATAGGCATTCTCTGTAGACCAGCCAGAACAAGACCATGGTCAATGGTCTCTTATCAGGAGAAAGTTACTAAAATCAGTCTATTGTCCAAAAAAGGCTGTAGTTATGGCTTGTGGAAGAGGGAAGGGGGTCAGTTAGTCAAGGTCTGATGCTGGGTGAGCCGCAAGTGTCTTAACATTGTCTCAAGCTGCTGGAAGAAATTAAAAACCTGCGACAGAACACAGTTTATTCTTTAGGTGTAAGGGTGCACGACTTAACCATGGCTTGGCATGGCCCTAGGTCCTGTTTATAATTTGATATCTTATTGCTGCAAAGAGTCTATTCTGTCAGTCTTATAATCTCTAGTATAACATGAATGCTGGTCAGTTGTGCCTAAACAACTAATGGACAGGAGTTTAATGAAGTGTGTTTGACTTCCGGTTCTTTCATGGTCGGGAACTCAGTTTTTACAGTTTCTCTAGGATTCCTCTGGCTGAGAAAGGGGTTCATTCAGTCAGTTGGAGGGTTTATGATCTTTAGTTTTCACCAGTAATCTGGAGATCTTGTGAAAATGCTGATACTCATTCACTAACTCTAGATTGGGGCAAAATATTCTGTGCTTCTAGCAGGTTTGCAGGTGATTCTAATACCGCTGGTTGATGAACAGCATTTTGAGTATCAAGGCACTAGAGCCATGGTGCTCTGACTACAGTGTCTGTAAGAGTCATCTGGAGCGCTTGTTCAAATGCAGATTGCTGGGTGCAATCACCAGCATTTCTGACCTGTTAGGTCTGAAGTAGAACCCAAGAATCTGTATTTATAACAAGTTCCCAAGAGATGCTCATGCTGCTACTTTGAAGACCACATTTCGGAGGGAAGCACTGCTCTAAAGCTGTGGTGGTCAACCTTGGTTTCATGTTAGAGTCAACAAGAGAGCTTTATAAAATATGTATTCCAGCTCACCTCCCCTCAGCCTGATTTCACTGATCTCTGGTGGAGCCTGATATGTACATATTTAAAAAGTTGATTCTAATGTGTATCCTGGAAGAGAAAACCTAGTGAATGTAATTGGCTCAGTTGACCTTTTTTCTTAACTGGTCCATAAATTGACTGTCTGAGATCAAGTTCTTGTTTGTGTTCTAAACAGCAGCAATCAAGATAGGTTCATACAGGGTAAGTGTAGGCTCTTAGGCTAAAAAAAATCTGTGAGTGGTCTGGTTGCTGTTAACAGAAGCCATAGCAGAAAGATGGCTGATGTTTGTGGCCCTGGGAGATAAGGATACCAAAGTCAGGGGACTGTTGTAGAGGATTCAGTGTATTTGATATGGGCTTGGCATAGAGTAGACATTTAAGCACTTAGAATAGCAGGCGTAGCTCTAGTCGTAGGAGTAACTTTGGTTGCTATTCTTTATTTAAGTCTTGGAGTCCATGGGAGATACCCTGAATGTTACCACAGATAGTCTTCCTTTCATTTGTAGTAAAACAAATATGCCCACTGCCATACACCTTCAGTCTTTATGCTAACTTTATTTTGCTACTGCTCTGTGAGTCTCTTGGTTCTAGGGGCCACGTCTCACTTACCTCAGCATCCTGACCAGCTCAGTGCCTCCACTGGGGTGTGGTGCATAGGAATACCTAACACAAAGGTGAAGGAATGGAGAGACACTGAGACTGCTAGGTAAAGTTGTGTGATGACATTGCTATTAATTCAGGCTCAGCCTTCATCTCAGGCTCAAGGAGGGGTTCTTTAGGGATTTGCTTACATCCCTGGAGAACGGCTCAACAATTTCTAGACAGTTCCCGTTGGACTTGAGAAGGTAAGCAATTTAATACAGCCACCTCATTTTACAGGCAGGGATGCTGAGGCCCAGAGAGTAAAGAAACATTTTTCTGTGCTGTTGAATTGTATTATTAATCATTCAGTGTTCTAAAATGAGCTAGCAATATAGTTACAGGGGGCAGAAACTTACAACTTCTGCTTTCTTTTTAATTCAGACCTCATTAAGTGCTGCAAGGCAGAATAGCAGTTTTTACATATGCTATGCATTGTGCTTTATGTGTTATTTTCTTGTCACGGTAACCTTCTAGGTTGGTGCTTTTATTAACCCCAATTCATGAATAAGTAAAGCAAGGCTAAGAGAAACTAAGATTTATCTACCATCACACTGATAGTAAGTGGCAGAGCCCATGTTCTTCACCAGTGCATGCTCTCCTTATGCTTTGAATGAGATCATTTAGAGCACAACCTTCAAAAGAGTCTTGATGTGTGAAAAGTGGGCAAAATCCCATGTTTAGTTTCTAGTGCAGGCTGGTTTCTTCATTGTACCTGGATGGATGAGGATTATAAAGCCCTTACAAGACCAGAACAAGATGGGATTCCTGACTGCCTAGGCCAGCAAGTAAACGAAGCAAGCTCCTTGAATTTGCTCTCTTCACCCCACCTCCCCTTATGACATGGTGCTTGGAAAATGGTGGCAATGGAAAGAAGGGGCTTGGTGACTTCTTATAATTTTCAAGCTCATAAAATATTTGTGAAAGCTTCTCTCAGAGTCAAACTTGAAACACTTCTCAATTCCCAGGGCCTGAATCCCAATATGGGGCCAGTAGGATTTCTTGAAAGAAATTGTGCTTCTTCCAGTCCAACTTTTTTACGTTAATTTGGCTTAATTGATGTTACACCCAGGATCCTGAGGGGCATGAGTGAAGAGGGTCATGTTGGCTGTTACATGGTTTAATTTACATTGCTTCTCAGAATCTCTGGCATTTCCTGTGGTCATTCAAAAACAGATGCACCTTGTGACATTTGTCTTTATCGTCCCGTGGCTTAAATTGGAATGTTGTTGGTGGGGGAAAGCCAGCTAGAGGGAGGACAATGAGAAGGAACACAGTGACAGCACAAAGACTCCAAGTATTCTAACACACATGGGTAACCTAGTCCTCCTTCTCCTTTGGGTACATTTGGGAGTTTAAATAGAGGACTGAGCCTTCACATTGGATCTGGGGCCACAGAGGCTTCATCAGATTCATTTTACTCATTTTGCTTCAAGGGTAGGGAGAGGAAAATAAAGGCATTCCCTCCTCATGGTGTTTAGCTGGCTGCCAGGAGAGCGTGCAGAAAGGGTTCCCAGTCCCAGGAGCCCCAGAAAGCTGCCTTCAATAGCTTTTATGCTCTCAGTGCTTGAGGATTTGATTAATTTGACGGGTGGTTGTTGAAGAGGATTTATTTTCCCTGGGTTGTTTTCATTATCTCAGGCACTTTAGAGGGGGAGAATTTAGAGGCTGGGAAATAGGAGGAAAGCAATTCCCTAGGCCCTAGCTGCTTAAAGTGAGTCTCTGGGCCAGAGCATCGCTTAGGAGTTTGTTAGAAATGGAGAAGCTCAGGTTCCTGCTTCGAACCACTGAGCAAGAATCTGCATTTTCGCAAGATGCCCTGGTGATTCATGTGCACACTGCAGCTTGAGAAGCACTGCTCTAGAATGTCTCCGGCTGGTATTTGAGATGCTCGGGGAGGGAGGTGGGTTGTAAGCTGTAGTAACCTCAGGTATGTTTTGCCAGAGTGGTATAATTTCTTAACACTTGCGTAGCACGGAAACTGGCATGTATTTCTTCTCTTGATCATTGCTACGTCATCCATTAAGAGCACTGACAATTGAGTGGTTACTCTGTGTAAAGCGCAGTTCTAAGTGCTTTACAAGAGCTACCTCCTTAATCTTCAGAATAACTCGAAGGAAAAAGTTATTATTGTCTCTGTTTTATAGATGAGAACGTGAAGACAAGAGAGATGGACCAAATGTTTTTTTGGCCAATGGAATTGATATTGAAGAGATGAACTTAGGGAGATAGCATGAGAATAATGGAAAGAGATTAGGCTTTGATGTTGGGTAGAGACTCGTTTAATTTTGATTTGCTTTGCACATGAGGAAAATAATCTTCATGGTATTACTATACATCTCATAGTTTATTATGAGGTAAAGTGCAATAACATTGTAGATGGTCTAGTAGAATTCCTAGAGCATAGTGGGGACTCAACAAATGTCTTTTGTTTTCTTCTCTTTTGCATTTCCTTCCTGTTGTTTCTCTTTCCTTCTCTTCCATTCCCCTACCCCATGGTGCTCTCCTGCTAGCTAACTTTGGTCCAGCATTAATGTCCTAAGGACCCATGCCTGCTGTACTTCAAGTACTTAGTTTAAAGCAGGCGGCCCCCTGAGGCCGTTTATCTGGCCCGCCGCCGCACTTCAGGAAGGGGCATCTCTTTCATTGGTGGTCAGTGAGAGGAGCACAGTATGTGGCGGCCCTCCAATGGTCTGAGGGACAGTGAACTGGCCCCCTGTGTAAAAAGTTTGGGGATGCCTGGTTTAAAGGATTCCTGGGGTCCAGGTCTGTGTCATGAAAGAATTTAGATTCTGATCTGTACTGAAAGTAAGTGCCTTTAGGTGAAATATGTGGGAACATATACAGATTCAGTGCCCTCCTTGGAGTATGGCTGAGTTAAAGTACTGTCTCTATTAATTGCTATCTTTATGACCTAATACCATTTGAGAATGAAACAGCGTAGGGTCAACTACACAGAGGACAAATTGCCTGGCTCTGATTCTTGGTGTTGGTGCTGACTACCTGTGTGAAACTGAAGAGTTGTATATATAACCTCTGTGCCTCAATCTGCTCATTTGTGACATGGGAATGATTAAACCTAGGCTCATCATGACATAGGCTGTTGTGAGGATTAAATGAGTTGATGCATGTACAGCTCTTAGAACAGGCCTGGCCCATAAGAAGGGCTTATGTAATTGGTTGTTTCCATTATACTTGACCACTCTGAGACTCCATTTCCTTACTTGTGTAACAGGGTTAATCCAGCCTGCCATACGGCGTGAAGATTAAATGTGGCCACAGAATGGGTTTAGCACAGTGCCTTATATGAGCAGGAACTTGGCTCATGTTTGTTCTGCTGAACTAGTGTGACACTCACGGTACTGTTTTGAAAAGTTAGCCACATATTCGTACTCTGTTTTCATGTGCGTAATTTGGTGGTATCAAGTTGTAGATTTTTCCGGGATCTAATTTAATTTTTCATTGATCTTATGATATGAGTAACAGGAGTAACAAGATTTAGCTTGTTGATGTCATAGAAGCTAAGAACTACATAATGAAGTAATTATACTAATAATAGTAATAATGAAACAGGCTGGGATGTTTCCAGAATTTTCCTTGGAGAACTCACACTCTTCTCTAGGGGTGGTGGTAGGGCAGATGTTGACTGAAATGTCATTTAGATAAGGAGATACATCCATGGCAACTAATAATTCTGAAAACAGGCTGGTAAGACTCAACTGGCAGTGGGTCAGGTAATAAAATGACGGAAATGGCATTCTTTAAGTGTGCTCCTGCCAATCATCAGCTAAACCTAGCATCTAAACTGCCCCAGGTGAGAGGTGATCATAGTGTATCTGTGCTGCTAATTTCTTCATAGTAGCAGGATGTATTATGACAACATCAACTGTAACCTTGCAAGCCTTCTGAGAAGTGGGAAGACACAGAATGACGTTTTTCTTACTTCATGGATTGGCAAGGTTGTTTCCAGGAAATATGGTGGGGTGGAGCTTGGTGCCTCTCTTGCTGTTCAGCCCTCTATGGTTGTCTTCTCCTGGCTATCTTCATGAGGTTTCTCTCTCTGTCTGAAGCTCTTTGCTTTGGGGTTCTTCTCTTACCTAGTTCTCAAGATGAAAAGCTTAGATGATAAATTATTATATAGCTTAAAATGCTATTTCTTACCTTTGAGAGTATTTTCATGTTCAAGTTTTTTATAGACTGAAAAATTTATATCTGGAAGAAAACGGTTTGAGGACCTCCTGGTGCAAGTTGCCTCAATATCAGTAGGAAAAGCCTGTGTTTTTGGTGCAGGAGAAAGCACTGTTTTCCTCAAAGTACATTTTATTTATCTGCAAAGTCTGCTGTAGTTTCCAGTTACTGTCCTAGCTCTGAGAAAAGCAGACTTTGCTCTACATGAGCTGCTCTGTGTCCTTGCTCTCTTGCTCCAGTAGCTCTTGAGTTTTAATTTGGTTTTTCCTCTCTGCTCAGCTTAGCACGCTGGTGGCTCACCCAGGCTGCCTGTAGCTGCACAACTGGGTTTGAAGACATAAGGGATTACCAAACTCATTTTAAATGAAGCAGCCTCAAACTATGGCTTGAGTACCTTAAACTATGTCTTGTCTCAGAACATCTACATATAGTCAGTTAGTTAAAAATACACTTAATGGCTGGGTGCAGTGGCTCATGCCTGTAATCTCAACATTTTAGGAGCTCACTTGAGGCCAAGAGTTTGAAACTGGCTAGGTCAACATAGCCAGGGCCCATCTCTACAAAAAGTAGAAAAAAACTAGCTGGGTGTAGTGGCATACACCTGTAGTCCCAGCTACTCAGGAGGCTGAGACGGGAGGGTCCCTTGAGCCTAGGAGTTTGAGGCTGCAGAGAGCTATGGCAATACCATTGCACTCCAGCTGGGGGAACAGAGTGAGACCCCATCTCTCTCTCTCCCTCTCTCTCTCCACATCCTTTCTCTCACTCTCTCTTAGGTATTTGCCATTTTTAGTCAAATGCAAGTTTACGCCTTGGGTTTCTCATTGCACATTTGTATGATTACAAGTTAGGCTCATGGCTCCCAAACCCAGTCATTTGGCCCTACTCCAGCCCCAGTGAACCCTACTCTTTGGTGGTTGGAGCCCAGGAATTGCAGGAACGACAGTAACAACAACAAAAACTCTACACATATTACTTATACAGCCATCCAGCCTCTAGTCCAAGCACCAGCACTTGGGAACTAGTTCAACACTTTTAAATTTATCACTGTTGAAACTTAAGCTTAAGAAACTTGGGCAGCATCACAGGGCAAGACTGCAAGCAAACCACATACATATCTGGCTTCATGATTATCTTAAGCCTTTCCTTTGAAGGGATCACTTGAGGAGCGTTGATAGATGGACTGTGCTTTTAACATGTTTCTTCTTTAAGCAGCTGAGTAGCCACTTGCCCTGCAACTGCCTCATCCTGTTCCATCAATAATGGCTTTTAGTTTTATAGTGCCCTACTGGGCCTACTTTTTATTTAAAGGGCTTTCTATTATGGTTAAAAAGTACTTCACTTTTGCTTAATTTCCAAATCAAGTGTGCATAATTTATTGACTCAGTGGTGCACTCAGATAATTTTATTTTTATTTATGGACTCAGATAATTTTTTGAAATTATCCTGTGTAACTTTATTAAGACCAGAAGCTGGAATGCTAATTGTCTGATTGGAAAAAAAAGGTAAAATGATCAATATATTATTAAACCATTCAGGTGGTAAATGGCATTGCCCCCAAAAAGTCCTAATCACTGTAGTCTTCACATTTAAACTGTCAGTGAAACAATGTCAGTGTGTTAGAAAAGCACATGCCATGTTTTGTTAACATAATCAGAAAAATGGAATTGCCACAAGCCCTGTCCCCATCTGCCAGTCATTGTATTAAATGCTGCTGCAATTTTATTATAATTCTCTGTCTCTGCAGATGCCAGTCATCTGTGAAATTGAAATTGCAAACAGAAATATTATATTTGCGTCCACAGTGGAAACTGAGAAAGTCCATTTATTTGACAGGCAAAGAAATGGCATGACCTTGTCAACCAGGTCATCTGTGTTTAGATGTGAAGGCAGTTTTGAGCTCCTCTCTTGAAAGGGAGGAAGGAAAGTGGCTTTGCCTTTCTCTGGCAATCTGATCAACAAGTATCCTCCATGCTTCACAGAGGGAGAGCTTTTGAGTTTTTCTGAATGCAACCTATTTTTCCCTCTTTCTCTGAGTGAACTGAAGTTGTGTTGGAGAGGCTTTAGTTCTTGAGAGGGGAAGAGATTTCAACAAGATGTGAGCTCTAAAATTTCAAAGTTCTCTAGTGGGTGGGGAGGATCAATGGCAGTGATGAATAGTTCTTGCTGGGCCATAGTAACTCTAGCTGTGCTTGAAGCATAGGTCAAGAACAGTGGTTGAATTGTCTTTGTTTGAAACACTCTTTCCTCTTTTTTTCCCCAGAGTATTTCCTGATCATTCTTTTGGTTTTGCTTATATGTCGCTTTCTCTTGGAAGGTTTCCTCAATCAACCTCATCCATTCACTCAAGACCAGGTTATTTGCACCTGCTTTGAGCTACTATTATTACCTTTACCCATGAACTGATTTGTTCATTTAAATGTCTACCTACCCTGACACCGTGCGAACTTTCTGAGGGGCAGGAAACCCAGATATCTTGCTCATCTCCAGGCTTAGACTGGTGTAGTCACATTGGGGTTGGAAGGGTAAATCTCTGTTAAAAGCATAAATGACTGAGCAAAAGGTACTTCCAGAAACGGCTTAGATGAGAAGTCCTGGGAAAACAGGAAGGTCAGAACAAGGTTAAGGAAATATAGGACAGAATCCCAAAGGATGGAATATAGAACGGGAATCAGAGAAACTACAGCAATTACAATAGCAGGCAATCTCCATAATAGATGTTATTAATTCTGACCAAGCTTTTTAGGTGGAAGGGAAAAGTTGAGGTGGGTCCTTTGTCTCCAATTTCAACTGTAATATTTTGTGGTTTTGAAGGAAATGATGTAGAGAGGTCCCCCCACCCCACTACTTAGATATGTTGTAAAATTCTAGACATCAACTTGAGTTGAGGAGATCTGACCTAGATCTTTTTAAATTCAGCATGGAGTCCAACTCAGTGTAGACACTGTATTTGTGCTATCATATGCCAGGCTTGTGTTGTCTTTCTTGCATCTTACCTCACTTAATCCTCAAAATAATCCTATAATTGTAGGTATAATTTTTATCTCCCTTTTAGAGATGTGGAAACTGAGGCACAGAGAAGCTTTCTGACTTGCCCACAGTCACAGAGCTAATGAATGGTAATGTTATGGTTTGAATCCATGACTATTGGATTCCAAAGCTCAGCATACCTCCAACTTTTATGAAAAGCTTTATCTCTACACAGACCTGATGAGGTGCTTGATAAGTCAGTGTTTAATTAGCTCGAAGAAGGACTTTGGGAATACAGGCAGAACTGCTCGCTAGATAAACCAGATGGTTCTCACAAACCTGGAAATAAGGCAGCTGGGAAGGGTGGCCCCCTTCCCTCAGAGGGAGGGGCTGTTCCTCGATTTCATATAAGCTGTCCAGGTGCTATCAGCTGATGTTTCCAACATTGTCGGTCATGCAACTCCCCTGAGCAGCTGAAGCCTAAGCTCTTACCGTTTTTCCAGACTTGGAAGGCTGCCTCCATGAAAAACCCTACAAAAAGGTAAAGCAGCAGGGAATGTGGTCTTCCTCGAGCACAGCTGATGATGTATCCAGCTGTGCCTGATCCTAGCACATCTGTGGGCTGCTGAGAGGATGGGACCAGGCACAGCATCCTGCTGCTGACTGTTCTTCCTGAGAGTTCCAGCTTGCACTGTGGGAGAGTTATGTGGTCTGTTTTCACCCTCCTCGCTTGCCAAGACCAGATGAAAGGGGCAAGCATCCTTCAGACTTGGGGCACAAAATAAAAGCAATAAAACAAATAACTGAATCCTGCTGGCCCTCCTTCCCTTTTTGGCAATTTCTATGTATCATGGCCTTTGCTGTTTACTCCTGACAGTTAATGGTCATTATTCTAGCCATGTAATCATCATTATCTTATTATTTATTTAATATTTAGTGAGTGCTTTTAACTTGTGCCATGCTATGAACTGACTGCCTTGTTACAGTGCCTTCTTTTTCCTTCACAGTACAGCTCTGATTTAGGAAATATATTCGCTATTCACAGATGAAAAAGTCCCATAGTATAGAGAGGCTTAGGTAATTGCACAAGGTTGCATACTAGTAAGTTGTAGAACTGGATGATCATCTAGGTCCATCAGACTCTGGTGCCCATCTCTAAAATTAGTCCTGCTACCAGTCTATACAATGCTGAAGGATTAGGTGGGCCATATTAATGAGCATTGTCTTTGAAGTCATCTCTCTGGTTCAAGTTTGAGATGTACAATGTCTGGGAAACGCATTGATGCAGGCAGTTGGGTAGCCAGTGTTGCTGCCAGGACTGCTCTGTGTCTGTGACTACCTATTCATCAACAAAGTCGATGCACAGCTGAAGGACCCCAGAGGCATCTCTACTTAGGAGCCAGTATTTCTCCAAGGGATACAAAAGCAGAACCAGCTCAGACTGGTCTCCATAGAGCTAGCTGGATACTGAGCTTCACCAATGATTTCATCCCCTAGGCTATAAGCCTGATGCCTTACAAATCCTGTCTGGCAAAAAATCTCCAGGAGGCACCTGCTATTTTTGAATACTGTCTTCCTTCGCTGGCATGGTTCCGGAATTTAATTATGGAGCCTGGATTAGTGTAAGGCCATGTTCCATCTGCTACTGTACTTAGTTCCTTTTCCCCTCAAGAAAAGATGCTGTTCCCACCTCCCTCTTCCAATTTCTGTTTGGAACTGGGCTTGTCAAAGGTCCTAACTGCTGTCTGGTGGGTGCCTTTGGGCTGGTGTATTGCTTCTGATATCTGTCTGCTCAGACTGGCTGCCACTAGCCTTGGGATTTGTTTTCTGCATTTAGTCAGAGCCTGACCTTGCACATATTGTTTTTATAATGTCCACAGCAGACTTGATTATATATAAAAAAAAGGTCAGGGTAGACAGGCTTTTGAACACTGACAAAATGCTGCCATTTCTCCTGATCAAAGGCAACCAGAGATCAGCAGCACCTTTGAGAAGCTGCAAATTGGAATCATACTTAGTCCCCTTAAGCATTTTTGGAAGTCTGCTTACACAGAGCCAGCTTGTGCCTAAAAGTCTCAGCCTTTGGGAAGGATAGTCTGCCTGAAGAGCATAGCCCAGCAGAGGAGTGGACTGTTCATGGAAAGTTGAACCATCTCGTTGGGAGCAAAAGGATTTTATTTTTCTTTCGTGGGATCCTGACACTGAATGCTTACATCTGGCAAACATCTTTTTGTATATGTTTGCAATTTTGGGGTTTATAAAGTAGGGACACCTGCAACAGAGAGTCATTACTGCCTATGGTAGGCCACAAAATGCTCTCTGGCGAAGAGTTGCATGTCAAATTCCTGGAACCTGTGAATGTTATTTGTTATTTTGTTTGAATAAAAGGCATTTTGGGGCATGAGGTCATCGTGGATTATCTAGGTGAACCCTGAATGCCATTACAAGGATTCTTAGAGAAGAGACAGAAGAGGAGAAGGGACTGTAACCACTGAGGGAGAGATTGAAGTGATATAGCCTCAAGTTGAGGAACACTGACAGGCACCAGTTGCAGAGGAGAGAAAGAACAGATTCTCCCTTAGAATTCCTAGAGGGAAATGGCCCTGCAGATGCCTTGATTTGGGGCTCCTGAGACAATACATCTGTTGTTTTAAGCCATCCAGTTGGTGGTCGTTTGTTATAGCAGCTACAAGAAACTCATCAAACACTGCCTTATCAACGTCAAACAGATTATTTCTCACATTCTCCCCCCACCCCTTTCAAGAGACCTTATGTTCTGCTTACCTGTGTTACCAATTCTTTGCTGGGTGCATGTGTATTAATAGCTGCTGACTTTAAGATACACTATAGACTTAAAAGTTCTTTGAGCAATCTATGAAAGTGAACAAGGTTTATTTACTCAGTGCATTCTTGGGGTTAGATGCTTGGGCTCTGGGGTCCTCCTGCCCCTCGTGTGATAACCTAGTGTAGTAGTATTTTTCCCTTTCCTCTTTGAAAATGCTGACTGGACTTAGTCCTTCTTAAAGTGCAGTGAAGACAATGAAACACCAGGAAGTCGTTAAAAAGAAGGTTCTTCAGTCAGAATTGTTGGGTCTATGTCCCGTCTTCCTTTCTTATTAGCTTATGATTTTGAGCAAATTACTTAACCTCTGCCTCAGTTTTCTTGCCTTAATTCCTGAGACACACTTGTTAACAGAGTAGGAGGAAACCCTAAACAAACCTAACAATGTGACGTTATTTTTATTACTATGGTGCCCAGCATCAGCGGGGCCAGATAGATGGTAGGTGTTGCTGTGTTACAGATGAGGAAACCCAAGGTTAGAAAGGTGAAATAATGTGCTCAGTGTTCACACAGCTCAGTAAAGCACTCAGATCACAAACAAGAATGCATAAATTCCCAGAGGAGAAAATCTTTCTAGAAAAAATGCTGAATTAAGTGTGATTTTGAAGTAATATATTTTCTAGGTCCCCAGGGTCTTCTAGTGTAGTTGATGTTCCAAGTCTGCCTTTAGATTTCTTGCTTCAGCTCCTTCTCACCTACCCACGAAAGTTAACCTGGCTCACTTCCCTTCTTTTTTATTGCCATATGAAATGTATTTATTCATTTATTATTAACTTATTTTAGGGTCAGGGTACATGTGAGGTTTCTTACATAGGCAAATTGTATGTCTTGGGGGTTTGGTGTACAGATTGTCAGCATAAGACCCAGTAGTCAGTTTTTTGATCCTTCTCCCTGCCTCCACTTTCAGGTAGGTCCTGTCTGCTGTTCCCTTCTTTGTCTATGTGTACTTCATGTTTGGTGATCACTTATAAAAATGACATGTGGTATTTGGTTTTCTGTTCCTGTGTTTGCTAAGGATAATGGCTTCCAGCTCCATCCATGTTGCTGCAAAGGACATGATCTCATTCTTTTATGGCTGCATAGTATTCTGTCATGTATATGTACCGCATTTTAAAAAATCAGTCTACTGTTTATGGGAATTTAGGTTGATTCCATGTCTTTGCTATTGTGAATAGTGCTGTGATGAACATATGTATGCATGTGTCTTTATGACAGAGCAATTTATATTCCTTTGGGCATATACACTATGATGGGATTACTGGATCAAATAGCAATTCTAAGTTTTTTGAGAAACTGCAAAACTGCTTTCCACAATGGTTGAATGAATTTACATTCCCACTGGCTGTGTGTAAAGATTTTCTTTTCTCCACAACTGCGCCAGCATCTGTTATATTTTGACTTTTTAATAATAGCCATTCTGACTGTTATGAGATGGTATCTCATTGTGGTTTAGATTTGAATTCTCTAATGATTAGTGATGTTAAACATTTTTTCATATGCTTATTGACTGCATGTATGCCTTCTTTTGAAAAGTGTCTGTGTTCTTTGCCTCCTTTATAGTAGGATTGTTTGTGTTTTGCTTGCAATTTGTTAAGTTCCTTATAGATTTTGGATATTAGACCTTCATTAAATGTATAGTTTGCAAATATTTTCTTTAATTCTCCAGAGTAGGTTGTTTACTCTGTTGATACTTTTTTTTCCTGTGTGGAAGATCTTTAGTTTAATTAGATCCCACTTGCCAATTTTTGTTTTTGTTGCAATTGGTTTTGTTGTCTTCATTATGAAATCTTTGCCAGGTCCATTTTTCCTAGTGACTATCCAGGATTTTTATAGTTTTCAGTTTTACATTTAAGTCTTTAATCCATTTTGAGTTGATGCTTATATATGATTTAAGGAAGGGATCTACTTTCAATCTTCTGTGTATGGCTAGCCAGTTATTCCAGAACCATTTATTGAATAGGGAGTCCTTTCCCCATTGCTCGTTTTGTTAATTTTGTCCAAGATCAGATGGTTGTAGATGTGTGGCATTATTTCTGGGTTCTGTGTTCTGTTCTATTGGTTTATGTGTCTGTTTTTGTATCATGCTATTTTGGTTACTATAGTCTTGCAGAATAGCTTGAAGTTGGATAATGTGTTGCCTCTAGCTTTATTCTCTTTTGCTTAGGATTGTCTTGGGTATTTGAGCTCTTTCTTGGTTCCAAATATATTTTAAAGTAGTTTTTTTTTTCTAATTCTGTGAAGAATTTCATTGGTAGTTGATAGGAATAGCATTGAATCTGTAATTTGCTTTGGGCAGTATGGACATTCTAACAATAAAAATTCTTCCTATCAATTAGCATGAAATATTTTTTCTGTTGGTTTGTGTCATCTCTGATTTCCTTACGCAGTCTTTTGTAATTCCCATTGTAGAGATTTTTCACCTCTCTGGTTATCTCTATTTCTATATATTTCTTTCTTTTTGTGGCTATTGTGAATAGGGTTGTGTTCTTGATTTGGTTTTCAGTGTGAATATTATGAGTTATATTTTCTTTCAGGAGACAGATACCTACCCTGAGATTCTTCAGAGCTAATGTGTATGTGGATATTAATGTGTTAATGTTGGTTCTTCAGGACAAATGTTCACATTTTGACAAGGATGTTTATTTTATCATGCCTGAATATTGCTGGAGTTTGAAAAACAGGTGAATAAATATCACCCCTTTCCTTTTTCTCCAAAAGTGGAGAAAACTATCCCCTTTTCCAGATATTCCATGTTATCACATACATTTTCAGACCTGCAGGCACCTGAGTTTGCTAACACCTTATTTCAAAATGCAACAGAATTATTTTATTCACCCTTGCAGGGCACTTAGGCAGGCCTGAGGATTGTTGTTGTTTTTAATCTCATGGCAGAAAATGTACAGGATGCAATTTCTTAGCAAGAGGCTAACCCTTAAAGAGAGTTCTATGGTTTGAATGTGTCCTTTGAAGTTCATGTATTGGAAACTTCAAGCCCAATGCAAATGGTGTGGAGAGTTAGGGCCTTTAAGAGGTGATTAGGTCATTAGGGCTCTGTACATGTAAATAGATTAATGCTGTTATTGTAAAAGTGGGATCCTGATAAAAGGATAAATTTGGTCCCCATTTTCTCTGTCTTGTAAGCTGGCTGCTCTTCCACCACTGGTGACCCTTACCAGATGCCAGAGATGACCTTCATCAGATGACAATGCCATGCTGTTGGACTTCCCAGCTCCCAAAGCGATGAGCCAAATACACTTCTGTTCTTTATAAATTACCCAATGTGGTATTTTGTGATAGCAGTAGAAGACAAAGGCAGAAAATTGGTCCCAAGAAGTGGGGTTGTTGCTGTAACGAATACCTGAAAATGTGGAAGCCACTTTGGAATTGGGTAATGGGTGGAGGCTGGAACAATTTGAAGCATCAGACTAGAAAAAGCCTGTATTACTGTGAGTGGAGCATTAAGGGTAATTCTAATGTGGGCTCAGGAGAAAATAATAACTGTAAGGAAAGCCTAAATCTTCTTAGAGATTATTTATGTAGTCATGACCAGAGTGTTGGTAGAAACATGGATAATAAAGACCCTTTGATGAGGTCTTAGATAGAAATGAGGAACAAGTTATTGGAAACTGGAGTAAAGACCATCCTTCCTATAAAGTAGCAAGACCTTAGCAGAATTGTGTTCTTGTTCTAGAACTTTATAGAATGCCAAAACTTAGAGCAAGAAACTAGGATATCTGGCAGAAGAAATACCTAATCAACAAAGTGTTCAGGCTGCTGTGTGGCTACAGTGAGATGCCCACAGTGAGGTATGAGAAGAGAGAGATGACTTGAAGACAGAACTTGAAAGGGAAGCAGAATGGAAATATTTGGAAAATCTGAAGCCTGGTCATATAAAGGGGAAGAAGTTATGTTTGGGAGAGAATACTGAGTGTGGCCAAGTGACCATTTGCTAAAGAGACTACCATGAAGAGAAGGGAGCCAGGTGTTGTTCATCAAGACAGTGTGAGAAAGACCCCTGAAGTCATTTCAAAGATCTTCCGGGCTGTCCCTTCTATCACAGGCCCTGAGCCCCAGGAAGGCAGCATGGTTTCAGGGAATGGGCCCAGGGCATTCTCCACAAGTTTGCTACCCAGAGCTCCCTCAGTTCTCTGCTCTTTGCTTTCCAGAACAGCACTCATCAGCTACCCAAGCCATGGCTTAAGTGGGCCCAGATGTGGCTTGGGCCACCAATCTGAAAGGTATATCCTGTAAGCTTTGGTAGTATCCAGGCAGTGCTCATTCTGCAAGTGCATTGAATGCAAGAACTGCGGAGGAATGATTTCTTTCACTTAGTTTTCAAAAGATGCCAGGAACTGTCTGAAAGCCCAGGAAGAAACCTGCCATGGTGGAGTCACTGCAGAAAGCTCTCACTATAGCGTAGTGCCTAGTAGAGCTGTGGGAGCAAGAACACCTTAGAAACCACAGCCCTATGGAACTACTGATCTGCAATGCCAGCCTGGGAATGCTGTGTGCATTGAGCTCTGTAAAGCCATAGGGGTAGGGTTGCCTGTGAATTCAAGGGCCCAACCCTGACCCCAGTGTATCCAGGAAGCAAGACATGGAGTAAATTAAGATTATTCTCCAGGTTTAATAGTTAATGTTGTTTTCTTTGTTGGATTTTGGACTTACTTGGAACTAGTTACCCCTCCCACTTTTTTTGGCCTATTTCTCTATTTTGGCCTGGGAATGTCTATTCTACACCTTTCATACCATTGTATTTTGGAAATAGATAACTTGTTATGGTTTCACAAGCTCACAGCTGAAGGAAATTTGACTCAGAGTGAATTTTGCCTTGAATCCAACTCATATCTGATTCAGATATCTGGACTTTGGACTTTCGAGTTGAGGCTGAAATGAGTTAAGACTTCTGAGGCTATTGGTGTGGAATAAATGTATTTTGCAAGTAAGAAGGTCATGAATTTTGGAGACCAGAAGCAGAATGCTATGGTTTGAATATGTCCCTCAAAAGCTCATGTGTTGGAGAGTTAATTCTCAATGAAACTGTTTTAGGGTCCCTAAAAGATTGCCAGTGTCTCAGGAGTGGGTTACTTATTGTGGGAGTGGGCTTCTGATAAGAAAATAAGTTCAGCCCTCATTTTCTCTCTGTTTTGTGGGATCGCTTGCCCTTCTGCCCTTCCATCATGGGATGACCCTCACCAGGTTTCCTTGTTATGCTCTTGGACTTCTCAGTCTCCAGAACTATGAACCAAACAATAAACTTCTGTTTTTTGTTTGTTTGTTTGTTTGTTTTAAATAAATTGTTCAGTCTGTGCTATTCTGTTATAGCAGAAAAAGAAAAATGAACTAAGACATCAAGAGAGTGGAACTAGCTATCTTATAAATGTTTCTTCTTTCCCTCTTCTTATTCAGTGCAATTCAGTTATTAAGATGTTTTATCTAACTTGCCCACATTCGTGCTGTGTCATGGCAGAGTTGGATTCTTGACTTTCCCAGCACAGTTTCTTTTTTAGCTCACACTTCCCTGACCTCCTCATTTGGATGGTAGAATGAAAGTCAGTGGCATTACTCTGAAATGATACAGTCAAAGATGCCATAGAATATTTATAATGCTTATTGAAAATATGCAATGTTTTCCCAGAGATAGACTTGATCATTAGAGTGATGTAAACAACTGTCCATTTGGGAGAGGTTTAATTACCAACTCCAGATGTCAGGAGAATCTGGTTCTATGACTTCAGCAACCTGGCTCTGTCTCACTGCCAGCAGGGCTCTTCCACCTCCAATCAGACTTGCACACTGGCCACCTCGCATCTCAGCAGTAAAAACAGATGCTGCAGGCACTTATACATAAAGAGAATATAGCTGACAATCAAATATGTAGGGGCTCCTGAGCCACATGATGCTTCACAGATTTTCTATCTCTTTTCTCTGGTTTCTGGAAAGGGTCTAATTAACTCTTCATTGTGAAGTATTCCTGGAAGAAATTCTAACATTTTGGCACATTACCATATGGCACCAACTCTTGCTAGCATACCTGTATTTCTTATTTTTCTTTCAAAAGAAGTAATTGTGATAAAACACAGTGAATCTTTCATTTGGCTGTTAGATATGTTATATGACTACAGCATGACAGAAGTGTTCATTACTCTATAAGGTGCAGGTGGTAGTATCAAAATCTGTGATTTAGATGATAGATGTAGTACAGATGTCACTCATCACAGAAAATATTTTTATATGCACAACATTTGCTACTGCAGAATTATATAGCATAAACCTCTATCACTTGACCTAATTATAGCCCCATCGCTTTAAGAACCATCTATATGTTGACAGTTTTTAATTTTTTTATCTTTGCCTGTCACCTTTTTCCTGAATTTCAAACTTAATATTCAATTGCTGACAATATTGTACATGATCCATAACCTATTCTTTCTAGTAAGAGCCCTGCTGTAGCCCCATAAACCTCCTAACAGATACACAAATACTCCTTTTAAATAGCTACATACTTTATTTACTGTTTCTTCATGTTTCTGCTAAAATATCAGTTTTGAAAAAGTATTTGCAAATTTTATCATAAGGGATTAATATCTCTAATATAAAAAGAGCTTCTAAAAAATAGAGAAGTCATAGCTTTCCAGGGGTAAAACAAAAATATAAAATAAGAATAGAGAATAAAAATACCAACACTGCTATTGAAAAGTGGGATAAGGATATGAACAGAAAGATCATAGGAGAATTGGAAATGGATTTTAACCACATTAAAGATGCTCAGTCTCACCCGTAATAAGATAAGTTTAGATCAAAACTATACCAAGAGATACCATTATTGACCACAAATTCTTTCAGGAAAGTTATGGGGAAAGAGATTCTTTCATTCACTGCTGGATTTTAGTGTGTATAGTACTAAGGAGGGGGATATGGCAATAGTTAGGAAAATTACACATTTATCTATTGATGCAGAAATTCCACTTTTAGGAAGTCATTAAGACTTGCTAAGAGGATGAGGAAGATTTGATGGAGAATGGAGAAGGGAGAAGTTGAATATTAATTTTAACCTGAAGATGAACTACAGCAATGGGGTTGTAGTTTGTCCTACTAACCTCCTTTTATGTTTCTTCACAGAAAGTGCAGCTGCCCTCAAAACCTGCATAAAAAATAGGTCTGTTGGCGTGAGTAATGGACAATTGGAGTCCCCTATTTTTATGTTTCTTTTTATTTATCACCATCACATTATATAATTATTTATTTATTATCCTCTCCTCCATTAGAACACAAGATGTATTATTTTATTTAAAAAAAAGGATTCAATGAATGATTGAACTGGAAACAGTGACTTTTTCACCTATGTGTCTACATATTGTATAATGCTTATGAGACTTAACAAATATTTGCAGAATTAAATATCATGTATATGGTCTTTAACTATCTAGAAAATTTTAAATATGTATTCTAATTTTACATATAAAGCATTAATAACACATCTTTATAAAAATGAATACCTTAATAGATAAGGCAAAAATTGACTTTGTCCACTGTCCCTAATTCCTTTCCATATACCCTTCTGGCTTGGCATATATTATTCTAGACCCATCTTGCTGCATTTATATTCAAACAACATCTCTCTCTATGACTGTATCATTGCAATCAATAGTGATCTGTGCATTCTTACTAAGTAGGTAACACCATTGGGGTGTTCATGTGTGCATGTAATGAATGGTATTGGAGGGCACACATTATGCAACTTACATTTTTTATTCACAATGTGTCTTGTTGCTGGTTCTGTGTCATTCCTCTGGCTATTCCTTATTGTTAAGAACTACTGCATATGATTCCAAAATTTAGACATGGTATAGTTTAATTAACCATTTTCCCACCAATGGATAATAAATTATCTCTAATATTTTAGATTACTGACAATGCTATTATATATATAATATGTATATCATATATAATATGTATAATACATATATATTATATAGTTTGTTTTGTTTTGTTTTTGAGATGAGTCTCGCTCTGTCGCCAGGCTGGAGTGCAGTGGTGTGATCTCAGTTTACTGCAACCTCTGCCTCCTGGGTTCAAGCAATTTTCCTGCTTCAGCTTCTCAAGTAGCTGGGGCTACAGGCACCCACCACCATGCCCAGCTAATTTTTGTATTTTTAGTAGAGACGGGTTTTCACCACATTGACCAGGCTGTTCTTAAACTCCTGACCTCATGATCCGCCCGCCTTGGCCTCCTAAAATGCTGGGATTACAGGCATGAGCCACCGTGCCCAGCCTATAATAAATATTTTTATACATCTGTTCTTTTGGATGTAAATATGAGCGTTTTAAATTCTAATTGGTCCCGCTAAATTGCTCCCTGATGTGACTGTAAAAATTTATGATCCCACCTGCAATGTGTGACAATACCCATTTCCCCACATCTTCACTAATATTTGTTTTATAACACCTTAGCGCTTTTGGCCATTCTAATAAGTAAGGAATGCATTTTGTCATTGTTTCAATTTGTATTTCCTTGGTTACAGTAAAACTGTACATGTTTTTATATTGTTATTAATAATTCATAGTTCCTCTTTCATGAATTTTCTGTTTGTGTTTTTACCCATTTTTCTATCATTTGCTTGTATGACTGATCTATAAGAGTTCTATGTATACTATAGATGTTAATCTCCTGTTATGTATATATTTATGTTATGTAAGTATTTTTTTCTAGTTTATATATGCCTTTAGACTTTATTTTGTGTTTTGTCAGAAGACATTTTTAGTTTTGATTTAGACAGATAATCTTTTCTTTTTTCTAAAAGACTTGCTTTTTTTTTGTCTTAGTTAAGGAAATTTTCTAACCTCTAGGACTTAATATATTCACCAATCATTTCTTTTGTTGTTATTTTGGATTTTTTTTCTACATTTAGGTCTTTAGTTCACTTGAAGACATTCTACCAAATTTCTCTGTCTAATTCAACAAGTGAACATGTAGTTATCCCTTCACTATTGCATATGTGTGTATCTCTTCTGAAACAAGTCAGACTTCTGAGCAGATATGCTCAAATTGCTTCTTGTCAATCAAGTAACTTTTAAAATGATGCACAAAAATAAGGTGGTTCATTTTCTGTCATGTGTAGGTAATGTATAAACCAAGTGCCCCAACTCCTGGTGTCTTTCGCATAAATCTCTGCCTGTCCGTGCTGTGTTTGGTTTCTTTTCAGTGAGGTCCAGCTACAAGTCTGAATGCCTTCGGCACATATCTGCTTTGTTAATATGAATGTGTTCTGTCTCGTGCAGTATTTAAAGCATTGACCTTTCTGTATTTTTAATTGCCGTCCCCCACACTCTCTTCAACCCAGTTCAATTATCTCATGAATTAAAAACACAGGGTCTGCCCTTTTTAGGGAGGCAAAAATCTTAACACTGTGAGTCTCAGGGACTGACTCTTCACCATACCCACTTTACAAAAGCTGGCCCTACTGATGCTGGGAATTCCTTTAAGAGAGGAAAACATGCTGCATTGCCCTGCTTGAGGGGAAGGTAATGTGCACATTGTCCTGAAAGCGCCAAATTATCGAACTGAGTTTTTACCGAGGTGTTACTGTTTCTTTGCTGAAATAGACATGATCTAGATGTGGAAGAGAGCAATGACAGCCTGAAAGAAGGGGATATTATGGGGGAAGGGGGCAAGGTCTTTGCTAATCATTAAATGGGGATAATTATAATACCTACTTTGCAGGATGAGCCTGAGGACTAAGTAAGATAACGCTTTCCTAGTACTCAGCACAGTGTCTGGGACATAATTAACTATTAAATAAAAGTTAACTGCTATTATTCAAAAATGTTTTAGTGGATACAAAATAATTACACATATTTATGGGGTGCATGATATGCACCTATCATTTTAAAGTTAGCCAGTATCATTTTAAAGAAATGTATTAGATACATTTTGGGGAGTATGTATGTGCATCCCTCTGTCTATGTAGTTCTGGGGCGGCTTACTCTCAGGTGAGGTACCAGTGACCTAGGCCTGGCCAGAGTACTCCATTCATTCCCTTCTAAACAGTTGAGTCAGAAACAGATTGCAACTCAAGTTAGTCTAAGGAGCTCTGGTCATAGGAGTTCAGCTGTTAACTACGTACTGTACTGGGAAGAAGGCGCTGTCTTTGCCTGGTGGTGCTGATCTGGTAGAATGGAAGCCTGGAGCTTCTGGCTTGCCCTTGCTTTATAATAAACCAACACAGGAGAAAGCAGAGCTGAAAGACTGATTTCCACTGACACTGTGTGAGTCCTGGATCCAGACATGCCTAAAGCAAGAAATCTCTGGGTTTCTTTGTAACAGAAGATCATGAATTTCCTCTTTTGCTTAAGGCAATCCGAGTTGAATTTTTGTCATAGTTAAGTGTTAAATTTGCTGTCGTTTGTTCAGACGAGAGCTCAAGTAAATTGATTTGATGCAGTCATTTTTTTTTTTTTTTTGAGAGACAAGGTCCTACTATGTTTCCCAGGCTGACATATATCTGCTTTGTTAATCTTTGTTGATCTGAATGTGTTCTGTCTCAGGATACAGTGCCCAAACCGGAGTGAGACATTAATAAGCATGAACTCCTGGGCTCGAGCAGTCCTCCTGCTTCAGCCTCCCGAGTAGCTGGGACTACAGATGTACACCTTGTGCCTGGCTAGGCATGAATCTTTCTAACCACATGTGCATGAAAACTCCCTGGAAAATGAAAGCCTTATATCCTCCATTCCAGCCAGGATGGCTGCTGCACTTCTGGAGTGGAGTGTGAGGGGTTAATTACGAAAGATGTAGTTAAATGAAACTGAATTCTTATGGCTCTGTAATATCTGCACTTTTCTTAAAACATACAAATCCTGTTTGGCAAGGAAATCACAAAAGTAGAAACGGCAGGGATTTTCTTAAAGCGTGATTTTGTACAATTTCCAATTAATTTACTGCCTATCCAACCACTGTGGAATTGGAAATGCTTTTATTAACATATAGCACCCTAGGACTTCTTGAAAGTGTTAGGGCTTGAAAGTAAATCAAAAGAAAAGGAAAAAAATTGAAAAGGGACGAGGGAAAACCCTCTATGCCACACACACACACACACACACACACACACACACACACACACACTCTTAATTTAAAGTACTTGCACAGTGGGTTAGCATGGGACACCCAGGTTGCATTAATACATTTCAGAAAGCAGGTGTCTTTAAACTGAAAGCTCAGAAGTTGGCTCCCTCCCAGACTCCTGTAGTATACTGTGATAACCTCAAAGTTTCAAAAAAATAAAATCGATGCTTGATGTTGCTCTCAATAATAAGTTTTGGATTTGGGGCAGCTAGTTCTAACAACAAGGGCTTTTATGATAACAAACCCCAAACTCTCCAGAACTCCCTTTTCTTCTCCCCTTCTTCATCCTTGTTCTTAGGGATACATGGTGGCTTCTGTATGCCAGATGAACCATGCTTTTCCAGGTGTGGGCTTGTGTGTGTGGGCTTGTATGTGTGTGTGAATGTGGCTGAAGGAGAAAATTTTCTGTTTTCCCCTATCTCATTAGATAGGTGAGAATGACCTCTTCTCTATTTCCTTAATGCTTTGTGAACACCACATTATATTGTAATTATCCTTGATATTTACCAGGTTTCAATTGCTTTTGAGCAAAATTGCCCCAGGACTGTGTGCTCTATGAAGGAAGGGCCTGCGCCTGGCCTGTTTAACCCCGAGTCTCTAGATTTTGATACAGTGCCCAAACCAGAGTGAGATATTAATAAGTATGAGAGATGTTTCTTGATGCTGGGTCTCATCCCAGCCCTTCTAAACTCCTCCCTGTATTACAGGTGTAAACCTGAAGACTGGACTCCCTTGCCAACAGGATCTAGTAGATCTCATCAATAAGAGGTACTTATGTAAAATTTGAAAGATTAAAAAAAAAAACAAACTAGAAGCTGCTGTTCCTCTGATGACAGTTATTAGCAAGTGTGTGAGCATTAGTGATGGCAGAGGTGACGTTTCACCCATGACTTTGGAGCTCTCTCTTAAGAATCACCTACTCTGGTGGCTATAGGTAGCTGAGACTTCTGGTAGTAGCTTTCCTGTGATCTCTGCACCTCTGGATTTCTTAAAAACAGTCTTTCTGCCCTTTCCTCCTGCAGCTGGAACTCCAATGGTCATGCAAATCTCTATTTTTCTGTGGTAAACCTGTTCCTATTTTAAATACCTATAATGATTATTCTTGCCTGATTTAACTCTTATTGATAAAATAAATTGACTGTTGACTGCCTGACCAGAAAGTTTGTAGTGTGTAATAATATTTGATTTTCTGATTTGAATTATTCATATTGGAAAATGTGTACATTACTAGCTAGTGAGGGTTATTACTCATTAGCATACTGCTTAGTGGACAGGCCAGGGTCCACGTCTCAGACTGGTTTTGTTGTATATTGATGGTGGTCTCCTATACACAGCTCTCACACATATGCTCAGCTCTTACAAAGAGATGAAACTGTTGTTTGTTGAAGAAAGTAATAGCTACTCCCTAAAAATGGAAAGAAAAGGAACGTAAAAGGTTATAAGAAAATGAGAGTTCTGTATCATTTAGTTTTTACTGTGAAACCAACAATATCAAAATCTCAGCAGCTTATGACAAACATTTATTTTCTTGTTCACAGTTTTGCAGGTCAGCTGTGGCTTTGCTGACTCAACTGGGAATTGGCTGGGCTTGTCTCCAAGTTGCCAAAAGGGTTCAGACCAGTTCCACCTGTTTTTCCTTTCTCCTTGGACTAGCAGCCCTCCAATTCAGGCTCATCTATGGCAAATCACAGGAGTACTCTATGAGTACAGACAAGACACTTAAAGCTGTGTCTGTATCATGTGTCCTAATTCCATAGGACTTGCTAAAGCAAGTCTCCTGACTAGCCACACCATCAATAAAACAGCATAATCTACTCTAGTCACACTTGGAGGCATTATGAAGTGAACTGGAAAATGTAGGTGGATGTATATTTCTAGTATACAAAAAGTGTAGGGAAGTAGGAACAGAGATCCATCATAGGTATCTCATCAAAACGAGAGCTTTGTAGATAAATTGTAGTAGAATACCCAATCAGATCATGGTTTCTCTGTGCAGTGTGGACCCACTCATCTAATTCTCTAGAAAAAAGAGAACACACAACTCATGAAACTGTTTCTGGGTAAAAGATTCTTGTCAAATGAGATAGAACACCATGGTGAAAGTGAGTGTGTGAGCAGTCATAGGGAAAAATGTGGTACGTTGTGAAACTATTTAGCCTTAAAAGGAAGGAAATTCTGACACATGCTACCATATGGATGAACCTTGCAGACCTTATGTCACAAAAGGACAAATACTGAATGATTCCACTTAGATGAGGTATGTATCCAGACCAGTTAAATTCATAGAGACAGAAAGAGAAAGAGAATGATGGTTTCCAAGAAGCTGGGAGAGTGGTGGGTATTGAGGAGTTATGGTTTAATGGGTATAGAGTTTCTGTTAGAGAAGATGTCAGAGTCCTTGAGGTGGATAGTGGTGATGGGGGCACAGCAATGTGAACATACTTAGTACCACTAAACCATACACTTAAAAATGATTTAAGTGATAGCTTTTATGTATATTTTACCATGATAAAAACAGGGTCATATAAGTGTAAAAAAAAAAAAGAAAAAATTTTTTTTCAGTAAATATAGAGAAGGAATCCGGAAGCTAATATCTTCCTCATCTCTGTATTCTTAGTGGCCAGGTGATGATATATACATACTAGATAAAAATATATGATGAAGTGAATTACTTAATTGTAGTGGTTGACCAGTAGGTTGTGTTGAGATGAGTTCTGATGTCAAGAATAGGTTTTCAACTGATCAGTGATGTCTGCTTGGAAAGTGGTGCAGAGAAAGATTATGCATCTACCATTCCTACACTACTGCACCTTTCCTTGCATCAGTTGGGTCATTTTGGCTTTAAAATTTATAACTCTGCAACAAGATTCCTTGAAGGGAAAGACTCAATCTGTGAACACCCGACAGTATCTAACACAAAGAGGAAAGCAGGGTTTCTTAAAGCCACAAATGATCCAGCACATGCTTTTTGAGGTAGGATAGAAAAGGATTCAGCTCCCACCAGTAACTTCAGGGCCTTACCAGTATTCCTTCAGCACTTCTCATTTTCTTGCACTTTACAAGATGCCAGATTAAATGAGATAGCACATGTAAAGTTCTTAGCACATTATGTGACACAATAAACAACTTGCTGTATTATCAATAACTGCTTTGTTAATTTAATTGTCCACCATTTATTGCTGGAAAGTTAAAATGGGTTTACAGAATGGAAAGGGTTAAAAAGTTTTGCTGCATTTTAACATTATAGAACTGGTGCCAGTTCCCAGCCTTTGCATTGGAGTCTCTGATAATAGTTATTTGCAGTGGTAAAACAAAAATCAAAACTAAGATTAAAAAAAATCAAAACAGAACAACATGTTCTTTGGAATGCCCAGTTTAGGCTGGGAGCTAACAAACTCACCTAATTGCTATGGCAACAGTTCCTACCCTCCTCTCAATTTCTTATCTTTTTTTTCTTCTCCTTATCTTCCTGCTTGAAGTTGGCGGATAAAACCAGGACTGGAGAAATTCCCCCCTAAGTGATCAAATATGTGAATTGGAAAGGAAAGCCTGCCAGATCGTAGGAGCTGGGTGGCAATTTGTAAGGACCAGTTGTATCAATGCACACGTGATGTTGTTGGAAGTCCGGCATCCTCAGAGAAGGCCAGTTTGATGTGTTCTTCAAATCACATACATGAATACCTATCCTGCTGAATCTGGTTTTCCTCTGCAGACACTCAAGGACAGCAAAGCACAAAAAGCTAAGTGCCTACCACGTTGATTTTAGCCAAATGTTTGCAGACTGTGGTTTCCATTAACAGGAAGTCAGTTGTAGCAGGAAGAGAACAACTCAGGAATTCTCTTGGTATAAAGTATGATGCTTAATGGGGTGGAGGACTAGAGCCTGATAGACGTGGGTTCACATTTTCTTTCTACCAGTCAAGAGCTATATGACATTGGTTAATTTCTGAATCACATTGAGCTTCTGTTACCTCACTGGTGAAATGGAGACAATATTGCCTCTCTCATAAGGTTGTTATAAGAATTGTGTCACTTTTTTTTTTTTTTTTTGCTTATAGCCTTCCAGTGGTTTCTCACCAAACTGCATAAAATCCCAACTCCTTATCTTGGATTATGTATTTCTCCGTGATCTGGCCCTTGCCTAATTGTGACATGATCACCCTTTTGCTTATGTCACTCTCCCTTTTACTCATCATCATCCAAACACTCTAGTCTTTTCTTCTTCCTTTAACATGCTCAATTTCTTTTAGTTTATCCAGGACTTTGTATCTGCTGTTCCCTCTGCATGGAGCGCTCTTCCTCTAAATTTTTGCATGCTATTTTCTTATCAAACATGTCTTATAATTCACCACCACCCCTGCCATCATAATCACTGTCATCTTCATCACCACCAGCATTATCACCATTACCGCCACTATCTCCATCATCACAATACAGAATCATCATCACCACCCTTTCAATATTATCATCCTCATTGTCATCATTGTTGTTAACATTTACTAAATACTTATATGCCCAAAACTATTCTTTAGCATTGTATCAATGCTTTCAGTCTTCACATCAACACCATGAGGGTAGTTAAATTATTATCCCCATCTTACAGATGAGGAAACAGAGATGTAAGAAAGCTTCATAAGTTGCACAAGGTCCCACAACTAACCAGAGATGGAGCTGGGATGTGAATCTAAGCAAATACTAGAATCTGTTATTTGATAATTGTGCCTCTAGCTTCCTAAAGCCACCCAGTTACCTTCTCTCCCATCACTCAGATTAAATTCTTTGCATAGGAAAGAAGAGAAAACAAATAAACAAAAAATTATTTGCATAGCAATTATCTTTGATTTTTTTCTTGTTTAATCAATTTGTTCATTTATGTATCTACTTTCACTTCATATAAGCCATCAAAATGAACCAGATTGTTTTGTTCATGTCTGAATTCCCAGTGACTTGAAAAAGCATGACATTTAACATGTGTTCAATAGACACTGGTTGAGTGAATGAATGAGTGTTATAAATCCAATGCCATACTTAAGCCTGGCAAGTAATTGGCTTTTAATATATGTTACTTTACTTTACCTCTATGGCTTCGAACATGGTTGAAATGACTCCATTTTGAATATGATGGGGTCCTCAATTTTTCAGTACTTCAATCTTGTCTATGCTCTTTCTGGTACTTTATTAGGATTCTCTATGGAGACAGACCATGATCCTTTCAGCCACTGAATCCCTTTTGGGTCCCCTTTCTCCCACCCTCCAAGTCAGTAGCTTTAATCTTTAACACATCTTTAGAACTGACCTGGAGAAATCTGAAGTAGCTCTTAATTAGGAAAATTTAAGAGACATTTATGTACTTCAGCAAGTTCAAACTCCTCTGCATGAATTTTAGTGCCCTACATAAAGTGCCTTGAATCAGAAGAGAAAATGTCTTTTTTCTTTCATATTTCAGGTACAAAGGGTTGGGTTAAGCATAATTGTCACTTTAAGGGACATAATTGCCGTTGGTCTGCACAAGCCCTTTCTCATTTCTGTTTAATTCATTAATTTCCTTTATCCCTTTTGCCCATTCTGATTTTAATTCCCTCACCACAGATTCTAATGTTTATTTGATTCTAATGTTTATTCTTTTATTTGTTTATTTATCAAGAGAAACTATTTCTTAGCCTACATATTCAGGTTTAAAAAATTTTTATTTTACTTTACATTCTTGGATACATGTGCAGAACGTGCAAGTTTGTTACATAGGTATACATGTGCCAGGGTGGTTTGTGCACCTATCAACCCATCTTCTAGGTTTTAAGCTCCACATGCACTAGTATTTGTCCTAATGCTCTTCCTCCCCTTGCCCCCAAACCCATATTCAGATTTTATAGTTTAGGAGCACAGCCAATGACAAACCTCTAAGTAAGTCAACCCAAATAAATTATTTATATTCCAAAGTCACTTTGCATCCTGAAAGATATCAGCCTTCCTCATCTCCTCAAAATCCTTAGCAGAATTATAATTTTTTTAGAAATCTGCATATGCCTTTATTCTTGGTTCAGCTATACAAAACTTATAGAGAGCTGCAACCCTGGGGATACAGAGAATGTTCCAACAATATGAAATAATAGACACTTGGCCAGAAGGCTGCTCTTCTGAAGTTTTGCCAAAGCACTGGAGGCTATGGTAGTTATTGTCCTTGACAGATATGTCAACCTCAACACCAATGACTGGTGTATAAATGTTTTGCTTTTTTTTTTTTTTTTTTTTTTGTGAGACAGTATCTCCTTTTGTTACCAGGCTGGAGTGTGATGTCGTGATTTCAGCTCATTACAATCTCCACCTCCTGGGTTCAAGGTATTCTCCTGCCTCAGCCTCCTGAGTAGCTGGGACTACAGGTGTGCGTCACCACCCCCAGCTAACTTTTACATTTTTAGTAGACACAGGGTTTCACCATGTTGGCCAGCATGGTCTCAATCTCTTGACCTCGTGATCCACTTGCCTTGGCCTCCCAAAATGCGGGTATTTTAGATGTAAGCCACCATGCCCGGCCTAGGAATGTTTTTAATATATGTGCTTTTGTATGTTGTCTTGTAAAATATACATTCTTTCTTTATGCTTCTGTGTTTTTAACTTACATAAATGGCATTGTATGATATGTCATTCTGTTACTTTTCTTTTTTTGGTCTGTATTAGTTGTTAAGATCCATCCATGTGACTATGCGTACATCTAGTTTAATCTTTCCAACTCTTGCACAGGCCTCCACAGTGTGTACCTACCAAATTCTACTGAGGCCCCCAGGATAAGCCTTTCCAGTCCAGCACCTCCTCACAGTGCATTGGATGATGGAAGATTTCTTCACCTTGTCTTCATAAGGAGTGCATTTTTTTTTCTGTTTCTTTGCATTCTTCTTTCAGGCCCATTTTATCTCACCCCTACTTAGTTTTAACAATGCCATGCCCCTGCTTTGTCCATCAGCTTTCAACACTTAGCTACAGGTTGCAAGTAAATATTGATAGTATATTCATGTACTTATTCACGAAACAAAGTTAATTGCTCCTATGTACCAGGGTGCTATCCCAGAAAATGGGGATTGAGAAGTGAACAGTACAAGTACAGTTCCTGCTCTTGCAGAGCTTAGATTTTAGAAGGGTTAGACAGATAATAAACAATAAAGATACAAATAAATAAGCAATATCTTTTGAGGGAGCCCGCTCCCCATTTAAGAGATCAAGCTGATATAAGCTCCAAATGGTGTGAAAGAGTCAGCTGTGCAAATATCTGGGTTCTGAGAGGATACTCAGCTGGAATAGCACGTGCAAATGCCACACAGTGGATACAAGCTCAATCTGTTCAACAAACAGCAAGATGATGAATGTGGCTCCGGCAGAGTTGGTCAGAGTGAGGAAGAAGGAAGAGTAGAAAGAGATGAGGTTGGAGAGGCTGGGCAAGGAGAGTCAGGGCATGATGAGGAGGATGCATTTTATTCTAACTAAATAGAAAGCCTATAGGAGACTTAAGCAGGTGTTATAGAATTTATGTGTAGGTAGATATCCCTGTTCTCTTTTACTTTAGTAAGTCTTGGAAGATTCTAGTTTGGTGTCTGTATGGGTATGGAGGGATTTATTACTCTAGGCCATCTTTCCCCAAGTAGAGTTGTTCCTGGCAATGGTGCTGAACTATATGTGCCCTGTATCATGACACTGGGTTTGGGAGAACTACACCATGTCATGTGTCATTCAAAATCAATGTTCTTGGACCAAGTTGTCTCATATGGTTTTGAATCAGGGACTGACCTTGAAAGCCATTCAGAGTACAGTGAAGACAAAGACTGATGCTCTAGAATCTGAAGATTCACCCATCACTGGGGCGTACCACCTGCTTATCATCAGAAGATGATGAATCCAGCCTAAGCAGGGTCACACCGCAGAAGACTTAGGTGGAGATGTGTAGAGATCTGGTTGTTCATATGATGGTTCAGGCCAAACTTCCCATTGTTTAGTCAGTTAAGCTAAAGCTTCAAATAATCACAGATCAACCCACTAAATAGTCTCAGCATTTCCTTCTGGGGATAATAGCCTAATTCTACACCTGTTTTTAAGCCTTAGTACCTACCTTGAATTGAGCTCCCAAAACACGTTTGTGATGACACTGTAAGTTGTGTTGTTATCATGGACTCTTCACTGGGTTCCTTCATCGGGCCCACTTTCCCTGCTATCTGTCATCCTAAATCAGTGGTTTAAACCCCACAACCCGTCTTCAGCCTTGGAGTAAGTGATCCTTCAGTTTGTTTCTCCACATCATAACCTCTCAAGTGGTTAATGGCTCATAAACAAGTAATGAGCTCTCAGGGTACATTTAAAAGAATCCATGGTGAATAATTCTTTGTGTTGTGAATAATTACCTAATAATTTATCTCCTTACTACTATAGATTTGGGGGTTTTATTAAAGCATGTCCTTGCAACGGGATTAAGGGGAATTAAAAGAGTATTTTGAAAACCATTTGGCTTGGAGTAGAGAAATAAAAAGGGTATTCAAGGTGAGTGATGTGAGATTATGGAGTGTATAAAACTTTGTAAGGGGATTTTTTTTGTGTGAACTTAAGGGAATGCATGTGTTCAGGTAGTAATTTTTAAATATTGGGGAGAGAATTTTTTTAAGTCAAAAAACTCATAGTGTGCACCTATTCTACTTGCAGCCACCATGTTTGAGAAAAAGAAGTATAGTCACACAAAAGGTTAAGTGCAACCTGGCAAAATGCTTCTCACATGAGCACCAGCAGGACCAGCTATGCAATTCATGGAGACCAGTGCAAAATGAAATGGCAGGGCCTCTTGTCCATAAACTGTTATGGATTTCAATACAGTGACAGTGGAGCATTAGAGCATGCCTGGGCCTTTCTGCTAGTAGGGCTCTGTATAGGATACATCCTCATGAAGTCTGCCTTGAGGATGGAGTTGCATTTTCTGGAAATTTGTAGTACATGCACTCAGTGTGAAGAGGTAATAAGAATATGGGTTTTGCAGTGGTACAAACCTGGGTTTTAATCACAAGTATCTGTAAATTAATAATTTTGTGGCCAGTGACAAATCACATAACCTCTTTGAGCTTCAATGTTTCCATCTAAAATGAAGACGTAATCTTTAGCTTGCAGTATTCCTCAAAGGATTAGTGATACTTCACCTACAGGGCCTGGTGAGGAGATAGTGTTCAATAAGAAGTGGCTGTCATGGCAACTGAACATGTTCAAAAGCTGGATCTCCTGAATGAACATCATCTTTGTTTCCTAGTACTTGTTTCTTTAATAGGCCTGGAGACATTTATAGACTTTAAGCTTCTTTGAGATCAATTCTAGGAACGTTATTATAGAGCTCCTGTTAGTTACAGGGAGCTGGAGGAGAAAACTAAAAAACTGAATATGAGAATTTCTTCTTTCTGGAGATGCTCATAATCTAGTTAATGGGATAAGATAGAAATGCAAGTAGTTTCAGTATAATGTAGAATGAGATGCAAGAGGGGTACTTGATGTTGATGGAATCTAAAGAAAATCGGAGCCAAATATGCTTAGATAATTACCATTTTATTGTGGTAGTCTCTTTATTGTTGTGGAAGGTGAAGTTTAGAACGAGCACTGCTACAACTTGAACTGTCTCCAATGTCTTTGTGACCAACGTTTATTTGTTGGGTAAATTGTTAGTTTGGTGGCACCAATGAATCATGTCTCTCAGTATTCATGTACTTGGATATATCCTAACTTTGTTTCCATGGTATAAAATTATTTAAGCATCAATATGAGTTATCTTATTCTAACTTTTTGATTATATTAAAAGTCATCAAGATTATATAGCTGGCTGGGTGCGGTGACTCATGCTCGTAATACCAGCACTTTGCGAGGCTGAGGTGGGTGGATCACAGGAGGCCAGGAGTTCGAGACCAGCCCAGCCCACATGGTGTAACCCGTCTCCACTAAAAATACAAATTTAGCCAGGCATGATGGTATACATCTATAATACCAGCTGCTCAGGAGGATGAGGCATGAAAATTGCTTGAACCCAGGAAGGGGGAGGCTGCAATGAGCCAAAATCATGACACTGCACTCCAGCCTGGGCAACAGAGCAAGGCTCTGTCTCAAAAAAAAAAAAAGTGATGTTGCCAATACTCAGATATTAATTTCTGTCATTCTATAGCTGAATTTTCCCACACAAAACCATATGCAGCAAACATACTGGGTTGGCATGAAATATACTGTGTTAACATATTGCCAATTGCTTTGGCCTTCAGGAATCTCCTACACACAAATATGGACATGGTGTCTGCCTCAGGCACTCAAATGCACAGAATATCAACTTGGCAAGAGGAAGAACCCATCTAGTCACCGGCTTGGAGTCTTCTGATTTATTCTGAATAGTTGGCAAGAAATTCTCATTTCTTTGTTTCCTGCTTTGCTGCACTTCACCATGGAGTGATTGTCTTTAGCTGTTGGCAAAAGCTTTCTTGGTCATGCTTTTCTGCTTTGGATCTACATTAAACAGGGGTTGCTTTTGGCTGTGCATCATAGCAACCCCAAATACCAGCAATTTTATCCCAAGGAGTTTATTTCTCCTTCTTATAAAAAATACTTAATTCAGTTGATCCATAGAGTTGTGAAAGTCCATTCTCTCTCTTTTTTGCTTTCCTCTTAAAATTGTTTTTAATTGGCAAATAAAAATTGCATATATTTATAGTATACAACATGATGTTTTGATATACATATACATTGTAGAATGGCTAAATCAGACTAAGGCACATATTTATTACCTCACATACGTATCTTTTTTGTGATGAGAATATTTAAATGTTCCCTTTCTGCCGTAAACATTCTGCCATATCTCTGGTGTGGTTTCCATTTTCAAGATCACAAGACAGCTCTTATAGCTTCTAGGAAATACACTCACATTCCAGACAGGGCAAAGGGGGCAGGAAACCAGAAGAAAAAATTAGTAGACTCTGTTTCAACATTTAAAATGATTCTATCCTTTTCTAAAAAATTTTACTCTCTCAGTGGCCAGGAGAGTGATACAGGGGCATTTCAATCTGGGAGACTGCGTATTCTAACTGGGCACATTGATACTTAATCAAAAATGGAGTTCTGTAATGAAGGAAGAACAGGAGAGAGGACAATGCAGAGGCAGTGATTGGCACTTACCCAAAGGTAGACTTCTTTTCAGGCATAGGCTGACATCCCCAAAGTCTTACTCAATTGTAGGATTCAGCTCAAAGTCACCAAGCATTTGTTAGGTTCTTGAGCTCCCATAATGAACAAATTTAATGTTTTTTTGTCTCTCTCCTACACTTGCCAATATACAGTGGTAGAAGGGGACGTGGATAACAGCAATAAAACTACAATTCAGAACAGAAGTGAATTAGAGACACATCAGACCAGAATAATCATCAAATCCTCTGGGCAATTAGAAAGACACCTTCTTGCCCTAGCAGCAGATTCCGTGCCTTGGTAGCTGACTGGCAGCCTGGGGTCTGCTCTCTGGGCCTGTAGTCCTTGTTCATTATTCTCTAAGGCCAAATATGAGGAGGGCAATGAGGATTTAACCCTGTAGGACTGCCTTGATTCCACAACCTGTTTCTTGTTGGTGGAAGTCAAGAGCCTGGGGTTCTTAGGGCTTGAAAATCTTAGACCAGGCATCCCCAAACTTTTTACACAGGGGGCCAGTTCACTGTCCCTCAGACTGTTGGAGGGCCACCACATACTGTGCTCCTCTCACTGACCACCAATGAAAGAGGTGCCCCTTCCTGAAGTGCGGCTGGGGGCCGGATAAATGGCCTCAGGGGGCTGCATGCAGCCCACGGGCCGTAGTTTGGGGATGCCTGTCTTAGACCATTGGTGGCCAGGCTTGGAGTTATTTTGGGCAAAATTTCTCTCGAAATTCTGCACAGGCATCCAGCCTATTTATTACCTGTGAGAGTGATACCAGCGCACATCTTGTTTAGATGTTGATTTTAAACCTGAAGATCTTTCCCTTTTACCACTTGCTCGTTGTGCACCTTCCTGCCTCTTCACTTTACTGCTTCTGTTTTGAGGCAATTCTGGACAGTGGGCTTCAGTAGCAGGACAACCTCCCAATCCCCTCATTGGCACCTGGTTAGCCTCCTCTCCCGGGCAGAGAATTTTTAATGGAAGGTGTTTGGGAAAGGTTTGCACCTTTGCAACTGCCGCTTTAATCAGTTTTATTTTGAGGTTATTGAAGAGCCTGGCTTCTTAAACTGCAAGACTGCACATTGTGGGACTCCTCCCACTTAAATTGCAAGATGTTGGCTGATATAGTTTGGATGTTTGTCCCTTTCAGTGTCGGAGAGGGAGGCTGGTAGGAGGTGTTTGGGTCATGGGGGCACATCCCTCACGAATCCCTCTCTGCAGCAGTGAGTTCACTGGAGAGCTGGTTGTTTGAAAGGAAACTCCTCTTTCTTTTGCCCCCTCTCCCTCACGTGACACGCTAACTCCCCTTCACTTTCTGCCATGACTGTAAGCTCCCTGAGGTCCCCACCAGAAGCTGAGCAGATGCTGATTTTATGCTTGTGTAACCTGCAGAACCATAAGCCAAGTAAACCTACTTTATTTATACATCACCTGGTCTCAGGTATTCCTTTACAGTAATGCAGAATGGACTAACACACTGACAGAGAGTCTTTTTCTTAGCAATTGGCATATTCTTCCCTCTCTCCTTGTAGTGTTAATATAATCAGACAAATTTTATCTATCTCATCATACATTGCTGAAAGTGGTAAGAAGGAGCCTGCACATTGCCAGCTGTATTCTACACACCTTATGTGCCATCCCAGATGTGTCCTCTTTGACCTCCCAGACCCTTAGCTGCTGGCCCAATATCAGCTCTCCATGGCGGCCAACCAGTCACAAGCCAAGAGTCTCTGACTTTTTTTTGATACTTTGTATTGGCTTGAAATGCCAAACTGTAGGATATGAGATTTGGCTTCCTGGGGGTCTGCTAGAGGATATGATACATCCAGAAAAATGGGGAGAGAACTTTTCATGAGATGAACTTTGTCCAACAGGCAACAGAGGGCAGCGAGGAGAAAGGCACATACATTCTCTCTCTTTCCTACTTCCAACCAATGCTTCTGAGCCACAGTTTCATCATACAGCCTGATCTTTAGACGTTTAGTTTGTTTAGTGGATAAAACTACCTAGATAACAGCAGTGTTATCTGTGACTGTTTAAGCTGCGTTCACTGCCGTGAAAAATTGAGTACCTTGAGTATTCCTTTCTAAGCTGCCCTCACTTTGCTTTTCCTTCTCTCTGCACTGGGATTCTACTTCTCAAATAAAGTAGCAGAACCCAGTCTGTGTCTAATTTTGTTTTCTAGATAAGCCTAGGAAGTCCTAACAATATGATTTTTTTTTTCTCTTACCATTTCTCATACAACAGAAGACTTGGTTTGGCAACTGGTCTGCGGCCCAAAGTGTGGTCATTAGAAGTTTGACCAAATGGTTTGTCATTGCATAGCAAGGATCATTGGCTTTTTAGCCAGCAAAATGTAGGCCCTCACTTCTCAAAGACCCATGAAATCTCTCCTCAGCCAAAGGGATGGCTGAATTATTTGCAGGACCCCTCATTTAAAAAGTAGGGGTGGCTGGGTTTGGTGGCTCACACCTGTAATCCCAGCACTTTGAGAGGCTGAGGCAGGCAGATTACTTGAGGTCAGTTTGATACCAGCCTGACCAGCATGGCAAAATCTCATCTCTACTAAAAATACAAAAAATAGCCAGGCATGGTGGTACATGCCTGTAATCCCAGCTATTTGGGAGGCTGAGACAGGAGAATTATTTGAACCCAGGAGGTGGAGGTTGCAGTGAGCTGAGATCATGCCATTATACTCCAGCCTGGGTGACAGAGCAAGACTGTTTCAAATTAAAAAAAAGAGAAAAGGTGGGGGAAAGTGCTGTTAAAATCACTAACATGCAAGACTTCTGTCTTTCTTGCATAGTCTTCATTATGACATATGCAATCCTGGTTGTAAATACAAATATAGGAAAATATAACTTACTTATGTGGAATCTCTGTAATGACACCATTTGGATTTCATTGCTTTACATATTTTTGTGTTTCCTTCTTACCATAACAATAGAAATGCCGAACAATAGCAATTTAATGGTTTTTATTTTACTTCTCCATCTATGAGTAGTACTCTGTCCTTTTGCCGTCCTGATGAGTAAGGAAGGACTGAAGGAAAAGAAGCTATTTGTTGCCCTATATTTCCTTTTCATTCTGTGTTAGCTATCTCAAGTTGCCGTAACCAAATATCATAGACTATACAGCTTAAACACTCAAAATTGATTTTCTCACAGTTCTGGAGGCTGGAAGTCTCAGACTGCGTGCCAGCATGGTAGGGTTCTGGTGTGGGCTCTCTTCCTGGCTTGCAAGACAGCCACCTTCTCACTGTCCCCTTATGTGGTGGAGAAAAAGAGAGAGATGTTTCTGTCTTCCTCTTCTTATAGTGGACTCTTCTTAACAGGTCACAGTCCTGTTAATGACGCATTTTCTCTCTACCCCCTTCCCCATCCACAGCCTCATTTAACCTTAATGACCTCTTAAAGACCCTGTTTTCAGATACAGTCACATTGGAGATTAGGACTTCAACACAGGACTTTTGGGAGGCACACAATTCAATCTATAGCTTTCTGTGCCACCATTTGCAGCATAAACATAAGTGGTAAGCTATTATGGGAAAGTAAAATGAATAAGAAATGAAATAATACAGCTCCTTGCTCACTGATTATTCTCAGAATGCATTGCCTTTTTTCTGCATTCAAACCAAATTCTGGTTTGAATAGAAAGAGTGGCATTTTGGGGCTCTCATTTCCTCCCCCTCATTCCGCTTATCCAGTCTTAGATATACTACATTTACCTCAGACATCATGCATGTCTCCCTGAATTTCCATGCATCTTGGATCCACTGGAATCCCATGCTCATGGGGCATTGTGAACATTACATCCAAATGAGAGGCAAAGAAAAACAGACCCACCCACTGTGTCTATTTCCCCTGCTCATATGCATGCTCCATTGTCTCACTGGACTTCACTTCTACCACCATAAATTCAAATATCAAATTATTAGAAATTTCAAGACAAGGAAAGCAGAACATTAAACCAAATATGAGACCCTTTGAAGCCAGTCCTGCCCAGCCAATTCAACAAAACCTATTTAGGTTCTGTTAGTTCTGTGCCATCTTTTTGGTGTTATGTTTGGCAGCATGAGGCAGAACATGCTAACCACAGGTTGTTTAAACATGGAGGACCTCTTATATAACAGTACAGGCTGGTGTGATGGCTCCACAAGGTCTTCATGGAAGCAGTATATTTTCATCACTTCACTCCACCATTTCTAGACTGGTTTGCAACCTCTCCTTGGCAAAGTGGCCCCTTCCCTTCTGGGCGTCAAAACTGCAAGTGAGGCAGGAAGGATGCAGAAAGAAAAAAAAAAAAGGGAAAAGGCCATAGAAAGTAGCCATTTCCTATATCTCCTAGAAAAGCTTTAATTGATTTTTTATTTTTAGAAGCTCCAACTGGGAACTTCTGCTTATTTCCTGTTAGTTAGGATTGTGTTAATTGGCCATACTTTGCTACAAGGAAAGCTAGGCTATTTAGTTTTTTTTTTTCTTTCTTTTTTTTTTTTTTGAGACAGAGTCTTGCTGCATTGCCAGGTGCCAGGCTGGAGTGCAGTGGCATGACCTTGGCTCACCACAACCTCTGCCTCCCGGGTTCAATCAATTCTCCTGCCTCAGCCTCCTGAGTAGCTGGGGCTACAGGTGTGTGCCACCACACCCAGCTAATTTTTTTTTTTTTGTATTTTTAGTAGAGACTTTTTTTATTGCATTTTAGGTTTTGGGGTACATGTGAAGAACATGCAAGATCGTTGCATAGGTAGGTACACATATGGCAGTGTGGTTTGCTGCCTTCCTTCCCCTCACCTGTATCTGTCATTTCCCCCCATGCTATCTCTTCCCACCTCCTCACCCCCCCGTCCCTCCCCCATTTCCCCCCAATGGACCCCAGTGTGTAGTGCTCCCCTCCCTGTGTCCATGTGTTCTCATTGTTCAACACCCGCCTATGAGTGAGAACATGCGGTGTTTGATTTTCTGCTCTTGCGTCAGTTTGCTCAGAATGATAGTTCCAGGTTCATCCACATCCCTACAAAGTATACGAGCTCATAGTTTTTGATGGCTGCATAATATTCCATGGTGTATATGTACCACATTTTCCCTATCCAGTCTATCATCGATGGGCATTTGGGTTGGTTCCAGGTCTTTGCTATTGTAAACAGTGCTGCAATGAACATTCGTGTGCATGTGTCCTTATAGTAGAATGATTTATAATCCTTTGGATATATACCCAGTAATGGGATTGCTGGGTCAAATGGGATTTTATTTTTAGATCATTGAGGAATCACGACACTGTCTTCCACAATGGTTGAATTAATTTACACTCCCACCAACAGTGTAAAGGTGTTCCTATTTCTCCACATCTTCTCCAGCATCTGTTGTCTCCAGATTTTTTAATGATCTCCATTCTAACTGGTGTGAGATGGTATCTCAATGTGGTTTTGATTTGCATTTCTCTAATGACCAGTGATGATGAGCATTTTTTCATATGTTTGTTGGCCTCTGTATGAGAGACGGGGTTTCACCATGTTGGCCAGGATGGTCTCGATCTCTTGACCTCGTGATCTGCCCACCTCGGCCTCCCAAAGTGCTGGGATTACAGGCGCAAGCCATGGCGCCCAGCCGGCTATTTAGTATTTTTAACAGAGCTCTCTAAACAAAATCAGGATTCTATTGGCAAGGAAGAAGGGCAAGATAATGAGTAGGAGACAAGTAGTGTCTATCTATTAAACCATCCCAAAATTTAGCAGCTTACAACAACCACCATTTTATGATGCTCTTGGAATCCATAGTCTGAAATTCAGTCAGGGCACAATGGGTTTGGCTTATCTTGACTCCACACTGTCTGGGGCCTCAAGCTGGGAAGACTGAAATATCTGGGGGTGACTCCAGCAGCTGGAAGCTGGAGCTCTCTGGAATTCACACTTGGGATGGAATGACTCGAAGCTGGCCTTGTCTAGTCTGTGTAGCTCTCTGTGTGGCTTGGGCTTCTCTCATTATGGAAGCTGGGTGCTGAGAGAAAATGCTCTGAGGAAATTGAACAGAAACAGCATGATCTTTTCTGACCTTGGCTGTGAGTTCATGTATGGTATCAGTCATGAGGGTGTCATTCAGTCAGACCAGGTTCAAGGGAAGGGGAACTTCACCACTGACGATAAGGTAGCAAAGTCACATTGCGGAGGACAGCAGGTGGAGGGGAAGATATTGTGGCAGCCATCTGCCACAGTCAGCTATAGAGTTCAAGGATCAATGAGGTGCTTATAAAGGCACATTATTGTCTGTGCTTTTATGTGATTTTGATCTATCTCCAGAGGGAAAAGCAGAGCTAGGATGGAAATGTGTGTTTTATTTTTAATAGACTATTTTACATGGTCAGAAAATAAAATGCCCAATGTATAACTATTCTTTAGGGTTTTTTTTGTTTGTTTTCATAAACTTTTAAAACTTTACATATTATAATCCTTATTTTTGGTTTGTACAGTTGTACGAGTTTTAACATTTGGGTAGATTCTAGTTACCACCACTACTGTCTCACAGAATTCTCTTGTATTGCCCTTGGATTTAGACCCTCTCCCATTTCTCATTTTCAACCTCTTATCTCTAGGTAAACATTTCTTTGTTCAGTAGTCTTCAAAATGAGTCGTACATATCACAGAGGCTACACAAGATGATGCAAAGAGGAGAAGAGAAAACAGAATTTCTATTCTTTTATCTTATATGTTTACATATTAATTTTTGTTTGTATTTTAAAATGCACACGTTAGCACTGTGGCACACACATTATTTGTAAATAAATAAACATGTATTGGCAAGTTTCTTCAAAAATTGATTACTGATAAAAAGAGGTAATCAAACAAATTTTAAGACCATGGACTTAGATTAGTACCAAAGCCAATATCCTCTAGGGTGAAAGTGGCATGGTTTGAAATTTCGTGCAATTTCAAATGGAATAGTGAATGTAGGACAAAGCTATGGTAAAAGTATAGCTTTCTGAGTCGGAATTCTGATTCTCTAAATGAGGCTGTAAAAGATTCTGTAGTTACTATATTTTTGTCTTGTTAGATTATTTGCTCCATGGAATCATGGGCCGTTTCTGTCATTCATTTGGGTTTATGCATGGCATGGTTGTAGGATCTGAGAACACAGGAGTGAGCAAGACAGTCAATATCTTGGCTCCCTGAAGTGTACTTTCAAGTGTAAGAATGAAATGCAAAACACATAAACAAATATATTAAGAATTTTCCAGATTGTGCTAGGTTCTGTTAAGAAGTAAAGATGGGCAGGGCATGGTGGCTCACACTTGTAATCCCAGCACTTTGGTAGGCTGAGGTGGGCAGATCACCTCAGGTCAGGAGTTCGAGACCAGCTTGACCAACATGGCAAAACCCTGTGTCTACTAAAAATACAAAAATTAGCTGGGTGTGGTGGTGGGTGCCTGTAATCCTAGTTACTCCAAAGGCTGAGGGAGGGAGAATTGCTTGAACCCGGGAAGCAGAGCTTGCAGTGAGCCAAGATCGTACCACTGCACTCCAGCCTGGGTGCAGAGAGAGACTCTGTCTCAAACAAAACAAAACACAAACAAACAAACAAACCACACACAAAAAGAAATAAAGACGATCGTGGGATACATGAGTACAAATCAGATTAGATAACTGTGGAAAATCTCTCTCAGAAAGTCACATCTGAGCTGAAACCTGAGTGATAACAGCATCAGCCATATAAATATCAAATAGGTCTGAGATTTTGATAGCAGATGGGAATAATGTGTGGATTTTTGTTTGTCTCATTGATTGATTTTGTTTTACTTTTTGAGATGGAGTTTTACTCTTGTCACCCAGGCTGGAGTGCAGTGGTATGATCTTGGCTCACTGCAACCTCTGCCTCCAGGGATCAGGCGATTCTCCTTTCTCAACCTCTTGAGTAGCTGGGACTGCAGGTGCCCACCACCACACCCATGTGCAGTTAATTTTTGTATTTTTAGTAGAGATGAGGTTTCACTATGTTGGCCAAGCTGGTCTTGAACTTCTGACCTCAGGTGATGTGCCTGCCTCCACCTCCCAAAGCGCTGGGATTACAGGTGTGAGTCCCTTCAATGGGCCTTGATTTTTTTTTTTAAATATGTAAAACTGAAAAGTTATGACAAGTCTTACAGAAAGTCTCCATGCCCGGAAATATGGGAATCTGTTGAGAAGAATGAGCAGTGGCGTAGTGTGTAGACAGAGAGGGCGTGAAACTGCTGTGTAGGCTTTACCAGGCTCCAGTATAGTGAGAAGGCATCCAACATTTTTCACTCCCTTCTAAAAGCGACCTGGAAGTAACTGGTGAAGAGGGCTTAAGGTCACTACATGGATGACTCTGTGACCTGGGTGGCTTGATCACCGGAGATGGGAACTCATGTCTCAATGGATGCCATTGTGGCATCCACGCATGATTTTGCATCTGAGTTTGTGCCCACAAATGCTATATTCTTTCCTTTGGGCACTGAGGATAAAATGGTAAATGAGCCTTTCCTCTTGACAGAATTTGGATATTTGTCGCTGCCTAAATTTCATGTTGAATTGTAATCCTCAGTGTTGGAGGTGAAGCCTGGTGGGAGGTGATTGAACATGGGGGCAGATCCCCCATGGCTTACTGCTGTCCTCAAGATACTGAGTCACAAGATCTAGTCATTTAAACACATATGGCACCTGCCCCCTTCCAGTCTCCCTCTCTTGATCCCATTCTCACCATGTGACAAGCCTGCTCCTGCTTCACCTTCTGCCATGAGTAAGAGCTCCCTGAAAACTCCCCAGAATCTGAACAGATGTCAGCACCATGCTTCCTGTACATGTAGCCTGAAGAACCATGAGCCAATTAAACCTCTTTTCTTTGTAAATTACCCAATATCAGGTATTTCTTCAAAGCAAGGCGAGATCGGCTTAACATACTCCTCTTAGCCTCTCTAGTTTTCTTCTTACTGCAGAGAGTCACCACTTTCTTCCGTGTTAGTTTGAGACCTACAGGAAGCAGATACAGAGGCAGGAAGAATTACAAATACAAAAGCCTTTTTTCAGAGGTCAAGCCCAGAAAGATAAATGAGAAGAGGGTGTAGAAAAAGTCAGAGACAGTCCTCAGACCATGATGCAGTTCTGATAGTTGTGAATGAAGTTAGGAGAGGAGCACTGCGCTGGAAGATCCTCAGACTTCAGGACAACTCTGAGAAAGTCTCAGCTCAAAGCGGAGCTGTAGGCAATTATTACTTTTTAGAAGTAGTCTGTGATAAGCAGAAATTGCCAGGTTCTCAAAACCCACTGCACTGAGGGAGAGCATGCCGTTGGTCCAAACCCTCCAGCAGAGCACAAAGGCACTGCAGCTGGGGTGTGTCAGTTAATTGCACTTTTCACAGCAGGCTCTTCTTGAAAGGAGAGCTGAGTGGTACATTTGCCTTGTCCTTGGCAAGCATCTCCTTTTCCAGCTACTGAGAATATCTTTATATGGAGAATGCCACCCCCGGGCCCCTGCTCCTCCTCCAAATTAATTTAATGAGCTCTTTACAAAGGAAGCATGGAACAGTTTTGCTCCTATTGATACTCTTTTCAAGCAATGCCATTAATTACCAAGACAAAATTCATGGTCATTAACTTCTGTTACTGAATTAAGGTGTGTGTGTGTGTGTGTGTGTGTGTGTGTGTGTGTGTGTGTGTGTGTGTGCTAGAATCCTGGTGGGTAGAGATTCTGACTATGAACTCAAATCAGCAAATATATATTGTGACTAATGTAATGGCTGGTAACTTCTGTGATGGGAGCTTAGGGCCAAAGATGGTAAAGGGACATAGATGCATGTGCTGTGGGGTACAGGGGAATGAAGGCACCTGGGATCACCTGGAAGTGTTTATGCTCTCAGGAGTTAAGCAAATAGAAAGAGAATTAAGGTTGGAGTTAGTGTTAGAGTCTTGTAGCTGGGCTGAGCCTGTGGAAGGAAGCAAACTAGCCTGGGTTGTGGATTAGCAATAGTGGCACATCCTTAACTTCTTTCCAGAAACCATTACCCATCCTGGAATTCAGTGTACACGCCTCTCCTATGGGTCTAGGTAAGCTCTCCCTGTTGCAAACATTTCTTAAAGTTACTGCATTGTCAAGATACACTGTTAGTCCCTGATTACTCTGGTTTGACTTTCTTTTTGTCTTTTCTTTTCTTTCCCTTGACATCCATGGTTATTACTTATTCTTTTCTCTTTCTTCAGATGCCATTAATGATTCTCTGAAGCAACACATGCTTGACCCAGTGGTGACCAGAAGTCTCTGACCAGCTTTGTGACCTTGCTTGAGAAATATATAGATTTTTTTAAATAGTGTGAGATAAGTCACCAGGGTGGCACTGGGAAGGAAAAAAGAAGGGTAGAAAACAAACTGAATTTGAATGATGGCAAAACAAACATCATGTTAACTCAGGCATTCAATATATAGAAGAAGTTGTCTGATTCTTTGGTAATTAAACTTTAAAGAGAGGCTTGTCTGGCCCCAAGTAAACAAACATGATGATCTTTCACCCACAATAGGACTAGTGCATGTGATTTCTCACTGAGACTTCCAGTTTTAAGCTGTCATTAAGTCCCGAGCAGGGAAATTTGGTTCCTGTTTAATTCATCTTGTATTGGAAGAGAGCAGGAGTGATTTGGAAGGGAATGTTAGTGTTTGCAATGTTAAGGTAGGGGTCTGAGCTAGGTTTGGATACTGCTAAAAGGAAAATACATCATAGAATTAGAGCTGTTGACAATCTTAGTGTCTGCTTCAAACTTTCATTTAGCAGATGGGGAACCAGAGACTCAGAGAAACTAAGCATAAAAATATTGGGATTAGGGAGATCCAAGATGGCTGATCACTAGCAGCTCGGGATTGTAGCTCCCAGTGAAAGCACAAAGAATGAGAGGACGCCACACCTTCACATGAATTCTTGTTGCTCACACACCAGGAGATTCCCAGCGGAGGAGCCCCACGGGTGGCCAGCGCGACTCTTGTGACTGGCGAGGTGGTTTTGCTGGTGCTTCGGAGTGTCGGTTCTTGGTGCAGAGTCAGAAAAGCACCATCAATCTTAACGCCGCTGATTTAGTCGGCGCAGTGGGTTGCTCAGATTTCGGCGCTGAGAATCAATAAGTTGGACGTCCACTTAGAAACCCAATTACAAAGACGGTAATTATAAAGACCTCAGATGGATAAATCTACAACGAAGGGAAGAAAACAGCCAAAAAAGGCTAATACCCAAGATCAGAACGCCTCTCCCTCAGCAGGGGATCACAGTTCCTCATCAGCAATGAAACAAGGCTTGATGGAGAATGAGTGTGTTCCAATTACAGAAGCAGGCTTCAAAATGTGGATAATAAGAAACTTCTGTGAATTAAAAGAACTTGTTCTAACCCAATCCAAAGAAACTAAGAACTTTGAAAAAAGGTTTGATGAAATGTTAACAAGAATACACAATCTAGAGAGGAAAATAAGTGAATTGATGAAGCTGAAAAACACAATATGAGAACTACGTGAAATATGCACAAGTCTTAACAGCCGAATTGATCAAGCAGAAGAAAGGATCTCAGAGGTCGAAGACCAACTCAAATAAAACAAGAAGACAAGATTACAGAAAAAAGGATAAAAAGGAATGAGCAAAGTCTCCAAGAAATATGGGACTATGTGAAAAGACCTAATATACGCTTGATAGGTGTACCTGAATGTGATGAAGAGAATGAATCCAAGCTGGAAAATATGCTTCAGGATATTATTCAGGAAAATTTTCCCAACCTAGTAAGGCAGGATAATATTCAACTCCAGGTACTACAGAGAACACCACAAAGATATTCCTCAAGAAGAGCAACTCCAAGGCACATAAATCGTCAGATTCACCAGGTTTGAAATGAAGGAGAAAATACTAAGGGCAGCCAGAGAGAAAGGTCGGGTTACCCACAAAGGGAAGCCTATCAGACTTACAGCAGATCTCTCAGCAGAAACCCTATAAGCCAGAAGAGAGTGGGGACCAATATTCAACATTCTTAAAGAAAAGAACTTTCAACCAAGAATTTCACATCCAGCCAAACTAAGCTTCATAAGTGAAGGAAAAATAAAGTTTTTTGTGAACAAGCAAGCACTCAGAGATTTCATCACCACCAGGCCTGCTTTACAAGAGCTTCTGAAAGAAGCACTACACATAGAAAGGAACAAACAGTATCAGCCTTTCTAAAAAATACCAAAAAGTAAAGAGCATCAATATAATGAAGAATTTACATCAACTAATGGGCAAAATAGCCAGCTAATATTAAATGGCAGTATTAAACTCACATATATCATTATTAATTCTAAATTTAAGTTGACTAAATCCCCCAATCCAAAGACAGGCAAGCAATTTAGATAAAAAACTAAAACCCATTAGTATGTGGCATCCAGACCCATCTCACATTCAAGGATACACAAAGACTCAAAACAAGGGACAGAGAAAGATTTACCAACCAAACAGAGAGCTAAAATAAATAAATAAAAAGCAGAAGTTACAATTTTTGCCTCTGATAAAATAGTCGTTAAAGCAACAAAGATCAAAAGAAGCAAAGAAGGACATTATATAATGATAAAAGGATCAATGCAACAAGAAGAGCTAAAGATCCTAAATATATACACACCCAATACAGGAATACCCAGACATAGAAGACTAATAAAGAGACTTAGACTCCCACACAATAAGAGTGGGAGACTTCAACATTAATATTAGACAGATCAATGAGACAGAAAATTAACAACGATATCCAGGACTTGAACTCAGATCTGGAACAAGTAAACGTAATTAACATTTATAGAACTCCCCACTTTAAATACACAAAATATACACTCTTATCAGTACCACATCATATCAACTTAGAAGTTTAAATGAAATATTGGTTGGCTCCTTGTTTGTTATTCTCTTCCCTCATTTTCTTTTATGTCTCCATTATTAAGGACAATTATAGGCATACCCATATTTAGACTGCATTCTAGCCTGGGCAATAAAGCAATACTCCCATTCTCTCTCCCTCTTCCTCTTTCTCTTTCTTCCTCTTTTTTATTCTTTTTCTTATTATTCTTTTTTTCTTTCTAAAAAAAATCTTGAAAATATTGGGATTAAAAGATCGAGGTTCGAGTACCAACTATGATCAAAACAATCTCTGTGAATTAGGCAAATAGCTTTGATACCAACACCCTTTCCCTATGACCTGGCCTTCCTAGGTTATGGAGGCAATGTGGAATACTCAAAAGCCAAATATGACTTCTAGTCTCATAGCCAAAATTCCTAATACTTGCTGGCATTTTGAATGTAAACACAGATGGAGGTTATGGCTCCCTTTCATGTTACAATGTCCCTCACTGTCTAGTCTTTTGGATCCCCATCACAACCCCCATCTCCTAACACTCAGTTCTCGTGAGAGCCAGGCAGAAGAAATTTTCAGATTCAATCATTATTCCTGCTTCAAAGTGTTTCTCAGAATGTTCTCATTTGGTGATTCTTGGATGTTGATACACATAGATCAATTAACATTTGAAGGCTTCCATCTGGATTCTTGGCTTTTATGATAAGTTCTTCCCTCACATCTACATCTAACACCAATATATAGGCCTACATACCAAATGTTGGGATGGTAAAAAAAAATTAGATTCATTATAAAGATGGTAATGTATCATGAAAGAATGGGAAACATATTAGAGTAATAACAGCACCATGGGGAACAAAAAAAGAGGGACAGTACCCTAATGCATGATGACTTGGACTTCCATCCTGTAAGGATGACAATAACTGCTGCTTATCTCAATGACATTAAAATCCTCGGAATTTTAAGCTTCTTCCACATACATAACCTCTTGTGGTTACATTTCATTTCCTAGATGGCAACCACCTCCATGTTGTCTCTTAAGGATGTGGGAAGGATCAAATTAAGTGGTGTCAAGAAAAGAATGCCATCATCACTTCTATTCAACATAGCATTGAAGTCCTAGCCAGAGCAATCAGGCAAGAGAAATAAATAAAGCTCATTCAGATAGGAAGAGAGGAAGTCAAGGTATCTCTATCTGTAGATGACATGATTCTGTATCTAAAAAACCCCATGGTCTTGGTCCAAAAGCTCCTTCAGCTGATAAACAACTTCAGCAAAGTTTTAGGATACAAAATCAATGTACAAAAATCGCTAGCATTCCTATAAACCAACATAACAGCCAAACTGAGAGCCAAATCAGAAAGGCAATTCCATTCAGAATTGCCACAAAAACAATAAAATACCTGGGAATACAGCTAACCAGGGAGGTTATCCATCTCTACGATGAGAATTATAAAACACTGCTCAAAGAAATTAGACCTGACACAAACAAATGGAAAAACATTCCATACTCATGGACAGAAAGAATCAATATCATTCAAATGGCCATACTGCCCAAAGCAATTTGCAGATTCAGTGCTATTCCTATTAAACTACCAACGACATTCTTCACAGAACTAGAAAAAAACTATTTTAGAATTAATATAGAACCAAAAAGCAGCCTGAATAGCCAAGGCAATCCTAAGCAAAAAGAGCAAAGCTGGAGGCATCATGTTACCTGACTTCAACGATACCATGAGGCTACAGTAGCCACAGCATCATGATACTGGTACAAAAACAGGCACTCAGACCAAAGAAACAGAATAGAGAGCCCAGAAATAAGGCCAAACACCTATGACCACCTGATCTTTGACAAAGACTCCCTAGTCAATAAATGGTGCTGGGATAACTGGCTAACCATAACTGAAGCTGGACCTCTTTTTACATCATATACCAGAATCAACTCAAGATGGATTAAAGACTGAAATGTAAAACCCAAGACTATGAAATACCTGGAAGACAACCTAGGCAATACCATTCTGGACATAGGAACAGGTAAAGATTTCATGACAAAGACATTGGAAGCAATCACAAGAAGAGCAAAAATTGGCAAGTGGGATTGAATGATACTTAAGAACTTTTGCACTGCAAAAGAAGCTATCAACAGAGTAAATATTTGCAAACTATGCATCAAAGATCTAATATCCAGCATCTATTAATATAAGGAACTTAAGCAAATTTACAAAAGAAAACCCCATTAAAAAGTAGGCAAAGGACACGAACACTTATCAAAAGAAGACATATATACAGCCAACAAACATATGAAAAATACCTCAGTATCACTGATCATTAGAGAAAATGCAAATCAAAACTGCAATGAGATACCATCTCATACCAGTCAGAATGGCCTCTATTAAAAAGGTCAAAAAATAACAGATGCTGTTGAGGTTGTAGAGAAAAGGAAACACCTTTACACTGCTGGTGGGAATGTAAATTAGTTCAGCCATTGTGGATAGCAGTATGGCATTTCTTCACAGAGCTAAAAGCAGAACTACTATTTGACTCAGTACTCCCATTACTGGGCATATACCCAGAGGAATCTACCGTAAATACACATTCATGCAGATGTTCATACAGCACTATTTACAATAGCAAAGCCATGGCATAATGCTAAATGTCTATCAGTGACAGACTGGATAAAAAAATGTGGTACGTATACGCCATGGAATACCACACAGCCATAAGAAAGAATGAGATCATGTCTTTTGCAGGAACTTGAATTGAGCTGGAAGGTGTTATCCTCAGCAAACTAGTGTGGAACAGAAAACCAAATACTGCATGTTCTCATTTATAAGTGGGAGCTAAATAATGAGAACTTATGAACACAAAGAAGGAAACAACAGACACTGGGGTCTACTTTAGAATGGAGGGTGTGAAGAGGGAGAGGAGCAGAAGGGATAACTGTTAGGTACTGGGCTTGGGTGATGGAATAATATATATAAGAAACCCTTGTGATATGGTTTGGTTCTGTGTCCCCACCCACATTTCACCTCTAACTGTGGTTCAAATTGTAATCCCATGTGTCCAGGGAGGGACCCGGTGGACAGTGATTAGATCATGGGGGTGGTTCCCCCATGCTGTTCTCATGATAGTGGGTGAGTTCTCATGAGACCTGGTGGTTTTATAAGTGGCAGTTTCACCTGTTCTCCTCTGCCCTGTCAACTTGTGAAGAAATTGCTTGCTTCCCCTTTACCTTCCACCACGATTGTCACTTTCCTGAGGCCTTCACAGACTGTGAGTAAATTAAACTACTTTTGTTTATAAATTACCCAGACTCAGTTATTCTTTATAGCAGTGTAAAAACAGATGAATACACCCCCAAGCATGAGTTTACCTATGTAATAAACCTTCACATGGACCCCAGAACCTAAAATAAAAGTTAAAAAAAATTAAGCGGTGGCTTTATAAAGTTTGAAAGTGCTATTAAAATATTAAATGGTTTACTAGCTAGAATAGTTTGTAGGATTGTTTGGACTAGAACTGGAGATTCCTGACAGCTAATTTAGCTTCTTTTCATAGCTCTGGAGAGGAAGTTGTGACTAACAGCAAGAAGTAGAGAAGACAATGAATGTTTGGAGACAAAGGAAGCCAGCACAAGTCTCACCACATCCTTCTTGGAGAGAAATTAAACATTTTACCATATAGGCATGGAATGTTATTCAAGTCATAGTTCAGGGCTTAGAAAGCACATGATTCTGTGGTTTAAAGGGAAGGACAGTAATCAAGCTGAGCTGTTTCCTTTTTCTTTTCTTTTCTTTCTTTCTTTTTTTTTTTTTTCTGAGACAGTCTTGTGCTCTCACCCAGGTTGCAGTGCAGTGGCGCAATCTTGGCTCACTGCAGCCTCTGCCCTCCAGGTTTAAGCAATTCTCCTGCCTCAGCCTCTGGAGCAGCTGGGATTACAGGCACACAACACCATGCCTGGCTAATTTTTGTATTTTTTCGTAGAGACGGGGTTTCACTAGGTTAGCCAGGCTGGTCTGAGAACTCCTGACTTCGTGATCTGCCCATCTGTTTCTTTTGAGTGGAGATGTTCACAAAGTCTAGGCACAGAGCTGATTTACTTTTCCTCTTTCTCCCTAGTGAAAGCAAGATAGGGGTGACCAGGGAGTAACCTAAAGCCTGGGAATATTAAAGTATGGATACTCATAGATGGAGCTTAAAGATTTTCTGAGAACAGAGAGTAAGACTAACCTGCAGAAGAAAAACAAGAGCCTAGGAAATTGGTCTCATTCCTAAAGCCTTTGTGCTAAGTAATATTTCCTCAGCTATCATTCAGATAGTAGCGTATTTCATTTTTCTGCTTCAACCTTCTAATTCTTTAGAGAGGACTCTGGAAATTCATTTGCCTTTCTCTGAGTTGGAACCCAAGACATGTTCCTTATTATTATTATTGTCATCACTGAAGCTAAAAAAAAAAAAAAAACTATCAATTTTACTATGTCCTGCTACCTGCATAATAACTCAAGCTGTGTCTTGGTCATCTTCTTTAAGGGACAATATAATGGCATTACTGGGAATTACTTACATCCACTCACTCGAAAGCTGGCAGCTCTTGATTCAGTTTCAATAGATCAAATTCTATTCCAAAAAGTTATGAGAGCAATGATTATTTCTTTTGGGAGCTAGGGAGTCTTTATCTCTACAAAAGTGGGTCTAAAAAGTTCATTGCTCTGTGAATAGCAATTTTCTTTTGGGGAATGTCATGTGATTTTTGAATGGTACTCTATCTTATAAAACTTTAGCAAAGTATTTCTAGTTATTATGTAATGATCCAAAGGCATGCCAACAATCCATCTGCCCCGTGTTTGCTTATTTGGAACTGTGAGAGCACAGTTCTCACATCATGACCTCATCTCCAGAAATTCAATTCACCCCACACTCACTGGCTACCTTCTGTATGCAAGGTACCAGGTCCAGTGGTGAGTGGACATAATAGGAAGCTGTCTTTACATTTGAGGATGTTTAACAGGTAAGCAAGCGCCAATTCTTTTCTTCAGGAAATACCCAGAATTTCTATATATGATGCTGTACTCCCGGAAATCTTCTGTTAAGATTTGGCTGCTTATCATTGCCTTTAAGTGGTTTTGAAGTACCCAGACAGAAGGATACTTGATTGTGTACGTTTGCGTGTCATCTGGGTATAGAAAGCTATTGAATCTAGAGGCCTGCAATGAGTAGTTGAGTGCATGTAAAATTAGGTGGTGAATGCTATCAGAGATTGATATGGTTTGGCTGTGTTCCCACCCAAATTTCAACTTGAATTGTATCAGAATTCCCACGTGTTGTGGGAGGGCCCCAGAGCGAGGTAATTGACTCAGCGGGGCTGGTTTTTCCCATGTTATTCTCATAATAGTAAATAAGTCTCATGAGATCTGACAAGTTTATCAGGGGTTTCTGCTTTTGCTCATTTTTCCTCATTTTCTCTTGCCACCACCATGTAAGAAGTGCCTTTTGCCTCCCACCATGATTCTGCAGCCTCCCCAGCCATGTGGAACTGTAAGTCAAATTAAACCTGTTTTTCTTCCCAATCTCGGGTATGTCTTTATCAGCAGCATGAAAATAGACCCTAATGCAGAGATGTATCTGCAAAGACCAGTGGAAGCAGAGAAGAAAGTCTGGTAATAGATGAAGTAATAGTTGAGCCTGGCCTTAAATGGTGAGTTATATTTTTCCAAGTAAAAATGTGGATAAAGGTATACAGGGATAAACAGCCTGTGTGAAAGTACAGAGTGGTGAGAGTATGGCACATTTGTGCATGTTCATAGTTTATGTAGCTGTAACATAGGATGGTGGGAGGAGCTGGCACTGGCTGAGTAGGCTGGGCCAGTTTGTGGAGAGGATACTATTTCTATATTCATCTATTGCTCTCTTATTTAATCTGCTCATACCTTTTTGGTTGATGGGCAAATTAAGGAATTTTTATGATCTTGTTCAAACTCCTGGTATTGTAACTTAAAACAAACATGGCTCTAAGCATCAGTGTGTTTGGAATCAGACAGAATCTGACTTCCTCATTCTGTTTTCCACCCTCCACCTCAAAACCATAAAAACTCCTTTTTTCTATATCTTTCACATGCTATTCAAAATTGTTTTCATTTACTCATGGGCACTGCTTTCGTCAAGAATCACATTTCAAGTTAAAGATTTATCCTATAAATTAAAGTATTAAAGTAGGAAAAAAGCAATAAACCTACCAAATTCTTTACTTACATTCATTTCTAATTAATGACTATAAGTCAAATAAAAGTCGTCAAAATATTGATAAAGAGGATTTGAGGAAGCAGGTTAAAAGCAAGACTGATGAGACGTATATAGAGATTTTTCAAAGGAAAGTGCTGTTTTCCCACCAAACCTGGCAAAGCCCTACCCCAATTCTTCTTTTCCATGATGCTGAAAAGGTATTGTGCCTTTGTTCTCATTGGTTTCAAAGAACTTATTTATTTCTGCCTTAATTTTGTTATTTACCCAGGAGTCATTCAGGAGCAGGTTGTTCAATTTCCATGCAGTTTTGCGGTTTTGAGTGAGTTTCTTAATCCTGAATTCTAATTTGATTGCACTGTGGTCTGAGAGACAGTTTGTTATGATTTCCGTTCTTTTGCATTTGCTGAGGACTGTTTTACTTCCAATTACATGGTCAGTTTTAGAATAAGCGTGATGTGGTGCTGAGAAGAATGTATATTCTGTTGATTTAGGGTGGCGAGTTCTGTAGATGTCTATTAGGTCCGCTTGGGCCAGAGCTGAGTTCAAGTCCTGAATATCCTTGTTAATTTTCTGTCTCATTGATCTAACATTGACAGTGGGAGGTTAGTATCTCCCACTATTATTGTGTGAGAGTCTAAGTCTCTTTGTCAATCTCTAAGAACTTGTTTATGAGTCTGGGTGCTCCTATATTGGGTGCATATATATTTCGGAGAGTTAGCTCTTCTTGTTGCATAGATCCCTTTACCACTAAGCCCTTCTTTGTAATGTAATGCCTTTCTTTGTCTTTTTTGAGAAGATACTGGAGTAGACTACAGGAGATATATCCTCATGGGAGAGTCAAGTAATTTTTTTTTTTTTTTTGCTTCTGGAATGCCTGTTACAGTAAAGGACAATTCAACTTATGTTTTGTACCCCAATATGTGAAAGTTATAAGGAAGCAGATTCTGGGTCACTATTCATAAGAAATGTGTAGCAATTTTATCTTTCCATCAGTGAAATGAGAACTTTGAGATAGTTACCACTTCACTTTTCTGGAAGAGTTTAAACTGAGAACAGAAGGTCTATCATCACAAAGATTCCTGATTTCATAGCATAGCTGAAGAGTACTTTGTAGATGTAGATGGACATGATGGACCTTTTGACCAAGTGGCAGAAATTATGAAGAGAACTGCTCAGCTCAACACAGAGTTATCTGGACTTCCCTTGCCCCTTACTCTGTATTCAGGACACAGAGAAGGGAACCATCTGAACTGCTAGACAGTAATTCATGTGAAAGAGAAGGAAATAACTAGTTGGTGGATGTGAGCTGTGAGAAAGAATGATTATGCTACTCTATGTTCCATGACTCTGTACCTGGAAAAATAATGGGACTTGATCAGTGGAAATGTTTGGTGTGGGGATCTTGATGATAAAGAGGTAAGTGTGGTTTCATTCGGGAGAATAACGATGTTTTAGCCCCATGGTCTGTGGCTCTAATCCCAGCAAGTGTGTCTGAGACAATTGATAGCTTTTGACACCTTGGCAGTTGCACTATTTCTGAGCTATGTGCCATGGCCAGACAGTTCTCGGTACTGCAGACAGCTTCATTACTGTGGGCCCATCCTTCATTTAGCAGCAGACCATCTTCTGTCAGTCAAAAATAAATGGGAAAATCTCCCAGGCTGTACATGTTTTCAATATTACTGTCTCTCTTCCGTCCAGACCAACTTTGGTTTATGTGTTCTGCTGCCTCTGTTCTGAACTATGGTACAGAAGGCCCCTGGGACCACCCACCCCTCTAATGACATGTGAAACCTGGACAAGAAGATCTGATCTTCTCAATGGACTCTGCAGAGTGGGAATCTCTGTCTGCAGCAATCAAAGAATGACAGAGTGTACCCTGGGTTGTCCAGGAACACACTGGAGGTTCATTGCTGCTTTAATTCATCAAAAGCAATTTCATTCCCATTTCTGAGCAGGAAAGAAGTTAATAGAACTTCTTCCAAGAATCAGAATGGGCTACTAGCAAGTCTTAATTTCCTGCCGGAAGAAGGTAAAATGTATCCTGGTGTTACAGGTAACATGAAATGGTATACTGTTATGTAGTACTAAATTGAATTCAATGTTCTCTATCTTCAAATTACAGACAAGTATGGTCTCTGATGATATCTGAGTCACAAAATGTATTGTTTCCTTCTTAGTGAATTGACAGAGCAAGGGCAGTAAGAAACATATGAAATAAAAACCTCGTGTGTTTTTTTTCTGAATTTCAAGACCGTTGCATATGACTTAGTATTGTGGCCCTGAGCTAATGGATCCTTGCTGTTGTACCAAAAATGGGCTAAGGTGAAAGCTAAAAACAGAAGCTTTAAATACCCTACCTTTGGAGAAGAGTCACAGGGAACTGCCTGTCATCAGGCCAGATACTTCACTGAAGGGGTTTGAGAGTTTGGAAAAAATGGTCCCCTCTTCACTAGTGACTGCATCCCCACACCTTACTCAAGTCTAAGTGAGAAAGGGACTGGAGCGAGGCTTAATCCTCATGTGGATGACCTTCTGGTGGGAATTGTGTTCTTGGACAGAATCCTTTTCCCTCTTTCCTCTTGGGGTACAGAAAAGTGAAGTGAAACATCTCACAGAGAATCACTCTGGGTTTTTGGCTACCCACTGTGACTGTTGCATCTTGAGTTCTTGTTTCAAGAAGTTCCAGAAAGAAGCTCAGCCTCAGAAAAACAACAAAACTGATTGGATCCAGAGATGCCTGAGTTGGAGATGAACTTTGGCAAACTCTCCTCATTATGATACTAAAAACCCTGCCCAGGGAAGAACTTATTCACAATTTTCTGTACATGCGATGTATGTAGAGGCATGATGGGCAACTGTGCTTGAGCTGCCATTACTCCATCTCTACATATAACGATTCAGCTCATCAGCCTAATAGAAACCTTGTGTTCAGGGAGGTGTTGCTTTGGAGAATTATCCCTGGTTTCCTCCTACTTGTTGCAAGGAATAAAATTCCTTTGTTGAATTTTCCTTGGCTTTGGTCTCTGGACTGTCATCTACCAAGTGATTGAACTCATTCATTTTGTGTGTAACAGTCTTGAAAGGGCTATAGCGAAGCGTGTCTGAGAGGAGTATGAAGCAACTTCCACCACATTTCATTCATTTTGTTCCTCTGAGGGTTCAGACCTAATAGTTTGTGGGCTTCCCAGAAGGGGGCTCAGATGGTAGAGAAGGTGTGGCAGCTGAGGGCTGTCCAAATGGCCACTAGGCAAAGCAAAGGGACACCCAAACCATAGAAGGGAGAGGAAACTGTTACAGCAGACAATGCTTGTGGGAGAAATAGGTGCTCTGTTGATCAGGTCGTGGGGAAAGCCAGAGAGAAGATGAACGTTGTCCCCGAGACAATCATGTGCTGATGTGAAGACCAACAATGAAGGAGGCTATAAACACAAAGAGAACCTGAATGAACCACAGTGAGGTCAGACTCATCCTCACAATGACACGTGGTCAGTCAATGAAGAAGACTCTGCATCTCTGCTTCCTCACCGACTCCAGCATTAGAGCCCCCACAGAGGAGGGAGGGGCTTGTTATTTTCATGCTTTCTCTGTTCTAGGAAATCAGGGACACCTTTCTAGTGTGTGCTGGGGTAGGAGGTGGAGAGAGCTTTGAATACTGAAGTTTTAAACTAAGTTGGATTGTGTTTAATAATTAAAAATAAGCAGAAAGTTATAGAATAAGCAAAAAAAAAATCACTAAGGGATAGAAAAAAAATGTAACATAGAACAGTGGACAATCAATGACTAAAAAATGACTAAAAAATTTCCAAAAGGGATGTTAAGGGTGGGCCTAGAAGTGACATGCCCTTATCTACCTGTATCTAATTGGCCAGAACCCAGTCCCATGATCTCAACCTAATTGTACAGGAGGCATGGGAACTTCTGCTTATGTGTCCAGAAATAATAATGTTAATACATGGCATTGCCTATGTCATTGGTAGCTCTTTGAAATCCAGTACATTGAAGAACTTAGATAGAAGATGGGAATCTAGTGGTTTTGTAGTAATTATCATACTAATGGTGAACACTTGTCATGTGATGATACTGTTCAGGAATTATCACAGTGTTTACTCAAACCAACAACATTTTATGGATTGGATCACTGAGAGGGTATGCTCTGATTTGTCTAGGACTGGAATCGATATTTAATCCTGACAAACCTATGACATGGGTGCTGTGACTCTCAGTTTCTAGAGGAAACAAAAGAGCTAACAATTTAATGCCACAACTAATAGAAGGTAGATTTATTTTTAGTGCCTGGTTCTGTCTTACTTCAATATCTCTGGTATTTCTATTATACACATATCATCTGGTCATCTTGACTTCTTAAAATCTTAAAATCCAAGGCCTTTATTCTTCCCTTGGTTCAGGATGGATTATCTGAGGCTCATTTTGACAATTCTATGAAGACCTCCTCTTGACTTTCCCCATGACATGTATTCATTGTGCCAAGGTTCACACTGCCGAGCATCAGAGTTTATTGTTCCATCTGGCTATTATTATTCCATTTGCACAAGATCCTGGATGTCTGGTGCTTCCTTGGTATAAGGTTTCTGTTTTAATGGTTTGATGACGTGCTGAGCCACATTTGGTGTGTTGGATGATTTTGTTAATTTGACTCTGATGTTGGTGAAGATTAAGTATTTACCAGTTCATACAATTTTGATTTTTGACTCATAAAACTGGAGCAGATGGGCCTGGGGCTCAATAATTCAATGACTGCTGATAGGTTTTATAAGTTTGTTCATTTATTAATGGGACCACTGCTGGAGAGTCTTTCTCTATAATTTTCTTCTAAAACAATTGTCTGGTATTAATATATTATCAGTTTAATTCTCATGTTATCCTTTTCAGATTTCATGGTAGATTAGTAAAAACACTTTTTAAAAATAATCCATTTAGTTTTGTTACATAAGCATCACAATATTATAAATACATATTGGGGATTTTAGAACTCAAAATGTGATCTCTTTTTAGTAAGTTAAAAAATAAAAACTGGCCGGGCACGGTGGCTCACGCCTGTAATCCCAGCACTTTGGGAGGTCAAGGAGGGCGGATCACGAGGTCAAGAGATTGAGACCATCCTGGCCAACATGGTGAAACCCCGTCTCTATTAAAAATACAAAAAAATTAACTGGGTGTGGTGGTGCACGCCTGTAGCTACTTGGGAGGCTGAGGCAGAAGAATTGCTTGAACCTGGGAGGTGGAGGTTGCAGTGAGCCGAGGTCGTGCCACTGCACTCCAGCCTGGCGCCTGGTGACAGAGTGAGAGTCTGTCTCAAAAACAAACAAACAAACAAAAAAAACAAAAACAACTTATTAACTTTCCAGCATGGCATGTTCTGATTTGCCAGTTGGGTGGGGACACCAGAAAGAGCTTAAATGGGGGAGGACACATTTAAGTGTCCTCTTAGGCAGTCTTTGGATGTGATTGCAGTTACTGGGTTGAAATTGAGAAATTAGCACATGTGATTTGGTCTTTCCCTTGATTGTCATTAAAGACTGACCTTTGGCAAAGTCCTTTACAAAGTCGTACACCCAACAGATATGTATCAATGATATGCTATGCTTGTGCCAGTCTCTGTGATCAAACATAATTTATTATTGAATCTTTTGATGTGCTGCTTTTGAAGTGCTATCAGTCTTCTTGGAGTGGAGGATACATGTGTGTGTGATGTATGTATGTGAAATATATATATATATATATATATATAATATATATACCTCATATAGGTAAATATAAATAAAATACATTTTAGCACAAAGTGATAAGTGCAATAACATGCAAAATATACAGCTCTAGTGCAAAGGAGGGAGGATAAATTGGATCAGAAGTCAATTTTTACAAAGGTTTAATTGATATTTAATCTCAGAGAACTGTTTACATAAACAATATTTTTCTGAGTATATTTCCATGTTACCCTCCTAATATGTATCTAATGTGTGGCATTTATATGATAGTTTATTTGAAGAACAATGCTAAAGGAAGAAACACAGAGGCTGTGATTTGTTCACTGCCGCAATATCATAGAAAGGAACATGGAGAGGATTCCTGGCTCAGATGACTTTTGTGAACCCCTTACTGTTTTTAGGTGTGCTTATGAGTGAAATCAGCTAAAGGGAGAACAAATTCTGAAGAAGCAGGTAAGCACATTGGCCAGTGGCTCTAGCTTACTGGAAACTGGAAAAGGAAGGTGATTGGAAATTGTACCAGTCTGTTCTCATGCTGCTATGAAGAAATACCTGAGACTGGGTAATTTATAAAGGAAAGAGGTTTAATTGACTCACAGTTATGCATGGGAGGCCTCAGGAAACTTACGGTCATGGTGGAAGGGGAAGCAAACATATTCTTCTTCACATGGAGGCAGGAAAGATAAGTGAATGCCAAGCAAAGAAGGAAAAGCCCCTAGTAAAACTGTCATATCCCATCATATCCTCACTCACGATTATGAGAACAGCAGAATGGGGATAACTGCCCCCATGATTTAATTACCTCCCACCAGGTCCCTCCCATGACCCATAGGGATAGTGGGAACTACAATTCAAGACAAGATCTGGGTGGGAACACAGCCGAAACATATCAAAAATCAATACCTGTATTGACTCTCTTGGGGAAAAGAAGACTGAATGGGGAGATAACAGACTTGGATCCTAGTTTTACCTTCTCCACTAGTAAGGCAATCCATTTAATATTTCTGAACCTTCATTAACTGTAGATTATTTCTCAAGTTTTTTCAAAGTTTGACACTTTCTGATCCTGTCTGCAATTCACTCAGTAAGCATTTATTTAATACCTATTGTGTTTTTGACAGTGGATGGATTCTCTTGATAGTGCTTGCTTAATTATTGCATCATGAAAATCAATGATTAGTTTCCTTTCTTTCATTCTTATGCTTTTCTCTGAGGCTGGAGGGCTGTATCTTGGGGCTTAGATTTAGAAAATGCCATCAGTCTCTGAGAAGTTTGCTGTGCCTTCCCTATCATGCTACTTATTTTTTTCCCCCTACTCCAGATGCTAGCTGTATGTATAGAATCACTTTTCTCCCTTATAGAGAACAGAGTTCTATTTTATTGAGTGTTTTTGCACATAGATCTATGAATGTCCAGGAAATGGGAAATAGAGCTCTCTTCAGGGCAATTTGCCATTTTCACAGGTCGTTTTTCAGAGTTTGCAAGTAGATCAGTCCTTGCAAAGAGTGGAGTGTTTTGATTTTTAATTCCTTTTTTTGTAATTAGGATACATTTTTTATTAAGAGCTGCTAGAAACCACATTTTTCCTTCCATAAATTGAGCATCTCATGACACAGTGAGAATTACAATGGTAGGAAGAAAGGGGACTGTGCAAACAAAACAAAGACATAAAATGTAATGAGGGAAAAGCAGCCAGCTTGCTGCAACTGTACAGAAGAAGAAAACTTCAAAGAGGTCTGATTTATAGGGAATAATTATTATTAACTGATTTAGAAAACTGGGGCAGAGTTAGAAAGTCACTGAAGTGGCTGTTTTTACAAACTGATTTGCATAATCCTTTTCTTCTAAGTCATTATAAAATAATAATTCTTGGTGAATGTGTCCTCTTTCACTTAAGGATTTGCAAATATACTCTGAAAGTATTTGAAAAATACTGCTTGAATAAAATGATGATGCCTAAGAAGCACATTCAGACCACTTTTTAAATGCAAAAGCAAAGTCCAGGAGCAGTACGTGGATTTGTCAAAAGTTGCATAAGTGATCAGAACAAGAGAACCAGACCAAATTCTCAGCTTCTGATATAGCAAATTCAGAAACTGGTTCCCACAGTGGAATTAAATTCTAATTAGAGAAACTTAGTCTTCACCATACCTTTTAATCTAAGAGAGACCACTCACCTACTAATTCACTTATTTACTAATTCATCTGATGTGTATTGAGCATCTACTATGTGCTGAGTATAGGTTTACGTGTTAAGAACACAAGGATGAGTAAGGCGTGATCCACTCCATTGAAGAGTTTGTATATTTAAAAGGTTTAGTTCAAATGAACATGATTTACTAAGAAATGCATTTTCCACTGTGAAATACTGATTAATAAAATGCTTAGAATTAGAAACACAGATGTTGTGTTTTTGTTGGTGGTGGTGCATTTTTTTCCCTTAAAATGAAGCATGACTTTTTTTTTGCTATTTATATAATTTTTAAAAGTTCCCACCTTAGTAAGATGTATTTCTGCAGACCCTAAGATGAGGAGAAATTGAAATAGAGACATCAGAAATAACCTGTCGCAGCTGGAAAGAGCATTGAATTGGGAGACAGAACAGCCGGGTTGCCGGATCCATTCTGTAAATTAACATGAGAGATTATACTTTCTTGGCTTTCTAAACACTGAGTTGGGGACTAGCTGGAGGGATCTCTAGGATTTTGAAGAAATTTTAAAAATATTATACAAATATGTATTGAGCACTTGCTATTATTCAAGCCAACATTGTTAAAAAACAAAACAATAAAACAACAAAACAAAAAAAACCTTGGCAGAGGTGAACAAAATAGATGGTAAGGCGGAAGGAAAATCAAGTAAGTATGGCACTCTCGAAGTCAGGTTAAGAAATATTTCCAGGAAGAAGGAGAAGTCAATTGACAAATGTTGTTGATGGATCAGGTAAAATGAGGATAAGGATCCACTCAGTGGGTTTAGCAAAGTTAGTCATTGGTGACCTCGCCAAGTATGGTTTCAGAGGAGTGATGGGGATAAAGGTGTGATTAGAGTAGACGCTAGGTGAGAGACTGAATATGCAAATAGCTGTGGCCATACCATATATAAAAATGGAGCTCAGACTCACAATCTACTGCAACCAGTCTAGAAAAACCAATCCATTGTTGATTGAAAGCCCAGGAAGCCATCCTACTTTCTATGCATCATATTTGTAGAAAGTTGAACCACGATCTTCAGCAACACATTCCAACAGTAACCTCTATGAAAACCAACCCAGAATGGTCAGGACTTGATTAATTACTGACAGCTTTCTAACTTTTTACCTCTGCCTCCAATTTAAAATCAACAAGACAAAGCCACATCACACGTATACCACTAACAGATTACTTCAAGAAAATGTGAGAAGAGGAATTGGAAACAGGGGATACATATATAAGGGGACTTCAAAACGTTTGTGAAAAAATGGAATAGAAAGATAAAAGTTGGAGGGCAGGGACCACCTCTACAAAAACAATAAAAAAATCAGTACCTCCCCCATCTCACGTAGTATTTCAGGATCCTGTAGGGGAGAAGAGGTGCACCAAGTAATAATAATAATAATATAAAAGATGAAAATAAAACAAGATAAATTTTATTTCTTAGCATAAACCTCATCAAGTTCAAGACATTTTTGTAAGTGATGATATGAGCTAATTAGTCCATTTATAAAGAACTGGGAGGCCTTGGAGAGTTAACCATGTCAATGCAGCCTTTTTTACATTGTTAAGTGAAGAAAAAATGGGTGCCCTTTAAAGACTTTTTAAACTTAGGATCAAAAGGAAGTTAGGAGGAGCTGAATCAGGATTGTAAGGTGGATTTCCAATGATTTCTCACTGAAACTCTCACAAATTTGTTCTTGTTTGACAAGAGGAATGAGTAGGAGCATTGTTGTGGGGGAGAAGTACTGGTGAAGCTCTCGCAGCTGTTTTTCTGCTAAAGTTTTGGGGCTCTCAAAGCACTCTCATAATAAGCAGATGTCAGAATTCTTTAGCCCTTTGGAGAGTCAACAAATAAAATGCCTTGAGCATTCCAAAATACTCTGGCTGTGACCTTTGCTTTTGATGAGTACACTTTTGCTTTGACTTGACCACTTCCATCTTGTTAGCCATTGCTTTGATGGTGGTGTATCTTCAGGATTGTACTGGTAAAATCATGTTTCATCCCTGCTAAAATTCTTTAAGGAAATGCCTCAGGATCTTGGTCTGATTTGTTTAAAACTTCCATTCATTGAAAGGTCTGTTCTTGTCTGAAACTGATTGCAGTGCAATTGTTTTGTTACCTATCCTGAGGCACTAAGTCAGAATTGTGTAAGCTGAATTAGCTGAGATGTCTATGGTGCTGGCTACTGTTTGTGTTGTTAATTGCCAGTCCTCTTCAATTGGGACATAGACAAGAGGATTTTTTTTTTTTTTCTCACAAATTGAGGTGGATGGTCTGACACTGTGGGCTTTATCTTTTTTTTTTTTTTTTTGAGACGGAGTTTCGCTCTTGTTACCCAGGCTGGAGTGCAATGGCACGATCTCGGCTCACCGCAACCTCCGCCTCCTGGGTTCAGACAATTCTCCTGCCTCAGCCTCCTGAGTAGCTGGGATTATAGGCACGCGCCACCATGCCCAGCTAATTTTTTGTATTTTTAGTAGAGACGGGGTTTCACCATGTTGACCAGGTTGGTCTCGATCTCTCGACCTTGTGATCCACCCGCCTCGGCCTCCCTTTATCTTAAAGATAATATCATCACTTTGTAAACTGCTGATTTCTTTGGGGTGTTAACTCCCCATCCACTTTTCATAAAGCATTAATTATTTCACCATTCTTCCACCCAAACTTCACTATAAATTTGATGTATATTCTTGCTTCAATTTTAGCAGAATTCCTGTTGCTCTCACTGGGAGTCTTTTCAAACTATTATCTTATTTTTCTTAGTGCCTCAAACTAGATCCTGTTAAGATATGTTATAACAAGTTAGTACAAGTTTATTTTGGTGCAAAAAATTTTTGAACTTGTGTAGTTTTTCATGGTATGCATTTCCATAAACTTTTTGAAGACCCCTTGTGCAGTTCTGCTCATGAATTTTGCTATAAAACAAGCAAAACAATGATCAGTAACTGAAGTGAGATACATTACTTTGTATATTTCACTGGTCAGAACATCAAGTACAATGATTAACAGAAGCAGTATTAGTGGGCATCTTTATTGCTTTCTGATTTTAAAAAGAAATCTACAGTTTTACCATTATAATATTTGTTGTGCATTTTTGTAAGACATCCTTCACCAAATACAGGAAATTCCCTTCTCTTACTAATTTGGGAACAGCTTTTTGTTTGCTCGTTGTTTTTGTTTGCTTTTTAAATCATAAGTGAGTGTTGGTTTTGTGGCAAATGCCCTTGTTGTTTCTATTAAGACTATTATATGGCTTATCATCTTTAATGTTTGTAATATGGTGAATTATGTTAGATTTTCAACTGATTAGCATTTTTGCATTCCTGGGTTAAATTCATATTGGACATGATATATTTAAATGCCTTGCTCATTTGGTTTGTGGATAGTGCTTAGGACTATAGCATAAGTGAGATTCCCTGTTTTTTTTTTTTGCTTATACTACCTTATCATGTTTTGGTATTCATATTTTACATACTATACTCATAAAATGGATTCACGAATGTTTCCATTTCACGCCCTGCTCTGAAGAAGTTTGTATAGATCAAAATTATCTATTCTTTGTATTTTGATAGAATTTACCTGTAAATGCACATAGGCCAAATATTGGAGTGTGTGTTTGTAGAGGTACTGATTTCATTACTGTAATGCAATAGTAATATATCTTTAAGATCATTTCTCTAAAATTTTTATTTTGCTAGCGTATTTTTATAATAGTTATTTTTAAAAAAATTTCAGCCATGTCATATTTAGAATAGTGGATCATTTTTATTCTTTCTTTTTTTCAGAGAAGGAGTGAAAGTTTATTAAAAATCTTCAGAACAGGAAAGCAAGGAAGGAAAAGAAAGAAAAGAGGAAAGCACAACTTTGAAGAGGGCCAAGCAGATGATTTGAGAAATGAAGTGCTCAGCTGACGTCTCTCTCGGCTTGGGGTTTATATACATTGGCAAACTTCTGGGATCTTATTGGGAAACTGCTTATCAGTTTCAGGTGTTTTCTATTAGAAGCTAGCCTTTCCTGGTGCCAGCTGTGACCAATTATTACTTTAGAGAAACAGTTAAAAGCCACCTGGCCATCACCTGTTGCTTACCCAACACTCTGGTGTGTGTGGGAGGAAGCCCGCTCCTGTCCTGCTTATGCCTGACTAGCTACCCACTGTAACGTTTTTCCACTCAAGATTCCAAGACCCCACATCTTTGGGAGAAAATGAAAGAAGGTCAGTCTTTTGTAACTGCTTCCTGCTGACAGAGGGGTGGTGGTGGTGGCTGTGTGGGTCTTGGTCATTTGCTAGCTGAGTGGTGGCTGTGTGGGTCTTGGTCGTTTGCTAGCTGAGTAGTGGCTGTGTGGGTCTTGGTCATTTGCTAGCTGAGTGGTGGCTGTGTGGGTCTTGGTCATTTGCTAGCTGAGTGGTGGCTGTGTGGGTCTTGGTCATTTGCTAGCTGAGTGGTGGCTGTGTGGGTCTTGCTCATTTGCTAGCTGAGTGGTGGCTGTGTGGGTCTTGCTCATTTGCTAGCTGTCAGGGCTGAGCTGGTTCTATGAATTGGTGAAAGCATTATCCAGCCAGGCCCAAGGGAGATGGGGAGGATTTTGTCTGTGTCATGTCTGATGGGTAGTCTAGAGGTCCCCTATAGAGGGATGATTGTTGAGTACTGAGAGGATGGTATCCTCACTGAGGAGCATCTGGAGCTTGGTAGCCTGAAGGTGGAAGGAGAAAAACTGGGTTATTAGATTGGAAGACGTGGACCAAAACCAAACAAGGGGGTGAGGATAGTTCCAAAAACCCTGAGGCTGCCAACATGCCAGGTAGTTGGTGGCTACAGTTATGCCTGCTAAGACTTGGGTGCATGGGGTTTGGCTTTGGTTAGCTCCATTGTAGACCTTTTTATTCTTTTTAAAATTATTTATTTATTTTACTATTATTTTTAAGTTTTACTTTAAGTTCTGTGGTACCTGTGCAGATCTTGCAGGACTGTTACTTAGGTATACACATGCCATGGTGGTTTGCTGCATCCAACCCCCTGTCACCTACATTCGGTATTTCTCCTATCCCTCCCCAATTTCCCCACCCCCTGCTATCCCTTCCCTAGCCTCCCACCACCCAACAGAACCCAGTGTGTGATGTTCCGCTCTCTGTGTTCTCATTGTTCAACACACACTTATGAGTGAGAACATGCAATGTTTGGTTTTCTGTTGTTGCTGAATTTGATGGCTTCCAAATTCGTCCATGTCCCTGCAAAGAACATGAACTCATCCTTTTCAATGGCTGCATAGTATTCCATGGTGTATATGTGACATGTTTACTTTATCCAGTCTATCTTTGATGGGCATTTGGGTTGGTTCAAAGTCTTTGCTATTGTAAACAGTGCTATAATGAACGTACATATGCATATGTCTTTATAACAGAATGATTTATATTCCTTTGGATAAATACCCAGTAATGGGATTGCTGGGTCGAATGGTATTTCTATTTGTAGATCCTTGAGGAATAACCACACTGTCTTCCACAATGGTTGAACTAATTTACACTCCCACCAACATTGTAAAAGTATTCATATTTCTCTACATCCTCTCCAGCATCTGTTGTCTCCAGATTTTTTAATGATTGCCATTCTAACTGGCCTGAGATGGTATCTGAATGTGGTTTTGATTTGCATTTCTCTAATGACCAGTGATGTTGAGTATTTTTTCATGTTTGTTGACCACATAAATGTATTGTTTTGAAAAGTGTCTGTTCATATCTTTTGCCCATTTTTTGATGGGGTTGTTTGTTTTCTTGTATATTTGTTTTAGTTCTTTGTAGGTTATGGATATTAGCCCTTTGTCAGATGGGTAACTTGCAAATTTTTTTTCACATTCTGTTGGTTGCTAGTTCACTGTAATGATTGTTTCTTTTGCTGTGCAGAAGCTCTTAGTTTAATTAGATCCCATTTGTCTATTTTGGCTTTTGTTGCCATTGCTTTTGGTGTTTTAGTCATGAAGTCCTTTCCTATGCCTATGTCCTCAATGGTATTGCCTAGGTATTCAATATCCCTTTATGCTAAAAACTCTTAATAAACTAGGTATCAGTGGAACATACCTCAAAATAATAAAAACTATTTATGACAAACCCACAGCCAGTATGATACTGAATGGGTAAAATTTCGAAGCATTCCCTTTGAAAACTGGCACTAGACAAGGGTGCCCTCTCTGACCATTCCTATTTAACATAGTATTGAAAGTTCTAGCCAGAGAAATCAGGCAAGAAAAAGAAAAAAAGGAAAGGAGGAAGTTAAATTGTATCTGCAGACAACATGATTGTTTTAAATTAGGAAAAGAGGAAGTCAAATTGTTTCTGTTGCAGACAACAGGATTGTTTATTTATTTATTTGTTTGTAGACAGAGTCTTGCTCTGTTGCCAGGTGCCAGGCTGGAGTGCAGTGGTGCAATCTTGGCTCACTGCAACCTCCACCTCCCGGGTTCAAGCAATTCTTCTGCCTCAGCCTCCCAAGTAGCTACAGGCGTGCACCACCACACCCAGCTAATTTTTTTGTATTTTTAATAGAGACACCATAAACCCTCCCCATGCCTCACAGTGAATCAAAGCTCCATTCATGATTGTCTTCTGCCAGGCATTCTTCTGTAGGCCTGAGAGTTTTAAAATATGCTATTATCTTTACTGTGTTTCATCTTAGCTACTTAACCCTCATCATCCTTCGAGTCTCAGCTTTTATTGGATTTCTACCAGAAAATCATCTCCTTCTCACCACCCCACACACCAGATTGGGCGTGTCCCTCCCTGTGTTCCCAATAATCCTCTACTGTCTATGCCATAGCACTACTCTCCTTCCTCTAACAGAAGATGAAGACAGGGTTTCACCATATTGGTCAGGCTGATCTCGAACTCCTGACCTTAGGTGATCCTCCTGTCTCCACCTCCCAAAGTGCTGGGATTACAGGCATGAGCCACCATGGCCGGCCTGTTTGTTTTATGGATACTGAGTACTTTTTTTTTTGCCCTCCTCAGTAGTTCTGGCTTTATTAGAATCACCAGGATAATGTTGCAAAGACAGAGATCATTTTGCTCAATCTAAGGAAAATTTTTGAAATCATAGTGATGTTTGCTGTGTCCTGGATATAAACAATGGGACATCACAGATGAAGCTCAACAAAGTAAACATTCACAATGACATATTCAAAACAATCTTTCATTGCAAGGTCTTTTGCTGTCCATTCGAATTCAGCCTCTTCCCATCGCCATACCAACCCATATCTGATAATAGCAATAGGGTGGTGATGGGGAAGTAAGTAAAATATTCAAAAAAGTAAAATTTTGTCCTCTGGCATCTCATTCTTGACTGCATGGGCTCTTAATTGCAGTATCAACCAATCAGCCTGACAAGGTATTTTTTTTTTTTTGGTCCCACACACTTATAATAACTGCTCAAAATCGTGCATATCCTCCCAACACTCAACATCCATAAATCAAAGAGAAGCAGCTGTTTAACAGTCCGTGTTCTGGAGCCTGGTTCTGGTTCACAGACAGACTCTGCCGTCTTGACTAGTTGTGAGTCTCTTTAGGTATCGGTGCTCCTAGCTGTAAAACAGAAAAAGTAGTATAGTATCTACTTTATAAAATATTTGCAATGTTAAATGACTTCATACATATAAAGAACTTAGAAGATTGCCTACCCCATTGCTTTGAGAATGTTAGCAATTTTATTCTCAAAGATTAGGCATTCACTCGGATTACATAGACACTGCATAATAGGTATGGGGAAGATAAAGAATGAACTAACACAGAAAATATAAAACTACTAAAGATAAAACAGAGTACAAAATGTCATTGCATGCATTGTAGAAGATTTAAAAATGCAATTTGCTAGAGAACAGTATCAACAAGAGCAGATTTACCACCTTCACTGGCCCCTTGTTAAGTTCTGAGAAGGTCTTAGTAATTTTATATTTATAATTTTGTATTTATTTCCTTAAAGAGTTTACTTAAAGTTGCATAAAGTAGGTTTCATAAAACCTGGGCCTTCTAAATCAAAGCAAAAAACACTATTCAGGAAAACAAAACAGATGAGGAATTGAGGCCAAATTGGTGAGGTAGGTATAAAATATCCACTGACTGCTGGTTTTTGCCTTTTAAGCTGGGGGCTCAGGATAACTTACTGCATTTTCATATGACCTTTTTCTTTCAGGCTCTTTTAATAATTTCCTAAAGAATTCAGGTTGCCCCAAGTATAGACATATTAACTCTTATTTTTTCCCCTTAATTACCATAATCTTAAAATATAAAGAAGAATTAATTAACTATCCTGATGGGGGAAGGAAAGTTAATAGCAATTTTAATGAGTGTAACCTTAGTAGAATTTGTAATAACCCTGAAAAGATGGTGAAGTCACTTCTTTCTCCACTTGACTCTCTCACCTTCTGTGAATGGCCATAAATGCTGATGGTAAGTGATTAATTACTTACCGGAAGGCTTGTTTCTAGCTCATCCCCTTATCCTAAAACCAACTGCAGTCTGAAGGCTATAGTGAGAATTCCAAATGTAAAAGATAAAATGGGCTATATACAATATAAAGTGCTTAAAAGACAAAATGTGATAATGAGTATCTGGCTAGAGCTTTTACATGAGCACAGGGAAAAGCAAACTAGTTGTATTAGTCTGGCCTTGGACATTTTGTCTAAAATGACAGAGATTATGGTAGTCATGCCATAGATAAGACATTGGTATCACATACAAGGCAGTGGATCTTTGTGTGGAAATGCTCTTCAAACTCCCCACATAGAACCGAGACTTCCCAATGAACTGAGTATTCAGAGTTTAGAGTTTGGGGGTAATAAAGCAATTAGAATTTGTAGGCTGAGGGGGTATTGGGCAGAAGAGAATTATATGGGAAAGGAGGATAAGAAATTTGCATAGGGGAACACTTGGTTCGTTGGCTAAATACTAATCTGTGTAAGTGCAGAGTGGGGTTCCAATAGCCCAGCAAAGAACAACTACCCAGGGACGAACAACTACCAGGGAGCTGTGAGCTGATTTGAGCTTTCTCATCACTGACAGACATTCAAGTTCAAGCCACTCTGAGTGGAAAAACCTTGCTGAACACTATAGAGATTCAGTAGAAAACCTAGAGGGGCCATGCTCCAGAAGTAGTACTGTTTAGCTTTAGAGCAAATGTTACTCTAGAACCACTGTGATATATCACAAAATAGGACTCAAAAGAACCAAGTTGTCAACAAGGAAATGTAGTGCCTTCTGGAACAAACTCTGTATTTTATCCAGTAATACAACAACATTCAGTCAACAACGTAGCATCTGTTATATCCATAATACAACCAAAATATATGAGATGTGAAGAGGCAGAAAAATATGTCCCATAACCAGAGGAAAAATAATTTAATAGAAACTGATCATCTAATTATAGGTATAGCTGAATTATCAGAAAAGGACTTTAAAATAGTTATAAAAATAGTTATAAATATATTCAAGTGTGTAAAGGTAAATATATATATATTCCTATAATTCAGAAAAATAATTTTACCAGAGAAATAAAGTATATAAAAAGGATCCTAATGAGTCTAGAGGGTCTAGAAATGGAAGACATGAAAAGGATCCCAAAGATTCTAATTAGTATAGAGATGAAAAATGTAATATCTGAAAAAAAAATACTAGATGGGGTTAATAGCAGATTATTCACTACAGAATGACTTATTAGCAAATGAGTGGAAATGGGTAAAATAAACTATGGAAACTGAAGCCAAAAGATGAAAAGCTGAATCTAAATAAACAGAGTTTCCATGACTTGTCACACTATACCACCTGGTCCTATCTATATGTAATTTGGAGTCAAAGGAGGAATGGAAAGGGTGATGTTGGGGCAGAAAAAATCTTAGATATCAGGGTTGAAAAAATGGCCAAACTGAAAAAATATAGAAACATATTTATGAATTCCAAAAAATAGCATGCAGGATGAACTCAAATAAAACCACATCAAAGCACATTATAATCAAACTGCTAAAAAATTGATAAAAATAGAATATTAAAATCAGCCAGAAAAAATAGCACATTACATTTAGGGGACCAGTAATAAGAATGTTTTAATCGACTTAGAAAAAATACTAGCCAAAAGGAAATGAAATGACAACTTTAAAATTCTGAAGGAGAAAAATATGTAACTTAGAATTTTAAGTAGAGAAAATTTCTTCAAATATGAAGAAAGCTAACAAAAAGCATTTTCAGAAAAACAAGAATTAAAAGAATTTGCCACTGGCAGATTCGCACTACATGATATGTTAAAGAAAGTCCTTCAGGTTGAAATCTAGGTCTATATAAAGGAAATAATAGCAATGGAAATGGTAAGTGGGTAGGTAAATTAAATATTTTTAAATTAATTTAAATGATATTTCACTATTAAGTAGAAATAATAAAAATGTATTTATGGTTATAAGGATCCTTTTTATGTCTTCCATTTCTAGACCCTCTAGACTCATTAGGGCCCTTTTTATATGTTTTATTTCTCTGTTGAAATTATTTTTCTGAATTATAGAAATATATGTCCTTTGGATATATACCCAGTAATGGGATTGCTTGGTCAAATGGTATTTCTATTTCTAGATCCCTGAGGAATTATAGAAATATATATTTACCTATATCCAAAGGATTATAAATCATTATAAATATACATGCACACACATGTTTATTGCAGCACTGTTCGCAATAGCAAAGACTTGGAACTAACTCAAATGCCCATCAATGATAGACTGGATAAAGAAAATATGGCACATATACACCATGGAATACTATGCAGCCATAAAAAACGATGAGTTCATGTTTTTTGCAGGCACACAGATAAAGCTGGAAACCATCATTCTCAGCAAATTGACACAAGAACAGAAAACCAAACACCACATGTTATCACTCATAAATGGGTGTTGAACAATGATAACACATGGACACAGGAGGAGGAACATCACCGTTCGGGACCTGTTGGTGGGTGGGGAGCTAGGGTAGGAATAGCAGGGGGTGGGGGAATTGGGGAAGGATAGTATTAGGAGAAATACCTAATGTAAATGACAGGGTGATGGATGCAGCAAACTACCACCTTGACATGTGTATACCTATGTAACAAACCTGCATGATCTGCACGTGTATCCCAGAACTTAAAGTATAATATATAAATTTTAAAAAGAAACCACTATAAAACCCCGTTAAGTTATAGCTAACGAAACAAAGACAAAATATGTTGCTAAAATATTGCTTAATTAACAAAAAAAGAAAGACGGGGAAAAGGTAGAAGTAATGAAAAAGGAATAATTAGGACAAAAAACCACACCCAGGATATTAGATATAAAATCACCATATAAGTAATGATATTAAATACAATCACTTCACCTAAAGAGGCAGAGATTTTCAGAACGATTAAAGAAGTAAAAACCAACCATTTGCTGAATTCAAGAGATACACATTAAATGTAAAGATATACATTGTTTAAAATTAAAAGGATGAAAAAAGTTATACTATGTAAACACTAAAAATAAGAAAGCTGGAGTGGCTATATTCATATTATATATTTCCTCAGTGTAAAGATTACCAGAGATACAGAAGAATATTAACCATAAAATGGCGAATTTATTTAGACAAAACAATCCAAATCACAGTGTTTCAAGATACATTAAATTAAACAGGGAAATGAAAGGAGAAATAGATAATTTCAGAATTACAGTTCCATGTTTCAATATATCTCTCTTCGTAAGTGGTACAGTAAGAATATAGAGAACTTGACTAGCACTAGAAACTCATTCAATATACCTGAGAACTGCAGAATACACATTATTTTCAAACTCACAGGAAACATTCACCAAAAAAGATCATATGCTCAAACATAAAATGAGTTTAAGTAGATTTAAAGTGATTAAAATAATTCAGAGTATGCTATCTAACTACAACAGAATAGACACTGAATGAATATGAAAATTCATATTAGAAAGATATTTGAAAAATCTCTAGATATTTGGAAATGAAAGATTCACTTTTAAGTTACGGATTAAAGAAGCAATCACAAGGAAAATGAGAAAATGTTTTTAACTGAATGAGAATTAAGCATAACACCAAAATTTGTGAGTTGCAACCAACAATTTTTAAGAGTGGGCATTTATAATTCTAAATGCTTATATTAGAAAGAAAAAAATGTTAATAAATGATAAAAACTTTCTCCCTATGAAACTTTAAATCAAATTAAACACAAAAATTATAAGAAGTAAATAAAGACAAGGGTAAGTATCATGTTATTCAAGGAATACAAAGTTTCAGTTACGCAGCATGAGTATATTCTAGAAAGTTAATATACACAATGATGACAATAGTTAATAGTGCTTTATTGTATACTGAACTTATAATTTGTCAAAAGGGAGTAGATTTCTTTCTTTCTTTTTTTTTTTTCTTTGAGATGGAGTCTTGCTCTGTCACCTAGGCTGGAGAGTAGTGGTACAATCTCAGCTCACTGTAACCTCTGCCTCCTGGGTTCAAGTGATTCTCCTGCCTTAGCCTCCTGAGTAGTGGGGATTGCAGGTGCTTGTCACTGTATCTGGCTGATTTTTATATTTTTTTAGGAGAAACAGAGTTTCACCATGTTGGCAAGGCTAGTCCTGAACTCCTGGCCTCAAGTGATCCAACCTGCCTTGACCTCCTAAAGTAATGGGAATACAGGCATGAGCCATGGTACCCAGCCAAGGGAGTAGATGTTAAATGTTCTTACTGCATACACACAGGCACACACACAAAAGGTAACTCTGCAAAGTGATGAATATGTTAATTAGTCTGATAGTGGTAATCATTTCATAATGTATATGTCTATCAAACCGTCACATTGTATGCTTTAAATCTATGCAAATTTTATTACACCCCAATAAAGCTGGAAAAAAGAGTAAACATATATGATAAAGAAAACAGTGGAGAAACTCAGTGAAAACAAAAGTTGTTTCTTTGAAAAGATGAATACAATTAATAAACCTGTAGCTATAATGATCAAGAAAATTAGAACAAAATCACATTAGAAATATGAATTATAAAGGAGAAAAAAGAGCATATGGATAATAATAATAGAAGAATAACATGAACAACTTTATGCCAATATATTCAACAATAGACACAAAGTAGACAAATTTATTGAAAATGGTAAATTACTAAAACTAACACAAAAAGAAATAGAAAATTGGAGAATATTTAGTAAAGTTATTACAGTTATAATACAAAGTATTTCCATAAAGAAAATTTCAAGTCTAGATAATTTCTTTTTATATGTGTTAGTTATTTAGACTCCTCTTTTTATGAATAACCTATTGACGTATTTTATTTATTATAAAATCTGGAATTCTTTTATTTGTTCTTATTGATTTGCAACAGTTCCTTGGGTATTCTAGTTATTAATTTATCTGTTTTTTTGGTTTTATTAGTAAAATAAAAATTATCATTTTGATTATTTATTTTGGGAAAAGCCTATAAATGACTATTGTGTAGTCAAATCCATCAGTTTTGGTGGATCATGCTTAAGAGATCTTTTTTAACCCGTAAGTCACGAAGATATTTAAAATTCTTTTTCCTCTTACCTTTGTAGGTTTCCTTTCATGTTTAGGGCCTTACTTCATTTGGAATCTACCTTTTTATGTAGTGTAAAATATGCAGTGACTATATTATTTTCTTTTTAGAAAATTTTATGTAGTAACTATATTCTTAATTTTGTTAACTAAAATATTAATGATCACTTCAGAGATTTACAGGGACACTTTTATCATATATCAAGTCTCCATATACATGTGTTGTTTCAATGTTGTATTTATTGGTTTCTACACAAATACTATACTTTCACATTTTTAATAGAAATGTTCTTTTAAATAAAATAATTTTTAAGTCAAATAAATAATTAAAAATCCAATTGTTTTATAGGCAAATAATGCAAAATGCCTTCTGTTAGACTTCCAATTCACATTACCCAGAGGCAAACGTTTTTCTCTTTCAGCTGTTCATTTTGTTATATCCTTATTTATAGATTTGTTTGCTACATTTTTCCGCTTTTCTCTGGTGGCAGGTACTTTTCCCATCATCTTCTCAACTCCTTACAAGGAATAGATTATTATTCCCACCTTCCCCTCTTTTAGCAAAGATGGATAAAATGAAGCTCAGAGACATAGGTTGCAAGAGTAAAATTGGAATCCAGGTTTGTTTTACTTCAAAGCTGTACACTTCCTGCTAAATCAGGAGTTGACAACATTTTTCTGCAATGGGATAAATGATAAATATTTTAGGCTTTATGGTTTGTATAGTTTCTGTTACAACAACTCAATTAAATCAACTCTGTCATCATAGTGTGAAAGCAATAATAGATAACACGTAAATATGTGGCTACAGCTGTGTTCCAATAAAACTTTATTTACAAAAACAGGCAGTAGGCTGGATTTGACTCATGGTTAGTTGTAGTTGGCCACCTTCTTAAGTAAACTATATTTCCTGTCTTTAAAAATGTGATTTTCAAAATGAAGATCTGTTATTTAAATATAAGCATTATGTTTAAAAAGTATCTTCTGTCTATAGTTGTAAGCAATGTATAAAAATAAATCCATAATTAATAGTTAATGATGCTGGTGAGTAATACCACTAGATTTGTCAGTGATTAATTCCCTTGTGCATTTGGTTTTGACTTGGATTCAAGATACTGGAATAGAATGGTACAAGATGCTAGAACAGGTTTGTCCACCCAATTTTTGTTTCAACACTTTCATTTCTGTTTTCCAGAATTAATTGTTAACAGCTTTATGTTAACATTCAGTGTCCTTCAAAAAATTGGTTACTTACATCCCAAAGGAGATTATACTGTGTGTGTGTTCTGCAAGCTTCCTTCTTTCCTTCTTCCCTTCCTTCTTTTCTTTCTTATTCCATACTTTTTATATTTCTCCCTTCTCTCTTGGAACTCCTATATTTAACAACAAAATAAACAAATTTGGTTGGAAGAATATGAATAGCATTTTCTACTTGAAGTCCATGATACTTAACATAAAAATAGCATCTCAAATATACTTTAGTGTTTTAAAAATATTTTAAGTTATTAATTTTAATTCATATGACATCAGTTTACTAGAAAATTAAATATATTTCCTTTTAAAAATAATAATGAATATCATTGTCTGTAGCTCTCAAGCATAGCTATAATATAATTATATTTAAAACAATTAAATGTATTTCTTATTAAAAGTCAACAACAGATTCATTGTTACATTACTTGGGCAGAAATGCCATGCAGTTAAGGCTCTGTAGCTAAGTGAGTTGTAGAAAGAACTAAACTCATTACTACTTCACTAAAACATTCCATTACATTTCAGTTGTTGACTGGAGGCTTTTCTTTTTGGTTGTGTTCTCACTTCTGCTGGAAACGGATGGCTAGCAGAAGGGTCTGACCGTATTTTGTGGATCATTTATGAGTGTAAAAACTCAATTCTTTCTTAAATAGTATTAATCATTTCACAAATGTTAATTTGGACTTTCCCCCGTATATTCAATTAGCAATTCTACCTTTTTGTTTCAGGTTGAGAACTCAAGAAAGGATAAAATAAACTTTTTAGGGCAGGGCTCGATGGCTCATGCCTGTCATCTCAGCACATTGGGAGGCCAGAGGTAGGCAGATCACTTGAGGTCAGCAGTTCGAGACAAGCTTGGCCAATACGGTGAAATGCCGTCTCTACTCAAAATATAAAAATTAGCCTGGTGTGGTGGCATGCGCCTGTAATCCCAGCTACTCGGGAGGCTGAGGCAGCAGAATCACTTAAACCCAGGAAGCAGAGATTGCAGTGAGCCAAGATCATGCCATTGCACTCCAGCCTGGGTGTCACAGTGAGACTCTTGTCTCAAACAAAACAAAACAAAACACAAAACAAAACAAAAACAAAAACACAACAAAACTTTTTGGCCGTAGGAAATTTCGACTTCATTATCAGGTTCTTCTTGATTATGTCTTGTATCTCTTTTCCTGGCTCTCTCTTCCCCATCGGTCACTACCTCGCTCTCTGCCTGGCTTGCTGCATTTCTCGGTACTCTAGATGATCCTCGGGATAATCTGCTGCAGGCTTCTTGCAGCTTCTTGTAATGCATTTCTTTTTCTTTCTTTGTATACCTATTCTTGATCTTTCTCTTTGTATTCTTAACCCTCTGCTACCCATAGTACTGAGATTATCATTCATGATAATGAAGAGGTTTAAAAAATATCTAAGGAAGGCCGGGCGCGGTGGCTCAAGCCTGTAATCCCAGCACTTTGGGAGGCCGAGGCGGGTGGATCACGAGGTCGAGAGATCGAGACCATCCTGGTCAACATGGTGAAACCCCGTCTCTACTAAAAATACAAAAAAAAAAATTAGCTGGGCATGGCGGCACGTGCCTGTAATCCCAGCTACTCAGGAGGCTGAGGCAGGAGAATTGCCTGAACCCAGGAGGCGGAGGTTGCGGTGAGCCGAGATCGCGCCATTGCACTCCAGCCTGGGTAACAAGAGCGAAACTCCGTCTCAAAAAAAAAAAAAAAAAAAAAAAAAAAAAAAAAAAAAAAAAAATATCTAAGGAGAGTAAACTCTGAGGTTACTTGTATGTAGATTATGTAGTGTGTGAACAGATGCGTGGATTATTTCTGTAAGGACATTAATTCACTGTCACCAAAGTAGATGTGCGTACTAGATGAATTAAATCAACATCCCCAAATAATGGCTTCCCTATATCCATACTTTTGTCCTGCAAAAGTTTAAAAAGTTTTGTAGAGCCTTCTCACTCTGACTCTGAGATTGGTTGTGTGACTTATTTTAGCCTGTAAGATATTAGCAAGTGTAACACAGGCAGAAGCTTTACAAGTTAATGTGCCTTTATTTTACCTTTTGCATGATTGGGATTACTCAGTTGTAGACCTCTCCTTTGTTATGAGAACAAGCCCAGGTCAGCCTGCTAGGAGAGGAAAGACCTCACCGAGCAAAGCTAAGCCATCTTAGCTGAAGCAATCCTAGGTTAGCCAGCCCTAAACTGACTTACCAATTAACTGCATATACATGAGTACGCCCATCAAGATCAGTCAAGAATGGCTTACAATAGTAGAATTAATTATCTAGATGACCTGTATCCAATAGAAATAATAAATAGTTGCTTTAAGCCATTAAGTTTTGATGTGATTTATTACTCAGCAGCAGCTGACACAATTATAGTGTATTAGTTAACTAGTATAATAAAATTACTCATCTGCATTTCAATCAACTAAAAAAAATAAGGAAATAAGTCCATAATTGCCCATATATTTATTATTTCTGGTATTCTTCATTACTTTGTGTAGATCCAGATTTTCATTTAGTATCATTTTCTTTCTGCATAAAGAACCTCCTTTAACATTTCTTATAGTGATGATCTGTTGATGATAATTTTTTATGCTTTTATGTTTGAAAAAAATCTTCATTTTGTTTTTATTATTGAAAGATATCTTAGCTAATTGACAGGTTTTCTTATTAAAAGTCAACAGAATTCATTTTTACATTACTTGGAAAGAAGTGCCATGGAGTTAGGGCTGTGTAGGTAAATAAATCGTCGAAAGAACCAAACTCGTTACTATTTCATTAAAATATTCCATTATATTCCAGTTATTGACTGGAGGCTTTTCCTTTTCATTGTGTTCTCACTTTTTCTGGAAACTGATGACCGGCAGAAGGGTCAGACCCTACTTTAGTATTTTAAAGTTGTTGCTTCATTGTCTTTTAGATTGTATTGTTTCTGATGAAAAGTTTGCCATTTTTATCTTTCTTCCTCTGTACCTAATGTATCTTTTTCCCTCTGGGTACTTTCAAGATTTTCTTTTTATCACTAATTTACTGCAATTTGATTATGATAGGTCTTAGTGTAATTTTCTTCATGTTTTTCTTCTACTAGGGGTTTATTGAGTTTATTGGATCTGTGGATTTGTAATTTACATTAAATTATGAATTTCCTTGTTATATTATTTCTTAAACATTTGTTTTCTGTTTTTCCTCCTTCTTTCCCTTTGGGTTTAGTCTGCTTTTACCTCTTTGTACAACTCATTGATGATCTGTTCATTTATTTTCAGTATTTTTCCCCTCTGCGTTTCATTTTGGATAGTTTCTATTGACAGGTTTTCAAGTGTACTAATCATTTTTCTATATTGTCTATATGCTATTCATCCTATCATGTGTATTGTTTATGTAAGATATGGAATTTTTATTTCTAGAAGCTGAGTTTTGAAATATATGTCATATCTCTCCTCAGGATGTTTACACTTCGCTTAACCTTCAGGAACATTTAAGATATATTTTTAATAGTTGTTGTATTGTCATTGTTAATTATTTATACGTCCTTTTTGGGTGTGTTTGTGTTGATTTGTTGTTCTTCTCATTAGGGCTAATGTTTTCCTGCTTTGTTTCATGCCTGGCAATTGATTAGATGCCATATATTGTGAACTTTACCTTGACATATACTGGAGTTTTTTGTATTTTCTTTTAAGTTAAGGGGTACATGTGCAGGTTTGTTACATAGGTAAACTTGTGCCACGGGGATTTTTTTGTACAGATTATTTCATCACTCAGGTATTAGCCTACTACCCACTGGTTATTTTTCCAGAATTTCTCCCTCCTCCCATCTTCCACCCTCTGAAATCACCCAGTCAGTATCTGTTATTCCCCTCTAAGTGACCGTGAGTTCTCATTTAACTCCCACTTATAAGTGAGAACATGTGGGTATTTGGTTTTTATGTTCCTGTGTCAGTTTGCTAAGGATAGTGGCCTCCAGCTTCATCTATATTTTCTTAAGTATGTTAGCAGCAGTTAAGTTACTTGGAAGCAATCTGATCCTTTTAAGGCTTGCTTTTAAATGGTGAGGCTGTTCATCCAGGGCTAATTGGGCCACATATTGAGGTAATACTCTCCTGAGTACTCTGGAATATGTCCTTGATATTCTATATGTTAGAAGTCTTCACTTTGCTTGTGTGGATGAGTACTATTTTTGGCATTGTATGAGCTCCAAAAACTATTCTGTCTGATCCTTCTGATGAATCTTCCCCATGCCTTGGGTAGTTTTCTTACATGTAGTTGCTTATCATTCCTCAGATGAAGACTCAGAAGAAACTCTTTGCAAATCTCCAGAGTTATCTGTCTCTCTTTTTGCGAATCTCTTTTCTCTAATTATTATACACCACTTGATCCCCCTAGAATTCTGGACTGAACTCAGGAAGTTTTCCAGGGTTTATTACTGCCAGGCAGTAAACTTGAACAAGAGGTGAGTAGTTGGTTTCATGTCATTTGTTTTCCTTTTTTCAGGGATCAGTGATCTATCTTGCTTACTGTCCAATGTGTAAAAATTGTCTCATATATTTTACCTACTTTTAAAAAAATGTTTTCAAAGGTAGAAGGATAATTCTGTTTCCTGTTGCTCCTTCATGGATGGAAGTAAAAGTCTCTTCCAATTGAATTTTATTGAACATTTGCAAATTCATTGTAATAGAAACCTAATTTTGAGCCCTGATACATAGAAGTTGGATGTTAACTATGAAGAGGTCTAAAAAGTCAGAAACTTTCAAATCTGATACATATCCCTCAATTTCTTCCTTAGCTTTTGTTGAAGTGAATGGTAGAAAGTTTTTAATTCCTTTTTTTGAAAAAATACCAGCCATTAAATTAAAATAGTACCATGGTAAATAGTAAATAGTAAATTAAAATAGTACCATACTTTTTGAAGATTCTTGGGACACAAGAGGACCTTGTCATGATCTTTTTGGGAAATTTGAAGATTTAAGAAAAGCTGTCTAATATGAAGAATAAAAATTCCTTTTTCAGTAAAAATTTCTCAGACTATAATGCCCACCTCTTCCCATTATGAATATAGGTATAATAGTACTCTTGAATTGGAAGGACAGTAAAATCAGTGGTGAGAGATACTCGAAGTTTTGCTACTCATCAAATCTTTTTGAATGCCTTTTTCTCTCTAAGTCACTCTTGGTCCAGCATATTGTTTAATTCCTCATGATGCAGGATACCATGAAGCCAACAACATCTTTTAATATTTTGACAAATAGTTTCATTTTTTAATTTTGTTCCTCTTAATTCTAGGGAATATGGTTATCAAATCAGAAAATAAGTCTTGGTTAGCTATAATCATAATGATAAAATTATATACTGTCAAGCCAAACAATAATGATTAGCCTTTTCCGCAATTTAAAATGATCCTTACCTCTTTCTTTTCCCTGATGGTGGGAAAGCAAGCATTGTGTTTATCAAGTCTTCCTAAAGAAAAGGTTTAAGAGTCAAAGATAAGGTCTTCAGTGTGGTCCTTCCATGATAGAGTGGAGAAAACAGAAGAAAAGAAATGAGTGTGTTTTTCTTGAAATTGCGTTTTTCATTTCTCAGCTAGAGAGAAGACCCTTTTAGACATTGCTTTAGATCTCTGTGAATGATTGTGTTTTAGCTCTTCAAGTGTGTGTGTGTGTGTGTGTGTGTGTGTGTGTGTGTGTGTGTGTGTGTTTAAAACTCCCCTAAAAGCTTTCAGGTGAGAGTAAACAATCTGATATCATTCTCATACATTCACATTCCAGACTTTGCCCAACTTTAGAAGTAGGCTGTTTTTCTGACACCTTTCATAGCCCTTAAACAACGAATGATCTGAGAGATGATGAAAAGAAGCAACTGTAGAGACAAAGACTTTGGACTCTAGGTATTGACTGTTTGCTTTTAGCATCCCTTTTCAATCTTGCCATCTTTCAGGATTTTGTTTGGTATTTGATACAGCTTTTCAGAGAAACTTAATAACCTTTCAGTATCCAGTGTAAGAAAGGAAACATAGCCAGGATTGATTGTGTGTGTGCAGGCTGGACTCAAAGTCACTGCAAAACCTGCTTTTCTTAGTAGTTTAACCCTTAGTAGTAGAAATACCATGGCCCCTACTAGAAATCAAGGTAACATCTATAACCAGTTCCACATCCTGTTAAAGAGGAACTTGGCAGAATTTTTGATAATGCGTTCTGACCATCGTCACTTTTCTCTTTGATATTTGAAGAAAGCTGAGAGAATTCAGAGAAACTGTAAATCACTGTGTCGTAAATTCGGACGGAGCTATCATTTTTGTGCTTTAATTTCATCCCTCCCTGAGCTTCAGGTTCTTCATTAGTCCTCCTTTAGCCACACTGACACCTTTTCCTTCCCTCCATCCCTTTTGCATATGACAGCCTTCTTTCTAACAGCTCTGCCAACTTCTCCCCGACCTACCTCACCCAGAACACCAACTGATAAAGTGAGAGAGGCTAGCTAAATTTTTCTCTTAATTTTCCTACTTGGGAAATGAAACAACAGCTACCTAGGACAGATTTTGGTAATAGTTTTTCATAGTCCTTTATCTATTTTAGATATTGAGATTTGATGGTTTGCCATAAGGTATCCAACTAGACATATCCATGTAGCTACTGTATATCTTGAGTAACATTCCTGTTTTGGTAATAATTTCTTATGATATTATGGAAGAATAATAATAACACCAGCAGCACCAAGCTCATATACAGAGAACAGGGGTCTGTAGTCTACGATTTTTACAGAAAAGCACACGAATATCTTAAAATGAAGAGGAACCTGCATTGAGATTTGTAAAGAGGCACAACCCATCAGGACAGGGAAGAAGATATTGTGTGGAAAAAGAAGCATTTTCTTTCAATGATGGTGCTGCTGAAATTCATAGTTCATGTAAAATAGGTTCTTACGTTCAATGAGTACAGCAATGTATGAGTAATCACCTTCTCCAGAATGCAAATTAATAACAATGCAGAGTATGAAGAAAACATATTAAAGCTCAAGAACATGAAGGAGATTAAAATACGGCATTATACATAGACTAATTAACCTGCTTGAGAAAGTAATCATTGTAGAGAATAGAAATAAACAATGTGAGCTTAGGCAGGGCCTAGATTTGTCCCTGCTTAAAGAGAGCCTTACTTTCTTTTTCTTTTAAAAATCTTTTTAGATGAATTATTAACTATTTGGCTTCCTATGTAGGAGTATATGCTCATGAATTTGTAGTGGGGTCAAAAATATGCACAGAGTACTGCTTAGATATCTAAGAACATTTGCTTTTCTTGATTTTTTAAAACAAATCAAATCTTCCTTGTAAATCCTGTCTCACTGGGTAGTGGGGTATGTGCGTTTACGTGTGCGTAGATGTGTGGAGGACTTTATAATTACTTGATAGCTGGACAGGGGAATCTGAAATAGACCAACTAGTGATGGTAATTCAGTCTCTTCCAGTTTAAACTGTGCCTTTTGGATTTCTGATTTTGTTGTCTATGTGGTCACTCTTTCAGATTTCCTCTACCTTTCTTTACTTCTCTCCAAGTTGGTATCTGGAAATTAAAAGGAGGTTTATGTTACCCTGTGGAATTTGGGGGGGAAAGATGGTCTGATATTTATTAGACGTCCCATGGATTCCTGCTGATATTGACCATGTGGTGATTGTTCTGGTCTCCCATTGCTGTTGTCTGGTATTTGAGACATTGTGCTGGTACATGCCAGTGGGGTCCATGGTTGTGGTCATTTGCCTCCATTTACAATGACTGTTTTTTATGGAATTTTTGTTACAGCCTAGTCTTTGGTATTTTGCCTGCCTGTTCAACACCTCTGTGTTTCCTCAATGGGACATCTGGCTATTTCTGTATCACTTGCATGTTACGCACAGGCTAGGAAATCTAATGGTGCTGCCACAAAATTCATGTACCCAACACAATCTACCCGCCTCTGATATACTACATCTTGCAGCTTGATGGATGTGGTTGGGGTTTACCTGGAGACTTACGGCCTCCCTCTATTTGTTCTCATACACTATATGGCTATAATAGGTTGTAAAGGACTTGAGAGCAGGGGCTTTATTCTTCTTTGCAATAGTGCTTTATAGATATGAGGCTCCCAGTAATTATTTGCTGCACCAATGAGTAAATTCTGTTTAGGTTCATTCTGCCACTATAATTCTTATTTTTTGGTCCTAATTTTGTTTCTCAATGCTATAGTTTGGTAATCCTTCAGATACCTGTAAACAGATATTTTTTCACTTAAGCATCTTTTAGACAGGCCAATTATCTCTATTTCCTTCATTTGTCCTCATGATGACTTCCAAAATATTATTTTCATTTTCATTTGAATCCTTTAAAAAGAAAAACAGAGCACAGGCCTGTGGTCATGTCAAGTGGTGTAATCTATTACCAGCAGAACATGGCAAGGAGTTTAAAACAGAAGAAGAAAAGTTTCGCATATACCCTACAGCATTAAATGAAAAGGCTTGGAAAAAAAAAATGAGTTCACTAGTAAATAAGAAGGGCATTAAAGTAATCACGGCTGTAGAATATATATTTGGTTATTCACTAAGCATTTGATCTAGCCTTTCATGAAATTTTACATGCAAATTTGAGTAAAATTGGCTTGGTGAAAAACAAACTCTCAAAAAGGCCCTTGGAAGACTGTTAACAAAGGATAATGGGTTAGGGCAGTATCCAGAAACCACAGACTAGGGTCTGAAGGAGAGAAGAGGAAGCCCTGTGTACAGCTTTGTGAAAGTTTGGAAGGAGGAAGTAAAAAGCAAATAGATGCTATTTAAGGATTCAGAGCTGAAAGTATGAGCAAAGACTGAAGTGAAACAGAAAGGATGCTAATAAAATATAAAAAAAGTAGACAGCCATAAAATCAGATGCCCAAAGTGAAAATTGAAACCTGTCTCAAGATTTTACCAAATGCCGAAATTCAGCACTTCCCACTCTGGTCTGTATAGTTTAGTAGGATATCTGTTCAATGAGGAGGATAAGCTTGAGTGTTACAGCCTGGTTCAGGCTAATCAGAATCTGCAAAATGGTGAAATCTAGATATTTACATTTGTTTTCACTCACTACTTACGGTATGTGATCCAGTGCGTTTAGTAGTCTTAAGACTCCTAAAAACTTGAAATCAACAGTAATAATTAAAAAAAAAATCAACAACTAGAGTTCTCTCCACTAGACCTTAATGTATTCTTTAGAGTCTAACAAAATCTTTACAGACTTGATTTACTTTGGCCTTGTGGACAGAAAGCTCAGAATACATCTCTCAGTTCTTATTTATAATGTTTCCCAGTGTCAGCATCAAAAGGTGGCTGGCTTCTTCATTCTTGTCTGTCTCTAATCCACTATTGATACTTGAAATTTTCACATTTCTTTCTCAGAGGTGCTGGCTTTCACTAACTCACATTCCAGAGAACTATTCCTTTGCAACAATAGTTATATGATTTTAAAGCTGGCTGAAAAGTTTGAAAACAATTTCATGCATTTAGCTGATTGGAAGATTTGTGGTACTTTTTGTCTGAGGTGACCAAGTAATTTATTGTTCAAATTAGAAGACATTTGAGAGTGAAAGGGATGTTAAATTGGAAGACTGAGATACTTGAGCAGCAGGTGTAAACCAGTATTATCTTGGGAAAATGAAGATGCATGGCCACCTATCTTCAGCTAGCTGAATGGATCCCTTTAGATGCTTTGGGGAGTTTGTAGGTAAATATAAGTTCTTTTGTTTTGAGGAAAAATAACAAATTTTCCTCAGTCATTTGTCTTTGCCTTTTATCCTAAATATATCCAATAAACTATCTTCTGTTTTGAAAAATCCTTTCTCAGTTTTGAGCACTCAAGTATTCTTCAGTTGCCATGTAACTTAAATTGCATATCTGAACTGTGCATCATGGCACATTGGGGTCCAGCAGACTTCTGCAGGTGGGCTGCTGAATTGAAGAAATGGAGCATTACAAAGATATCTGGGAAATAGATTACTGAAATGAAGGGATGTAGAGTGGGGTACATTTTGGCAAGTAAGATACAAGAAATATGACTTAAAAGTCAGGCTAAAAATGAACTCCTTGTGTGTTGCAACTTAAGAGGATTTTGCCTTAGGGTTGTATGTACAAAAGTGTAGAAAACTGTTAAATCATAATGCAAAGCCTAAAGACAACCAAATAAAGCAGTGACAATACATTTTCTTTTGTTTTGGAATATATATGCATATACATACATAAATACATATATATATATACACATATATATATAATACATGTATTTTATATATATATATATATATATATATATATATATATATATATATACATACATGTAACTGACACTTACATTTCTGTCCCTCTGAGTATGTCTCCAAAAATCCTATGCCAGTATTTGAAAATCATAAAGACAATAGGGCAGAGAAGCAGGAATTAGATTATTTAACTTCTTTCTAGAGTCAACTTAGTCAACAAAGTGAGAGATTGACGGCTATAAGAGTATTTGAGGTTAGGGCTTACCGTGTCTTTGGGCAAAGTTAAGAGTATGTGACTTGTGCCTTTTGACTAGGAGATCAACAACAGTATCTTGAGGGACACACAAATCTACGAGATGCCTTAGAGTTCCACGGGGAACACAGTGATATTTGCTGATGTGGGAAGTGTATTGAGCATTAATTAAAGGGCCTGCTGTATGTACTTAGGTTAATGCAGATATTCTCACTCTGCAGAAGAGAACATATGCTGTGCAGGCACTGTAGGGAGAAAGCTTGGGCCTGATGGTCTCTGAAGACACAAAAGGATAGTCAATCTGCTCAGGCAGCTGCTTCCATCATAGTGTAGACATGACTTGTGCTGTTGGCTAGATTTGGAGAAGCCCAGGAATTGTGAGAATAATTGAATCTCAAGCTTGGAAGTCCCCGACTGCTGTGTGATGCTTAAAATCTTTCCAAAACTTTAAACCTATATTCCTTCTATTTTCTGGTTTCCCTTCTTTCCTGATAGCTAAGCTTGTTGTATGTCTTTAAATCTGGTTTCTGTCTCTTGTCTCTATAATTCTTTGAAAGATCTCTTAACAAATGTAAATCTCTCAACAAATTTAATTACTTGTTTCTATCTGAATTATTTCCTAGAAAGTAAACCCCATGCAGGTAGAGCCTGGGTTGCCTTGATTTTCATTGCGTCCCCACACAGCACAATGCCTGGCTCATAGTAAGCATAATATAGATTGATTGAATGAATGATAAATGAATTATCTAAAGGTTGAAGACAATAAATGCTAATTATTTTCAAAGAGAATATGAGCTTCTCAGGGTGGAAAGTAAATGAGTCTGTTCTGATATAGCCAGGTTGTGCTTTTCTATTATCCTGGACTGAAGGAAGCCTTGGGGAAGGATCGGTAGATGGAAGGATGAGAGATGACATTCAGGAAGGTCACAAATATGAAAGAGAAGAAAGCACTGTTGAATTTTTGGAAAGACACGTCACTGGCCTAGTTTTTTGGCTTATGGGATGGGCCACTCTCACTCTCATCGCAGGAGATGTAAATGTTTGTGAAAAGATAGCAGCAGCAGCATGGAGGAGTGGATACCAGGCAGCCTGGGTTGTCAACTCACTTTCTCTATTTATTACCTGGTCGTCTTCGGTCTGTTACTTAACCTTTCTGTGCCGAATGCCTTACTTACCAGCCCCCACCCCAAAGTGGGGATAATAACAACACCTTGTAGCAATAGTTTCAGGAGAAGAGAACTTTGAGCAGCTAAAGAGAACTACCGAGCTTGAGGTAAAAGGTCGAGGAAAGGAATCCAGATGCTTCCCGACTGCTGTTCCTTTGAAGCTTCATCTTAAAATGGAATAAGAGTATTTAGGAAGCTAGGAGTTAGAAATATACCACTGCCAACAATAGGTCATTATTATTATTGTTAAGTGCTTTTTCTGTGACAGGCACAGCACTAGGATCATCATATCCATACCTCACTGATTCTTACAACTCCTTTGCAGAGTGTATATGTTCTCCTATTTTGAAGTTGAGGAAACTGAGGCTTGGAGATATGAAGTGCTTTGCTTACAGAGCAGCAAGAAAATGGCAGAGCCACAGAGAGCTTCTACTGCATTGTACTTTCCTGGTATTTTCCCTAGAGTATTGCCTGACTTGGTCACTCAAATGCTTCATGAGACCTGCAAGGATCATTTAGATATTCTCTTGCCTTTTCTTGGATTTTTGGTGGAAAGCTGGGACTCCCAGAGGCACGGAAGGCCAATGTGTGCCCACCCACATTCACACAAGAGGATGTTACCTTGCTCTCCCCGGCTGATTAATAGTGAGGATACATTATCAGAGCTAATAGGACTCAAATGAAGAAAACTGGTCAAGTGAAACCCCGTAAATTGGCTTGTGTGCTTCCTCTGTCTCTTTTAATACCTGATGCTGGGGATTTTCATCCTTGTCCTGCCAGGCTACAAGGGAAAGGATTAGCGTAAATAACTCCCATGGCAGTGATAAGGGTGCAGCCAGCTGCTTCGATGGCCCATTTATTAGCATGACAAGAATTCAAATCTACAACCAAGGGACATTTTCTTTTCTCTGAAAACATGGCTTTGCTTCAGAAAAATGACTAAAAATACATACGTCTCTCTCTTCTTGTCTTTCCTCGCTCCATTTTTTTCTTTTCTTACCATTTCTCTCATTAGTCTGTTCTGGCTGCTATAACAAAATACCAGACCGGGTGGCTTATAAACATCAGAAATTTATTTCTCACAGTTCTCAAGGCTGGGAAATCCAAGATCTAGGCCAATTGAGCGGCTGGTCGGGGCTCGCCTCTTAGTGGGTACATAGCTCCTTCATGCTATGATCTCACATGGTAGGAGAATGAAGCGTCTCTCTTCGGCCTCTTTTATAAGGGCACTAATTCCATTCATGAGGGCTCTGTCCCCATGGCCTAATCACCTCCCAAAGACATTATTTCCTTATGTCATCACATTGATGATTAGATTTCAAAATATGAATTGTAGGGGGGACACAGATATTTAGACCATAATAGTTTCCTTCTGGCAGGGTGAGTTTTTCTCCCTTTTCCTATTCTTGGGCTGAGAGGCTTTTTGCTTTGCAATAAATGAAGTGTGAAACACGGTGAGGAAACATCCGTGGAGTGCTTGGTTGCTCAAGCAGCAGCCATAACAGCAGCAGCATGGAGTAGTGGGCAGCAGGCAGCCTAGGTTGTCAACACACCTTCTCTATTTATTACCTGGTGGTCTTCGGTCTATTACTTAACCCTGCTTACCTAATGTCTTCCCAGCCCCCACCCCAAAGTGGGGATGATAAAAACACCTTGCAATAATAATAAAAAAATCCTTTAGGTTTTTGGTGGAAATTAAATATAAAAGGTTGAGAAGAAAAAGCCTGCTAGAGACTAGGTGTTTAATTCATATTAATTAGTATTTGAGAGGGCATACACTCATAGAAGGGAGAAAATGGCGTGAGTGACGCCTCTGTAACGGTTCATCTATTCTGTTTCTGCTCCCTGTCAGATGCCTCACTGGTCTCACTCTGACTGCAAGAGCCGATTTTGTTAGAGCTGTCCCAGCTGAAGGGTGACTGGGTGAGCCTGATGTAGGACAGGTGCCACAGAAGAGCCTGGGATTGTTTGTGTGTGATAGAGACATGGCTCATTTGGAGAAGAAGCTCTCCACCATGCAGCTAAAAGCAGAGCTCAAGGGCAGCTTTACAAAAGCGGTAGTCCCTGTGTTCCTGAGGTTTCTAAAAGAATATATTTTTATGGTAGTTACCCAGGGGTCATGGGTCTTGGACATCTGATCCTGTCTTGCCTTAGCAATGCCCTTGAGAGATGCTCAGCAAAGGTCAAAGCCAGATACATGCACATTGTTTCTGGAAATGTTTGATGTCTTTGTTCCATCTTCCATGTGGTCTTCTGATGTTGGATCATAAGGAAGTTTCTTTCAGTTTGCCTAGAGATAGGCTTTTCCTGAGTCCTCACTCATTACCCCCTCCATGAAGGAGGCAGCCCTTCCTGGAGAAAGCTGCTTAAAGAAAGATCACATCAATGAAGGAAGAATTTTGTCTCTCCGCCTAGAGCAGAATTAGTGTGGGCCATCCATTCAAGGTCTTTAGGGGTCGTGGTGAGGCAGGGAAGAGTTAGGAGGATGGCTTTGGCCTAAATAACTTTTTAGATGTTGTGAATGAGAATATCACACACACACACACACACACACACACACACACACACACACTCACACACCCTTAAGAGAGAGAGCCTGGCCCCAGATTAGGGGTCTATTGAATATCTTTAGCCTTTACAGATCCCATCATTAACCCTCCTTGGGGATAAGTAAGTGGGAGAAGGCCAAGGGCAGAAAGGAGGAGTAAGCAGGGTTCTGCAGGAAGAGAAACAAATTACCTGTAGAGCAAGAAAGAGGAGTAGGTAGACAGCAGGACAGAGATGCAGTTCTCAAACTAAAGAATAAAGATGGGTTCTCAGGGGTCCATGGCTTCGCTTCGAGAATTGTTTAATTTTTTATCTTTTAATATGATAATCCAAAAAGAGCATATAGACATATTCTAGACCATTTATATAACCCTTTCAGAATCCCCATTTGCATTTTTGTGTTGACATTGAATTTTAAAATTATCAGGTTATGTTGATAAAAGAACGGAGTTAAACATCATACATGTGACCACTTTATTACAACAGTCTATGCAGGGGTTTGAATAAAAAGGGGTGGAAGGAATGCACAATTACATGATATATAATATTTAAGAAAAGCTACCAGAGTCAAAATAACTAACTCTGGAATAATCCAAGCTGCTTTTATAAGCACTGATTTCATTTATTAAAACATACATTATCTGTCACATTAAATTGATGTTGATAATTTGAGTGTGTTGGTTTGTAGTTTAAATTTAATGTGTAGATATATTTTGATTTTAAAGATTTATAAGAGATACAAGCATAAAATATTTCACCTAGTATGTGTTGCATGTATTCAAATAACATTGTTTTATTGAGCTATTCAGATAGTTCCTATACTGACCGCAATACTGTTCCAATGGTTTTACATATGTTAACTCATTTAGTTCTCAGAAATTACCCCAGGAAGTTGGGCTCATTACTCACCTCAGATGAAGAAATGAAGATGTAGAGGGCTGAATTACTTTGCCCAAGGGCCAGTAAAAAATAGAGATGGGATTTGGACCCAAGTTTTCAGGATCTAGAGCCTTTAATCACTTTTATATGGTCTTTTAATTATCTAAGTTTCATTCTTTATATTAAATATGGCCTGTTCACTACTCAAGTTTCAAAAAGACAGGAAGGTGTTACTAAGATTTTCCAAAGCCTTTATTTTTATTTATTTATTTATTTTTAGACAGAGTCTCACTTTGTCACCAGGCGCCAGGCTGGAGTGCAGTGGCACAATCTCGGCTCACTGCAACCTCCTGGGTTCAAGCAATTCTCCTGCCTCAGCCTCCCGAGCAGCTGGGACTATAGGCACATGCCACCTGCCCAGCTAATTTTTGTATTTTTAGTAGAGACGGAGTTTCACCATGTTGGCCAGGATGGTCTCGATCTCTTGACCTCGTGATCCACCCGCCTCAGCCTCCCAAAGTGCTGGGATTACAGGCTTGAGCCACCGCGCCTGACCCAAAGCATTTATTATTGTTCCTTCAATTTCTTGTCTTGTGCATCTTCTCTTATTTTCTATTTACTTCCCTTGAACCTTACCTGTTACCTTACCTGTGACTCTATGTTCCTCCTTTTCTATCACATTAGGCCTCATGCTTGCAAATCCTAGTAGTAACTTCAGAGCTGGATAGAATTCTGGGTTAATATCTTTTCAACACCTCTTCTACCTGCCCTTGCTGTTAACATCAATATAATTTGGAAAGGACAGACAGCGTCTTCCTGTTACAGAAATAAGACCTGATAGTTTTAATCTGATCAAAATAATCCCATATCCCTTCATGTAGTGACTGGTTCAGCTAGTTCAGTCTATGCCAGTAGGCACATAGCATTCCTTTGCCCAAAGCAGTTGGTTTGGGAATGGATTTGTAACACAGAATGAATGGTGAGGACATTGAGGGGTGAGGACAGGGTTGAGGGATCTGCCAGAGGCCATCATTCTCTCTTTCTGGTTATTGTGATGTGAAGATATAAAACCTTTGACGGTCACAGCTGCTTTTCCACCACAAGGAAAGCCAAGCTTGAACTGAGACTGAGTGGAAAATGTCGAGTAAAGAACAGGACCACTGCCAATATTGATAAACCATGGAGTCAACAATGTTGAAGGTGCCCTTTCTTGAAACTCTATGTTACATGAGCCAGAAATTTTGTGTTAGTTTAGCCAGTTGGCTCAAAATCGAGTTCTGAGATATGTTTCATAGTTGGACAAACTTGCAATGGATTTTTATTGCTTCATCCACTTTTAGTTCTGGGGGCTTTGCACTTATCTGTATTTCACAGTAGGTTGCAGTTTGATTGCTGTATTCTTTCTCCATTATCTATGTATGGCTAAAGCTCATATTAAAATGAATTAATTTATATTGTATATTAGCTTTTTGTCACTGCATAACAAATTACTACAAAATTAGTGGCTTAAAACAGTACAAATGTATTATCTTACTATAGTCAGAAGTTTGCTACAGATATTACTGGGCTAAAATCAAGGTGTTGGCAGGGCTGCCTCAGTTTCTATAGGCCCTAGGGAAAACTCTGTTTCCTCATCTTTCCCAGCTTTTGTAGGCTGCTCACATTCATTTGTAGTTTGCTTTTTTCCTCTGTCTTCAAAGTCAGCAGCGGTGAATTGAGTCCTCACATTGTGTTTATCTGACTCATCTTCAGTGTTTTATCTTTCTCTGTTTACAGCCAGAAAAAGGGTTCTCTACTTGATATGGTTTAGCTCTGTGTCCCCACCCAAATCTCATCTTAAATTGCAATCCCTATGCGTCAAGGGAGGAACTTGGTGCAAGGTGATTGGATCATGGGGCTGGTTTCCCTCATGCTGTTCTCATGATAGGGACTGAGTTCTCATGAGATCTGATGGTTTAAAAGTGTGGCAGTTCCCCTTTCTCTCTTTCTCTTCCTTCTGCTACCTTGTGAAGAAGGTGTTTGCTTCTTCTTCGCCTTCCGCTATGATTGTAAGTTTCCTGAGACATCCCTAGCCATGTGGAATTGTGAGTTGATTAAATATCTTTTCTTTTTAAATTACCAGTCTCAGGTAGTTCTTTATAGCAGTGTGAAAATGGATGAATACATCACTTTTAAGAAATCATGTAAATAGATTGGATCCACTCACAGAATACAGAATAATTGTATCTCAAAATCATTTTTGCCATGTAAGGTAACATTTTCACAAGTTCTGAGAATTATGACATGGACATCCTTGGGGGCCATTATTCTGCCTACTACAATGTGTGACAGAAGTAACGCTAACATGTTTGGCTCTATAGCAGCAGACCAAAACATGTGACTGATTCTATACTTAAATAATAATTGTCTTGTCCTAGTAAATTATTACTACCAGCCAACATTAACTGAGTAGTTACTATATGCCATGTTCTAAATCTTTGTATTTATTAAGGCCATTTAATCTTCATAACATCTCCATGATTCAGATTTACTGTTATTCCTCTAGTAACTAGAAGCCAAGTCCCAGAGAGGTGAGGTGACTTGCTCACTAGTGAGTGGTGAGTCTGGATTTTCAGCTTAGGCAGTTTGGTTCCATGTCCTCAACCACTGTGCCATAGTCTCTTTCAAAATAACATCAATGGAAGTTGTATGAAAATAAGAGCTTATCAGTATAATTATTTCCTATGTTAGAGCTCTTGCTATGTAGCTAGAGGCAGCTTCCTCCTTTAAACCAAGAACAATGAACACTTCTCTTATAAGGCCTATCTAAGGAGTCATATTGTTTTGAAGAAGAGAACCCCTTTCCCTACAGCCACAAGAGTGGGCTCACAACGAGTTCTGCAATGTTGGCTATCAGCACTCTCTCCTGTTAATCCTGCCATATTTTCTCCCAGAAAAATTTTCCTAATTTCTATGGAACTCAGTTATATGGAGGATCCACTTGGCAATAAACTTTGGGCTAAAAGTTTTGGAGTTGGATATATGTATGTGTCTCTAAACATCTGCTTATTTTGGCCAATTGGAGTGGTGGGTGAGTCTTTTTAAGAATCAATTCAGGATCGCCTGTGACAGACTGAATTGTGTCCCCACCAAATTCATATGTTGAAGTCCTGACACCCAATATGACTGTTTTTGGAGATATGGCTTTTAGGAGATAATTAAGGTTAAAAAAAGCATAAAGGTGGAGGCTTAATCTGATAAGATTGGTGGTTTTATAAGAGGTGTGTGTGTGTGTGTGTGTGTGTGTGTGTGTGTGTGAGAGAGAGAGAGAGAGAGAGAGAGAGAAAGAGAGAGAGAGAGAGAGAGAGAGAGAGAAAGAGCAAGCGAGGGAGAGAGCGCTCCACGTGTACATGCTAAGGAAAGGCCATGTGAAGACATGGAGGAAATACGGCTGCCCACAAGCCAGGAAGAAAGCCCTCATCAGAAACTGAATCGGCCGTCACCCTGACCTTCATTTTCCTAGCACCAGGGCTGTGAAATCTACATTTCTGTTGTTTAAGCCACCCATCCTATGGTGTTTGTGATGGCATCCTGAGCTGACCAGGACAGGGCCAATGATTTGGTATTATACCGATATTCTATAGCGGCTATGGAGAGAAATGGAAAATGGGTGAATTTTCACGTTAGCATTTTCATTAGTTTTCTATTCTTTTTGTATTCTGATGGCGTGGAAAGGATTTGAAATCTGAAGCCTCTAGACTAGCTTCTAAGGATGAATAAATTACTTCAAACGAATTGTCAAAACACCTGTTGCTTTCTCTGCCTCTGACACAGTGTTTCCCTTGCTCTTATTAGAACCCACTAGGAATGCCTTTGCTTGAGGTTTTTGCACTGGGTTTTCTCTTTGCCTAAAATACCTTTATCACATTTCATATGCATGGGGTTCACATGACTCCCTCCTTTATCTCCTTCAGGCTTATGCAAAGATGTCACCTTCTCAATTTTAAACCACCCACTGGATTTGAAATTACGAATCTCACCCCCAACTACTCTTTATTTCTCTTCCCCATGACTTATTAATTTTAATAACTCTTATCTCTACCTAACATGCTGCATATTTTTCTTTCTTATGTTATTTATTATCTATTTTCCCTCAGTAGAGTATATGCTCCATGGAGGTGGGATTTTTGTTTATTTTGTCTGCTGTTCTAGTCCTTGTACCTAGAACAGGATGTAGTACATGGTGATACATTCAATATTTCTTGAAGTAACGTGTTGAGTTACAAGCTCATTTTTTTCCATGTAGATTGTCTCATTAAACCCTCTTATTTTTGTAGTAGATTTATTTTTATTATTATGCTAATTTTACAAATTAGAAAACCAAGGCCCAGAGAAATTAAGTAGCTGATTTAAGCTCCTACTGCTCAAAAAGGCAGGTCTGATTTTTCAGACTTAGGTGGTTTGTTTACAGAACCCCTACTTTTATTCAGTGTGCTCCTTCCCAGCCTTTCTTTTTTTGATTATTTGCTGATAAATAACTGGTTACACTGGCTGTGTACGTGAAATTCATCTCTAAGGGTGTATTAGTCTGTATTCACGCTGCTGATAAAGACATACTCAAGACCTGACAATTTACAAAAGAAAGAGGTTTAATGGACATATAGTTCCACATAGCTGGGGAGGCCTCACAATCATGGCGGAAGGTGAAAGGCGTGTCTCATATGGTGGCAAACAAGAGAACTTGTGCAAAGAAATTTTGTGAGACTTATTCACTGTCATGAGAATAGCTTGGAAAAGACCCACCCCCATGATTCAGTTGCCTCTTGGCAGGTCCCTTTCATAACGTGGGAATTGTGGGAGCTCCACCATTCCCACGTTATGAAAGGGACCTGGTAGGAGATAATTGCAGACATTTAATCTACATATCATGTGTAGGTATTTAATCTACTTATAGGCATTTAATCTACATATCAGGCAGGAAGAGAGAGAAACAGCAAAGGACAAAGGACACTGAGAGACACCTTTCCTTATTAAATTTGTTTTAAAAGACAATAACTTCTTATGAACCTGAAAAATGGACATATATATATATTTGATTGCCTAAAATGACTGTGTATCTATGATTGATATACCTTAAACAAAATACAGAGTAATGTTAGCAAGGTAGAAAGGGAGAATAGACATCAGATCATTTATAGTAGTGTCCACCATGCTCTTGTTTTTCTCTTTGGGATCTTCATATTAGGATGCTCTGTCCTCCAATAATCAGGATGCCCAACTCAAATTGGCCTAAACAATGAGGAAACACACTAATCTCATACCAGGATGTCAAGAGCGAGGACAGATGACTGTAGGTTGATGCTGTGGTTCAAGGATGTCCTCAAGGATTAGGCTCTTGTCTCTCTTTTTTACCATCCTTAGCGCTGTCTTCATTCTCACACTGGAAGCAAGGTGGTGTGGCAGTTCTAGGTGTTAGAATTGCAGAGGACAACATCTGTAGGAAGAAAAGGGACTGACTGTTCTTTTCAAAAATGAAATTGGCTGGGGGTGCTGGCTCTGGACTATAATTCCAGCACTTTGGGAATTTGGGAGGCCAAGATAGGAGGATTGCTTGAAGTCTGGTCAACATAGTGAGACCATGTCTCTCAAAAAAAAGAAAAAGTGCCAAATGTGGTGGCACATGCTTGTAGTCCCAGCTACTTGAGAGGCTGAGGTGTGGGAATCACTTGAGCCCAGAAGTTAGAGGCTGCAGTGAGCTGTGATTGCACTACTGTGCTCCAGCCTGTGTCTCAAAGCAATACCCTGTCCCCCCTTCCAAAAATAAAGAATAAAATTGCCTCTTCTGGAGATGCTTTAGAAGGTCATTAGTGGACTTCTCATATCTTGGCCAGAATTATATCACATCCTCATTTCTACACTGATTGCAGTTAAGCAGGTTTGACTTTGACTAAGGAGGATTCACCATTTACAACCTAAACAGGGAGTAAGCTTAAGCTGCCCTTGAAGCTCATCACCACAAGGAGCTGGGGAGAGGCCAGAATACAATTTCTTATTCTGTTAGAAGGAAAGAGAGGAGAATAGAAGTTGAACAAACAATCATTAGTCTTTGCCAAAATAACAATTTTTAAAAAAATAACTAAAATTTGTTTCAGTTCTTTTCAGCTTAGTTTTGAGCAATGACTTCTTGAAGATGAATTTATGACAGATACATTTCTAAAAATATTAAAACTGTGAGACCAGTAAGAATCTGAAGATTGAATTAATTTTAATTTATATATTTGAGCACATTTCTGCAGAAATTCTTTATTTTTCTAGCATATTCCACTGGGGTTGGGTAATAACTGCGGAGCAATGAAAGAAATTTGGGGACCCTTCCCAAGAGAAGGCAGTCAATTTCTTCATGCCTTCCTGTCCTTGTAATTCAGGATTGTTTCTGTGTTAGTCCTTCTGTAATTCTCTCTTTATGTGAGTGATATAAAACAATTCGTCATTGCAGTCATCAGATTCTCCAAGACAACTCCATATAACCTGAAATATTTTTGCAGGAAAATTGATTTCCCAATTTAAATGTCATGGTTGACTGGTTGTACTGTTTATAAACAAATAGCATAAATAATTTAGTTGAAGATTTATTGTGAGTTGTAGATATCATTCCTCTTTCTATTTTTTTAAAAGTCTTCTAAATATGCTGTTATCAAGGAAATAGGATCTTCAAAATAAGAGAATTTACTATTGGAGTTTTGTGCAGACTTTGTGAAGGAGTTCGCTATATTTGATAGAAATTTATATTTTGCCCAGGTCAATTTAATGAAATGAGTGAAATCAAGCTAGCATTAACAAGTATGTTCTGTAAGCTGGGTATTATCCTAGATTCTGACATACAATATCTTATCAACCATGATACATCATTTTTTTTTCATAGATGAAGAAATTATAGTTCAGAGAAGTTTTGACCCAGGATAAAGGTAACAAAACCTAGATTCAATAGCTTTTGACATACCTATTTTAATTGCCATACTGTGTGCAGGCTCATTGCTGCTGTTGCTGTTGCTTTTACAATTTTCTCTTTATCGTGAGTCTTTTTGATTTTGCTGATGGTGAATGCATATGCTTGGTCTTCCTCCTCTGCTGGCCATTTTAAACAAATCATCAAATACTCATGAGGTGCATACTGAGTGCAAGCTTGGGTCATAGAAGCCAGCATGTGGGTAATGGTGCCATTCAGCAAACATTTCCATTTCTTATCCTTCTTGATTCAAACAGGGTTGCACTTCCTGACTCCTCTATGGTTGAGTGAAGCCATATGATTAGTCCTGGTCATTGAGTGGGAAGCTCTAGTATCATATATCCCTTCCAGGCCTGGTACTCGGTTGTTGATTTAAGACCTGCCAGAGAGCTCTTTTCCTTTGATATGATGGTTGGCAACATTTGAGTTGGGGTTTGTTCCATCAGCCTGTGTTGCTGAGTGACAATGGTGAGCAAAGCTCACCTGGCGACCTGATATAATGTAGTATGAGAAAGAAATAAGTCATATTTGTATCCAGCCACTACAGTTTTGGAATTGATTTCTATGGTAGCCAGATACAACTGATACTGATGTTGAGTGATTATCATATATCAAGCTCAGTAAGTAAATGAATTATGTGCATTATCTTCACAACAACCACCTGAAGTGGCATAATTATCCCCATTTTATATTCCAGGAAATGGGGACTTACAGAGTTTAAGTAACTTGCACGATGTAGTCCAGGTCATCCAAACCTGGCTCTGAGACCAGCTCCCGACCTTGGCCTCACTATGCTATACCCAGCTCAGATGCTCTTTTTTTGTTTGTTTGTTTATTTCAGACTACTTTAATTCACTAAAGACATTTGACCTTTTCTCTCCTCTAACGTTTATCTGAATCTGTATTAGTAGGCTCTTCTGACTAAGACTTGCATTAATATTGGGAAGTAGGGCTAGGGGTGGTGACTCATACCTGGAATCCCAGAACTTTGGAAGCTGAGGCAGGGAGGATCCTGAGAACCCTGGAGGTCAAGGCTACAGGGAACTATGATGGTGCCATGCACTCCAGGCTGGGTGACAGAGAGAGACCCTGTCACTAAAAAAAAGAATATACTGGGAAATAGGAACATAGTGCTAATTGCAAGGTTACCATTGTTTGCCAAATTAAAGTTTACATCAATCCTAGGTCAACAACATAGATGACCCTGTACATCATGCTAGGCAAAATAAGCCAGGCATACAGTGCATGATCTCACTCATATGTGGAATTTTAAAAAGTTTAACTCATAGAAGTAGAGAGTAGAATGATGGTTACCAGAGGTTAGAGGTATGGGGAGATGGGGAAAGGGGAGATGTTGGCCAAAGAGTATTACGTTTCATTAGGAGAAATAAATTTTAGTGATCTATTACATACATGGTGACCACAGTTAAAAATAATATATCCATATTTCAAGAGTGCTAAAAGACTGGATTTTAAATGTTCTCACTGCAAAAAATAAGTAGGTGAGATGATGAATATTTTAGTTAGCATGATTTAATCATTCTATGATGTGTGTGTGTATATATATACATATATATCAAAACATCTCATTGCATTGCATAGGGATATGCAATTATTAATTAAAATAAAGTTTTAAGAAATGAAATGAAACTAGAAACAAATGATGTGATCTGTGAACTGGGTATCATCCTAGACTCTTTTGCCAAGTTATCTTAAATATGCCATTTCATATATAGAAACAGTTTCAGGGAGGTTTAAGTAATTAGATCTAGAATAAAGGTAAAAAATGAAATTCAAACACAGTACTGATGTGAAAATGTGGTATTTTCTTTTTTCTTTTTTCTTTTTTCTTTTTTTTTGAGACGGAGTTTCACTCTTGTTACCCAGGCTGGAGTGCAATGGCACAATCTCGGCTCACCACAACCTCCGCCTCCTGGGTTCAGGCAATTCTCCTGCCTCAGCCTCCTGAGTAGCTGGGATTACAGGCACGCACCACCATGCCCAGCTAATTTTTTTGTATTTTTAATAGAGACGGGGTTTCACCATGTTGACCAGGATGGTCTCGATCTCTTGATCTCATGATCCACCCGTCTTGGCCTCCCAAAGTGCTGGGATTACAGGCTTGAGCCACTGTGCCTGGCTCTGAAAATGTGGTATTTTCATACCACCAAGCAGCAGGTTTTAAATGCACAGAGAAAATGGATTATTTCCATTCCATTCTGGGTCAGAGGATTGTGTCTTTCATAGGACCCCAGGCCTACAAGATTCTCTGTGAACCTAAGTGTTCCATGTTCAAATTAATTCAGGACCTAAAGTGTACTTTGGTCACCACATTTGGATGTTTTTAATATACATTAGAAGAATTCAGTCTCTACAAAGTTCTTCAGTTAAGAAATCTATTTAATTTGGTGTAATCCAAAGTTCCTCAAATGTATCTGACTACTGAACACCACTACCAAACTCTGCTATTGATTTTAAACATCCTAAAAATAAGCATCTTTGAGAGATTACATGGTGTAATTAAAAGGAGAACTTGATACTATGTTGGAATCAAACATAATCATTACCTACTGAGTAAACAAAAATAATCTATATTTCCTTCTTGCTGATTTAACACAGCAAAGATTTTGGCTTCAGCCAAATAGCTCCTGGTTCAGATGCCTTTCTATGGATAGTCAGAAAGACAATGCCAATTTGCTTTGATATCTTTTGCTTTTTTCCTAACAAGGCACATCTTCTGTTTTTGCTTCTCTCTTTTCTATTATATTAACAGAATCCTTTCTTTTCTGATTCTTGATTCATGGATAGTTTATGTGACCAACCTACATCAATGAGAATCTTCCCTGGGCTTTTCAGCCAGTGCTATTGGAGACAGTTTTTTCTTCCCCTGATGGTGCTTAGTGCTAGGTTGTGAGTCTTGCACTGCTCGTGATCTTAATGTTTGTATACATGGCTAAAGTCTAAGAATTGACCTCTGATGACAATACTGTACTTGAGTTCATGAGTCCTTCTGTGCTTGAAACCACAAATTCTATCCCCATATCTTTCGGTTATATGAACAAAGGCTTTCCTTCCTTCCTTCCTTCCTTCCTTCCTTCCTTCCTTCCTTCCTTCCTTCCTTCCTTCCTTCCTTCCTTCCTTCCTTCCTTCTTTCCTTCTTTCCTTCTTTCCTTCCTTCCCTCCTTCATTCCTTCCATCCTTCCTTCCCTCCCTCCTTCCTTCCTCCTTTCATCTTTCTTTTTCTCTCCTCTTCCTCCTCCTCTCTCTTTTTCTTCTTTCTTAGTCGAGTATTCTGCTGCTGCTATGAACCGAGAGTACTGATTGATATATACATATCTTTAACAAACACAGGTAAACCAGTATGTTTTTTTCCAAAGCTGTGGATAATTGAAAAACTGCTAAATAATAGAAGATGTACAAGTAAGTGCTGTACAGGCTAGAAACCTTCTCCCAGTCTTAAAAGAACTGGAGAGTTTCAGAGTGATCATCATTTTTTATTGTCACAGTCCTAAGCAGCTAACATAGTTTCTGGCTCTGATGAAAAGTATTCAAGAAATATTTGTTGACTGGTTTAATGAACACAAATAGCTTCCCCTTTCAGGGAAGATTATCTTTTTTTTTTTCCTCTCTATCTTTAAATTCTCTTTACCAACTATGTAATAGAAATTCGAAATGAAAAAAAAATTAGTCTGTTTTCAAGGAGCTTATATCTAATGGGGGCGACATTTAGAAACATGTATAAAAATGCTTAAAAATGTCGTAGGAGAAACGTGTCTGTGGGGAGAGAAAGTCTCACTTTTGGCAGGTATGAAAGCTTAGAATACATACACCAGAGTAAAAAGTTGGTAACCTACAAGCTAGATTTAGCCTGGCAATGTGTTTGAAAATTTGGAAAAATTTTACATAAAATTACATGTTTACATGGCTTCTTTAAATACTAGAAGATTCGGCAACATAGGCTGTATGTCTCCACGGGAATAGCAGGCAAGAATTGAAAAACAGTTTATCTCTTTACATAATATGAAACACACAACTGAATAACAGCTTATCTCTTTACCGGATATGAAGCACACACATTCCAATATGTCACAGCTTTCACCATATTTTATTGTCTTGCACCCAGTTCACATCACTCATTTGTGTCACCTGCCTGTCTCATAAAAACATTTGTGTTTACCTTGGTGCCCATCATTGTGGCTGGCTCAGGGCATCAGGGATCCTATAACCCATCTGCCCATCAGATGCCTTTTGAAGGGTACTAAGTGTAGTAACAGCCAATGGAGAAATGAGTACTCTAAGATTATGAGGGCTGAACTGATGATCTGTTCCGAGAGAGTGTATCAGCCCTGCCTTTTCTTTCTTTCATTCACTTCATCTGGGGCATGGAAATGTGATTGTTCAGCATATGCAAAGCTTGTGTGTTGGTAATACAGAGAATGTCTTGTGGGTAGAAACGTGAGTTGAATATCTGTTCTCATCCTACAGGCCTATTTGCCATGCTTCTTTAGACTTTATTAAGAACTGGGACCCAATGGTGGCATAACAGAAGAGCGCTGACTGGAAATCACGGAGGTCAGATTTGAATACTGGTCCTGTGATTAAATAGTCGGGTGATACTGGGCATGTCACTTTGCATTTCTTGGTCTGTTTACTCTTCTATATCATGAGGAGTTTGGATTAGATAATATCTAACTTCCTGCCAGCTCCAAAATTATAAGTATCCTACAGTATCTATCATACTGCACAAAAAAGGGAATATGCCTCTGGAATCAGGGGTTTAAATCTCTGTTTTGTCTCTGGAATCAGAGGTTTAAATCTTTGTTCTACCATGTATTTTTTTTATATGTCTTTGGGCATATTCTCAAATACTGAAAGTCTACTTTTCTCAGAAACATGGATCATGTAATATCCACGTTATAGGTGAAAAGAAAGATTCAGTGCAAAGTGGATGCCTGATGTACAGTAAGCACTCAATTAGTGATAAGAGTTACAAATTCCTGCTTTCTTAAGGTAATTGTGCCCCCTTTATTTTTAATTGCTCTCTGCTTTTCTCATTTTCATACATATGCTTTCCTCGCTAGCAGATTGGTACGGCAGAGTCTGGAACAAAAAGCAAAAGTCTTTTCTTTTAAATACATTGATTTCTTACTAGTGAGAATTTAGAATTTAATGGAGTTACTGATTGGTCTTAGTAGCAGTAATGAAAAGAGCTAAGTAACTACGTAACTTAAAGACAGGATCTGTGGTGTGCCCACCTTTGCATCTTCTGTGCCTAGCACTGTGCTTGGTGTGCAGTGATTTAGTAATAAATGTGATATTCAGCTAAATCCTCTAGGGTCTGCTTGCAGATTAATTTTAGTAATAACTAATATTTACAAGACACTTAACTGTGTCTAACAATCTGTGCATAATGTTTGTATGTACACTCTGAGCAGGACTATTATTTCTTCCACTTTTCATATGAAGGAATAAATGTTTAGAGAAGATAAGTAATTTGCTCAAGATCACACCACAGGTAAAGTGGCACAGTTAGAATTCAACTCTAGGCTTATCTTTCCTTAAAGTGATATTACTTACCCCTGTGCCACACCATACTGACACACTGTTCTTTACCTAGGTCTCATGGATAGAAGAGTTGATGGTGATCAGAAATCAAGTCTTGTACCAGTTACTGGAATAATAGCTATTATAGGTATTTGGGTTTCAGTTTCTAGAAATCCAGTGTCATTCTTGCAATTGCCAATATTAACACCTGTTCAGAATTTTCATGCAGGGAGTCCATTGGATGTAGGTGTACCTCTTGTGCATTTGATCAGTTCTTATGAAACTGTTGTTGTCACATTGATGCTCCTGGTGGTGAGTTGTAGGTGGTAACAGCAATAGTAGGGTGCTTCATTTTGAGAGTAGGCTGTCACACGTACGTTTGAAAACAGCGAAATTCCCTCAAAATTCCCTCTCCCTCTCTCTCTCTCTCTCTCTCTCTTCTATGTTAAGTCATCTTTGGCTTTTAATACATCTTGTGACTCATCTAGAGATGATCAAATGTGATGTTCGGAAAATTGAGAGGAAGCAGACTCCTCTTATGCCATGATCTAACCTTTTTTTTTTTTCATATCTGGCTGGGACATGACACAATTTTACCCCCATCTGCATTATCCAATGCCACAAAGATTCTCAATATGTCTGGCCTGATTAAGGACACCCATTAGCTTCAGAGATCACCACCCTTTCCTTCTCTTCAACTATATTTAATGAACAAGTATATCTTGTTTGTGTGACATTTAATTTTATACAATGTTAATTTCAGAAATGGATTAGTACAGTGGCTATATTAATGGCTATGTCTTTTCAATCTATTACTGAGCTGTCGGCTTATCCCTGAGAAAATATTGCTGGGCCAGGATCATTGCTCAATAAGAGTAATTTTGTACTGCCGACAGCTATGTCCTTGTTTCACCAAGGCTGCGTTACAGACATCTTTTGTTTTCTAGAAGTCTACATCGTATTGTTTTGGGAATGCAGCTGATTCAGACCAGATCTATCCCTACCTTTCCTGCATGGGTCCCTTCATCATCATCATTTTTTATTATTCGGCCATCCTTTGGACAGAGGGTATTTCTTCTTCTTTTTTTTTCTTCTTTTTTTCTTATATTCTTTCCTGGACCTTAGTAGTTTCAGTGGATTGAATAATGACACTTCTCAGTTCTTGGTTCATGATTTTCATTATTCTTTGGAAGACCTCTGCTAATTTATTTATTTATTTAAGCTTGTCCCTGTTCCCTCCTTCCATTCCTCTCCCTTCACTATAGCAATCATTCTTGTTTTATTCCTTTTTTGTGTTATGTGTGTGTCTTTCAGAATGTGCATTGCTGTTGTATGTGCATGTACTTTTAAATTATGCAAACAGTATGATGTCAAATGTTTCAGCCTTCTTGGTTTTAAAAATTAACATGCTGCTTTTAAGATCTACTCATCCTGCCACATGTGCATCTAATCCTTTGCCTCTGACTGCTTTCTTTCTTGTTCCGAAGGCCTTGAAAGATAATTTCAGGGTCTAGCATGCTGACCCACTCTAATCATTCAGCTTTCTTCTACTAGGTTAACATCAGAATCAGAGGTGATCTGATGGTCCCAGAGGAACCCCTATGTGGTTTATGTAGGTCCCTGATCTTAGAACCGGAGGCATGGAAATTTGAAAAATTGTTTGTTGGTTACTGAAGGTATAATAATTTTTCTTGTGGAGAGGTGACAACAAAAGTCTACACTGCCACGGATGCAACAGAAAAAAACTTATTCTGAAGGCAAGCCTCAGTTTCTTCATTAGCAATATGGAGATAATAATAACACTTACATCACAAGGTTGCTGAGGTTAATATGAGATAATTTACACAATCTGCTTAGTACTGTGCCTGACACATTGATAAGTAGTTTGCAATTAATATTCTAACTCCAAGTCTGGTGTTCCACTCATAATACAACATGTTGCCCTATAGCTAGAGGATTTGCTCTTTATTAATGTAGACGTTATATGGTTTATCTAAAATATGCAAGAAAAAGCTAGGGATGGCGACTGATGCTCTATATCATGATATTTAATTGTAAACAGACATACTCATGCTTCATGTGCAACAAACCATGAAAGCTGAGAGCCTGAACACAGCTAATTACTGTAATCAAATATACCTTACAACAAAGTTCTTATCTCCTAATCAATATTCACAATTGTTATTGTGCTTCATGGTCATTATGCATAAGTGGTAAATAGCATAGGTACATATTTACTAAATATTATTACTTTTACCAGTAGACCATGTTTTAATGTTTCAGTTGTTCTTCCTATCTTGTTTTATATTTACAGTGTCACTAGCCTTCCTCTAAGTGATTCAGAGAGGAGGGATAGAGGGAGGAGAAGGGCACTCTGACTTGGGTTCACAAGGTGAAGAGCACAGAGGACATTCTACAAGCAGAGTAATGAATGTCAGTGTGTGGGGCACTGTGTCACTATCAGACACAGAGGCCTGGTACTGAGAGAAACTGATGCATGTGTATTCTCTCTTTCTATCAATGATAGATGCACAGGAACTTCAGAGATTCCCTTCAGTCATGCCCGGCTCAGGAGAGTAGGTGATGCGATTGGGTAGGCAGTGGCTAGAGAAGAGGTGCAGGCACGGTGTCCTCTGGGGCTTTTCCCACAGAAACAACTGAGGCAGGTTCACCTTTATGCTGAGTCTGGTAGCCTCTATTTCTGTGGCTTGGCATTCCTGTAACTCTATGACTGGCAACCATAATTCACAGGCCAAATTCATCCCATTTCCTGTTTTTGTAAATAAAGTTTCATTGGAACACAGTCATACCCACTTGTTTACCTATTGCCTAGGGGTGGTTTCACTCTACAAAAGCAGAGCTGGGTAGTCACCGCAGAGACCTTACAGTGAGCAAAATCTAAAATATTTGCTGTCTGCATCTTTACAGAAAAATGTTTGCCAACAGCTGCTCTGCCTCAGTGTAACATTTTGCTTTTCATAGATACATATGAGCAGGTAGTATGGTAGAGTGGTGAAGAGCATGTGCTCTGAAGTCAGAAAGAGTGAAGGCTGCAGTTTTCTTTCTGTGTGTGTTAGGTTTCCATTTCCATCAACCTCATAACGTTCTGGTGAAGAGTTAATAGGCACATATACACCATGGAACACTATGCAGTCACAAAAAAGGATGAGTTCACATCCTGTGCAGGGACATGGATGAAGCTGGAAACCATCATTCCCAGCAAACTAACACAAGAACAGAAAACCAAACACTGCATGTTCTCACTCATAAGTGGGAGTTCAACAATGAGAACACATGGATACAGGAGGGGTACATCACACACTGGGGTCTATCTGGGGGTGGGGATTAGAGGAGGGATAGCAAGGGGAGGGGCTACTGGGAAGAGAGAGCATTAGGAGAAATACCTAATGTAGATGACGGGGTGATGAATGCAGCAAACCACCATGGCATGTGCATACCTATATAACAAACCTGCATGTTCTGCACATCTGCCCCGAACTTAAAGCATATGTAAAAAAAGAGTTAATAGGATAATGCATGCAAGGTGCTCAACAGTTCCTGGAATTTAGTAAATATTCAATGTATATTATATATTTGTAAAACTTAAAAGATTGATAAGTAACTGAACAGGAAATGTAGAACTCTGTGAGTCTAGAATAAGATCACGCTGCATGTTTGTATGAGAATAAGTCTATGAATGGCTGTGTTGTCAGATATGAATTAGGCTCAACTGTTTCTCAGGGTCCAGTCCGGTCACTTTAAATGTATGAAGGTACAAAGTGAAGTTCTCTGCCATCTATCTTGGTGTCTGCTCACACATGCAGGGAGATGTGAGGGAGTCTTCTATCCTCCTGCATCTATGGAGCTCAGGTGAGATCAGATACCTGTTACCAAGTACAACCACCATTCACCCTGGGAACCAGAAGGGGTGTAAACAGCTGCTGTGTTTCATGCTGAGAAGTTAATGGGTGTCCAGTGTTTTACCCCACAGGTGCTGGAAATCTAATATGAGAAGGATTTTACAAGGTTGAAAATGACAAATGAAAACTCCAAATTAGAAAGGCTCCCTACCATTGAGTGGCAGTGAGATCACTTTCTGTCAGTCTTGCTCCAAGGACTGTGTTCCCTGCACAGCTTCTGCTGAGCAGTGAAAGACCAGGTAGTCCACTCAAATGTAAGGATTTAACTTTCTCGTCACTCACTGCTGCTCCTTTGCTATAATAGGCTGCCACTATGATTGTATGAAGTATTACCTTTAACCTACTCTTGTTTGCCCTTTATGATTTGCTAATATACCTGCCATTTATAAGCAAGACACTTAGGTTAGCTGCTGCCGCTGCTGAACAAGATGTTGTGGAAATTGACTCTTCTAAATGTTAGGTTAAGCACATTTGTCCTTGTTTAGATCTAGTGTAGAGCCTGACATGTATCAGTTGCTCAATAATTGTGTGTTGAACATAGGTTGAGTGATGAGAAAACACTAAATATATCAGATATAGTTTCTGCCTTCACGGACTTCACGGTGTAAATGGGAAAGATAGACATTCACACCATTATGTCTATGAGAATCAGCTCTCTGAGGGAGGCATTTACAGATAAGTAAGTTGAAGCTCAGAGAGGTGAAGTCCTCTGCTTAATGTCATCCATCAGTATAAGGCAGAGCCAGGATTTGGTCCCAGGTCCAATCCTGCCCTCTTCCTCCTTAAACTCTACTGCACTCCATAGATAAGTGATTGCCCAGAGATAACATGTTTCTGGTAAGTGAGGAGTTTAAGAATATAATGAACACACTTCCATATAGGAATAAACTTGGTTTATTTGATGCCCAGATCAATCATTCCAGGCAAGCAGCACCCTTCCTTTATGGAATAAAGTAGGTAGCAAAGGATACTGCTTCACTAAAATGATTGATCTGGGAATCAAATATTCTTCAATAAGAGTGGTTGAATCCATGGGGCGCAGGGCTCCTCACCTGTGTATTAAAGCAGTATCTCTCAAGGTAGACCCAGGACCCTGGAATTCTTGAGTAAAAAAAACAGTTTTAGGCTTATTCCAGAACTACTGAATCTGAATTTTTACATAGCTCTCCAAGTTATTTTTATGTACACTGAAGTTTAAAACCACTATTTAAAATGATGTGACATTCAGAATCCAATCAGGACAACAGATGCCACATTAAGTATTTTGAATAGAAAACTATTTAACAAAGAGAATTAGAAGGTTACACTACCATTACGAAGACTAGAGAGCTGGGTGCCATGGTGCACACCTGTAGCCCCATCCCAGTTACTCGGAAGGCTGAGGGAGAAGGATCACTGGAGCCCAGGAATTGGAATCCAGCCTGGGCAACATAGTGAGACCCTATTTCTTTAAAAAAATGACTAGGGAGCAAAGGTGTCAGCAAGGCCATTCCAGGCTTTCAGGAATCCTAAAGTACAAACATTGTAGATAAGTGGGTGATCCTCAGGAGGAACCCTGGAAGCCTCCACCAAAATATAGACCTGATACCGTCAGGATTGTCTGCAACTACTGTCAGGAGGGACTGGCTCCGTCTTCTCTTCCTTGTTCTGATTTTCACAGGAGGGTCCCTTTTTGGCAGAAACTTTCTGCAACTCTACTTACCCAGAATTCTGAGTGATGTAGTTTCCAAGTTTTCAGCCTCTATGGCATAGGGGAAGGGATATTTATGGAGAATCAACAAATTACATCTGGCAGAGTGATTATTTAAATTCATGGCTCTATTCAATAAAAACAAAAAATGACCAGGTGTGGTGGCTCACACCTGTAATCCCAGCACAAGCAGGTGGGTGGATCACTTGAGGTGAAGAGTTTGAGACCAGCCTGACCAACATGGTGAAACCACATCTTTACCAAAAATACAAAAATCAGCCTGGCATGGTGGCGCATGCCTGTAATCCCAGCTACTTGAGAGGCTGAGAGGCTGAGGGACCAGAATTGCTTGAGTTCAGGAGACAGAAGTTGCAGTGAGCTGAGATTATGCCACTACACTCCAGCCTGATGACAGAGTGAGACACTGTCCCACCTCTCCCCCCGCAAAAAAAAAAAAAAAGCCAAAACCAAATAATAAGTTGAGAACTAAGTCTGTGAAACAACCTACAGATGGACTGTTAAAAGATAACTTACAGAAAGAGACAGTAGCAATTTACCTTACAATAATAACAACAACATCAGTAAAAGAAGAGCCCGGTTCTGGAACGTAAACTCTCCATCACAGGGGACATTGTGCTGTACCATATCTACTTCTGGTCCAGTTCATTCCTCTTCTTTTGATCTACCAACTGTCTCTACTTTGATTTCTTAAGTTTTCTTCTGATCTATGCTGCTGGCTTTAGTGTCAGAACAAATGAACTACCTACCCAGAAGTTTCAGTCTCTGTGTGCAGTCACTTAAAGTTTGGTTTGAATACCACAGAGGCTTTTACCTTGCCAAAATAAATTACACTTGTATGTATATATCTTAACTAATTGGTTAATTAACCAGGAGAGCACATCAGATATAACTAAGGAGTTTTAAAAACACAGTTTCTCTGACCCCACCTTCAATGATCAATTCACTTGGGGAATTGGCTCTCTGCAACTTTTTTTGACAAGCTCCACAGATGATTTTGATATATTCTAATTTGCTGAGAATCCAAATAGCTATTATATAGGTGTGTATAACACAGGAAATGCTAAGGGAATTTTTCTTCAAATGTTGAATGTCTTCTGTAATTGTAGTGGACATGGTTATAAGAAAATTCCCTGCCTTTAGTTATGAAAATGAGCAGAATCTTCTGTACTCCACAAAAGCCACCCCTACTTTCTAATTGTAATCCTTTACTTTTAGGTACCAGCTTGGCACTTTACATGCCACAGGGCTTATTGCAATAAAATTCATTCGACAGGTAACTGACTTCTATATGGAATAGCTCTGTGGAGGTGGATACCAAAAAGGGTCATGATCTTAACTTTTAATTCCAAAGTCCCTACACCATGTTAGAACCCTATTCCCCTTCTATCTAGATTATTCAGTTGCTATAGACATCTGACTGAAGTTGAAACACATATGCTCTCATTTCTGGGAATGTAAAACTAAAACATGGAGATTGACACAATCAGACAGAATTGAGTCTGCACTTCAATGTCATTTAGAGCTGTAGCTTGAAGATCTGGCAACCCAAAACCTTCTGTAACCTGGAATCATATGGAAGCAGCAAACAAGATACTTCATTCGATAAAAGACACTGTCAGTTGTAAGTCCATCACTCAGAAAGATAAAATCTGTCACTTCCACTATAACATAATATCTTTCCATCTTTTGGAATTTTTAAGTTTTTATTTTATGGTAACTGAAAGACCTCTTTTAGACTATTTTGATTGCTACTTTTTTCTCATATATCATGGTTTTGCATTTTCCCATTTCTTATCAGTAGGACAATATAAGTAAAATAAATTATTAAGGTGTTCTTAAAATTTCATGTTCAATTCCAGCTGTTTGGAGTCATTTTTTCTCTACTGCATTATCGTCTGTACCGTTGACAGTATTTGCTGACAGACCATCGCTTAAAAAAAAGTCCCACTATGATTTCTCAGATTTTCCTCTAATGCAGAGACACATTCTCAAGTCTGTGTTATGCTTTTCTACCTGAGTAAACTCATAGTCACAACTCATTTTTCTCAAATGCATCATGTTTCACTAGAAGGTAAGCAACTTATAAGACATAGGGAGGTTGAATTTGAGAAAATGTGAATTGCAGGACCTAGAAATACGGCTTTTCTTGGGAAGGAAGCTGTGTATCAAAGGAAAGGGAGGAAGAAAGGTACAGAGGTTGGCAGATATGAAAATGCAGAAAGCTCCAGGAAGTGAGATGGAAGACTTCTCAGTCTGGTGAGTATAGGTTATACTCCACCCAGATGTGGTCTGTAGGGTGCTGCTGCAACCTAAAAATACCTTTCTCTTCACTTAAGCTAACTTGAATGGGATTTTTTTTCTCTTACAATTAAACACTCCTTGATTAAGATACCCTGGAGAAGTTCATGCCTAGTGGGGAATGCGAACATGTAAACAGAGACAATTACAACAGGACTTGATTTGTGCTGTGAAGAAGATTATGTACACAGTCCTGTGGGAGACCACAGGGTGAGTGTATTTGTGTTCACCTTCCTATGTATTTCTGAGCTGGGGACCAGCCTCATTCAAATATTTTGCAAATGACATTCATTAAGACACAGGGTGTTGTGGAAGCCAACGGATAATTCTCTGCCATAGAATTCTAAACAGGCCTGTCAACTCAGGCATATGCTCGTTGGTCATTGCTGTTTTGGGAACTCAGCCCAGGCTCCATTTTAGCGATTATATTGTGGCTTATCAAAGTCCTCCATTTTTCTGGCTATGCTCAGTCTTTCTGCATTGTTTCCCTCTCCTGCCCTAGCTCACCCTCTATTGTTGAGATCATTCTTCGTTGTGTCAGACAAAGCCGTGCACTTTCTACTCTCCTGTCTTTATCACTGCCTTTCACCTATTCTTTCTTTGCACACATCAGAATCACCCTTTAAGCTCCTTGCATTCCCTACGCTTTCAAGAATCCTTTCCTGATTGTGCTGGTCCAATCCATAGCTTCCTTTTCTTAGCAATTCTTGAAGAAAACCATAGTTTTTAAAATGGGGTGGCTGTACATTCTTTGAGGATAGGAACCATATGTTAATATAAAATAAAATCTCTTATTTTTTTCAGCAAATATATACTGATGTATGTGTCCCAGTGCTAGACACTGAGCTCAGTGATGTGGAATAAAGGCAGCCTAAAAGGTGAGAAAAGCTACTTTATAGAGATTCATACATTTAAAAAATGTTAGAAAATGGAGAAGATGTTAAGAAGAATAGGGATCAAGATCTGTGGGAGGTTGGAAAAGGAAGAGTTAGCTTCCGGTTAGAAATATAAAGGGAAGCTTCCCTGGCACAGTGGTAATTGTATCAGGCCTTGAAAGGTGGTTAGGATTGAGGCATATATGGAATGGGGTGAAGGTAGGAATCCTGCAATTTGCAGTCAGTATGTTCAGTTGCCATTTGCTTAGGGAAGGGGTTGGAAACTTTTTTCTGTAAAGGGCTTGACAGTAACTATTTTAGGCTTTGTGAACTATACAGTCTCTTACCTGGCTCTCCAAGTCAGTTACTCAAGTCTGCCACCATCATGCAGAAGCAACCATAACAATATGTAATTGAATGAGCATGGCTATTTCCCCCAAAATTTTTATTTATAAGAGGCAGTGCTTCAAAATTGGCCTGCAGGCTATAGTTTGCCAACCTCTGGTTGAGGGTGTTATAAAATTGAATATATAATACAATAAATAATCATGGTTTCACCAATGCTCAAACTGGTAGATGAAAGATTAGAAAAAAAAGGTATTAAGATGTTGACAACAGTCATCTTATATTCCTGAGACTAAAACTAATGTTTTTTCTTCTGTTGACTTGTGATTTTTCTGGCCGTTTATAAGTAGCATGAATTAATTTTACAGTGAAAAAGAGAAAACCAACTTTATTTACAGAATTAAGGTATAGACAGCAGGCAGGATACATAACGCAGAGCTTGGCATGTAGGAGCTCAGAGCATATCTCAGTTTTTCCACATGCGTTGCTTCTGGTGCAAAGGATACTATCCTTGGGATGCCAGCTTAGCTGTGACAGATAAACTTGCACCAAAACTGGGCTGTTTCTTCTGTTACCCTCTGTCATCAGCTCCACGGAGCCATTATGTTGTTCAAGAAACATAGCAAAAAGCCTGCCTAGATGGAAACTAAATTGTTTTTCTGATTTCACCCTGAACCTTCTTACATTGTGGTCTCTAAAGGGAGCTCAGGGTTTTTTTTTTAAAGTACTCTATGTGACATGCTGCCAAGTCAGATATAAGATGGAATAATTGGGGACTTAGCCTTCACCCCATATCACAGCAATGTCAATGAAATATGGTGAAACAACAGCAGTTTGATTATAAGTGAGCTTAGGAAATAGACACAAAGCTTTAAATTTTAAGGAGGTAGTACTGCTAATGATGAAAGCTCTGGCTTCTTGAGTATCTTGCATGCTTTTATTTTGTAGATTTCTCAGCTTTAAGGGTCAAGTAACTCGATACTTCAAGATAGAAACAGCTATTTCCATTTTACAGGTCGGAAAAGTGAGGTTCAGAGATTTACAGCAGTTTGTTCGGGGTTATAAAATGAGTCTGGGGTAAAGTTAGAATGTGAACACAAATCTTTATAATTTCAAAGGCTACTTTTTCCACTTTGCTACCCTACTTCGTATTAGACCTGCTCTTTTGCTCGCATAAGAGACATATGTCCATGATTAAATTCTAAAATAGCCCTGAAATGCTAGGGCAGTTTTCTTAACTGTCTGCATAGGGAAGAGGGTATGGAAAGCTACATAGTTACAGACAGTGAGACATAATAGTGAGTGATGATTAAGCACATAGGATTAGGGGCCAGGATCATACACACACACACACGCACACACACACATATATATGTACTTATAGATATGTGTACATGTATATATATATATATATATATATATACACACACACGCATACACATACATTTCCTTATATGTGCATATATATGTATGCACACGTATAGTAACACATTTTCTTTATCTGTTCATCCATCGATGGACATGTAGGTTGATTCTATATCTTGCCTATTGTGAATACTGCTGGAATGAACATGGGAGTGCAGATATCTCTTCCACATACAAATTTAACGTCCTCTAGATATATATCCAATAGTGAGATTGCTGGATTGTATGGTAGTTCTGTTTTCAATTTTTTGAGAACTTCCATGCTGTTTCCAATAATCACGGTATTAATTTACTAATATACTAATAATGTACTAATGTCGCAAATACCAACAGTCGTCAAGGGTTCCCTTTTCTCCACATCCTCACCAACACTTCTGATCATAGTCATTCTAACAGGTGTGAGGCGACAGCTTATTGTGGTTTAAAGTTGCATTTCTCGGATAATTAGTGATTTTGAGCTTTTGTCCATAGACCTGTTGACCAATTGTGTGTCTTCTCTTCAGAAATGTCTATTCAGATCTGTTGTCCAAATTTTAAACAAGTTATTTGTCTTCTCACTATTAAGTTCCATATATATACACACACACACACATATATATATATATACATATACATAAATATATGTGTGTGTGTGTGTGTGTGTGTATATATACATGTACATACATACATACATATATATGCTATAAGCCCATTATCAGATATATGGTTCACAAATATTTTCTTCTACTTTATAATTTGTTTCTTCACTCTATGGATTGTTTCCTTGACTGTGTGGAAACTTTTTAGCAGGTTGTAATCTGAATTGCCAATTTTTGCTTTTGTTGCCTGAACTTTTAGTGTCTTATACAAAAAATTCTTGCCCTGACCAATATCATAAAGCATTTTTTGAGTTGATTTTTGTACATGGTGAGAAATAGGAGTCTAGTTTCAGGTTTCTTCCGCTTTGTTCTTTTTGCTCAAGTTGGATTTGGCTATTTGGGGTATTTTGTGGTTCCATATAAATTTTAGGATTTAAAAAAAATTTCTGTAAACACTGTCTTTGGAATTTTGGTTGAAGTTACATTGAATCTGTAGATTATCTTGGGTATTTTGAACATTTTAACAATATTAATTATTCTAATCCATGAACATGGCTTTCCGTTTTTTGTTCTCTTCAACTTCTTTCATCAATCTTTTAGAGTGTTCAGTGTACAACAGATCTTTTATCTCCTTGGTTAAATTTATTTATAAGTAACTTTTTTTTTTTTTTTGAGATGGAGTTTCACTCTTGTTACCCAGGTTGGAGTGCAATGGCGCGATCTTGGCTCACCGCAACCTCCGCCTCCTGGGTTCAGGCAATTCTCCTGCCTCAGCCTCCTGAGTAGCTGGGATTACAGGCACGCACCACTATGCCCAGCTAATTTTTTGTATTTTTAGTAGAGACGGGGTTTCACCATGTTGACCAGGATGGTCTCGATCTCTTGACCTCGTGATCCACCCACCTCGGCCTCCCGAAGTGCTGGGATTACAGGCTTGAGCCACCGCGACCGGCCTATAAGTAATTTTTTGTAGCTACTGTAAAAGGAATTGTTTTCTTGATTTATTTTCTGTATAGTTTATCGTTATGGTTCAGAAACTCTACTGACTTTTGTATGTTGATTTTATATCTTGTACTTTTACTGAATTCATTTATTGAGTTCTAACAGTTTTTTGGTGGAGACTTTAGGGTTATTTGCCTCTAAGATTATGTCCTCTGGAAACAGGGGCAATTAAACTCTTTCCTTTCCAATTTGGAAGATGCCTTTTTTTTTTTTTTTTCTTTTTCGTTTGCTCTGGCTAGGACTTCTAATACTGTACTAAATAGAAGTGGTAAAAGTGGGCATCTTTGTATAGTTCTTGATCTTAGAGAAAAAGATCTTTCAATTTTTTACTATTGAGTGTAACATTAGCTGTTGCTATGTCATCCATGGCCTTTACTTTGTTGAGTTACGTTTCCTCTGTACTTAATTTGCTGAGAATTTTTGTCATAAAAGGATGTTGAATTTTTGTCAAAAAAATTTTTTTCTACATTAATTGAGATAATCGTATGGCCGTTGTGCTTCATTCTGTTAATGTGGTTTATCAATTTTATAGATTTGTGTATGTTGAATCATCCTTTTATCTCTGGGATTAATTTCACTTGATCATGGTGAATGATTCTTTTAATGTTCTGTTAAATTCAGTTTGCTAGTATTTTGTTGAGGATTTTTACATGTATTTTTGTCAGGAATATTGGCCTGTATTTTTATTTCCTTGTACTGCCCTTGTCTGACTTTGTTATCAAGGTAGTATTGGCTTTAAAAATGAGTCTGGAAGTATTGCCTTTTCTTTGATTTCTTTCAAAAGATATTCAATTGGGCTTAATTAAATCTACACTGCAGCAAGATAAATAGATTCCTAGAAAAAAATTATGGAATGCCTCTTATTATTTTTTTTATTTTGGTCTAATGGCACTGCTAGTTTCCAGAGACATTGGAGTTATGGCTCTGTAAAAAATGAGAATGGCTTATGTTTATAGATTTGCTTATGTTGAACCAGCCTTGCATCCCCGGGATGAAGCCGACTTGATTGTGAGGGATAAGCTTTTTGATGTGTTGTTGGATTCGGTTTGCCAGTATTTTATTGAAGATTTTCACATCATTGTTCATCATGGATATTGGCCCGAAATTTTCTTTTTTAGTTGTGTCTCTGCCAGGTTTTGGTATCAGGATGATGTTGGTCTCATAAAATGAGTTAGGGAGGATTCCCTCTTTTTGTATTGTTTGGAATAGTTTCAGAAGGAGTGGTACCAGCTCCTCTTGGTACCTCTGGTAGAATTCAGCTGTGAATCTGTCTGGTCCTGGACTTTTTTTGTTTGGTAGGCTATTAATTGCTGCCTCAACTTCAGATCTTTTTGGTCTATTCAGGGATTCAGCTTCTTCCTGGTTTAGTCTTAAGAATTTTCACTCAAGAGTGGGTGTTGAACAATGAGAACACATGGACACAGGGAGGGGAACATCACATACTGGGGCCCGTTGGTGGGTGGGGGAACTAGGGGAGGGATAGCAGGGGGTGGGAGGATTGGGGAGAGATAACATTAGGAGAAATACCTAATGTAGATAACGGGTGGATGGATGCAGCAAATCACCATGGCATGTGTATACCTATGTAACAATCCTGCATGATCTGCACATGTACCCCATAACTTAAAGTACAATAAAAAAATGTGAATGGCTAAAGAACATTTTATAAGTTGAAAAAAGCTTGGGGTGAGTTTGGAATCAGATTGTCTCATTTCAGATGCAAACTTTATCAGTTAATATGTGTACTAGTCAGAGTTCTTCAGAGAAACAGAATGAATAGGATGCATATGTATATAGACATCTCTCTTTCATTTGAGGAATTGGTTCATGTGACTTTGGGCACTGGCAAGTCTAAATTCTGCAGGGTAGGCAAGAAGGCCATAGGCCCAGGAAAAAGTTGCTATTATAGCTCAAGTTTGAAGGCAGTTTGGAAACATGATTGCTTCTTCCTCAGGGAGTCTCAGTCTTTTTTTCTCTTGAAGCTTTTGACTGATTGGGTGAGGCCCACCCACATTATGAAAGGTAATCTGCTTTGCTCATAGTTTACAGATATAAATGTTAAAATCATCTAAAAAATTACCTTCATATCAACATCCATCCTGGTGTTTAAGCAAACATCCTGGCACCATAGCCTAGCCAAAAGGACCCGTAAAATTAACCACCATGCTATGTAAATATCCACAAGTAATTTAATTACCCAAATGTTGTTCATTGTCTGTTGAATGAAAATAATACTAACATTTGCAATATAAGGTTGCTGTGAGGCTTAAACAAGCTGATGCATGCATTTTTCAAAGTGCTGACACATGGAAAGCACTCAAGAGATTTGAGCTGTTATTATTGTAGTGAGATTATAATTTTCTCTTAAATTCGTGTAGTTAATATCATCTAAGAAATATGAAGCATTTTGTAGATTGCCTTAAAAATGTCCTCCACTTATTGTGAGAGAACACTGAAAATTACCATGTATTAAATCGGAAAGAAACAGAGCCCAGGGAGGTCAAAGGTGGTTTGATTTACTTTAGGTCAAACCGCAAGTCAAGCAGAAATAGTTCAGGGTTTTCAGCCTCTGTAAGGTAACTCCCATTAGACTGTCATCATTCATCATGTTCCATTTACTTACAGATGCAGCTGTTTCCCCAGGGTATTTTCCAAGAAACTCACATGTAAATCCTGGTTGTGAAGTGGGGCTCTTTTCACTAAGATGTAAAATGTGAAAGCACTGGAATGTTCAGAAGGTCAAGCATTCTCAAAGTTGAGAGCTATATTTGTTTTTGTGCTTTGATTTAGAGGATACAAGCTAAATGACTTGTCATGATGAGGAATAATGTTGTGGGAGTTTAGAGTGTGAGCTCTGAAGTGAGTACTTAGGTTCAGATCCTGGTTGTGTGACTTTTTAGCACCTATGTCATGTTACCATGATGATGCTAAAGCAGTCGCTAGAATGCAGTAAGTATTAAACAGAATTTACTTATTATTGTCATCTTCATCATGGCCATGAAAACCACCACTATTTAGGTGGTATATTTCATACAGAATGTCTTTTCAAGCCTGGTTTTTACCCAAGTTAGAACAGAATTGGTATTAGGAAGACTCTCTTGTTGGAAATAGCAAAATCCAACCAAATCCAATTTAAAACCAGGTTAAGGCAAAGGGAGATTTCTTAGGGTTTCCTGTCATTAGACACCTAAATACCTTTAGGATTCTCTCTTTTCCTCCTTAATCTCCATTTTTCTCTGTGGACAGGTTTTATTTTCTTAGCTTGACTTGCCCCTTGAGTGATTGGCATGTTCTCTGGCTGCTTTGCTTTCATGTATTTATAGTTTTGTAACCAAATTGGAAAAGGCACCTTGATACTTGCCTCACTTTGAAGAATGCCAGGGAAACACTCTAATTGGCTGGTCCTATACGTGCACATTGGACCACAGCAATGATTGGCCCCACCTGGGTTGTATGACAATTTTTGTAGAACAGTACAGGCACTATTTCCACTAAAGAATTATAGTATAGAATAGAAATTATTAAATGGAAAAGGGCCTTAGAAGTCATCTCTTCAGTGCTGTCTAAAACTCAGATTAACTAGAATTGTTCAATTTGGTTAAATGTCTATATTGTATAGTGACACAGTTCTTACCCCACTTTCTACTCCACCCTAGTTAACGTGACTACTACCTCCATACAAGGATGTGTGGTGGTTTTCCAGAAGGAGATTGTTGAAGTGTTCAGTGTTTTTGGAGGCAGGGCTGCATATGTATAATTTTAAAATACCTCTTTGGATTCCTGATTCACACCTTGATTGGGAACTGGGAAGAAGGTTGGGGTAGAGGTTGAGTACTTCCTCCCTCACTGTTCCCAGAATGAGAAGCACTAAGGTAGATTCTCCTCATAGAATGAATTTAATGCAAACCAACTGGGAAAAGACAAATGAGGTTTAATGAAAAGGATGAATTATGCTTTGTACTCTAAAAATTGTGAATTTGTAGCTTAAATGTATAATTAAAAATTAACATCAAGTATGCTATTTTCAGGTACATTCTGAAGAATCAGCACCAACAAAGCTATAAGCCTTGACAAAGTTTATGAAAGTTGTTTGTAAAGAGTTTTTTTAAGTGATTGTAATGTGTATTTTCTTTAGTAGGTTAAGCATTCCCTTGGAGATATTATTTAAACTTGGAATTTGTCTAGCAAAATAATTTTAAAGAAAGTAATGCTGAGTGAAGCCAAAGATCAAGCTGAAAAGAACTTGAGACTTTAGCATTTTTAGAGGTGAATGAGGAAGAAAGGTCAGGAACCTCATGTTTCAGTGTTTAAAATTGTACTTAATCCATGTTTTTAGTATGGCACTCTAACTTTATGTGTGCCTGATAACTTCAAGTCCAGAGTATTTAAATCAGTGTCTCCAAAGGATAAACCCCTGGGCTTCTACATGATTGGTCGAAGATTATCACCTTGCTGGTAAGATTTAAGAGTGACCTTTTAAAAATAAGAACATTTAGTCAATTTTGCTTTCTACACTATATAGATTCTCTTTCAGAGTTGAGAGTCATTTCTACTTCTTGAGCATTTCTGAGGCTTTGTAATATGCATCTCCTACTTCTAGGGTTTCTCCAGGGCCAGGTTAAATTTTAGATTCATTTGGGTTACAAGATAGTTATCACACATCCATTTACTTACTATCTTCTACAATTTCATATCTTTCCCATTATCTTGCCTCTATAGATATTTGATTTCAAATTAACTTTATTGTCATTTTAATGGTGATTAACTAGAAGTTGTTAACAGCTTTTCATTTAACAATATATTTTGAAAATATTTTCATGTAGTTTAATATGTTTTTAATATATAATAATACTATGTTTAATATTATGTTAAAACACTTTCTAGTGGCTACACAGAATTTTGTAATTAAGACAAACTATAATTTATGTGGGTACTATATTTTTCTTTCACTTAGATTGTTCTCATTTTTCATGATTATGAAAAACAATGTGATGAGTAACCTTGTGACTGTATCTTTGTGCATCTGATTTTGTCCTTGGGATAAAACATGACACTTCAAAGACATGTGGCACATGTGGGAGGAAATGATTCATCTATGAGCTTTGATCCCTCAGGGACAGTCAATCATTCTCTTCTGCCAATTGAAGAATCTGGAAGACAGTTGAGAACCATGGCTCTATAAGATCATCATAAAATCATTTTACAGTTGTTGGTACTTATATTTGAAAATAAACCATTTTAATGGGTGTGAGAATTCAAATATTTTTGGAAAATAAATAATGTTAAAATTTAGAGCGGCAGTCTCAAAATCTTTTTATGCCAAACTCTAGTGTACTTTAGAAAATTAAAGAGCCTTATTACTTAAGGAGGCAGAGGTGGTGGTCATGTTAATAAGGTAGATAAGTTTAAGACACAGGTGTCCTGTAACTTATTTACATTTTATTGGCATGAAATTAAGAAGGTATTTATTCATTCATTTATTTATCATGTAAACAACATTTTTTATTGAGCATTTACTATGTGACATGTACTGTTCTAGGATAGGGATTTTCAAAATTGAATAAAACAGGTCGGGTCCACATTTGCATGAAGTATACTAACTAGTTAATCAGAGAGAAATTGGGAAGTGGAAAGAATTCTAGCAGATACATAGGAATTTGTTACTTATGGGTCAGATTTTAGCAGCATTATGTTATCTCGATGTATCAGTCATTTTCTCAAAGCTACTGTGAGCCAATGACCGGGCTGAGTGCTCCAAATCTTGGGTAACCCTTAAAAACCCACTTCAAAGAAGACTATGAACTAGGTACTATTATAATTTGTTCTTTTAAAAGAGAAAACAGGCTTAGAGCATTTAAGAAAATTTTCTGAGGCCCGTAATTAGCAAGAGGCTTAGACAAGTTCACTCTGATTGATTCCAAGACATGCCTGAACCATTGTCTTGCACTGACCTAAGCCCCAACCCCAGGGTATAAGAAATCAGAAAGGACCCAAACATATGAAAACTAGTGCAATAGTTAGACCTCACCTCTCACACACATTTATTATGCAGGCACCTGAAGCTGCTAGTTAATTGCAGTGATATGTTATGTTGTAGACACAACCTTTTAAATGAGACAAAAAGGGAAGAAGACGAGCTTTTTACTGAATTTCTACTCAGGTAAAGGCATGTTGCTAGTTCTTTAAATAATGTTAAAAGCTAAGAAGGATTATGACTATTTTTCAGATGAGGACATTGAGGCTTAGGGAGAAAATAAAGAGAAAAGTTTTTCTTTTATTTTCTTTTTCTTTCCCCAAATTCCCACATAGTGGCAGAGGTAGGATTTAGCCCCAGATGTGTTTGGCTCCAAATTCATCCTGCTTCCAACATATCAGGATTGGTGATTCAAGAAACACCTGAATATTCAAGGACCTTGGAAATAGCAGAAAAAAAAATCTGAAAGATTAGGTATAATATATGATAGAGTTGCTATTCTTTATTTTGTCAGATAAGGGCAAATGGATGTGTTTCAACCCTTCATTATGCCTCCATAAGCTTTTAAAATTCAGTCCCAGTTGTCATATTCATCAAGAAACTGCGAAAATAGGATTTAGCTCATTTTACTGTTAAGTACACAGCTGGCTCAATTGAGAGAATTTGTCAACGGGTCATTGTGACTTGAAAGTAGGGAGAGAAGACACTTTGAGAGAAGTTCTATTGCAGTACTTAGAAATTTCATTAATGCCTCGGATAGTGGAATGAGCATGTTTATTAAATATCCCATTGACAGCAAGTTGGATGTGTTGGCTAATGCCTTAGAAACAGGATTGAAATTGAAAATGACCTTAACAATTGGAAGAAATGGGAAGATAGAAAAAGGGTAAAATTCAATAGCTAGACAAATTGATGGTGGAAAGAAACATCAATATGTTCCACTGTTTCATTAAATCTATCAAATGAAAGAACATCAGGGCTGCTGGCCTGTGGTGGTATTGCCATTGAGGATGATGACAATGATGATGATTATGATGATGAGAAGTCACATCCTGAGTTTTCTAGGTGATAGCAATAGAAATCAATGGAGGAATAACTGATTTTCATGCCCGTGTGAATGACTAGGTGATCTTAAAAATTATAGACTTGCCTTGAATAGCAACATGTGCCTGAGTCACATTTAACCAAGTCCTTCCAGCTATGGTAAGTTAAATTCTCTATTTTGTCTTTTCTTGAGAAAGCTGTGTTTTTAAAACCAGGTAGTGGGTACTTTAAGACTAGACTTTATGGCAAACTTAAGTTTGGGGGTCCAAAGTTGTAAGCAAGTATCTTTTCTATTGTTGGGTGGCATGCCATGTTAGTATGTGATAATCAAATAACAAATGATAACTCATACAGCACAAAGGAATGCAGTGATGTGAATCAGGGCATTTATGACAAGCTGCATAATAATCTCCATCCATGACTCTCTTTCCCCTCTACCCTACATCCATTTTCATCCACTGAGTTGGCTAGTAGGTTTCTCTTTCTCGCTCTCTTTCTCAAAACTCTGGGCAAGTTTCTAAATTGTAGGCATAATCAGCCTACCCCCATTTATCAAAATATTTACTTGCTTGGATACCAATATATTTCAGAATTCTAGGTGGGATGTATGAAGGCTCATTCTTTTATAAAATTAGAGTGACGTATTAATGTAGCATGAAATGGGATCATCTTGTTCAGTTCTTGCCTTTTGAACTCTTGATGTATTTTGCTATTTTTCATTTGAGGTAGTACATGTTTTTCACTGTAACTCATTTTGGGGAGCATTTCAGGTTTGAAGACTAATGGGTACTTAGAGCGGCCTATGTGTGTTCCAAACACAGATGCCTTTGGGAAATTGCTTGTGGAGAAAAGGGTCATTGTACTTAAAGGCTTTAAAATAGCACAGTATGACAAGTTGAATGGGAACTTTAACCTCCTCAAAGTGTCAAAGTTTCCTGTAAGGCATGAACTGAGGTCCTTTGACGACTTTCTGGTTATCTAATGTCCAAAGGTACATCCCTTCAATTTCAGAAGTACACAAAATCCGTGTTTGTGCTTGAGAGCTGAGGGGGCCCTATGAGGAAAGAAAAAAGAAGGAACTGGAATTTTTTTGTGTTTAAAAGCATAAGTGGTATGGTGATAAGAGCCAAACTGTGAGCACAGAAAATTTTTGCAAGATTAGTATACCACATGTCCTTAACCTAGATTCACCAATTGTTATAATTTTCTATCTCTCCTTCCTCCCTTCCTCCTTTCCTTTCTTCCTTTTAATTCTGCCTGTCTGTCTCCCTCTTTTTCTTCACATGCAACACGCACATATACTACACAATTGCTTGTGTGTGTGCTAAACTATGTTAGAATAAGTTACAGACATCTCAACACTTTATCCGTAATCGCTTCAGCAACAATATCATTAAGAAAAAGACATTCTCCTACAAAACCATAATATAATCATACTCGGGAAATCTGCCAGTAATATAAAACTATTTCTAATACACAATCTGTGTTAAAATTTCTCAAATTGTCTCAATATTATCTTTTATATTTTCCCTCTGACCCAATCCAATCAAGGATCATACATGGTATTTATTATTCATGCCTCTTTCGTTTCCTTTAATTAAAAGCAGTTCCCTAGTGTGTTATTATCTTTCCCGTTTATGACACTTTTGGAGAGACAAGCCTGGTTGTGGGCAGAATGTCTTTCTATTTGAGTGTGTCTAATTGCTTCTTTATGAGTTAATTGTGGTTGAACAATTTTGACTGTAGTACTCCATGGGTGACATTATCTCTTCTGCGACTGACATCAGAAGGCTCACAAGGTGTACTTTCCCTGTTTTTGGTGATATTAATTTTGGCACTTGATAAGGCAGCATCCATCAGATTTTTTCCTTGCAAATATCCTTTTTTAGAGGGGCTCTGGCTTTGAAGTCTGAGATACCTGATTTTGCATCTTAGCTCCACCACTCACTAGTCACATAAAATTGGTCAAATTATTCCATAACTCTTTTTTTAGTTCTTTATCTGTAAAAGGGAGCTACTCACACAACCTTGCAGGCCTGTCATAAAGATTAGGTATTACGATACAGGTATGTACTGAACAAATGGCAGCTTTGTCATCTGGCTGGGAGAGCAGTGGGAATTTTAGAGTCATGCACATCTGAGTTCAAATTCTGGTTCTGGTCTCTTAATGCTGAAGCAAGTTACTTGTTTCTCTCTTTTTTTGACTTCAGTAAAAATTTTAAAAATGCTTTAGATTATTTTTCTTTCGTTTTTTTTTTATTGGGATAAAATACATATAACATAAAGTTAACATTTTAACCATTTTAAGCTGTACAGTTCAGGGCATTCATAATGTTGTGCTACCATCATCACCATCACTAACATCCCTCCAAAACCCATTAAAGAACAACTCCCTATTTTTTTTCCCTCTAGTTCCTGGCCACCACCATTCTACTTTCTGTCTCTATGATTTTGGCTACTCTAAGTACCTCCAAGTATAGAGTGGAATCATGTAATGTTTTTCTTTTCGTGACTTGCTTATTTCTCTTAGCATAATGTCCTCAAGGCTCATTCATATTGTAGCATGTATCAGAATTTTGTTCCTTTTTAAGGCTGAATAATATTTCATTGTAAGCACATATTACATTTTGATTATCAGTTAATCTGTTGATGGACACTTTGGTTACCTCTGCATTTTAGCTGTTAATAATGCTGCTGTGAATATAACTCACTTAAAATTTTAAAGCCTTAGTTTCCTAATTAATATCAGGAAGATAATAATAACATCTATTTCAGAGGTCGTAAAACTTTCTGTAAAGGACTAGAGAGTAAATGTGTTAGGCTTTTCAGGCCATATGGTCTGTGTTGCAACTCCTAAATTCTGCTGTTGTAGTTTGAAAGCAGATATAGATAATATGTAAAAAATTGATCATGATTGTGCTCCAATGATATACTTTATCAATGCTGGAAATTGAATTTCATGTAATTTTCATGTGTCGTGAAATCTTAATTCTTTAATTTTTTTCTCCAAATCATTTAAAAGTATAAAAGCCATTATTAGTTCATGGGCTGTACAAAGGCAGGTGCAGGCAGCAGGCTGGATTTGGTCAACAGGCTGTAGTTTGCCAACTCCTTATCTCCTTCATTGGGTCAGACTGCAATACTATGTCTTATGTATAATGTTTAATGCCTGGCACTGGCATTTAAGAAATTACAAGAATTCTTTGGTAAAATTTTTATTATTTTTATTGTCCTTAAAGCTTGTGGGTGTTTTTTGAAAATTGAAGTGTACAATATTTTGATTTTAGTATGAACTGAAAAACTGGCCAGCAATTCTTTGCATCTGATCCCATCAAGAGGTTGTCTGTTTTTTTTCACCCTTTGAATTTGGGCTTTCCTGGTGACTTCTTTTTAACTAGTAAGATGTGACAGAAAAGATGTTGTACCATTTTCAACTCCAAATAAATGAGGCTTTGCAGCACCCATTCTTGTGCAGAACTTCTTTCTGTGATCATGTGTATATTCTTGAACTACCCAGATGGACAATGAGACACTGTGTGGGCATGGTGCCCTGATGTCCCAGTCATCCCGCCTTTCCCAGCTGAGGTGCTCAGATGTTTGAGTGAGACCAGCTGATAAACGGAGCAGAGAGGAGTTGCTGCAGTTTTGTCCAGCCCAAATGGCTAACCCAGATAATCATAAGAAATTAAATAATTATTGTTTAAACAACTATGTTTTGGGATGGTTTGTTATGCAACAAAAGCTGATTCATGCAAGATGCTAGAATGTATCATAAAGGAAGGTACTGAAGTTTGCAATAAAGTCAGACTCCTGAGCTGAGTCTACTTGGTTTGCTTTGGGGAAGATGTCCTGAAAACCAGAATGGCAGTAAGAGGAAGATGTGAAGTGGGGAAAAAAAAGCCATAAGGACATTAGGAGTAAACAGATGTACTTGTTGAGGCTGAAGCAAGCAACAAAAATAGGCTTTATCACAGGTGTCTGCGAACTCTAAGGGCTAACTTTGTGGGCAACTAGTAAGAAGTATATGGGAGAGTAAAATGAATAGCTTTAAATTTGAGTTAGCCTTTGTCATATATTCCAAGCTGTGAAAGGCATTGATAATGTTGATAGCCGTATTTGACTAGATTTTAAAATTATGAGTACCCTGTGCTTGTGGGCTCTTTTTTTCCCATTACATTGTAATTTTTAAAAACAATAGTGGGGACATATGGAGACTGCAGTGAGGATATTATCGGATCATGAAAGCTGCAGCATCAGATGTGCAGAATGGGACAGGGTCAGTTTTTGGAAGATAAGCAGCCATTGTGGCTTCCCCTAGAGGGAACAGAGTTAAAGATGGTCCAACATCAATAACTTGTGTTTATAAGATACGGCTTCAGGCTGTAAGTTGGTAGGCTGTTATGTCATTTCAAAGTTCTTGGCCATTCCCCTTCAGCTGAAGTAAGGCCAACTCCACATGGCCATCTCAGTCTCAAATATGCCTGCCACCAGCCTGTTTATTTCCATTGTTGAATCTCAGACATCTGTTTCTCTCTAGTTTAATGATGTATTATTTAGATGTTTCCAGATCAACCCACTATTTTTACCTTGAGCTCTTTCCTTGTGAAATAGCAATGAAATATTGAGTTTGTCATCTTTTAGGATCAGATGTAGGGTTGAATTATAGTCTCTACAGTACCAGTGAGTAGTAAGGAATATTGTTATGTATAGAAACTGTTAATAAAATAAATAATTATTGCACACTTATTATCTACTGGGAACCCTTGTATATGTAAGAGATGGAACAGTGAACGTAGACAAATTATCTGACTTCTAGGGATTTACAGTTGAGTTGTTATTCATTCACTTATTAAACATTAAATGACTTAGTAGTAGGTTTCAGTTTACTAACTGGAAGTTCAAAATAGGTGTGAGAGACTTGGAAAAGGGTGTAATACACTAAGTCTCACCAGAGACTGTTTTCTTCATCAAGACAAGAAAGGAATTTTACAACCAAAGCCTCATTCAGAATCAGTCACATTGGCAAAACTGCAGAAATTGTTCTCAAAAGATTTCCTTTTTGTTATTTTTGCCCTCTCTCATCCTCTACAAGTGCCCTGAACACCTCTCCTCCTGCCCCGTCTGAAATGTAGAGAGATAGCCAGTCTAATTCTATCTATAGAGCCATTTTCCTGTGTTCCCCTCAGACTTTATGCAGCAGTATAAATCTCAGATAATGTGTCCAGGTTAGCAGAGTTACTTAAAAGAACAGATAGTCAGTGTGGCACATTTATTAACATCATATATAACAGGGCTGTAACTGTACAGTAACTTTCTACTTAGTCAAAAGGTGGGGAAAAGTGCTGCTAAGGTTTATGGAGCTGGCTCTGGACTGGTGAGCTGAGTTATGTACCTAAATAGTTCCTGTGTATCATAAGCTGGAAGCTAATAAACCATTTTTAAACCATATACTGTCTCTCCATTAAAAGAAATGGATCTATTATTTTCTGTTTTTGGAATGGCATATTAATGACTGTTTCTACTGTAAAAACAAAACAAAAAACCACAACAAACTGAAACACATCATCAACTTCCTGCCTTCTCTCAACAAAAGCTTTTTTGCCTACTACATATGACATGAGACATGTCATTTAGAAAAGAGAAAATGCTTTTCTGGCTGATCAGGAATGGGTAGGATATCAGCACTGAGGAAGTTGTAGATCATATATTGTCATTTCCATTCACAACAGTAAGAGTCCTTGGCCTGTTAGCTCAAGCAATTGGAGTTGTAGGTTTCAATGCGGCAGTTAAGCACTTGTTACAACACAGTATTGTGTGATAATTACCTATTTACAAATCTGCTTCCCTCCCTGGACTGTGAACACTTTGAAGGTATGCAGTGACATATTCATCTTTGTGCCTCCAATGACTCTGAGACCTTTTCATGTTTTTACAAAAGGTTTGTAACTTAACTTAGGTACGCTTTTTATATTCTCTTTCTCACTCTGGTGATGACAAACTACTATGTCTGCCTAATGCACTGAAGAATCCTAATTCTACTGTGGAATATCTTCCCTGTGGTTGGGAAAACATAAATATATATTGACTCAAAGTAAATCTATTTAATTTAAAATATATTTAATTTATTTCCCCAGGGCAATAGCTCTGTTTGTCTAGGTAGTTTTCACCTAGACACTCTTTACAAAGAGAAGGAGCAGGGCTCTTTTCTTTGAGCAGCACCAAAAAAGGGGGGAGCTGATCTTTGTTTCTGTAACAGTAAGTACTACAGAAGGAGCATCCCAAATCTGAAAATGTCCCAAAGTCCAAAACTTTATGAGTGCTGATGTGGCATTCAAAGAAAATATTCACTGGAGCATTTCGAATTTTGGATATTCAAATTTGATATGCTCAACTGGCAAATAGTCCAAAATCTGAAAAAAATCTGAAATCTGAAACACTTCTGGTGCCAAGAATTTCTGATGAGGGAAACTCAACCTGTAGTAATACAAGCATCCCTAATCAGATAGCTGACTTCTGAATACTGCTAGTAAATGACATTCACTGCCCCTGTGAGCTCTAAGCTCTTGGAAACACAGACCTGTTCTCAAGTCCTCCCCTTTCTGCTGGTTACAGGTTTTTGAAAACTTGTTTCACACACTGCACTCAGTTGCCCCAGTGAGAACCATGTCATCAATTACTGATTTATGAAATAGCAAAACATACAATGTTCTAAAACAGGGAGAATTTATTCATATCAAAGATAAATTCTTGGCAATGTAGAAGTATTGACAAGAAATGTAATAATATTTCTAAGACACTCCTTTAATTACCGTCTATAGCATATTTACAATGTTGCTTAATTTAACACTAAGTTTACATATAATTATCTTTAACTTATCAAATATCTTTTAATATATTTTACAGCATAATCCTAAAATAATGGCTGATATGGTTTGGTTGTGTCCCCACCCAAATTTCACTTCAAGTTGTAATAATCCCTACATGTCAAGGGCAGGGCCAGGTGGAGATAATTGAATCACAGGGGTGGTTCCCCTATACTGTTCTTGTAATAGTGAATAAGTCTCATGAAATCTGAGGGTCTTATAAAGGGGAGTTTCCCTGCACACACTCTTTTGCCTGCCACCATAGAAGATGTGTCTTTGCTTCTCCTTTGCCTTCTACCATGGTTGTGAGGCCTCCCCAGCTATGTGGAACTGTAAGTCCATTAAACCCCTTCCCTGTATGAATTACCCAGTTTCAGGTATGTATTTACTAGCAGCATGAGAACAGACAAATACAAGGGCTATTTTCCCAAATAGTGAAAAAGTAAAACCATAACTCAGAATCTACCCACTGATCCATTTACATGGCCTGGGACCTCTTCATCACTCAGCAAATGCCTTCTTTACTTTTCGGCTAGAACTTGTATACATTTCTAAGATAATCTATAATGTGTGATGTCCTGCCCCAAAAGTGATGAAAATGTGACCAATGCTTCCGTTAAAATACACTAAAGCGGGTAACAGTTTTGGAAATGGTTCTTAAAGTACTGGAAGAAAGATAGAGAGTGAGTATGCAAATGTAAGACAGAGCAACAGCCAGGGAGAGCATCTGTTTTCATCATCATCTTAGGGAGTTACTGGGAGAATGGGTTTTAAGGTTAGACTTTGCTAGAGAAAAAAAAAATTAGTAGTTTTACTCAGAATGCTTTTATGCTGAAATTCTTTTCACTTGACACTCTTTTGCCTTATGCCTTGTTTTTTTTTTTTTTTTTCCTTTTCCCTTTTTAGATCTGTGAGCAGGTGGCAAGCAGCTGATAGGTAGGCGTGCTACTTTCCAGGAACATGACAAAGGCACACAGTAAGGTTTTCATGTTCAAGAATTACGGTGGCATTCTCTATACTCATTACAGAAAGGAGGTTCCCATGATACTGATTCATTAGAAGCCTAATTTGAAAATCCTCTTTTAGGGAATGCTGAGAATTTTTGTTAATTGGTGTTATTATAAAGTGGTTCATGTTTTGAGGAGGATGTTATGCTTTATAAAGTCTCAAGTCCTTTTTAGCTTGGACTTAGAGATCAACTTAGCATTGGATGGTAGAGGACAGTTCAGCCTGCAAACAAGTATCTGGGTCATTCCCCCTTATTAACCACCAAATGTAGCCAGAGCTGATGCATTAGGAGGTTAGAAAAACCTCTTATTTTTTGGTTAGAGAAGTCAAGAATCAAGAGAAACAGCAGACATGAGAGGAAGATATGAAAGGGAGAGATACTAACCAGAGTTGGTTTAAGGAGCTTCCTCTGAAACCAGGGAAAAGATAGGTTCTTTGAGAAGGGAAGGGGTGAGAAATTATTCTTGCCTTCCTGTAGTACCCCAGGGCAATAACTGTGTTCATCAAGTAAGCTCTGTGGCACAGCTAGAGGGGATGGCATTATGGCTCCCACCTCCCTGGCTTTGACAATGACTTCTGTGTTGAAGTTTGAAGCAAGAGCACAGATATTACCCACTATCAAGGAACTAAGCTAGCATGGGCACATGAGTACATAGCCAGTGGCTGCTATCAGTTGAAGACCACAAGGACTTCTCCACAGAGTCTGTACAATACAAGGACCTCCAGATTCTTTTTTTTTTAATATGTTTATATATTTTATTTTTTTATTTTATTGCATTTTAGGTTTTAATTCATCCTTTCTCCCTCAATTGAAATAGAATGTTTCTCTAGTAAAGCAAATACAATTAATTTAAGATAAATAAGGACATAGAACAATTTTCCCTGTAGTATTTGTGAAGTAAAATTCATGTTTACTACAAATACCTTTGTGAAGTGTTCAATATAATGCCTAAGAGATGAGTAATCAACAGATTATTTTTGATTAATAAATAGGTCCTAGGGAGCTCAATTCCTTTGTCAAATTAAGACAAAGATACTATTTTATAAAGTGGTTATCAGAATTCAAAGATTAGAAATGCCTGTAAATGTGACTATTACAATGTTGACATATGCAAGTTACTCAATAAACTGGAGCTACTCAACATATTTATGCATATAAATTTTATTATATTTTTAGTTTATGGTCAATACATAAAGATCTGGAAGAAAACCTGACAAACAAACTGAACAAACTGTGTCCTGCAGCTCACTTTGTGTAATATAGTAATTGTCAATATAAAACTTCAATGAATGAGGTAATGCAAAGTTTCTTCTTCCATGGAATGATTCAGACGTGTTGTCTTTACCAGTTGTCTGTGTTTTCTCTTAGTTAGGGCTTTTTGTTTTATTTTTGGAGAAATAGGACCTTGTCCCTTTGTTTTTTCCTAATGACCCTCATGAATATGCCCTAAGTCTTATAATAGTGCCTCCCCAAAACACTAAGTCATTTTATTTTTTAGTCCGAAGCTTGGGTCTCTGTTTTTGTAGGTGGGGTTGACCAAATTCGTATTTGGGTCCTGCTAAGGTAAGAAGCCAAAATGTTGATCCTGTGTGTGTCTGCAAAGAATGACTGGACCTGGAGCATTCAGAAGAGATACTGGATACAGTATTAATTCTTTCAAAAAAAATTCTTAGCCTGGCATGGGACACGCCTAGACTATCGATGCTGCTGGTTCCTTGTTCCTGTAACATGTTTTTGGTACAATAGGATGCTGGAGCTGTTTAGAATATGTGTGAGAGACTATGTTATAAATGGCATAGTGAAGTGAAGCCCATTTTAACGTAGAAATTTCAGTCAAGAATTTTATTGAAGATCAGTAGGGGAAATCCTGAAATCTGCTCAGATAACTCATCCAAATAGATAATAAGTCTTTAAACATATTTTAAATAAACTTGGAATTTGTGAACACATTTTGGTAAAAAGAGATTCAAGCAATATAGATAAATGAAAGTTATTTTTGAACAACATCAGGAAACTCAGTCTCCTTTCCCAAGACAGCTATTGTTATCATTTTTGTTATACACCTTTAGGATATTCTGCTCCTGTGTGTGTATGTTTGTATATGTGTGTATGTGCCTATAGAAAGATATAATTTAATTTTTATGTCATATATGTCATGTTTTATCACTTTATTTTACAAAGATGTCATATTTTATCACTTTATGTTACAAATCATAATTTCATTTAATACATGTAAAATTTCCATACTCCACACTCTATATATTCTATAGTTTAAGTACACTACCATATGTTTTCTATAGTACATTTATTCTATAGTTTAATTACCTCTATTGGTGAATATTTATGAGCATTCAGAAACAGCTCTGTGTAGCTCTGAACAATGAGAACACATGGACACAGGGAGGGGAGCACTACATGCTGGGGTCCATTGGGGGGAAATGGGGGAGGGACGGGGAGGTGTGGAGGTGGGAAGAGGTAGCATGGGGAGAAATGACAGATACAGGTGAGGGGAAGGAAGGCAGCAAACCACACTGCCATGTGTGTACCTATGCAACAATCTTGCATGTTCTTCACATGTACCCCCAAACCTAAAATGCAATAAAAAATAAATTAATTAAAAAAAAAAAAGAATAGAGCCAGCACAAGGCACAAGGGCTTGTGCACATAATCCCAGCCCTTTGGGAGGTCAAGGCAGAAGAATCACTTGAGTGCAGGATTTCAAGATCAATGTGGGCAATTTAGTGAGACCTTGTCTCTACAAAAAAAATTTAAAAGTAGCTGAGCATGGTGTCACATGCCTGTAGTTCCAAGTACTTAATGATTTGAGCCTTGGAATTTGAGGCTGTAGTAAGTCATAATTGTGCGGTTCCACTCTAGGCTGGACAACAGAGCGAGATTGTATCTCAAAAATAAAATAAAATAAAATAAAATAAAATAAAATAAAATAAAATAGAAAAGAACAGAGCCAGCTCCATCACTTACTGGCTGAGTTACTTTGGGCAAATTACTTACCATGGCTCATTAGTTTCTTGATGTAAAAAAATGAGCCATTTTTGTATTGAAGTTAATAAATTGTTTAGAATTGTACAAGTCACCCAGGTTTTATACTAGTAATTGCTGTTTTCAATGCTCCAATTACCGTCTTAGCGTGTATTTCCTTTTACAGCTATCTGGGTTTTTTTTTTGTTTCTTTTATTCCTCCTTCATTCTCTCTGTTCTTCCCTTCGTCCCTCCTTTCTTTCATAGAAACCAGAAGTGGAATAATTGGTATGTTTATTTAATTTTTAAATAAATATTGCCAAAATGTACTCCAACAAATGCTGAGCCAAATCTGTAATTTCAACAGCAAAGAAGAAGGCAAACCCTTCCTTATCTATTCTCTGGCAGTTGTTATTATCAACCTGTATATTTTTTGCCAATCTTTTTTGATTAAAAATGATCCACCGTTATAGTTTTTATTTCCATTTCCCTGAGTACTAATGGGATTCTTTGTCTTTTCAATATATTTATTTGCTATTTTCAGTTCTCCTTATTTGTAGAATTTGCACATCCTTTTCTCCTATGTTCATCTTTTGTTTATTGATTTTTGAAGCTATTTACATATTCTGGATGTTAATCCTTGGCTTGCTATAAATACTGTAAATATTTCCTCATTTATCACTTATCATTTAATTCTGTTTATAATCTTTTGTGTTTAGAGATTTTAAATGTTGAGAATCAAGTTTATTAATAATTCTTTTTCTGGCATTCTGTTTTGTCTGCTGTTCAAAATAACTCATCCTACCTTATGGTTTTGTGAGTGGGCGAGTGTGTGTGTGTATATTTGTGTGCATGTGTGTGTATACACACATATAAATATAAATAAAGAGTTGCATAAATACATGTATATGCATTTTCTATATTTAATTCTAATAGTTTCATACTTCATTTCAGGGTTCACTAAACAGATTTTGCTATGGTGTGTTATGATGCAACATACTTGTAAAGGCAATGCAACCATGCAACTAGCTACTTATTATGCTCAAGTGTAATACAAGCTCTGAGTACCTACTTGGGTTTACTCCAGGCTGATGTCACAGGCCTATATTTAATGTTCTACTTGTTACAGGCATTTGAATATGAAACTTTTTAAGTTTAGTTATTAATCTACCTCTAATGTATTTGTTTTTTGAGGTAAACTATATTCCCCAATACTATCTTATTGAATATACATATTTTTTAATATTTGGAAATTCAAGCTTAAGAATTTCTCACTGTATCTGCTCTTTATCTTTTTGCTTTGGTCTCAGCACATATTTAAATAATTGAAATAGTTGACATTTCTCTTTAAAGCTCCTCATAGTTGCAGAAATATGGAGTGGTAGTAGATTAGTTATATTGGAACTATCTAGAGGAGAATATCTTCAAGACATAAAATGTTAAATTTAGACATACTTCAGAAACAATTTTTCGAAAGTTCAAACCCAGTAATTTCGGGTTTTACTCAGAAAATCAGACCTAATCAGAAGATTAGATCTCTACTCTTCTGCTTTCCAATCCACTGTATTTCTTTCCATGTTGCTCATTTGGAGCTGGTTGATGTTGTTAAGTAGTAGTCTTATAATTTCTGGCCACTTTAGAAACTTGTGTATTCCAGCTCTAGAGAAACAAGAAAGTATGTGAAAAGATACCATGGTAATATCAGACTGACTTATGGAAATATGAGAAAAGAGAGCAAGAGATATGTCTTCTTAAATGTTTAAAACTTCTGTGATCTCTAAAGGAATCCTGCAATCTAGATACTCTAATATTCCCAAATCCATTTGCCATGCATCTTTTAGAGGAAAATAGTACAATGATTAAGAGGATAGAACTTGGGTTGGAATTCTCACGGCTATGGATTATGCAATATCAAATAATTTGCATACCTTCTCTGTCTTGGTTTTCTCCTATCTAAATTGGGGATAATAATAATAATTATATCATTCATAAAGATTAAATAAGTTACTCTCTGTGAAACATTTACAATTCTGCCTATGTAATGCATGGTAAACCATGATGTATCAATATCAACTATTTATCATTTTTGTATACTACTTGACATATAGTGTATTAGTCCATTCTCACGCTGCTAATAAAGACATATCCAAGAATGAATAATTTATAAAGGAAAGAGATTTAATTGACTCACAGTTCAGTGTGACTAGGGAGGCCTCGGGAAACTTACAATCATGGTGGAAGGGGAAGTAAACACATCCTTCTTCATATGGTGGCAGGAAAAAGAAATGCAGAGCGAAGCAGGGTAAAGCCCCTTATAAAACCAACAGTTAATGGAAGTAGGGTCTTGAATTTAGTTCGTGTGTGTGTGTGTGTGTGTGTGTGTGTGTGTGTGTGTGATGGAGTCTCACTCTGTCACCCAGGCTGGAGTGCAATGGTGTGATCTTGGCTATCTGTAATCTCTGCCTCCTGAGTTCAAGCAATTCCGTCTCAGCTTCCTGAGTATCTGGACTACAGGCATGTGCCACCACATCCAGCTGATTTTTGTATTTTTAGTAGAGATAGGGTTTCACCATGTTGGTCAGGCTGGTCTCGACCTCCTGACCTCATGATCCACCCTCCTTGACCTCCCAAAGTGCTGGAAATACAGGCATGAGCCTCTGCACCTGGCCCACTCAGTCATTTTAAAATTAATTTAAATCATGTAGCATATCAGTAGTTAATTATTGTTTATTGTTGAGTAGTATTTAATTTTATAAATATATGACAATTTGTTTATCCTCTTCTTGATGGCTATTTGGGCTGATGCCAGTTTGAACTCCTATGAATAGAGTTGCTATTTTCTTGTACAAGATATTTTGTGGATATACTTAGAAGTGTAACTGCTGGGTAACAGGTAGCTGTGTTTTTGTAAAAATAAACTGTGGAACTGTTTTCCAATGTGGTTGTGTAACTATATGCTTCCACCAACAACATATGAGAGTTCCAGTTGCTCTAAATCCTTGTCAACATTTGGTATTGTCAGTCTTCCCAATTTTAGCTTTTCAGTGGGTGTTAAGATGGTATCTGTCTCATTATGGTTTAAATTTTAAGTTCCCTGATGACTCATAATGTTCAACATCATTTCATATATTATTAGTGTTTGTGTAATTTTCATTTGTTAGTGATCATTCAAGTCTCTTTCTTTTTAAAAAAAATTGGGTTCCCTGTCTCATTGTTACTGAGTTGTTAGAGTTATATGTATTTTGCTTACGGGAGTTGCCCCCAGCTACTTTCATGGCAGACATGTTGGTGATTAGAGATATATCACAGCGTAACATGGATGGAGATGTGTTGCAGCTAGTAAGGGAAGAAAAATAACCATGCTTTGAAAGAGTTGTAAGAATTAGCTTGTGTGTACTGGCAGAAGCCAGGAGGATATCCTTAGTATTAGATATTTAGATATTTAGGATGTTTGACTAAAGAAGCCAGAGCGTGAGACTGAATACATTAAATTTGTTGACTCAGGGCACGCTCTCAAGACATAGACTTCAACACTTGTACAAGGACCTCAAGGAATGAATGGGCAAACTCACTGCTAGGTGACGGTCTGGAGCCTGAAAAAAAGAAATTGCTAATGACCAGTGAAGTGAAAATATCTGATTTGTCCTAGAAAAATGAGAGGAAAAAATAAAGGGGCTGCCCTCAGCTGCAACTGATACATAAAGTGAGATAAGAAGTAATACCAGAAAAGTATTATGGTCTGAGGAAGGGCCCGAGGATCCCCATTCAAGACCATTAGGAGTGCATTAGTGTGAAGTGCCCAAGACTAAGTTCAATGGCAGCTCTCCTCTGCAGAGGTGAGGGGATAAATGCATTCAATGAAGATTTTAGAGTTTCAGGAGGTGATAGAATATCTCTTCCAGTTTAAAGGATAATTGTTATGCTTTGTATTCCCTGCCACAAAGAGGCCTTTTTGAGTTATGAAGGTAATATATTCCACACCTATGAATGCAGCTCTAGCCCTTATAGTGCTGTGGGTAACATGGAGGATTTCAAGCTTTTTTTTTTTTTTTTTGGAGATGGAGTCTTGTTCTTTCACCCAGGCTGGAGTGCAGTGGTGCAATCTCAACTCACTGCAACCTCTGCCTCCTGGGTTCAAGCAATTTTCCTGCCTTAGCTTCCTGAGTAGCTGGAACTACAGGTATGTACCACCACACCCAGCTAATTTTTGTACTTTTATTAGAGATGGGGTTTGGCCATGTTGGGCAGGATGGTCTCAAACTCCTGACCTCAGGTGATCCATCTGTCTCAGCCTCCCAAAGTGCTTGGGTTAACAGGCATGAACCACCACGCCCTGCTGGTTTCAAGCTTTGAATAGTTCCCAGAGCGAGAAAGAACTCCACCACAGGCCCAGGCTGCAGTGCAAGCAGCCATACTACTTGGGTTATTTGATCCAGCAGACCCCATGGTCTTGGGGGTGTTAGTGGTAATAAAAGATGCAGTGTGTAATGCATGGCAAGACCCTGTGAGAGAGACACAATACAGAGAGGCCTCTGACAGAGTGTCGGAAATGTGATGTCATTCCCAACATAGAATGATATGCCTTTTGAAGAACAGCTTCCTGAGAGACAAGTAACACTTGGCCTTGGGGCACTAAGTGTCCCATGTGTGGAATTAAGTTTGGTTCTGTTGGACATGCCAGGCCGTAATTCAGAAAGGCTTAGCCACATTCACTCCTAAGATGGAAATGGCAAATCCAGTATTGAGGCTGAGCAGGCCCAAAAGACATGTGCAATTTGTACTAACGCATGTATTCATGTACTAATAGGAAACTAATGTGCCATTGTTTCCTCACACATATGATTAGATGGAGGGGTCTCATGATTCCAGTTGAAGAAAGAAAAAAATACCTTGAGTTTGTTATATCGATGGGACGGCTCAGGATTTGGGTACAAGCTGAAAACAGGTGTTAATTGCATTATAGCCACATTCAGGGATAAGAATTTGATGAGAATCTCCACACGGACCTGTGGGTCTCTTTTATTCAGCTTCATGCTTTCTGGATTTATTTCCTCACAAATTACAGGTGTTGAATCTTACCCAAACGTCCTCCTATCAATGAAAAGCCCGTGCTCCACTTTGATTTTACTCCCGTGTACTCTGATTCTGAAACTCTTCCTAAAACAACGAGGAGAAATATGGTTTACTTCTTGGGTTTCCTTTCTCTGAATGATTACAGTACTTGTCTGCCTGTTGTTCAGCTCCTGAAAGCAGTCAGCTCTATAGTTTTTTCAGTTTGATAGCTATTATGGTGGAAAGGCAAGTCCCCAAATGGTCATTCCATTATCTCAGGAATATAAGCTCCTCTCTCCTCTGTTTTAAGCTGAGTTAATATAGGCACACAGATGAAGAGTTCAGAAACAGTTAATGGCAGTAGGATCTTGGCTATAGTTCCAATTCACAATGAGTTGTTATAGCTGTACATCCAGGAGGGCAAATTATTATATCTTTAATTTGACATAACAATTCTGTGTGATTACGAACACTGTTTAGTCTTGTGGGGCAGGTCTGGACTCAGTGAAAAAGTATGGCATAATTAGATTTTGACATCTGCAGGGCCATAGGAGGGGAGTATCATGGTCCACATGGTTTATATTCTGGACCCTTTTTAAAAACCAATGTTTTTAAGTAACCAGCAGAAAAGTGATTTGTTAGAGCTGAAAAGTCCTGACTTCAGCAAATGGTTTGGGATTCCCCTTGTGGGTTTCATCTCTGATTTTTTTTTTTTTTTTTTTTTTTTTTTTGTTTTGAGCAGACAAATGGACGCTTCCCAGATGGAGATGGTTTGAGTTGAGGAGGCAGAGCGTGGGCAGGTGTGGGTCTCTTTACTATTCCTGGCAGGTTTTGCTTATCTTTTGTCCCCCACACTCCCAAGTCCTCCTTCTTGGCATTTAATACTGGTTCTGAAGTAAGACAACATGGGAGTTCTTACGTTAGACTGTATGCCTGACAAATGCCTGTAATTTCCTGTGGATCTATTTTACTGAGGGCTTCTGTCCCTGAAAAAGAAAACTGAAGATCCAAACAGCTCAATTAGCAATTGTTTTGAGCATTCATTTTTGGACCAAAAGATGTTTGGCTAATTTTACAGTTGGCTTTAGCTGGAGTCATTACTGAATGTCTCCTGCATAAATTATGGCATATTCAAAATGTAAAAATTCTCATTTCAGCAGCAGCAACTCAAGTGGAAAACTGAAAATCCCCAAACAGAAAATTAGCAAATACTTGTTCTCTCATAGCTCAAACATGTGGTGTTCTTTTCTACCCCTGGACAAAATGATCCTGGCCTCCTAACCAGTGCATGAAACTGTTTTACAACATCTCGGGGGAAAGACACTCGTTGCTACCAATGAGCGGATTATTTAATCATGAAAGACAAGCTTTAAATAAGAGAGATAGAAATGTCTTCAGGAATAATCACTGGGGACATCAGGGCTTAGAGAGCTCTTTGCATAACTCAGCCTCATCCCTCATCCATATCAGGGATGTTGGAATGAGTATCAGAGGGGGCGTAGGTAAATGCAGCTTGGTCGAGGCTCAACATAAGAGAGCAGCTTTCCCATCTCAGCATCGTATTTTGTTGAGTAAGTTGATGTTACTAATGTTGAACTAAAGATATGAACCAGAAAAAAATTTCTAAATACGAATCATTTTTGTTTTTTCTTCTTTTTACTACTTGATTTTTTTTTGCATAGCAGATATTATTTAAATACGATATTAACTCCTTTTGCCTTTTTTTTTTTTTTTAGTAAATGAGAAAACACCTTATAACACTCACCTCCCCTCACTACTGTTGTCCCGTGGGTAGAATTAATGCTTTATGTAGAGAGAAAGAAGTGAGTTAATGCTTGTCTTTGAATTTAAAAACTGATTTTTAGAGCCCAGGGCGGAGACAATACATATTTGAAAGTCAAGTGTGTGTGTATATATTGCTAGAACCTACTTTTTGATTTTGTTGATATTTCATTTTGCTTTTGTTTATCAAGCATCAAAAGCCAAAGTTTATGCCCTAAGTAGCAGATTGGGAGCTAATTGATAAGAAGACTGCTTTATCTCTAGAAGGTCGGTAAGGGCTGGAACTGGGAGAAGGGCATCCAGAATAAATGTGATCATAGCTAAGCTTGAGGGAGTCCCTGTGTCCTCCCCACTGCCAGCATCTTTAGTTGCGGGGAAGGGATTGACAGTTTTGGGAGAGAATTCATAGACAGAGAGAAGCTGCACTCAAGTTTTAGGGGAAGCCTAAGAAAATGAAAAAGAATCTAGACTTTGTCTACTCTCAGATATCAGGTGCAGCCATTTGTGGAAAGGGTAATGTGCTATGTGTAGGGATGAGAGGGACTGAGGAAGCACCCTGAACCTTTCTCGTGAACCAGCGTGGAATGAAGGAGCATCCGAATGTTTCCATGGGACAGGGGTGAGAAAGCAGCCAAGAGAGGGCTAGCGGAATTAAGGAGCCTCAGTGGGAAAGAATCAGAGTGATCACTAGCAGGGACCTGATAACTGAGGTCCTGGCAGGACTGTGAACATCAGCACCTGCTGCAGCAGGAATGGGAGAAGACCACGGAGGTCAAAGGATGGCCATGGGCATACTACTCACTCTATCACCGCCGGATGCTCCACAAGCCCCTTCTCCAACCCAGCCCTTGCAGGGCTAAAAACCCTTTACGTCCTCATCTCACACCTAATTTGACAGCATTTTCCCAGAATAAACTGAGCGAAGCTGGAAATCCCTGGATAAAATTGCTGTTTCTAGGTAGATAAATAGATGTTTAAGACAGAAACTAAGTTCAGTGGTAAGAAAAATATATACAAAACTGGATTTTTAATATTTACAATTGTGACCTTTGAGATTCACAATCATTAAAATTGGGTTTACTATTCATATGAATATTCTTATTCATAGCTGAAGTTGCCACATCCCTCTAAAAGCCTTCCCCTGGTCACTCTTTGCCCCCAGGTAGCAGTGAAATATCTTCCTCTCACTGAGTTCTTCCAAGATCAATTTATTCCTTTAATGGTGCTTAAGACTTGTCACCATTTACTGCAGACACATGTCGTAAATAATAGATCATTTATATATTATACAACATCATTCTTAGAGAGGTTAAGTTATTGATAAATGATGAACCCCAAGTTACACTATCACATTTTCTTGGTTTCTAATGTTCTACTTTGGTTATTCTCTTTTAGCAGTTCTCAATTCTGGCATTATCTTAGAATCACCCTGTATTCTCTTAGGAAATACTAAATGCACTGGCCAATCGGGAATCAGGAGCCTAGGAATAAATTCTTTTCTCCCTCTCTGCCTCCTTTCCTTCCTTCTTCAATGCTCAATGTCCCTCTCACTCTTTTTCTCTACTTTGCAGCCAGGGACCGAGAACAATCTTCTTAGACCATACTGCCTCCGACTTTTCCCTCTTTGTTTCTGTGACTGACATGCAGGCTAAAGCCTACGTTGTCAGACTTTGTAGATGAACTAGAAACAAGAGAGTTTATAATCCGGAAAACAAGCCAGCAAATAATCCAATATCGGGTCCCATTTGATGGAGGAGCATCTGGATAATTGATTTTCAACTCTTTTGTTCCCTTATTATTTGAGGTCACTAAAGGCAGAGGGAGAACAATAATTTTGCATAATGAATACAAATATTGGTTGAGGGAATAATTAGGCTGCAGTCTCTTCATGATGTCACCCTGGAGGCCTCAAGGAAGGGGCTTACTATTTGTCGATATTGACCCTAGTAGATGCACTGGAGGACTCTATGCCCCCAACATCCTTTCTGGCAGTTAATAACTAATCATAACAGCCATTGCCATTGCTGGGATTTTTTTTTTTCCTGCTGACTGCCATTTTTAGTGAAAGGGTCAAGAACTATATTGCTGGAAAGGGATATCAACAAAGCATATTGTTTAGCTCTGAATAGATAGAAAGAGAGTACTGGACTAGCTGGATCTCTCTGCCCATTGAACCTTTTGTACCAGAAATAGGTCCTGTTTTTAACTTCCAGAGTTGATATCCAGATGCATGTAGGGGCAGTGAGGGTGAGATTAGGTGCAGAGATGTAGAACTCTGAATCTTGGAAATAAACACAAAACCCATTTGTTAGCACTTTGCTAACAGTCTCTTTTCTGGACCTTGGAGTCTGGGTTTGCTTTTCGAGGAGTTGTGGGTCAGAATGTTACTTGATTTTAGGTGGAACCCTGTCTGCCTTACGTATTAATTGTGGACCTTGGAGCAATCATTACCCACCTGTAAATCTCAGTCGCCTCAGTTGTTGAGTTGGGGTGATAAAAATGGCCCTCTGCCTGTTTTCACCAAGGTGACTGGCTGTCTGTGCCTTCATTGCCATTGGAGCAAAGTCTTATGCCCTGGGACCGGGTGAGAGCCTAGCTGCTCTCAGGTGCATGGTGTCAATTTCATTTTAATGTAGGTCTCAGCTTGTGCTGCCATGTTTCATATTCTTTCATACAAAAGTAGAGTTGTTTGTTAAAACCACCTGTATTTTGTGAAAAAAGGATCTCAAACTCATTGGGGATTGTGGTGTCATTTGTACCAACTTGCTCAATCTTTAAATAATGGCAAATTGATGGCTATTGATGCTGCCACTGGCATCAAATATTTGTTGATATTTTATTGGGGGAAAGCTGGAGTTCCCAGGGTGTATAGTATATAATTATGAATGGATAGTACATATGTTATCAGTCTGATGCTGGATGTTTTTTTCCAACTATAAACACACTGCAAAATATAGCTTTACTTTAATGTAAGTGAATAGTCCATTCTTTTTTTCTATTTAATTTGTTTCTATTTATTTTAATATAATAAAATTAATCATTTTTATTGTTTTTTTTCAAGGAAATTCTTTTTTTTTTTTACTTTAAGTTCTGGGATACATGTGCAGCATATGCAGGTTTGTTACACACGTATACATGTGCCACGGTGGTTTGCTGCACCTATTAACCCGTCATCTAGGTATTTGTCCTAATGCTGCATTAGGTATTTGTCCTGATGCTGTCCCTTCCCTTGCCCCCACCCCCACCCTTCAACATGCTCCCGAGTGATGTTCTTCTCCTTGTGTCCATGTGTTCTCATTATTCAGCTCCCACTTAAGTGAGAACGTGCAGTGTTTGGTTTTCTGTTCCTGTGTTAGTTTGCTGAGAATGATGGTTTCCAACTTCATCCACATCCCTGCAAAAGGAAATAAACACATTCTTTTTTAATAGCTGTGTAGTATTCCATAGTGTATATGTGCTACATTTTCTTTATCCAGTCTATCGTTGATGGACATTTGGGTTGGTTCCAAGTCTTTGCTATTGTAAGTAGTGCTGCAATAAACATACATATGCATGTGTCTTTATGGTAGAATAATTTATAATCCTTTGGGTATATACTCAGTAATGGGATTGCTGGGTCAAAAGGTATTTCTGGTTCTAGATCCTTGAGGAATCGCCACACTGTCTTCCACAATGGTTGAACTAATTTACATTCCCACCAACAGCGTAAAAGCCTTCCTATTTCTCCACATCCTCTCCAGCATCAATGATTTCCTGACTTTTTAATGATTGCTATTCTAACTGGCATGAGATGGTATCTCATTGTGGTTTTGATTTACATCTCTCTAATGACCAGTGATGATGAGCTTTTTTTCTTTTTTAAAAATATTTTATTGCATTTTAGGTTTTGGGGTACATGTGATGGACATGTAGGATTGTAGCATAGGTACATACATGGCAATGTGGTTTGCTGCCTTCCTCCCCATCACCTATATCTGGCATTTCTCCCCATGTTATTCCTCCCCAACTCCCCACCCACTGCTGTCCCTCCCCTAGTCCCCCCTACAGACCTCAGTGTGTGATGCTCCCCTCCCTGTGTCCATGTGTTCTCATTGTTCCACACCTGCCTATGAGTGAGAACATGTGGTGTTTGATTTTCTGTTCTTGTGTCAGTTTGCTGAGAATGATGGTTTCCAGGTTCATCCATGTCCCTACAAAGGATACAAACTCATCATTTTTTATGGCTGTATAGTATTCCATGGTGTATATGTGCCACATTCTATTTTTTTTTTTGTCCTCAAGAAAATCCTTCACAAGCAATTGTGTGAATAACAACATGGCTTGAAAATGTACAAGGTAGAAGACAATGTACTTAAATCAGTCAGCACATAGTGGGATGCTTAGTAAGTGGTAGGTATAATGATGTTGATTAAGCACAAGCATTTATTCAATTTCAGCTCTGTGTGCCTGGGACCATGTTAAGTGCTGAGAATACATGGTCGAATATAGTCCCTAACCCAGTTTGTTCAGGGCCTAGCTTTCTTCATTATATAACTTTTTGGTTATATGCCTGCTGATAGGGAAAACCTCTTCATTGTTTACAGCAGAATAAGGTGGTAGGCAGCCTGGCCTGAGGTTGACTTAGATTTTGTCAATCTTATCCACCCTCCTGTCAGAGAGTACCCATACCTCATACTACTTGCTGTGCTTCTCAGCTATAACACAGTATGGTGTCACTTAAAACTTAGGCTCCAAAATTACCTCTTTTATCTTAAAATTTCCCAATATTTATTCCTATATTGACATCAATAGAAAAATCATACTATTTAGCAAATTAATTTTAAAGATGTTACTAAATGTCAGAAGGGGGAGATTGCCCAATTTCTATATTCATTCCTGCCCTCATTATATTATTCAACAATAATTTATTGATCATCACAGATAGTAGTGACATAAGATAAGAAAGTCGTAGTAATCCCTGGCTTCAAAGAATTTATATTTAAAAGCTTTGAAATTTTTTGTATTTTTTTGTGCTGTTGAAATAAGAGAACAACAAAATTAAATAAATATTTCCTGTTTTATTACTTTGTTCTCTCTTCAAGCTAATTCATCTCTGGACATTCCAAACATGATAATTTTATGAAAAAATGAAATTATATATTTTTGTATGTATAACCTAACAAAATAACTTCAAATCTATAAAGGTATAAAATTAGTATTGTATACATTTAAATTTACTCAAAATATTCTTGTAAAAGATATCTTTCTTTTCCATGCCTTTTAAATCTCTAGAAATTTTTTAATCTTAATGTATGACCTACTCAGCTATACATGCAATTCAAAATTATCCATGTTAACTGAAAAGACAAAAATTTCAGATACAAAGGGGAAGTTATATTTAAGTACTCAGATGAGAGAATGATAGAAGTAGAAGAAACTTTGAAGGAAATATTATGGTGAAGAGCGTGGAATTTGAAGTCACACTCTAGGATCAAATCCTGCTAAATCACTAAATCGTTATGTGATCTTAAGCAATTCACTTGACCTCTTTGAACTTCAAACTTTTGAAATGAGATTATAATACCTAACTCAGAGGATTGTCATCAGTATTAAAGGTGAGAATATAAGACATTTACTACAATGCTAAGCACATGGGAAGTGCCTGATAAATGTTCACAGTCTCATTTCATGGATGAAGATACTGAGACTAAGAGAGGATATTTACATGTCTGAGATCACATGGAAAGCTCATAACCCAAGTCCAATACTCCTTCCAGTCTATACCGACACAAACCGAGGTAATTTCACCATATTTTTAAATGAATTTTGCTATGTATATTTAAAGTACACAACATGTTGTAAGATACATATAGATAGTAAAATAATTACATTTGAATGAATGAAGTTAACATATAAATTATATTAATCATCTCACATAGCTACCCATTTTTTTGTGTGGCAAGAACAACTACAACGTACTCATTTACCACAAATCCTGAATATAGTATGCTACCATTAACTACAAATGCACTATCATCAACTGTCCTCATGCTGTACATTAGATTGCTATATTTGTTCATCTGTGTTCATCTATCATATATTTACTACTTTGTATCCTTTGACCTACATCTCCCATTTTCTTCATCCACCCCACCCTGTCCCTGGTGCTATGATTTGAATATTTGTCTCCTCTGAAATGTTAAAACTTAATCCTCCATGTGTCAATATTTAGAGGTGGGACTTTAAGAGGTGGTTGGATCCGAGGGTTCTGCCCTTATAATCCATTCATTAATTAATGAACTAATGGGTTAATGGATTAATGGATTATCATGGGAGTGAGACCGGTGGCTTTGTAAGAAGTGGAAGTGAGACCTGAGTTAGCACACTCAGCCACCTTGCCGTGTGATGCCTAGTGTGGAGACTTTGCAGAGTCCCCACCAGCAAAAAGCCTTTCACCATATGTGACTCCTTGACCTTGGACCTCTCAATCTCTATCATTGTAAGAAATAAATTCCTTTTCTTCATAAATTACTGAAGTTTCAGATATTCTGTGAAAAGGAACAGAAAATGGACTAGACACTGTGTAACCACTGTTTTATTCTCTATCTCTTGATAGAGACATACTAGACTGTTTTTTAGATTCTACATGAAAGTGAGTTCATGCAATGTTTTCTTTCTGTTTCTGGTTTATTTTACTTAGCATAATGTCATCCAGTTCATCTATGTTGGATAAATGTCAGGAAAGTCTGAGTTTTGAAAGCTGAAGCACAGTTTCTTTATCAATTTTTCTATCAGTGTTTTCATATGTTGGCTATTGTGAACAACACTGCAATGATCATGGGACTGCGTTATCTTCAAGAGGTGGTGATTTCATTTCCTTTGGGTATAAACCCAGAACAGGAATTACTGGGTCATATGGTACCTGTATTTTTAATTTCTTTAGGACCCTCCATACTGTTTTCCATAATGGTTGCACCAATTTTCATGCCCACTAACAGTGTACAATGGTTCCCTTTTTTGCACACCCTTGCCAACAATTGTCTTCTCTTGTCTATTTATTAGCAGCCATTCTAACAGGTGTGAAGTGATATTGTGGTTTTGATGTGCATTTGTCTGATGATAGTGATGTTGAGCATCTTTTCATATCCTTGCTGGCTAATTTTATATTATCTTTGGAGAAATATTTAATGAGGTATTTTCTTCATGTTATAACTGGGTTATATGTTTTCTTGATATTGAGTTGTATGAGTTCTTTATAAAGTTTGAGTATTGGCCCCTTATTGAATAGATGGTTTGCAAATATTTTTTCCCCAATCGTAGGTTGTCTTTTCATTTTTTCAGTTGTTTTCTTTGCTGTACATAAGCTCTTTTGCTTTAGGCAGTTCTATTTATTTATTTATTTATTTGCTTTATTAACATGAATTTTGGTGTGATATTTAAAAAAATCATTGCCAAGGTCAATGTCAAGGACTCTTTCCCCCTGGGTTTTCTTCTAGAAGTTTTATGGTTTGAGGTCTTATGTTTTGGACTTTCATCCATTTTGAGTTGATTTTTGTGTATGTTGTAAGGTAAGGGTCTAATTCCTTATTTTGTATGTGGAAAGCCAGTTTTTCCAGCATTAGTTTTTTAAAGAGACTATTCTTTGCCCATTCCTTCTTCTTGATGCCCTTGCCAAAAATTAATTGACCATATATGTTTAGATTTATTTCTGGGCTCTCTCTTCTGCCTCCTTGATTTATGTGTCTGTTTTTATTCCAGTAGCATGTCACTGTATTTCTGAAGTTGAGCCCTGTTCTTGGGCTCCCAACCCTACATGAGGATTCCTGGAGCTTTTAGGCCTGCCCTGAACCTAGGCAGAATTCCCTTCATGCTTGTGCGTTTGGGTGTTCATGTGTGTGTATGAGTGCACCTGTGTCTATGTTCACAGATACCCATGACTGTGGATACGTCTCCTCAGTCCTCCTAAAGTAAAGCAGGGATACTTTGTTTTGCATTTTTTTTTTTTTGATGAAATTAAAGCCCTTCATTTAAGGAAAAGAACAAACAGGCAAAACAAATTTAGACTTGGCACTTTTGCCATCATTTGCATTTAGAAGCAGAATAAATATTCTCTGCATGGAACATACAGAAGGATGTTTCAGAATTTGAGAGACTTGTAGGAGTGTCACACACGTGATAGGTTCTTCTCAAAGTTGACTGTGGAACAGAATCACATGGAAGGCTTGTTAAATAACAGATTGCTCGGCCCTATCCCCAGAATTTCTGATCTGGCAGGTCTGTCGCTGGACCCTAGAATTTGCATTTCTAATAAGTTCCCTGTTGCTGCTGATGCTGCTTGGCTGGTGATCACACTCTCAGAACCACTGCTTAGATCTTTACCCAGGAGTGTTTCCCAGACTGAAGAATGATGATTCTGGGCAAGGAAAGCCTGCAGATTTCATGTTTTCAGAATAAGTTCAGCTGTCCCAAAAGTTCCAATGGAGAGGAGAAATACTTCTTTATAAATGGGGTTGTGTTCTGGGATAAATCATATGATGACTTGCTCTCTGAGACAAGTTCCACATTTGCTGAAAATATAAGAGTTATTTATTAGCTATGGGAAACTCAAATTTCATTTTTAAAGGGCAGATTTTCTTTAGACAGATGGAAAGAACATGAACTTTAGCCTTCTGCGCTCAAATTGTGGTCTACAATTTATTTGCTTCAAAGCCTTGAGCAAAACTAGTTAATTTCTATAAACTCATCTAAAAATGAAGATATTAATACTTATTCTTGAAAGACTCTTGTGAAGGCCTGATATAATGCTTGGCTAAGAGTAGAAACTGAATAAAAAGTAAATATTTGTGTTATTAATAAAAAGTGACTACTTTCCTGTCATTTGCCTTTAGAATATTACATGAGAGGATGAGTCCATAATTGTCTACAAGCCAAACCCCCAAATATTCTTTCTCTTCAGTCTATCATTGCAATTAAAATTCATACAATTCAATTTAAATATCTTTATTGATTTAATACCAAGTTAAATAGGATTGGTGGTTCTATAGATCATTCAATTCAGCGTGCACATGTTGCAGGCCAACAGATGAGAAAAAGTTAATTATAAGAAAAAGTTTTCATTTTTCAAAGACATGAAAAGCATGTGACCAGTTGTTCACATTTTTGAAGGTCACAAAAAATAAAGTAAAACAAAAACCAACATATTCATAGAGAGTTAGAAAATCTGATGAAAGAAATTCATATGATTATATACAAAAATATTCCTTATAATTTATGAATAATTTATGGAATTTTCAAGAGCATTTTTACCTATGTAGATTTTATGTCTAACGTAGTGACTATAGTGCCTAATGCCTATGTAAGAAACAACTCTCCCAACTTCACTGATTTTTAGTTTGCCATTTAAAATACGGTGTCATAAATTGATAGCAGTTGTTTCTAGATGTTGTGCTCGGTAAATGCTCAGTTATTGATAAATGCCAGTTGTGTTGGGTAAATGCTCACCTAATTTAAATGGTCAGTCCTGTCTTGGATTTTTAAGAGTTTATTATTCTTTTTTTTTTTTTTTTTTTTTTCTTTTTTTTTTATTGCATTTTAGGTTTTGGGGTACATGTGATGAACGTGCAAGATTGTTGCATAGGTACACACATGGCAGTGTGCTTTGCTGCCTTCCGTCCCCTCACCTGTATCTGTCATTTCTCCCCATGTTATCTCTTCCCACCTCCCCACCCCCCGCCCCTCCCCCATTTCCCCCCAACAGACCCCAGTGTGTAGTGCTCCCCTCCCTGTGTCCATGTGTTCTCATTGTTCAACACCCGCCTATGAGCGAGAATATACGGTGTTTGATTTTCTGCTCTTGTGTCAGTTTGCTGAGAATGATGGTTTCCAGGTTCATCCATGTCCCTATAAAGGACGTGAACTCATCGTTTTTGATGGCTGCATAATATTCCATGGTGTATATGTACCACATTTTCCCTATCCAGTCTATCATCGTTGGGCATTTGGGTTGGTTCCAGGTCTTTGCTATTGTAAACAGTGCTGCAATGAACATTCGTGTGCATGTGTCCTTGTAGTAGAATGATTTATAATCCTTTGGATATATACCCAGTAATGGGATTGCTGGGTCAAATGGGATTTCTATTTTTAGGTCCTTGAGGAATCGCCACACTGTCTTCCACAATGGTTGAATTAATTTACATTCCCACCAACAGTGTAAAAGTGTTCCTATTTCTCCACATCCTCTCCAGCATCTGTTGTTTCCCGATTTTTTAATGATCGCCATTCTAACTGGTGTGAGATGGTATCTCAATGTGGTTTTGATTTGCATTTCTCTGATGACCAGTGATGATGAGCATTTTTTCATATGTTTGTTGGCCTCCTGTATGTCTTCTTTGGTAAAGTATCTGTTCATATCCTTTGCCCATTTTTGAATGGGCTTGTTTGTTTTTTTCTTGTAGATCTGCTTTAGTTCTTTGTAAATTCTGGATATCAGCCCCTTGTCAGATGGGTAGACTGCAAAAATTTTTTCCCATTCTGTTGGTTGCCGATTCACTCTACTGACTGTTTCTTTTGCCGTGCAGAAGCTGTGGAGTTTGATTAGGTCCCATTTGTCTATTTTGGCTTTTGTTGCCATTGCTTTTGGCGTTTTGGTCATGAAGTCCTTGCCTACACCTATGTCCTGAATGGTTTTGCCTAGATTTTCTTCTAAGGTTTTTATGGTATTAGGTCTGATGTTTAAGTCTTTAATCCATCTGGAGTTAATTTTGGTGTAAGGTGTCAGGAAGGGGTCCTGTTTCTGCTTTCTGCACATGGCTAGCCAGTTTTCCCAACACCATTTATTAAACAGGGAGTCCTTTCCCCATTGCTTGTTTTTGTCAGGTTTGTCGAAGATCAGATGGTTGTGGGTATGTTGTATTTCCTGTGAGGCCTCTGTTCTGTTCCATTGGTCTATATCTCTGTTTTGGTACCAGTACCATGCTGTTTTGATTACTGTAGCCTTGTAGTATAGTTTGAAGTCCGGTAGTGTGATGCCTCCCGCTTTGTTCTTTTTGCTTAGAATTGACTTGGCTATGCGGGCTCTCTTTTGGTTCCATATGAAGTTTAAGGTGTTTTTTTTCCAGTTCTGTGAAGAAGGTCATTGGTAGCTTGATGGGAATAGCGTTGAATCTGTAAATTACTTTGGGCAGTATGGCCATTTTCACGATGTTGATTCTTCCTAACCATGAACATGGAATGTTTCTCCATCTGTTTGTATCCTCTCTTATTCCGTTGAGCAATGGCTTGTAGTTCTCCTTGAAGAGGTCCTTTACGTTCCTTGTTAGTTGTATTCCTAGGTACTTTATTCTCTTTGTAGCAATTGTGAATGGCAGTTCGTTCTTGATTTGGCTCTCTTGAAGTCTATTACTGGTGTATAGGAATGCTTGTGATTTTTGCACGTTGATTTTGTATCCTGAGACTTTGCTGAAGTTGTTTATCAGTTTCAGGAGATTTTGGGCTGAGATGATGGGGTCTTCCAGATATACAATCATGTCATCTGCAAATAGAGACAATTTGATTTCCTCCTTTCCAATTTGGATACCCTTTATTTCTTTTTCTTGCCTGATTGCTCTGGCTAGAACTTCCAGTACTATATTGAATAGGAGTGGTGAGAGAGGGCATCCTTGTCTAGTGCCAGATTTCAAAGGGAATGCTTCCAGTTTTTGCCCATTCAGTATGATATTGGCTGTTGGTTTGTCGTAAATAGCTTTTATTGTTTTGAGATACGTTCCGTCAATACCTAGTTTATTGAGGGTTTTTAGCATAAAGGGTTGTTGAATTTTGTCAAAAGCCTTCTCTGCATCAATCGAGATAATCATGTGGTTTTTGTCTTTGGTTCTGTTTATGTGGTGGATTACGTTTATGGACTTGCGTATGTTGAACCAGCCTTGCATCCCCGGGATGAATCCTACTTGATCATGGTGGATGAGCTTTTTGATATGCTGTTGCAATCGGTTTGCCAGTATTTTATTGAAGATTTTTGCATCTATGTTCATCATGGATATTGGCCTGAAATTTTCTTTTCTTGTTGAGTCTCTGCCGGGTTTTGGTATCAGGATGATGTTTGTCTCGTAAAATGATTTGGGAAGGATTCCCTCTTTTTGGATTGTCTGGAATAGTTTCAGAAGGAATGGTATCAGCTCCTCCTTGTATGTCTGGTAGAATTCAGCTGTGAACCCATCTGGACCTGGGCTTTTTTTGGGTGGTAGGCTCTTTATTGCTGCCTCGACTTCAGACCGTGTTATTGGTCTATTCAGGGTTTCGGCTTCTTCCAGGTTTAGGCTTGGGAGGTTGCAGGTGTCCAGGAATTTATCCATTTCTTCCAGGTTTACTAGTTTATGTGCATAGAGTTGTTTGTAATAATCTCTGATGATGGTTTGGATTTCTGTGGAATCTGTGGTGATATCCCCTTTATCGTTTTTTATTGCATCAATTTGGTTATTCTCTCTTTTCTTTTTTATTAATCTGGCTAGTGGTCTGTCTATTTTGTTGATCTTTTCAAAAAACCAGCTCCTGGATTTATTGATTTTTTGAAGAGTTTTTTGTGTCTCTATTTCCTTCAGTTCTGCTCTGATCTTAGTTATTTCCTGTCTTCTGCTAGGTTTTGAGTTTTTTTGATGTTGCTCCTCTAGCTCTTTCAATTTTGATGATAGGGTGTCAATTTTAGATCTCTCCTTTCTTCTCATGTGGACACTCATTGCTATATATTTTCCTCTAGAGACTGCTTTAAATGTGTCCCAGAGATTCTGGTATGTTGTGTCTTCGTTCTCATTGGTTTTGAAGAACATCTTTATTTCTGCCTTCATTTCATTGTTTATCCAGTCAACATTCAAGAGCAAGTTGTTCAGTTTCCATGAAGCTGTGCGGTTCTGAGTTAGTTTCTGCATTCTGAGTTCTAACTCGATTGCACTGTGGTCTGAGAGACTGTTTGTTATGATTTCTGTTCTTTTGCATTTGCTGAGGAGTGATTTATTGCCAATTATGTGGTCAATTTTAGAGTAGGTGTGATGTGGTGCTGAGAAGAATGTATATTCTGTGGATTTGGGGTGGAGAGTTCTGTAAATGTCTATTAGGTTTGCTCGTTCCAGGTCTGTGTTCAGGTCCTGGATATCCTTGTTGATTTTCTGTCTGGTTGATCTGTCTAATATTGACAATGGGGTGTTAAAGTCTCCCACTATTATTGTGTGGGAGTCTAAGTCTCTTTGTAAGTCATTAAGAACTTGCCTTATGTATCTAGGTGCTCCTGTATTGGGTGCATATATATTTAGGATCGTTAGCTCTTCTTGTTGCAGTGATCCTTTTACCATTATGTAATGTCCTTCTTTGTCTCTTTTGATCTTTGTTGCTTTAAAGTCTATTTTATCAGAGATGAGAATTGCAACTCCTGCCTTTTTTTGCTCTCCATTTGCTTGGTAGATCTTCCTCCATCCCTTTATTTTGAGCCTTTGTGTATCCTTGCATGTAAGATGGGTTTCCTGGATACAGCACACTGATGGGTTTTGGCTTTTTATCCAATTTGCCAGTCTGTGTCTTTTGATTGGGGCATTTAGTCCATTGACATTTAGGGATAGTATTGTTATGTGTGAATTTGATGCTGTCATTTTGATGCTACCTGGCTGTTTTGTTGGTTAGTTGATGCGGATTCTTGATTGTGTTGCTGCTTTTTTACCATTTGGTGTGTTTTTGGAGTGGCTGGTACTGGTTGTTCCTTTATATGTGTAGAGCCTCTTTCAGGAGTTCTTGTAGAGCAGGTTTGGTGGTGATGAAATCTCTGAGTGCTTGCTTGTTCACAAAGGATTTTATTTTTCCTTCACTTATGAAGCTGAGTTTGGCTGGATAGGAGATTCTGGGTTGAAAGTTCTTTTCTTTAAGGATGTTGAATATTGGCCCCCAGTCTCTTCTGGCTTGTAGGGTTTCTGCTGAGAGATCTGCTGTGAGTCTAATGGGCTTCCCTTTGTGGGTAACCCGACCTTTCTCTCTGGCTGCCCTTAGCATTTTCTCTTTCATTTCAACTCTGGTGAATCTGACGATTATGTGCCTTGGGGTTGCTCTTCTTGAGGAATATCTCTGTGGTGTTCTCTGTATTTCCTGGATTTGAATATTGGTCTGCCTTGCTAGGTTGGGGAAGTTTTCCTGGATAATATCCTGAAGAGTATTTTCCAGCTTGGATTCATTCTCTTCATCACATTCAGGTACACCTATCAGACGTAGATTAGGTCTTTTCACATAGTCCCACATTTCTTGAAGATTTTGTTCATTCCTTTTTGCGCTTTTTTCTCTGTTCTTGCCTTCTCTTTTTATTTCATTGAGTTGGTCTTCGACCTCTGATATCCTTTCTTCTGCTTGGTCAATTCGGCTGTTGAAGCTTGTGCATGCTTCACGAAGTTCTCGTGTTGCGTTTTTCAGCTCCATCAATTCACTTATTCTCCTCTCTATGCTGTCCATTCTCGTCAGCAGTTCGTCCAATCTTTTTTCAAGGTTCCTATTTTCTTTGCGATGGGTTAGAACATGTTCTTTTAGCTCATTGTAGTTTCTTACTACCCATCTTCTGAAGTCTGATTCTGTCATTTCATCACCCTCCTTCTCCATCCGGTCTGGTTCCCTTGCTGGTGAGGAGTTGTGATCACTTTTAGGAGGAGAGGTGTTCTGGTTTCGGGAGTTTTCATCCTTTTTACGCTGGTTTCTACCCATTTTTGTGGGTTTATCCACCTGTTGTCTGTCTCTGTCCCAGGGAGTTGGAGCTTTATGAGTTTCCCTTGCACTACTGCCTTTTTTGATTTTTTTTTTCTCAGGTCGGACCCGCCCAGCTAGCAGCAGGCCTAGCCTCTGCCTGCCCGCAGGGGCTTTGCTGAGCTGCTGTGGGCTCCGCCCAGCTGCCCTGAGCTCTTCCCTGTAGTCCTTTTTATATGGGCGTAGTTAGAACTGTCTGGGCAATGGTGGCCCCGCCTCTGTTATGGGGGACTCTCTCTGTTGTGGCAGGTTGCCTCGGCAACGGCGGGTTGCCTCGGCAACGGCAGCCTGCCTCCGTAGCGGTGGAGAGTCTCAGTAATGGCGGAAGCCCCTCCCCCACGGAGCCGGACCTTCCCGGTTCGGCTGTGCTTGGTTTGAAGGGCTCAACCCAGAGGGTTTCCAATTACTGTTTTTGTTTTCGTTGTTGTTGGGGGTGGAGGGGTGGGACCAACCGAGCCTGATCACCTGGCTCCCTGACTCAGAGTCTTTTCTTTTAAGTTGAACGACCCCGCGTTCCGGTCGCTTGTTGAAAAGGCGCCGGGATCTCCCGTGCTGCGACTCACGGAGTCGGCTCGAACCGCGGCGCCGGCTCCTGGCGGATTTTTTGCCTAGGAATCTCCTGGCCTGGCTCGCTATTTCAGATGAATGGGCTATTCTGCCATCTCAAGGCTCTGCTCGCCAGCTAAGAGGGCTCCCAGACCAGTGGCTTTTGTACGGAGAACCGCAGCAACAGGGAGTGGTCACAGCAGCCGCGCGGGCGGAATCAGCCCCGCGGGGGCCAAAACAGCCGCACCGGCTGGGACTGCGACGCTGGTGACCCCTCTGCCTGGGTATCTCCTGGTCTGTGGGCAATAAGAGTTCGTCTGGAAATGCGGCGTCCACTCACCCTCTGCACTTTCACTGGGAGCTGAAGTCCTGAGCTGTTCTTAGGCGGCCATCTTGAAAGTCCTCGAGTTTATTATTCTTGAAGTAGTGTCAGGGTTAATGCCAATGAACAACATTGAACTTAATTTCTTATTGCTAATTAGGTAACTCCTTGTGGATGATTATAAGTTCGTTGGTTAATTGATCCTATTTGACAGGCAATGTGACTCTGCTGTCAAGGGAGTTACCTGTGGACTGAATTAGGTTGCCTCAACAGAACATCAGGTAACAATAATGTTGCCCACCTCATTAACCTCTAGGGGGAGCTGCAGACACCATTTCCAGGCTGCTGGCCACCGTGATGCCTCACCATTCAAAGACGAGCAAGTTCCTAGTGTGTAAAGGAATAGAATGGCAGTCTCAAGGACGCATGATTGAACACAAGGTTCAAGAGAAAAGCTTTAAGTGGAGAAACAAAGGAGCTTTATCTAAAACGTGAATGTGGCTTCCTCTTCCCTGAATCTGCTGTAGGTGGGTAGTTAATTATTTTCTTTAGTAGGACAGGACAGGGAATGAGTCTCTTAGGCCCATTCTTTTCAGGTCATACCTGACATTATTCAGGTTCGTTTTGTGTACTCCTTTACTCTCTGAATACTAAGATCCAGGAAGTCCAAGTCAGCGTGCGACTCTGGAGGAGAGGCGGATGTTCGAAGGTGACTTGAATTACCTAGAATATACAATGTGTGACACAGCATGTGATAAGCTAAATAGAAGACCCGCTGGTGGTATGAGTCCAAGTCCATCCAGAAAGAATGAATATACATTTGGGAACATACTACTTGAGAAGTTTTTGTGATTGCTGGTAGCATAATAGCAATTGTTTCCATAGTCCAATAATGTCCTTCTATCTGTATGTCCTCTCATCAGGTCTGGGGTTCATTAATAAAAATATCTCCTTACTGTTACACGATACATTTGCTAACATTAAAAAGTGCTTAAAGGCTAGGATTGGTGGCTTATACTTGTAATCCCAGCGCTTTGGGAGGCCGAGGCAGGAGGATTTCTTGAACCCAGGAGTTCCAGACTGCAATGAGCTATGATTATGCAATTGCACTCCAGCCTGAGTGACAGAGTGAGACACTGTCTCAAAATGCTTTAAAATACATTAAAATGTGTCATAAAATATGTGAATTTATGTATAATGCTTTTACTTGCATAGTAGAATTTCAGGCTAAACAAAGCACTATTGGTATTTGTTGCCATTCAGCCACTTTGGGTTCTGTTTATCTTTGGGCTCTAGAGCAAAAGAAAGCCTTCCCAGTCATTGTAGCCTGTGTGTGTGTGTGTGTGTGTGTGTGTGTGTGTGTGTGTGTGTGTGTGTGTATACATATATTATGTGCTTCCATTGTTATTAGTGTTATGGACAAAAATGGTCATGACAGTGACTTCTAAGTCATAGGATTAGAAGTGATCTATTTTTCCTCTCTGTTTGTATATCTTCCTCTTTTTAAAAAATGCATTTTCACAATTATCATTTATTACTTTAAACAAAGCAAAAATAATTTAAGGACATTCAACATTTAATCCAAAAAACAAACCTATTACATGAGTAAGAGTGATATTAATTTTTCAGTTTCTAATAGAATTAAATACTTTGAACTTAGGATCTTATTTGGCCAAACCAGGACTCAGACCCAGATTTTCTGACTAATCCACCATGCCAAATGGGCCTAATTGTGATTTTTTTTTTTTTTTAAAAGCAACAGCTGAAGTCTCCTTAATATTCACTTTCCTTCAGGACTCCACAGTCCCAGGGCCATTCCATAATGTTTCCTTCCAGTATCTCACCAAGATAAATCCACTGGGACTTTAGCCAAAGACTGGGGAGAAACAGCCTGAGAGAAGGGGGGACCATAGGAATTATGAAAGGACTAACATTTTCTTGCCTATCTTTTTAAAATGTTACATTTTTTTATCTTTTAAAGCTGGATTTCATTGGGTACATTCACAAGAACCAGGAAGGCTTATTAGAATTCAGTCCCTACTGTCTTCAGAAAGACAATTTACATATGGCACCAGCTCAGACATGCTTCTTCATTTGAAGGGCACTGAAGGAGAGCAACAGGGTTTAATATTCACCTACAGTCTCACTTGTTAACGTGACTTTATGGTCTCATTTTGACCTGGCTACATTTCAGAAGTATTTACCAGAGTTCTTACAGAGAGGCCACTGTTGGACTGAGGTAAAGGTGAGCTCAAAGCCAAAAATTGGATTTCTACTGGCCAAAGAATGTAGCTGACCAGGCAGAAATGGCCAACATCTAGGCTAGGGATCACTGCTCCTGCCCCCATGGCTGTGTCCGTCATTGCCAGTTAATTTCTTGGCTGAGTTTGCATATGGTCTCAGAACTATTATCACATCACCCTAGGAAATTGCAACCAATGGACCATACTTGTCATACAACAAGTTAAAACCTATTTGCTACCCCTGGAAATAGAGAGTAAACATGGAATAGGCAAGTGCTTAGCTAAGACAGTCTATGTGTATGTATTTGCAATACCACCACTATGTTTTATTTTATCTTATCATTTCACGATTACAACATTTTTCTTTGATTGTGTTTCAGTTTCTCTGGGTTCTCATTAAACTGTCTCATGAGGAAGTGAATACAACATGTTGTTCCAAGAATGATCTGATTAGAGCCGAGAAAGGACGATGCTCACCTTAGAAGGTTCTATATCTATTGAAGCAGTAATATTTATTACCTCCTAGAACACGTGTTATGGTTGATCTATGTTTACCCTACACTACAGAAGAGTATTTAGGTTAAAAAATATTTTTGAACATACAGGTAGGAAATATTTATCCCTAGTCAATTTTATTATAACATTTGATTCATTAGCTCAACATTGTTGGAGAATTCCTTTGCAAAACGTTTTATCTTCCTGCAAGCTTTTCTCACCTACAGATGTGATTAGCAATGTCCTGTATCCTCATTTATGAAAAATCTGTGATATTTAGCATTTCTACATCTCTGTAGAAGAAGAGAGTATAACAAATGTTTCTCATTCTCTGGCTAATTTCCACCCATTCTTCAGTTCTCATATTCTTTTCCCCGGGAAAACTTTCTTGACTCCCAACTCTGCTTATTCACCAGGATGTGTGACCTTGATAGATCAGATGACTCATTTTGATTTGGAAGGTCAAGCATTAGATACTCTCCAAAGTCTCATACATAAATCCTAGAACTACACTGGTCTTAAAAACAAAACAAAAACCAAAACCTCAAACCCTGTCATAACTACCAGAAGTCTTTATTGTTTAAACGCAAAGCAGATTAAATAATGACTGAAAGAGGTTTTTTATATGAAAATTATTTGCCACTTACAGCAAATTCAACCCAAGTTTTTCTGTTTTTCTTTCTCACTCTCCTTCCCTTTTGCCTTCATTGACTTTGGTGAATGCTAGAAGCATATATGTGTGTGTGTGTGTGTGTGTGTGTGTGTGTGTGTGTGTGTGTGTATACATATATATATAATCATCTCAGCTGCTAAATCAAGATAGAAAAGATCAGTACTTTCCTTCCCAGGGGATGCATCAACCATCATTAAAGATGCAGACAGCAAAACAGCAATTTGAGCCTCAGAGAGCAGGTTGGAAAAGAATAATTTACAGTTGTGTTTCTGCTGCTGGCATTACTCTAAATCACACCAAGTCCCTTCATTTCTTAGGCATGCTTTCAGACTTGAATCAGAACAAGCCTATCATGGTGTATGTTGCCTCATTTTCTGCAAATAACATTTTATTTTTCAGAAATCTAGGGCTAAGAAAAACATGAAAGTTTCCTAATCTGATGTAAATGTCTTATCTGTACTTGGACCATGGGCAGAGGAAAAGCACGGAGGTTGAATGTGAAGGCAGGACTTATGACTGTGGAGTGGGAGAACAAAAGTCTCTTTTCCTCCTTTTCATTTTCAGAAAGCCTCAATCAATATTCTTCTTGTAACTGCACCAAGGGGCATAGGAGAAGAGAATCCAATAAAAATGCATTAAAACCGTTTAAATTTGACAGAGTGCAAAGGCAGATGTGTTCTTGACATTGAATTTATTATATCACAACAATGATTTTAAATCTCCTGGACAGAAGGGATCCTGGAGTAGAAGAGATTTGTGTCAGTTTAGCATTGTCCTTTGTCTTCCCAGAATTTTATGTTGTTTTTTTTAAAATGATAGCTTATGATCTGGTTGAAATTATCAATAATAATGTTGCTTTGGAAGTTCTATGAGCCTTCAATATAGATACGTAGAATGTGGAAACCAACTAAACCACCATTATCCATTTTAAAAATGAGGATTTTGAGATTTAGATTGTAGAATACCAAGCCAGCTAAGGGCAGATCTGGGTCTAGCAAAGTTCTGCTAGGTCTTTGTCCCGAATTCAACCTCCGGGTAAATCTTTTTCCATCTGGCCATGTCCATATGAGGTCATCAGCTGTGTGTCATCACTGCCATGGATAGTCCACAATTCTAGGTCAGGAGCCCCAGGAGGCAGGGTGGCTGTCCTGAGCAGGACATAATATCTCTCACAGGCTCACACTCTCTGGATTCATGGATTTATTCTGAATTGAACTTTTTTTTTTTTTTTTTTAGACAAAAGACCTCATAGTTTTAGAAAGTTAAAAAAGGAAAAAGGAAAAAAAAAAACAAAACAGGCTTGGAAAGTAGAATAATATATGGAAACAATGAGTGAACATTTTGCTTTGATGATGTCAAGGGCACTTTTAAGTGCTTAGACAAAGTTCTTTTACTGTGAACACCAAGATACTTTTTATCTTTTGTCATTTATGCTAGTCCCATGTCTTTCCCCTTTTGGTCGTGTGGATTGATTTTTAGTCTGTGATTCAGTGCAAGTATGAGTTAATGAGATCACCTGCCACCCCTAAGATTAATAGATGCCTGTTTTCAAAAGAAGAAAGTACATTTTTCAGTAATCAATCCATTTAGTTCATTTCTCTCTCCCCCCTCCCGCCCCACTCATTCTTTGCAGGATTCTGTGACATGCAATGTTGATGTCCTTGTATATTAAGATACTGTGGGTTGGCCTGATTTGAGAATCCAGTGCATAACTTTGGTCTCAGTAGCGCCATCTACAAACAAACTGAACTATCCTATTTTTCTTCCTTTTTTGTTTTCAATTTTGAGTGACCATCCTTGGTCTACGGTTGCTGATTAAGGAGAATGAACCAGAAACACAAACCAGAAGAGACCCATAAACCAGAGGTCAAACAGGCGAGAAGAGGTCCACTGCCATTTAATCTGAGAGTTGTGGTTTCTGAGATAAAGGTTGGGACAGATAAGAACTGACACACAGCTCTGTCAACTGCTCCCTTCGTGGGCAGAGTGCCGGTGTGTAGACCAGTGAACCTCCTCTGTTGTCAGAGTCTGCACGTTCCCTACTCTGCTCCCCTGTTGACTTTAATGCTATGAAGCAAAGGTTCCCTAACACCAGGGAACTGCATGAATCCCTCTGAAGCTAGGATCCAAAGAAAGGAAGAGCTCAAACAGAGTCCTGCAGAACACCTGGCAGTCGCCCCAGCGCCTCTGTGCTGTCCTTTTCTATTATTTGAAGTGAGAGTGTCAGTCTGTTGAAACAAGTACAGGGAGTCTCTGAGAAATCAGTTTCTGCCAAACTCCCTGGTTAGGGTTCCATGGTTTCCAGGGCAGAGTCTCAGCAGAGATTTCTAAAGACACAATCACATCCTCCACCAGGTTTTGAAAAATCATGCCATATTCTTAATATTCCAATAACTATTCCTACTTCTGTAACCCAAATCTGGTGAATACATCTGTTATTAATGTAAATGGCAAAATAGAGAGCTCAGTCTTTCTGGGTGGGTTTTGGGACTAGCAAGATACAGTACAAATCCTGTTTCTGTCTAGAAAAGCAAGCACTTTTTTTTTGTATGTAAAGTTACTTTGTAAATGCTCCCGTGCCAATTTTCATGACAAGAAAGAATCTTTTTTTTTTTTTTTTTTTTTTTTTTTTTTGTAGGAAAATGAGTAAAGTTCTTGTGCAAAGTTATCTTTTAAATGTCAGGATTTAAAAGATATCAAAGATAAGAAAGTAGTTTAAGAGGAGAAACTTAGGAAACTTACAAAGCTTGCAGAATGTTAAAATGGTTTTGTCACAAGTAATAATTTTGTTTTCCTAAGTCTTACTGTTGAGGGTCTGGCTTTTGATGTAAGGGACTCCTGTGTTTGACAAATATAATGGGACATGATGTTTACTGAAATTCATTCTATCTGTACCTTTAGGGTCACAAACAGCAGGTATTTTAGATTGTATTAGAAAACAGATCCACTATTTCATTCCTTTTTTTTCTATATCTCCACATATGCATGGCTATACATGTAACATACACATGCACGCATGCCTATCCATTTCAAGCAAATGTTTGAAGGAAAACATGACCTTGAAAATGAATTAAAAAGGAAGTAAATACATGGCAAATGTGATTTTGAATCTAGACAAAAACAAGACCAGGCAATAGACAGTGTTCAGAATATGGTGTTGTCAGTTAATTTTCTTCTATGATTATTCATTTCATAACTGCAAAAATCAGCAGAGTCATCTCAGAGTTGAACAAATATAATGAAATCTTTTCATAGAGAGCATCTATGATGCACAGTAGCAGCTATTGCTTACATTTAGCAATTATATGCATATTATTTAGTATTTATTAAACACTAATAGTAACAGGGTGCTACCAAATGAATGTTTTTACCCAGTACTTTTTCATTGAAGTTGCTATTAAATGGGCAAGAAAGAGTAGGCAGACAGAGAAAAAAGAGAAATACTTTTGGGAGAATGCTAAAATAGTTTTGTGAGGTTCAATAATATCTGATTTAATACAGTTGATTCTGGTTATGTTGGAAATGTCTTGAGGATAACATATCTTGATGGGGAGGATACATTTACAGGAAATAATGAATCTTAAATCTGTATGATAAAGCAAAAACTGGCCTCAAAATCAGATACATCATGAATCAAATCCATTGACTCATAATTTGGAGGGCTCCATAGGTACCAAGTAATTTAAATTCTTGATATTACAGAAGTTTGGTGAAACTTTTCTTCACCACTTAGTTTGACATAGCATGTAGGGGGGTGTTTCTCAGATCCTGCTTCACTGCACAGGGTGATGCAAATTTTACTCCACTCGTAAATACTTTATGCCTAGGTCCAGCACAATATAGTAAGAGGAATTGATTTTGTACTATCAGACCCTCTAAAAGTATCTCAGATTTCTCTCCTGTTCCCAACTCAGAATCACACATTTTTAATCTTGGGGGTTGGAGGCTGGGGACTGAGGAGGGGGATTGGTTAGCTAGCCTTTTCTCTTCTGAGACTTCATGGAAATTTATCTAGTCCTGATTTGCTACCTTCTCTAGCTCCTGATCTTCTAACTCCCAAAGATTCTCCTTGCCTAATAATTCCTCCATAGAATTCTGGCTTCTCTACTTCCTAGATGTGTAATCTTAATCAACTTCTCTAAAATCCTGCTGTCTCATTGGAGAAATTGCTAGAGTAACTCCTGCCTCATCAGAAAATTGTGAGCATGAATGAACATATCTGGAAGAGAGGAGATTTTCAATAAATGTTAATCTTTCCTTTTTACTCCCCATCCTCTCTCCTGAAATATGTCATTTGGGGACCAGAGGGTTTGTAAGAGAAAAGGACCTGCACTACCTCCTCCAGCTGGTCAGTTCTGGGAATGTCTCTTCTCAGGATAGTGCCGTAATTCAGCATTGCAGATATTCTTTGAAAATAAATACTAACTTATTCATTAAAGTTATTCATATCATTTATGCACAAAACAGTAGGATAGGTGCTATAAAGAAGGATGACTTGTACCCTCAAGTAACTTAAAATCTGGGCGAGAAAGGAAGACACATTAACAAAACTATAATATGAGAGAATAAATTATAAGTGCAGTATTCAGCAAAGTTTCAGGATTTAAAATCAACACTCAAGAATCCGTTGCATTTCTATATACTAACAAGGAACAGTCTGAAGAGGAAATTAAGAGAATTTGATTTACAATAAAGTTTTAAAAATATTTGGGAATTAATTTAACCAAGGAGGGAAAGGACTTATACACCAAAAAGAAAATAAATATTACTGAAAGAAATTAAAGAAGACACAAATTCATTGAAAGGCATTCTGCGTTTATGGATTAGAAAATTTTATATTGTTAAGATATCAATTCATCCCCTCCAAAGAGATATATAGCTTCATCCTCATCACAATTACAATGACATATTTTACAGAAATAGAAAAATCCTAAAATTCATATGGAATCTCAAGAGACTCCTGAATAGCCAGATCAATCTTGAAAAAAAAATAACAACTTTGGAGGAATCACATTTCCTGACTTCTAAACTTAGTACAAAGCTATAGTAATAAAAGTATTCTGGAATTGGTGCAAAGAGAGTCATATAGACCAACTGAGCAGAATACAATACCCAGAAATAAACCCTCACTTATGTGGTCAAATGATTTTCAGCGGGGTGCTAAGATCATTCAATGGGGGAAAGGTCAGTCTTTTCAACAAAAGGCACTAAAAGAACCGGTTATCCACGTGCAAAAGAATGAATTTGTACCCTTATCTTATGCTGTATGCAAAAATAAACTCAAAATGAATCAGATGCCTAAATTTAAGTGCTAAAGCTATAAAACTCTTGGAAAAAAAACATGGAGGATAATCTTTATGACACAAGATTTAGCGAAGATTTCTTGGATGCGATGCTTAAAGTGCAGGCAACAAAATAAAAAAATAGATAAATTGGATCTCATCAAAATTAAACATTTTGTGCTTCCAGGGACATCATCAACAGAGTTAAAAGGTAATGCACAGAATGGAAGAAAACACTTGAAAATCATGTCTGATAAGGGGTTAATATCCAGACTGTATAAGGAATCTTACAACTCAACAACAACAAAAAACATTGTTTAAAAGCGAGCAAAGGACTAGAGTAGAAATTTCTCCCAAAAAAGATGTACAGACAGGCAATAAGCATATGAAAAGGTGCTCTATGTCACTATCATTAGGAAAATGCAAATAAAAACCATAATGAGATCCACTTCACACCCACTAGACTGGTTATTACAAAAAAAAAAAGAACAAACAAAAAACAGAAATTAAAAAGTGGTAGTGAGGACAAGGAAAAATGGTAATACCTGTTTACTGCTGGTGGAAATGTGAAATGAGGTAGTCACTGCAGAAAACAGAATGGTGGTTCCTCAAAAAATTGTACATAAAATTGCCATGTTATACAGAAATTCCACCTTTAGGTATATACTCCAAAGTATGGAAAACAAAAAATCAAACAGATATTTTTATACTCATATTCATGGCAGCATTATTTCCAATAACTTAAAAGTGGAAACATCCCCCAACGTCATTGAAGAATGAATGGATAAATTAAATATGGTGTATACATACAATGGAGTATTAGCTTCAAAAATGAATGAAAGCCTAATGTACTAAAATATGGATGAACTTTAACAACATTATGCCAAGTGAAATAAGACAGACACAAAGGACAAATAACATATGATTCAATTATATGAGGTACCTAGCGTAGTCAAATTCACAGAGGCAGAAGAAATGGTAGATGGGAAGGGCTGGGAATGGGAGAAATGGGAAGTTATTGTTTAATGGGTACAGAGTTTCAGTTTGATATAGTGAAAAAGTTCTGGAAAGGGATGGTGGTAATGATTGTACAACACTAGGGATGTACTTAATGCTGTACACTTAAAAATGGTTAAAATGAGAAATTTTATGTTTTATATATTTTATCATAATAAAAAGTATAGTATTAAAGAGATAAGCTAAGTCATGTGCAAACAAATGATATACTAATATTGACTGGGGGTGTGGGTAGTATTTCTCAGAGGAGGCATTGCCTGAAAGGAATTTTGAAAGATTACAGGAGAAATGGATTTGAGCAGGTGACATTCCGAAAACATTTTTAAATAAATGATGAAAACCTTCACGTAATGGAGGCCATATTTACTCTGCTGCTCAAATTGATTGCTGGGATGTGGTTTATGATAATAAAATATTTATGAATATATATTTAATTTCCATCCATCTCTTCCAAGAACCATAATGCAAACTTTAATCAGCATTTTCCCTAACATTTGAAAGGCAATTATAAGACTGTATTAACATTCATCTTACACAGGTTCTTTAGAAGGCTCAATTGTTTAGCATGGCTCTTAAATCATTAAGCAAGTGCACTGTGTGATATCATAAACAGAGCTGGTCTTAATTCACCTTTTTTTTTTTTTTTTAATCAGTATAGCTGATACTGATCAGTTAATTGGAGTCTAGAGCTTTCAAAGCGGAGTGTGATTATGCAATAGCTTCTTTAATGTAAGGGGAGAGGAGGCCACATTCAACAAATGTTTACCGAACATCTAAGTACTAAGACATTGTGTTAGGCATTAGAGATTTTGTAGAAAACATACAGCACCAAATATTTACCATGTAGTTTGCATTCTATTGCAATAGAGAATTTAGTGGGAAGAAAGCTTGGTGAAAGGGGGCAAATGAGAGATGGTACTGTATGCCTAAAAAAATTTAAACTTCAGGAAAGCATTGGGATCTTACTTGTGGCTATAATATAAAATATGAATTTTCAGGTAAGAGAGGTTTAGAGGAAGACAAGTTAGGACATGGTCAGGTTATACTAAATGAGAAGTGATGAAGACCTGGACTAAGGAAATGGTAGTGGATCACAGAAAGGAAGAGATTTGACAAATTGAATCAATCAGGAATACTAAAGGGATAGAGCGGGTGGTTTAAAGATAAAAAGACTCTAATGATTTTAGCCTGGATGCCTGGGAAGAATCAGGAATCCAGTCTTTAGGTATAGCTTCCTCTTTGGAAGGCCAATGAGCTCCTGAAAGAAACCTCAATCATTTGTAATAATGGGCAAAGAGAAAGCAACATGAAATCCTTTCTTAAAGTTAGGCAGAAGCTTCAATGAAGATGCCTTCTAGAATTCTATTTATAGAGTTCTATCATTTAACTATGAACCACTTATTGTAGTAAAAGGTTATTTCTTTGACTCTTTCCACATGTTGCTACTTCTCTCATTATATTGCTAAACCTGTCTTGGGGGTTTAAATAAAAATTATATTTGATAAAAATAACTTGGTTTCATTCAAGGTATTTGATGACTAACTTGGCCAGTGTTGTGAGATCACATTCTTTGCAAGATGACAGATCAATCAGAGAATTGTGTCTTGCTCTTGTATGATAATTAGGTAATTTCTTTAATCCAACTCTGGGAAAATGTTTTAGATAAGCAAATAATGAATTCAGACCACCTCTGTTTGTATCACATAGTATGCTTGCTTAATGATTTAACAGCCATGCTAAACAATCGAGCCTTTTAAAAAAGTTGTGTAAGATGAATGTTAATATGATTTCATAATTGCCTTTCAAATGTTAGGGAAAATGCTGATTAAAGTTTGTATTATGGTCCCTGTTAGAGATGGATGAAATTAAGTATATATTTATAGATTCCTACAATCAACTTGAGCAGCAGAATAAATATGGCCTCCATTACTTTAAAGGTTTTCACTGTTTATTTTAAAATGTCCTTGGATTGTCCCATGCTCAAGTCCATTTCTCCTCTTCTTTTACAGTGAGTCTTCATGGTTAGTGGCTAATGATGATGCTACCAGCTCTGTGGGTAATGGGTAAATGTGAATTACTGGGACTTGTTACTTCAGCTCTTCTGACTTAGTAAGAACAAGTTAGTTCTTAGTAAGAGATTGTTACTTAAGCTTTTCTGACTATCACTATGCAGTGTTTAGTGACTTAGTAAAAATTAGCCACAGAGAGGGAGTCAGTGGACTTAATTCTGTTGTTGGTTTTGCCTTTGTTTGCTCTTCAGGAAGTTATAAAATCTGCATGGGCCTCAGTTTTCCTACTTGCAAATTGAAAGAATAGATATTCTCTTTGACAGGGCACAAACTATGAATACAGTGACTACAAACAGATGTAGCATGGCTAACAGTGAGATCTAGATTTTAAAAAACCTATCAGGTTACTTCACATTGAGCATACTTGGCCTCAGAGTTCTGCTTGTAAGCTATTAGACTGCGGCCTTTCTGATTGTAGAAACTGTATTTATTTTTTTGTCTTGTATTCCCAGTGTCTGTCTCATAATATATACTCATCTGATTTTCATTCAACAATAATTTATTGAGCTTTCTTTTTTTTTTCTCAATGGTAGAGCCAATATTTAAGAATATAATCTCTGGAATAAGACTGATTACTTGATATGGATGCTGGCTTGTTACCTACTGGATGTGTGACATTTTATTGTTAATTCTCTATGACTCAGTTTCCTCATCTGTGAGATGAAAGTAATAAAGCTCTTATGAAGTTATTGTGATGATTAAGGCATTATTTCTATAAAGCTTTTCATACAGTATCTGGCACAGAGTAATTGCTTAATCTTTTTTTTTTTTTTTTGGACATGATGGTGATGACAAGGAGGAAGAGGAAAAAAGAGGAGGAGATTTATTGGGGGTGAAGTAAATATTTATTAAATAAAACTCTTAAATATTTATCTCCGTCTATACTAGTGTTGTCTTGACTACTGATCCTCCTGAGGGTTAAGACGACTTTGTCACTTGACTCTCATCTAGGTTTCCGATTTCTCGATTTGGTACATGGGTAGGCAAATGACTTTCCTGGTTCAACTCTGATCTCTTTTGTCTCCCTTGGCTTTTATATTTGTTTGCATGTTTTAAAAAGTCAGAATTGTACATGCCCATAGTTTACAGAGGCAAACGGTTTTACTATTCCTGTTTGTTATTAAAAACAATAATCCTTTAAGTCATTCTTTCATTTCCTATTCTCCAGAGGCAATCAATTTCAACTGTTTAAGCTGATTCTTTTAGCACTTTCATATCTGTAAATAACTTGTTTTATTGCAGTTTCTTGATTTTCTACTTTTAAGTATACTCTGTGGATTTAACTCTCTTTGACCATTGCCACATCACAGGTACATGCACATTTCTTATCTCTGCATCCTCCTCAATATGTACTATCAAAATTGTACTCTTCAGTGTTTATACTGAACCACCACTATTCAGTATTTACAGTTAATATGGTTTGGCTGTGTCCTCACCCAAATCTCACCTTCAGTTGTAATAATCCCTTGTGTCAAAGGTGGGGCCGGGTGGAGATGATTGAATCATGGGGACAGTTTCTCTCATACTGTTCTCATTGTAATGAATGAGTCTCATGAGATCTGATGGGTATATAAATGCGAATCCCTTGCGCAAGCTGTATTGCCTGCTGCCATGTAAGACGTGACTTTGTTCATCATTCACCTTCCATCACGATTGTGGAACTTTGAGTCAATTAAACCTCTATTTTTTAAAAAATAAATTACCCAGTCTCAGGTATGTCTTTATTAGAGGCATGAGAACAGATTAATACAACAATGCTATGAATATGTAAATTAAATGTACAGTTGAGACATATACATGATTTATATCCTTTCCTACTTGACATTTTCCCCCTTGACTTAGTAAATGCCTTTTTTTGGTTACCTTGTTTCATCCAGGTGTTTTCTATGACTACATAGTTAACTCATCCCATATACTTCTCCCGTTGAGCGAATCTCTTCTGAATATGTTCAAATACATAGATAATTAGTTTTAGTCTTATTTCTGGAAAGGTTTTTGCCCAAACCTTCAGACCAATGTGCTCCCCAGATGTCATGTTGGGATCTTCTTTCACCATTAATCTGTTATACTTTTGCCCTCTTTTATTAATTCCACGTATTTCTTTTGCTTGGTTTACTTTCTCAGGTTGGTGAAGTGTGGCCTCCAGCAATTTCCAGAGGAATAGAGCACAGAAAGCCCATTTTTGAAAACGTGTGTGTCCAGAAATATCCTTGTAATACCCACATTTAGTTGATAATATGGCTAGATATATAATGCTAAGTTGGAAGTTTTTTTTTTTTTTTTTTTTTTCCCCCTGGAGTTTGAAGAATTACTTCAATCTTTTAGCTTCTAGTGTTTCTGTTGGGAAGTGTGATGTTATTCTAATTCTATACTCTTCATAGGAAAGCTTTCTTCTCTCTTCTCTCAAAGATGTCAGGATGTCTTCTTTATTCCCAGTGTTCTGAAACTTGATGATGCTATGTCTTGGAATGGGTATATTTTAATTTGCTGTGTTGGTCACATGATAGCCCATTTACACTTTATACTTATTGCCTCCAGTTCTGGAAAATTTTATTTGATAATCCATCTCTTTATTTCTTCACTTGTTTCTGGAACATCTATTATTCAGAAATTGAACCTACTGAATGGGTTCTCTAGTTTTTAACATTTTTTTCTCCTGTTTTCCATTTCTTTGTCTTCTTGCTTCCTTTCTTTATTTTCCAGTTATTCAATTGAGTTGTTTGTATTTCAGCTATGTTATTTTTATTTCAAAAGACTTTATTTTAAAATGTTCTTGCATTTTATCATGTTATACCACCCATTTTTTGATTTATCAATGCAATATCTGCTCTCATAAGCTCGTGATTGAATGCTAGGATTTTGTTTATTAGCTGGTTTGGCCCCCACTTCCCTCATTTCTTAGTCTTCTTTAAAGTGCTTTTCCCCCCTCTTGTCTGTTTTGGGCTCTGTTGGCTATTTTAGAGTCATGCCACTAAGTCAGTGATTGTCCACTGTCTGCTCATATCAAAGAGTAGGACATTGCAGGGCACAGTGGCTCACACGTGTAATTCCAGTACTTTGGGAGGTCAAGGTGGGAGGATCATTTGAGCTCAGAAGTCTGAGGTTATAGTGAACTATGACAGAGTCACTGCACTTACACCTGGGAAACAGAGAGAGACCCTGTCTCTAAAAAAAAAAAAAAATTTAAATAAGACATTCAGAAGTTAATTAGACAGCTCTATATGTATAAATTAGGTTTGTCAAATCTGGATTTCACTATAGGGCTATTTGTCTGAGGTATTTTTTTGGGTAACTTCCCATTTCCATATTTCTAGTTCTTATCTTTTGGGCTGGACGTATTTCTCAGCAAATGATATTCTAGTCTTCTGCTTAATGGGGATATGGCTGGCTTCCAGAATTATAGAAGAGTTAGAGGCAGAAAAAAAATTGGGGTTCACAAAATTCACTATGAATGCTTTGACTCTTTCATACTCCCACTTCACTGTGGTAGTCCTGACTTTACCATACCTAAGGACTCTGAGACTGGGCACCACATCACTTAGTATTTTCAGAGAATAAACCTTAATTTTGTATTGAGATAAGAGAGGAAATCTTGGGGTATAACAGATGTTTAAACATATTTTCAACCATATCTTCCTTTTGTTTCCTCCATTTTTATCCCCATGTCCAAGGATACCTAATGCTGCCAATTTCTGAGCCTTTGTGGAGGATTCTGTGGTACAAAATACCTTTCTTGTTTTCCTACTGTGGGCTAAATCCCCACTGTGTGCTAAATCAGTTTTCTATCACCCATTGACTTTTCAGCTTCTACATTTTGAAATTGTATTGCTGTTATCTCTTCTTTCATTTTATGTGTTCTTGTAGGTTTATGCCTCTTAAATATCTTTTTATTGTTGTTTTAATGGGATTTCAGGAGTGAGCAGAGGTTATTGCTTGAGTTCAGTCAATTGTTTTACCTGGAAAACCATGTTATATATTCTTCCCTTACTGTTGTATTCAATCTGTGAGTCTCTTCAGGATAGCCTCAACTTGCATAATTCTCTCCTAAGACGTCAGAACCTTAGAACCTTTTGCTAACCTGTCCTTTCAGCTTTGAACATTGTAGCATTATAATTTTCTTAACATCTTCTGTGTGCCTCAGACAAAACATGTACACAGAATCTGTCTTCGTTTATCACATGCATTTACTCCAGAGTTTCTTCCAGCTGGTGAATGACAGAGACAGGGTCTACATGTCAAAACTGGCTAAAGGAAAACCATCATTGGATCATGTTTTCTTTTCATCGATTTTGCACAATGGAAAAGTTACTGTTCATCTGACTGAATTCAGCTCTATCAGTTCAGGCTCTTTCTGGGTTTAGAGAATATACGATTTATATCACTTGCAGTTTTTATTGGTTCACAACATTAGAAGGTTTAGGGTAGCTCTGGTGTCAGTCTTGGTTGGGTTCAGAGCTCAGATGACATTGGATTGCATTTTATTTTCATCTTTCTTTTACTATGTTTATGTTATTATTAGAATCCACATAGTCATTTCACGAAGGCTTGGGATTATGCCCTTTTAGGTTTCAGTCCTGACCAACGGAGGTTTCTTGGAAAGCATGCCTTGGAGGTTCCAGCCAGGTCACAGAAGCTAGGGTTGACTGGCCTCAGATAGGATTAAGTGTCTCCCATAACCTATCTCTAATGATCTGAGCCCCAGTCACCCTTGTTACCCTCTGGTAAGAGACCCTGACCTTTTGCTGCCCTGGAATGCAGCCCAGGGTCTCATGTGATATCATCCTTCTTGTCAGAGTTGATTGAGCCAGATGTGCATGGCTATTCAAAGATGAACCAATGAGATGATTTTTCTCTCTTTGAATGTGGAATTACAGCAAAGAGCAAATGAGAAAGTAGCTGTGGGAGTTGAACCAGTAAGCATATAGAGACCCTTGGACTGAGAGAGCATTTTGTGTTGATCTGTGCCAGTGATCCAGCTAAGAATAATGTGTCTGCAGAGACGGAGACAAGTGAAGTAGACACACACCAAGGAGGAGGAACCGGAAGGCCACAGAGAGGTGGAGGAAAGAAAAGAGAAAGAAAGAAACTTTGGTATCTGACGGATTTTCAGATAGTGTTTTTTTGTGTGTGTGTGTCAGACTTTTCTTCCCTTCTGTAACATGCCTCTGTACCCCTACAGTAAATTTCTATTAAGTTTTGGTATTTAAATGATTGATTCATAAGACAGAAATCCGGAAGAGTAAACAAAGATAATGTTAAAAATAATTTAAAATATTTACTCTATAGTATAGTATATGTATAAAAATTATTCTTAAAAAGTAAGTATAATGTCTTAAACGTAGTATGCCTTCAATACGTTATTATTACTGTATTATCTAGTGATAGTGATTGCATTACTGCATTTAACCATTCCAACAACCCTATGTGGTATTGCTGCTATTATGCCTATTTTATAATTCAGAAACCAAGGTATGGGGAGGTTAATAAAGTTATTCCCTTTCAGACAGTAACAAATCTGAGAGTTGAACTGAAGTAAGCATTTTTAGGGCTGAATGCTAGTGTCAATGTACTACTAACCTTAAAAAAGATGATGAGAAATTGTATTTATAGTTACTTTGACATTTTTAATATACAGAGTGTTATCTCCCAAAATACTTAATAAATCCCTTACAGTTAAAAAAAAAAAAAAAGAATGACGACCTTATTCATTCATTGGTATTCACTATACCTTAGACACAGGCTCACTTGATCTCATTTGACTATCCTAATGTACACAGACTAGCAATACTGTCCCTCTGTTGAGATAAAAAGGCGAAGTTTTAAAGTATTTAGGTAACTTTCCCAAGCTGCCCAGCTTACATATCAGAGCTAGGAGTTCAACGCAAGTTACGTTTCTTTCGTATCCTACTCTGAGCTACATTTAAGCTGTGTTGATTTTTTTTTTTTTTTTTTTTTTTTTTTGGTCTGGATGAGCCTCTAAGTAGCATAGCATTTATAACATTTTTAATCCTTATTAGTAGAACATCCTGAGTAGTTCTCTGCTTGACAAAACTAAGAAAGTAGAAAATGAATGAGAGACCATAGAACATGAATTGACTGTCCAGGCTTTTGAGAAGCTGTTGCACTTGTTTCTGACAGAAGATTGGAAGCAAAGAGAAGCTTGGTGTCAGGAACAGAGGCACTAACATTTTGCAGGGCATCTTTCTTATCCGAATTAAAGTCCAGAGAGAACAAGGGTGGAGGAGTTATGAGAGTGAGCACACACAGTTAGACAGGCCTGAATTTGAATACTGGTTTTACTACTAATTAGCTGCATGACCTTGAGCTTATTTCTTAACCAGGCTGAGCTTCCTTTTTCTTCACAGAATGGAGGTAAAAAATGTGCTGAGCTCATATGGTTGCTGTGATAATAGAATTAGAAACTCAAGACAGGGCTTAGCACTTAGCAAGGGGTCAGTAATTGTTAGCTATTATTATTATTATTTTTTCTTTCCTTTTCTTTTCTTTTTTTTTTTTTTTTTGAGACGGAGTTTCGCTCTTGTTACCCAGGCTGGAGTGCAATGGCGCGATATCGGCTCACCGCAACCTCCGCCTCCTGGGTTCAGGCAATTCTCCTGCCTCAGCCTCCTGAGTAGCTGGGATTACAGGCACACGCCACCATGCCCAGCTAATTTTTTGTATTTTTAGTAGAGACGGGGTTTCACCATGTTGACCAGGTTGGTCTCGATCTGTCGACCTTGTGATCCACCCGCCTCGGCCTCCCAAAGTGCTGGGATTACAGGCTTGAGCCACCACGCCCGGCCCAGCTATTATTAATAATATAATTCAGATACAAACAGTAGGGATTTTGTTGAGTCTTAGAATTTCACGTGTCTGTATCTTCTCTAGAAATCAGATTTCAGTCTCCAAACTGAAGAAGGGCTTTTTCCTTCCCTCTGCTTGTACATATCATGTTTCTCTCTCCCTCAGTCTCTACACTCACCTATGCTACATGCATATCTTAGCTCCAAGTTCTCGGTTTTGACCTTTTCTTAATAAGGGAATTTTACTCTTTGATATTATCCTTGGGTACATGGTGGAATCTTCATCTGAAATGAAAGTTTGATTTCAACCATTATCAATATCTTCGACCCTAAATCACCTTTGAGCAATTACACACCCACAGGAAACCAATTGATGATATTGCAGCTTTGCTGAATTTATAATACGGCTGATACTGGGTAGATATTTGTCTTACTGGCCATGGAAGTCAGGTAGGAGTGAGTGAGGGGAATATCAGGTTGAAGAATACCTTTTGATTCCCATGCTCCAAGTCAAAATATGTTTTTTCCCGCATAACACAAGGGAATGTTTTTCTAGGCACCAGGTTAGCATTCTGTCTTTTAGTGGATGTCACAGAAACATGGAACGTGAGAACTACGAAGGGGGACCTATAAGATCCTTGTCCCTGGAATCCTAGTGTTCCTTGGGTGTTCCCTAAGAGCAAGGACATGGGTCAGGGAGTGGGCTTGCAGTCTATTTATTCTTTACGTTTTGCACTTTTTTAATCTATTGGAATTTAGTAGAAAGGCTTTAAGAATACAGCTAATTAGGCCGGGCGCAGTGGCTCAAGCCTGTAATCCCAGCACTTTGGGAGGCCGAGGCGGGTGGATCACGAGGTCGAGAGATCGAGACCATGCTTGTCAACATGGTGAAACCCCGTCTCTACTAAAAATACAAAAAATTAGCTGGGCATGGTGGCGCGTGCCTGTAATCCCAGCTACTCAGGAGGCTGAGGCAGGAGAATTGCTTGAACCCAGGAGGCGGAGGTTGCGGTGAGCCGAGATCGTACCATTGCACTCCAGCCTGGGTAACAAGAGCGAAACTCTATCTCAAAAAAAAAAAAAAAAAAAAAAAAAAAGAATACAGCTAATTACTAAATAAAATGTTACAAAAACCCCTAGCTGCTCAACAGTTTTCAGAGAATTGAGGTCAGAAAGATAAAATTAGCTATTTTTAACTTACACAACAAATATGAATGGAGAATCTTCTGAATTCTAGGCATTGAGCGAGATTCTAGAGATACAGTGACATACTCAACATAGAACAGATTTGTATTAAGGCACTGGCTTACAGAATTACTGAGGACCTTGTCTATCCATTCTGTACAGCGGAATTTTTCTTGTTAATATAAATTGGGTTTATTTGGCCACCTTTCTTGTCAGCTTTCTTAAGAATATTCCTTGAGGTTTTATTTGATGAAGGTCTAATCAGAATTCCTTGTGTTCGTTTATTTTCATCTTATTCTCTAGTTTCCTAGGAAAAGCATTGGCAATTAGAGGTAAAGACAATAGTTGTAAGGGTTTTGGTTAGCGTGGGGAATGTGTATTTAAAATTTAGCAGGATGATGTGACTCAGTAAAACTCCAGAGTAGCTATTCCCTTTTGGAGAAGATATTAAGGTTTCAGTTGACCTCACCCCAGGGGAGGATTCTCATGCTTGCCCCAACTCTTCTTAACATTACTGTATTATAGAATTTACTGTTTTAGGTTAGCTTAAAAACAAATAGAAACACCTGTACAATTACTCCGTGACCACAAATGTGATTTTTGCCTTGAACTGCTGTGTTCTGACAAAGTCCTCTGCTAGCTGTAGCTGAGGAGAAACTGCTTGACCTATTTCCAGTTTAAATCCTTTTCTTTCATCAGCCTGATCCTAGGAGTCCTTCTCTTTGTCCCTGTTTTGCATCTGACCGTGGTTAGTGACAATTCTCACTGAACTCGATCATTTCCTTTCCAATTGGGTAGTTAATTTGGTTGCAGGTGGTTCTTAGTTGCTGTGTAATTATTCAAAGTTTGAATTTTAAAAGTGTGAAATCTTTATTAGCTAGCCCCACTTCTTTTCCCGTCCTATGTGATATTGGACCTCAAAGGGTATAGCCTTCTTCTAGTTCATTGAGCCTTCTTCCTAAAGCTGCTTTGGAAGTCCTGGGACTATAAGGGCAACGGGTGAGTAGAGGCAAGATAAAGAGGGAGGATTATATCACAACAGATCATCTCGGCTTTTGGCCAGTGAAAAGAAACCTGGAGTCTGAGGACTAACAAAGTTTTTCTTCTTATTACTAAACATATAACGTCATTCCATGATTACTTCTTGTGCTCTCTCTGGCACGTCATTTCTGCGAGAGCAGCTTGAGAACTTGCTTTACTATTACACACACACTGATGTATAGGCTATAGAAAGAAATCTTAGTTTTTTTAAAAATAGAAATGAAGTCTAAATAGGTGTTGTTTCATTCATAGTCTGAAAACTCTCCGTTCCCTACTGTTACAGCCCAGATAAAAATCAAAGCTTCAGAAGACTCATCACACAGTACATACAGTTTGAAGCTATACACTATTATCATCTTGTCTATTTCAGATACATTTGACCTTCATTTATACAAAGGAAATGAGTTGGTTTCAAAAGTCACAATGACAGCTGAACATTAAAACAATTTCAAGGTATTGTGATGTGGAGAGTCAAAAGGAGAGCTATCGGAGGCAGAGTTTGTGGGTGACTGACAATAGAGCTGAGGTCACAGGGACTGATTTTGCAAAGTAATTCTTAGAGGTATGGGAACTGCTTTGCTTAGAATCAGTCACATAAAAGTCCATGAAACATTAATAGTCCGGGTTCAGAGGGACAGGAGATTACTGCCCATACTCAGCTTCTTGGTGAAAAAAAAAAAAAAAAAAAAAAGCTGTGTGTTTTCTCCATATTAATTATTTTACAGGATATTGACAAATATGTCATTTCTGCTTGTATCCATTACATCAAAGATAAGTTACTAAAGTCTGTTTAAAAGTAATAAAAAAGAGCTGAAATTTGATATTCTCTAATACATTGTAGGGCTCTATCTGTATATCTATATCTATATTTGAATGCATATATATATTTATCTATATCTCAAAGATAAGGCACTAGCACAGACAGAATGAGATAATCCAGATGGATTGATTTAGCTGGGGCTTTCATTCTTGCTCGTTTAGTACCAAAAGTTACCTTTTGCCACAAAATGTCTTGATCGTTGAGTTGAACATCTTCCATCACTTGAAAAAGTATTAGATTTTTAAATTTTAATGTGGGAGACAGTGTGTTAGAGTAAAACAGACCTGTATCTTTAGGGTGTGGCAGAGTGAAACAGACTTGCGTCTTTAGGATCATCTATCCTGGGCTGAAATCCTTGATTATTCCCTTCATTGACTGTACGACCTTGGGAAAACTGCTTTCCTGAGACTGATTTCTCATGTGTAATATGGGGATATTACTGACATTGTAAGTTGGTTGTAAACTTTAGAAGAAAGTCAGGATGCTGTAGAAAAGAACAAGGGAACTGACAGCACAGAGAAAATGGCCCCTAGGGAGCTGTTGCACCGAGTCTGATGATTAGGCGAAGGGCTCAGGTGTTGCTTTCTCTTATTTTATCCAAATTGTTTTTCTTATTCTTTGCCATTGCTGGCTTTCCCAGCCACCTGCCTAGCCTCAGCACTGCAGTCCTCTTTCCTGTGGCTTTGCATTTTAAGAACATACTATGTTTTCTTAGGTTGGGGGTTAATTTAAGACAAAGTAGTTTCAAGAGCTCAGCAAATAACAGGATACTGAAGAAGACGATGTAGTTACAAAAGCAAACATTAAATAACAAGAAAACAGAACACTAGAAATCTTCAGCCTGAATCGAAGCTTAGGCAGGGCAATTGTGAAAATACGCCAGCTGATAGCAGAATGCAAAGATGCTGGAATTGCTGGTCAGAATATTTTAAGTATCTGTTTAAAAGTTTAATTACATGGAAGACCAGACTGTCCTTTGTGTCAACATTTGAAAACTGAAAATTTGCTTTCTCCTTTCCTTTTGGAACAATACTTGCCCATTCTATATAAAATTAATTCAATCATTATTAAAATTCTGTCTCATCTAGGATAAAGCAATTGCTCTAATAAGCTTAGGATGGGGAAGTTACCAGGAATATGTTCTTTATTGAGTGATGTGTTTTTATTCTTAGAGAGATGAGACCTGGTTGCTGTGAACCCGTGACAGCAAATGAACAGTCAGAATAACTCTCTTAAGAGGCAGGTCAAGTAAGAGTCCAACTTCTTTCATTTGCCAGTGCAAATATATCCACACTTTGCTTGTGTATGCATCATCGTTCACATTGGACTTTGTTAATGATTTCACCTATATCCCCAGAATTTATTGGATAAGGGAAGGAGATTGTGTCACGGTAAGAGTAGACCTCTCTTTTCCAAAACACCCATGTTTGCTGTACAGTAGTCGCCCTCTTATCTGCCGATTCACTTTCTGAGGTTTCAGTTACCTGCCGTCTATTGCAGTCAGAAAATATTAAATGGAAAATTCCAAAAAGAAACAATTCATGAGTTTTAAGTTGAGTAGCGAGATAAAATCTCTCCCCATCCTGCTTCGTCCCACCCAGGACTTGAATCATCCCCTTGTCTAGCATCTCCATGCTGTAGATACTATCCAGTCATTAGTCACTGACATGCAACCATTGACATTGTTATGATCAAGGATCCAGGATCACCTGAAGCAGATGTTCCTCCTCCTGATGTGCCATCAGGAGGTCCATAGCAGCCCAGTGCTATGTTGTGATGCTTGCATCATTCACATCATTTCATCTCATCATGTAGGCATTTTATCCTCTCATATTATCTCAAGAAACATGAGTACTGTGAAGTACAATAAGGTATTTTGAGACAGAGAAAGACCGTATTCCCATAACCTTTATTAAAGCATATTGTTATAACTGTTCTATTTTATTATTGTTGTTGTTAATCTCTTCCTATACGTAATTTATAAATTAAACTGTATCATAGGTATGTATGTGCAAGCCTACCTTGGAGATATTGCAGGTTCTGTTCCTAACCACTACAATAAAATGAATATTTCAATAAAGCCACTCAGAGATTTCTTTTTTTTTGGTTTCCCAGTGGATATGAAAGTTTTATTTGCAATATACTTTATTAAGTGTGCGGTAACATTATGTTTTAAAAGGGTATGTTTTAATTAAGAAGACCTTTTGTTTTTGCTTTAAGTGATGTAACTTCTTTGTTTTTCTCTCTCTCTCTCTCTCTCTCTCTCTCTCTCTCTCTCTCTCTCTTTCTCTCTTTTATTATTATACTCTAAGTTCTGGGATACATTTGCAGAACATGCAGGTTTTTTACATAGGTATACATGTGCCATGGTGGTTTGCTGCACCCATCAACCCATCATCTACTTTAGGTATTTCTCCTAATGCTATCCCTCTCCTAGCCCTCCACCCACTGACAGGCCTCAGTGTGTAATGTTTCCCTCCCTGTGTCCATGTGTTCTCATTGTTCGACTACCACTTATGAGTGAGAACATGTGGTGTTTGGTTTTCTATTGCTGTGCTTGTTTGCTGAGAATGGTGGTTTCCAGCTTCATCCATGTTCCTGCAAAGGACATGAACTTATCATTTTTCTGTGACTGCATAGTATTCCATGGTGTATATGTGCCACATTGCCTTTATCCAGTCTATCACTGATGGACATTTGGGTTGGTTCCAAGTCGTTGCTTTTGTGAACAGTGCTGCAATAAACATACGTGTGCATGTGCCTAATAAAAAAGACTTTTATGCTAAAAATGCTAACCATCACCTGAGCTTTCAGCAAGTCCTATGTTTTGGCTGCTGGCTTTGGCTTTCCTCCATCTTGATGGCTGCTGCCTGGCTAGGGTGGTGTTTGCTGAAGGACAATATGGCTGTGGCAATTTCTTAAATAAGAATAGCAATGAATTTTGCCACAGAAATCTTCCTTTCACAAAAGATTTCTCTGTAGCCTGTTGTGCTATTTGATAGCATTTTATCCACAGTAGAACTTCTTTCAGAATTGGGGTCAATCCTTTTAAACTCTGCTACTACTTTATGAACTAAGTTATGCATGTTTTAAGTATTTTGTTGTCATTTCAACACTGTTTGCAGCATCTTCACCAGGAGTAAATTGCCTCTCAAGAAAGCACTTTCTTTGCTCATCTATCAGAAGCCACTCCTCATTCATTCAAATTTTATAATGTGATTGCAGCAATTCAGTCATACCATCAGGCTCCACTTCTAGTTCTCTTGTTATTTCTATCACATCTGCAATGACTTCATCCACTGTAGTCTTGATCCCCTCAAAATAATCTGTGAGGGTTAGAATTAACATCTTCTAAGCTACTGTTAATATTTTTACTTTCTCCAATGAATCACAGATGTTATTAATGGCATCTAAAATGGTGAATCTTTTCCAGAATGCTTCCAATTTACTTTGCTCAGATTTATCAGAGGAATAACTATTTATGGCAGGTGTGGACTTAGGAAAATTATTTATTAAATAATAAGACAAAAGTCGAAATACTCTCTGATCTGTGGGTTGCAGAATAGATGCTGTGTTAACAGGCACGGGAACAACATTAATCTCATTCATTTTCATTAGATCTCTTAGATAACTAGGTGCATTGCCAGTAAGCAGTAATGTTTCAAAGTTAGGCTTAAAATATTCAATAAACTGTGCTGTAAGCAATGTGCTGCCATTCAGGCTTTGTTGCCCTATTTTTAGATCACAGAGTGAATTTAGCATAACTATTAAGGGCCTTAGGATTTTCAGAATGGCAAATGAGTGCTGGCTTCAACTTACAGTCACAAGCTGCACTGCCATCTAACAAAAGAGTCAGCCTGTCCTCTGAATATTTGAAAGCAGTCAGTGACTTCTCCTCTCTAGCTATGAAAGTCCTAGATGGCATCTTCTTTCAATAGAAGTGCTTCTCCTCCATCAAAAATCTGTTGTTTAAACAAAAAAAGAAAACCTCAGGCCAATATCCCTGTTGAACATCGATGTGGACATCCTCAATAAGATACTGGCAAACCAAATCCAGCAGCACTTCGAAAAGCTTATCCACTACAATCATGTCAGCTTCATCCCTGGGATGCCAAGCTGGTTTAACATAGACAAATCAGTAAACATAATTCATCACATAAACAGAACAAATGACAAAAACCACATGATTATCTGAATAGATGCAGAAAAGGCCTTAGATAAAATTCAACATCCCTTCATGTTAAAAACTCTCGATGAACTAGGTATTGATAGAACATACCTCAAAATACCAAGAGCCATTTATGACAAACTCACAGCCAATATCATACTGAATAGGCAGGAGCTGGAAGTATTCCCTTTGAAAACCAGCACAAGACATGGATGCCCTCTCTCACCACCCCTATTCAACATAGTATTGGAAGTTCTGGCCAGGACAATCAGGCAAGAGAAAGAAATAAAGGGTATTCAAATAGGAAGAGAGGAAGTCAAATTGTCTCTGTTTGCAGAAGACTGTATACTTAAAAAACCCCATTGTCTTAGCCCAAAAACTCCTTAAGCTGATAAGCAACTTCAGAAAGTCTCAGGATGCAAAATCAATGTGCAAAAATCGCAAGCATTCCTATACACCAAAAATATACAAGCAGAGAGAAAAATCATGAATGAACTTCCACTCACAATTGTTACAAAGATAATAAAATACCTAGGCACGCAGAAATGGGAGTTGAACAATAAGAACACATGGAAACAGGGAGGGGAACAACAGGCACCAGGGCCTTTTGTGGGGTGTGGTGAGGGAGAGCATCAGGAAAAGTAACTAATGAATTCAGGACTTAATATCTAGGTGATGGGTTGATAGGTGCAGCAAACCACCATGGCACATGTTTACCTATGCAACAAACCCACACATTCTGTACATGCATCCTGGAACTTAATATTAAAACAGCAACAACAAAAAAATCTGTTGTTTAGTGTAGCCACCTTCACTAATGATCTTAGCTAGATCTTCTGGACAATTTGCTGCAGCTTCTACATCAACACTTGCTCTTTCACCTGACACTTTGATGTTATAAAGACAACTTTCCTTCAACTTCATGAAATGACTTCTGCTAGCATCACACTTTTATTCTACAGCTTCCTCACCTCTTTTAGCCCTCACAGAACTGAAGAGAGTTAGGGGCTTGCTCTGGATTAGGATTTTGCTGAAGGGAATGTTGTGTCTTGTTTGATCTTTTATCAGATTACTAGAACTTTCTTCATCTCAGGAATAAGGCTGTTTCACTTTCTTGTCATTCATGTATTCGCTGGAGTAGCACTTTTAATTTCCTTCAAGAACCTTTTATTTGCATTCATAGCTTGGTTACCATTTGGCACAAGAGGCCTAGCCTTCAGCCTGTGTCAACTTTCAACATGCCTTCCTCACTAAGCTTCATCATTTTTAGTTTTTGAATTAAAGTGAGAGATGTATAACTTTTCCTTTCACTTGAACACTCAGAGGACATTGTGGGTTATTAATTGCCCTAATTTTAATATTTTGCATTTCTGGAATTAAGGGAGGCCTGAAGAGAAAGAGAGATAGGGAAAGAACTGGTTGGTTAAGCAGTCAGAACACACACAGTATTTACCAATTAATTTCATGATATTTTATGTGAGTGGCTTATGGTGCCCCAAAACAATTGCAACATCAAAGATCACTGATCACAGAGTACCATGACAGATACAATAATGATGAAAAAATTAGAAATATTACAAGTATTTCCAAAATGTGAGACAGAAATATGAAGCGAATATATGCTGTCGGAGAAATGGTGCCAATCGATTTGCTGGATACAGGTTACCACAAAACTTCAGTTTGTAAAAAGATGAAGTATCTGTGAAGTGCAATAGCATAAAAAACAATAAAACAAGGTAGGGCTTATTGAAAAATACATAGCATTCCTAGGGATTCTTACTATTGGCAGTTTTAGGCAACCACTGGGAGTTTTGGAACCTAGGTCCCATGCATAGGGGGACGACTGTAGTTTCTTCAGTGAGAACCAAATAACTCTGCATCCAGCTTTGTGGCTGTCATTGTCTCTGTTACAGGAATGAATTAATTTTGTGCCACTGTCTATTTTCATTATAATCTTTGTCATTTGAACAGATTCATTATGGACCATTTTTGGTTCCTGTCAAAAACTGAAGATTGTACAATGAGGATTAGTGGGAAATTTTCATCAGGATTCAGCGAGAATGTAATTCAATGATAATGACACATTGTAAGAGTGGACCAAATCTCAGCCCTGGTGTACAGGGTTTGTGTGAATGGGCATGTGGGTGGATGCTTGAGGGGGTAGGGGCAGAATCGTGGGAGAGAAGGGTAGACACATAGAGTATAGAGGGCACATACGAGTTTTCTTATAGGTAGAGCTTATCAATTATATTCTAGTTTTTAGAATCAGGAATTTTATTCATGATTAGCATTAATTTATTTTCTTTTAGTGGTAGTATCATATGGGAAGAGGGATGCAGGCATATGTTGTTTGAAATATTAGTTTTGACCTAAGCACTTTGTGCCTCAGTTTTCTTATATAAAGAATGAGAAGAATAATAAAACCTCCTTCACAGGCTCATTGTGAACAACACATGCGTTGTGAAAGGAAAGCATTTGAAAAAGTACCTGGTACAGGATATACGTTTATACTGCTTTAAATCTTTGGTCCTCTGATTTCCCTCATCTGTAAATTAGGGATAATAACTGCTTTTTAGGGTTGCTGTGAAGAAGAGTGGCAATGATTATGGAAGACCAGGTACTGGCTCGCAATGAGTTTAATAAGTGTATGCATTAGCTTTCTTCCAGATAGAATGTGGGTCTAGCAATTGTTAAAGGTGGGTGATCTTTATGTACAGTTCTTTTGCTTAGTTCATTGATACTCTTCCACCCTCCACTAGCACAGATAACACCAAGGCCCTCCACTATTAAGCTTCCTTGGCATTTCTCAGTTCTAGGTTGGCTTCTATGCTTTTCTCTTTTAAATCTTTGTCACAAGCCTTCGACAATCATCTTTGTTCCCCTCCCCTCCTGTCTTCCTTGGGCTTCACTTCTGCAAGCCTCACTGCAGACAAACTTCATCCTCATAGGGCCTCTGTTTTGCTTCTCCAAAGATACTCTTTTCTTTTAAATGAATAACTAATAATCCTGGGAAGGAAGCAAGAAAAACACGTGTGGTAAAGTAACATGGATTTATGACTATGACATGGTACACAGGGTCCTCACTTCTGGTCAGTAGTTTCTAATTCCCTGTTTTCTTACTTGAAGGCCCATGTTGGCTTTCTGCTTTTTAGTTTTATTTCTGCTCCTGGAGTTTAGACAACTAGGCCTCTGGATACTCAGGCCTGGAGCTGTAATCCAGTCACCCAGATCATTGAATTTATGTCGTGTCAAGGGCTCCTTGTGCCCAGAAGAGCATTTGTATTTTTGAGACTTGGGTGATACTCAATGATGGCTGGTCCTCAAGTTTCTTTCTCTATAAACAATGCAAATGGTGTTCTCTTTGTCACTTGCTGTCTCACCACTTGGGGAATGTCTTTTTATTTCTATTCTCTATCGATCTGGAGGCAAAGCATTTTCCAAGGTGCAACCAGATTCACCTAAATCATAATGCTGTCCCTCAATATTTTAGTCTTATCAATACCTGTGGTACTTGGTACCCAGCTTTGTGCCTGTTCTCATCACACGTTTTACCAAATCCCAGGTAAATATTAGCTGCGAAATCCCATAGAATATAACACTTGTCCATAATAGTTCATTACATAATGATAGTAAATAGTGACATTGTGTAGTACTCTTTTTTTTTTCTAAACTCTCTTGTAATTTTAAGCTTATTTTATCTTTTTAGTAACCTTATCAAACACATAGGGTGGCTATTTTTGTTTCCTTTGACAAAAAAAGAAGCCAAGCCTTATGGAACATGTGTGTGTATTCATCTGGGCTGTGTGTATGTAAATGACTTAGGTAAGATCCATAGCTAACCAGTGGTGAAGCTGAGACTAAAATGTAGAGCTTTTTCCCATTCAAATCTGTACTTCGTTGGCAATATCATTTTACCTTTTTGTACCCTACTGTGCTTTTGCTATTGTAATCTACAAATAGAATCTGTTCTAAATACTCTCCTCTTCCCATGTACACACACTTGCAGGTGCAAAGTTCTTATCAGGGATCTTTATATTCCCATTATAATTAACGTAAGTACTACTGCATTTTATTGAAAAGTATGCTCAATATTAAACCGGTATTATCCATAATACACATGCTTCATTATATATGGTAGGTAAATGTTAGATTTGTCATTATGCCCACAAAATATAAACTTCTCTGAAGTAGATGGAGCTTGTCAGAGCCGTAATAGCAGCTCTTGTTATCTTCCTAGTTGATTAAATCGAGACTGCAAATTAGGAAAAACTGGCCAGAGCATTCTTAGAGTATAGAAGTTACATCTGCAGAATTTTTAAAAAACGGAATACACTGAGATAAAACGCTGAACTCTTTGCTGAGACACAGTATTTCCAGAGTACGAAGAATTCAAAGGGCCAGGATCACAGACAGACACCAAGAACACTGGCCGAATGGAAAACTTGACCTTGCCTTCCTTTGTGAGAGCTCACCAGGCTCTCCCTGAGGTTGCCACAACAGCAGTACTCAGTATATACCTGTGGGCCAATGCAAATTAAAAATTCCCCCTGTTGAAAGCAGGGAAAGAGACTCACTGGCCTTTTATAGAGTGAGTACTTTAGAAAATTTGCAATCTTAAATTCTTTTTCCTTCCTTTTGATTTGTATGGAAATCTTTAAACAGGTTAAATAAGCCTCTCCTCAGCTTTACAACCCAGGAATGTCTTTCTCAAGGCCCTGGGATCCATCTCTTTGAAATGAAATCTTCAAGGAAGACAGTACCTCTGTCTCCCAGCTTCTGTGGAAAGGTAGGAGCCTAACTTTAGATGGTGCCTCACTTCAAGTTTCAAAACTACATCTTGTTATAAACCTATGAGACATGCATATTTCCTTTTGATGAAACCAACTAGCTAATGCAGATAGTCACCCTAACCGCCAAGTGAATGTAAGATAAACTGTGCGTGGCAGGTGGCACTGTCAAGTCTTCTTACTTGAGGACTAGTTATTACTTATCTCAGAACCAGGTATTTAATGGGTTATATCTACTTGACTATATGAGGGGTGAGATTTCCTTCTGTTTTTGCAATCTTTCAGCAGTCTTTCAGCCATTTGCCTGTGATGGGTATCACATTCTAGTTTAAGCTTATTCAGTAAGAAATTGTTTTTCTTTTCCTACTGGGTTGAAGGAAGTTTCACTCTTAATTACATTTCCCAACAATGTGTATAACTTGAATGAGCAAAAATTGGTAAAGAGATCACTTGAATGATGATGACAGAGAGTATTATTTTGTATTGCATGGCTCCGAGTATTAGTTTCTTAAGGGCTGTTTCCGTGTCTTCTGTCCCTGTTTTTGTATGTTAAAAAGCACTGAAAATATTATGATGTGGGACCCCTGGTTAAATTTTTGTGTGTGCGACCACCACAAAGCCTTGGATAAATATTTTTATGTAAGTTGTTTTATCTACTATCATTAGCTTGCTACAAGTCTTACAGCATGAAACTTTGATATCAAGATTTTGATTAATAATGAGCAGAACATAGAGAATTGAGCTAGTTGCTGTCATTGGAAGTGGAATTGGGAATTTACCATTTTATGTCCTCTTCTTCACACTCATGAAGCCTGGAAAACTTCAGCATTATATTCAGACCTTTCCACTTCCATCTATCTTGCTACAAAATTTGAAGACTCAATCTGGGTTCGATAATGTAGTCATATGATGATTTCTCTAAGGAAGGAGGGGAAACCAACCAACCAACTTTAGTTTTCTTTTTCCCAATATTGCCATTTTTATCTTTTCCCGTGCGTGAACATCACTTAGTCCTCTGTGGATATTTTCCTGAGCAGAGAGGTGCCTCTGATATTTTCTGAACTCTTTAGCCCCTTTGTGGACCCATTGACTCATCTTCCATCACTTAATGCCAAAAGGGATAGCAGGGAAAGCTGAGACTCTGTACCTTTTTGACGTGCTGACTAATTTATCTAGTAAATACCAGTCAACGCTAATGTCCGCCAGCTCTGGTATGGAGGACTTAGGGCTTGCATAGACTAAATTGGGGAAGTGAGTCCCCCGGGGGATGGTGCCATAGGTCTGATAAGGGGGAGTAAAATAGTTGTTGGCAGTGGTTGCTCTGACTGACATAGAGGAAAGAGTAAACTAGGGGCTTTGAAAATGTTTCGTACTTCTATTCTCTAGCATTTTGCCCATGCCATGACATGTAGCTTTAATTGGATTTCACACAACCAAGAAAAAAATGAAATCAAACGTTAATAGAACACATGCAGGTCACCACATTGCATTCAGGACAGTGGGGCTAATAGGAGACCAAACCTATATGGAGAATTTGCAATGAGAAGGCACTGGTGAAATCTGGGCACAATAATACCCTGATTAGTGAGCACAGCTGCTCAGCATCTAGAGTAGTCTGCCTCAGTCTCCATTTCAAACTTATTGTTGCCTTCCTTAAAGTCTGGGAGTGTCTCATCACTGAGTTCCTCAGTCTCATTTAAAAGTAGCAAAAGGGCAAATCCAATATCTATACATTCTCCAATGATAAGCTCAGATTTGATGTTTTTTTTTTTTGAAAGGCTTATGCAGCATCTCTTCAATTTTCTGATTGTGCTGATTTTTCTTCTCCTTTCTGCCTATGCAGCTCTCTTGATGATATTGCAAACAATGAGATAAGTTCATAACAGGACTTGTTCTACACATATTTACTTCTGAGAATTATAGAGAAATCAGAAATACCAGGGAGTCAACTAGGATTAGCCTAGACAGTTGTGGCTGCAAATCCCAGTTACAAGCCTTAATATCTGCTTGAACTTGGGCAAGCTACTGAAGCTGCCTGCACCAGTGCCTCACACAGGATACATGGTTAATGGAGACAATGTATTGTGTGACTCCTTAGGAGTCACTGCACGCATGTTAGGTGCATTGATTTCTGGAAAAGAAGGCATAGGTATAAAAGTAAAAAAAAAAAAATGTTGAGTTGGGTTGGAATGTGTATGTTTTAACACAATGATCTCCCAGAGTGAAAATGTTCCCTGGGAATAATATATCAGAATATAAGGGAAAGGTGTATGTGTAGTTCTTTAAACATTTTTTTTTAAAATTCCTGTTTAAAAAATTGAAATGCTAGGGGAAAATTCTATATCATCTTTTTTTCCCCCCAAGGATAAAAAAAGCTTTATTGAGGTATACAGAAACTGCACATATTTAATGTATGCAATTTGATGAGTTTGGACATATATATGTATATACACCTATGAAACATCACAACAATTAATAAACATATCCATCACCTTCAAAAGTTTCCTTGTGCCCTCTCCTCTTTTGTGGTAAGAACAGTTAATGTGAGATCTGCCCTTGCAGCAACAATTTTAATTGTACAATACAGTATAATTAGCTATAGGTGCTATCATGTATAACAGATCTCTGGAACTTGTTCTTCTAGAATATCTGAAGCTTTGTGGCCATTGAACAATAACTTCCTATTTCACTCTTTCCCAAACTACAGCATCATCTTAACTGTTGGAGTATAACCAGATGGTAATTCAAAAGGACAAAATGGGAAAGAAGATAAAACTAATCACAGAACACTAAAGATAAATAGGAAAGACAAAATCCAATGATAGAAATAAATCAAAATGTAGAGAAAATAATTATAAGTGGTCCAAAGTTTCCAGTTAATGCAGAGTTTGTTATGTTGAATTAAAACAAAAATCGAACAATTGGTGGCTTACAAGAGACAGACCACAAATATTAGTATTAAAATGGGAAAAATTTGGAAATGAAAGAAGAAAAAGGACACATCAAATATGAATCAAAAGAATGTATATGTTCTTAACAGTATCTTATATATTGTATGTACATTCTAAGTGTAGGTTTAAAAACATAAAAAGAATTATTGTAAACAATTCATGCCTTAGGGAATACAATGTAATAGACGTCAGAAAATACATAAAATTTGACTATAAATGAAAATAACACAAATCAGACAAACTATATCAATATAGTAAGTCTTCAGTGATTATATTGGAAAATAAGAAAGATGGAAAATTACAATGTTACGTTTACAACTCAAAGTTAGAAAAAAATAGTAAACTCAAAAAGTGTAGAAAGAAGTAATGAATACAATAGCAGATAATAGTGATGAAGAAACAACGTACAATAGAGAAAGCCAAGGCCAAAACTACATTATTTGAAAGGTATAATAAAATAGATACATTGTCGATAAGATTGATGGAGAAAAAAGGGGAGAAGCCTCACATAAAAATATTAGAAACATAAGCCGGGCGCGGTGGCTCAAGCCTGTAATCCCAGCACTTTGGGAGGCTGAGGCGGGTGGATCACGAGGTCAAGAGATCGAGACCATCCTGGTCAACATGGTGAAACCCCGTCTCTACTAAAGATACAAAAAAATTAGTTGGGCATGGTGGCACGTGCCTGTAATCCCAGCTACTCAAGAGGCTGAGGCAGGAGAATTGCTTGAATCCAGGAGGCGGAGGTTGCGGTGAGCCGAGATCGTGCCATTGCACTCCAGCCTGGGTAACAAAAGCAAAACTCCGTCTCAAAAAAAAAAATTAGAAACAAAAAAATCAGACATACTCCATAGAGTAGCACTGATTGAAAAATAGCACAGTCTGTTAAACACCTTTAACAATTCATTTGAATGTAAACAAATGAACAATTTCCTAGAAAGCTATGTCTTACTAATACTCAAAAAGAATTAGAAAAATTGGAAATATACACACATACATACACACATACACACATAATAAATTAAAAGAACGATTAAAAGCTTGTCTAAAAAATAAAAAGGGCCAAATAATATTGCCCAGATGACTTTTTCTAGGTGGACTTGTATAAAACATTTCAAAAAACGTTTCAAAAACCAGCTAATTTCAAGTTTATGCAAACTATTCTGGAGAACAGAAAAAGAGATTTTCTCATTCATTTTAGCCATCAAGTATAATCTTGGTATTTAAATCAGATATGAGAAACAAATTAGAGATCAATCTCACTAATAAATCAGGATTGAACAGTCTTTTTAAAAAAGCAAGCTGAACATAGACATGTTTAAGACAAATATGCAGTATGAACCATTTGTTTTTATTTCAATAATATATTAGAAATTTTTTTAATGTAATTTATCATAGTAATAGATAACAGAGACAAAACATGTTAGATGTAGACAAATCAAATAATAACAATAACCCCAAACCTCATAAAAAGCTAGCAATAGTAACAGGAACTAACTAAACTATTTGAAGATATGTAATAGAAACAGAGAGGAAATATGATGCTTATATTTGCTTAGAATTAAAGGAAACTGTTAGATGTATTTCTTCTAAAGACTGGCATAAACCAATGTTGTATCTATCAAAACTTCTTTTTTGTTTTGGTATGTTACACTCTACTCTGTAATAAGACACAAAAACGCAATAAAATGTACAAGTATTGACAAAAAGGAACAAAAACATGATTTTTCAGATTCTCTTGTTGTTACATGTAAAAGCAAGAGAAGCTGCAGAAGAGGTAATAGGCTTAGTAAGAGTCCAATATAGTGACTGGATATAAAACCAATATGTAAAAATATTTAATGCTTCTTATATTAGCCACACACAGCAAATATAATATAAAACTTATTTACAACAACATGTAAATAAAAATGTATTATATTTTATAGAGAAAATTATAAATCTTTACTAAAAGCTAAAAGAAGTAAAGAGACTAATTGTAACAAAAAGGATTATTGTAATGGAAATTTCAAATAATAAATATCCTCATATTTGAAAAATCAATCAAAACATATCATTTTCATTCAAAGTCTCAATAGAATTTCATTTTTCATGGATCTTGACAAGCGGAATCTGAAGTTTATCTGGAAGAACAAGTGACCAAGAGTGGGCAGGCAATTTTGAAAAAGAAAATCAAAATAGGGGGATCCAACTTACCAGATATCAAGAATCATTATTTTTTTAATTTAAAAGGTATTATTAATACAGAGATAGAAAAATCGAACAGAATTGTACAGCAAGATGCTTGTACAAAGACATATATATATGGAAACTGGATATATTAAAAAGATAATGGTGCAGATCAAAGGTGAAAGGAGGGATTACTAAAGAAATGGTTTGGGAACAATTAGTCATCCTGATGAAAAAAAGTGAAATTTTTTGAAACGTTTTCTGAGATCAATTCTATTTGGTTTTAAATAGCAATGCATGGTGGGCTTAAGGTCTAGGTCGTGGGTTGATAGGTGCTGTAAACCACCATGGCACACGTTTACCTTTGTAACAAACCTGCACATCCTACATATGTACCTCAGAACTTTCAAAATTAAAATTTAAAAAAAATACGTAAAAAACAAAACTGCTTTTAAAAGACAGTATTGGATACTATCAGTATGACTTTGGTATAGAGAAGAATTTCTTTAGAAAATGAAAAGCAAAACTATAAATGAAAAGGTAAATGTTTAAATCTCTTTGCATCCAAAGATACCATAAAGAGAGTTAGAAACTCTGTGTCACCGAATGAGAGAAGATTTTTGAAACAAATTAAGATATTAGGTTATTGTGCAGCATACTCAGAAACAAGAGGATAAATGCAAACAATATGATTTATAGCAAAGAGTATGATTGGGCAAATCACTGAATAGAAAACTGGAGACAAACCAGTATGAAAAAATGCTTAGTAACAATAATATTCAGAAAAATGCAAATTATGACTACAAGGAGGTATCATTTAGTACCTGTGAGACGGACAAAAGGAAAATTAACGACTTCAAGTATTGCAAGGAGGTGGAACTGTGGGCATTCTCATACACTGCTGAGAGAAGCGTGATTTCATACAATGAATTGGGAGAGCAATTGACAATAGCTGGTAAAGGCGTGCCTACCCTATGACCTATGAATTAAAGTGTTCATTGAAGCATAGCTTATAATGGTGAAAACATTGGAGACAACATAAATGTCCATTAAAAGGAGAAAGGATAAATCAATTCTAGTATATTCATACAACAGAATCCTTTATAGTAGTTAAAATTAATGAACTAGAGATAAATGTATCCATATGAACAAATCACAAAAACATAAAGCTAAGTGAAGAAATCAAATTGCAAAGAAAGAAAGAAAAAGAAATACTGTGTTAGTTCTGATCCTCTATAATTCAGGCACCAAGACAAAAGTAGATGTGCAAGAAATTTATTGAGGGAGGCGGGTGGGGAAATGCCTATGAAGGGAAACAGAAGAGAATGGGAGGGTATCTTGCAGAACATGATGCAGGGCTAATCTGTGCTGAAGCCAGACTGATAGTTCAGGAACCAAATTTGTTCATGAAAGGAGTCCTGTATGTTGTAGAATGGGCCTTCGTTAGTAACCCTTTGTCCTTTGTTACGGACTAGGAGCAGCCTGTGGGAAGCATAACACAAGGCAGGGGTGAAGCCAGAGAATAGCCACTCTGGCAGTCAGGCTATTATGCTCACTAGAGCCAGAGACCCCATGGCCACCAGAAGGACCTATGGAACCATGCAACTATACAAAGTTGATTCCCACAATATGGTTCTAAGTATTGTTCATGGATGCATACCTATACGGAGAAACAATGGAACATTTCTTAGAATAAAGGCGAAATTCAGAACCATGGTTGACAATGGGAGTTTGGGGAAGAGAAGAATGAAACCAGGCAGGGTGCACAGGAGTTTTATGTTGTAAATTTCTATTTTCAAAAAATATAGATTATGATTTTTAATCATAATCAACATAATTTTGACTATGCTGATATTACATTAAAGTAATTGTTATCCTAATATATTCTAATAAATAATTTTATAATAATTATAATAAATGACTTTAATAGTTAAAATTAAATAATTTTTAAAAAGCAATGTAGTGGGTTTCAAAAAACGGTTTGGGAATCTCGTTGTAATGAAAAAGTAGATGTCAAAGAGATCCATGCATGATTTTTTTAGAATGACAACAATAATCTGTATGCCAACTGGAAATGACCAAAGCACAGACAGGACTCTTCATGTCTTATGAGGAAGGAAAAACAATACCATGACTGTTAGTTTTGTCATTGTTTTATTAGGATGATTTGGTTGCTGCTGTTAGCATTTTCAGAGATAGCGAAGGATAATGAGGGGAGAGTTTCAATAGCCTCATTAAGAATAGAAAAAGATAATTTAATTTGTAAATCCCACTGCTTAGGCATCTAAACTCCAGCCCATTATATCATAGGTGATATAGGATATTATATATTGCAGTGAAAATAATAGAGGAAATCCTTTACTATGTGCCAGGGACTGCTGTAAACACTTTATATTTTCTAACTCATTTGTTCCCCCCGACTACTTTATGAGTTAAACCATATCCTAATTCTACATTCTTATTTTATGTGTTTTCGGTTGTTAGTTGGAGTTTTCTGCAAATGTCAATTCAGCCAAGTTGTTGGTAGTGTTACTACATCTTTGAAAATAAAGACACAAAGCGTTTAAGAAAGTTGTCCAAGTTTGTAGAACTAGCAGACTCCCTACAATAGTTTCAAGGTCTTGTATGATCCTCTCCCCTGCCTACCTCAGCTTTGTATCATGTCATCAGCCTCCTGTATAAACACTCCAGTGACACGGGCCTTTTTCAGCTCCAGAAATATGTCAGGCTCTTTCCTATGTAGTGTGGTGTTAACAAATGATAAGTCCCTGATGTAAAATGGTATTTTTTCACTAATCACTTTGATAAAGTATTTGTTCAATGTCTTCTTCGTATTGAGTTGTAAGAGTTTTTTGTATTTTATGCACCAGTCCTTTTCATTTTTGGAAAAATATATTTTGAAGAGCAAAGTTTTTAATATCTGTAAATGTATGTCGTCTGTTGTAGGAGTTGTATCTAGAATTCATCAGAGAAGATATACAGGTGGCAAATAAGAACATGAAAAGAGGGTCAGCATCATTAGTCATTACAGAAATGCAATCAAAAAGCATATTTAGATGCTAGCATACTCCTACTAGTATAGAAGCTATTTTGATGTATCCTTTTATTTGTGGGTTATTTAGAAATCTTCTCTTGTTTATAAAAATTGGAGTTTTCTAAATGTATTTTTGTTTCTGATTTTTAATTGTTTTGTAGAGTGCAAGAACATACTTTGTATAATTTGAATTATTTCAAATTGACTTACACTTATTTTAGAATTCAGAATACAGTTGGTCATGATAAATGTTTGCTGTACATTGAAAATTATGTGTTTTTAGTTGTTAGAATGTTCTGTAAATAACAATTAGGTCAAGTTGTTTGATAGTGTTATTCAAATCTTTTACATCTTTACTGATTTGTTGCCTACATGTTGTATCAATTATTGAAAAGAGTATTGAAATCTCCCACTATAATTATGGATTTGACTGTTTCTCCTTAGAGTCTTATCTGTTTTTGCATTGTGAATTTTGAAGCTCTGTAATAAAAGGCATAAAACATTTAGGATTGCTGTGTCTTCTCAATGAGTTGGCCTCTTTAGTATTATGAAATGACACTCTATATTTGATTATATTCTTTGTTCTGAATCTGCTTTGTCTGAAAAAGGTATACCTCTCCAGCTTTCTTTTTATTAGTATTAGTACGGTTTATCTTTTTTCATCTTTTTTCTTCTAATATGTTTGTTCCTTGCAGAAAGCATATAGTTTGCCCTTTCTTTAAAAAAAGTAATCTGACAATCTATTTTTTAATTAGGATGTTTAGACCACTTACATTTAATGTGATTATTGATATAGTTGAGCTTAAGTCACCGTATTACTTATTTGCTTCTATTTCCCCATCTGTTCTTATATGAGAAAATTTGTTAATATTTACCTACATTTTTACTAATTTCAGTGCTCTTCATCCCTTCATACTGACATAGGTTTTTGGTGATATTTTCTTTCAGCTTCAGGGCTTTTAAAAAATCATATTTTTGTAGGACAGGTCTCCTGGTGATGGAATTTTTAGCTTTCATATCTATAAGTTATCTTTATTTTTCATAATTTATGAAACACATTTTTGGGAGAATAGAATTATCAGTGTACAGTTTTTTAAATTGTAATAATGTAAAGGTGTTGTTGTGCTGTCTAATTATGGGCTATATTTTCCTGCTGCTTTGTTTGCCTGTTAAGTTTTTTGATTGGATGATAGGCATAGTGAATTTTACCTTGTTAGGTGCTGAATATTTTTGTATTCCTACAAATATTCTTGAGTTTTGTTCTAAGGTGTAGTTAATTGACCATCAAATAGTTTGGTCCCTTGAAGACTTTCTGTTAAGTTTTGTGAGGCAAGACCAGAGCAGAGCAGCCTTTGTTCTAGAACTAATTTTGTTTCATTACTGAGCTAATACCCTTTTGAATACTCTTTTCCATGCCTGGTTGGTTACAATTTTCTTTTTCTTATGGCTCATCAGAACTAAAAGCATTTCTGGATCTGTGTGTCCTGTGGAGTTGGTAGCCTCTGACTCTTCTAGGTGTTTTTTCTTTTGAGGCAGAATTTTAATTGAAATATTTCTCCTGTTATATACATATTTTTAACTCCGATTTTAAGTTCAGGGGTACAAGTGCAGGTTTGTTACATAGGTAAACTTATGTCATGGGGTTTGTTGTACAGATTATTTAATCACCTGGGTATTCAGCCTACTATCCATTAGTTATTCTTCCTGATTGTCTCCCTTCTCTCTCTCTCCTCCCTCCAAAAAGCCCCAGAGAATCTGTTCCCATCTTTATGTCAATGTGTTGTCATTGTCATCAATTATCTCCCATTTATGAGAACATGTACTATTTAGCTTTCTGTTCCTGTATTAGTTTGCTAAGAATAATGGCCTCCAGCTCCGTCCATGTCCCTGCAAAGGACATGATCTAGTTCCTTTTCATGGCTTCATAGTATTCCATGGTGTATATGTACAAAATTTTCTTTATTCAGTCTATCACTGAGCATTTAGGTTGATTTCATGTCTTTGCTATTGTGAACAGAACTGCAATGAAGACATGTGTGCATGTGTCTTTATAACAGAATAATTTAAAATCCTTTGGGTATGTACCCAGTAATGGGATTGCTAGGTTGAACTGTATTTCTGTTTTTAGGACTTTGAGGAATCACCATGTTGTTTTCCACCAGCAGTGTTTAAGTGTCCTTTTTTCCCTACAACCTCACTGGCATCTGTTATTTTTTGACTTTTTGATGATAGCCATTTTGACTGGTGTGAGATGGTAACTCATTGTGGCTTTGATTTGTGTTTCTCTAATGATCACTGGTGTTGAGATTTTTTTTTAAAATATGATTGTCGGACATAGGTATGCGTTCTTTTGAAAAGTGTTTGTTCTTGTTCTTTGCCTACTTTTTAATGCGGTTGTTTGCTTTTTTCTTCCTGTACATTTATTTAAGTTCCTTGTAGATGCTGGATATTAGACCTTTGTTAGATTTATAGTTTGCAAAAATTTCTTACCATTCTGTAGGTTGTCTGTTTCCCTTGCTGATAGTTTCTTTTGGTGTGAAGAAGCTCTTTAGTTTAATTAGATCTCATTTGTCAATTTTTGCTTTTGTTACAGTTGCTTTTGGTGCCTTTTTAATAAAATCTTTGTCTGTACCTATGTCCTGGATGATATTGCCTAGAATATCTTTCAGGGTTTTTATAGGTTTTGTGTTTTATGTTTAAATCTTTAATTCATCTTTTGTTAATGTTTGTATATGGTATAAGAAAGGGGTCCAGTTTCGACCTTCTGCATATGGCTAGCCAGTTATCCCACCACCATTTATCGAGTAGAGAATTGTTCTCCCATTACTTGTTTTTACCAGGTTTGTCAAAGATCAGATAATTGTAAGTCTGTGGTCTTATTTCTGGGTTATCTATTCTGTTCCATTGTTCTACATGTTTGTTTTTGTACCAGTACCATGCTGTTTTGGTTACTGTAGCCCTGTATTATAGTTTGAAGTCAGGTAGCATGCTGCCTCCAGTTTTGTTCTTTTTACTTAAAATTGTCTTGGTTATTCAAGCTCTTTTTTTGGTTCCATGTAAATTTTAATATAGGTTTTTCTAATTCTGTGAAGAATGTCATTGGTAGTTTGATAGGAATAGCATTGACTCTATACATTTCTTTGGGCAGTATGGTCATTTTAACAATATTGATTATTTCTATTCATGAGCATAGAATGTTTTTCCATTTGTAACATCTCTGATTTCTTTGAGCAATGTTTTGTAGTTCTCCTTGCAGAGATCTTTCACCTCCCTAGTTAGCTGTATTCCCATGTTTTTATTCTTTTTGTCACGATTGTGAATGGGAATATATTCCTGATTTTGTTCTTGCTCTAATCGTTAGCATATAGTAAAGCTACTGATTTTTGCACAATGATTTCATATCCTGAGACTTTGCTGAAGTTGTTTATCAGCTTCAGAAGGTTTTGTACTGAGATGATGGATTTTTTTAGACATAGGATCCTGTTGTTGGCAAACAAGGATAGTTTGACTTCTTCTCTTGCTATTTGGATGCCTTTATTTCTTTCTTTTGCCTGTTGCCCTGGCCAGGACTTCCAGTACTATGTTGAATAGAACTGTTGAGAGAGGGGATACTTGTCTTGTGTCAGTTTTCAAGGGGAATGCTTCTAGCTTTTGGCCATTCAGTACAATGTTGCCTGTGGGTTTATCATATATGGTTCTTATTATTTTGATGTATGTTCATTCAATACCCAGTTTATTGAGAATCTTTAAAATGAATTGATGTTGAATTTTATCAAAAGCTTTTTCTACATTTACTGAGATACTCATGTTTTTAGTTCTGCTTGAATGTGCATGTATCTTTATAATAGATATAATACAATATCCCCTTTAGCTGGCCCTGAGTAGCTTCCTCATGTGTATGTGCTGGTTAGTGCTCAGATCAAGACTAGAGTAAAGCCTTCTGCAAGTTTCTGAAACTCTCTCCTCTCTGGTGCTCTGCCCCATGAACTCTAGCTTTTTTGGTCTCTTCAAGCTCTCAACTCTCTATCCTCATCTGCGTAGGATCACTGGGCTCTTACCTGGGTCTCCCCTTTCTGTGTTGAGGCCTGAAAACTTTCTCAAGGCAATAAGCTGGCTAGTCCCATCTTATTTATTTCCCTCTCTCAGGGATCACTTTGTTGTGCTGTCTCAGGTTCAATGTCTAAAAAACACTTTGCTATTTTCCTCCAGAGTCCTCACATAATTTGAAGTTTATAGTCATTATGGGCTTCTCTGTTCAGAGTCTATCTCCTCTACTAAGTAGTAAGCCCAGAGTAGGAACTCATCTGTCAGATTCATTTTTGTAACCTTAGTATATAATACAGTGCTTGGCATTTGGTATAATTCCAAGTATTTTTTTAAACATCTAAATGCTTGTCATACAAAGACCATGTATCTTTGGGTGTCATGTCTGTGTCAGTGTATTCTTCTCTGTATTTATTTTGAAAGTATCTTGTTGGAATATTGCTGGAATAAAAGTAATATTAGAAGTAGAGGTCAGTTAACTCAATGTATTGTTAGATACTTAGTTAACAAAGAGCAACATTTCTTAAGTAGGGATATGAAGTTTTCCAATGTGATGTACTGCAAGTTGTTTGCATTTCTACCTATCATCACAGTTGTGTGTGTGTGTGTGTGTGTGTGTGTGTGTGTGTGTAAAGTATGGCTCATTTAGACTTACTTGATAGCATCAAAACCAGTCCCCTGCTCTTTAACACATATAACCACAATTACGACTAGTTTGTAGATACTCAGATTTTATCTATAATTTTATATGTAAAATTTTGTTTTATACTTTTCAAAACTGTGTTCCTACACATTTATGCCTCATAACTTGTATCATTGTTCTTTTATTAATATGAAGTATTTCTCTGTGCACCTCTTAATACTTTTTTGCCTTAATTCTATGTTGACTCATATTTGTATTGCTAAAGAAATACTTTGGGAGGAGTTAATTACCTGTTTTGTTATTATTTATTTTTCCAATCCCTTAATTTTCAATCTTCCTGCACCTTTAGTTTTTTTAAAAATCCATTTAATAGGTGATTTTAATACTTTTAATTTCATCATGATTCCTGATAACTTTGGATTTGTTCTTGCCATCTAATTTTTAATTTTTAAAATTTTTCTATTGATAATCTGTTGCTATCTATTTAATTATTCCCAAACTTAGTGGTTTAGAACAACAATATCCCCTTGATTGTCTCTCCTAGTTTCTATATATCAGGAATTCAGACTGGGCAGAGAAAAGCTTTTCTTTTCTTTGTTCTATGATGTTTTAGTTCTCAGCTGAAAGACCCAAAGGCTGAAAGCTGGAATCATTTGAAAACTCATTCATTCATATATCTGGTAGCTGATGCTAATGTTGGCTGAGGATTTAGCTGGGGCTGTTTGCCTCAATCATGATCTCCACATGGTCTCCCTGTGTAGCTTGAGATTCCTTGCAATATGGTGACTGGGTTCAAAGGACCAGCATATTAAGAGGGAGAGCCAAGTAGAAACAATTTTTGTTTTATAACCTGGACTCAGAAGGTATGTACACGATATCCACCAAATGCTGTTAGTTTAGGCATCCAAATAGTTCTGTGCAGGTTCAGAGGCAGGGAACATAGACCTCATCCCTCAATGTCAACAACACAGTTTAAGAAGAACATATACCTTTGGAAAATGTAATCTACTGCATCTGGTTCATATTTTTACTTAAAAAAAAAAACTTGTTAAATTGATACAGTTTGCTGTGTTCAATTTTCCTGTATTACTGGCTTCAAAGTTATTAATTTTTTTAGCCTACCAATGATTACTTTTAAATTTTAACATACATTTATGTATATTATATCTATGCATAAACTTACATTTTGGTAACAAAGTTTGGAGTTTATTTATATATAGTTCTAGCAAATATGACAAAAAGTAGCCTACTTTTACTTCTCTCCACCTGTCTGCACCCTGCCAAAATTCATATTGCAAGTGGCTGAAATTTTAGCTGAGGTTTGTTATTAAAATCAGTTTTTAAAGCAACCAGTGTTTACCTTATTTTCTAATTTCCTTTTGTGTCCTGAGAGGCAATAGAGTGAAATACTTAAACTCACTGAGGGATCAGAAAGTCTAAGTTGGTTAGAATTTTTGCTCTACCACTTAACAGTTGTGTGACTTTGGACAAATTACTTGTCTGAGCGTCAAGCATTTTGTCTTTAAAATAGGAGAAGGTATAAAATATTACCTTCCTCACAGGTAGAAAAAAATTAATGAGATGGTATACACAAAGTAGTTAGCACAATGTCTGAAGTTACTTAGTGAACTTTCAATATCGTTTAAAATACTGTCAATGGTTTATAAATATTTAAATATAAAAACTTGTGTTTTGCCGGGCGTGGTGGCTCAAGCCTGTAATCCCAGCACTTTGGGAGGCCGAGGCGGGTGGATCACGAGGTCGAGAGATCGAGACCATCCTGGTCAACATGGTGAAACCCCGTCTCTACTAAAAATACAAAAAAATCAGCTGGGTATGGTGGCGCGTGCCTGTAATCCCAGCTACTCAGGAGGCTGAGGCAGAAGAATTGCCTGAACCCAGGAGGCGGAGGATGCGGTGAGCTGAGATCGCGCCATTGCACTCCAGCCTGGGTAACAAGAGCGAAACTCCGTCTCAAAACAACAACAACAACAACAAAAAAAAAACAAAAACAAAAACAAACAAACAAAAAAACTTGTGTATCTTCTGCTAGAGAACTGTCTGATTCTTCCAATTATTTTTCTTTAATTACTCTTGTCTTTATGTCTGAGAATTATATGAAAAATACATTAGGTACATGGCTTGGGTTTGTTGTGTAAGCATTGACATTTCTAAATATCAATTCATATTTTGAGTACTCGTATGCAAGTTAAATGAGGATATTCTCCATACAAGTAGAAAGGAACTTTTTTTTTTTCCAGCAAAAATGTCATGTAGGTTGAATCTGACATTGATAATTTGAACCCATAGCCATCATATATCCTTGCTACAAGATTAGGCTATCTGACCTATGTGACCAATGTGTTCTTGTTTTAACCTAAATGGAATATTGTATGTAGAGATGAGGGAATAGTCTGTGAATCAGTGATGTTTGATTCCTATCACTTGGCTATGTCTCAGGAAAGTACTTAGTACCAAGATGGCTTATCTGTAGGTCTCTGTCTTGGTTGGCTGATCCCATGGAAATAATCAAGCCATGTAGGGACTTGATTGCTTAAACCCACAGATTAGCCATGGGGTATAAATGTAGTCTTAGTGGAGAATGTAAGAGAGGCAAAGTACATGTGCCCCTCCAATCTATAATCTTGTGTCTTTAAAGGAAGAAATTATGACTGTCAAACACATGCTAGGATTTTCAGAAATATCTGGAAGCCATTACGTGTATATATAGTCATGTGTCATATAATGTATTGCTGTCAACAACAGATGACATTGATGACAGTGGTTCCATAAAATTAGAATGGAGCTGAAAACTCTTATTGCCTAGGGAAAAGACGTGGGAGTGGAAGATAGCAATATTGATGATCCTGACCATGTATAGATCTAGGCTAATATGTGCATTAGCATCTTAGTTTTTAACAAAAATTCTAAAAACTAAAAATAAATAATTTTAAATATAAAAAAGTTGATAGAACAAGAATGTAAAGAACAAAAATATTTTTATACAACTGTACAATGTGTTCTTGCTTGAAACCGAATGTTATTACAAAGCAGTCAAAAAGTTTCAAAAGTTAAAATGTTTACAAAGTAACAGTGTTACCCATAAGCTAAGGTTAATTTATTATTGAAGAAAGAACAAATATTTTTCAATAAGTTCAGTGTAGCCTAAGTGAATGGTGTTTTTAATGTCTATAGTAATGTATACTGATGCCCTATGCCTTCACATTCACTCACTGACTCACCCAGAGCGACTTCCTTTCCTGCAAACTTTGTTCATGTAAGTGCCCTATAAAGATGCACAATTTTAAAATCTTTTATATGTATTTTATTTTAGAAATATTTCTTTTCCTTTTTGGATACAGGGTCTTGCTATGTTGCCTAGACTGTTCTCTAACTACTGGGCTCAAGCAAGCCTTCCGCCTGAGCCTCCCCAGTAGCAAGGACTACAGACACGCACCACAGTGCCAGAATTTAATGTAGTTTTACTGTACCTTTTTCATGTTTAGATATGTTTATGTAAAGAAATATTTACCATTGTGTTGTAATTGCCTGTGATATTTAGTACAGTAACATGCTATACAGGTTTCTGATCTAGGAAGAATAGGCTATACCATACAGCCTAGGTACATAATAGGCTGTACCATCGAGGGTTGTGTAAGTACATTCTGTGATGTTTGCACAGCAACAAAATTGCCTAATGGCCATTTATCAGAATGTATCCCCATCATTAAGCAATGTGTTACTATTTTATACATTATTTTTCGTGGTTGTATCTGTTCCCTGACAATATGATAAAAATAATAATATTTAAATCAAGATAGGAAATAAAAGTGAAAAAACCATAAGGGATCTGGCACAGCTCAACTAATGATGACATTTATCTCAACAAAGTCCTTGCTGGGGTTTGGATCTCTCTCTGGAATGAATTTGTGTACTTATCTTGACATTTGCACAGGTTAGCATGGCATGGTACATCCGTTATGAATTTCATTCAACTGTGAGCAATGAACTTTAAAAATAATGATTTGAAATACTAGGAATTTTATTTTTTCTAGCATAAAATAGGTTTGGTACTCATTAGTGGTATGTTAGTTCCTCTATGTCCTCAGAACACCGTCTCTTATCTGTCCCTTCAGTCTCAAGATAGATGATCTGAATCTCACATAAGAAAAAGGTGCTGGGCACTGGAAAAGTGCATTCACTAAGCCAACTGGACATCTTTGAAGAGTTTAACTAAAAGTCTCTCCAACAACCTCTACTTGCATGTTATTGGCCAAAATTCTGTCACATGGCCAATGTTATCTACAGGAGAGTTTGAGAAATGTAGTTTCTTCTTCTTTTTTTTCCCCACTTTTAAATCTATCTAGACATATACAAATCCTGACAAAATTTGGGTTCAATTCATCAGGAAAAAGAGAGAATGAATTTGGTGGGTAACCAGCAATCTCTACCATATTTAGTCAATTATAAAAGCAAAATGAAATACAACAAAACTTCAATCATTCTAATTTCATTTTTATGGTTAGTTTTGATTTCTTTCTTAGTGATTGTGATTAGCTGATACAAATAATATTCAAATATATATAATATTAAAATAGAACTTTTTTCTCTCCCTGAATTTTTTAAACTATCAATTAGTATCCAAGAACCTCAGCCCTTTTCTTTCTAAATCTTTCCCCTCACTGGCGTTTCTACTGACCGCTCAATCTCTCACCTAGTTGAGAACTCTTGGATAAAGTTGGGTAACAATTGCCAGAAATTCAAGGTTAGAAGAATCAGAAATGTTGTAATGTATAGTGATGATTCAGTTCTAGATAATAGCACATGTGCCTGATGTAGATGAATGGAAAACTAAGAATTTGTGGGGTACATTAGTATGCTGCCTTGGTGATAGCAATCATAGTACAGATATACCAGTGCAAAATGGCATGATGATTTATCATTATACCTCTGGAAATAAATTTTTGAACTATTATATAGGTGACCTTTGTTTCTGAGTAGCAAATATTCAGACATGTTCTCATTTTGCAAAATAACTTATGGATGAAGTCAAATTGTCCCCTCTAGATAGTGGCACCAGTTTGAATGGTCACGGCAGGGACAGAAGTTTGCATTTGGAGAAATGAGAACTCCATTAGGAACTCTATTTGCATGTGGATTTGGAAGGGTTTATATGTACCCTGAGAAGATTGCATGGATCATCTGGATGAAAGAGTCATTGGTTCCATGAGGCACATGGGAAAAGAGGAAGACACAACACAATGTACACACATGACACACACACACACACACACACACACACACACACACACACACACAAAGAAAGTCTCTTAGGACAAAATCTACTGCTTTGATACATTTACTCTGAACAAATTTCTGGTACAAAGAACAAGAATAGTATAGTGGTTAAACATGTGACCCCTTGATTAAGACCAGTATGAAACCTGACTCCAAAAGCTACTTGCCATGTCTCTGGGGGAAAATTATTTAACTTTTATATACCCTACCTTTCTCATCATTAAAATGGAAATAATATTAGCTACCTCATAGACATTTTGTGGTGCAAAAAAGGGCATGAAAAAGAAATAAAGCATATTCAATTAGAAAAAGAGGAAGCCAAATTGTCTCTGTTTGCAGATGACATGATTGTATATTTAGAAGACCCCATTGTCTCAGCCCAAAATCTCCTAAAACTGATAAGCAACTTCAGCAAAGTCTCAGGATACAAAATCAATGTACAGAAATCACAAGCATTTCTATACACCAATAAAAGACAAACAGAGAGCCAAATCAAAAGTAAACTCCCATTCACAATTGCTACAAAAAGAGTAAAATACCTAGGAATACAACTAACAAAGGATGTAAAGTACCTCTTCAAGGAGAACTACAAACCACTGCTCAACAAAATAAGAAAGGCCACAAACAGATGGAAAAACATTTCATGCCCATGGTTGGGAAAAATCAAAATTGTGAAAATGTCCATACTGCCCAAAGTAATTTATAGATTCAACACTATCTCTATCAAGCTACCAATGACCTTCTTCACAGAACTGGAGAAAACCACTTCAAACTTCATATGTAACCAAAAGGGCACCCACATAGCCAAAACAATCCTAAGCAAAAAGAACAAAGCTGGAGGCATCATGCTGCCTGACTTCAAACTATGCTACAAGATCACAGTAATCAAAACAGCATGGTACTGGTACCAAAACAGAGACAGAGACCAACAGAACAGAACAGAAACCTCAGAAGCAACCCCACACATCTACAATCATCTGATCTTTGACAAACCTCACAAAAACAAGCAATGGGGAAAAGAGTCCCTGTTTAATAAATGGTGTTGGGAAAACTGGCTAGCTATGTGCAGAAAGTAGAAACTGGACCCCTTCCTGACACCTTACACTAAAATTAACTCCAGATGGATTAAAGACTTAAACATAAGACCTAACACCATGAAAACCCTAGAAGAAAACCTAGGCAAAACCATTCAGGACATGGGTGTAGGCAAGGACTTCATAACTAAAACACCAAAAGCAATGGCAACAAAAGCCAAAATAAACAAATGGGATCTAATTAAACTCCAGAGCTTCTGTACAGGAAAGGAAACAATCATTAGAGTGAACCAGCAATCAACAGAATGGGAAAAAATTTTTGCAATCTACCCATCTGACAAAGGACTAATATCCAGAATCTACAAAGAACTATAGCAGATATACAAGAAAAAAACCATTCAAAAGTGAGTGTAGGATATGAACAGCCACTTTACAAAAGAAAAAATCTATGCGGCTAACAAACATATGAAAAAATGCTAATCATCACTGGTCATTAGAGAAATGCAAATCAAAACCACATTGAGATAGCATCTCACACCAGTTAGAATGGCGATCATTAAAAAAATCAAGAGACAACAGATGCTGGAGAGGATGTGAAGAAATAGGAACACTTTTACACTGTTGGTGAGAGTGCAAATTAGTTCAACCATTGTGGAAGACAGTGTGGCAATTCCTCAAGGACCTAGAAATAGAAATTCTATTTGACCCAGCAATCCCATTACTGGGTAAAGAACTATAAATCTTTCTATCATAAAGACACATGCACAGATATGTTCACTGTAGCACTAGCAAAGACCTGGAACCAACCCAAATGTCCATCTAGGATTGACTGGATAAAGAAAATGTGGCACATATACACAGCCATAAAAAACAATGAGTTTGTGTCCTTCATAGGGACATGGATGAATCTGGAAATCATCATTCTCAGCAAACTGACACAAGAACAGAAAATAAAACACAGCATGTTCTCACTCATAGGTGGGTGTTGAACAATTAGAACACATGGACACAGAGGAGGGAGCATCACACACTGCAGTCAGTAGTGGGGGTCTAGGGGAGGGACAGCGGGGTGTGGGGAGGGACAACTTGTGGAAAAATACCAGATACAGGTGATGGGGGGATGAAGGCAGCAAACCACCTTGCCATATATGTACCTATACAACAATCTGCATGATCTACACGTTTACCCCAGAACCTAAAGTATAAAAAAAAAGGTAAACCACATATAATAGAGTTATGCATATCCTAGGTACCCAATAAATATTAGCAATAATTCTTAACACTTGAAAGTCCAAGTGGTGATGTGGAAGTGAGTGTAGAGTGGTTGAGGCATGTTCTCATACTTGTGATTATTTTTTGCATACTTATTTCTCAGTATATCCTTAAAGAGAGTTGGTGGGTATACAAGTTGTTACAGGAGGTGGTCTAATACAATTGAAAATCTCTGAAGCTTAAGGCCTTCAGAGATCTGGATATGGGCTTTAGGAAGTCACCTTATCTTTTACAGCCTCAGTTTCCTTTTCTTCCTGACATGAATATTAATCCTCATCCTTCCTACCCCATGGGGTTTTCATAAGATGTAATGCTTTATAAATTATGAAGTGCTATAGCTGTCTCACATTCTTTTTGGGAGCAGCTGTGTATAAATTATAAATAAAAAGTAACTATGCAAATATATAGAATTATTACTGTTGTATATTCTGGATCTGCCAATCTAATATATGTATCCATTTAACAATGGGGTGTGTGTGTGTGTGTGTGTGTGTGTGTGTGTGTGTTTGCTGGCGAAGGTGGCACCTAGCTCCAAATAACTGTGTGTGTGTGTGTGTGTTTGCAAGAATGAAATGCATGTATATTGAAAAATCTAATGCTTTATGACAAGTTGATTGTCTGCTGGAAGAAAAAGGAAAAGAAAACTCTTAAGTTGTCCTGAACACCAAATTATCTGACACTCAGATTCCACTAGGACATCCAAGCACAGCTAGCTGAAAGCACAAAGCCATTTATCAATCAGTCTTGAGAGACAGTAACCACTATGAGTGCTTAGAAAAGCAGTTCTATGAACACTGAATGGTCTTGGGAAAATATTTTTAGGTTTGTGGGAATTATTTAAACTGAAATGCCCTTTGCAAGTAAACTGGAGGTAACCTTGTCATGGTGCTACAGCCTTGACTGCTTTGGGACTATATTTGACTTGTCTTCCCTTGTGTTTTGTGGTTAAGAGGTAGAGGCATTGACCTGTATTATTTGGTTTGTGTTGATGAGAGATGGGATTGTTTCATTATTTTCTTAGTGAAGCCCATATTCTCAGACTCTACAAACTCTGCCTTGTATGATCCTTGCCTACCAGGCTTTTCTCTTCCTGCTCTATGTTAGCAATTTGTACCCTAACCATTCTGAACTCTTCCTCTTGGAATCTGCTGTTTCTCTGCCTGAAATATTCATGCCTTTCAGCTTATCTCTCCATTCTCTTCTAGCAAGTCTCCTCTAGCTCCCTAAGATAGGCTCACTAGTTTCTCTTATGTAGACTCCCAAAGTGGCCATTATGGGCTAAGTGCCACAATTTAGATCATAATTAATTTTGTTTACTTTTTTGTCTCTTTTAGTAGTAAGCTAAGAGTAACCTGAAGGTGGGGAATTGGGTAAACAATCGAGTTTGCTCTGTGCTCTATGTGACGTTTTTCAAGACTGACTCTTTAAGGTGTATTTTCTTCCTTTACAGTAACCTTGCAGAATATAATAAAGATAAAAAATGGATAAAACATTGAAAGTAAATTGAAAGCAAAATAAACATAAAAGTAAAAGTACTTTTTTAAATAAAAGTGCGATGGAAAGAAAGCATTCACAATTTTTAATACATTTTTGATACAAAAATTTTACATTGCTATTTCAGCCCAGGAAATACAAGAGGTTTGGAGGCCAGGAGTTCTGTTGAAATAGAAGAGATTTTAGATTTTTTTAAATTTATTTTTTATTTTTTAGAGACAGGGTCTTGCTATATTGCCCAGGCTGGAGTGCAGTGGCTATATTTACAGGCGCTATCCCACTACTGATCAATATAGGAGTTTTGACCTGCTCTGTTTTCAACCTGGGCTGGTTCGTTCACCCTTTATAGATCAGGAATGAAACCAGCCACATGCTTCTGGATCTTGGCTTTAATTAGCTGAACTCAGCATAACTTCCATGGTAAATATGCTAATAAATGTAGCAGGCACTGGGTTACTCTGTTCAAAAATTGTGGTGCCTGTTTTAGGAGAATCATTGTAATTAGGAACTTAGAAATAGCTTTGGTGCAGTAAGTATTGTGATAATGAAGTCCTGTCTGTGAAAACATTTCGTTGAAGTTTGAGTGGGTTCCCAAAATAACATCCCTCTTTCTAGTCTGTATCAGTTGAGAGTTAAAAGAGTAAGATAGATGAGAGACTGCCTTAAAATATTGCCTTCAATATCACCTGTACCATTCACAGCACTGATAATGGAGAGTGTGGTTTATAACTATAGCCATGTGCTGCTTAACAACAGGGAAACACTCTGAGAAATGCATCGTTAGGTGGTTGCATCATTGTGTGAACATCAGAGAGTATACTTATACAAACCTAGATGGCATAGTCTACTCTACACCTAGGCCGTATGGTATAATCTATTGTTCCTAAGCTACAAACCTGTACAGCATGTTACTGTACTGAATACTGTAGGCAATTTTAACACAATGGTAAATATTGGTATATTTAAACGTAGAAATAATACAGTACAAATATGGTATAATCTTATGGGCACACTGCTGTATCTGCCATTGACTGAAAATGCTGTTATGCAGTGCGGGCTAAAAGGCAAGTGAGCTTTTTAATAATGAACTACAGAATCACTCAGATGTCTGACCTAGTCACAGGTAGAGATGGACCCTTTGAAACTAGCAAAAACACTGACATTCTGCTTGGGATGGATGACACCTAATGTCACAGAGAAGAGGAAGATGGTAGTATACATATGTCCAGATATTTTTCCCAACTCATTAATCAGAATAAGTGATGTTACTTCTTCTAGAGGAGACTGAGTCAGACATAGGTTGATGCCCGGGGTTCTTTTGATGGTCAAGTTTCCTCTTCAACTGGGAACAAACTAACTAACTAAAAGGGGCAGGAAAGAAGCATTACCGGCTTAACATGAATCTATCAGCCAATCTGTGATTCCTGGAGAGGATGTCTGATTTCCACCATTTCTAGAGAATCCTTCGTTCTGAGTGATTAGTTTACCATGAGCTGCCTTGTGATTCCATCACCTATCACTTAGTCTCAAGACTTTGTGAAAGGAAAGGAAAACCGTATGCAGTAGGAATAAAGAGGCTCTTGCTGCTACCCCTGGGCTCAGTTTTCCGTAACAGAAAACTAAGCTCATAATTGCTAAAGCCATCCTATGATTGGTAATACTATGCATTGACTTTGAGCCATAAACTTTCCATACCACACAATAATCCAGAGATCATTGGCATCATTCTCATTTTTTTTTCTAAACAGGAACCAAGGATCAGAGAAATAAAGCAACTTGCTGAAAATTATAAAGACAGTAAGTGGGATTCAAAGTCAGACTTGTCTAGATTTAAAGCTCATTCTGTTTCCTCTTTACTGTAAAAATGAAACAAAATAAAATTAGAAAAGCAGAACTCGGGTTCTTTTTACATCTGTGCTTTGACCTTGGATGGTTATGAACAATGTGATTCCATTTAAAGCTAGGTAGGCTTACAGCTTTATTCTTGGGTCCCATTTTACCCCCTGGAAATGTGTTGGTTTCTGTATACCTCTACTCTTGGATACTTTTGCTTATAGGTAGTGTAGATGGCTTACAGATGTTTAAACCTCTATATACTTCAGTAATGGCAGCTCTACTCGTTATCCATTGACTTAGAAAAATCTTTTCCAAGGAGTAGGATGTATATTACTTGCGACAGGAGAAAATTAAGGTGGCACATGGACAACATTTTAACCAAAGTGGTTATTTTAACATGTTAGAAGAAAATTAACTTCAACATCTATTCATAGATTTCACTTAATACAAGACCAAAGTACATATTTAAATATAAAAAGAAATCTATCAAAATATTACATAAATATTAGAAGTGTTATACAGATACGTAAAAAATTGGAAGAATGGATGTATCTGAAATTTGAGAAACTCTACCATAGAGTGATGAAGACAGTTTATCTTGTCTAATATAATTTTGGGAAACAGAGTCCTATTTCATTCCTTTTTGTCCTATGTAGAAAGAGGATGGCACTTAGAAAAAGGTACCTACTTAGTAATGGTCAACATGCAAAAGCATGTTGAATTATTTAATTCTCCTTAGAAACTATTTGATTCCAGGCATGAACAAAGGCAGTGAACATGGGTTTTAGGAGAGGGTTATGAGAAGCATGGCAGAAATAAAGTTGATGAGATTTCACAGCTGTTTTATTCCTCAGAATTTCTCATGGGAAGAGCATTGCCTTGATTTGCAAGAACACTTCGAAAAGTGTTGCAGATGGGAAGACATCTTCACTCTCTGGCTTCCATCTCATCTTTAATGCTATAAGTGCCTGCTGGAATCAAAGCGGAGACAGGGACAGGACAGTGATTTCTCTGCATGAGATAGAGGGGGAAATTCTATTATTTTTCTCTTAAAAGGGTGGAGGGGATTGCAAGAAGGCAGAGAATGAGTTAAGTGTGAGGTAGTCAGGATTAGTAAAAACAAAAATATTTTGAAGTTCCTTCAAGTACCTGTTAAAGTGGCATGCATTGTTGTACAAATACCTTATAACCTCTCATTTATCCTTTCAAAGAAATATTGAGCATATTTTACTGTGTGTGTGTGTGTGTGTGTGTGTGTGTGTGTGTGTCTATGTATGTGTAAATCAGAGTAGTTCAGTTTGTCAGAGTCAAAATGTTTCAAGATGCAGGTAACCTCTTATGCTGCTGAAGCTCAGAAGCAGATGTGAAGAAGGAAGGTCCTATAAATTTATGGAAAGATGAAGGATATTTGGGTTCTTTCTGGAAGTGGAATTATGGATCAGAGGTGACTCAATATAGCTTTCAAAGGCTAGTGTGAACCCAGGTAATAACTGGATTATATTAAGAAACATATATCAAATACCTCAAAATGTGAGACCCTGTAATAAGCACTGTGAAGTGATATAGAAAGTTGAATTCCATAATAGAAATCAATTTTCCTTTGACTTGGGTATATCTGATACCTCTCCTACTGGTCCCTAGGAAATATGCTTGTCCCAGGGGACAGTTTCATCTTTTTGGTCATGGTAGTTGACTCAGAGTGGTGATCCAGATCAGTTTAATGAGACTCAACCTTAGAACTTTTGCTGAAAAAGAGATACTAACTTCTATGTGTGTGTGTGTGTGTGTGTGTGTGTGTGTGTGTGTGTGTGTTTGTGTGTTTAATGTCAAGCATGTTTTTTTTTGTATTAGAGAAACTTGAATCCCACATGGGAAGAGGGACTTCCCAAGAAGGATACTAACAGAGGAAAGCAGAGCCTGAGAAAGAAGGCAATACAGACAGGAGAGAAAGACTTAATTTTTTTATATAATTAATTTTAACAAAAAGATTCAACTCCTGAATCCAATCATGGCTGGAGGCATAATTCCCAAGGAGTTTTCCATTTATGAGCTAGTAAGTCCATTTTATTGCTTAAGCCAGTTTGAGCTGGTCTCTGCCACTTTCTCCCAAAGGATTCTTGCCTAATATGTTCATGCACAAAGGCAGGGGACAGGCATGTAGGAGATAAATCTGAGAGAAGAGGTAGAGGGAGAGTTGCCATGATTTTATAAGTTGAAGTGGAGCTTTAGAAAGGAAAAATGGAATATGGCTTTAAGGTTGAGGTCCTGAGCAGAACGAGATTGTCTTCTCAGTGCCAAATGTCTTCCTTGTTCCTCCAGATGCACCTCTTCCCTTGTCCACCTCACTCTTGCCCCAGGAGCCTGGCCTATGCCAGTTACAAAGACAAGCTCCTGTGTCTCCTGGCTGCTGGTAGGGTATGGCCAATGGGGAGAAATCAGAATACATAGCCCTAGCTCTATTTGAGGTTCTATTAGTTTGAGGCCATGTGAGATTAGCTGTGTCTGTGAATGAAGGTTATTGTTCTTCCTAAGGTAGTCTGATCTTCATGATTCTGCCTTTTGGGGTTCTTTAGTTTATCTCCTCCACGTTGCATCTTTCCAGACTTACGGTACTCACAGTGGTGATGCTGATAGCCTCAGGTTCCTGCACTTGCCTTATTGTTTCTGGGCTTCCTCTCACACCTTTGTCAGGAGTCCCTTGGTAAATTAACCTCATTGGAATTATCCTAAACTGAGTGTCCTATTTATTTCTGCTTGGAATATGAAGCAAGTACATCTACCCTTGAAATTAATTCATAAAAGGGCATGTTTATGTTAAAACAGATTCCTTATCTGTCTAGAGTACTTTACAGTTTTCAAATTTTCATTATTCTCACAACAACCTCATGAAGTAGGCAGGCCAGGTAATGTTATCCCCACTTTATAAAGGAAATCAAGACTCTGATAAGAAAACTGATGTCCAAGTTTACACAATTAATAGGGGACCTTTGAACCTAGGCCTTCTGATTCCAGTTGCTCTGTGTTTATTCTAGTACAGCTTGATTTACCTGAAATAAATTAATTTGATTAAAGCTATTGTATTTTACTCTTTCTCTTTTGTCTCTAAACCAATAGTTAGGTCTTACAGGAATAAGCATAAGCAGAGATAGTTCTCCATTGGATAGATGCAACAGATAAGTGTAACACCTGGAGAGAGGAAGGGAAAAATTGTGTAAGTGGGCAGATAATGTATCCAGATTTTGCATATGAGGAGCCATCTTATGGTTTGCACAAATGGGGGGAAATAATTATATATACATTTGTACATCTTAAAACAAAAAACAGTTCATTTGATTTATGTAATCAGGGTAGGCCAAAAACTCACCAGTATAATGGCTGAGTCATTTGTCTTAGCAAGTATCTTGTTATTGGCAATCAATAATGCAGCCGTGATGACTGATGGCCTTGTTTTCTTGTGGTGCCTCAGCTGGGCTAAATTATTTATTTGACATATTGCCTCCTGGCAGATGTAAGGAAACTGATGGCAATAGGTTTGCATTGCTTGGATATATATCTGAGAAGGGGAAATGGGTGTTCTTTTCCTGTTTGTGATCTTTGGCCACTTTATATAGGTAAGGATATGTTTTGCAGAATTGTCATATCGTCAGCTACGTACATGGAGATGAATGAGGCTGTGAGGTTTTAAAAGTTTTACTCCTGGTTGTCCTAAAATGAAATAAACTTTATTACTGTCAGGATCATGATTCATTGGCTGACATATGACTTCTTTCCCAGCCACAATGAATATATGTGGACCTGGGACCCAGGGCTCTTTATATCACTCTGTATTGTGATTTTTCTGTTAGGATGTCTGTCTTTCTCAATAGATGGGGAGGTCCTTGAGGACAGAAACTGTGTCTTATTTATCTTTGTATTCCCTGTGCCTGGCATGGATTCTGAAACACTAGTCACTTAGTATTTGCTGATGAATAAAAGACAAGAATAAATGAATCAGGCAAATAACTCGTACTTTATTTGCCTTAGATCTAGAAGTTATTAAACTTATTTAATAAGATACTGCTTTAGAAAGAGGCATAGACTAGAAGTCACAACTTTTTAAAGAATCTGTTGCAATAGTCAGTGTTTAAACACTTTAAGCTTCAGTTTTCATTATACAAAATGATAAAAACAATGCTTTCTTCATAATGCTATTAGGAATTCAAATGTAATAATGAATTTGAAAGACTTCATTATTACATTTGAATTCCTAATAACATTAGGAAGCTCTAAATGACTAAGTAAGCTCTAAATGACTACATAAATTAGAATTTATGTGGGACGGTGTTTTTACCGATAAACTGGTTTTATCTTCTCTAACCCCAAAAAGACCTTGATTTGTGGCATTTACCAACTTCAATGATGTAAATACTCCTACAGTGGCTGATTTCAAGTTAACAATTGCTTAAAAATAAGTTTACAACATTTCTGAATATTTAACAACTGGCACTACTGGGTGAGAAGTGATTTGGTTTCGTTGAGCAAGATACGTGGTGCCCTTTAGTATCTGGTTGGCACGTGGAGGATATTTTGAGAGTGAAAAGACAATAGAACACTTCTGGTAGGGATAAATGGAGACTTCAATTTGTGCTAAGTGGAAGAATATGGCACTGCTATAATGATTATCTTAGTGATGGAGAGGTTTCCTGAAATTGTTTCATTGAGAATGTTGGAACACCAATATTAAGTGACTTATTCAACAAATAAATAACCATCTTAGGTAGACAGATTGTTATGGGTAGAAAAGCACTAAAAATGGAGAACATATTCATCTGGTAATTTGTGATCTGTGACTCAAGAAATAGATTTACAGGTATGGTTTGAATGATGCTGTCCCCTCCAAAATTCATGTTGAAACTTAATCCCCATTATTGTGGTGTTCAGAGGTGGGCTTTTGTGGGAGGTGACTAAATTATGAGGGTTTTGCCCTCACGAATGCATTAAGGCCTTTCTAAAAAGGAATTGCAGCAGTGGTTCTCTGTTTTATGTTCTTCTGCCATGTGAGGACACAGAATTCATCTCTTAAACATATTTTTTAAATTTTGCGGGTATGTAGTAGGTATATATATTTATGGAGTACATGGCTATTTAGCTATAGGCGTACAATGCATAATAGTCACAACAGGGTAAATGAGGTACCCATCACCTCAAGCATTTGTGTTTTGTGTTATAAACAATCCAAATATACTTTTAGTTATATTGAAATGTATAATTAAATTATTTTTGACTATAGTCACCCTTTCAGGCTTTCAAATATGGATCTTACTCATTCTTTCTATTTTTTGTATCCGTTAACCATCTCCAGTTTCTGCCTACCTTGCCACTACCCTTCCCAGCCTCTGGTAATCAACATTTTATTCTCTATTTCCATGAGTTCAATTGTTTTAATTTTTAGCTTCCACAAATAAGTGAGAACATGCAAAGTTTGTCTTTCTTTGCCTGACTTATTTCACTTAACATAACTTCCAATTGCATCAATGTCTTTGCAAATGACAGGATCTCATTCTTTTTTTTATGGCTGAATAGCACTCCATTGTGTATGTGACCACATTTTCTGCATCTATTCATCTGTTGATGGACATTTAAGTTGCTTCCAAATCTTGGCTATTGTAGATGGTGCTACAATATACATAGGAATGTAGATATCTCTTTGACATACTGATTTCCTTTCTTTTGGGTATATCCCTAGCAGTGGGATTACTGGATCCTATGGTAGCTCTATTTTTAGTTTCTAAAGGAACCTCCAAACCGTACTCCATAGTGGTTGTACTAATTTACATTCTCACCCACAGTGTGAGGGTTCCCTTTTCTCCGCATACTCATCAGCAGTCATTCTTGTCTGTCCTTAGGACATAAGCCATTTTAGCTTGGATGACATGATATTTTATTACAGTTTTTGTTTTCATTTCTCTGATGACCAATGATGTTACTCATCCTACATGTAAACCCCATGATAGACATTTTGTCTGAATGAAAAAGCAATCTTTGTGATTTTAAGCTACTAAATATTTTGTCATTGTTCATTACTGCAGCGTAATCTAACTTATTTTGACTGATACAAAAGGAGAAGAATCACAGTATGAAGAGGAGAGTAGACAAGAAGAGCTGACCAGCACACCCTATTCTGACTCCTTATGAAATATGAGGTGGGAAGATTGATAGGATTAGGTTAGCTTTTGTTCTGAACAGTACTCTGGGTCAGTTTGCTGCCAATTGGTTTGTTTTCCAAATCTCTCTTTTTTATTGTACTTTAGGTTCTGGGGTACATGTGTAGATCGTGCAGGATTGCTGCATAGCTACACACATGGCAATGTGGTTTGCTGCCTCTATCCCCCCATCACCTACATCTGACATTTCTCCCCAAGTTATCCCCCCCAGCCTTCCCACCCCCCACTGTCCCTCCCTTGGGCCCTCCACAACAGACCCCAGTATATGATGCTCCCCTCCCTGTGTCCATGTGTTCTCATTGTTCAACACCCACCTATGAATGAGAACATGCAGTGTTTGATTTTCTGTTCTTGTGTCAGTTTGCTGAGAATGGTAGTTTCCAGATTCATCCATGTACCTACAAAGGACACAAACTCATCATTTTTTATGGCTGTATAGTATTCCATGGTGTATATATGCCACATTTTCCTTGTCTGGTCTATCGTCGATGCGCATTTGGGTTGGTTCTAGGTCTTAGCTATTGTAAACAGTACCGCTATGAACATACATGTGCATATGTCTTTATAACAAAATGATTTAAAATAGGGTTAAGATTCTTACAGTAGTTCAATTCCCCTTTCAAATTCATACTCAAAATTTTGAATGCACATCTATTGCATGGTGTGTGGTATTCTTTCCCTGTGATTTTTTTTTTTTTTTTTTTTTTTTAATTTGATCTAGGCATAGTAATAGTCTGGTAGAGATTTCTGGACAGTTTGAACTAATGGGGAAAGCATTCATTGTTGCCTTGCCCTCTTCCCTTGGGAGTTTAACCTTAGGCTTAGAATTATAGTGATTGAATGTGAATGAGACTTGGGACTTTTTATTTACCTTTCCTGTTCAAATGAAATGAGTATGCATTGTACTGGGAAGGTAGACAGGGCTATTACCAGTGCAGCTGAGAACAATTAGTTCTTATTTACCTAACGCCCTTTCTTAATGTGCAATTGTAAAACTTTTCACAGGATGTTTTAAATGTAATCAATTTTTCATTGCTGTTCCTAATAATTCAAAGAGCCTGACATTTGCAATCAAGGCAACTATGGTCGATACCCATTTTCTCTTAGTTAAATAGGAATTTACCTCAGTGACACAAGTGGTGGCTTGTGGAACTGACTCTGTGTTTATTCTTCTGTGAGGGCTGCACCCAGATTTATGGGTTTGCAGGAGAAACTGTCAAGTATCACAGGGCCAGTTGAACTTATTGTATATATGGAGTCAGTCCCATCAGAATTCATAACCTGGCCCTACTGCCTTCAAGAAGTATGCACTTTGCAACTTGCTTCTCTGCATACTAAAATGAAAAAGAATTTCTTTCATAGAGTTGTGTTAGGATTAAATAAAATAATGCATTATTAATCAGGATGTATCACTCTTTATTGGCTACAAGTGACAAAAATCCAACCAAAACTAATGAAAGCTAAGAGGGAATTTAGGGGCTCATGTAAAAACACATATATAATTTTATTGATTCTAGAGATAGCTGAATTCAGGCACTCAAGTGTTGTTAAGATCCTTTCTCTGCGATTTGTATGGATGTGCGTTGGTCTCATTCTCTCTTTTTCAGATCCAAATTCTAAATTAGGGGAAACAGGTTTAGGGTTTGGGAAAGAAAAGGGCATTTCAAGGTTCATTTTGGGGAGAATAAACACAGAAAAAAAGGCAGCTTTAACTAGTTTTTCTACAGCTCTCCTGGGATTGCCTTTGTATTACTTCTCTAAGCATCTTTTCATTGTCTTCTAAACCAGGGATCTGCAAACTCTGGCCAGCCAGCATTCATATCTGGCCTGCTTCCCATTTTTCTATGTAAAGTTTTACTGGAATATAGTCAGACTTGCTAGTTTATGTAGTGTCTATGCTTTCATGTTATAATGGGATTGTTGATTAAATATGATAAAGACTATATAGCCTGAAAATCTAAAATGCTTATGATTGGCCATTTATAGAAAAAGTTTCTTGCTTTTTACAAAAGAAGATTTGAACTAGTAGTTTTCAAAGAGTCATGCTTAGCAAGTGCTATGCAAGAAAAGCAATTGGGAAAGCAGAAAAATATATTTTGGCTTGTATTATTTCTAATTTTCTTTCTAAAATATTTTGAGAATAAACTTTTATAATATTTCCTGTACATTGTGAGAGTATTTAGTGAACGCTTATAATATATGCATGTGTCTACAAAATATACACACACATACGCACACACACACAGAAGAGAGAGAGAAGCTCAAAGTTTTGTACCCCATTAGTCCATGTTAAAAAATTAAAGACTACCAGACTGAAAATTGTCACACTATATATTACGTTAGAACTTTGTGATGGCATCACTGTAAAACTATATCACTTGACTCCACTATTTTTCCCAACTCATTTCTATGTACGCCTTTGTCTCTCACCTCTGTATGATGAGGATGGTATGCTAAATTCAAATGTTCATGTAGAGATACATGTAAAATAATAAAAATGTAGCAGAAGAAAGAGCAAAGGAGGAAGCCTGGGTCTGTGATTATTGAAGCAAGGCACATTGTGGAAACATCAAAAGAATAAGCAATCAGATCTGCCTTATTTCCGAATTTTAAAAGAGAATGGTATTTCTATTCATCATTTATCTTGCCTGGGATTTGAACAAATACATGATTTCTGGCAGCCATTATTGATTATTCAATATTTATAGAAAATGACACATGTTCTGCCAAATATGATATTTAGGAAGTGAGATGAGTTCTATAAATCCAGAAGACTGGCGATTGTGCTACCAGGACAATTTATAAAATATGTTAAAGCTGATTAATAAGAAATAGAATGTCAATGAGTCTCTAAAATGAAACAATAAATGGACTAGGAGAAACCAGAGAGAGCACCTTTGGCTCAATACTGTTAAGGCTTGCTGGAGGCAGAGGATGGAAGCCTGGATCAACTCTTAAATCTCATAGAGAGAATTGGTTATGGAGTGTCTTATCCATTTTTTGTTGCTTATGATGGAATATCTGAAACCGGGTAATTTATTTTTAAGAGGGAATTTATTTCTTACAGTTTTTGAGGCTGAGAAGTCTCCGGTTTAGGGGCTGCGTTTGGTGAGAGCCTCCTTGCTGGTGTGGACTCTCTGCAGAGTCCCAAAATGGCACTGGGTATCACACGGTGAGAGAGGTTGACGCTGCTAACATGCTAGCTCAGGTCTCCTGCTCTTCCCATCAGGCCACCAGTTCTCCTCTCATGAATATGCATAAATCCATCAATCCAGGATTAATAAATTCCTGAGGGCAAAGTCCTCGTGATCCAATTACCTCTTAAAGGCTCCACCTGTCAATCCTGTCACATTGGGGATTAAGTTGCCATACGAATGTTCTAGGGAACATTCAAACCATTGCTTCAAACAATGTAGAGAACATTCAAATCATAGAATGGGGCAAAGAAGCCTTCCTTGGATGTGCAGTGGGTACATGAGTGGTTGGGGAGGTTTTTACTGGTGTTTTTTCCATCCATCTGGCTTCCTTTTTTTTTGTAGGTTTGCTGTTTGGATCTGTTGGATATTTCCCTCACTTAAAAAAATATGTTTGTGTGTGAGGGAGAAAAACGATTGCTATGTGGTGAAGGTTATTTAAGATACATGAACCCATCTGCATAAGGAGTTAAGAGAAAGAATGGAGATCTTAAATCTTTAAGATGAAACATTACTGGAGCCTCTTGGGGTGAACCAAAATCATACTGACCAAATATCTGGGACAGGAATTGGCCCCAAGTCTTCTATTATAAAATCGTGACACAAGATGAATGCATGAGGACAAGTAGGCAAGTAAAGTGGCTCCCGCACTGAATCTGTTGAAGGAGAAGTGGAAGGAGTAAGTCCATGTCTTTGCCATGGTCTTCCCTATCTTTCTTTGCCATTTTTTTTTTTAATGGAGTCTCACTTACTCCATTGCCCAGGCTGGAGTGCAGTGGTGTGACCTCTGCTTACCGCAACCTCCGCCTCCCATGTTCAAACAATCCTCCCACCTCAGCCTCCCAGGTAGCTGGGATTACAAGTGTGCGCCACCACACCCAGCTTATTTTTTCTGTCTTTTTTAGTAGAGATGAGGTTTCACCATGTAGGGCAGGCTGCTCTCGAACTCCTGACTTCAAGTGATCGGCCCACCTCTGCCTCCCAAAGTGCTGGGATTACAGGCATGAGCACCATTCCTAGCCAAAGGAATAGATCTTAAATGTTCTTACCATGCACAGACTTTTATGATTCTATCTTTCTAGTCTCCAAAATCTAGCATAGCAACAATACTTGAGTCAGGCATTTGAGGTTATTAATGGAAAGCAACTGTGTTTAGCTGTTCAGCTTCTGAGTGATGTGCTAAGCTGCTGCTGCTTTTTTTTTTTTTTTTTTTTTTTTTAAGACAGCTATCTCCTTCTGTCACCCAGGCTGGAGTGCAGCGGTGTGATCTCAGCTCACTGCAACCTCCACCTTTCAGATTCAAGCAATTCCTGCCTCAGCCTCTCAAGCAGCTGGAATTATAGGTGCACAACACCACAACCGTGTTTTTTTTTTTTTTTTTTAGTAGAGGCAGGTTTCACTATGTTGGCCAGGCTGGTCTCTAACTCCTGATCTCAAGTGATCCACCTGCGTTGGTCTCCCAAAGTGCTGGGATTACAGGTGAGCCACTGTGTCAGGCCTCTTTCTTCACCTTTTAATGGCAAATGTACTCTTAAGACATGGATAGAGAAGACTGTTTAGGAGTCAGGATACTAGAAACTGGTCTAATTTTAGTGTGTATCAGACTTGCCCTGAGTATTACAAGGAAGAAAATCTTTTTCCCATACTTTGAAGAACATCTGCATTCTCAGCAGAGGTGGATAAGTTGCAGGATCTGAGGTGGGGGATATGTCCTCCACTTCATTGCTTCAGATGAGACAGGCAGCTCGGAGCAACAAGCCGATGGCTCCCTCCCAAGCAATTTTCTAGAGTTGTGGGATGTGCTTGTCGCAAGGAGGTACCACTGAGCTGTGGCTCTGGAAGGCAGGCAAAATAAAACTTAATTCGTCTTTTTAAGGTGAGGTAATCTGGGACACTAAAAGGAGTGGAATGCTACTTTGGGAGAGATGACCTTTTTTTGCTTTTCTGGGTAGGCAGGGGCATGAGTTGAAGCTACAGTTGGCAGCCATTGTTTCTGAACAATTTGTGAAGTGGGAGCCTCCACCTACACGGTACTAAACCCTTGCTATGTGCCACACAATGCTGTGCTAGCATTCGGGGACATGGAGGTGAATTACTCATGCAATGCGTGGGTGATAGACTCACTCGAAATGCAGGGAGAACTAACGAGCTGAACCTGAGGCCTTGGGGCATGGTTAAGAAAGGCTTCCTGGAATAGAAATGTTGGGACAGATTCTGAGAAGGAGCTGAGAGGACTAGGGTTATGTCTAGGCATAAAGTCCACTTGAGAGAAAGAGTAGTGGTATAAGAAAGTAGCTTGACCTGGGGAACGGCTGGAGAGGCAGGCTCAGTAGCAGAGTAGCAGCAAATTGGATTCCTCGTGAAGTAGAAAAGATACAGACCATCGGATGAAAGACTTTGCCTGCAAAGCTAAGAAGTATGGATTTTTAGACAACATGCAGTGAGGAACCACTAAAAAGTTTTATAAAAGGAAAATATATGACATTTTCATTTCAGAAAACTAAGTTTGTGATGAGTTATGATGTATGGAAGGAGGGTTGATCTAGGTGCAGGATAATCATTTGACAAGTGGAGATCAGGATTTCTCATTTAAAAATCACACCCTTCCTTAACACTTATAAGATGATCTAAGCCTTGGTGAAATAATTTGTTTGCCTCTGCAGAGTAATATATGGGTTAAAAGGAAAAATTATGAACCCAGAGTTTCCAGGGCCACAACTTCCTCATTATTTAACTAACTGGACCAGTTGATTAACTTTCGTGTGTCCCAATTTTTCTATCCACAAAATGGGGCACATTTTAATGCCTATAGCATGGTATCATTGAGAGAACTGGATGATTTAATCCATTTGAGATTTTTGAAACAGTTCTTAGAATATTGTAACTCAACTACAAGCATTTGATATAATTTTTGTTTGGCACTGTGAGACCTGGGAGGGATGCAAAAATGAGTAAAACATCGTCCCAATTCTCAGACTAATAGGAATAAATAAAAATGATTCGGGGTGAAGAATAGCACTATAAAAGTATATTGGAGAGAAGGTAGTATAAGGCTTGTTAAGAGAACAATTTCCAGGATCAAAGAGTTGTGGGTTCAAATCCTGGCTCTGCTACTGGCAGTAGGTTAGAAATGTGACAAATTTAGGGGGTCTTATTTAATTATGTGGAAGGTGGGCTAATGCTGTGGTGAAGGATACAAATGCTAGATGTTATTATTTTTACCTTGATCATCATCATCATCATGATCACAGGTATTACAGAGGAGAGAAGTAGAGCTTTCTGGAGAAGTGACCATCTGGTTTGGCCCACTTGCCTACTTGGGCAGTTTCTCCCAGCAGGATCTGTGCCTCTGCCTGCATCTCTCTTCATATAGAGAAGATGATGAGGTTGGTGGCATGGAGTTTGTGCCTGAAGGGCCTCCCCAGGTTTCTTTCAACACTTTCCTCTGAGACAGGAGTGTGCACGATGCTTCCTGAGCCTGAAACACCACACCACGTTTCTCCAAGTTCTGCATTATTTAAGTACTCACGGCAGAATTCAGTCCAGGAGTTCCCCTGTGAATGACCTAATAGCTCTTTCTCCATGCCCTGCAATCCTCTTGTCACAGAAAGGGAAGAGGTGGGTTATAAGCTCAGGATGGCAACTTTGAGGGAGCTGTTGGTGACTAATTCTCCTGGCCTTCACGTGGATCTCACTGTGGCAGGTCCTTTGCATCGGGATTCACTGTCTCCTGAGGTGACTCTTGCCTATTATTTATTTATTTTGACAACTTTGAGGTTTAAGATTTTGCTAGTAGTCCCATATTTTTCAGAAAAAAATATTCTGGATTATAATTACTTTTTGCATGAGACATATCAGGTTGAATTCCATCATGAATGACTTCCCCTTTTACCTCACATATCCTCAGATGATTGGGATATCCAGATAATCTTCATCTGGCCAACTGGAATTGAGACTAAGCACTTGATGAGACATTTTAGAAAACGGAATACAAATTGAGTACCTCTGATTTACAGAGTGCATTTTTCAGCCCAGTTACACAAGTATCCAGTTATCAAGTTGACTTTTCTTGGATATTGCAAAGCTACTTCACACTTGAAATATCCACAATGAATCTTGATCAACCTTGAAACCTGGTCCTCTACTGCTATGCCTTATTTAGTGAATGGCACCACTGTCTATCCAGTTGTACAATCCAGAAACCTGGGATGAATTTTTATCCCCACTCTCTCCCTTACTTAAGACAGCATCATATGTGGATTTCACCTCCTACATGCCTCTTGGTTTCATCATCTTTGCTTCATTTGAACTTCATGAGTAGCTATCACTCTAGCTACTCATTATTTCATAATCTTCCCACAGTAAAAGGAACGATTATTTCCTTACACTTAGCTATTGCGATAGTTTCCTAAAGTTCCCTCTCCCTTAATGCTGCCCTTCTCCAATTCAGTCATTATTATTTGTCATAGGGGTCTTTAAAATATGCATATATTCTCACTAAAAATGGTAGGTGGCTTTTCATTGCTTTTAGGATGGAAAAAAAAAGTGAACATGGCTTACTCTGACCTTCGTGGTCTGGGCGCACCCTGCCTCACAGCCTTTGACATGCTCTCTCTGCGCTGCCACCGTCTCACTCTAGCCACACGCTTTTCAGTTCTTCCCATTGACATTCTTTCCCTCCTGATTCTCCTTCCAAGTATGTTACTCTTTCTGTTCTCTTCCCCAAGAAATACCGTTTCCTCCTCTATTGTCTAGCTAACAACTTCTTATTCTTCCATTTTCATCACACACTTAGGAAAAATCCCTGAAGTCCCTGAGTGAGTGAAAACTTCCTCGATGGACTAGCAGAGCACAGTGAATTTCTTGCTAGCATTTGTCAAAGTGGAAATTTTACATTTCCTTGCCTAAATATTTAATTCGTTTCAATTTTTTTTCTGCTAAACTTTAAGTTCCATGAGAGTAGGGCCATATTTCATCATAGCTTTTCCCACTCCTTGGCAAAGAGTAGCAGCTTAGTAGATATTTATTGAATGAATGAATTAAAGTCTCTTACTGATAGCTGACTCTGAATAACTGATGTATGAAGTAATATATAATTTACATGTGAGAGGGACAGAAGTCCCTTCATACTTTGAAAGAACACAGTGACATATCACTATAAGAATAATGAGGCAAGAAAGAAAAGCTGAAGTGGCTTAATTGAAAATGTACCACTAAAGGATAGCCTGAAGCAGTCTGGTTTGGTCAGGAAAACAGAGCCACTACAAATGTCTAAAAATAAAATTTAATATTGGCATGAACACATATGCAAATGTGGGAGAAGCTGGGGCATGAAGGCTATAACAAGAAGAATGAAGAAACTGTGATTAACAACTTCAGCCCAAAGTACTGGCATAGGTAGGATCAGGGGAACTTTCAAGGAAGTTTTGAGAAACAAGAGTCTGGCTACTACAAAGAGGGATCCCATGGCAAATCCTGCTGAGCTGCTGTGATTGCAAAGTGGGAGCTTCTGGGGAGGTCTGGACCACTGCCAAGTCTAGGAAATGTAACCAGACTGACTCTTATGATCTCTTAAGATTAATGGCTTCTGCTCATTTCTACTTTCCAAATCTCCTGTCAGTTTCTCTTGCTGGCAAACTTTCACATAAAATCATATGGGAAAGGGATTCTGGGAAATGTCCTGGAATAATGGTGGTGCTGATAAATTGGCACATCATGGAGCACAGTAAGGCTATGTCTTGCTTCCATTCCAGAGCTTTCTCTTGGCACATCATTTTGAACCAGAAATGCTAAAGGAAAATCCAGTCCTGGAGTCTACTTCAGAACTTGACATTTTTTTTTTTTTTTCCTGAGGTGTCATGGTTGTAGATAAAAAAATGTTTTAACAGGTATTGATTAATCTTCAGGTAGAATCAGGCTCGCTAGTCTTTGGGGTTGGTTTCCAAACCACTAAATAATATATATGATCTCATTCTACAAGGGCCCTTGGACAGCATATGAGCCTAACTGGCCTTGTCACTACATGCAAATGTTCAACTTCTTTGGGTTGTAACTTTCCCATCTCTAAAAGAAATGAATCACTTTCTCCATGGTACCATAACAGTAATAATAACCATAGTGTTTGTTTATAGAATGCTTATCATGATTATGTTCACTGATTTATGTACATTAACTCTGATCCGTACAATTACCCAGGAAGAATGAGGTACAGAAGCATATCTGGATTGTTAAGAGATTTAAATGAAGTTTTTGTAACATACCTAGTATGTTGCCTAAGACAAAATTGTCCTTCAAGTGACCTGCTATAAAAGTCATATGACTACTAAATGGCAATGTAGAGATTCAATATTTTGTTAATCATACAGATACAGTCCTCATAAATAAATGTTTATGAATAGATCAGTAAAAAAGAAAATTACCAAGACTTTATTTAGTCTTTGGGTTCTATTCATCTACCATTCACATCTCTGTACAAGGGTCAATCATGAGTAATAATGACAGCATAGAAACCATAGTGTTTGTGATTAATTTTTACTTTGTGTAATGTTTTCACAAATGCAATCTTGGTTGGCTAATAATTATTATCTTCATTTTATAGATGTGGAACATAAAACTCTTTGCTAATTAATGAAGAAAGAAGAACTTATATTTATTGGATGCCACAATGTAAAGGAAATTCTTAGTCCCTATTACATTTATGTGAATTTCCCCTTTTATAGGTACAAAGAGAGTCATAATTTAAATAAATATTAATAGTTACACAAGTTGCAAAGACATTCTAGTCTGGCAATTAAAACTCAAGTCTGTCTAGCCTCAAAGTTATTATTATTTCCATTTTATCCCATGCCTGAAGTCTCATAAGTAATTAAAAATGCAGCTTAAACTCGATGCTTGGACTCTTGACTTTTCCAAGCTGGTAATCTAATTAATAAGATATTTCTTATCAAATAACTCTAGTGATAGTATTATATAATCAATCATTAAAAAGAGTTAGAACTGCATTATGCTGATATTTTATTCAACATAGTTTTATAGAAAGAATGTCATTCAAATGATCAGGCATGTTTCCTTCAAAAAATATTAGATAACATCATTTTAGTTATTTCAGGTTTATTTTTGTTTAATTTTTTTGTTTCTTCTCAACAGGGCCTGTTGTGTTTTTGTGTTGCTGTATGTGCATATTCGCAGACATGTACACCCAATTGGGCTCTAGCTGAACAAAGAATTTTTATTTTGTATGCTGAGAGAGCTCTAGCTACAGTAGATTACAAAGCCTTTAGATGATGATTAACTCTTCTATCATGGAAACTGAGACTATTTTAGAAATCTCAGCCTCTGGAATGGACTCTGCAATTTCTTGTTATCTAAAAGGTTACTCACTCCAACTTTAAACTTGCTGAACAATTTACCTCAATAATATCTCTTGTTTCAGAGTTCCATAAATTAATTTTACATTATGTAAAGATCATTTTCCTTTGATCTAAATGCTGTCATAGTCTTGTATTACAGGACAAGGTTAATCAGATCACACCATTAGTTTTTTGTGGTATCATTTTCATTATTTCATATATCTTTATCTCATCACCTCTTATTAATTCCCCTTTTGAGAGTCTTTTAAATCATATGCCACATGCAGAATGTATTTTAAAATCTCTTTCAAAAGCGAAATTGCTCTGAGTTTAAAAATTGGCACAAACATGATTAATAATAGCTTCTCATGCTATAAAGAAATCTACCTTAAATATGAGCATACATACAATGGAACGAGCTAAAAGTCATAGCAGTTTACTTAGAAATAATCTTGAAGAATGTTTTATTATTTTTTAAAATGGGATTGGGTTCAAATAATGCTTTTGCATTTGGAAATGAGAGTGTTATTGGTGTCCAATGAGAACAATATTTGTTGAGGAATGAAGCTCATGCAGAGTCCCATATACTAAAAAGTGTCAGTGGAAGTGAAAGTAGAAGTGGGTGGTAGACTACAATTTGAACGTATTTGACAGAGAAGATATGGTAGTTTACAGGAGAATTGGATTGGCAAAAGGACCTTAAAGGAAATGAATGCCAGAAATGCTAACTTTTAAACAGGATAGTGGTATTTCCTGAATGAAGGGTTTTAATTATGGCTACATTGTCATTTATTGATTCACCTAAAGAGACTACCAAATACTTAAAAAAAAAAACTTTACATACCCCATGCCTAAATGCCTGCCTGCCTCCTTCTTTCCTTCCTTTCTTTTTTTATTTCTTCCTTCTTTCCTTCCTTGCTTGCTTCCTTCCTTTTCTCCTTTTGTCTTTCCTCCACTCTCTTTTTTCCTTCCTTCTTTTGTTCCTTGCCTACTTCCTTTTTTCTTCCTTCCTTCCTTGCCTCCTTTCTTCTTTCCTTTAATCCTTCCTTCCTTGCCACCTGTCTCACTCCCCTTTTAACTTTATCCCTTCCTTCTTTTCCTGCCTCTTTCCATCTTTCCTTCCTTGCCTCCTTCCTTTTCTCCCTCTCCTCCCCTTAATAATTTTTGTCAAGCACCCCCATGTCTCTGAAGAGTATTAATCTCTGATAGTGCATGGTAAGAAATAATTCATGTCCTTGATGAGTATAAAAACTGTAACAGTACGATGATCTGTCAACCTAAAACCACTTGTCTAAAGAATAAAAGAGGAAAGGGAAGCATGACTTGTTTTTGGTTATTTCAAGTGGCACCGCATTCATTTATAAATGCCCCAGGCAGGATCCTTAAAAACCTGTTCCAAAACATTGCTTGAGATAAGTATCAAGTTTACAGGTTTAAAGCTGTCAAATTTGTACAGGGCATGGAATTGGGGGAAGGAGACGTCCCCACCTATAATTTTCTGGTATCTCTCCAATACTCTGTGAATTTTCAGAGATTTCAGAGAGCGACTGCAAATGTATCTGTTTTTATCAGCATTATGTTGTCTAATTTATTCTTGCACAGAGAATTTTACCACCATTTCATCTATTTTAGCTACTATTTCTCTATTCAGTTTAAAGACAGACCATATCTTTATCAGAAAACAAATAAACAATTAAAAAATCTAAAAAATGGAAATCATAATAAAATTACAATAATTTAGATGCTTTTAAAAAATGCTTTCAAAACTTCATGAAGGTTTCAAGAATAGTTCAAAGAAATTTTTTTCCTAAACCATTTGAAAGGAAGTTGTTCCCATGATGCCTCAATACCCTCAAACACTTTCATGTGTAATCCTTACTAACAAAGACATTATGTTATATAATTCCAATGCAATTATCAACATCAGGAAATTAACCTGGATAATTAGTAGCACCAAATCCACAGACCTCATTAGAGTTTTTTCAATCATTTGAATAATGTTTTTATTCCCCTCCCCCAGGATTATTAAGGTATGATGGACAAGAAATTTGTATATATTTAAGGTGTACAAAGTAATGATTTGAAATATATATACATTGTGAAATGATTACCCCAATCAAGCTAATTAACATACCCATCACCTCACATGGTTACTCTTATTTCCCCTGTGGTGAGAATACTTACAATCTACTCTCAGCAATTTTAAGTGTAAATAAATTTTTATCAACTGTAGTCATGATGCAGTAGATTAGTTATCCAGAACTTACTCATTTTATAACTGAAAGTTTTTATCCTTTGACCAACATCTCACCAATTTCCCCATCTCCAAGGTCCTGATAGACAACGCTGTACTCTCTGCTTTGATTAGTTCAACTTTTTTATATCCCATGTATGGATGAGATCAAACAATAGTTCTCTTTCTCTGTATGTCTTATTTGTTTATCATAGTGTCCTCTAGGTTCATCCATGTTGTTGCAAATGACAGTATCTCCTTTCCTAAGACTAATGTTTCATTGCACGTACATATTCTACATTTACTTTTTGTGCGCTTGATTTTTATTTCACTGATTACCAGTATGTTTGAGCATCATAGTGTGTGTGTGTGTGTGTGTGTGTGTGTGTGTGTGTGTGTATCACCCAGTATGGCTGATATGTATTTATCAGCCATATGAATTTCTTGTTTTATGAATAATTCCTCATGCATTTTGCTTACCTTTTTAATCTTTTTGTTGCAATAACTTTTGGGATACACGTGGTTTTTGGTTACATGGATGAATCGTATAGTGGTAAAGTCTAAGATTTTAGTGCACCCATCACCCCAGTAGTGTACCTTGTACCTAAAGTGTAGTTTTTAAATCCCTTATCTCCCATTCTTCCCTCTTCTGAGTCTCCAGTGCCTATATACCACTCTGTATGTCCTTGCATACCCGTAACTTAGTACCCACTTATAAGTAAGAATATATGGTATTCAGTTTTTCATTCCTGAGTTACTTAAAACAATAGCCTCCAGCTCTATCCAAGTCACTGCAGAAGACATTATTTCATTCTTTTTTATAGCTGGGTAGTATTCCATAGTATATATGTGTCACATTTTCTTTATCCACTCACTGGTTGATGGATTGGTTCTATATATTTGTAATTTGTAATTGTGAACTGTGTTGTGATAAACACATGTGTGCAGGTGTCTTTTTTATGTAATAATTTCTTTTCCTTTGGGTAGACAACCAGTAGTGGAATTGGTGGATTGAATGGTAGATCTACTTCTAGTCATTCGAGACATTGAATGTACTGGTTTCCATAGATGTACTAATTTACCTTCCGACCAGCAGTGTATAAGCATTCCCTTTTTACCACATCCAGGCCAACAGCTATTGTTTTTTCACTTAACAATAGCCATTCTGGCTGAGGTAACATGGTATCTTATTGTGGTTTTAATATGAATTTCAGTGATGCTTATTGATGTTGAGCATTTTGTTTTTATTTCTATTGGCCATTTATATATCTTCTTTTGAGAAATGTCTATTCTTGCCCAGTTTTTGATGGGATTCTTTTTCTTTTCTTGCTTTGTTTTTTTAGTTTCTTATAAATTCTGGTTGTTTGTCCTTTGTCAGATGCAGTTTGCAAGTATTTTCTTTCAATCTATGGGTTGTCTGTTTACTCTGATGATTAATTGTTTAGCTGTGTGGAAAATTTATTAGTTTAATTAGGTCCTCTTTATTTATTTTGTTGATTACATTTGCTTTTGGGACCTTAGCCATAAATTCTTTGTGTAAGCCAATGTCCAGAAGTGATTTTCCCAGTTTTTCTTCTGGAATTTTTATGTTTTTGAGTCTTAGATTTAAGGCTCATCCATTTTGAGTTGATTTTTATAGATGATGAGAAATAGGGATCAAGTTTCATTCTTTTGCATGTGGCTATCCAGTTTTTGCAACACCATTTATTGCATAGGGTGCCCTTTCTCTGATGTATGTTTTCTTTATGTATTTATCTGTAGAGGGGCACTTAGGTTGTTTCTGTATCTTTGCTATTTGAATAATGCAGTGAACATGATCACATAGATATCTCTTTGAGATGCTAATTTTATTTTCTTTGAATATATGTCTAGAAGTAGGATTGCTGGATCATATAGTAGTTCTATTTTTAATTATTTTAGTATCTTCCATGCTGTTCTCCATAATGGCTGTATCAGTTCTTTTATAAGTGCTGTTAAAGACATACCCAAGACTGGGAAGAAAAAAAGGTTTAATGGACTTACAGTTCCACTGGGCTGAGGAGACCTTACAATCATGGCAAAGGGAAAGGAGAAGCAACTCATTTCTTACATGGATGGCATCAGGCAAAAAAAGAGCTTGTGCAGGGAAACTTTTTTTAAAAAAAACCCATCAGATTATTTCCTTACACCTTATACAACTCCAGTTGGAGTAAAGATTTGAATATAACAACTAGCATCATAAAAACCCTGGAAGAAAACATAAGCAACACCATTCAGGACATAGGCACAGGCAAGGACTTTATGACCCAAACACCAAAAGCAACAGCAACAAAAGCCAAAATAGACAAATGGGATCTAATTAAACTTAAGAGCTTCTGCACGGCAATAGAAAATCGTTAGAGTGAACCAGCAACCAACAGAATGGGAAAAAATTTTTGCAATCTACCCATTGGACAAAGGGCTAATACCAGAATCTACAAAGAACTAAAGCAGATTCACAAGAAAAAACAAACAAACCCATTCAAAAGTGGGCAAAGGAGACGAACCCATTCAAAAGTGGGCAAAGGAGATGTCTTCTTTTCAAAAGAAGACATTAATGTGACCAACAAACATGAAAAAATGCTCATTATGACTGTTCATTAGACAAATGCAAATGAAAACCACATTGAGAAACCATCTCGCACCAGTTAGAATGGGTGATCATTAAAAAATCTGGAGACAACAGATGCTGGAGAGGACGTGGAGAAATAGGAATGCTTTGACACTGTTTGTGGGAGTGTAAATTAGTTCAACCATTATGGAAGACAGTGTGGCAATTCCTGAAGGATTTAGAAATAGAAATTCCATTTGACCCAGCAATCCCGTTACTGGGTATATACCCAAAGGATTATAAATTGTTCTATTATAAAGACACATGCGCATGTATGTTCATTGTGGTGCTGTTTATGATAGCAAAGACCTGGAACCAACCCAAATGCCCATTAATGATAGACTGAACAAAGAAAATGTGGCACATACACACCATGGAATACTATGCAGCCATAAAAAATGATGAGTTAGTGTCTTTTATAGAGACATGGATGAATCTAGAAACCATCATTCTCAGCTAACTGACAGAAGAACAGAAAACCAAACACCACATGTTTTCACTCATAAGTGGATATTGAACAATGAGAACACTTGGGCACAGGGAAGGGAACAACACTCACTGGTCTAGGTGCAGGGGATGGAGGGAAGGGGAGGACAGGGACATTGGGGCACAGGGAGGATGCGGAAGGATAACACCGGGAGAAATGCCTGATGTAGGCAATGGGGGGTGGGGGAGGGGAAGACAGCAAACCACGTGGCATCTATGTACTTATGCAACAATCCTGCAGGATGCAGGATGCACACATGTACCCCATAGCCCAAGGTACAGTTAAATAAATAAATAAATAATAGAAAAATAAAACCATCACATCTCACTATTGTGAGAACACCATGAGAAAGACCCACCTCCATGGTTCAATTATCTTCCACTAGGTTCCTTCAATAACACATGGGAATCATGGGAGTTACAATTCAAGATGAGATTTGAGTGGCGACACAGCCAAAGCATATCAATGGCGATTCCAGTTTACACTATCACCCACAAAGTTACCTTGCCTTCACATCCTCACCGATGCTTATCTTTTTGTCTTTTTGATAATAGTCATTCTAACAGGTGTGAGGTAGTATATATTGTGGTTTTAATTTTCATTTCCCTGATGATTAATGATGTTGAGTGCATTCTTATACCCATCAGCCATTTGTATATCTTCTTTAGAGAAATGGCTATTTAGGTTCTAAGACCATTTGCTAGTTTATGTATGTATGTATATGGAGTATGTGCTCCTCATATGTTTTGAATATTAACCCCTACTGGTGTTAATACATTTCATAGGTTGCCTTTTCATTTTGTTAAATTTGTTCATTTGATGTGCAAAAGACTTTCAACTTGATGTAATCCTACTTGTGTATGTTTGCTTTTGTTGTCTATGCTTTTGAGTTTGTACCCAAAAATTCATTGCAAACACCAATGTCAGGGGCTTGTCCTATATGTTTTCTTCTAAATATTTTATAGCTTTAAGCTTTATGTTTAAGACTTTAATCTATTTTAAGTTGATTTATATGTATAATGTGAGATAAGGATTCAATTTTATTATTGTTTCATGTAGATATCACGCTTTCCCAGCATCTTTTATTAAAGAGCCTATCCATTCTCCATTGTGTATTCTTGGTGACTTTATAGAACATTAATGGACCATATATATGTGGATTCATTTATGGACTCTCCATTCTATTCCAGTGGTCTATGTATCTGTTTTTATGTCAGTACCATACTGTTTTGATTACAATAGCTTTTTTATGTAATGTGAAATTTAGAAGTGTGATGCCTCTAGCTTTTTTTTTTTCTTTCTTTTTTTTGATCAAGATTGTGCTGACATTTGGGATCTTCTATGGCTCCAAGTAAATTTTAGAAATATGTTTTATACTTCTGTAAAAAGTGTTTTTGGAATTTTGATAATGATTGAATTGAATCTGTAGCCACTTTGGTAATATGGATATTTCAGCTATATTAATTCTTCCTATCCATTCCATTTCATTTATTTGTGCCTCCTTCCATTTCTTTCACTAATTTTTTTTATTTTTCAGCATATAAATCTTTCACTTTTTTGGTTAAATTTATTCCTAAATATTTTACTCTTTTTGATGCTATTGTAAATGGGATTGTTTTATAATTTCTTTTTTGAATAATTTGTTGTTAGTGTATAGAAATGCCATTGATTTTGTATGTTAATTTTGTTTTCTGCAACTTTATTGAATTATTTTGGTTCTAGCAGGTTTTTTTGGTAGAATCTTTAGGATTTTCAATATATAATGTTGCTATCTGTGGAAACAATTTAGCGTCATCATCTCTGACTTGGATGCCTTTTATTTCTTCCTCTTGTCTAATTGCTCTGGTTGGGCTTCAAGTACTGTCTTGAATAGATATGGCAAGAATGGGCAGTGGGAATCATTGTCTACATTCTGATCTTAGAGGTAATGCTTTCAGCTTTTCACTTTTGAGTGTGATATTGGTTGTGTGCTTGTCGTATATGGCCTTTATTACATTGAGGTACATTCATTCTATACCTAATTTGTTGAGAGTTTTTATCCTGAAAGGATGTTGACTTTTATCAAATACATTTTTTTTCTGCATCTATTGAGATGATCATATGATTTTTACCCTTCATTCTGTATATGTGTAGTGTATTTTATAGACTTTTGTTTGTTGAACCATCCTTACATTCCAGGTGTGAATCCTGCTTGATTGTAGTGTATAATTCTTTTCATGTGCTTTGAATTTAGTTTGATAGTATTTTGCTGAGGAAATTCCATGTTAATCTATGTTCCTAAAGGCTATTGGCCTGTAATTTTATTTTTCTATAGTGTTCTTGTTTAACTTCAGAATCAGGGTAATGCTAGCTTCACAAAATGACTTTGAAAGTGTTTCCTTAACTTCGATTCTTTGAAAAAGTTTGAGAAGGATTAGTATCAAGTATCTTTTCTGACAACAGCAGTACAAAACTAGAAGTCAATAGCAGGATGAAAGCTAAAAAATTCATAAATAGGTAGAAATTAAATAACATTCTCCTGAACAACTGAGTCAAAAATAAAAAATCAAAAGAAAATAAAAAATGTCTTGAGATGAACAAAAGTGGAAATACAACATGCAAAATTTTATGGAATGCAGCAAAGTAGTTCTAAGATGAAAATTACAGAAACAAATGCTTATAGTAAGAAAGGAAAATCTCAAATATATAACATCAATTTATACCTGAAGAAACTAAAAAGGATGAACAAACAGCCTAAAAGTTAACAGAAGAAAGAAAATAACAAAAATCAGGTAAGAAATAAGTGAAATAGATATTATAAAAACAACAAAATCAACAAAACTATGAGTTTCTTTTATGAAAAGGGAAAAATAATGGATAACCTAGCTTGAAAAAAAGAGAGAACATTCAAAATTAGAAGTGAAAGAGGAAACATTACAACTGGTCTAACTATACAAAGAATTATAAGAGACTACTATTAACAATTACATGCATATAAATTCAATAACCTAGAAGAAATGAATAAATTCCTAAAAACATGCAACTTACCAAGACTAAGTCATGAAGAAATAGAACATCTGAACAGACCAATTACAAGTAAGTTTATTGAATCAGCAATCAAAAATATCTCCCAACAAAGCCTAGGACCAGATGACTTCACTGGTCCATTCTACCAAATATGTAGTGAATTATTACCAATAATGTCCTTTATTAAAAAAGGATCTGATCCAAAATCATGTGTTAAATTTATTTGTCATAGTTCTCTAATGTTTTTTAATGTGAAAGAAATTTTAAGTTTTTCATTGGCTTTTATAATCTTGATTTTTTTTTGGATTACAAGCCAGTTATTTTTTATGTTTCTCAGTGTGGAGTTTTCTTATGCTTAGTTGTGATTATGTTGATGTTATGCAGTTCTGGCAGAAGTATCAATGTGGCCTTTCATTCCACGACATCAGGTGGAACACAGTTTTAATTTGTCTAGTTACTAGTGATGTTAACTTTGATTACTTAATTAAGGTGTCATTTTTTCAGTTTCTTCTAAAGTAACATCTTTTCCATTGTATTAGAAAATATTTTTTAAAAGTATGCTATGGCTATGTAAGTATTTCATCTTGTTTCAAATTTCACCCACAGTCATGACATCTATTGATTTTTTTTTGTTTAAATTATTGCTATGATGGTTGCCAAATGATAATTTTCTAATTCTTACTCCTTCAACATTTATTAGCTGGTACCCTATTGTATATAAATGATTTCTCTTCTTTCCATTGGTTAATTTACTTATTTATATCAGGGTGGACCTATGGGTTCCTGTTATATTTAATTGGTTATCATCTAAGATTCTTCTTCGTATTATTATTCATTCTGATATCTAAATAGACTCAGGTTTGACCAGTTTGAGCTCCTTTTTGCAGACTTCTCTGTCCTTTTGACATACACCCATTGTTATTTGGTATTTCCTTACTTTCTGACATGAGATGTTTCAGGCTTATCTTCTTCTTTCCCTTCATTAGTTTGGGCTCAACCATTTTTCCATGGAGTTCTGTTTGCATTTAGTGAAGAAAGGTATTTAAAAACCAGGATGTGTGCACTACTGGTGCTCATGGCTATTGAGTTAATAGTCCTCCCAGCCTTCCTGGTAAACAGTACTAAGGCATATAAACACACACATATTTCAAATAAATATGTAGGTAAATACATATACATATATGTGTATATATATTTGCATATATGAATAGATTTATAATGTATACATATATTATTTATAAATATATACATGTATATATATTTATACATACATAAATATTTTATATGTACACATTTATATCTATATTTCTGTATCTATCTATATTGAAACCGTTAGTTTATATCTGTACCTCCAATTGTAATCTAACATCACATGATTCATTCTAGTTTTCTTCTTTCCTTACCTGCAATTCCCTTCTCTGAAAGTAAGAAGCTTGACTCATATGAACTTCAATATATTTACTTATTGGATCAATCCCCTCTATGTAATCAATCTGTCATCACTGCTTCTGTCCCTTTCTTTAGATACCACCCCATGTCACTTGAGCTCCTATACTCTACACTTGGTGATGGTTTGCTCACTCCTAGGTAGACACCATTTACAGTCTGCTTGGGCTCATCATCTTGCTCAGTCTTTGATACAGTGGGTCAGATTGTTACTGTCTTCTACCCCTGCCCAAGTGGATGGCCTCATCACCCCACCCCTGTCCAAGTGAATGGCTTCTGATAGCCTCTTCTGGGTTCCTGCCTCCTTGCTGCCATCACTACCACTGTTCCCCAACATAGAGACCTATGAAAGAAGGAGGGAAGGAAGAAAGGAAAGGATCCATTTTGATTGTCATTGGTGCCATCATCCTCTCAGTTTCTCAATCAAAAATGTTGGCATTGTTTTTAATTGTTTTCTTTCCCTCACATTCCAGAATTGAATTCATCACTGAAAATCTGTTGACATCCTTCATTTTATGCTTCCATGATAATTTAATCCAGCTTCATCTTTCTTCTAATTTATTTTTGTGACCTTCTTACTGGTCTCCTCACCCCACCTTTTGCCTTTCTACCATCAATTTTTCACAGAAGCAGAACAATGTTTCCAAAATGAAAATTATGTATGTCACTTAGGTTCTTACCTAAAATCTACCTACTTTGCTAGTCTGTTTTGTATTGCTATATATGAATACCTGAGACTGGGTAATTGACAAAGAAAAGAGAGGTTTATTTGACTCATGGTTCTGCAGGCTGTACAAGCATGGCACCTGCATCTGCTTGGCTTCTGGTGAGGCCTTAGTAAGCTTAAAATCATAATGGAAAACAAAGAGGGAGCCAGTATATCACATGGCAGGAGGGAGGAAGAGAGAGTGAGGAGGAGGTGACAGGCTCCTTTAACCAATCAGCTCTTTAATGAACTAACAGAGTGAGAATTCACCCATTGTCATGAGAAAGGCACTAAGCCATCCAAAGTGATCTGTCCTCAGGACCCCAGCACCTCCCACCAGGCCCCACCTCCAACATTAGGGATCACATTTCAATGTGCAATTTGGGGAGGATAAACAGCCAAACTCTATCACCTAGTGACTTCCTATTGCCCCAGAACTAAAATCCAAATTTCTTACCATAGACAATTCTTTAGGAACCAGCCCTGCCTACCTCTGTGACTTCATTTCATCAATTTCTACTTCTTACTCATTATGTTCCAGCTATGGTCTTAAACTCTTTGTGAGCTATGCCATGCCCAAGTCTACTTCCATAAGCTTTAGACTTGCCAATCATACTTTTATTTATTTATTTTTTAATCTTGGGATTTGTTTCTTTTTTCTTTAAGGTAGTAATTTAAACATCATTCTTCAGAAGGGTCTGCCTTGAACAACAATATCAAAATATCTCTCTTACTAGATAGTGACACACTGCAGTTGTGTCTGTAACTGCTAAATCCCCAAGGCCTAACAAAGTGCTTGACACAAAGTGGTGTATAATGAGCATTTGTTGAATTTTAAAAATATTATCTGCTATCATTACACTATCTTCCTCAAGTAGATGATCAGACATTATGTAAATCTAAAATAAATAAACACACATATAAAGTAAGTATGAGAAGTATTAACTGTCTTGTAGCATTCTAAATAAGCTCCGATATTTGAAAGCTTTATAAAAGGTAGCAGGCTGGTCTAATTATCAATGATGTGAAAAAGACTGGCATAAAGCTATACGAATATGAGAAAGACTGAATATGCAGTGAGGAGAAAAGTGAAAGATTCAAGGAAAATTCATGATTTTTTTCTGACTCGTATGAGTGACAGTTACTTCGATTATCACTAGAAATGCCACCAGATCATCAGCATCATTTTTTATTCCTCTCCAAAACTTCCCATTACCAGGAGAGAATAGATTTTGAGGCAGTCTCTGCAAAGCACACAAAGTTGTGAGTGCACACATGCATTAGGACAGAGAGTTCTCTATGTACCCGTAGGAACTGTATGCTGGATGTTCACTTGACACATTCTCTTATCTTTATCAGTGATTTTCTTCTGGAGAGTTTCTGACCCTAGGACCATATATATATATATATATATATATATATATATATATATGTATATATTTTCATTCATATGTATATATATACATGTATATATACATATGAATGAAAATAATTCATATATATATATAAAATTTAAAAACCTGCTTTCTAAAGTCTATGTTAAGTATCTGATTATATCCTATCTTTCATTTGTTTATTGTTCAACTTTGAAATTTTCATGGTGACCCACTATGTACCCAAATTCCTGTGATTTTTTTATTACCAATACTTTTCACAACTCAATCCAGATAGTCTTGCTGCCTCCTGTAATTTCTAAAAGATGGACTGGCCAATAATAAAGGGAATAGTTATTAGGGCTCCCCTTCTAAAAGAATGAGACTTGTAGGTTTCAGAAGAATTGATTTTTTAATTATATTTTATATATTTGCAAACTATGCCCATGGATATCAACTCAGTGATCAGAAACATACATAAATATACTATAAAACCTTTTTTCTGATTTTTTTCCTAGTAAACAAACCTTGAAAATTTGGTGAGAACCCCAGGTGTGTGTCATGTCATTCTAGGTTTGTGTTTCCTCAACTAGAAACACATTAGTGGTTTTTCCTGATGAATATTAGGTTCCACATCTATTTGACAAAGTTATTCTGAATTTGCTCTTGATTTGTAATGTTACTTTTTTTTTTTTTTTGCTTATGCACACAGGTAGATTCATTAATCATTTGCTTATCATTCTATAAGACACTTTACTAACTAAATATCTCCTTTGTTTTTATATAAACTATTCTAGGTTCATGAATGAAGAGATGAGTTGCCTAGTACATGCTGAGCTTAATATAAGTTAATCTCTTAACTAAGTTCAAAGGTGATTTCTTGACCTAGGCACACACTGTTTTTTGATTGGGAATAACAACATTTTGCCAAAGGAAATTTTTGAAAATAACATTGACTCTTGGGTGAAGAATATTTTGCAGAGGGGCCAGTGAGGAAGGAAAGTGGCCAGTTAGAAGGCTACTGCAATCATCCTGGTGAGAGATAATGGTTGTTTGGACTAGAGTGGTAGCAGTGGGAGTGAGAGAAGTAGACAGCGTAAAAAGATGCTTTAAAAGTGTTACTGATAGTGTTTGTTTATGGATTGAATATGGGTACTGAAGGAGAAAGAGAACATGATGAAATAAATTGTTAATTATCATTTGCAAAACAAAACAGACACACTTCTTTTCTCCTTTGTATATTATTCTAAGTTTAACTACTGATTTGCTCAGGCAACACTAGTTAGACATACAAAAAAGCAAGTGTTCTTAATAACCAGGTCTCTTTGGATAATGTAGGGGGTCAAGGAATCCTCTGATGTTGCATACAAAATCTTAAATTTATGCATATGCTTTTACTAAGAAGAAAGTCCACAGCATATATCATATTCTCAAAGAAGTATTTGAACAAAAACAGGTTAAAAGCCTCTATTGGTTCATAATCCCACAAAATTTTGTGTAGCAAATCACTCCAAGTCAGTGGCTTAAACTACTCTCATTTATTCTTACTCATTTGCTGGTATAAAGCGAGTGATTCTGCTGATCTCCACTGGTCTTGGCTGGACTCTGCTCCAAGACATAGATTCAGTTCAGATCTGCTCTTGTGTCATTCATCCTTCTGTGTCTAGTAAGCTACTTGAAGTATATTGTTTTTGTGGTGGTAGCAAAAGTACAAGAGTGAAATCCCAGCCCAGCAAGAACATTTCCAGTTTCTGCCTGTGTACTACTGCTGACATTCCATTGACCAAAGTAAGTCACAGGCAAATCCCAAAGACAAGGAATGAAGAGGTTCAATGCAGCATTAAGAGGGAGGAACTGCAAAGTCTCATGGCAGAGGTAACTGATATCTTTTTTGCTTATTCCTGATATGTTTATTTTCCTTTTCAAACTTGAACAAAACATCAAGTTGGCATTTTGTGGAGAATCAACATACCAATTTCTCCTACCCTCGTAGCACCTCCTGCCTGAACTTTTTACTTCAAGTTTTCCTCAACTATAGTCCCGATCTTTGGATGTGATCTGATGGAGACTTTTGTAGTCAACCCTCAAAGAGACAAAATTTCAATAAAACCAACACACACGCACAATCTGTAAAGAGTTTTTTCTACTCCTTGCAATAAAATTTCAGTTTTCCAGCTGCTAGTTATCCCCTGGAGCTAAAGAGTCTCAAAACTCGGAATATATTCTCTTTCTCTACAACTTCAACTAATTCAAAGCAGGAAATATTTTATCCTGTATTTTTTGAATCAAAACACAGTGAGATGATCTACATACAAATTCAGCTAGCAAATATACGCTTCTTTCTCCCTCTGCCAACAGTATTAAAACTCATCTGTGGAATCAAAAATTCCCTGTAATCACATCCAAGCAGACTTCAATCAAAACTCAGGCATATAAAAGCCTCTTAATTTCAGATGTATTTAAAGAACATCTTTCATTATCTGAATCTTTCTTGAAGAATAAACTTTGTGTCTTCTTGAAATTATCTCTTTTTGCAATTTTTAATCTTTTCCTCTTACCAGGGCAAAGATTGAAGCAATCAGTAATTACTGTCTTGAAAAATATTTAGCTGGATTTAATAAAAAGACCAAAACAGTAAAAGCTCCACATACTAATATGTCTTTTTTAAATTGAAGAAATGCTAGAGAATTCTGCGAAAATTGCTAAAATGCCACGGCAGTTCCATACTGACCCATCGAAGGACATGAAGGTTTGTGTATCATTATTTTAGTGACTGTGCTGATGGTTATAAAGATGATCAATAATTAATCTTGGATGTTTAAGGTATGTTTTTATTTGGTAGCCAGGGGACTTACCTAGATGACCTCTTTGCATCTCTTCCAATTTAGACCAAACAAAGTTGAGTTAATTAAATAGGATTTTATTTCTCCTTCAAGACTATCTGTGTTTAGGGAGAAAGGGAGTAAGCATATCTCTGCATATCGATTTCTTTCCTTGTAGTATGTGTGAAGGAGAAGCATCTTGCAAGATCTTTCCTTGGCCTTGGAATAAGTAGACAATCTAATTTTAAAGACACCAAAACATAGAAGAATTAATGTGCAACTCTGGTAGCCATTTGAATCCTGACTTCATGGCTTACTTACTCTGTGACCTTGGGTTAGTGGGTAAGCTGGTTTAATCTCAATTTCCTTCACACATTTTTATGAGGATCATGGAAAATCATGTATGGATAGTCCTTATCCCAACTCCTGGCACAAAGTAAGCATTGAAAAACATTGTTTAATTAGAAAGTGATGTATCCACCAGCTTCGTGTGTATGTTCACAAATAAGAGGTAATAAGAGCTATAAAATGAGTGAAATATTGATTTAACTTGTTGATCAAAAACACGTTTGAATGAACTATGCACAAAGGCTTATTCTACCTTCTGGTGACATGGAGCACCCCTATGAAATGGTGTTTTAAGGAAATACATCCTGGAAGCAACTTATCAGTATATGCTTGTTACTGGGGTCTAACTAAAGTATGGGAACACATAATCAAAGGGTAATCAGAGTCAGGTGTATTTGTTTTCTGTGATCTCCTAGAGGAGGAAAACTTAAAATCAGACTTTAAATAGGTGGAAAGGAACAAGGAGGCACACCCCTCTTTATTAGTTATCTTTTATTTACCTTTTATTTAGTAGGCTCTGTCCTGGGTGCACTGAAGAAATCAAAGGTGAAGAGACAAAGTCTCTGAGCAAGGAGGACTCTGCCCTAATGCATGTTTGCACTCACAACTTTGTGCTCTGCAGAGACTGCCTCAAAATCTATTCTCTCCTGGTAGTGGGAAGTTTTGGAAGATAATAAAAATGATGCTGATGATCTGTGTGGAAACATTTGGGGAAATATTTCAGAGGATGTTCTGAGGAATTTGTAAAAAAAAGAAAAAAAGTAGCAAATACAAGAGGGAACCCTACCAGATTCTTTGATTGTTTGTTTGTTTTTTGTAATAAGGGATGGAATGATGAAAATGATATTGCAGGATGCTTACTCCAACAAATATAACTGCAATAGACTAGACAAGGGAGAGAATGGGGTAATGTGAATATTTATGTCTATATCGGAAAGAATGTCATGCTAATTACACACCTGCTGTAGGTAGCATAGTTATTTTCTCCATTTGTGGAGTATGAGCAAGTTAATTGTTGCAGTGAATGAGACATAGAAGAATGGCCAGATCACAAGAGACACTATAAAAGGTGTTTTTAAAAATCTTGTTAACATTTTCCCAATATCTGAATTTATCATGGATTGTCTTTCTTCCCTTCAATTCTTACTTTAGTGACAAGACATTTAAAAAGGGAATAATTAGGACCCTAGCTCCAAGAAAATGATATCTAGTCAGTTTACCTATTTCTAGAAGAGTTCCTAGTTATAGCCAATCAGAAAAGCTAATATCTATGTATCTTAGGACCTTAAAATGATGTTTACTTTGTAGACACAGAGACTGGGTAGAAGTAAAAAGTGATTTACTATTATTCAAAGACATACTAGATTTGATATTTTCCAGTGACTTTCTCAGAAAGATATAAAAAGTGTTTTTTTTTTCATTTTGTAGTGGTATTCATAATAGGATATGAAATGCTATTTACAGTACCTCTGTTATAGAGTGTATATGTCTTCCCAACTTTCATATGCTGAAGCCTTAACCCTCAATATGACCATATTTGGAGATAAGACCTTTAAGGGTGTCATTAAGGTTAAAGGAGGTCATAAGGGCAGGATCGTAATCCAATTTCAATATGATTTGTGTCCTTAAAAAAAGAGAGAGAGAGAGACCAGGGATATGCATAGAGAAAAGGCTATTTGAGGATACAGCAAGAAGACAGCCATCTGCAAGCAAGGGAAAGAGACCTCAGGAGAAACAAAACCCTAGTGGCACCTTGATCTTGGACTTCCAGACTCTGAAAGTATGAGAAATAAATTTCTGAAGCTTAGATATCCAGTCTGTGGTATTTTGCTATGGCAACCTTTGGGAACTAATACAACCTCTATGTATAGAACATAAATATATTTAAATATAATAGGATGATGTCCATTTTTTCATTTTTCTTCAGTAAACAACCTCTGTTGAACAGGTACTGGGCAGTGTCTCTACAGTTTTAAGTGTTTTAAGTAGAGTTTTGTTTTGTGATTGTTACTCTTCAAGGACACATAGCTGGGAAGTAGCAAAGTTGGGATCTGGTCCCCAGTTTCACTTTACAAATATGATTATTCTTTTGAAAACTTTATGCTAGGTTCCACTGAATGGAATCTGAAGCACACACATTTTAACTCATCATCCTTATCATGGGACATCTGGAAATAGAATTATGACACTGCTCCTTTAATTCTCTTTCTTGAATTCAGACACTGTATTACTACCTCCTAGCAACACTGATCAACTGAAAACAGAGCATCTGGTTTTGCTGCAGGCAACAAGCACATCACTTTCCATGAACACACATATTATGAACTCATGGTTAGGAAAACCTTGCATCGTGTTTCAATTTAACGGCTATTACTTCTTGTTCAAAGGTCTTGCTGTGTGTTCCATTTTCCCTCCAAATGTCAGAGGGGAATGGGAAATTGAAGCGCCATAAAACACTTGGAAGCTTCATTTATTGCAGATTAATTACACAATCAAAGGGAAATAAGGAGCAGGTCTTCTGTTTTCAAACCCTGGGAAACTAGCATGTAGCAGAATGAACCAAATAGACACTTAGTGGTTGAGATTTTTTTCATGTGCAACAGAATCAAGTTCACAGGAGCAGAACTGAAATGTGTGAAACTTACAGTTTCATGAATAATGTAGATGAGGATAATGTAAAAGATTTGTTCACTAAATCCTGAACCTCTAGAATGAGGGCTTTTATGAAACTCTCCAGATGATGTGTAGCCAGTTTAGGAGCTGAAACATTAGGAAAACAGCTTAATTTAAATGCCTGGGTATGTCTAAAAGACACCCTTGATTTTCAGATGATCAACATTCCAATTGACTTAGTACCTGCACACAAAGCTGTTGCCTTCCCCTTAATACTATTTCAACTCTTCTCCCCTTCTCTCTTTTTCTCTCTCCCCCCACCCGCACAGCATAACCACAACATAACATAAATACTTTTTATATAACAAGTATGAACAGTAAGAGGGAAACTGCTTCTTCACCATTTTCTTTTCTGCTACTGGATCATGACTGAAAAAAACCTGGGGGCTCATTTCTGATAGAAGAGATCACTTATACTACATGTGGAATTGTTTCTGCACCACTGAACTCCTCACATGATTATCAAAACAATGACGACTTCATAATCAACTTGGAACTTCTTAACTTCTTGTTTATTTGGAAGACCCAGCATATGGTGGGTGCATGAGGAATTGGATGGAGGCTCCTAGACAGGCTCCTGTTTCTTTGGCGGCATTAAGGAAGCATTTGGAGAGATGGCAGGGGGGTGTCTCTTATGTTGAGGAATGCGCCAGAAAGGGTGGGTTACAAAATCCTCTAGGTCTATCATCATTTGCCTTTGTGCCATGCTTGCTGTGAGATTCAGTGGACATCCCAGTGACTTGTTTTCAGTCCACACTGTCTTTTTTTGTTTCTATCTCTCATGCTCTTGACTCCATGGGTATGATAGCTGGGTGCTTGGCAAATAGTTGTCCTTGGATTCATAAAAGGAAATTCTACCCAAAGAAGAGCCAAAAATCAGTCTATAAAAGATGGTACATTAGCATCTTGAGATGATTTCTTGGAAAAATAAATAGGATTTTTATTTCTGATAAAATGGATTTGTCACAGCTCCAAGAATTTGTGTGTGTGTGAATCCATACTTGTAAAAGACATCTGACCTGTATATTAGTTTTATAGGAATAGAAGTCTGCAGTTTATTCTGTTTTTAAGTAATGATAATAACTATAAATTGGGTGATTATAGCTTGTGGGTAAGTGATGCCTAGTGACTTCAGATTAGGCAGAAGATCAAGACATAGGCATATTCATAATGGTTCACTTGCTTGAAATGTCACTGGGAAGATGGTGAGAGCTACCAGTTCCTGACAATGTGCCAACCACCATGCTAAGCCCTCAATATTAAATAAATATTGAATATGCTCCCAAACTGTGCAAGGTATCATTATGCCTTGCCTAAGCTATGTTTTTTCTTCTTAGTCTGCTCAGACTGCCGTGACAATATACTATGGACTTGTTGGCTTAGACAACAGGTAGTTATCTTCTCACAGTTCTGGAGTCTGGAAGTCCAAGTTCAAAATGCCAGCATGGTTGGTTTCTGGTGAGGCCTCTCTTTCTCACTTGTAGATGACTGCCTTCTTGCTGTACGCTCACCTGGCTTTTCCACTGTATACATGCAGAGAAAGAGATCTCTCTGGTGCCTCTTATTTTCCTCATAAGGACACTCATCCATCAAATTAGAGCCCCATCCTTATGGCCTCATTTGCCCTTAAATATCTCTTCAAAGTAACCTTCTCCAGGTAGTCACATTGGAGGTTAGGGCTTCCACACACGAATTTTAAGGTAACAGATTTCAGTACATAACAGCTCCTATGTGGTAGAATAAGGATTAAAATGTAAAGTTATGCTTCAAGAATGGCATTGCTTATGGTGAGAAGGAAAACATGTCATTAGTCAACATCATGAGCTGTCATTATCATCCTCATCATCTTTATGCAAAACTAATGAACTGCACTGTATCTGCAGCCATCATTTTTTTCTAATGGCTCCATCTTTTCTTTGAGCTGTGCTTAGATCCCTTTTCTGAAATGATGTCACACAAATGTCAAAAGAAGCTAATGAATTGTGGCAACAGACTGAAAGGGGCTGCCTGTTAGTAGGAGGGCATTATGGGCTCCAGCTGTGCGCATCTCTCCTAATGACAGCAAACCTTTGATCCCGGAACTTACACACAGCCTGTTAGGATCCATAAATTCAATCTCGGGAATGGCTCAGGTTATTTTGGGGGTGTTCTGAAGGCTAAGGGTTATTTCTTCTTATCCTTGCATGGCTTTTGGTCAATTTCATTCTCTGTCTGCTCTTCCCTTACTTTTACATCACAATCCCCTCCCCGTCTCTTTCGGTATCAAGTGCAATTTGTAGTCTTGTCTGAAGCCACCGGCTCACTTCACAGATGGCGAATTGCAGTCGAGAGTAATGGGCCTATTCGGTTCAGCCCAGAGAGTATATTAGTGTCTGATAGCCTATAACTGCTGAACATTAGACATCGTTCACACTGCTTCAAGGCCATCTGTAGGGCCACCTCTCCCTCCCCTTCCTCACACTTCTCCATTCCTCTCTACCACTATCAGATCTGAATTATAGGAAAGTCATGAAGCCATTAGGAGTTAGCCCTGGGAATGTGGAATGATAAGTTTTTGTTACTGGTCTGGGTCAGTTTTATTCCAACTAACTGAGCAGACTGTTTGAGCACTTGAAAGATAAGTCAATGAAACACTAAAGCCAAGTGTAACTGCTAAGAGTACCTGGGTCTTCTCTTAGAGGGATGATCAGTCCCAAGTTCTCTAGGAGGCATCATTGCAAATAGAAAATCAGAAATCATGCAGCTGGTGGGGTGTGTTAACAAAGCATCTGAAGTATTAGTTACCATGTGTACAACATGGTGCTGGCAATACTGACGCTACTTTCTGGCTTTATCCTAATTAAATGAAGCAAGGTACGTGAATATGTCTAGCTTAATGCTTGGCTTGTAATGGTATAAATGATTGTCTTCCTTTTTCCATTCTTCACTCTCTTTTTCCTTTTTTCTATCTCTCCCTCTTTGTTTACTTTTTTCTTCCTTCTTTTTATCCTTCTTTCATTTACTTATTTTCCCTGCCTCCCTCCTACCCACCTTCCTCCCTCCCTCCCTTTCTTCTTCCTTTCTTCCACTTTTTCTTATCCACCTCTCTCACTTTTCTCATTTCTTGAGTAGCTGAATGTACTAGAGGATAACTAGTGGTAGGGAAAGGATTCTTTATAGTCAGTGCTGTATTTGAGGTGTGCTTGGACATTTTCAAATGCATCTTCCTCCTCAGTTTCACAGCTTTGACATGTCTTCTGAAGAAACATTGGGAATCTTTTGGAACATATTTTGAAATTTTACTTATTAAGGCTGCCATAGGGCTAGAAGCAGTGGCCCATGCCTGTAATCCTAGAACTTGGGAGGCCAAGGCAGGTTGATCACCTGAGGTCAGTTGTTCAAGACCAGCCTGACCAACATGGAGAAACCCTGTCTCTACTAAAAATGCAAAAAAAAAATTAGCTGGGCATAGTGGTGCATGTCTGTAGTCATAGCTACTCAGGAGGCTGAGGTAGGACAATCACTTGAACCCAGGAGGCGGAGGTTGCAGTGAGCTAAGATCACACTATTGCACTCTACCCTAGGCAACAAGAGTTAAACTCCATCTCAAAACAACAACGACAACAACAAAAACAAAAAACAGAAAAACAACTGTCATAGTATGACAGCTTTTCAATAATAGGAAAGCCCTGGACCAACCCTAATATGGATGGCTGCATTCCCACTCTCATCTTAGACTGAGAGGTTTCATCAGCATTGAGAGGGAATGAAGAAAGGGTAAGGGAAAGGACAGAAGTATCACCCAAGGCTAGAGGTTTCTCAGCGACAGGTAAGGGTGGCACAACTTGTCCACAAAGATTTTGAGAAGTATTACTCAAGAGAGGAAAGGAGAATACAGTAATTATCAAAATTAGACAGCTAGTCTTGGGACCATAAAATAATAAAGTTGTACAAACATATGGCATTATCTACTTCAGAGACTGGAATAAATTTTACCTCATCTGTTCTCATTTATTTTATTCAGAGGTAAAACTGACAAAGGCAATCTTGAGATTAGAACCCAGGTTTTGGTTTTCTGGCTTGCAATCTAGAGATTGCTTTTAAAAATATCCCACATGGACTCTGTTTAGGTGCCACTTTTTGGCTACAGTTCCAAGCTGGTTAGCATTTTCCCTCACCTCCTCACCTACCTGGGCCAATATCCTACATTTAATGGTAGAGTTTGAGGGGGCTGAATAAATATGAATAAATAGTAATTTTATTTCCCATCTGTATTTTGAGGTAACTGAAATATGAGACAATATAATAGGCAAATAAAGATGACCTCTCAACTTTGTCATTGACAAAGCTGATACTGAAGAGTGAGGTTCAGGTGGGAGGTGACACTGACCTGCCTAATATTGAATCTTTTCTCAGCAAACTAACACAAGAACAGACAACCACACACCACATGTCCTCACAAGTGGGAGTTGAACAATGAGAACATATGGACACAGGGAGGAAAACATTACACACTGGGGCCTATCGGGGGGTGGGAGGTTAAGGGAGAGATAGCATTAGGAGAAATGCCTAATGTGGATGATGGGTAGATGGGTACAGCAAACCACCATGACACGTGTGTACCTATGTACAAACCTGCACTTTCTGCACATGTATCTCAGAACTTAAAGTATAATTAAAAAAATCTCACCATGGATATTTCACTGTAAGGAAGAGAATGGAATGGAAATCAAGAGCATTATTTCAAAAAAAATATTGGGCCGGGTGCAGTGCCTCACGCTTGTTAATTTCAGAACTTTGGGAGGCCAAGGCAGATGGATCACAAGGTCAAGAGATCGAGACCATCCTGGCCAACATGGTGAAACCTTGTCTCTACTAAAAATACTAAAATTATCTTGGTGTAGTGACACACACCTGTGGTCTCAACTACTTGAGAGGCTAAGGCAGGAGAATCACTTGAACCCAGGAGGCAGAGGATGCAGTAAGCTGAGATTGCACCACTGTACTCCAGCCTAGCAACAGAGCAAGACTCTGTCTCAGAAAAAAAATTATTAACACAGAAACTAGAGGATTGAGGAATAAGTATCCTCCTACATACCTTCCTCCTACTGCTTCTGAGGGAAGATAACAATCAAACCCTAAGTCCAAATATATTGTCTGAAAAAGAATATGGTATTTATAACATGTCTAGATTTTAGAAATTCGAAGTAGCTGTTCTGCTTTACTTCTGAAAGTTCTCATTCTTTATCCAAAACTCACAGCAGAATCTGGGCCTTATAAAAAGACAATAAATTAATATGATAAAGTTTGCACTAATGAGCAACTTGGAGAGAGCCAAGAGAGAAACCCATGGTTATCAAAGGCTTACACTCTCTTTGAGTAACCTAGAAAGACAACAGCTTTCTGTAAATAATGTCTCTGCCTTTAGTTCTCTATCTGAAAGAGTGACCATATATAACTGATGACTTCAACTGGAATTGCAAGCTATTTAGACTCAGCAGTGGCCTGTGGATTCAAAGTTTAATATTTCTGCCTTACATTCTTCAAATATCTATATTTATTTGTTAAAAAGTCACTGATGGAATACTCTAGGACCTTTCATCATAGACTACTTTTCCCTGGTTGATTTTAGTTGTCTGCTTTTCTTTGTTCTTTCTTTTTCTTTCTTTTTTTTTTTTGATGCTGCCCATTGGGGAATTTTCTTTGTTTTCTTTTTTCTTTCTTTCTTTCTTTCTTTTTTTTTTTTTTTTTTTGAAATGGAGTTTTGCTCTATTGCTCAGGCTGGAGTGTAGTGGCATAATTTTGGCTCACTACAACCTCTGCCTCCCAGATTCAAGCAATTCTCATGTCTCAGCCTCCCAGGTAGCTGGGATTAAAGGCACCCACCACCATGTTCAACTAATTTTTGTTGTTGTTGTTGTATTTTTAATAGAGACAGGGTCTCACCATGTTGGCTAGGCTAGTCTCGAACCGCTGACCTCAAATTATCCACCTGCTTCAGCCTTCCAAAGGGCTGTGATTACAGGCATTAACCACCATGCCCAGCCTCCCATTGGGGAAGTTTGTGAGCACCAACATGCCTACATGAATGGCACAGGATGCAGTCAACTGCCCACAAAGAAAATCTGGGAGGAAACCTCCCAATACCTACATCTCCAAATTAAGATGGTGATCACAAGGGCACGGTGTGGGAAAAATTCTTTTTATTTTAAAATCATGATTTGTTTAGAATGTTCACTTAGAAGGTGAGTTGAGCAGTATGCCATCACTACCATTTCCTAAGATTCTATTAACCACAATGATGTTTATATTTATTTTGTATTATTAAGTAAAAAAAGTATTAAACATTTATTAAGTTGTGTCAGGACATCAAAGAACCATAAAAAAAGGAATCACAGAAAAGGAATACTTCACACCAATAGCCAAACAATGATAACTTTAGATCTAAACAGAGGAAAGAGTAGTGTTATGAAAAACCATCTGGTGAGATCTCATTTGAGTTTTGTACGTAGAAGAACCACACAAATTTACATCTTAGAGACAACAGCCTTCACAAATGTCAGGTCCTGTTGAGGTTGAAACCCAGTTGCTGTCATTTATTCTTCGACCCTCAGGTTTTGTGGTGAGCTCATCTCCTTGTTCTTAAATTTCCATAGTTCTTGTTATTGAGGTCTCCTCTGTAGGCCATGCCTAAACCCCATGGAATCCCTTTAGGAGAATGCATTTAAGCATTTCTAGCTCCAGACAGAGATCAAGGGCTCAGCTTCTTTGACCCTTTGCTTACTCTCTTCTGCCTTGCTTTTTTGTTTCTATCAATTAGCTTCCTGCATTCCTTGTTCTCCTATATGTGAGTCACTGGGCTTACCTAGGAATCTAGATCATTTATGCCTAAGGCTATTACTTGCCCCTTTATTTCTCTCATGACTGAAATCTTACCTTTCAGAGGTGCTCCTTGCATCTAGTCCTTCCGTATCTGCTGGACCTGAGTCCTCTAACGGGCTTATATTTACTTACCTTCTCCTCCAATGTGATCCTCCACCCATTTGCTTAGGAATTCTTCTGCTGGCCCTGAACTCAGGTTTCTTGTTTCCTGTATAGTTCATGAGTTGCATATGGATACAGACCAGTATTTTCAGAACAAACTCTGATTTGGAGGCTTATCTGTAGGAAGTTTATTAGAGAAGTTCTTGGAGAACGTAAAGGAAGCAAGATTGGACAGAGTTCAATTGTGGTTCATTCTCAAGGAGGTCTAAGCCAATTCCACAGAAGCTTTAGTGCTGGGAGAGCTCTTTGGAGTGATACTGAAAGTGGGCAGCAGGGCTGGGCCTTGATATGTCTGCACCTGCTGGTTGTTGCACTGAGGTTGTCCCTGGAGAGAATGCACAATCTTGGCAAGGAGGAATGCATCCTGAAGGGAGGTCAAGCAGTGCACACATCACTCACCACACAGTGTAACTCCAACATCTGAGATAAGATGAGGAAAGCCTGCTTTGTTACATGGTTCATTCAGCAGCTCACCTAGGTCATAAGTCTTCCCCTTGCTCTCCAAATCTCTCCTCAAAAAATATCATCAGTATGTTCTCTACAGTCTGTTTCTCTACATGCTGCTTAGAAGGCTGCTGCAGATGCCGAAACCATATGAATCTCTAACAATATTCAGTGGCAGAAGAGGAACTGATTTATCCCAAGAGTGTCTTGGTAAAAATGAGGAATACTTGATTTCAAATATTTTCAGTGGGCTTCTTTGCATTTCCTATTTTTTCAGAATTGAGTCACGGGCTTTTGCCAGCTGGTCACTGCAAAGGAGGTGAGGCTCCTATGTGAGGTTTTGTACACATTTGACTCACTCCTGGAACTAAAGGTGGGGCTACCTTTCTTTAAGCACATGAAAGGTGGATTCCCAGACAAAACTGGGGTTTTCCAAGAGGACAGAATAATAGTTACGTAAATAGTATAGCAGAGTAAAAAAAAAAAGTCTGCAATATTAAAAAATCTGTAATAATAATACCAACAATATTATATTCTGCCACAAAACAATTATCATTACCACTAGAACAGCTATTCTCATACTTGTACATGCATATGAATTGCCAAAAGAGTTTGTGAACATGCAGATTCTCATGCAGAAGTGCTGGGGTGGGGTCTGTGATTCTACAACTTGAAAAAGCTCTAATGGTTGCCAAGGCTGCTGGTCTGAGGACCACAATTAGAGCTGCAAGGTACTAACCTATCTATTATTTATTTAGTACTTAACTATGTTCCAGGTGCATTTTAAGCACTTGTATTAGGTTATCTCATTCAATTGTCATAATGATCCTGTAAAATGGGTACCATTATTATCTTTATTTTACTAATGAGAAAACGTAGGGAGGTTATACTATAGGAGGGATTCTAGACGTGTAATTCTTGTGTTTTGAGATGTCTGGCTCAAGGGATTCTGTACACTCCATAAAGCTTTTGGGGACTGCAAAGTAATATGTTTATGGCTCAGGACCTCCAAAAGATTGAAACCATATACTAGGGGATTTCTAAGATCCCATCTAGTTTGGAAATAAAAACTCTGATATCCATTTTCTTTTTGCAGGATTGTAGTCTCCAATATATTTTATAACACACTTTTAATAAAAGTGCTCAGATCAAAGTCCAAATTGAGAGCATAGGGCCTTGGTGTTTGTCATAATTTCTTGCCTTAATCTGAGAGAAAAAGATACGAATTATCATTAAGTGATGCTGCATGATCGGTAGGCAGGAACCAAGGTGAAAGGATCTAGGAGTGTAAGGTTTTGACACCTAGCTGATGAAGCCAAAGACTTCTCATGACATTTTTAGGGGACTGGCTTTTGGTGGGGACATGACGTTTTTAGGGGACTGGCTTTTGGCAAGACTTATAGCTGCCTGCCTCTTCTTATTCTCTCTTTTCGCTCCTCTCTCTCCCTCCTCTCCCTACCCTTCCCCTCCCTCCTCTCCCCTCTCCTCCCTCCTCCCTCCTTCCCTCCCCTTCCTCTTCTCCCCTCCTCTCCCTTCCCTCCTTCCCTCCCTTCTTCCTTCCTTCCTTCCTTCCTCAAGTTGCTCCAGGACTAAGAGACCTCAACTTGCTCCAAGACTAAGCTGCCTAGAATTCCATAGAGACATTTAAACAATAGAAAGGTCTGCAAAGAATTTGCTTCTGACATCATCCATCAGCCGAATAGGGCACATAACTCTTCTTTTGCCAAAGAAGGTAGGGCAGGGTCATTGTCTTGCTAGTTAGTGTTTTTGCCCAATCAGCTTCAATTAAGCTGTAGCTGGAATGAGTTTATTTCATTTGTGTGTTTAACTTTCCTAGCACAGCAGAGAACAGAAATAGGAAGCCAGCAATCATAGAGTTCAGACCTCTGCACAGGGCCAGCTTCACAAGGGTCCTGTGCTTAGTTTAGTACTCTGTTGTTGACATCTTGTAATTCTTAACAATGTTTGAACAAAGGATCTCACATCTTCCATTAACACTAGGCTCTTCAAATTACGTAGCTCTTTCTGCTCTAGTGATCTTCAATCCTTCATTCACATAGGATTCAGAGTGTTTTGCATATAGTTCCAAATCCTGGGGACACTACTCTCTTCTTGGAATGACAATATTGATTTTCAGTTGCTGTGTGAGAGATGGCAAGAAAAAAGATGCTGGGATTTGAATAGAGCCTGTGTTGTGATACTTTTAGTTAATAATCTGCAGGAAAATTTTGGGTAGAGATAAGAGACTGATATTTATGGAGCTTCTTCTTTGTTACCTGGCACTATATAACTGTTATGTTATTTAATCTTCTCAATAACTCTCCAAGGCAAGTATTTTATGGATGAGGCTAAGAAAGGCTAAGTAACATACTCAAGATCACACAACCAATAAATGACCAAGGTGGGAATTGATCTTAGATCAATCTGGCTTTCAATGCAGGAAAATACATTATCTTCTGAACACAGCTGGCCATTTAATAAACTTATTTTCTGTTGTTCTTAAGAGAAGTGAAAGGATAAAATGGAAAAGTACCATAGAGAATTGGGAAAAATACTTTTATAATCTTAAGTCTTAGAGAGAGAGAGAGAGAGAGAGAGAAAGAGAGAGAGAGAGAGATGGATGAAGAGGTCATGCCAGAAACTAAAAAGTGGATGTAATAAGATGTTAAAGTGAAAGCCTTATGGGTGTCTCATTCAAAGGGAGGTGCCAAATGCAGATGCATTTTTTAGAGAGGTAACCAAGAAATTGATTATGAAACACTCGAAGTCCTTATCCACAATAGAGGTTAGAAAACAAGGCAGAAATAGTAAAGATGGAGAGAAGCTTTGTAATGTGGAATTCTGGAATAAGATTTGGTATGCAACAAATCCCACCATGCACTTCGAAGGAGATGGTGGTAGGGAGGCTGGGTCCCTTCCGTGTAACTCAAACTTAATAACTAGTTTCAGTAGTCTGGGTTTAACAACTGTCCTCTTTGACTTGGAGGACATGGTGGCCTGTTTCTAAGAAATACTGGACAAATCTAAAGAGCCAGAGCCTGATCAGCCAGTTGCTTTGGAGTGGAGCAAAGGCGTGTTCCCGCAATATGGAAAAATTTCTCATCTTTCCAAGATATAGGGGAAAAAAGGAGTGAATATTTCCCATGGGCCAGAGGCAGGAGAGAGAACTAGAATTCAATACACATTGAGGCAACACAGACATGTGAACATTCTTCAGCTAATAGAAATTGATAATATCACCAGATTCATAGGAACTAACAAGGGAGAAGTCAACAGCTGAATTGAGATTTATTTGTCAAGATTAGGAAAGCTGCAAACAAGGACATCAGCAAGATGGCAGAATAGTAGGTCCCAGCTCATGACACCTTTTCCCCCCACAAATAACGATTTGGCAGCCATCCACTGATAAATGTGCCTTGGTGCGAGTGTTGGGGACCCAGTTAAGAGATTGCAAAATCCTGTTAGAGCGCATGACTGAAGAGGGGCACATTTAGAAGACAGATCCATAAGGCATGTTCACTGATCATTGTCCTGGCTATGGCCTGGAGAAACCCCATCCACCTGTAGACTCATCTGTAACCCCACTTGGCCATGGTCCTGACCCCAGCCCCATTTGACAAGAGACCCAGGAGAAGCCACTCCCATCTGTACCCCCAGTAACAGGCATGCTTATCTCAGACCTGACTACAGATCCAGAAGTAGCCCTGTGATCTTCTCAAGCCTTGCTCAACCATGGTCTAGGGCAGGCTTGCTCACTCAGAGATTTGGCTGCAGACGCGCTATCTATACGTCAGTGGTAGGCCCACTGACCTTGGACCCAACTGTAGACTCTGAAGCACCCCTGTGACCTGCTTCAAACCTGTTCTGTCATGGTACAGGGAGAATCCTGTCCACTCAAGGACTTGGCCAGAACCATACCCATCAGCATTCCAAGTAACAGACTTACTGACCACAGGCCTGTGGACTCAACCATAGATCCTAAAACAGCCCTGACTTGGCTCTAGCTTCTCTCCACTGTAGTTCTAGAGGCAGTCCTCTCTGACAGAGATCTGGTGGGAGACACACCAATCTGCAACCCTGGTAACAAGCCTGCCACCTGCAATCATGACTATGGACCTGGCCATGGCCTCATGATCTTTTTATTTTTTTAAATGTAACACCAAAAGCACAGGCAACAACAACAGAAAATAGACAAGTAGAGTTACGTTACATCAAATGAAAATTCTTCTGTGCAGTAAAGGGAACAACCAACCGAGTGAAAAGGCAACTAATGGATTGGAAGAAAATATTTGCAAACCATATATCTCATAAGACATTAATATCCCAAATATGTAAGTAACTCAAACAAGTTAGTAGAAAAAAATCAAATAACAAGATTAAAAATTTGCTAAGGACCTAAATATATGTTTCTCAAAAGAAGATAGAAATTCGGCTAAGAGATATATGTAATAATAATGTTCAGTAGCACTAATCATCAGGGAATGCAAATCAAAACCACAAAACATTTGAAATTGAGAGAGGGAATGAAAATATTAATTAGCTTGATTTAATCACATTGTATACGTCTAACAAAATATTGCAAAGTTTCCTATGAATATATGCAATCATGATATATCCATTAAAATAATATTATTGTTATTTATTTTGGTATTTCTATTTATCTTAACATTTATTTTTGGTTCAGGGGTACATCTACAGGCTTGTTACATAGTTAAACTCATGTTACAGGGTTTGTTGTACAGATTGTTTCATCACTCAGGTCGTAAGCTTAGTACCCAATAGTTATTTTTTTTAGTCTCCTTCTGCCCCTACCCTCTACCCTCAAGCAGGCCCCAGTGTCTGTTGTTCTTTTCTTTTTGTTCATGAGTCCTCATCTTTTAGCTCCACTTACAAAGTGAGAATGCGATATCTGGTTTTCTGTTTCTGCATAAGTTTGCTAGGGATGATGGCCTCTAGCTCCATGCATGTTCCCCTAAAACACATGATCCCATTCGTTTTTATGGCTACGTACTATTCCCTGGTGTCTATGTACCACATTTTCTTTATCCAATCTGTCATTGCTGGGTATTTAGTTTGACTCCATGTCTTTGCTATTGTGAATGGTGCTGCAATGGACATTTATGGTAAAATGATTTATATTCCTTAGGGTATATACCAAGTAATGGAATTGCTGGGTCAAATGATAGTTCTGTTTCTAGCTCTTTGAGGAATTGCCACACTGCTTTCCACAATGACTGAACTACTTTACACTCCCACCAACAGTGTATAAGCATTCTCTTCACTCCACAAGCTTGTCAGTATCTGTTATTTTTTGACTTCTTAAAAACAGACATTCTGACTCATGTGAGATAGTATCTCATTGTGGTTTTGATTTGCATTTCTCCAATGATTAGTGATGTTGATCTTTTTTTATATGTTTGTTGGCAGCATGTATATCTTCTTTTGAAAATTGTCTGTTCATGTCCTTTGCTCACTTAATATTATTTTAAAAAGGCCCCAATGAGATATCACCTTACACCTGCCACAGTGATTACCATAACAAAGATTAAAGATAAATATTGGGGAAGATGTGGAGAAAAGAGAACCCTTGTACAGTGTTGGTGGAAGTGTAAATTGGTCCAGCTATTATGGGAAACTCTTTCAAAGGCCCTTTGTAAATTGCAATACAAGTAACATATAATCCAGCAATCCCATTCTGGGAGTATATCCAAAGGAAACAAAGTCAGTATTTCAAAGATACATCTGCACTCCCATGTTCACTGAAGAATTATTCATAATAGCCAAAATATGAAAATGATCTAAATGTCTGTCATCAGACCAACCGATTAAGGAATGGTAGAGTATAATGGTGGTTGCCAGGGTGGGGAAGTAGGGAAAATGGGAAGATTTTGGTCAAAGGATACAAAGTGTTAGTTATGCAAGATGAGTAAATTCTGGAGATGTAATAAACAGTATGATGACTACAGTTAAAAATATCACTTTGTTTACTTGAAATTTGCTAAGAGGACAGACCTTAAGTCTTCTCACCATAAACAAAGAAAGCAAAGGTAATGATGTGAGGTGATGCCTATGTTAAATAGCTTGATTGTGATGAACATTTCACAATGTACACATATGTCAAATATTAAGTTGTATACCTTAAATCTACACAATTTTTGTTTGTCAATTATACACCATTAAACCTGAACAAAAGAAAGTTGCAGATAGGAAAGCGTCAGTGGTGAGTGGCATGTTTTTGCAAAACCAATGAAAGTACCTCTCAGATAAAGAGCCAGTTCTTTTTTTTATTATTATACTTTAAGTTCTGGGGTACATGTGCAGATCTTGCAGGATTGTTGCATAGGTACACACATGCCATGGTGGTTTGCTGCCTCCATCCCCCCATCACCTACTTCAGGCATTTCTTCCAATGTTATCCCTCCCCAACCTCCCAACTCCTGCTGTCCCTTCTCCAGCCCCCCACAACAGACCCTAGTGTGTGATGTTCCCCTCCCTGTGCTCATGTGTTTTCATTGTTCAACACCCACCTATGTGTGAGAATATGCAGTGTTTGGTTTTTCTGTTCTTGTGTCAGTTTGCTGAGAATGATGGTTTCCAGTTTCATCCATGTCCCTACAGAGGACGTGAACTTATCCTTTTTTATGGCTACATAGTATTCCATGGTGTATATGTACCACATTTTCTCTGTCCAGTCTATCATTTATGGGCATTTGGGTTGGTTCCAGGTCTTTTCTATTGCAAACAGTGTCATAATGAACATACGTGTGCATGTGTCTTTAAAATAGAACGATTTGTAATCCTTTGGGTATATACCCTGTAATGGGGTTGCTGGGCCAAATGAAATTTCTATTTCTAGATCCTTGAGGAATTGCCACACTGTCTTCCACAATGGTTGAACTAATTTACACTCCCACCAACAGTGTGATAGTGTTTCTATTTCTCCATATCCTCTCTAGCATCTGTTGTCTCCAGATTTTTAGCAATCACCATTCTAACATGAGATGGTATCTCAATGTGATTTTGATTTGCATTTCTCTAATGACTAGTGATAATGAGTATTTTTCATATGTTTGTTGGCCTCATAAATGTCTTCTTTTGAAAAGTGTCTGTTCATCTCCTTCTCCCACCTTTGAATGGTTTTTTTTTTTTTTTTTTTTTTTTTTTTTTCTTGTAAATCTGCTTCAGTTCTCTGTAGATTCTGGATATTAGCCCTTTGTCAGATGGGTAGATTGCCAATTTTTTTTTCCATCCTGTTGGTTGCCAGTTCACTCTAATGATTATTTCTTTGCTGTGCAGAAGCTCTTAAGTTTAATTAGATCCCATTTGTCTATTTTGGCTTTTGTTGCTGTTGCTGTTGCTTTTGGTGTTTCTGTCATGAAGTCCTTGCTTGTGCCTATGTTCTGAATGGTATTGCCTAGGTTTTCTTCTAGGGTTTTTATGGTTTTAGGTCTTATGTTTAGATCTTTAATCCACCTGGAGTTAATTTTAGTGTAAGGTGTAAGGAAAGATCTAAAATTGACACCCTGTCATCAAAATTGAAAGAGCTAGAGGAACAAGATTAAAAAAAAATTAAAAACTAGCAGAAGACAAGAAATAACTAAGATCATAGCAGAGCTGAAGGAGATATACGCAAAAAACCCTTCAAAAAATAAATAAATCCAGGAGCTGGTGTTTTGAAAAGATCAACAAAATAGACACACCACTAGCCAGACTAATAAAAAAGAAAAAAGAGAAGAATCAAAGAGATGTAATAAAAAACAATAAAGGGTATATCTCCATTGATTCCACAGAAATACAAAGTACCATGAGAGCATACTACAAACAACTGTATGTACATAAACCAGTAAATCTGGAAGAAATGGATAAATTCCTGGATACTTACAACCTCCCAAGACTAAACCGGGAAGAAGTTGAATTCCTGAATAGACCAATAACAAGGTCTGAAGTTGAGGCAGCAATTAACAGCCTGCTGACCAAAACAAGTCCAGGTCCAGATGGATTCACAGCTGAATTCTACCAGACATACAAAGAGGAGCTGATACCATTCCTTCTGAAACTATTCCAAACAATACAAAAAGAGGGAATCCTCCCTAACTCATTTTATGAGACCAATATCATCCTGATACCAAATTGTGGCAGAGACACAACCAAAAAAGAAAACATTAGGCTGATATCCATGATGAACATCGATGCAAAAATCTTCAATAAAACACTGACAAAGTGAATACAAGAGTTGGCTCTTATAAAAGCTTAGCCCTGCGAATACAGAGGAAACCACAAAAGTCCCTGTCAAATAAAAACTTTCTTGCCTTGTCTTCTCACCTCTCCTTGCTTCTCAGCACCAATCTTGAAAGAGACACTCTGCCCCAGAAGAGGAGAGTCTTCAACTTTCAAATAAATTTGTAATTTTGACTATTTGGTTGGATATTTTAATTTCTAGTCTGCCTAAGAAGGGTGAGAAATATCACAGTGTTTACCTGAGTTTACCCTTAGAAACAATATAAAAGCTTTTTTTCTCTCTGAGCACATTTAACTGGAAGAGAGCTACAAAATAAAATTGCTTTTTTGTTTACCTCCCATGACTTATACTTGTGGTTCATTCTGGCCAATAAGATCTGCTCTCTGATTATGGCAGGTGCTGAAGATGGTCAATACTAGGGAAATATCCAACAAGCAGGTAGGGGAGGTGTTTGGGAATTACGGTGAGGGCTATATATGGCAGCTTCACCAGGTAACTGTCAAGGAAGTTAATTTCTTAACTTAAGCGTTGGGTAGAGTAGAATGATGGTTCCCTGAGAACTCATATTTCTGGCTCTAGTCCCTTTTGGTAGCCCATCCAGATACCTCTTACTTGACTGTGCACCCATCCCTCCAGTTGTTGAAAATACTGGCCAAAAAAGGTTCATAACTGTATCCATTTTCTAAGGACTTTTCTTAGTTGACCTGTCTTTTTACTTATGAGTGTCTGGGAGATTAAGCCTACCTCCTAGATATGGTCCACAGCCAATGTTAACAAATATGGGGGTTCAAAACCCGATCATCTGGCCTCTAAATGAGACAACTTTCTGAGGTTATACATGTTCTAGAATGCCACCAAGAGATCAATCTAATTTGAGATCTCAGTAGTCATGTCTTTGCTTAGCTTCTTCCCCTGCTCTGCTCTGCTTTCATTTCTTTCTTACAATACACTTTTGAGAATATTCTCTCAATAAGTCATTTGCACAAAAATCCCACCTCAGCTGCTGCATCTAGGGAATCTGACATAAAACCAGGAATGACCCTAAAAAGGCAACTAAAAATTGGGATTCTGTAAATTAGTTCAACCATTGTGGAAGACAGTGTGGCAATTCCTCAAGAATCTAGAAATAGAAATTCCATTTGACTCAGCAATCCCATTACTGAGTATATACCCCAAGGATCATAAAACATTCCATTATAAAGACACATGCACATGTATGTTTATTGTGGCACTATTTATAATAGCAAATACTTGGAACCAACCCAAATGCTCATCAATGATAGACTGGATAAAGAAAATGTGGCATATATACACTATGGAATACTATGCAGTCATAAAGAAGGATGAGTTCATGTCCTCTGTAGGGACTTGGAAGAAGCTGGAAACCATCATTCTCAGCAAACTGACACAAGAACAAAAAATCAAATACCGCATGTTCTCACTCATAAGTGGGTGTTGAACAATGAGAACACATGGACACAGGGAGGGGAACATCACACACTGGGGTATGTTGGGGTGACTAGGAGAGAGATAGCAGTGGGTAGGGGTATTGGGGAGTAATAACATTAGGAGAAATATCTAATGTAGATGATGGGAGGATGGATGCAGCAAACCACCATGGCACATGTATACCTATGTAACAAACCTGTATGATCTGCACACGTACCCTAGAATTTAAAGTATAATTTTTAAAAAGATTTTAAAAAATGGGATTCTGGAGTTCTATCATTTGCTGGCTGAATGGTAATGAGGATCCCAGCACTGATGGTAGGTGGAGTATTGATGGTCCCTGCCATGATGCTGTAACAGTGAAATGGTTTATTCTTTCACCTGTGATTAACTGGAACTGACTACAGGTGGAAGGGGATACATATGTTTATATAATCTCACTGAAATATTATTGGAATAATAATTATAGGGACTGTGAACTTGGGTGGTGGTGCAAAGCACCGCTGACATGTGGAAGAGAGAAAATTACAAGTTCAGATCTAGTAATCGCCAACTGGAAGCAAAGTGTGAGTTTCAGAGGCCTCCTTTGAAGCTTTTAGAGAGATCTCACCTTTTGAAGCTGGAAGGTAGTATGAGCTGATAACTAGGATGCTTTGCTTTTTGAAAGCAGCATATTCCATGAATACTGCTTTTACCAATTTATTAGGTGACTGAGAAAGCTACTTATTTTGAATGAGGCTCAGAGCAAGAAAAGCTTCTACAGCAGGTCCAGACTGCTGCTTTTCCTCTTGAGCCATATGGTTCAGCTGATCCCATGTTACTAGAGGTATTTGTAGTGAGCAAAAGTGCCATGTGGTGTCTCTGGCAAGCCACAGTAGGAGAGTACAGCACAGATCCCTAAGGTTCTGGAGCAAGGCCATGCCATCTGCAAAAAAGAACCAAACATGATTCAAAAAATAGCTACTGGCGTGATGCTGAGCCATAGTAGAAACTGGTTTTGTGACCACTGGGCGTCAAGTAAGTATGTAGTCAGCATTGCTTATTGTGAACTACATGCTGTTAGAACCACCAAGCAGTAAGGCTTAGTGGACTTCACAGCAGTCTGTTTCAAGATGGTATTAGTACTTCTGGAATTAAGTCTGAGCAAGTTCAGAGAACACAAGTATGCTGGATGAATAGGTGACCATGACTCTCTTATCACTCACCATTGCTGCACTGATAATCTACCCTCAGTTCACACTGATAGCCTCATGGGGAATTTTTTACAATCAGCTAATGTAGGAGGAAACAAGCAAACAAAAAAACCATGCTTGGTTTATGCAGGACTCACCTCAGATATATTGGTGGAAGCCAAAAAATGCAGTGTAGCCACACTACAACCCAACTCATGAGTTTGGCCCTCTAAAATAATGGTAGACAGACATTCTTCCAGTGAGAAGAGTGAGAGTTTTAACTGGTTTTCTTGGTCATCTGTAAAGAAGTGTCCTGAGTTACACAGACTCAGGTGTAGTGATGAATTTCTTTATGAGTTGGTTAGGAGCCTGAAAGGAGCAAGACTGGAATATCTGTGACAAGGTCTTGAGGAGAGTCATGTGGATGGACCTGTGGGAACAGATTCAAAATATGGAAATGTTTGTATTGCATATTAATGCTCACCACAGAACATCAACTGCAAGAGTTTTCTAAAGTATCAAGTATATAGGATAACTTGGCCAGTTGATATTAGCCAGTCTGTCCCCAGCTAACCTTTGAATGCACAATGGACTAATAAAATGAAAAGCCACAGTGGCAGAGATGGAGGCTATGCAGGGTGATAGTCTGGACTTCCTTTTACCAAGGCTGCTCTAACTGGCACCATTGCTGAATGCCAACTTTTAAGTAACAGAGAATAACACTAAACCTTCCATATTGTACCTTCCCTGGAGGACACTCGTCATTCACTTGAAATGCAGTTGATTACACCAGACCCATACCATTCTGGAAAAGGTAACAGTTCATCCACATTTGAAATAAAAAATATATATATATATATATATATATATATATATATATATATATATATATTTGGTTTGGTTGTTTTGCCCAGGAGCACTTTATTTTGCTTAAACTTTTAAAAAAAATTTTAATAATTATTACTTTTAAATTCTAGGGTACATGTACAGGATGAGAAAGTTTGTTACATAGATAAATGTGTGCCGTGGTGGTTTGCTGGACCTATCAACCCCTCACCCAGGTATTAAGCCGACATGCATTAGCTCTTTTCCCTAATGCTCCCCCCTCCCAATCTCCCCCGACAGGCCCCAGTAAATGTTGTTCCCCTCCCTGTGTCCATGTGTTCTCGTTGTCCAGCTCAAACTTATAAGTGAGAACATGTGGTGTTTGGTTTTCTGTTCTTGCATTAGCTTGCTGAGAATAATGGCTTCCAGCTTCATCTCTGTTCCTGCAAAGGGCATGATCTTCCTTTTTAGGACTTCATAGTATTCCATGGTATATAAATACCACACGTTTACTTTAGCCAGCCTATCACTGATGGGCACTTGGGTTGATTCCATGTCTTTACTATCGTGAATAGTGCTTCAATAAACATATGCATGCATGTATCTTTATAATAGAATGATTTATATTCCTTTGGGTATATACCAAGTAATGGGATTGCTGGGTCAAATGGTATTTCTGGTTCTAAATCTTTGAGGAATCATCACACTGTCTTCCATAATGGTTGAACTAATTTACAACCCCACTGACAGTTTAAAAGCATTTGTTCCTATTTCTCTGCAACCTCACCAGAATTTGTTTCTTAACTTTTTAATAATTGCCATTCTGACTGGCATGAGGTGGTATCTCATCGCAGTTTTCTCTAATGATCAGTGATGTTGAGCTATTTTTCATACGTTTGTCAGCTTCATGTATGTCTTTTTTTGAGGAGAATCTGTTCATATCCTTTGCCCATTTTTAATGGAATTGTTAGTATTTTTCTTGTAAACTTTTTTCAGCTTCTTATAGATTCTGTGCAGAAATCACAAGAATTCCTACACAACAACAGCCAAGCAGAAACCCAAATCATGAATGAACTCTCATTCACAATTGCCACAAAAAGAATAAAATACTTAGGAATACAGCTAAAAGGGAATGTGAAGGACCTCTACAAGGAGAACTACAAACCACTGCTCAAAGAAATCAAAGAGGACACAAGCATATGGAAAAACATTTTATGCTCATGGGTAGTATCAATATTGTGAAAATGGCTACCACCCAAAGCAATTTAGAGATTCAATTCTATTCCCATTAAACTACCAATGATATTCATCACAGAATTAGAAAAAAACTACTTAAAAATTCATATGGAAACAAAAATGAGTTTGCATAGCCAACACAAGCCTAAGCAAAAAGAACAAAGCTGGAGGCATCACTAATCAATTTCAAACTATACTACAAGGTCACAGTAACTAAAACAGCATGTTACTGGGGGTACAAAAACAGGCACATAGACCAGTGGAACAGAATAGAGAACTCAGAAATAAACCTCACATCTACAGTGATCTGATCTTCAACAAACCCGACAAAAACAGGCAATGGGAAAAGAATTCCCTATTTAATGATGCTAGGAGAACTGGCTACCCATATGCAGAAAATTGAAACGGGATCTCTTCCTTATACCTTATACAAAAATTAACTCAAGATGGATTAAATACCTAAATGTAAAATTCAAAACTATAAAAACCCTAGAAGAAACTAGGAAATAAAATTCAGGACACAGGACTGGGCAAAGACTTTATGATGAAATTGTCAAAAGCAAAAATTGACAAATGGGATCTAATTAAACTAAAGAGCTTCTGCACAGCAAATGAAACTATCATCAGAGTGAACAGACAACCTACAGAATACGTGAAAAATTGCAATCTATTCATCTGACAAAGGGCTAATGAAATGAAACATTTTTTTTCAGGGATGGTTTGCCTTTTCCAGCAGCAGTGCTCTGTCAACATCACTTCCAACATAGGATTCTGTGTAACTCCTCCTTGAACCAAGGCACTTACTTTATAGCAATGAAGGTATATCAGTGAGCAAATGGCTGTTAATTCAGATCCAGTGGACCTCCTACATGCCAGACCTTCCTGAAGCTATTGCCCTAATAGGGCAGTGGAATAGCTCCTTGAAGGTACAGCTGTGATACCAGCTGGGAAAGGGCACCCTGCAAGGATGAGGCACTATCCTTCAGTGTGCAATGTATACTTCAAACCAATAGCTATTTCATGGGCGTGACCGCTATAGGTAGAATATTTGGTTTGAGAAATGGAAGTAGGAAAGTAAGTGTCTTATTCTCTATGACTATCCAGACCTGTTTGGGGGATTTTTGTTTCCAATGTTTACAGCTTCAAACTCTGCAGGTCAGGAATTACTGATTCTTAGAGGGGAGATGCTTCCAGCAGGAGACCCATTATGAATCTCACTAAACTTAAAATTATGGTTGTGGGTTGGTCACTTTCAGCTTCTCATGCCAATAGATCAGCAAACACAGAACAGAATCACCCAACTAGAGAGGGTAATAGACCCTGAAGGCTTCTGGGGAAGAATGTATTTGACATATTCATGGCGCTATCATGCCAACTTTTAACTTTAAATTGCCATATAAAGCAACCATGGTCTGATATGGGCATAATAAACAAGTGTGCAGATCTTTCAGAGATGAGGGTCTGGGTCTCCTATTCAGTCAAGCTAATGGCAGAGGTGATGGGGGATTTCTGTGTGGTCAATGATGATGAGTATTATTTAGTTCCAACCTTAGGGCCAACTGCAGTAACCGGGGCTGAAATTCATTCCTCTGACCTTCTACTCATACATTTCTCCAGAAATGTGACCAGCCAGAACACTGTAGAATATATGCCTGGATGGATTAGACTTCGTGTAAAATAAAAGTGGTTCTGAGTTTAGGCATGATGGCTCATGCCTGTAATCCCAGCATTTTGAGGGGCCTATATGGCAGATTGTTTGAGCCTAGGAGTTACATACAAGTCTGGGCAACTTGTCTCTATAAAAAATACAAAAATTAGCCAAGCATGATGATTGCACCTATAGTCCTAGCTACTTGGGGGACTGAGGTAGGAGGATCACCTGAGCCCAGGGAAGTGGAGGGTGCAGTGTGATGTGATTTTGCCACTGCACTCCAGCCTGATTAATAGAGTGAGACCCTGAGTCGAAAAAAAAAAAATAGTGGCTCACTCTGAGCAGCACAGATGTAGCAGAGTAGATTATTTGGGTCCCCCAACTAGGTCCCCTTTATTGACATGATATGGCATCTCCTTACTGTTGGGAATATTGGCTTCTAATGACTCACATAGCCATCCTTCTGTGAGAACTGCTCTCAGCCAATAGGATCATTTTGTATGTAAATACCTATGAAGTCTATCCAGTCCTTGGTGACACAGCAAGTCACCTAGGGAACAAAATTTAAGGAGGCACTGATTCTCAGAATTGTGTAAGTATACAGTCAGCTTCTGAGAGTGAACCCCTCCCTAACTTTTTCATCCTGTGTCCCTTTATTGCCTCATTCTAGTCCTTGCCTTGTTTGTAGTTCTGTATAGCAGGTGCTCAGAATCCGTGGACTGTTTGATAGAGCGATGCAATAGCCTGTCTGCCTTCCCTCAGAGTGGGACATCTCTGGGACACAATTCAAGCCTCAGATATCTCTGTAGGAGCAAGCTGAACCCATGTTTTACCTGAAACCATCTCTCTCTGTAGCTTCTTCTCCTGTTCTGCACATGTTTGCCTCATTTACTTACAGGTTCCTCTTGAGATGATTCCCTCAATCAGTCACTTCACGTAAAATATATATTTCAGACTTTGTAGCTTGTGAAGATGACATATAACCCACCAGTTTTGAGAGCAACAACAGGCTTCTAAGGCAAGATTAGAATTCCCTTGGAGTGAAGCATGCCATAGTCAGCTGTTGACCTTGAGTGAGATTCCTACATCTTTGAGTGGCAGTTTTCTGTCTGAAACACAAGATTAGCGATACCTTCCTTCGAAGGACTTAATCACACACACACACACACACACACACACACACACACACACACACACAGAGAGAGAGAGAGAACTGGGTCTGACACATAAGTGTTCAATAAATTATAGATCCTTTTATTAGATAGTATAATTAGTTTGTGCATGGCATTTTTTCTATGCTTCACATTTATTTACTCCCTTGAATAATTTTATTTAATTCGGAGGAACAAAATATCAGTTTTATTGCTGATTAGAATTAATTTGGAGAACACAGCTTAGATATACATCTACAGTCAAGCTTTCTATGAATTTGCCAAGATTTAAACTTAATCGCAAGTAATAGGCAATATTGGGCAACTGTAGGCAACTACGTCTCCAAGAAATAGAATATATACATACTTAGAAGATGACTTTCTATCTTTTGTGTAATTTATTTCTCTCTCCAACTATGTCATAAAATATAATTTTCTGCTTTTATCCTTGGGCTAGCCATGTATTCTAATCCAGATGTTGCAAACTAGAGACAGCTCTTACATCAACTGTGTGTTTAGCCTAGTGCCTGACACAGACAGTATGCCCAATAAAACTTACAGAATAAGTAATATTAAATGTAGAACTATTAAATCAATTCTTGCTGCTAATCACTGCGGCGTAAGCTAGCACATGATTATCTATATGAGAAACAACTCAATCACAAATAACTTCTTACAATTTGGAGCATTTTTTCTTTTATCTTTAAGCTAAATTCTTATTTTCTCTGACCCTGGCTTGCTTGCTCTTGCTCTATCTATCATCTGTCTATCTATCTATCTATCTATCTATCTATCTATCTATCTATCCATTCATCAATCTAATTTATTTATCTTCAGTCTGCAGTTATACTGACATTTTTTCTGTGCTTTTATGTCAGTTGCCATGGAAAATAAGTGACTATCCCATTCAAACTGTTCCCATGTGATTCTATGTATGCCTATTATATATTAGACTATTCTACACAGACTCTCTAAATTTTGTTAAACTCTGTTTAGCCACTTTTCAAAGATGCTATACAGACTCACTCAAGGCCTCACAACTGGTAAGAGGAAGAGTCAAGATTTCAGCTGTGGTCTGGAGAGCTGCAAAAATCTTAATACATTATTCAGAAATGTATTCTACAATAGGCAAATATGTGGTTTACTTTGGTTATTACTAACTCTCTCATCTCATTCTTAGTTTTCTGTGGTGAAATGACTGATAAGGAAAATACTTATTCCTTGATCCTCACATTTCTAAAGAGGGATGTTTGCTTCACCTCTTAATAAGGGACAATATTAAAAGGAATTCTCCAGTATTTTCTATCCCTATCTCAAGTTGTTCCTTTCTGTAGGAGGAGGTTTCTGTTTGTGTTTGTTTTTTTAGCTGATGGGTGATATGTGTAGAGCTTGTCATCCACTGGATAATCTTAAGAGTAGAATGGGTCATCTCTATATTCAAAGGCAAAGGGCTCTCTTTATCTCTCTCTCACTTATTTACCTGTTATTGACTTCATAATTCACATGATTTCTCTTGTAATTGGCTTCCATATGAATCAGTAAGAAGTGTTGGGAAATCTTTATTGATATCTTCGGTATCTTCCCTCATTTATAAAACAGAATAGTAAGACTTCATCAGAGCCTGGTTTTCCAGTTTCTCTGACTAGAACTAGCTGGTTAATTTACTGCATAAAGTTTTGGAGAGAGCAGGAGTCCCTATCAGACCCCCATTTTGAACTTATTAATAATGAGCAACATTTGATTCTCTGTATTCTCAATTAGTTAAACACTAGAGTCCCTCAAAAAACTTCAATAGAATTATTTTGTTGAAGAATTTACCAGTGAAGCTATTTAAACATGAAATTTTATTGTAGGAAGGTTTTACTTAATATTACAAATTAATTTCTTTAATAGATAGGATACCAATCTGATATCTGATATTTCTTGTGTCATTTTTGATAGATGATGTTTTTAAAAACAATTGTTAATATCAAGTAACTTTAAATAATTATTGGCACAGAGTTATCCACCTTACCCTTTTATATCTTTAAACGTCTGTAAGATATATTGTGATATCCTCTTATTCATATGTAAAATACAAATCATTGATTTTCAGCTCTTATTCTTTTCTAATACAGACATATAAAGCTATGAAATTCCCTTAACATGCTGCAGCCTGCAATTTGTACATGTCTTGTTTGTGTCATTGAGTTAATATATTTTCTAATTACTGGTGTGATTCCTTTTATAATTCCATGTATTGTATGAGAAGTATGTAGCTTAGTTTTCAAATATTTGAGTATTTTTTAGTTTTGGGTTTTGTTTATATTTATTCTGCTTGGGTTTCAGAGTGGGGTTAAAATATATGAATTGATGGTTTTCATGGATTTTATAAGATTCTTGACCACTGCCTTTCCAAACACTATTTTTTCCTTTTTATATTTGATTCCTTATCAAACTCCAATTGCATGTATACAAAAGTTTTTTTTTTTTCTATATCCCATATGTTTCTTTCTTTTCCTTCTGTTCTTTAATCTGGACATTTCCTGTGTGCCTTTTTAAAAATTTAATTAATCCACACTTCAGCTGTACCAAGCTATTATAAACTCCTAATTTTAACTATAGTGTTTTTTGTTTTTATAAACTCCATTTGATGTTTTTTCTGACTTTTGCTTCTCTGCCAAAATATTGATTGATTGATTGATTGATTGATTGAGACGGAGTCTTGCTCTGTCACCCAGGCTGGATTGCAGTGGCACAATCTTGGCTTACAGCAACCTCTGCTTCCTGGGTTCAAGCAATTCTCCTGTCTTAGCCTCTCGAGTAGATGGGACTACAAGTGTATGCCACCACACCCGGCTGATTTTTATATTTTTAATAGAGAAGGAGTTTCACCATGTTGGCCAGACTGGTCTCAAACGCCTGACCTCAAGTGATCCATCTGCCTTGACCTCCCAAATTGCTGGGAGTACAGGCATAAGCCACTGCACCTAGCCCTATTATTTTCTTCAATATATTAATTGTAATAATTTCAAAGTTAGTTTCTGATTAGCTCAACTATCTAAGTTGCCTAAATGTTTATTTCCATGTATATTTTTTTCTTAATACTGTTTTTTGTTATGAATGCATGAAAGCCAGAAAACTACATGAGAAAAACCCAAAATAATTATAATGAATGAAAGAAGCTACACTAAAATGAATGCCTACTATTTGATTCTATCTACGTAAGATTTTAGAAAACAAAACTAATCTCTAGTGACAGAAAGCAAACCGTTAGTTGCCTAGAAATGGGAAAGAAATCAATCTTTACACATTTGAAACATCTTAACAACAGAAGCTAATGAATATGATAGGACAAAGCAAGTTAGGATTGTGTCAGGAAAGGATTATTTTGGGAAATTACATTTAATCTGAAACCTAGTGTAAAAGAATATGTTAACCATGAAAAGTTGGGGAGGGAGGCTGGGTGTGGTGGCTCACGCCTGTAATTCTAGCACTTTGGGAGGCTGAGGCTGGCAAATCACTTGAGATCAGGAGTTCAAGACCAATCTGGCCAACATGGTGAAACACCATCTCTACTAAAAATACAAAAATTAACCTGATGTGGTGGTGTGCACCTACAGTCTCAGCTATGTGGGAGGCTGAGGCGGGATAATCACTTGAACCTGGGAAGCAAGCGGAAATTGCAGTGAGCCAAGATTGTGCCACTGTACTCCAGTCTGAAAAGAGGGGGAAGGAAGAAAATATGTTTCAGACAGCGGAAGATGTATATATTGTAACCTGGCATGAAGAGTAGAAAATCTCGATCAAAGGATGTGAGGAGATAATTATAAGAAATGAGGTAGGAGACAGTCAGTGGCTAGATCGCAGAAACTCTAATTGGTAGTAAGGTAATTAGAAGTACACCAGACTTTTAAGTATTTGGGAGTAGATGACATGATTTATTTTGCTTCTCAGAAATCAAGATGGTATGTAGACATAGTTTTAGATGGGAGTAAAATGAGAGACATGGAGGCAGTTAAATCTATGGTACACATTGTTACTGGCTTGGGTCAGGCCAGCAGCATGAATGTCAGGAAGAATTTTGACTAATTTAGATGTGAGGAGTGAAGGAAAGGAAATAGGAGGGATTCAGAATTTTTTTCTTGGATAATTACATTGGGGATGGCACCATTTACTAATATGATACAGTAATAGGAACATGGGTTTGAAGAGAAAATGTTAAAAATCCTTCAGACATGTACTGTTTGAGGTGCTTGTGTTATATCTAAGTGAATGTTTTCCGTGCAGAGTTGTATTTGCCAATTTGGAGCTAAGGACAGAGAAAGCCAGGAGATATGTAGAAGCCAATGAAAATCAAGAGGTAGTATATGGGAAACAGAAGGCTGAGGACTGAACTCTTAGGAACACCAGCAGTTATGCAGAGAAACAGGATATTAACAAGGCGCCATGGAAATTTAAAGCAAGGAGGATGTCAATAAGAAAATGTATCATCAGAGCTAATTATTAACAAGAAGTCAAGAAATTGGGCACTCTACGTACTTGCTTAAGTCTTGTATCCAATTTATATGCTATTCCCTCTGCCTCCTGTGTTCTTCCCTATTTCATTCTTTGTAAACTCCTGTTCCTCCTTCATATCAGTTCAAGGGTCCCCTCTTTTGGAAATTCTCCCTGGGTTTCACAGGCAGACTTTGGGGCATGCTTTCTAAGGCTTCCACTATGTTTTGATTCTGCTCATCAGCTTGCACTTTAATTATCTGTCCACAAGCTTATCTCCTAGCCAGAATGTGACTTTTGTTTTTATATTTCCAGAATCACTACATTTCAACTTTGGCTGAATCTCTAGTGCCTAAAGTAGTAATTTTATGGAAGACATTATAAAATTATTTGTTGAATGAGAAAAAAAAGATTTCAAAAATATAAGGGAATCTGAATTGCTAATGATGAGAAAAGGCAAGTGATGTTTCAGGACATAGCTATCACAGGGATTGTGCCACAAACTGGTTTAGGCAAATTGATGCATTTTTTTGAAATCAGCATCCTCATTAGTAAAATCAAGATGTTGTTTACTGATGATATGCTGTGTTCTATGGAGAGTTCTACTTCAGCAATTATTTCATTTCTGGATTTCAATAAATATTTTGATTTGAAAAAAAAGTATTTTTCCCTTTCTGTTTGTCTTGGGGCTTCCTCTGACTTAAAAAAAAATGGATATTATCTGAGTCTAGAAAGCACTGGATCTCAGTCTCTCTTTTGTGTCTTCATTACTTTTATTATCCATGAGAATTTGTGAGCATTGTGTGGTTAAGACTCACAGCCCTAGTGATGTCCTAAATACGTGTCAGCAGGTGTTGAAAGGCTGTGGATGAGAAAGTGCCATCACTTCCTGGGTAATTGGAACAAGGCAGAGGACACTGTGCTCAGTGATTTGACAAAGGATTAACCTGTCTCCTCTACTGTAAAGCAATAATGGGCTCATTTGTTACTCGTGGCACTGTCTGTCACCACATGACTGGAGTAACACACTTTCTTGCACACCTTCTCAGGATCCCTGACCAAATAGCTGAAAATGGAGATGTAAAGATGGGAAATTGATCTATTCACAGGACATACTTCAAAGTTCCTGGGTGTGTTTTGCTATAGCCATGAATATGAGTGCCAGCTCAGGTGATCAGAGGCTCGTTAAACTCTAGGGGTAGATATAGAAGATTAAATGGGAGCCCCAAAAGTCATGCTTCTCATTTCATATCCTCTTGTTATATGATTTTCATTGTAATTCATGTTTAGAAAATCCTTAAACATATTTACTTATAGGGTATTGGTAAAATAAGGCTACCAATAGAACAAATGCAGTATACATCATTTTTCTTAGTATCTGACTATGAAAACAGTTGATAACAGGTAGTTGATATATTCATGTTAATTGATTAAATATAAGAATATATGTATTTTTTGAGATGGAGTCTCACTCTGTTGCCCAGGGTGGAGTGCAGTATCACAATCTCGGCTCACTACAACCTCTGCCTCCTGGATTCAAGCGATTCTCCTGCCTCAGCCTCTCTAGTAGCTGGGACTACAGGTGCCTGCCGCCATACTCAGCTAATTTTTTAATTTTTAGTAGGTCATGTTAGCCAGGCTGATCTTGAAATCCTGGCCTGGTAAGTTAAATTTAAGCACTTACCTTTTTATTCTAAATAATACTATTTATTTTAAAATTTTAAATATTATATATTGTGTTTCAACTATGAAGGATGATGTCACCATCACCATCCACCCTCAATGTTTTTCTCTTAATATAGCGTGTGGCAAAATAACTATTGACTGTTGTTATTCCTATTACATAAGTATTGTTCACTGCTGACACTTCTTTTTTGTGCATAGCTATTTATGTTAGTTGGAGTTAATAAGTCCCTCATTTATTCATTCTCTTTTCTGTCTCTTTTAAAAACTCTTTATTCTCAAGCGCAATTTTCCCAACAAATTGTATAGTTTCATTAAATATTAATTAAACAAATTAAGAATCTGTGAGTTCCTTTTAACTTTTTTTCCCAAGCCCTCCTTCCTGGAGTCCTTTGACTTTCTGCTCTATCCCAAACTTGCTTTTTTTTTTTTGAGGCGGAGTTTCACTCTTGTTACCCAAGCTGGAGTGCAATGGCACGATCTCAGCTCACCACAACCTCCGCCTCCTGGGTTCAGGCAATTCTCCTGCCTCAACCTCCTGAGTAGCTGGGATTACAGGCATGTGCCAATGCCCAGCTAATTTTTTGTATTTTTAGTAGAGACGGGGTTTCACCATGTTGACCAGGGTGGTTTTGATCCCAAACTTGCTTTTTAAATCAGCTACACAGCACTTTTCCTGGGACTTCCCATCTCTTCCAACCAGAATTGCAAACACTGTTTTCAGAAGTTTCTTTCATGGTTTGCTCCCTTACTTTGGCAGAGAAAATGTCTGAGGATCTTCTTGGGGAAGAGTGAATGAATCATAAATTTTGTGAGCCATGGCTATTATTTAGGTATTTTTTCATCTGTATGTAAAGATGTGTACATTTCTTCTCAACTTTGCATTCAGCGACATTACATTAGCAACTTGAAATTGACCAGAATATATTTGCATCATGGAAGTCAGCAAACAGTATAATTTAGTGCTTTTGTTTGTTCGTTTTTCCAGGAGAGCGAGTTGCTAAACATTTACTAGCATGCCACTGCTGCTTCCTGTTACTCATGAGCTTTTCAGGGAATTGTTGAATTGATTTGTTTCTTGTCAGCATCCTTCTCTGCCTGCACTTGCTAACTGCCTTTCTCTGATCTGTTTATTACTCTTCCAATATCTCCCCATCTCCTAAAAATTGGTTATTTCTTGTTCATATATTTTTATCTCTCAATTATCGGTTGAATCTGGTTTGAAGAGAGGAAAGCAATGTATACACTTTTATATTCCACCATGTATATCCAGATATCCCATAGCCCACATTTAAATTGAAGAAAACTTCAATTTCATTTTTCAGGGCAGATAGCCTAGGTCAAAGATGATGTTGGCTTGAATCAGAAGGATGGCAGTGGGGATGGAGAGAGGTAGATTGACTTGAGAGTTTCTAAGAATAGGAATGAAGGAGGTTTCCAGAATGTCTCCTGAGTGTCTGAATGAATAGGTTAATGGGGTGCCATTTGTCACTTAATGATAAAATAAAATCTGAAGGTGGAACAAAGCAGGCCAGGAAAATCAAGAGTTTGAATGTGGATGTGTCAAATCTGAGATGTGTTTGGATTGTGCAGGTAAGCATAGATAGTTTGCAGTTAGCTACATGGACATGGAGCACAATAGAGAGATGCATTGCATTTCCAGCCTTCCAACCATGACTTATTTTTCTTTCAGGAAATCTGTTGGCTTTGTGTGGGTGGGTGCATATGTATTCTCATGACCATATGGGGGAAAGGATCTGCTGATCCTTGTGTAACTCATTATGGTCTCTTGGGGATGCTTAGTAAGTTCCATGAAGATGTCCTTTAATCCATCTGGCTGTTGGGCATCCTGATGGAGTCCAATGTTGAAGTCTGCTCTTAGTGAAACAGTCTTTTATCATGACATCATTAGGGCGCATACCTCTCCCTCAACCACTAGCTCTGGCTGGCATAGCAGATAGTCTAGATCTGGGCAGAATCTTGTATTCTTTTTGTGGGTAGAGACGTCACACTTTTAAGTTCCACTATGGGAATACTTCATGAATTCAGAAGGCAGTCACGTGAGAGGCCTCTAGACTGTTCACTCCGCTACCTTCTGTTTCCTCCACTGAAAGTGCCTAGGAATTTCTAGATACTATTTATGCTCGTGGATGCTGAGGGAGGCTAGTGGCACTATCTTTAATTATTTCTCTTAGAATTACCCCTTAGCTACTTTTTAGCCTAGCACTTAGATAATATCTTATTGGACATGGTATTTCTTAGAAGGAAACTGAAATTTTCCCAGTCCGTGGCCAGAGAATAAAGAAATGAGCTCATTGTTCTGCTCTTAGTGCAAATCTAATGGTTATTTAAAATAGCATTGTCTACCCATGGCTTTGACCCAGAATGGAGAGCTAGGGCACATGTGTCTCACCACTTCTCTTGCTTCCTTACTGCTGTCCTGTTCCTATCCAGAACCTGCTAGACTGGATTTGTTTTCTATTTTTTTGTCAGGTATTGAGATAAAAAACTTGTTCACATCATATACTCTGTATCTCTAATCCGTGACTTCTGGTAAGGCTCTACGTTCAGACCATAAGCTTTATTTTATGGAAAGGTAGTTCCTGCAGCTTGAAAATTCAAGTTTTTACTAATGCTACCTTTATGGACTAATAGATATGTGAGTGTTTTTTCATAACTAAAAGGTGAAGCAAGGATCTTCAAAATTCCTTCTACCCTATAGTAACATATCCTGTGCCCTTGCAAATTCTGAAATCTTGTCATTAGGAAGTGTGAGTCACCCTATCTCTGGTCTTCCAGACTCAGAGAATTCAGAAAATTGTTTTTTTTTGTAAGACTTCACCAGTGCACCATTCACTATTCAATTCCTTTCTTCTCACCCCTGTGTCCTCTTCAAATTTGCCAATTCCCTCTGAATTTGTAAAAATAAAAGGTCAGGAAAAATTAATCTAGTGATTTTTAATTTATTTGCTATCATGATCTTTGTCTGTTACAAAACAAAACAAACAAACAAACAAACAAAAAAAACAACAAAAAAAAAACAAGTACATGGAACCCAAAACTTAGAAGAGATGAGTGAAAATCTGCTGGGGTTCATGATAAAATAGAGTCCTGAGGCCAAGACAAATGGGCCTTCACCTCATCTATTCAGTTATCTCTATGATACCTAGAGTTTTGCAGTGCATACTCTGTGGATCCCTATGTCAACTTTTTCTGGATTTGTCATAGATATGACTTTCTCCCTTCATTTAAATCATTTTAAAAAATTAAGTAATAGCTTCTTAGGTCTTTAAGACTATCTGTGAACAAACTCCCTGTCTCATGTGTGAGAAAACTGAGACCCAAAGAAGTAATGTGATTTGATTGGATTTAGGTCATTTACATAGTATCAGATTTGGAACTGAAACTCTGATATTCTATTCTCTAAATTGATGCATTTTCCACTTCAATGACCTGCTATGAAACTCAGGGGGTTCTTGAAAAAGATCTGTTCTTTGTGATCACATGGAGGAAGCTATGTTTAGACTCTGGAAGAGGCATATTTGTGCCCTCTTGTCTCTTCACTAGCCTTGACACATTGTTCATTTAATTTGCTCAGTCTACAACTCCATTAGCTTCATCCTATGGTGGGGCTGGCCCATTTATCCCTGTTTAAAATTTAATCAGACGTTTCACTGCTCATCAACACTTTAACAGGACCATTTAGAGCCCCGAATCTACACACATCTCTGCTTAATTACTGTTAGCCGACAGATGCCACTTTCACTGTCCTCTCTTCCCTCTCTCCTTCAGTTGCACAGACTTAAAAGAGAAGCTTATTCTTTAAATAAACCTTCGAGCAGAAACACAGTCAGAGATAAATAGAGAGGCACCAGCCCTGGGTTTCTGCTTGATTGGAATCTAGTCGTTTGCAGAAGTGAAAGGCCGTATTTGGTACCTCATCAGCACTTGAGCCTGCTCTTGATTTTTTTCTTGTACAAAGTGAAAGGAGCATGGGAAGAAAGAGGGATGCGGAATAGGTGATGGGGCTCTTCTATCTGCCCTGCTTGCCATGCCTTTCTTAGGCTACTCTCTGCTCATGCTTGTTCCTTATTCAACTGTGAAATTGGAATCACAAGAGGAGTGTTGCATTTCCATTGCCAGCACTCCTCTCATGGTGGAGTACAGGGAGGAGAGACAGCTTTTGAAGCTGGAAAAAGATGTGACAGTTGACAAGCACTCTTGGCATGTAACAATAGGTTCAGTTTATTTGGTGTTATCAAATCCTAGTTGTCCTCAACCACCCGCTCTCCAACACATATAAATGCTGTTTCCACAGACACTCTAAATATTATTGCAGGTAGCTTCTGAGCATGAAAAATTCCTTTGAAATGACATGTTAATAGCTCATGGCCTTCCCATTGAAAACAGTCATAAAAAGAACAGGGTTGTGTTTAATGCCTTGAAGGTATGGAAGAATTTCAGATAACTAATTAGTATTCTTGGATTGAACAAGACAGGGTTTACACAGGCTGCTTCTAATCTACTGCATCAGTTATCTAGGGCCACAATAATGCTGCATAACAAACAATCATAAAATTTCAGTGGCATATAGCAATAAATGGGCTTGCGAGCTTCAGCTGTTCTGACTTGGCTCAAGTAATCTCAGCTGGGCTTGCCTATGTACCTGAAGTCAGATGCAGCTTCAGTGGGTAGTTTTGCTGTTTTTGGTTGGGCTTGCTCATGTCTGAAGGTCGCTAGATGATCAACTTGGCTAGGATGACTGGGACAACTTGACTCTGTTTCACATTTTCTTGCAGTCTAGCCCAGAGATATTTTCATGAAAATGGCAGAGGACAAGGGAGCAAATAGAAATGAACAAGCACTTTTTCCAACCTTTTCTTAAATTCTATTTAATGAAATATGTAATTCATGTTTGGCCAAGGTACATTATGTGGCCACGTTCAGAGTCAGAATGATAGGACATCTCTAGTTACATTTTTCATCATCAGCCTTATTATCTTTAGAGCTGGGGTCTGTCTCTGTCACCTAAGCTGGAATGCAGTGATGTGAGTATAGCTCACTGGAGTCCCCAGATTCTGGCTCAAGTGAGCCTCAGCCCCTCAAGTAGCTAAGGCTATAGGGATACATGATCATACCTCACTAAGTATATGGTACATGTTAGCCATGGAATATTATGCAGCCATAAAAAACAATGATTTTGTATCCTTCATAGGGACATGGATGAATCTGGAAACCATCATTCTCAGAAAACTGACACAAGAACAGAAAATCAAACACTGCATGTTCTCACTCATAGGTGGGTGTTGAACAAAGAACACGTGGACACAGGGAGGGGAGCATCACACAGTGCAGTCAGTTGGTGGGGACTAGGGGAGGGACATTGGGGGGGTGGGGAGAGTAGGGAGGGATAATGCAGGGAGAAATACCAGCTATGGGTGATGGGGGGAGGAAGGCAGCAAACCACATTGCCATGTATGTAACTGTTACACAACAATCCTGCATGATCCTAAAGTAAAAGAAAAAAAAAAAGAAAAAAAAATTTAGGGACTGGGCCTCATTATGTTGCCCAGGCTGCTCTCAAACTCCTGGCTTCATGTGATCCTCTATCCTCAGCCTCCGGAGTCTCTGGAATTATAGCCATGAGCTACTGTACCTGGCTTGTAAAATTACATAGGAATGCTTGTAGATAGAGGAAAGGGTAAATAATTAAGGTAAAGAAGACAATAAATCTAAAGGTGTAAGACTGAATGCTTCCTATGTAGTATTAAGAACAAGATAGAATATTCATTCGTACTGTTTGTATTGAACACTGTCCTGGGACATCTTGCCAGTGCAATAAGGCAAGAAAAAGATTTTTAAAAAGGTATACATATTAGAAAGGAAGAGGTAAATCTGTCTTTGTTAATAGGTGACATGATCAAATATTTAGAAAATCCTAGGGGATACACTAATGATATTGGAACTGATAAATTGATTTATCAAGGTCACAGAGTAAAAGATAAATATGCAAAAATTCATTGTGTGTATATATGCTACAACTGAAAAACTGAAATGAAATTAAATACAGAAGACTTAGATATAATTTTTTTGCTGTTGTTTTTGAGACAGAATATCACTCTTGTTGCCCAGGCTGGAGTGCAGTGGCATGATATTGGCTCACTGCAGCCTCCACCTTCCAGGTTCAAACAATTCTCCTGCCTCAGTTTCCTGAGTAGTTGGGATTACAGGTGCCCACTACCATGCCTAGCTAATTTTTGTATTTTTAGTAGAGATGGAGTTTCACCACGTTGGCCAGGCCATTCTCAAACTGCTCGCCTTGGCCTCCCAAAGTGCTGGGATTATGGGTGTGAGCCACTGTGCCCAGCCTAGATGTAAATTTTGATGTATAATGTCTTCATACTTTAAACTATAAGATACTGGAGAGATAAATTAAATATCTAAATAGATGGAGAGTTACATAATACTCTTGAGTTGAAAAACTCAGTATTATTAAGATAACAACTTCTTCAAAATTGTTCTCTAAATTTAATACAATCTGCATCAAAATTCCAGTAGAATTTTCTTTATAGTCTGACAAATTGATCCTAAAATGTATATGGAATTGCAAATGATCTAGAATATGCAAAACAGCTTTGAAAAAAACCAAGAAAGTTGGAGGCCTTATACTAGCTGATTTTAAAAGTAATTATAAAGATACAGTAATCAAGACCACATGGTTTTGACAGAATAGATTCACAAATCAGTGAAGCAGAATTGAGAATCCAAAAATAGAGCTGTATTTATATGGTCAACTGATTTCTGACAAAGATGTTTCATAGTCATTGTCTGGAAGTAGATGGGCCCCTTCCCAACTAATAAGTAGGATGTCAAAGATGATGGCACTTGACATACCAAGAGAATGTGAGAGGAAATGCATTAGGCACAAAGCATTCCCAAGGAGAGCAGGCCAGGCACAGGCAGGTCTACACTGGCTTGAATGAAGTTGAGAGAGTGGGATGAGCCTTTACACTGTTTAGGGGATGCCACTGGGGAAAAGTTTCCATGTGTTGGCTGGGGCTTTTTGAGGTTTAAATTTCCTACTGGCACCTGCTAAGATGTGGGATGGGAGGACAGGAAGGTGAATCTTGAAAGCTGTCATCATGTAAATATCAAAACTGGAATCAAACTCTTAATTATGGCTCTAGAAGTAATTCAGTGCAAAAATGATTATATTTTAATACATAATGAGATAACTGGATAGTCACATGAAAAAAGAAGAACCTTGGCCTTTTTATTACAATTTACAGAAAAATTGGTTAAAATGAATCATATAAAATTTCAGTTAAATAAAAATGTTACCTTTAGCAAGAAACCTCTTGTGCAACATGGTTAAGAACAGTGTTATTGTGTTCTTGAAAACTGCTAACAGAGTAGATTTTAAGTATTATCACCACGAAAAAGATAAATATGTGATAGAATGCATGTTAATTAGCTCCAATTAGCCATTTCAAAATGTATGCATATTTCAAAAACGTGTTGTATGTGGTAAATATATACAATTTTTACTTGTCAATTTAAAAAGTTTAAAAAATAGTTTGGATAAAATGTAAAAGATAAAACCATAACAATTCAAGAACAAAACAGCATAAAATCTTTGTTATCTTGAATTTGATAAGGTTTTCTTAGATTGTACACTAAAAGCACACATTATGAAAGAAAAAAGAAGAATGGACTTCACCAAAATTAGAAGTTTTGCTAATAGAAAGCTACTTTTAAGAAAATAAAAAAGCAAGCCACAGATTTGGAGAAAACACTTGCAAAAATATCTGACCAAGAAATTTGATGAAGAGTACAAATAGAAATCCTAAAGTTCAATAATAATTCATGTAACTCAATTGTTAAATGGGCAAAAGAACTTGAACAGATAATTCAGACACACACACACACACACACACACACACACACACACACACACAATGCAAATAGCAAGCAGTATATGAAAAGATGTTCAACAGCACTGGCCAAGAGGGAAATAAAAATTAAAACCACAGTCAACTACCCATTACATATCCACTGGAAAAACTAAAATTAAGGAGACTGAAAATTACAAGTATTGGCAAGGATGCGGAACAGCTGGACCGCTTATATACCACTAGTGGGAATAAAAAACATCATTTTGGAAAGTAGTTTGACAATTCCTACAAAGTTAAATGTGCCCTTACCAAATGACCTAACCACTCCTCTTGTAATGTTTACCTATGAGAAATGAAAACATATGTTTACATGAAGTGTTTGACAAGAGTGTTGATAGCAGCATTATTCAGAAGAATCCCAAATTGGAAAGAGCCCAACCCAAATAGCCCTGAACTGGAAAATACATACAAAGTTTTGGCATATCCATACTGTGGAATTTTTCTTAGTAATAAAATAGATCAAAATATTAATTTCATAATATAAAATTGATTAATCTCAAAAACATTATGCTAAGTGAAAGAAGACTGACATAAATACTGAGTATCATATGTGATTCCACTTATCAGAAATTCTAGAAAAGGTAAAACCAAAGTGACAGAGGATCATTGTTTCTCTGGGGTGTGGAAGGTGGAGATTGTCTGTAAAGAGGCATGAGGCAACTCTTTAGGGTAATGGAAGTGTTCTAAAACTTGATTGTGGTTGCAGTATGGTATACATTTGTCAATACTCATTAAGCTGGATACTTAAAAATTGGCCAGTTTTAAGGCTTCAAATTATACATCAATAAAGCTGACAAATACTTTTAAATTGGTAAAATTATTTTCTACCATAGGACCAGAGGACCCAATGTCCTTCATATGCCTTCTTATAGGTCTCAACATATCAGGAAATTTTACAGCTGTGATACCCTAGTACTTAAACTTGCAGAAGTGTGTCTAATGAGGCTTATGAAGATCCCCATGGTCCTATGTACATACAACCTGCCTCTTCCCTAAAGAGCTCTTGGTCAGACATTCTGCCACTACTTCAGGGCTTACATTTGGGTCACATATGTCTTATTGTAGGAATATCTAGTCACAATGAACCACAATCCTCTAGTGCTCTAGTGCCAAAAAAAAAATAAAAATAAAAAAATAAAAAATAAATCATCTACTGCCTGTGGATGGATCCCTCAGGAAACCAGAAGGATCAGAGATTATGAGGGTCAGAATAGCAGGTAAAATGACACATTCCTTTTCCTTGCTTTTCCCTATATTGCTATTTCTTGCCTTTTTTTTAAGTCAAGGGTAAACATGTTTATTGATAGGATTGCCTCTGTCTGTTGATTTATTTTTATTTTTTTAATTTTAATTTTTTTTTTTTTGCTCATAATCTACCTGATACGTAAATCTGCTTACTTGTGGCTTGAAAATGTTGACAACCTTAGAATCTGTACATTGAGATGCAGGATGGTGACTACATATTAACATTTATACTATAGATGGGGAGAGGGGAGAAATTTATTGATTTATGTCAAAAGCCTGATCATTTTTTCAGTGATTGGAGAATAATTCATTAGTAATTACTCATTTGACTGAATTTAAATGGCTATTTGTGAAGCCGCATGTATTAGTCTGTTTTCATGCTACTGATAAAGGCATACCCAAGACTGGGAAGAAAATAGGTTTAGTTGGACTTAATTCCCCAGTACCACGTGGCTGAGGAAGCCTCAGAATCACAGTGGAGAGCCAAAGGTATTTCTTTTTTTAAAATTTTTTTTTTTGAAATGGAGTTTCGCTCTGTCACCCAGGCTAGAGTGCAATGTCGCAATCTTGGCTCACTGCAACCTCTGCCTCCTGGGTTCAAGCGATTCTCCTGCCTCAGCCTCCTGAGTACCTGGGATTACAGACACCCACCATCATGCCCAGTTAATTTTTGTATTTTTAGTAGAGACGGGATTTTACCATGTTGGCCAGGCTGGTCTCAAGCTCCTGACCTCTGGTATCTGCCCACTAGGCTTCCCAAAGTGCTGGGATTACAGGCATGAACCATGGCGCCAGGCTTTAAGGTATTTTTTTACTTGATGGCAGCACCAAGAGAAAATTAAGAAGAAGCAAAAGCAGAAGACCTTGATAAGCCCATCAGATCTCCTGAGACTTATTCACCATCACGAGAATAGTACAGGAAAGACCAGCCTCCATGATTCAATTACCTCACAATTCAAGTTGTGACTTGGGCAGGAACACAGCCAAACCATATCACCACATTTTGTTACAGTTAAAACTTTAATGTCTCCAAATAGGTGTGGCTCAATCTATGTATCTTGCCTCCCAGACTGCTTGTCAAAGTGCATGTGCAGGCAATACTTAAAATGTGGTGCTTGAGAGTGGATGGGTTGTTGCAGAGGCAGGCTGATACCTACAGGTATGTATTGATTGATAAATACAGCCTCAAATAATATAGAATTTAACAAAGAGATCTTGGAGGTAATTTAGTCTTAACCTTCATTATGCACGTTGAGAAAATGAGGCACAGAGAAGTTAAGTGACTTGTCCAAGGTAATAAAGTATGTGAACTTGTATGTTTGGGACTGAAATTGAGGTTTTCTGAGTCTTCTGTTATTCTTACCACTATACTACTATACTATACTATACTTATTCAGACATTACTGAATGTAATACTGATTGGAGAGGAACTTTCAGTGAATGGGAATAGTGCTAGGGCCCTATATTTTAATGGCATGTGTTGATTCAACTCACTATTTGTGGTGTTCAAAGGAACCCACATCTGCAGGCTCACGGCATTACTCTAGTTGTTAAGAGTCAGAAAGTAACTGAGTGAGGATTAAAATAGTTCCTGGTAGTAAAACAGAATGACAGCCTCATAGAATTTGATTCTGTTTTCAATATTTTATAACAAGTTCCTTTTACTCCAAATGAATGGTGGTTCATGTGGTTCCAGGATGAATTTCTCTTATAAAGGTTCTTACTCTTTAAGAAATATAGACACAGCCATAAAAACAATTCGGTCTTTTGCCTCATTGACTTCTTTTTCAACTGGTAATAAATTGTTGGCTGAGGCTAGATAGGCACATAATAGGTAGTGGGAAAACCTTCCATCAATGGGAAGATTTATCTCTGAGTAGTCAGAGAAACATTCCTTTATGCAATAAATACTAGAGGCGGGAGATATGGGCCAAGAAGAAATGAATTGACTATAAAGAGGCATTTATCAGTATGTTGGTAAATATCAACCTTCAAAAAAGGAGCATTCCATAAACTACGATCAGTACTTACATTTTTGGCGTGCTACTTTTGCAGAATCTGCTTCATGCTTTAAGCATTGTTTCTTAAATTTGTTCTAGACATCCCTAGGGATTTTGCTCCAACATATTGCCTCTCTGTGTCTTGTGTTGAAGCCTTATTGCCATGTAGCATTTAGCTGTATTTTTGGTAATTTTATTTACTTTATGCATTTAGCAGAGTTTGATTTATTCCATTCTGGTACCTGTCTGGTTATTACTAATAGGGACAGAGAATTTTCAAGGTTACACTTAGTTAATCTTTTGGAAAATGCTAAAAGCACAGATGGGGCTCAGTAATTAGCTACTAATTACTTTTTGGAACTGGGTATTCTTCTCCTGCAAGACTCAACTTATTTTTCAAATGATAACTTTTAAGTGTTACCATTTTTTTTGTGAACTCTTCATTATAGATTTACAGGAGTCTTCCTTCTCTTGGGACTACAATTACTTATACATTTCTTTACATCATGGAGAGATTTTCTACAAAGTTGTGGAGAAGACCCCTAGTAGATAAGCATCTTTTGTATCATAACTCTAAAGGTTTGCTCATTATTCTGGAAGGGCAAGGACTGAAACTGGGCCTAACTAGTGGAATATAACTTCTTTTCGCTGACAGCTATATTTTGATTCATCATCCCTGTTAAACATTTTTGAACCAGAAATTTGGATTGTGGCATATCAGCTCATTTGTAGACTGCTTGCTAATCACCGTCTTAACTTTATATGAATAGAAATAATTTGAGGTTAGTGTACATGTGAGAGATTTAGACTGCAAAGTGCAAGCTATGAATTCATGACCCCATGCACCTACTGCAAAGCACTTTTGAATTTCATGATTAAAATTTAGTAAATTCCGATTTAATGTCTGATACTGCGTTGATATGGTGGGTGAAATACTTTGAATTAATTCAACAAGCATTTACTGGGTACCTTTTATATTTTTGAATTAGTAGATTAATGGAATTGAGGCAGAATCACTACATATCCAGAGCTAAAATTTACTGAGCACCTACTATGTACCTGTAAGTCTAGTTGGCACTTTGCATACAGTATTTCATCAAATCTTCAAAAAGGTCTTGAAGCAGCTATTGGTAATACTGAAAACTTAGAGAACTGAGACTCAAATAGGACAGGTAATTTGTCCTAGGTCACTCGCCTTATAGCAAAACTGAGAGTAGAGCCCACACTTGTGTGATTCCAGAGCCCCTGGTGGGAACCTAATTGTTGTGCAGCATCACAACTGAAGGGTTTGATGAGCCTCATTCTCCTCTGTAATTTCGCTCAGCGTTAGCATTAGGAACCCTGGATTTTGTTCTGTATTTATTTCCAGTAATTGACAACCTCCTTGCTAGTGTGTTTGTGCTCAAATGTTTGCTGAATTGATGCATGCCTGGGGAGGGATGCTGCTCCTCATGATTTTTGCACTGACCTTGAGTGGCTTCTCATTTCATTTCTTAAAACACAGATGATAATGCAGAGGCACTAAAAAGGACAAAGATGATCAAATAACCGAGTTAAAATGTGTGCTTCCCAAACACTAATAACACAGCATTTGAATGAAAGTGTTGAACATAACAGATTGTTTTTTTCCTCTTTGGAAGAGTACAATTATTCATGAAGTGAAGGACAAAGGCATTTTGCTGTATTTTTATGAAAGAGAAGCATATATCAGGGGGCATAATGAAATTTAATACAGTTTTGCCTTTCTATGCCAAACCTATCTTGCAACACACATTCTTAATGAAGGAAAAGATCAACAAGCCACAAACATGTTTTTTTTTTTTTTTTTTTTTTTTTTTCTGTGAGAGATAAAGCAATTAAAAAATACAAAAGCAAGAAAAGAAAAAGGCTCCAACAAACTGGAACAATTACAAGCATTATAAAAAATCAATAAAATCAAACCTACTCTTAAGGCAACAAGTCTATTCGAGCATTGTTACAGACTATCTGATTATTACAAAGAAATCTCAGTTTGGAAGATTACAGTGAAATTAAATAAAACCACAGATGTTAGGACTCACACAAAGGATGTGAGTCAGCTTTTATGCTTTGCAAGGATGTGACCTCATGAAATATATCCTTATGCAGAGAGAGATCTGCAGAGGGCACCAAATTAACGGAATCAGGGTAGAATAAACAAGCATTGATATTCACTTTCAATCAAGTTACTGGTTAGTCATTTCAGTCTTGTTCATCAGCCAATCATATTGAGTTACAATGGAAGGCACAGGATTGTGCTAGATAATGCAGAAAGTGCTCTTCAAAATCTCTGTCCTCCCCATTGATTTCAAAAACATACTCATCTCTCAAGAGTCATATCAATTGCTGCTTCTTCTGAGACGTTATTCTTGATTTTTTTTTAGGTGGAATGAATCACTCCCTTTTCCAGCTGGACAGCAGTTTATTTAGTTATAAGCTCCCCACTGCATATCTTATAGCTCTTAGTCATTGTGTTGTCATGGTTTCTCTATAGCTGTCTCTGCAGGTTAAGAACAATGTCTTATTGACAAAGTCAGCATAGAAGCAGGTGGTCAAAGAGCATTTTTTGAGGAATGAATAAAGGAACAAATCTAGATAATAAAAGAATGGTTGTCTTAAGCCAGCACCCACCTATGAAATGGGTTGATATCATTCATTCATTCAATGATTATTTACTAAAAACCCATCATATTCCAGGGACCTTGTTAAGCTTAAGGGATACAGAAATAAGACATGATCCCTATCTTAAATCAAGTAGAACTTGGTTTAGGAAATTTATAAACTTATTTAAAATACTTTACCATATGCCAAATTTAAGGTTGTGCATTTTCTTTACCACAATTTAAAAAAAAAGCTGGTTCCAAGTCTTTGCTATTGTGAACAGTGCCACAATAAATGCATCTTCTGCACATGTACCCCAGAACTTAAAATACAATAAATAAATTTTTAAGAAAGTTAAGTGCAAACATAAAGCACACAAAAAAACTGGCCTATTATCTTCAAAAGTGTCAAAGACAAGAAGAGCCTGAGAAACTGTTTCAGATTGAAAAAGGTGAAAAAGCTATGGGAACAAATGTAAAACCTGATACTGCAGCTGTATCCTTTTGCTATAAAGGAATTAACTGGAGCAATTGGGTTGAAGGATTACATGGTAGTAGCATATTAGAGTTAATATTATGATTTTGATGACTTTACTGGGTATATAGGAGAATATTCTTCTTGTAGAAAGTTTTTTTGGGCAGAATTAAAATATTACCAGACAGAAATCTTGATTTACATAAAGAATATTGGAAATGGTAAATATTAAATAAAAACAACAGCAATCTCTCCCATAGAACCTCACAATGATGTTTCTAATTTCAGTCACTTCAGTGACTTGATGTTGCCGGAAAAGAGAGTTGGTTTTGTTTGTTTGTTTGTTTGTTTCTTGAAGAATGTTACATTCTTTTAACATCCAACAAAATCATTATGTGTGCTGGAACAGACCACTAGTGAGAGATTTTCAAAGATGGATGCTCTCTAAGAGCCAGAGTGTGTCTTTGAATATCATAGTTTCTCCAATTTCTCAAAAGCCAAAACCAGTCACAAAGTTTGTGACTTTGTTCAAAAGACTTGTTCCCAGGAAAAATTATTGCACCATCTGGTAAGTCATGGGTAGGAAGGTGAACATTTTATACTTTTATTTTTAAAGATAGCTTTAAAAATACATGTTTATATAAGTATAAGGAAAAATGGATATTATAATAAGAATGCACAGAGAGAACTGCTTTAATATTTAATGTAGTCCTTCTATCTCTTATCACGCATATGTAACATGAATGAATTTTGCCCTACAACTATATGGGCAAGAAGCATGACATATTTTTGTTTCTCCAGGTGAAATTAAATGAGTCTTTGCAAACTTTTCTTTGCATTCCTTTCACTATCTTATTTTCCTAGGATTCCACAAGGAATCTAGAGATTTCAATGGTATCCCAAAATGAAGGGCCATCTTTAATTTATCATAGCTCCAACTGAAACATCCACTGATTAGGTGATGTGAACCTGTCTTCTCCATTCTGCTGTACTAAAGAGTTTTACCTGTGGCCCCAAAGCCACAGCTCTCAACATCATAGCTCTTCATGTGGAGAGTTTCCAAAATCTACAGTTCACCTGGACAGATGTCCTGTCACTTGGCCATTCTCTCCCATGAATCTCCTCCAAATCCCCAACCCTCTTCATTTGGCTTAGGATACCCCTTTGTGACTGGAGATCTCAGGGTTGTATTCTTCACCCTATACAGAGACGTTAGCTCTTTCCTTTTGTGAGCCTTGGCTTTTAACAACAAAACAGCTTAATTATCTTGTGGAGATCTCTGGATTTCAGGATTCTTCTCCCTGAGGACGAGTGTTATATATCTATTTCTTTCTGATTCTTCTGCAATAGTAAAAGTACCGCATATCTTAGTAAATTATCCTGCCGCAAATCTCATAACTTTGTATTTTATAGTATTTAATTCTTCCAGCTTAATTCAGTACGTATTTGTTGTGGGACAAACAACAAATATTCTATGTGGGACCCAACAATGAAGAAATTTTCTGCAGTTGAGAAATGCATCGTTTGGTGAAGACTGTAGTTCCTCATATGGCTATGCGAATCGTCTGTGGTCCATATGAGTGATGGTCTGTAAGTGACCATACTTCTGAGAAGGAGCCTCTCTTTTTCCTTTGATGTTTCTGTTTCTGTCTGCTGCTCCACACCCCCCAGCAGACACACATAAGCGCAGGTGCAAGTTACTAGCATCTGTGATTCTGCATAGGGAAGCAATTTAGCGATTCTTTAGACTTAGTGATGCCAAGAACCGCAGGTGTTTCTGAAACCTTCCTTTCAGTTGATTTCAACTCTTTTCTCTCTTATAGCAGGAGTGGGAGTCATTGGTGTCTGTAGATACCCGCTGGGTACGGAGACTAATTCCAGATGCTGCTATAATATGTGGCTCACCCAGGCAGAAATACCCCTCATTAAGACTGAATTCTGCCAGCAGCGATGCTTACTTGGCTTTTCCTACTGTGTGATAACTGAATACTGACTATGATTCTTCCAAGGAGCCACCCAATTCTAACATGAGAGCATCCCAGGAACAAATGTTTAATTGGGTCTTTATGAGAACAACAAAATAACGTGTTCAATGTGCTAACATTTGGAATGAGAATTCTATTAAGTACGTATGTATAATATAAATAGATGACATGTATTGAATGCTTATTATATACTAGGTATAGTGTTAAGTGTTCTTATATTAAATTAACCCACTTACTTCTCATCACCATTTGTTCTGTTGAACTTGGGCATAACCACTCGAAGCTTGGGCTTACTTATAAATCAAAGACAATAGTATCAACCTCATGAAGTGATGAGAATTAAGTGGGTTAATTTAATGTAAAAACACTTAACACTGTACCTAGTCATTCGTTATTTATAAGTAAGCCCAAGCTTCTAGTGATTATGCCCAAGGTCGACAGACAAATGGTTGACAGAACTAAATATTCTGGTCTCAGCTCCTATGTGCTTAAGCATGAGATTTTACTGTCTTGGAATATGTGCAAAACTTTAAATGATATTCAATGTGGTTCTGAATTTAAACTATAAGTTGCTTCCCTAGAGAAAGTGCCCATATCATTCTTGTCTTTACATCGTCTGCGTCAGAATTACTGGTACATTTTTTTAGAGTACTTTTTACAGTTTACAGAAAGCTTTTAGTTATTGTACTTCTGTTTGCTCTGAGTTACCTATCAGAACTATCCTTATTCACTGATAGCTATGAAAATTTGTTTCCTCATGTGCTAAATGCCTGCTACTAATTATTCATGATGGGGCCCATTAGCTTTTCTATAGCTGCTACAATAAATTACTGCAAACTTAGTGGCTTAAAACAACACAAATTTGTTAACTTACAGTTTCGGAGTTTAGGAGTCTGACTTTAGCCCAGGTTTTGCTGGGCTAAAATCAAGGTGTCAATAGTGCTGTGTTCCTTCTGGAGGTATTAGAGGAGAGGCCACTTTTCTGGTTCAGCTTCTAGAGGCTACCCATATTCCTTAGATAGTGACCCTCTTCCATCTAAAGTCGGCACCGGCTGGCTAAGTCTTTCTTATGTTATGTCACCCTGACACTGATTTTGCTGCCTCCCTCTTCCATTTTAAAGGACCCGTTTGATTAAATTGGGCGCAACTGGATAATCCAGGACAGTCTCTTTATGTTAGAATGAGCATCAACCTCAATTTTGTCAACAGCCTTAATTCTCCTCCCTTTAATAACAGTTTCACATGTTCTGAGGATTCACACATGAAATGCAGACATCTTTGGGGACCCATTATTCTGTCTGCACATGAAGAGATAGTTTACTTCCTTTTATTGGTGTTTAAGTTGCTCATCTCTGAACTCTGATTTAAAGGCTCTCTCCCTCTCTTCATTTTCTGCTGCCTTCTGATAACCTGAGAGATTATATTGCTTTTACTAAAGAGGAGAGAGACTTTTTTGATTGGGGGTGAACTAAAATTGCCTGTGTTGAGGAACACTGAGGGAACTCATAATGTGCCTCGTGTAACTCTAATACATTCTCCTTCTTGCCGAAGCACCTAGAAGTCACTTCGTTTCCTGTCTTACTGCTGCTCATCCAGTATGACATGAAGTAATTTATTCAAGGTTCTGGGATGGCTTAACTACATAGAGGCTAGGGCCTGGGGCTGTAGGGTTGGATAGGTAATTGACAACTCCAATTTTCAATGAATAGAGGGTCATTTTTGCACAGGCATTATTTGTAATAATTAACATTTTTAGCTTATGGAGCTTTAGGTAATCTGACCTAAACCACTCGTATGAGAGAACCAAATTACAGAAGATGAGATGACTTTTCCAAGGTGCTGTTGAAAACCACAATTACTTTTGCACCAATCTAATACTTTCAACCAATTGCAGAGTTGAAATTGGATTCACATGACTACTTTTCTACCTCACTACATTTCTCTCCCTTAAGCAGTGAGCCCTTTTACACTGGCCCAGGTGCCTTCAGTGACTTGCCAAGTGTCACAAGGCTCTAAGCTGTAAAAGGTTGGCATCTGTGACTCTTGCTTCTTGTCCTCTAGTGATTTTTGTTCTACAGAATGACAGATAGTAGAATGCAATACTCTTGGGGATGTGTTCCAACTCTGGATGAGGTGTTTCATGTATGTTAGTGAATAATGAGATCTCAGTAGCTCAATGGACAAGGGCCGGTGTTGGTGACAGAGGTACTGGGTAATAACAACTGCTATTTTGGAACACATTTTTCATGCCAGGCCAGGTATTTTATAAAATACCACATTACAGGTATTTTATCACTTAATCCTCAAAACAGCCTTATGCATCCATGTGGTAAATGTTACCGTTTGGGCCGGGCGCGGTGGCTCAAGCCTGTAATCCCAGCACTTTGGGAGGCCGAGGCGGGTGGATCACGAGGTCAAGAGATCGAGACCATCCTGGTCAACATGGTGAAACCCCGTCTCTACTAAAAATACAAAAAAATTAGCTGGGCATGGTGGCGCGTGCCTGTAATCCCAGCTACTCAGGAGGCTGAGGCAGGAGAATTGCCTGAACCCAGGAGGCGGAGGTTGCGGTGAGCCGAGATCGCGCCATTGCACTCCAGCCTGGGTAACAAGAGTGAAACTCCGTCTCAAAAAAAAAAAAAAAAAAAAAAAAAATGTTACCGTTTGTCAGCGTCTCATTATCTGGTTTTTCCAGGCACAAAGAAACCTATACTTGCGAGTCTCGTGGTGGAAAAAGGTTGCAGGCTCACAAGCCAATTTTGGCCAATGACACAGTTACAGAAGGGACACATTTCACTTCAAGCATTACATGGTCCTTCAGGCTCTCCCCTCCTCTGTAGCATTACAGAGACCCTGGTCCTTCTGGATGAAAGAATGGAAAGTGATTGGGAATGGTTGCACCCCCCGTCAACTGGGACATGCAGCTTGAGCAAGAAACACGCTTGTAGGGTGCAGCTCCAGAGCTTTTGGGATTGTAACCATACAACCTAGCATGAACCTTGTCCATGCTAATACAAGTAGGCGTTATTCTCGTTCGCCGATAGGAGCAGACAAGTAAATAGCATCCCTCTAGATAAAAACAGGAGTGGAACAAGTCCATGCCTGAGTAATTGCAGGGCCTGTACTATGAACCCACATCACTCCACTGTCTCCTAGCAGAAGAGAGGCTAGCAGAGAGGCTACCCAGCAGAAGGATAAGCTGCTGTTGAGCAAGCATTTGCACATTCGTTCAGCCACGTCTGGTAACTTTGGGGTCTTTTTCATTCTGAGTCTTCAGAGCTTCTTGCTTGTCTAAATTCCTTTGTTCCCTTCTTTATTCTGAGCCTGTGCCCTCGAATACCTTCAAACTCTTTAGAAAAATTAATCACATTTCTAGTTTTTTCCTCCACACTTCAGGGCACTTTTGCACGTGCCCTTGAATGATTTTCAACTTTAAATAAGTCCCCCGTCTCTGTAGTCCCTGAGACGTGTGTCTGCTTCTATCCTTTTTATGGAAGAAAACACTTTGTTCTAAACAAACAACAAACAGAGAGGGGGGAGCTAGTTGGGAAGGCAGCGAACAAAGAGAAACTGCTTAGCAGAGACAGGGAGCCACACAGATGCATCAGTTAAGATGGAGTACACACTGGGGTCCGTTGGGGGGAAATGGGGGAGGGACAGAGGGGTGGGGAGGTGGGAAGAGATGGCATAGGGAGAAATGACAGATACAGGTGAGGGGAAGGAATGCAGCAAATCACACTGCCATGTGTGTACCTATGCAACAATCTTGCATGTTCTTCACATGTACCCCAAAACCTAAAATGCAATAAAAAAAATAAATAAAAAGGATGGAGTACAGAAAAGAGGCATGAGCAACAAGACATCTAGAGACCTGATCATCTTAGACTCACTTTTCCAGGGGTGCCAACTTGAGCTGTGTTGTCACCCTTTACGCTGGGGAGGCCATGGTGGATGGGGCCTGGGGAGGGGGTAAGGAAGCTGTTCTGTGTTTGACTTAGTCCAAGGGAATGACTGTGGTTGAAAAAAAGTAATTGTTGAAAAACAGGTTGGGCTTTGTTTCCGTGCAGCAGGGCTCTTCTGGTTTCAGAACCAGACCCAGCTGCTTGCATAAGGCTTATGGCTGTAAGCCATAAGAAAGTAAGATGCTGCTTCAGTCAGTGATTTTAAATGCCGAGCACAGTACCTCATACGTACTGATATTTTAGCTGATAAAACTTGGAAGCAGGCAAGTTAAGTAAATAACATCCCTGTAGATAAGAACAGGGATGCAATAAATCCATGCCTGACTAATTGCAGAGCCTGTGCTATGGATCCACATCGCCACACTGTCTCCTGGTAGAAGATAGCCTAGCAGGAAGGCTGTCCAGCAGAAAGATAAGCTACTGTTGCAGAAGCATTTGCACATATGTTCAGCCATGTCTGGTGTTTTTGTTCTTGTTTTTTTTTTTTTTTTTTTTTTTTTTTTGAGTGGTAGAGGGGTTTGGGCCATAAGTGACAGGTCACAAAGTGAGAGGAGAGAGAGCTGCACTAGAGGAATTTTTAATCTTCATTTTCTCCCAGCCCCCTCTGGAGAAAACAGTCTTGGAAGGGTTATAAATGCTCAACAAGGTAACATGCTGCATTGGTAGCAGGCTTTTAGTATAGACCAGGAAGGCGGAATTAAATCCTGTGGGGGAGAGTTTCATGGGCAGCTATCAGGGAAGAAAATATAAGACTGTTCCTAACAGACCCATAAAAAAGGAAAGATTTTAAGTGTCACATAAATGGAATGAGTTTAAGCAAAAGCGAGGAGCATTGTAAAAGGGAATCAAACAACTGATAGGCAGAATTTCCTAAACTGTGACCTGTATTCTGTCTCCTTCAGAATCAGCTAGAATTTCATTGAAAATGCATATTTCTGGGCTCCACCTCAGACTTAGCATTTGAGAATGTCTTTGGGTAGAGGCTAAAATCTGAGTTCTCTCGGAAAATCTTTTATACTCTAAGAATCACTCTCAGAGAGTTACGGTAGGATCACTTACTGAAATATTTTTCAATTCTGAGACTTTTCCACTTAGGTTCTAGAACTGCTTTTGCTGTTGACAGGATATGCAACTTTTTGATTTCTTAATCAAAACATTTGATTTATTAGTTTCTTTATCTATCTGGATGATGTCTAATGCATTTAAGGACTTAAAAATTGATGTGTATTCCTGGACCCTACCCCTGAACATTCTGATTCAGTAAGCCTAGGGTCACTTATACAATCAGCCAGGCTTGGAAACTGTTGAACTAAACTATCTGTAAGAGTTTTCTAGCTTTAAAATTTTATGAGCTTGCATTATTTGAAGTTATCGAAAATATGCTATGACCAATCTTATCCATATCTTCTTCACCAGGATGTTTTAGGAGCTGGCTCCCTTTTATGAACCAAATTCAGATATTTTATTTAATTTTCAAAATCACAATTCCTTGTAAAATGGAATCAAACAACTGAGGTGGACATTTTCCAGGAATATATATGTTTTTCTCTAAAATGTAGTACCAAATTACTGTTGCATCAAAAGCAGTTCAAGTCAACATTGTTACAATAACCTACATTGTGATGTCCTCTTACAGGAAAGGGTGTTCTCTAATTGTCAGGGACTGAACTCTGAAACTAGCATGGCTCCTTGATGATCAGAATGATGATAGAAGACTGACTATTCTTTGTACTGTGTCTGTGGACAGCACTATGGGATTTTATGGAGTGGGGAAGTCTTTTGACCATTTTTAAAATTTCTTCTCCCAGAACAGGAATTAAGGGCCACAATACATTTTCATCACAATACTCTGCACCTTACTACCTGGGGCAAAAATTTTCCTAGTCTGAGGCTTTTATAGAAACTCACAAGTCAGGTAAACATGACTTCTATATATAGAGAAAACTTTAAAAGAGGAAATTGGTAAATAACGCATGTTTTTCTACATGTGGCAGATACATAGCCTGTATTTCGGAAGAGGCTCAGAGAATGTAGTGTATATTATCAGAAAAGGAAAAATTATCATGTGGTATTATTGAGGGTCTCTGGCTCCATAAAAAAAAATTCTCAAAGGTTCCCATCATACAGAATTAGAGGGTTTCTAACAATGTAATCTCACCACCATCAAAGTGAGTTATTAAATACAATTTAATATGCTGGTAGCTTTTTTTCTAAAGAAAGTGTGGATTGATGTCCACAAATGACCTCTGTCATTGTATATTATTTGACTTTTCATTTGATTTTTCCCTCTATTCACTAAATATTTACTGAGAATCTGCTACATGTGAAGTACCGTGCCTGGCATTGTCAAGAATTTTAAAGAGCATTGAACATTGACCTTAACTTTCCTTCAGAGCTTAAAATGTAGTAGCAGATTCAAGGCAAGTTCACATACAAAGCTGTGTGACAACACAAGATACAATATAAACAATATCCCGAGGCAGTATATGATTAACAGTCACATAAGTAGAACAGATGTGTGTCTGGATATACCTGTGTATCTTTCACCTGATGTCTCCTATTAAAGTAGAATTTGCTCTTCTCTTCTGTCTGTCCTTTGGCATTAGGTTCAACCCCAACAAAACCATCTTCAGAAAACATTGTTTTAATAGAAGGTGGCCTGAGGATCAAGCTTTCTTTTTCTGGCCCCTCAAGCCTATTTATCTGCCCACTTTGCTTGAAATTTCTGATGCTTGTATGTCAATTCATGCTGGCAAGCTTTTTGGTGTTTAGTCCCACAAATGTACCTTGAACATTAGTCAGGAATATTTTTTCTGCAAGACACAGAAACTTAATTTGAAGTAGATGTGGATAAATTTACAGTTTAAATTATATCAACACTCATCTCACTATCTCTCAGTTCTGCTTTTTCTTCATTGACTTTAAAAATTCATAAACTCTTGTCATGTGGTAGCAAAAAGGGCTCATTGCAGCCCTAAGCTTACATTTCTCTAGTGCCTTCATTTTAAAAGGTAAATGCTTGTTTTCCTCACACTTCCTGCAAATATCCTAGGGAGAGAGGTAACTACTCCTCCTTAACCAGCAACTATGATCTAGCAGATTGGTTTTGTGTTCACTTCTGGACTTGGAGGATGACAAGAACCCAGAGACATGCTGGGCTGGGAAAAATCAGTACATTGTCCTTACAATTTGCCCTTTGGAGTATGACAAACTAGATGCAATTTTAGAAATATGCTGATTGCTTTTCTTGCTGCATATTTTTGCTTACTTGAAAAGACAAATGCATTTTAGTAAATACAGGTCTGGCTGCAAATAACACTGTGCCCAACAGTGCCCTAAAAGGTAGCAAGGAAGAGAAAAGAATGATAACTCATTTTGTTAGATTGACAGAAGAGAACTTTACTCGAACACACTGAACTCCCATGATTGTTTGGGCTTGTCTTCTTTATTTCTTCTACATTAATACAAACCACCTTAACTCTATTATGCAATGTAAAACTGGCATGTGTTATCTTTTTATTATTATTTATAGCTGACAGAGGTTATTCACTCCATGGGAAAGAAAAATTCTGTCAAGGGAATCCTGCAATAATTAGTTTCAAAGGTATATGTGCACACAAATGGGGAAGGAAGTAATTAAAAGAAAATTTGCAGGTTGTCATCCAATACATTTGCTGTAGGATAAATATATTTGTTTTTAAATTCCATTGGAAATACATCAAAGCTATATTTTCTCTTGTAATTGAGTTTACTAACACCTGTCTCTGGGAATAGTCATAGGATCAGTTTATAATAGAGTGAGTTTTGTGTGTTTTATTATTTGAAATTTAGCTCAAGGACCAGAAATGAGTCGGTTGCCTTAGAAAAAAAATGATGAAAACTGTAACAACTTAATTGACTGAAAGAGAACCAGTGATTTTTTTAGGTTAATGATAGTGGAGAATCTTCTCCATCTATTTCCTTGGCTCCTAATGGAATGTCATTCTGGTATCCTCTGCAAATGGCTACCTGGAATATGAAAAAGTACTGTGGTTTTGGATGTAAGCCAGACATGGATTCAAATCTTGCTTCTATCATCAACTGGCCAAGTGGCCATGGCAAAGTCTTAGTTGTCTTACTTCTATAATGGAATTCAAATAGCTATTACATAAGGTTGATAATAACCCTAACTGAGATAATGTTCTTTAAGTCCTTGCTGGAGTGTCTGGGAAAACATAAACACTCAGTAAATGTTAGTCCTCTTTGCTTCACTTTTATGCATTTCCATTTATATGAAATTCTGTAACAGACAGAAAGAAACTAAGATGACAGATGTACCTGCAGAGATTTCCTAGGGAAGCACTGGATTGACTGCAAAGGGGGACAGGGGAACTCTGGGGTTGATAAAAATGCTCTGTATGTTGATTGGCATAATGCTTGCAGAGGTCAAAACACTTATTCAAACTCATCAAAGTGTTAATTTATACAAGTGCATTTTAGTGTTTATAAATTGTACTTTAGAAGGTAGAAAAGGGAATGCAGAAGGATATGTGTAATTATACAGTATGAGTCCAAAGGCACAAATTTCTGTCAACCTGCCTTCTGTATACTTGCCACATAAGTATAGAAAGAAGCATTTCCATCTGGGACCAACAGGGGCCTGTTCCTGGCCTGAGGCTATGGCGCCTTCCATGACATCCTTCTCCCGACCTGTGCTCTCATCCTACTGCTTCTCTCCCCTTTCTCCTTTCTCTTCTAACTTCTTCTGCCCTTCTTCCTCTCTTCCCCCATGAATATTTATTTTAACAGTTTAGGAAAACACATATATGCAAATGAAAAGCAGCAGGAAAAATACTCACTTATACTTCTCCATTTCTGCTTCTAGATATTCCATGATTTATACATTTCCCTCCACCGTAAATTTGAGATGATGCTGATTATACAATTTTGAAGCCTGCTGTTGACTTATCATAAGCATGTGTCTACTAAAATCCTTTCTAAATACTATTTAATTAGCAATACATCTCATTTTGCAGCATATAGTAATTTAGCTACTCATTCTGTAAACATGGATATTTAGATGGTGTTTCTGATTTGATTTTTTTTTTTTTTTTTGAGATGACGTTTCACTCTTGTTGCCCGAGCTGGAGTGCAATGGTGCGATCTTGGCCCACTGCAACCTCTGCCTCCCAGATTAAAGCAATTCTCCTGCCTCAGCCTCCCGAGTAGCTGGGATTACAGGTGCACACCACCACTCCTGGCTATTTTGTGTGTGTATGTATGTGTTTTTAGTAAAAATGAGGCTTCACCATGTTACACAGGCTGGTCTCGAACTCCTGGCCTCAGGTGGTCTCCCTGCCTCCACTTCCGAAAGTGCTGGGATTACAGGTGTAAGCCACTGGGCTTGGCCAATATTTTGATTTTTATAAACAACTGTGATGAGCATCTTTGTATATACATCTATTAAATGTATTTTCCATTTTAAAATCAGAGTTACACATGAACATAGAGTCAGATACTTGTGCAAGTCATATTTTATCAAAAAACAACAATAAAGTACTCTACCACATCACTCTCCCTTATTGTCACAAGTTTTCTCTTGCTGAAGGCAACATATTGCTTGTTTTGTTTTTAACTTTTAGAAACAGAGGGTCCATGTATAGGTTTGTTACATGGGAATATTGCACAATGCTGAGGTTTGGGGTATGGATCCCATTACCCAGATAGGAGGATAATATCCAAGAGGTAGTTTGTCAGTCCATGCCCCTTTCCCTTCCAGAAGTTGGCAGTGTGTATTGCTTCCATGTTTATGTCCACATGTGCCACTTTCTATTATCGTGGCTCTTTTTTTTATATTTGCTTTCCTATTTCTAATTAATGTGCTTATTTTGCCACTCATTAATTTTTAAATTTTGAATACAGTCTTTCAAATCTTCGTGATAAAAAATGAGACTGAATAATCTTTTACAGCGCTCCTCATCATGTACCACACATACACCCATCTATGCTTCATCCCTAAAGAGCTGTGAAGGTCTATGGCTCATCAAATATTACTTTGTCTTGCTTTGATAAGGCAGTTGTGACTAAGAGTAGGATTTGGACATTCATCATTTCTATGTTGAAATATTATCATAATATGATCTTAATGACACCTCAGTCTCATTATGACTTTTGACATGTGTGAATATATTTAAAGCTATTACTTATTGACAGATAAATCCATTTTTTTATGATGTTGAATGACCTCAGACTTTCCAATTAGCTTTCTGGAAAAAAGACAGAGTAGGCTCTCAAGGGGGTATCTTGTTGACTAGGCTTCAGTGTTGATAATAATCCCTATCAGTCAAGCTTCATTCAGAGAAGCTGAAAAAAGAGTGTGTGAGAGTGTTTGTGTGTGTGTGTTGCAGGTATCTGGCCTTATGCAATTGTGAAAACTATATAAAGCAGTGTCTGAAAGGCTATTATTATTGTGTCTGAATCTGGAAGGGAAGACAGAAAGAAAGGAGGGCAAGAACAAGCTGGAATCTTCAAGCATGAGTTGGAGCCCACAAAAACAAATTGAAACCTGTATTGTCCTTGTGCCTCATCTTGTAGGTGTGAATGTCCTGGAGAAGCTGGGGATTTCATTATGATGCTAAACACACACACCTGCCCAGGAAAGAGAGGAGCTGAAGGAAGACCCAGGAGAATTTAGAGCATTTGTGGGCCTAGCTACTACTTTGTGCCAATGAGGTGAGTCAGCAGATCCACCACAGTGTACATGAACTACAAAATGATTGCTAGTTCCCTGTTCTGGGACAAAGAGTTATTTCAGCCCAGAAGCCTGGTGCATTCTCGCCTCTTGGGTCGCATTATTGATGGATGCTTTTAATCACATTGTGGTGATCAGGCTAAATGAGTTTTGAAACCTGGTATTTTGGAGATTGGCCTTGTTACTAGATGTGTGACTTGTAAAGCCCCCCCTGCAACAAAAAGGGCTAAGAGATTCCTTGAGAAGAGAAAACCAAAAGTCAATAACAATATTAAGAATGCTGCTGGGCTCAGTGGCTCACACTTGTAATCCCAGCACTTTGGGAAGCTGAGGCGGGTGACCTCAAACTTGAGGTCAGCAGTTTGAGACCAGCCTAGCCAACATGGTGAAACCTCGTCTCCACTAAAAATACAAAACTTAGCTGGGCATGGTGGTGCACATCTGTAATTCCAGGTGCTTAGGAGGCTGAGGCAGGAGAATCACTTGAACCTAGGAGGTGGAGGTTGCAGTGTGCTACTGCACTCCAGCCTGGATGACATAGGGGGACTCCATTTCAAAAACAACAAAAAAATAATGCTGTGTTTTATAAGGGGAAAAGGAAAACACAATAGAAACATAATACTTAGTGATATGTATGTGCTGAAAAACCCATCCTGTGTTCTGTATACAGAGCAAAATCTGAACAGATGTCTGCTGTTTCCAGTCTACCCTCCAAATCTCCCCCAAGAATGTCCCTCGAAGATCTAAAGATAAAAATATCATTTGACCCAGAAATCCCATTACTGGGTACATACACAAAGAAATGTAAATGATTCTATTATAAAGATGCATGTGTATGTTCATTGCAGCACTATTCACAATAGCAAAGAAATAAAATTTACCTAAATGTCCATCAGTGATAGACTAGATAAAGAAAATATGGTACATATCCACCATCGAATACTATGCAGCCATAAAAAAAGAATGAGATTATGTCCGCAGGGACATGGATGGAGCTGGAGGCCACTATCCTTAGCAAACTAACATAGGAACAGAAAATCAAATACTTCATGTTCTCTCTTATAAGTAGGAGCTAAATGCTGAGAACACCTGGACACATAGAAGAGAATGACACACACTGGGGCCTTTTTTAGGGTAGAGGTTGGGAGGAGGGAGAGGATCAGAACAAAAGAACTAATGAGTAATAGGCTTAATACCTGGGTCCTGTTGAAATAATCTAAACAATAAACCCCCCATGACACAAGTTTACCTACGTAACAAACCTGCCTATGTACCTTGAACTTAAAATAATAGTTAAAAAAAAAAAAAGAATGTCCTTTGCACTTCCCCCATCCAACCAGAAATATAGAGGAAAGAGATTTGTGAAAATGTGTGTGGCTCAGCCTAGCCAAATTGACATTTTACAAAGCCATTGCATCATGTAATCAGGTATTTCTTTCTCTCTGAGAACACTGTTCTTCATAAGACTCTTTGACTCAGTCATTTGCTTCAAGACCACAAGCTGACATTGGTAGCCATACACATGTAGAATTGCTTTCAGATTCTGATAGTGACATGGAGAGGACTTCACTGTCCAGGGCTTCACTATCTTACTGCCAAGCTTTAAACTTGCAAAACCAATATAATCTAAGATAACCCATAATAGCAAGGTTTGTTGCCTCTGAAATGGCAAGGTTAATAAAATACTTTCAAAAATTGTCTTGAAACTCTTTTATTTTTGTTTGTTTGTCTTTTTTTAATAGCATTTTAGGTTTTGGGGTACATGTGAAGAACATGCAAGATTGTTACATAGGTACACACATGGCAGTGTGGCTTGCTGCCTTCCTTCCCCTCACCTGTATCTGTCATTTCTCCCCATGCTATCTCTTCCCACCTCCCCATCGCCCTGTCCCTCACCCATTTCCCCCCAATGGACCCCAGTGTGTAGTGCCCCCCTCCCTGTGTCCATGTGTTCTCATTGTTCAACACCCACCCATGAGTGAGAACATGTGGTGTTTGATTTTCTGCTCTTGTGTCAGTTTGCTGAGAATAACGGTTTCCAGGTTCATCTATGTCCCTACAAAGGACGCGAACTCATCATTTTTGATGGCTGTGTAATATTCCATGGTGTATATGTACCACATTTTCCCTATCCAGTCTATCATCGATGGGCATTTGGGTTGGTTCCAGGTCTTTGCTATTGTAAACAGTGCTACAATGAACATTCGTCTGCATGTGTCCTTATAGTAGAATGATTTATAATCCTTTGGATATATACCCAGTAATGGAATTGTTGGGTCAAATGGGATTTCTATTTTTAAGTCTTTGAGGAATCGCCACACTGTCTTCTACAATGGTTGAATTAATTTACACCACCACCAACAGTGTAAAAGTGTTCCTATTTCTCCACCTCCTCTCCTGCATCTGTTGTCTCCAGATTTTTTAATGATCGCCATTCTAACTGGTGTGAGATGGTATCTCAATGTGGTTTTGATTTGCATTTCTCTAATGACCAGTGATGATGAGCATTTTTTCATATGTTTGTTGGCCTCCTGTATGTCTTTTGTTGTAAAGTGTCTGTTTATATCCTTCACCCATTTTTGAATGGAGTTGTTTGTTTTTTTCTTGTAGATCTGTTTTAGTTCTTTGTAAATTGTGGATATCAGCCCCTTGTCAGATGGGTAGACTGCAAAAATTTTTTTCCATTCTGTTGGTTGCCGATTCACTCTACTGACTGTTTATTTTGCTGTGCAGAAGCTGTGGAGTTTGATTAGGTCCCATTTGTCTATTTTGGCTTTTGTTGCCATTGCTTTTGGCGTTTTGGTCGCGATGACCTTGCCTATGCCCATGTCCTGAATGGTCTTGCCTAGATTTTCTTCTAGGGTTGTTATGTTGTTAGGTCTGATGTTTAAGTCTTTAATCCATCTGGAGTTAATTTTGGTGTAAGGTGTTAGGAAGGGGTCCAGTTTCTGCCTTCTGCACATGACTAGCCTGTTTTCCCAACACCATTTATTAAACAGGGAATCCTTTCCCCATTGCTTGTTTTTGTCAGGTTTGTCGAAGATCGGATGGTTGTAGATGAGTTGTATTTCCTCTGAGGCCTCTGTTCTGTTCCGTTGGTCTATATCTCTGTTTTGGTACCAGTACCATGCTGTTTTGATTACTGTAGCCTTGTAGTATAGCTTGAAGTCCGGTAGTGTGATGCCTCCTGCTTTGTTCTTTTTGCTTAGAATTGACTTGTCTATGTGGAACTCTCCACCCCAAATCCACAGAATACACATTCTTCTCAGCACCACATCACACCTACTCTAAAATTGACCACATAATTGGCAATAAATCACTCCTCAGCAAATGCAAAAGAATGGAAATCATAACAAACAGTCTCTCAGACCACAGTGCAATCGAGTTAGAAATCAGAATGCAGAAACTAACTCAGAACCGCACAGCTTCATGGAAACTGAACAACTTGCTCTTGAATGTTGACTGGATAAACAATGAAATGAAGGCAGAAATAAAGATGTTCTTCGAAACCAATGAGAACAAAGACACAATATGCCAGCATCTCTGGGACACATTTAAAGCAGTCTCTAGAGGAAAATATATAGCAATGAGTGCCCACATGAGAAGAAAGGAGAGACCTAAAATTGACACCCTATCGTCAAAATTGAAAGAGCTAGAGGAACAAGATAAAAAAAACTCAAAACCTGGCAGAAGACAGGAAATAACTAAGATCAGAGCAGAACTGAAGGAAATAGAGACACAAAAAAACTCTTCAAAAAATCAATAAATCCAGGAGCTGTTTTTTCGAAAAGATCAACAAAATAGGCAGATCGCTAGCCAGATTAATAAAAAAGAAAAGAGAAAATAACCAAACTGATGCAATAAAAAATGATAAAGGGGATATCACCACAGATTCTACAGAAATCCAAACCATCATCAGAGATTATTACAAACAACTCTATGCACATAAACTAGTAAACCTGGAAGAAATGGTTAAATTCCTGGACATCTGCGTCCTCCCAAGCCTAAACCCAGAAGAAGCTGAAACCCTGAATAGACCAATTACAAGGTCTGTAGTCGAGGCAGCAATTAAGAGCCTACCACCCAAAAAAAGTCCAGGTCCAGATGGGTTAACAGCCGAATTCTACCAGACATACAACGAGGAGCTGCTACCATTCTTTCTGAAACTATTCCAGACAATCCAAAAAGAGGGAATCCTTCCCAAATCATTTTATGAGACAAACATCATCCTGATACCAAAACCCGGCAGAGACTCAACAAGAAAAGAAAATTTCAGGCCAATATCCATGATGAACATAGAAGCAAAAATCTTCAGTAAAATACTGGCAAACCGATTGCAACAGCATATCAAAAAAGCTCATCCACCATGATCAAGTAGGATTCATCCCAGGGATGCAAGGCTGGTTCAACATACGCAAGTCCATAAACATAATTCACCACATAAACAGAAACTCTTTTAACAAATGATAACATCCCATTAGACTTTGCCAAATAATGTAGTTATTTAGTGACCCTACTTGTAAATTGACCTTTATTGAGGGCTTATTATATGTCTGTTACTGTGTGAAGCTCTTTTATATGTAACATCACTGAGTTTTCATACCATATGAGAGACAGGTGACATCAATCTTATCTAAAAATGGGTTAACTGAGGTATTTCGTGGCTAAGTATCAGTCCCAATGCCTACATCTAATAACTGTTGGAAGGAGGACTGGAACCAAGAGTCTCAGATTTTGTTCCTTGGGATGTGAGCACATATTTTTCCCATGTGAATAAACTGATAAACCTTTGAATGATAAAGAAATTTAATGCACTATGTATTTTTTTTTCAAAACTGCCTTTTAAGATAATTAATTCAGTCAATTCCAGCTGGCAAGAACTTTTAAAAGAGTACATGTAGTAATCTTTTATTTATGAGCCAGAAGAGAAGATACATTTGCATCAATAGTTTCAATGAATCCCAACTTTTCTTCTGATATCTTGGCCAACATTGGGAACTATCAAACTATGATACGATATCAAACTATGATGGTTTATGTACCTTAGACTATCATCGTTTGATAATAAATTACATAGTTTGATAGTTACATAGTTTTTGTACGTTTATCAACTATGATAGGCTGCTATCACAATTTTATAACATTTCATTTTGCTATGCAAATACATAGATCCAGAAACATGACTTTAAATAAAGAATTGCAGTTGTTTTTGCTCTAGTCATTTATGGAGAGGAGCCTTGCCCTTACTACCCAAATATCATTCATCTGGGCCCTTCATTGATGCTTTTTCTTCATGGTAGCCATCATCAGGCCCCCCAATGGAGACTTCATCTCCAGATGGAGCCAAGTACAGTAGAGGCAGAGGCTTCAGGCAGGCAATGTAGGGTAAAGGACAGGATCTAAAGTTCTACAGATAATTAAATTCATTATCTGTGATAATTACACTCCTCTACTGATGAGCTGTGTGAACTCTTTCAGACTGCATAGCCTCTCTAAGTTTTCTGTTCATCCTTTAAAAGGGATTAATAATAGTCTCTACCTCATAAATTTGTTGTTGAAATTCAATGAGATAATGTATTAGAAATTCTTAATTTAATGGCTGATGAATGGTAGACACCCAATAAATGTCAGCCATGCTATTACATCATCATCGTCATCATCGTCATCATCATTGTTGGCACAAACTGGCAGAAAAACTGTCTTGAAGGAAGTGGGAGGTTCCCATCACTCTGATAGAGCTGGAGATTATGAAACAGCCGTTTGGAGAGTCTATGGAGACCCATTCGTAGAAAACACCCAGAGTGAGAAACAGGAGTTGTGAGTCTGCTTTATATCTTAGCCTTCTTATCTGTATGGGGAAAGACATTGAGCTGGTTGATTTAGAAGACATGAAGTACTGTGGTTATTTGCTCCTTAGTCATTAAGTAAATATATTATGCTGTTCAGTATGACGGGGTAAGTGCGGAATTCATTTATTTGTTCATTCAAAATGTATTCATGGATGCCCATTCTGGGTCTGTTACATACTATTTCAGAAACCATGGCACAACTTTCAATTAAAGAGATAAAAACTCCTGACCACATGGAGTTGGCATGAATGGGAAGAGACAGGTAACAGACCATAAAGAATGAAATATATGGTATGCCAAGTAGTGATAAGTATTATGAAGAAAAATAAACAAAAAAGCATAGAAAAGTTATAGGTAATTGTGGGAGGGCAAGATTGCAATTCAAATGGAATGGGCAGAGAAGTTCTCACAGAGGAGGTAATGTTTTAATCCAATAACTGAAGGAGGTGAAGATACAGGAAAAGAACATTTTGGGCAGAAGAGACAGCAAGTGCAAAGATTTGAAATGGGTCCTGATGGTCTTTTTCAATGAAGAGCAAAAATAAGCCACTCTGTTAGTGTGGAGTGAGCCAATGAGAGAATCACAGAAGATGAGGTCAGAGTTCATTCTGGTTGTGCACTGGGGGAAAGAGAGGAGATATACTATTTAAAGATATCTAAGCCACCCTAAAGGCTTTAGCTTTTAGTCTGAGTGAGATAGAAACCATTAGCAGGTTTGGAGCAGATGAGTTATATAAGTGGACTTCCTTTTAAAAGGGATTACTTCAGTTGCCATACTGGGAATAGAATATGGGGAGTAAAGTCAAAGATGAGGAGATCTGTTAGGCTAATCTGGGTAAGCAGGTTGGTGGCTTGAACAAGGGTCGTAGTGATGGAATGGCAAAATGTGATAGGTTTCTAGGTAGATTCTCGAGGACAATTGATCAAAATTTGTTGTTGGGTTGGATTTGGAGTGTGAGGGAAATGAATGAAATGAAGGTGACTTTGGCTTTTGCTCTAAGCCACTGGAAGGGTAGGGTTGGCATTTACTGTGATGGTCATATGAAAAGGAGCAGATGAAGGGTGGAAGATCACACGTTTGTATTAATAAATGGACAGGTAGAGAAATGGATATATAGATATGAATGCATCTATGTCAAATTTCAGAAGCCTATTAGCCATCTAAATGAAGATGTTGAATAGGTGGTAGGATACCTAAGTACAGAATTCATGAACTAGTAGACCAGGACTGGATAAATTCATTTGTGAGTCATCAGTATACAAATGGCATTTAAAACTATGAGATTAAATGAGATCACTAAAGAAGTAAATGTAGATAGAAAAGATTTGAAACTCCATGGATGAGACCTGGAATACTTCAAAATTTAGAGGGCAGATTGATAACGGGAAATTAGCAAAAAGTTTTGAGAGCCAGAGAGATAGGAGGAAAGCCAAGGGAGTGTGGAATCCTGGAAGTCAAGTGAAAAATGTGTTTCAAGGACCAGAAGCTGTCCATTGGATTTGTAAACATGAAGATCTTTGGTGATCTCCCCACTAAACAAACTGGAAGCAGATTTGATTTGAAAATTAAGCTGACCTTGCCCCTATTTTGTAGTAGAACTCTAGGTGAATACAATAAACTAAAGGCTTGGATACAGAAATAATAGGACATGGCATCTGAGGAAGTATCCAGCCATATTGGTTAAAGTAATAAGAAATTAGCCCAGGGGAGCTTGTTGATGAACAAAAGCTAAGAAGACTGCAGTGCTTGTATTGCATTCCATATCATGTCCTGGAGAGGCAATGACAGCTAAAAATAGGCTTGTTTCCCATGTGACTGATATTGAGGGATTTAAAAAAATTAACTATTCATATTCTCTTATTTAAAGGTATGGCCTATATGTGTAATTCTAGATAAGATACGTTTGAGTCTCATTTAAGGAGTTAAGATATCTCCCGTATGTCCTCTCAAAGCAGTTCCTTTTAGTACTCATAGCTTCAAACTGCTGTCTTGGTAATTGTGTTTATTAAATGAATTAGTGAGTGGAGAAAAATGTAGTCATTTATTTTGCCTCTGGGGCAATCTGCACTTTCAGTTTATTCTGCATATTCAACTTCGTGCAGCCTTACAACTTGAGACTTTTTGACAAAGCTAATTTGATCTTCCAAGGCTTCCTGTGATAGTGTCTATATTGCTTGGAGATGCTTATAAAAAAGAAAGGTTATCCTGCTTGCTGTCTGGGTATAACTGAGATACAGCTTCTTTCATTTCCCATCATAGGAAATGTCTGTGGTTTTTAATTACCTAAAGCCATTACAATATCCCCTCCCATCCCACCCCAGGGTTCCTGGCAATTTATGGCTATGATGTATGGGTTTCATTATTAGGAAACTACTGATAGAATTTTACCTTGGGTGTTCCCTGGAATTGAGTTATCTGCTGGGATATTGCTAAGATTAGATACCAAGGTGGAAGGATGTAATCATATTATTAGCAAGAGCATAGGGATTCTAAGATATTAGTGGAGCTGAAAAAGGCCTCTGATTATAGTAATCAGGCTGATCAGAAGCTTTCTAAACAGCTTTGTGTCCAGTTCTCTTTCTTCAATGTATATTTTACACCTACTATGAATGTCATATGTGATGTAAAATACATATTGACTGAAGGAAGATAATTTTACAACTACTATGAGTAAGTGTAAAATAGGTACCTTATTAACTGTAAAGGAATCACCTTGTGATTTATCCTGTGGTGCCTCTACAGCTCATTCACCCTTCAGAAGCAACGAATCAACCAGTTGAGAAAGAATGTATCACAATGTGTTTCACATGCTGGATCTTACAAGTTTGAAGACAAAAGTGTGGGATTTCTCTTTGCCATTACAAGCAATATGATTCTGAGCTAGATGTTTGTTCTTTCAGAGGGTGAGCCTCCTTATAAAATGGAAATGACATTTACCTCTGAGGGCATGAAACAAAAGTGCCTTGCACTCAATAGGCATTTTAATAAATGGCAGTATTTCCTCATAAAATATTTTATTTGTTCTTAATCCTACCTCAAGTACCAGACTCAACTGTAAATCACAACAAATATTTTCTACAAAATAAAATCTTCTTTCAAAGGGTTTGCCTTACAAGCCATCATATAAAAAATATGTGCTGTGAGCACTTGATCTGTGTAATACTCACTAACCTAAGTAAGAGAGGATCTGCTTAGGGAATAAGAGCGTTAATGACAGTCTGTTTTGTAGATTGAAGCTTTCCACTTAGCCCACACTTTGCCCCACAGCTCCTCTCTGAGAATATCTTTGGTCTTGGGTTTGTCTGTGGGGCACTGCAGAAAGGCATTCTCCGGGGCATCAAGCTAGTAGTCAAGTATTGCTCCTGTTCATGGGTGACTAATAGATGAGAAATTGGTGCGGACAGGACATTCTTGTCCACAGAATGTCTGGACACAGGCGCAGGCCTATCTGGCTGTTTAGGACACTGAGTAGTACTGGAGCACCCCAGCATACTTATCAGTGTCTTTGCTCTTGGAACACTTTTCCAGTCCTGGCCCTATGGGACTTTTTTTCTCTGCCTACCTCATTCACACTCCCTTAGATTCTCATGTATACTGCCTTTATCTCTTGAGATCAAAAGCTTCATACTCCCTGAAACTTCTCCCAATCTCTTACACAATTACACTCTCTCTTTCCCTCTCACAATAGCCCTTAATGGCCAACCAAGAAGTTCCTGCGTGTAAATCATTCCTAATCTCAAATTATCAGTCACAGAATAAATAGTCACCCTTTACTCCAGGATCAGTTTTAAAATAAATGTGCTTGGTACTAAATTAGAATTACCTAGAGAGACGTATGGGTAGATAGATAAATACAGGTGATATAGAAATATACATAGATATGTAAAAGAGTCTTATTAGGGGAATTGACTCATGTGATTGTGGAGGCTGAGAAGTCCTGTCACAAGCCATCTGCCAGCTGGAGACCTTGGGGTACTGATAGAGGGGCTCAGTCCACATCTGAAAGCCTCAAAAGCAGGAATGCCAATGGTATGACTGGTATCCCCTGAGAACTTGAGGGGCTGCTGTCATAAATCCCGAAGTCCCAAGGCTGGAAAGCCTGGATTTCTGATGACCAAGGGCAGGAGCAGGAGTGTGTCTGAGATCCAGGAGAGAGAGCAAGGGAATCCTTTTCTCTCCTTTTTTGTTCGCCTGGCCCCTGATGATTGATTGTGGGTGGATGCCCACCCACACCAGGGCAGATCTTCCCCACTCAGCCCACTGACTGTTGTAACAATCTGTTACGGAAACACCTTCGCAGACATATTCCCAGAAATAATGCTTCAGCAGTTCTCTAGGTATTCTTTAATCTGGTGAAGCTGACAACTAAAATTAACCATCCTATCTACCTTCCTACTTTGAGAGGAGGGAGTATTTTCATCCTATTTTGGGGGAGGATGGCCTTCGTCAACAGAATGTATCTAATGATTTCCTGTGATGCATCACAGACAAGCATAACCTTGGAGTTTTCATGTCAGAAAATAAGTTGCGCTTTCCTATCCTGCTGCATTTTCTATGATTTGATGGCCACTACAGAAAAACATTGCTGCAGAATAAACAGCTCTTGTGTATCTTGGCTTCCTTCCCTGTCTTTTACGGCAAGGGAGTTGACTCAGTGTATTCTTTAGCTTCAGTACTACCTAAAGAATAAGACGATCTGGGTTTTTAAAAATATATATTTGGTGAAAAATTTTTGGAAGGAATAGATTTTCCCTTAGGGAGATATCATTCGTATCTTCAGATGTTGGAAACATTGTAAAATAATGTAAGAGAGAGAATGACCTGTTGTTTTTCACTGAAGGTTGACCTGATTTTCTTTTCCCCACAGATGTATTGAGACATAATCCACATACCATAAAATACAATGATTTTTAGTATATTCACAGAATTGTGCAATCATCCCTAAAGTCAATTTTAGAACATTTTCACCACCTCCCCACCCCCAAAAAAATCCCCCTTACTCATTAGCATCACTTCTCATTTCCTCTCTTTCTCTAACTCTAGGCAACTATTAATGTACTTTCTGTTTCTGTAGATTTGCCTGTTTTGGACATTTCATATACATGGGATTTTACAATATGGGATCTTTTGTGATTGTCGTCTTTAACTTTGAATACTGTTGCTAAGGTTTATTCATGTCGCAACATATACCAATACTTCATTCTTTTTAGTGCTAATATATTATTCTATAGGTATACCACACTTCATTTATCCATTCATCAGTTTATGAATAATAAATTATTTCTAATTTTTAGCTATTGTAAATATTGCTGCTGAGAGCATTCGAACACAAGTTTTTGCATGCATATATGTTTTTATTTATGGTTGGATTATACTTAGGAGTAGAATTGGTGAGTCTATGTTCAGTCTTTTGAGACTGTCTCCCACTGTGGCTGCAGCATTTTATAGCCTTATGATGAGTGTATGAAGGCTCAGATCCTTCCAAATCCTCACCAACATAGTGCCATTTTTATTACAGTTATCCTAGTGGGTGTGAACTGATATCTAACTGGGGTTTTTATTTGTACTTTGCTGCCTGCAAATGATGTTGAGATCTTGTCATCTGTTTGTTTATTGGTAATTTGTATATCTTCTCTGAAGAAATATCCATTCAGCTCTTTTTCTAATTTATATATTGTATTTTATTATCAAAATATGAGAGTTCTTCATTCTATGTATAAGTCCCTTATCAGGTATATAATTCACAAATATTTTCTACCATTCTATGGATTATCTTTTCACTTATTTTTGGTATGTGTTTATTGGATATGTCCTCTGAAGGGCAAAGTTTTTTTTTATGTTAATAGAGTCCAACGTACCTCTTTTCTCTTTGATCATTTGTGCTTTGGCTATTATATCTGTAACAGCTTTGACTAACTCAAAGTCATGAAGAATTTCTCATATTTTCTTTTAAGGGTTTTGTAATTTTAGCTTTTTCCTGTAAAGTAAAAGTTAAATGCTTTTTATGTATTTATTATATGTATAACTTAAAAAACTTTAAAGTATGTATACACACACACCCCCCCACATTTTACCATAAGGTTTATTGGAAAGAACCTAACACTATAATAATAGGGGTATCTGATTTTTAAAAATGATGCATCCATATAGTAAAATATAATGCAGCCATTAAAAAAGATATTTTAGTAAATATAAGGCTTTATAAATATATCAATGAAAGTATAGTAGAAAAGAAGCACTTATTAATACTGCCAAATTCTTCCACATGAAATAATTTAGCTTTTAATGCATATATGCAACATCTGAAATAAAACAACTGTGGTTAATCTGAGAAGTGACTTAGGGATCATTTTGTTTTCTTTGTCATAAAACAAGCATGTAGTATTTGAAAAATAATTCTGAAACATATTAAAATGCTTCTTGTCATACAGTAAAAGAAAAACTTTCAAAGATTTCTAGGGTTGCAATAATAACCTTCACAGAAATAGAGTGCACAAATAAAATACATTTAAATTTATGGGTTTTGTTGTTGTTGTTGTTTTGTTTTGAGACAGAGTCTTACTCTTTCACCAGGCTGAACTGCAGTGGGGCAATCTTGGCTCGCTACAGCCTCCGCCTCCAGGACTCAAGCAATTCACCTGCCTCAGCCTCCGGAGTAGCTGGGACTACAGGCACATGCCACCACATCCAGCTATTTTTTTTTCTTTTTTTTTTGGTATTTTAGCAGGGAAGGATTTCACCAAGTTGGCCAGGATGGTCTCCATCTCCCGCCCTGGTGATCTGCCTGCCCAGGCCTCCCAAAGTGCTGGGATCACAGGCATGAGCCACCTCACCTAGATTTTATAATAATACTATTAATGAAAATCTCATTGATCATCTTTGTAAGTTACCACGAACCAAAACATTATTTTTAAAAATGATAAATAGGAAAAGAACCAAGCATTTATCATCATTTTCCATTAGAAATTATACTTGAGAGTAACTGAATAGTTACTGAATATTTATCAAACCATTGTACCTAATAAATAAAGAAGAGATGGCAGAATTAGAATACAACCATTTTGGAATCCCAGATGAAATCATGGATATAGGCAATGATCATCAAAGGTTGCTCAGATTATACAAAGAAAGGCAACCTACATTTTACACCCTCTGATGGAAATGCATGTGGCCTATGAAATATTCTTGACAAATGTCAATGCTGATTCTGAATGAGTCCCTAGAGCCAACTTTCAATATGTAGAAAATAGAGAGGACAGAAGAACATGGTAATTTACACCACCTTGACTTATTCAGATTCAGACATTGGAAAACTCTATAACACCTATCATCTAGCTTCTTTGCAAAAGTTAAAAAAAATAGAGGTTGGAGGGAGGAAGAAAAGTGTAATTTAAAAGTTACTTAAGGAATGTATCAATAATTCAGACCTTATGTAAATCCTGATTTGAATGAGTCACTGTAGAGTTACTCCAAGGGACAGACAGGCATATTTGAATATAGACTGTATATTTGATTTTTAAGGAATAATTCTTAATTTTTTATTAGGCATGATAACAGTATTATAGTTAATTTTTCTAAAAAGAACCCCTTACCATTTATATATACAACCTGAAATTTTAAAAAATAATATGATATCTGGGATTTCTTTCACAAAAATCTAGTGAGGGAGGAAGAAAATCTAGTGAGGAAGGAAGAGTTGAGAAGATAAGATTGCTCAGAAATTGATTTAAACTTATTGTTAAACCCAGATTCTATGTACATTAAGTTTTTGGGCACATAAAGACTTATTAAATGAGTCTTCTGCTTTTGTATACATTTTAATTTTTAAATAATACATATATATACACACATATATATTATATATTATATATATATATACACACATACATATATATATATATATACACACACACGCACATACTTTTTTTTTCTTCTGAATCAGGGTCTTGTTCTGTCATCCAGACTGGAGTACAGTGACATCACCATGGCTCACTGCAGCCTCAAACTTCTGGGCTCAAACAATCCTCCCATTTCAGCCTCCCGAGTAGCTGGGAATACAGGCACCTGCCACCATGCATAGATAATTTAAAATTTTTTTTTGTAGAGACAGGGCTCTCACTATATTGTCCAGGTTGGTTTCAAATTCCTGGCCTCATGAGATCCTCCTGTTTTGGTTAAAGTGCTGGGATTACAAGCATGATCCACTGTTCCCAGCAATAATAATTTTTTAATAATCAGGCTTGATTAGTGGTTCGGTTATATAAACTGGGGTGAAAGGGGGTAAGCACTGATCGTGGGGCTCAAATGAAGTTACCAGCCTTCACAAATATGCAGAGTTAGGTAGATGTTGGTGTTATGTGGTGGGAGAACAATTTCACCTCTTCATTTTCATTGGCTTTGGGAATTAGCCCCTAAGTCCTCCAGAAGGCAGAGGAAACTGACTTTGAACACATCTCTTTGCAAGGAGATTGACATTGATAGAAAATGTATCTTGGCATAGAATGTCATATCCTTGGCTAGGCTAGCCTGGGCTAAAGAGTCTGCTGTTATTCCTAAAACTTCTGGTCTTCCATGGGATCGTAGGTCTGACCCATTTAATTTCCTGACTTCCAGTTCTCCCACTTCTCCTGTCTTGGAGGTAGAAATCCTCGGAATCCCCTTCAGGAAAGTGCTGTTAGTCCTCTCAAGAACAGAGCTCACACTCAGGAAGTCAAGCCACATTAGGAATTAAACTAATTGAAAGCAAGCTCCTGGAGTACTGGTGAATTCACAACACTTCCTTGGCTGGCACAGGTGGCCTCTGTTTGTACAACAGGTGGTCCCTCTGAAATGGTATACTAACTGAGATTATAGAAATCTAATAATGTCTTAATTGTTTGTTGGAAGGAATTTAAAATTAATAGTCTTTTAATACATTTTAATGCAATCAATCAACCTACCCTCATTTTTCTCCTTTGTGAATCTGGACATGGGGTATGGTCCATCAGGAGTGTGTAAAAGGAATTGATATTTTGCCAGTGGCGTCTTAATACTATCAAGTCACAACAACCTTGACTCTTCGAGTTAGTAAAAAGAGCAAACTACAGACATTAACCTGGCTTTCAGGTAAAGTCTGGGGAGACAGGTGATGTAATGATAGGAAATGATTTTGAGCCAGATAGACTTGGGTCTTAATTGCTTTTCTACCTCTTATCAGTTATGTGAGTTTATAGGAAGGCTAATTCCCTTCTAATCTGGAAAAAAAAATGGATTTCACTGTCCTCACCTTTAAAGGAGTCTAATAATACATACCTTGGAAAATTGTTGTGAAAATTAATAATATTCTAAATATTTGGTGCTTGATAAGTGGTAGACTTCAAGGTCTCATAATATTTTGTAAATTTATAACAAAGTAAATTGGTAAGCTAATTGTTAATGTATTCATAACTGTTAAAGTCACTGTTACTGTAATGATACATTATTGTCACTAACTGTTAGACCTGAAAGGGATCTGAGAACTTACGGGGTTCAAGCCTCTGAATTTCCATTGAAGCTGACACCCAGAGTGATAAAGTTACTCAAGCAAAGTCACATAACTAGTTCAGATTTAGATTCAACCAGCATTTATTAACCAGCCACTTTTCTTATACATTGATATAACAAGAGTAATAAAAAACGTCTATGACTAGGAGTGAAGCATAAGGTTTTATGCTTTACTAGTATTACTGCTCACACCAGAACCCTTGGAAATAAGTTCTGTTATTATTTCCATTTTACATAGTGGGAAAGTAAAAGTGTGAAAATTTGGCATCTTTTCCAATGTCATGCACTAAGAGGCCAAAACCTAGGGCTATCTCCCGTCTAATCTTCTTTTCTTTATGGGCTGTTCTGTTTCTGAAGGTCTTTCTTCTGGGATGCTCATCAAATTATTCACCTGGTGGGAATTCTGAAAATATAATATGCACAGTGTAATGAGAGAAGCTCCCAGGTTCAGGACTCCTATTACTTGATTCAAATATCATTCAATTTGCCACTCAGTAGCTGTGTGACTTTTAGTCAGTTAACTAACCTCTCTGTGTCTAGGTTTGGATATAAACGTAAACTTTAAGCATAAATTCTCTTTGGAAACTTGAATGAGCTAACACATGAAAGACATCTTAAAATAGTACCTGACAAGTGGGAAGTGATCCATAATGGGCTACTGCTATAAATATTAACAGATAAAGAAGCTGAAGCTTAGAGAGGTGAGAAGTAGAGGTATTTGAATTCAGGTCATCTAATTCCAAGTCTGGCTTTCTCACCACTGTAGCAAATTGCTTTTCCAACTGCTTATCCCAAACTTAAATACAAATCTGTTTTCTCATCTATCAGGAAGTCTCAGGTCCTTTTGTCTAGGGGTGTCTTAATCCAGTTTGGAAACTCTTCCTATAGGTTCAGCTTTCAATGTCTTTTCCAGATGGGCAGAACTCTGAAATGAGAACCTTTCTCACTAGTTTATCCTGAGGAGGATGTACCCTGTTTTACATGAATTTTTCTCAAACCTGAGTCTTGGACACTTCCTGTAGCAGCAGCACTCTTTTTAAAAAAGCAGCTTAGTTGAAATAAAATTTAGATTCCGTAAAATTCACCCTTCTTCACTTGGTTTAAGTGTACAAGTGGAGGAATTTTAGTATATTTACAGAATTGTACAGCTGTTACTACAATCAAATTTTCTTTGTACGTCTGTAAGAACTTGCTTTATGAATATGGATGCTCCAATATTGGGTGCATATGTATTTAGGATAGTTAGCTCTTCTTGTTGCATTGATCACTTTACTATTATGTAATTCCCTTCTATGTCTTTTTTGATCTTTATTGGTTTAAAGTCTATTTTATCAGAGACTAGGATTGCAACCCCTGATTTTTTTTTCTTTCTATTTGCTTGGTAAATATTGCTTCATCCCTTTATTTTGAGCCTATGTGTATCTTTGCACATGAGATGGGTCTCCTGAATACAGCACATCAATGGATCTTGACTCTTTATTCAGTTGTCCAGTCTGTGTCTTTTAATTGGGGCATTTAATCCATTTACATTTAAGGTTAATATTGTTAGGTGTGAATTGCATCCTGTCATTATAATGCTAGCTGGTTGTTTTCCTGATTAGTTGATGTAGTTTCTTTATAGTGTTGATCGTCTTTACAATTTGGCATATTTTCACAGTGCCTGGTACTGGTTGTTCCTTTCCAAGTTTAGTGCTTCCTTTAGGAGCTCTTGTAAGGCAGACCTCTGGCAACAAAATCTCTCAGCATTTGCTTGTCTGAAAAGGATTTTATCTTTCCTTTGCTTATGAAGCTTAGTTTGGCTAGATATGAAATTCTGGGTGGAACATTCTTTTAAGAATGTTGAATGGCTGTCCTTAGCATTTTTTCTTTCATTTAAACCTTGGTGAATCTGATAATTATGTGTCTTGGTGTGGTTCTTCTCAAGGAGTGTCTTTGTGGTGTTCTCTGTGTTTCCTGAATTTGAATATTGGCCTGTCTTTCTAGGTTGGGGAAGTTCTCCTGAAGAGCGTTTTCTAACTTGGTTCCATTCTCCCTGTCACTTTCAGGTACATCAATCAATCATAGGTTTGGTCTTTTCACATAGTCCCATATTTCTTGGATGTTTCGTTCATTTCTTTTCATTCTTTTTTCTCTAATCTTGTCTTCATGCTTTATTTCATTAAGTTGATGTTCAATCACTGATATCCTTTCTTCTGCTTGATTGATTTGGCTATTGACACTTGTGTATGCTTCATGAAGTTCTCCTACTGTGTTTTTCACCTCCTTCAGGTCTATTTTCTTCTCTAAACTAATTATTCTAGTTAGCAATTCCTCTAACCTTTTTTCAAGGTTCTAAGCTTCTTTGCAGTGGGTTAGAACACACTCCTTTAGCTTGGAGGAGTTTGTTATTACCCACCTTCTGAAACCTGCTTCTGTCAATTCATCAAACTCATTTTCCATCTAGTTTTGTTCCCTTGCTGGGGAGGAGTTGTGTTCCTTCGGAGGAGAAGAGGTGTTGTGGGTTTAGAACATGTCTGTCACACTTAATGAGAAGACTTTTGTCCATTTACATTCACCTCCCATTTCCATCCCCAGCTCTATGCAACCACAATTTCTGTCTCTGTAGATTTACCTTTTCCGGATTTTTCATATACATGTATCATACAATATATATTCTTTTATCTTTCTTTCTTCAACAAGTATAATCTGTTTGAGGTCTACCCTGTTTTAGAGTATATTAGGACTTCTATTCTTTTTTCTGGCTTAATAGTATTGCAAGCCCCTGAGGTCTTGGCAAATTAACAATTTGAATGTGTTCCCCAAAGTTCATAGGTCAAAAGCTTAATCCTCAATGCAACGGTATTGAGAGATGGATCTTCTAAGAGGTGATTAGGTCATGTGGTCATGTGGACTCTTTCCTCATGAATAGATTAATGCCATTATTAGGGGAGTGGGTTAATTATTGTGGGAGTGGGTTTCTGGTGAAAGAGTGAGCTTGGCTCTCTCCATCCTCCTCTCACTCTTTTTCTTTCCTGCAATTCACAATCTCTTGCCCTTCCACCTTCTGCCAAGAATGACACAAGAAGACCCTTGCCAAATGTAAGCTCCTTGATCTTGAACTTCCCAGTAAGAACAGTAAGAAATAAATTTTGTTTATTAAATTAAAAATTTATAAAATACTGTATTTATATATAAACTGTATTTATATATAAATACTGTATTTATATATAAACAGTATTTATAAAATACTGTTTCTTGAACAGTAAGAAATAAATTTCTTTATACATTACCCAGTCTCAGGTATTCTGTTACAGTCACATAAAACAAATTAAGACATGTGACTATATTGCATTTTGATGGATATGTGGATTAAATCCACTTTTTGACTATTATGAATAATGCTGCCATGAACATTTATGTACAGATCTTTGTATGGACATCTCTTTTCCATTCGTGAAAGATGCCCATAAGTCAAATTGCTGTGCCATATGGTAACTCTGCACTTCACTTTTTAGAGAAACTGCTGAACAGTTTTCCAAAGCAGCAGCACCACGTTATATTACCACTAGCAGTGTATGATAGTTTTAATTTTTCTATGTTATTGATAACACTGGTATTGTTTGGTTCACAGACGGTTTCATGGGTGAGAAATGGTGGCAGAGTGGGCATTTTTACAAGGATTTTGATCTAAACTAGAATATAAATGGGTCTTAGCATCTTTATTTCTTCATCGTATTTTTAAAAAACTGCTTCAGACACTCAGGAGGGTTCAAGACCCACTTAGTCCAGTCAATCTCACTCCTAAGCAGGAATCCAATTACGTATTTGTACATGTGCCCCAGCTTGTGTGTGTCCATGGTAGGTGGTAGGTGCTCTATCAATTGGGGATCAGACAGCGTTTTTTCATGTTTTTTTTCTGTAAAATATTTACAGTATTCAGTAGATTTAAGTAAAGCATTAATATTAACTTATACAACTTATTTTTATGGTTCTTAATAACTAGATGCTTATTAGTAAAAACCCTTGAAATTAATGGCAGAATGAAACTCTATGAGACTATGCAACACTTACCTGTAAGAATTGAGGGGAAGAATGGGACTTTGGATAGGTTGATATCCCTTCTAGCAGGGAATAAGTCACATTTTGAGAGTCATTTTATCTTTCTCTAACATAGATAATATCATTATTAAATGATATTAAGGATTTTTTTTTCCAGGAAGTTAGGAATTACAAATTGAATGACCTAGATTTCTTCTTTATATTGTGTGCATGTATACCATACAAACCTGGCCTCCTTACCTCTGGAGAATCTCATAACTTTACCATCAATTCATCAAAGCTGCTTGATGCTATGTACCATGGGGCACAGAAGAAAAGTAAAAGATACAGCCCTACTCTTAGGCACTAACATTTTATGTGGAAAGACACAATCTAGGGCAGTAAATTGCAATTCTTTAAAATAAAGTGCCAAACTGAATACATTCTAGGAACACAAGGGTAGGCTCTGAGAGATGATGGTTAGAATTCCAAGGGACAGATTTATGGCCTAAGTAGGAAGTAACATAGACTTTTAAGATTTCTAGAATTCCTACTAATGTGGGACTGGAAAGAGCCCAAGATGTCCTAATATCTGGCTGAGCAGAGATCTCATATTCTGTTATAGGTCTGAAAATCGTAAACTTCTTGGCAATGGAGGGAAAGTATTTTGGTTAGAGGCAGTAGGTGGGTATGATGATCTATCTCTGTTATCTCTATTTTATTATCTCTATTCCTGTTTTGGGTAAAAGAAAGAGAAAGGAGAAGGTGTCTCATTTCAGGACACTTTGAGTTATAGATCACTTCTTTCTAGGGCTGAGCACCATTCCTTGGTGGAAGTTCAGCATACTTTCCCAATTATCTCTATCCCAGTTTCTTCATTATTTAAACCAAAAGAATGTTTTATTTTGGCACTATGACAGAAAATTTTGGATAATTACATTGATTGATTACAAAACTAGCCCAACCATAAACAAACACAAAAACTGACCTCTCACTTCTACATCTTCAATTTCTTCTATGGTCAAAAATGTACAAAACTATTCCTATTTGTTTTTTCAGAAAGTTTTCATTATTGGTTGGTTCCAATTCAATTGTGCCTAAAAGTAGGTTTTAGAAGAGGAAGATGAGTTCTGAAGTAGTTAAATTTACCCTGTTCTGTGCTGTCATTCTGCTGTCAATATAAACTTCCCTAAAATGTACTTATTTTTCTCATTGGTTGCCTAGGTCAAAGCATGAACTTTAAAATTTCAGCTGTGCAGTTGTCATAAACTCACCATAAAATCCGAAGCAGCTGTTTATTAATTTTATAAACTAGTCAAGAGTTTGTATTCTTTTAGACATAACTGAATTATACATCGTGTAATTATACCAAATTTGAAAATGAGAAAGGTGAATCTTAGCGAGAGGCAAATTCTTCCAATATCACACAGTTAGGGAGAGAGCCTAGATTCACATTGATGTCTTTTTGCTTGTAAATCCATTTTATCATAACATTTTGACTCATTTATTTCAATATTAAAATAATCTTGTAATAAAAAAATTGAATGTGCACTCCTGTATGTATGCATAGAAGAGCACTAGAAAATTAACAAAAATCATTTTCCAAATATTTGTAATATGTCCCTGAAGAAAGCCCACTATTGTGTTATTGGTAGTTGATTTGTACTTTTCATAAGCTTTGGCTTTATCTAAATTTCTATTGTCCAAAATGAATTGTAGAAAGGAAATTTATCAAAATATTAAGCTTAGTTATATATGGCCAGTAGGTTTATGGGGGTTTTAAAACTGATAGTTTTTTCTCTATTTTGCAATTTTGTTGTTTTTATTGTTCTGTATTTTAGTTGCTATTTATAAGCTATTATGCTGTGTATCTTATGGCTATTTCAGGAGTGCCTGGCACAGAGCTGGTGCTCAGGAGACACATGCGAACAAAATACTTGGATAACAACACAGAGTGAACTACGCTTTCTTCTGTACATTTGTCTTTGTTTAATCTGCTTTTAACATGAAGAAACTTTATTGTTATCATTATTTCACAGGGAGAGATGGCAGTTCAGAGTGGTGAGGTAGCCTGCCTGAAATCAAAGGGTAGTAAGAGCTGACATTTAAAATTATTTTGACACTAAAGCCTGTTTCTTTATCTTGATAATAGAGGTATTTATTTTTACATCAGAAACTTGGCATTTCTGAAAGTTTCCTATGGACTTTTCGGGAAGGTGGGAAATACTTATTGATACCAACTTGCACTGGTATTTGGTAAACTCTGCTGGGGGTAGTTTGGTCTTTACTTCAGTGGGTGCCTGGAAGCAGGTTTCTTTCCTGACCTACCATGAGAACAAGATACCAGATGTTGCTGTGGAAGGAGGGTGTTCAGAAAACTTCTGTGGAACTGGCACATGTCTATGTGGGTGAGTCTTACCTTCTCTGCCACTTTCTTAATTGCCAAACTGTGTCCAATTGTTTGTGAAAACTAAATAAGGAAGAGTTAAAAATTGCTGATAAGTTTTTCCATTCTTCAAACCAGCATTTGTCTGTAGCAGTGGAAGGCTGACAGAGCCAGCAGGCCTCCAGCTACTGCCTTCCTAATTGGTTGTGTTGTGTTCTGGGCTCTCACTGGCTTTTTCACCAAGGCATAAGAACAAGCCCCAGATGGTCGCTCCAAAACTAACCTTTGTGCTCCAGGCCTCAGCCCGTCCATCTGGCCTTTTATGCATATTAATAGATTCTTCACCTGAGCCCTAGAAATCAGAAATGGAAATGTACTTGTTTCCTTTGTCCCTGTGTTGCCAAGAGATAAATCATTGAAGACCAAGCAGTGTCTTTTTCCAAAGATAGCAATTCCTGGCTGCTTAGGATTGTGGTAACCCTCTTGTCTCACAGTGCTTAGCAGGACTCTGAAACAGATTCATTAGACCGTGCTTTACATTCCCTCATTCTCATTCTTTATTCAAACTGCTCTTAGTTTCTTCCTTGCTTGAGTGTCTTTTCACTATGATAATACTAAATCTTTTGAATTATTTGCTCGTTAGTGGGCACGTGCTACAGAAAAAATATTCGTGATAATAGTTTGCATCTACTGAGTACTACCAATCCTGTAAAAATACTTGTAAGGTATCCCCATTTTATAATTATGTGAGAGTAAATGACTTTCCCACTTACTACAAAGCATTCTCTCTCTCCTCTCTCTCCATATGTACATATATATATATATATATATATATATATATATATATATCCAAATACATATATATCTGACAGATCCAGTACATAAACTCTGTTTCATTATCAAACCATGCTTATTTTTTCTAACTATGCCACATTCACTCTTGATTTTTTTAAAAAAATCTTTTAAACCTAACTGTGGCTTGCAGCAAAGAGAATCACCTGGTCTACTGGAGAGAGCAGGGTAAGGTGGCACTGTGGACATATGCATCTTAATTCTTCTAACTATGCAATAAAATGCCAGTAAAACAAAAACTGTAAGAAAAGACTTGAGTTGACATGCAATCTACAGAAGAATTACATTGTGATCACACATTTATGATAAACAGTTTGAAGCATTTATCCAAATATATGAAAATAGACAAATTTTGGACTGAGAGCTCAGCTACATTAACCTGCTGGTGATGGAAGAACCATATATTAAGTATTAGTAAAATGTACTTGCTTTCCTGTTATTTTATATACAAATAAATATAATAGTAGTTACAATATTTTCTTTCCACATCCTGTTGATTTATCTTGTATATGCTTATATTGCTTGTATATTATTATTACCTCTAGGCTTAGGTAATCTGATTTTCCTCCACTAATAATCATATCCCTGCCTGATTGTCACCTAATTGCTGCAAAATCCTTGCCAGATCCAAGCAACTGAATAGCCATCCTCTGAAGACCCTGATGGATGCAGAGAGTGTGAGGTAGGGAAATGGTCTGGAGTAACATTAACTTCTTTCTAATACCTAGGGTGTCCCCATTTATTTCCAAGGACCATTTATTAAAAAGCACTTTCATTCTCTCTGAGCTTTCTTCAGGCTAAATGAAGACCACTGATTTGAAAACTAATCACATGCTCTCCTAGTTTGTCTCAAGAATATGCTGTATATGATGCAATGAATAAACACCCAAAGGAAAAGCATGATTTTTTTTGTAGGTTCATACAGCAGACCATAAAAAAACATATACTTGGCTAGCAGTAAAATCTATCAAAGTTTTTCAACAGCCCCATATTTTTTACATTCCTTCACTGCCACCAACAGCTGCCTCTACATATGTTCCTTGATTTTATGGGTGCATTACAACAGCATCAAAGCTGTTGTAACATTGCAGGCACGTTTTTATGGGGAGTGATTTCAGCATCATGCCATCCGGCTGGCCCACCCCAGCCTTCTGTTGCTGGAATGGAATGGCAAAGACATTTAATGAAGTAGATAAAGAGTAAGATAGAGAGTGAGCGGCCAAGGATGAATGCTGCCTTTCTTCCTTGCTAGGGAAAGGGGCTCCAAAATTACCTCCTTTAGCAGCTCATCAAGACAACCAGTGTCCCCAGAGATGTCCAGGAGGGCAAAGTGTTGCAGCATCCTCATTTTTGTGAGGAGATAGCACAGGAAGAAGCAATTTATAACCTTCATAATGACAGCATGTTGTGTGTATGTGGTTACTAATAGATGAGAGTGCTTATGTTCCAGTAGGCTGATCATAATGATTATATCATTATTATCATTGCATGTAATAATTATATAATTATGTCATTAATACTGAACATTTAGGCTTTATCTACAGGAATGAAGTATTTACAAGAGTTTTGCATTTAGGGGACCCAAGTTTTATTTTTCCTTAGATTTAGATAGCAGATGATCAGATGGTATGGGGGTGGCTTGTATTCATGTCCAGAAGGTCCTCAAATACCACCTCTTTCCCAAGACTTGTCTTTGCTGTCTGCACAGGGCATAGACTTGAACATGCCTAGTCTCTGCTTCATGATAAAGAAGTGCAAGGGTGGGCAGTAGAAGGAAGGGAGAATGCAAGTATGTGAGTGAGAAACAATATGATGATTTCCCTTTGGCATAGAATATAGGAACTCATGTTATCACATTGAAGACTCTGAACAAAGCCTCTTTTAAAAGAAGTGAAGGAGGCTCCATTATCATTATTGAGGAAGTTATATTTTATGTAAGGATTTCCAGAGCTGGGTTTCAGTCTGTACTTCCAATGAAGTGAAAGCCAATGTATTCAAAGTGATACTGTGTTTCAGTTGACCAGATGTTAACTAACCACCTTGAGCATGTTGAAGCAGTGCATTTCCATGCATCTCGGTTTTTTTTTTTTTTTTTTTTTTTTTTTTTTTAATGCAACTTCAGTTCTATGGTAAAAGTCACCTAGCAATTTGCTGACTTCTTGATACAAATAAATCCTGAATACCTTTGACAAAAGAAACACAGCATTTCTTTTTGCTTAAAACAAAACAAAACAAAACAAAACCTAACAAACAAAAAATCAAGTCAGAACTTAGCCAATGCCCCTTTATTCCATCTTACAAGTGGTAGAGCTGAGGTGTAGTGAGATGGAGAAGGGGATTAGTCATGGTACAAAGCAGAGTGGAGAACAGACCAGTAGTGAAATCTTCTGATGTCTTTTCCAGTGCTTGTTTTCAGAACTGCTTTTAACTTTAAGCTTAGAAGTCTGTGTCCTTAGCCTGAAAGCTGTCAATTCTTTATTTGGCTCTCATGCATTAAGAGAGTATTTTTTGAAAAGATGTGTTGGGGGGAGCATATTTTTCCAGGGTGAGTGATGGACTGACACTGAGCCCATGGTACTCCTCCTGCCATTACAGCTCATGAGCAGGGCCATACCTCTTGAAAGCTGTGCCCAAGCTAGATGCTCTGTGGTGTTCCATCTGTCTTTCCTTTGCACCATCCAGAACATTTGACATTCTTCCCAATGGTCTGAGCACTTTTTATCTGGCTTAATCCCTGTGAATTTCTCTGATGATGTTTTAACTGGAGAAATAACAGAATCACTGATCTCCTGTTTTGTCACAGTTACAACACTCTTTATTTCTTTATGAACATAAGAATACAAAGAAATCAGCCTGCACAGCAGCTCACACTTGTAATCCTAACACTTTGGTAGGCTGAGGCTGGAGGACCACTTGAGCCCAGGAGTTTGAGACTAACCTGGGCAACACAGGGAGACCTCGTCTCTACCAAAAAAAAAAAAATTTTTTTTTTAGCCAGATATTCAGGAGAGTGAGGTGGGAGGATGGCTTGGGCCTGAAAGATAGAGGCTGCAGTGAGCAGTGGTTGTGTCACTAGACTCTAGCCTCGGCAAGAGCGAGACTTGGTCTCAGTAATGCTAATAATAATAATAGTATTAAGAAATTAGAATCTATATTGTCATAACATTGTTTTTTAAAAATATAAAATCTTTAGTTTCCAGAGGAATCTTTTGAACTTTTCTTTTTATTTCATAAATTCATGTTCAACATCTTTTTCTAAATATATATATATATATATAATTTTTTTAAATTGCATTTTTGGTTTTGGGGTACATGTGAAGAACATGCAGGATTGTTGCATAGGTACATACATGACAATGTGGTTTGCTGCCTTCCTCCCCATCACCTATATCTGGCATTTCTCACCATATTATCCCTCCCCAACTCCCCACCCCCCGCTGTCCCTCCCCTAGTTCCCCCCTACAGACCTCAGTGTGTGATGCTCCCCTCCCAGTGTCCCTGTGTTCTCATTTTTCAACACATGCCTATGATTGAGAACATGTGGTGTTTGATTTTCTGCTCTTGTGTCAGTTTGCTGAGAATGATGTTTTCCAGGTTCCTCCATGTCTCTACAAAGGACACAAACTCATCGTTTTTTTATGGCTACATAGTATTCCATGGTGTATATGTGCCACATTTTCCCTGTCCAGTCTATCATCAATGGGCATTTGGGTTGGTTCCAAGTCTTTGCTATTGTAAACAGTGCTGCAATGAACATTCGTGTGACTGTGTCCTTATATATCCATGTTCAACATCTTTTTGTCATATGTTTATTCCTCTCACTTCCATCTCAGTAGACCTTACAATTAGGAGATTACCCTAGTTTGCATTTTCTAATAAGATTCCATGGAATGGAAAAATAAACTTTTGTAAGTTTCTAAAAATAAAGATAACTCAAAAAACAAGGTCTGTGCTAGACATTTGGCAAATAATATTTCGAATCTATACCATGCAATTTTCAAATTCAGTGTTATTTCCCATGTGACAAATGAGGAAAAGGATCCTTAGAATACCTGGATTTCTCCTACACATTTTCATAGATAAACAACAGCACAGCCAGGATTCCAACCCTTTCACCTACTTGAAACTCATTTTATTTTTACTGTATTGTGTGGCCAGGTTACATACTGAGCACATTCCCATTATTTCTCTCATTGAATATTCACATTAACTCTTTGAGACAGGTGTTTTCAGTCAATTTGACAGATAAGGAAACAGGCCCAGAGAGGTGAAGTCATCTGTTTTAGGTCACTCAGCTAATAACTGGCAGAACTGAGGTTCAAATTTATATTGTCCTGACTCCAAAATCCATGTTCTTCTTATCTGAACATCTGACTTGTAAGTGAAATGCAGTTATGGACCTATTTAATCAGATTGTCAACTCACAATGATTTATTTAAAAATGAAACCATGCTATTAGTATTTGTTTTAATTTCAAAGAATGTTAGTTATTCAGATTTTTTCAAGTTATGTGTCTGATCTCCCTGAGTGGTGGAAAATAAGTGAAGAACTAAGGAAAGATATGGGGTTTCAGAAGAAGTGGCAACCAAGAGCAGATGTGACTGAGATTTCCAATTTTTTTCCAGGGTCGCCATATGGCAAAAGGATTAGTTTTTGTTCTAAATGATGTACTAGATTAGAATTATGGCAGATGATGAATGTAAGCCACAGGGAAAATATTTTGGATGAGTATAAAGAAACGATTTCTAAAAGTCAGAGCTGTCAAAATATGGAATAGTCTGTCTTGGAATGTGACAATATTCAGGAGAGGCAGAGTTACCAATTGGCAGGGTTACTGTAGTAAAGATCTGATGACATTTAAGGCCCTTGAGATTGGATAATTTCCTGACGTGGCTTTGTATTCCTGTGTATTCAACACTGGATGCCTGCACGCTAATTCTGCAGTATCTGGAAAGTGTTCCCTACCAGTTGGCACAGGTGGCTTAGAAAAATAGAGAGCCTGAAAGGATGGATCTCTGTCTCAGTCTTCATCAACTATGGGAATGTCAATCTACAATGCAAAAGGATGAAGAAATTTCGTGCCAAATATCATCAACGAGCCTCTGTTGAAGTCCTAGACAAAGGAAGAAAGAATATACAATTTTCAGTGTTCCTCTTTCATTTGTGTTTTCTTTTGTCTTGGTGCCTCAATAATCAGAAGAGAGAGAGAAAGAAAACCACTGTTGTATCAGGCTGTTTGGAAAGGGCACAGATTAACTAAAAATCTCAAGTCTTGAGTACAGTTACCACTCACAGTATTGATCATTTTCTTGTTTGTTTGAAAGGCAGTAACAATGTTTATGATATGATAATAATTAGTGGGAAGTTATTATATTTTAGGTATTATTATTTGTGAAATCCTATGGGTAATCAAAATAAAGTGTGGAAAGCTTATACAATAAAATCACACAGCTGCTAAATGGCAGAGCTCGGGCTCAAATCACGTTCCATTTCATACCAAAGCACGTGTTCTTATTCTCTTTTTGTTGTTGATAATCTCCTTCATCTGTGATGAGTCTTAACTTTTATATCACATAGTTAATATTTTTCTCTATTGGTTGGTTGTATCTTTTTTGATGAGATGCCAAGAAGGAGGCACAGTAAGTCTGTTCTTTGTATGTTTTTCAACCATGTGGACTGTCCTTCTATAAATACGGCAGTGGAAAGAACACTAAACACTGACCTTGGTCTAGTTACATTATTCTCTTTCCACCTTAATTTCATTGAGTTTAAACTAAGAGAGTATGTTAGTTTGTGTTTCCTGAAAGCAGAGTCTGAAACAGGTATCAAGTGGTGGAAAGATTGCTGTTAGGAAGTAAATCTAGGAAGCAGATGTGAAGAAGTAAGGAAGAAAAGCCAATAAAAGATAACAATATTGAAGTCACTCTGGTAGGCAACAGGGTTCAATTCCTCTAGGACCCCTCAGGAGCATCCCAAATGTTTTTTTAGGATGGAAGATGGGACAATGGTACACTTGTCCATCTAGTCCTGCCTCCTTTTACTGAGTGTTGCCCTTGGGACCTCCACTCATGCTCAGAGAGTTGATCGTGGAGCAGAATATGGAAAAGCAAGGTACACACTTGATAGGCAATAGACAATGCAAAGGAAGCATAAAGTTTCACAGAACTGGCTACCATAGGTGCAACTGAAATCAACAGTGGCCTTAGCGAATATCATGTAGCACCAGTGAAATCTACCACACAGAATTAAAATGGATGTACCGTAAAATGTCTTTCAAAATAAAATGTATCAATCCATGCAATTTTGATCCAGAGTTATATGCAACCACTTAATTTAACTCCCTGTTTTTCAGTGGTGAAAATTAAGGTTCCAAAGAGAAATGATTTACCCAAACCACCCTGTGAGTTAATGGATGAGTGGAGCCTCACGCCTGAGTCCTCTAGGTCTGGCCCCTGTACCTCATGGTTCATTTCCTAGCTGATACTACTAATGCCTAATTCATGACCACTTTCTTTCTGTAGCCTGGAAATCCTAAAGATGGTTATCTCCAGTGGCTTAGTTAAGCCTTTGCAAATGTTATCCCAACAACATTGCCTTAACTATGTTCGTTAATTCTTCCTGAGACTCCAGAGTGAGGGGGATCGGGATTATAGTGAAGGCGGGGCAGGCAACTCCTTCTCCAGAACTGTGCGTGGCTCACATAGTTCAACTCTATTCCTTGTAATCCTTTCACATTGCCATTACCAGTTGCATTTGCATACATCTATTGTGCACAGCAAAGGCTCTGAGGGATTGCCAAGATCATGAAATTCAATAAGGATACTGAGTTCTGTCTTCTGAACTAAGGAGCTTGGTAATTAAAGCCGTATTTACAATGCAATAAAGGCAGAGCTAATTACTGGCAAATGAGATAGAGATGATGCTCTTTCCCAGTGAAACTTGACTGGAACCAGCCTTTGCTATAAATCCTCCAACTGTCTCTTTTGTTAATTATAATCTTCATAATCCCCTTCTTGGCAATACTTGCCTAATTTTTTGTTACTTAATAGCAAAGAATTAATGGAAACTGAGGTAGGAGTGATAGAGCTCCAGATGACTATTTGGGTCCCTGAATCAGTGACACATTAGTAAAGACCAGGGACTATTGATAATGACTTTAAGCCAAAATTAGGGCATTCTTTGGAATACACAGCAAGACCTGATGCTTCGCTAAGGTGCATGGGGATTTATGTTTGAAATCTGCTTCCAGACCACGTACAGGATTGACAAGTTAGAAGCTGCCTTTTCTATATCTTTGTCGTTAAAAATATGTCCTCAGTTTGGATCCTCTTTGCATGGTGCTGGGACTGATCAATGTTTTTTCAAGAGAGGCCTTATCACTATCCCTGGTCTCAAAATGCTTGAAGTAAGAGTTATTACTGCAGACAGGGGTCAGGACATTTTTCCTGCAAAGAGCCATGTAGTAAATATCTTAGGCTCTGTGAGGCCACATGTGATCCCCGTCAAATATTCTCCTTTTCCTCCTTTTGCTTTTTCCTCCTCTTCTTCACATTTTACTCCTCCTCCTCCTTCTCTTTTTTCATTTTCTCCTTTTCTTCCTTTGTCTTAATAACCCTTTAAAAATGCAGAAACCACTCTTAGCTTCTAGTTCATATGTAAACAGGCTATGGTTGAATTGGCCTGAACACCATAGTGTGGTGACACTTGCAATACATTGTATATTTGCACACTGTAAAATAAAAGACCCCGTTTGGTGCAGAACCAGATAATTAAGCAGTCATATCCTAACATCTATTTCTGTCAATGATTAAATTTGGAGTCAAAGATGTAGAGTGAGGGGAACATGCAAGAAATACAACTATGGGAAAATGATAAACAATTTCTTTATTAGTCTAGGCTGATTCCTAGTTTTTCTAATGTTGTATTTAAAAATCAAGAAATGTGTTTATCTACAACTTTAAGAACTATTGTATTATTTTCCCCCATTGACTCTCTTTCCCGCCATTATTTATCTTTGTGGCTAAATTCTTAGAGAATATCTAAGTAGTATTAATTTCAATATCTGAGACAACACTGGTTTTATTAACACATTTTGTGTGAGAGGAGTGCAATGGTTTGAGGAATTGAAGGACAGGAAAGGTGATTTGCCATCAGAGTTTAACCATAGGCTTGGGATCAAATGATAGTACTATGGCCCTGCTTCCCAATAGATGAATGGGAAGGATTTGACATTGACACTTGACATTGACATTGACACTTGACATTTTGTGGAGCAGGCTCACATATGTCTGGTTTCCCTTAATTAAAAGACAGACCAGCTCTCCAATCCACATCATGATAATGGCATTTCTCATACCCCCACACACATTACTAAATTCCACTACCAAAAACACTACCCAGGGGTGGGGTCGAGTCTATTTCTCCTGGTTGAGAATCACTGCATTATCTAGTTCTTAGGTGCTGGGGTTGCAATATAAAGGCGTACCTCATAGGTTATTGAGAATATGGCTGTAGGAAGGAGGCTCGGAAAGTTGCAGAGCTCTGTGCTAATGTCATAGCCCTCCTTTTTAGTTCTATCCTGTGTTACAGCTAGAAGATAATATTCTTGCTGCAATATTTCCCCAGGAGAAGAGTAGGGGTAATTTTTCTATGTCTGTGCACCCTATCATCCATGCTGTCTTGTAATAGGTGAGCAAGGTTTGAAAAATCACATCACTTGACAAAACCACTGGTGGCCTGTTCGCAGCTCAGTGCATTATGGCCTCAGTGCTGTACAGGTGGGAGAGCTGGCTGAACTCAAGCAGCTTACAGATGGATTTCTCAACGTGTGTGAAGAGTGAGTGGATTGCAGTATAATTATTTAAATAATTCTGGCTTCTTATTTCTGAAGTGAGATTGCATTCTCAGAGCAGAGCGAGTCACAGGTGGTCATTCTGGGGCATTCCAAAGTCCACATGTGCTTCTCTGTTTCCTGTTTATTAGGAGAGGGGAAATGTGGTGGTGCCATGAGCCTTCCATTCTCCTTCAATGATGGCTCAAGTTTGAGTGTTGTGAAAAGGAGATGGCTCTTAGGATTCAGTGCCAACAACAGGTTCTTATTTGAAAGTGGCACGGCATGATGTTTGGAAAGAGCATGTGTGTTAGCTCATGCTTCAGCATATGTTTAGATAAGTGTGTATTTAAATCTCTTGTCTTCCACTTGCTGGCAGAGGAATCACGGGCAAGTTACTCAAGTTCTCTGAAACTCAGGGATTATAATGTCTTCCTGGCAGGGTGAATGAGAAGAAGATTCATGATCGGTGCTCAGCACAAGGCCCAGGCTCTTGTAGCTGCCCCACATTCCACTGCTACTGTTATCAATAATAAATAAGATGAGCCTCTGCATAAAACCATCGTCAATTCACAATTCATTCTTGATTACTGTTAATCAGAGATGAGATGGGTATTCTATACATTCCTAGAAGTACAGAGTAAGGGTCCTTCTTTCTGTCAAGGCCAGCATCCTTTTGCATGTGACTTTAAGCACAGAGTTGTGTGAGGCAGTGCTGCATGATACAGGAGACAAACCTAATCCCACGTCTGCCTTGTCCAATGTTTATGTCTTTAGGGAAAGTTTTTCTTTTTTTTTATTTATTTTTATTTATTTTTTATTTTTATTTTTATTTTTTTTGCATTTTAGGTTTGCGGGTACATGTGAAGAACATGCAAGATTGTTGCATAGGTACACACATGGCAGTGTGGTTTGCTGCCTTCCTTCCCCTCACCTGTATCTGTCATTTCTCCCCATGCTAACTCTTCCCACCTCCCAATCCCTCCTACCTCCCCCATTTCCCCCCAATGAACCACAGTGTGTAGTGCTCCCCTCCCTGTGTCCAAGTGTTCTCATTGTTCAGCACCCGCCTATGAGTGAGAACATGTAGTGTTTGATTTTCTGCTCTTGTGTCAGTTTGCAGAGAATGATGGTTTCCAGGTTCATCCATGTCCCTACAAAGCACGCGAACTCATCGTTTTTGATACCTGTGTAATATTCCATGGTGTATATGTACCACATTTTCCCTATACAGTCTATCATCGTTGGGCATTTGGGTTGGTTCCACGTCTTTGCTATTGTAAACAGTGCTGCAATGAACATTCGTGTGCATGTGTCCTTATAGTAGAATGATTTATAATCCTTTGGATATATACCCAGTAATGGGATTGTTGGGTCAAATGTGATTTCTATTTTTAGGTCATTGAGGAATCGCCACACTGTCTTCCACAATGGTTGAATTAATTTACACTCCCACCAACAGTGTAAAAGTGTTCCTATTTCTCCACATCCTCTCCAGCATCTGTTGTCTCCAGATTTTTTAATGATCGCCATTCTAACTGGTGTGAGATGGTATCTCAATGTGGTTTTGATTTGCATTTCTCTAATGACCAGTGATGATGAGCATTTTTTCATATGTTTGTTGGCCTCCTCTGTGTCTTCTTTTGTAAAGTATCTGTTCATATCCTTTGCCCATTTTTGAATGGGCTTGTTTGTTTTTTTCTTATAGATCTGTTTTAGTTCTTTGTAAATCCTGGATATCAGCCCCTTGTCAGATGGGTAGACTGCAAAAATTTTTTCCCATTCTGTTGGTTGTTGATTTACTCTACTGACTGTTTCTTTTGCCATGCAGAAGCCGTGGAGTTTGATTAGGTCCCATTTGTCTATTTTGGCTTTTGTTGCCATTGCTTTTGGCATTTTGGTCATGAAGTCCTTGCCTATGCCTATGTCCTGAATGGTTTTGCCTAGATTTTCTTCTAGGGTTGTTATGTTGTTAGGTCTGATGTTTAAGCCTTTAATCCATCTGGAGTTAATTTTGGCGTAAGGTGTCAGGAAGGGGTCCTGTTTCTGCTTTCTGCACATGGCTAGCCAGTTTTCCCAACACCATTTATTAAACAGGGTATCCTTTCCCCATTGCTTGTTTTTGTCAGGTTTGTCGAAGATCAGATGGTTGTAAATATGTTGTATTTCCTCTGAGGCCTCTGTTCTGTTCCATTGGTCTGTATCTCTGTTTTGGTACCAGTACCATGCTGTTTTGATTACTGTAGCCTTGTCGTATAGTTTGAAATTTGGTAGTGTGATGCCTCCTGCTTTGTTCTTTTTGCTTAGATTTGACTTGGCTATGTGGGCTCTCTTTTGGTTCCATATGAAGTTTAAGGTGTTTTTTTCCAGTTCTGTGAAGAAGGTCATTGGTAGCTTGATGGGAATAGCATTGAATTTGTAGATTACTTTGGGCAGTATGGCCATTTTCACGATGTTGATTCTTCCTAACCATGAACATGGAATTTTTCTCCATCTGTTTGTGTCCTCTCTTATTTCGTTGAGCAGTGGCTTGTAGTTCTCCTTGAAGAGGTCCTTTACGTTCCTTGTTAGTTGTATTCCTAGGTATTTTATTCTCTTTGTGGCAGTTGCAAATGGCAGTTTGTTCTTGATTTGTCTCTCTTTAAGTCTGTTACTGGTGTATAGGAATGCTTGTGATTATTGCACGTTGATTTTGTATCCTGAGACTTTGCTGAAGTTGTTTATCAGTTTCAGGAGATTTTGGGCTGAGACAATGGGATCTTCTAGATATACAATCATTTCATCTGCAAATAGAGACAATTTGATTTCCTCCTTTCCAATTTGAATACCCTTTATTTCTTTTTCTTGCCTGATTGCTCTGGCTAGAACTTCCAGTACTATATTGAATAGGAGTGGTGAGAGAGTGCATCATTGTCTAGTGCCAGATTTCAAAGGGAGTGCTTCCAGTTTTTGCCCATTCAGTATGATATTGACTGTTGGTTTGTTGTAAATAGGTTTTATTATTTTGAGATACGTTCCATCAATACCTAGTTTATTGAGGGTTTTTAGCGTAAAGGGCTGTTGAATTTTGTCAAAGGCCTTCTCTGCATCAGTTGAGATAATCATGTGGTTTTTGTCTTTGGTTCTGTTTATGTGGTGAATTACGTTTATGGACTTGCGTATGTTGAAACAGCCTTGCGTCCCCGGGATGAATCCTACTTGATCATGTTGGATGAGCTTTTTGATATGCTGTTGCAATCGGTTTGCCAGTATTTTACTGAAGATTTTTACATCTATGTTCATCATGGGTATTGGCCAGAAGTTTTCTTTTCTTGTTGAGTCTCTGCCGGGTTTTGGTATCAGGATTATGTTTGTCTCATAAAATGATTTGGGAAGGATTCCCTCTTTTTGGATTGTCTGGAATAGTTTCAGAAGGAATGGTAGCAGCTCCTCTTTGTATGTCTGGTAGAATTCAGCTGTGGACCCATCTAGACCTGGGATTTTTTTGGGTGGTAGGCTCTTAATTGCTGCCTCGACTCCAGACCTTGTTATTGGTCTATTCAGGGTTTTGGCTTCTTCTGGGTTTAGGCTCGGGAGGATGCAGATGTCCAGGAATTTATCCATTTCTTCCAGGTTTACTAGTTTATGTGCATAGAGTTGTTTGTAATAATCTCTGATGATGGTTTGGATTTCTGTGGAATCTGTGGTAATATCCCCGTAATCGTTTTTTATTGCATCAATTTGGTTATCTTCTCTTTTCTTTTTTATTAATCTGGCTAGTGGTCTCTTTTGTTGATCTTTTCGAAAAACCAGCTCCTGGATTTATTGATTTTTTGAAGAGTTTTTTGTGTCTCTATTTCCTTCAGTTCTGCTCTGATCTTAGTTATTTCCTGTCTTCTACCAGGTTTTGAGTTTTTTTTGATCTTGCTCCTCTAGCTCTTTCAATTTTGATGATAGGGTGTCAATTTTAGATCTCTCCTTTCTTCTCATGTGGGCACTCATTGCTATATATTTTCCTCTAGAGACTGCTTTAAATGTGTCCCAAAGATTCTGGTATGTTGTGTCTTCGTTCTTGTTGGTTTTGAAGAACATCTTTATTTCTGCCTTCATTTCATTGTTTATCCAGTCAACATTCAAGAGCAAGTTGTTCAGTTTCCATGAAGCTGTGCGGTTCTGAGTTAGTTTCTGCATTCTGAGTTCTAACTCAATTGCACTGTGGTCTGAGAGACTGTTTGTTATGATTTCCATTCTTTTGCATTTGCTGAGGAGTGATTTATTGCCAATTACGTGGTCAATTTTAGAGTAGGTGTGATGTGGTGCTGAGAAGAATGTATGTTCTGTGGATTTGGGGTGGAGAGTTCTGTAAATGTCTATTAGGTTTGCTTGTTCCAGGTCTGAGTTCAGGTCCTGGATATCCTTGTTGATTTTCTGTCTGGTTGGTCTGTCTAATATTGACAATGGGGTGTTAAAGTCTCCCACTATTACTGTGTGGGAGTCTAAGTCTCTTTGTAAGTCATTAAGAACTTGCCTTATGTATCTGGATGCTCCTGTATTGGGTGCATATATATTTAGGATCATTAGCTCTTCTTGTTGCAGTGATCCTTTTACCATTATGTAATGTCCTTCTTTGTCTCTTTTGATCTTTGTTGCTTTAAAGTCTATTTTATCAGAGATGAGAATTGCAACTCCTGCTTTTTTTTTTGCTCTCCATTTGCTTTGTTGATATTCCTCCATCCCTTTATTTTGAACGTTTGTGTATCCTTGCATGTAAGATGGGTTTCCTGGATACAGCACACTGATGGGGTTTGGCTTTTTATCCAACTTGCCAGTCTGTGTCTTTTGATTGGGGCATTTAGTCCATTGACATTTAGGGATAGTATTGTTATGTGTGAATTTGATACCATCATTTTGATGCTACCTGGCTGTTTTGTTGGTTAGTTGATGCAGATTCTTGATTGTGTTGATGCTCTTTTACCATTTGGTGTGTTTTTGGAGTGGCTGGTTCTGGTTGTTTCTTTATATGTGTAGAGCCTCTTTCAAGAGTTCATGTAGAGCAGGTTTGGTGGTGATGAAATCTCTGAGTACTTGCTTGTTCGCAAAGGATTTTATTTTTCCTTCACTTATGAAGCTTAGTTTGGCTGGATAGGAGATTCTGGGTTGAAAGTTCTTTTCTTTAAGGATGTTGAATATTGGCCCCCAATCTCTTCTGGCTTGTAGGGTTTCTGCTGAGAGATCTGCTGTGAGTCTAATGGGCTTCCCTTTGTGGGTAACCCGACCTTTCTCTCTGGCTGCCCTTAGCATTTTCTCTTTCATTTCAACCCTGGTGAATCTGACAATTATGTGCCTTGGGGTTGCTCTTCTTGAGGAATATCTTTGTGGTGTTCTCTTTATTTCCTGGATTTGAATATTGGCCTGCCTTGCTAGGTTGGGGAAGTTTTCCTGGATAATATCCTGAAGAGTATTTTCTAGCTTGGATTCATTCTCTTCATCACATTCAGGTATACCTATCAGACGTAGATTAGGTCTTTTCACATAGTCCCACATTTCTTGAAGATTGTGTTCATTCCTTTTTGCGCTTTTTTCTCTGTTCTTGCCTTCTCTTTGTATTTCATTGACTTGATCTTCGACCTCTGATATCCTTTCTTCTGCTTGGTCAATTCGGCTGTTGAAGCTTGTGCATGCTTCACGAAGTTCTCATCTTGTGTTTTTCAGCTCCATCAATTCACTTATATTCCTCTCTATGTTGTCCATTCTCATTAGCATTTCGTCCAATCTTTTTTCAAGGTTCCTAGTTTCTTTGCATTGGGTTAGAACATGTTCTTTTAGCTCACTGTAGTTTCTTACTACCCACCTTCTGAAGTCTGATTCTGTCATTTCATCACCCTCCTTCTCCATCCGGTCTTGTTCCCTTGCTGGTGAGGAGTTGTGATCCCTTTTAGGAGGAGAGGTGTTCTGGTTTGAGGAGTTTTCATCCTTTTTTGCGCTGGTTTCTTCCCATTTTTGTGGGTTTATCCACCTGTTGTCTTTGTAGTTACTATCTTTCAGATTGGGTCTCTGAGTGAGCTTCCAGTTCGTGGATGCTGAAGTTACTTTTTTTTTTTTTTAAGCATTCCTTCTAACAGTCTGGCCCCTCTGCTGTAGGACTGCTGAGGTCCTCTCCAGGCCCTGCTTGCCTGGGGATCACCTGCAGCAGCTGCAGAACAGTAAGGGTTGCTGCCAGTTTCCTCTTCTGCTATCTTTGTCCCAGAAGGATGCTCACCAACTGTCAGTCCGTTCTCTCCTTTATGAGGTGAGTCTTTGGATCTATGGGGGTCAGGGAGCTACGTGAGGAGACAGTCTATCTTTTATTGGGGCTTAAGTCCTGAGCTGTGAGCTCCGTTGTTCATTCAGAGCTGCTGGGCAGGTATGTTTAGGTCTGCTGCAGCTGAACTCATAAACCACTTTTTGTTCCCAGGTGCTCTGTCCCGGGCAGTTAGGGCTTTATGAGTTTCCGTTGTGCTGCTGCCCTTGTTTTTTCTTTCAGGTCTGCCCCGCCCAGCTAGCGGCCCACCTGGCCACTGTCTGCCTGCAGAGGTTTTGCTGAGCTGCTGTGGGCTCCACCCAGCTGCCCTGTGCTCTTCCCTGCAGTCCTGTTTATATGGCCATAGTTAGAACTGCCTCGGCAACGTTGGCCTCCCCTCTGTTATGGCGGACTCTCTCTGTTGTGGCAGGTTGCCTCGGCAACGGCGGGTTGCCTTGGCAACGGCGACCTGCCTCCATAGTGGTGGAGAGTCTCAGTAATGGTGGACGCCCCTCCCCCACAGAGCCGGACCGTCCCGGGTTCAGCTGTGCTTGCTGTGAAACACTCAACCCAGAGAGTTTTCAATTACTGTTTTTGTTTTCCTTGTTGTTGGGGGTGGGGGGTGGGACCAACCGAGCCTGATCACCTGGCTCCCTGACTCAGAGTCTGTTTTTTATTTTTTAAGTTGAACGACTCAGTGTTCAGTCGCTTGTTGAAAAGGTGCCAGGATCTCCCGTTTGCTACTCACTGAGTCGGCTCAAACAGAGGAGCCGGTTCCTGGTGGATTTTTTGCCTAGGAATCTCCTGGCCTGGCTCGCTATTTCAGATGAATGGGCAACTCTGCCATCTCAGGGCTCCAATTGCCAGCTAAGAGGGCTCCCAGACCAGTGGCTTTTGTATGGAGAACCGCAGTAACAGGGTGTGGTCACAGCAGCGGAGTGGGCCGAATCAGCCCTGTGGGGATCAAAACAGTGGCACCGGCCGGAACAGCGGCGCTGGCAATCCCTCTGCCTGGGTATCTCCTGGGCTATGGGCAATAAAAATTCATCTGGAAATGCAGCGTCCACTCACCCTCTGCACTTTCACTGGGAGCTGAAGTCCTGAGCTGTTCTTAGGCGGCCATCTTACCCCACATTCTAGGGGACATTTTTCAATCCTAATAGGCCTTTCTCATTCTCTGTAAAATAAAGGTAACTAAACATATCTCCTGGGTTATTGTGAGGATTCAATGAGACAACAAATCACTGCCTGAAGCATCTAATACCTACTAGGGGCTCAGAACAAGCAGAATGTCTTTATTTTTGTGTTCAGAGTTTGTCCTTGGCAAGATTTGTAATAGACAAAGTCTTTGACTTGGTTTCCTTGCTTCTTTGTACTTTTTCCTTTAGTGTATTGAGCATTATGGTTTTGGAGGCACCGAAAAATAGTCCTTTCACATTCAGTGAAGGTAGTTTCTTAGTCTGCTTTCTCTTTCTATTTGGTGAACCTTGCGTCTCTTACCATTAAAGAGGTACTATATAATCCCTAAAACAGTGACTACACATCAGGGTCAGGTGTGCAAAGTGTCTGTGGACATTTGAAACTAAGACAGGGCCCCTGGCAGGCTCAGTCACAAGCAGGGGCTGGACTAGCTTGGAGCACATACATGGGGTGGTGATTATCCGGGCCTCAATAAGGCCACACAACAACCCACACTGAGATTGGCATAAGACAAACCCTGAACAGTAAGTCAAAACAGGTAAAGAAGCAAAGGCTGAAAGGACCTGTGAATTTCATCAAGCTAATTTGTAATGTTTCACAGGTCTACAATCCTTTATCTAAAACTCTTGGGGCAAACATGTTTTGTAGTTCAAAATTTTTCAGATCTTAGAAAGGTGCTAAAGACATACATGTAACACATATTATATAACACCCCAGCGAGGTCTGGGGCAGCACCACATTGCCAAACACCATTACTTTCTCAGTAAATATTCCCACTAATTAGAGTAAATTTAGATTAAAAATAGCCTTATGTCACTCCAGGTCAGATTTTTCCACTAAATGAGATCAAGTCAGGTTATATTTTGACACCAAATGAGTTAGGAAAATACTTTTGGTTTTCAGAAGTCTTTGTATTTTGGCATTGCTAATAATGAACTGTGAACCTGAATCAGAAAGCAGACAAATGCAAAATTATGGTCAAACAATTCTCACATTCTGTTATCCTTGTACCTAGAGTCAAGATAAAAACAATTCTCACATTCTGTTATCCTTGTACCTAGAGTTCATTTTTCTACCCAATAAAAGTTTATTGAGTGACATCAGCAGGTCAGGCAGGGGCTACAACAGTCGAACAACGCAGGAAAAAACCTCTCCCTTATAAATCTTCTGACACAGGGCCAGGCACATGGACACTTATCCTTCCACTTTCACTTCGCTTTCTATTTTAGATAAAGGAACTATTCATCTTTACCAACTTTCACCTTTTCTGTGAGCTTTCCTGGGCTGATCCAGGAAGAGAAAGTAGTTCTCTCCTCTATATGGTAGCATGTAGTACAATGTGATCTATTCTGTTTCCACCTTACTCCTCATTTAAACCGAGAACACCTGAGGAAAGGCAGTTTTAGAAGATTCCTAGCCTAGGGCTCTGTGCATAGCAGATGTTCAGCGAATGTTTGGTGAACAAACACCTTGTCCTCTGGATAATTTAAACACCTTCGAATTTCAATTTTATTGAATTCTATGGGAAAAAAACACCCCAGAATTTAGTCACTCCTGTTTTCTGACTGTCTGAGTTGTTACCTTTATTTCTGAATTATTAAGTTCAAACCAAGTCATCAAGTATATTGTTAGTGTCATACACCAGCAGTGAATCACCAGTAGTGATGGTAATTTTACCTTTTTCTCCTGTCTTAGCTTTACAACATTATTACCCTCTTGAACTATTAGATATTAAAATCATATTAATAATCAAGAACTGTATTAATCTGTCTAAAAGTTAAATAATGTAATAACACATTTGAAGGTTAGTGCCACCTATTGGTTGTAATTCACCAAGCACAAACTTAGCTCCTTGCCTCTCTAGATATAACAACAAACTGTATTGTTTTCTAGAAGATTAATTATCATTATGATATCTTGGAATATGCAATAAAATCAATGTAATTTGTATGACTAAGGCTTTTACATTATCAATTAAAGTTAAGAAGGTAGATATACGGGTTGTTTACTTTGGAATAAATGTCTTCATGCTTTCCGTACTTCCCTAATGTTTTATTTGGTTTGATTAGAAATAAGGGTCTGAGAAAGAGCTCAGATATGACATTTTGTGGTCTTACTTATTTGGCTGGGTATCTGATATGGTTTGGATTTGTGTCCCTGCCCAAATATTGCTGATTTGTAATCCCTGATGTTGGAGAATGGGCCTGGTGGGAGGTGATTGGATCATGGGAAGATTTCCCTCTTGCTTTTCTTGTGATAGTGAATGAGTTTACATGAGGTCTGGTTGTTTAAAAGTGTGTAGCACCTCTTCCTTCTTCCTCTCTTCCTCCTGCTCAGGACATGCAAGACATGCCTCCTTTCTCTTTGCCTTCTACCATGATTGTAAGTTTCCTGAGGCTTCCCCAGCCATGCTTCCTGTACCTCTTGTGAAAGCATGAGCCAATTAGACTTTGTTTCTTTATACATTATCCAGTCTCAGGTAGTTCTTTATAGCAGTGCAAGAATAGACAAATACAGCATCTTCAGGCACTTGGCCTCCAGGTACTTGGTTTCTCTATTCATAGTGAAAGATAAATGTCTTCTCCATTTTTCCCCAGATAGTACTGCCACATTGAATGTGATATTTCCTGTGAATTTCTTTTCAACTCTTGAAAAGACAGTTATGTCCATTCATGTGTAGATTGGAAAGAATTTGAGATCTTCTCTTATACTTATTGGCTCTCCTAACTTAGGGAAGAGCCTTCACTTTTCTATTTCCCAGTTTTCTTATCATTAACATTCTTCCCTTGCCTACCATGAAGCAGTGTTGAAATCACCTCTGCAAAAATTATAACTTAGAAAATTATGACATTGGTAGAGACTTAACCTAAGAAATTCCATCTTGCTTCTAACCTCCAGGGTTTTCTTGTTCATTCATGCGTGTAACACAAACTAACTTTGGGAGGAACTTAGTTTAGAGTATAACTTTGAAACAAAGATGCTAATAACCTTTCCTGAAACAAACTCCCTCCTTGCTTGGGGACCAAACTGCTTTTGTAAAACTAACAAATCAGCCACAAGATTAGAAATTATGGTGTAATAGATTTCACCATAATTTGAAGCTAGAGGCTACAAGATTCTAAACCTCCCCACTTGCTCTTGGGGATAACATTATGATTACAAATCCTAAAATGGATGCTTGAGATATTTTTCAGACCCTGCACTTGATGGATCAGCTGGTGCCACCCAGCTGTGTAAACTGGATTATCTGGTCTTGTGGGCCCCACCTAGGAACTGACTCAGCACAAGGAGACAGCTTTAATTCCCTGTGAGTTCATCTCTCACCTAACCAATCAGCATTCTCCACTCCCTGGTCCCCTACTGACCAAATTATCCGTAAAAACTCCCAATCTCTGAATTTTGAGGGAGACTGATTTGAGAAATAGTAAAACTCTAGTCTTCCACTCAGCTAGCTCTGCAGAAATTAAACATTTTCTCTACTGCAATTCCTCTGTCTTGATAAATCAGCTCTATCTGGGCAGCTGTCAAAAATAACTCTTTGGGTGGTTACACTGTTATGAAACACAAATGTTTGCAAAAGCACTTTGTGAAATATCAGTTGCTGTGTTATATAACACACACACACACACACACATTTAATGATAAGGTGAAATTATTCACATCAAAGGAGTTCATATTCATGTAACTGAGACTAGTGTCTATGTTAATTGGCACCAGTTCCCTCTTATGTATGAAGTGCTTCTGAGAGACCATGAAATCTGAAGACTGTGGAGCTTCTACAGGAATTCAAATAGATTTTAATAGTCCAGTGTGTACATATACATTAGGTTTTCAAGTCAAGCACCTAATTGAACAAAGACCAGATTAACACACTCTCTGGAACTGCTTTCTGCAGCATGAACTATAATAGGAGCCATTAGGAATTGATAATTGAATCTTGCTCTTTGTGAGTTCAGATAAGAATTTCTCACCCACTAAGAGGTAAAGGCAGGATTTGTCCTCTGAGTCTCTAAAAGCAACTAATCTAAAATTCTGAAAGTTTGATGTCAGACTAACAGATTGATCCAATGAAAAAAGAAATAACCAAATCTTTTTGAGTATCAAGTAAAGCAAAAAGAAAGAAATCCAATAGGGGGATAAGAGTTTGGAGGGGTATTTCCAGAGATTTAATGCTGTGAATGCTTAGAATCATCTTGAATTTCTCTCCTAAACTCCTGACTTTTAGAATTTGATAAATTATAGCACAGCATCTTAGATGGAAGCCTTTTTGTCTGTCAAGATTACGGTAAATTGGCTTAGTCTCCTGTGGCTGTAGAAGCTCTTCAAGATATTAATGAATCTGGGGGAGAAGTTTTATTCTCAGGATTTTGTCTGCTTCCTGTCTCTTCCATGAATACTACTCTGTACTTTCCTATCTTGACCCAGATATGAAATCACCCTTTCTCTTGAGTCACATAAAAGTTTCATTCAAGGAAATTTTGGGGGGTTCTTTTGCACATCTTATAGGCTCTACCGCAGACACAGTCAGGAAATGTAGAGAGCCACCAAAATCTGTGTTGTGTCAGTTTAGTGATGACTGGGGATGTCTAATTTTAGCCATGATCAACCAAACAAGAGAGAGAGAGAGAAACAAAAAAACCCCTTTCTGTTATCGAGTAAAGCAAACAAATAAAGTAATAGCTTGCCAAAAGAAGAAATTGCATGTGTTTTAAAAGGTGGAGTTAAAGCCAAGAAGGTTGTTTAGTCGGAGAGTGCTATGGTTTAAATATTTTCTCTCAAACTCATGTTGGAATTTTATAGCCATTGTAAGAGTATTAAGAGATGAAACCTTGAAGAGTGATTATGTCATAAAGGGTCTGCCCTCATGGAAAGTTAAATTATGGTGGAAATGAGTGAGTTATTATGAGGGTGGGTTCCTGATAAAAAGGGTTAGTTCAACCTGACTTTCTCTCTTTGTCTCAGATGCTATTTCATTTTGTGGTGCCTTTCCACCATGGGATAACTCTTTCCAGAGGCTACAGCCATGCTCTTGGACTTTCCAGCCCCCATGGGCCAAATAGATCTCTTTTTTAAAATAGATAAATTACCAAGTCTTTGGTGTTTTTTATAGTAGCAGAAAATGGACTAAGATAGATGGTGACAGATATACAAAGAGGTGCCATGAGCATCCCAGCTTGTCTTCATTTTCCTCTGCATTCACTTGCTTGCTCAATTGTTGATTCTGTTCACAACTCGGACTCCAAGCCCACCACCAGACCACTGTCTGTGGGCCCACTGAGGACGTTGATATTTGAAGTCAAGGGCTTCCTCCAGAAGTAGCAGGGTCTACAGACCTCTACATAGTTTGATCTTTGTGTTTCATTTCAAGAACTACACGTACTTGAACTCCACTCATCCATCCACATCAGTACTTCAGACAGACTTACTAAGGTTTCCCTAATCTTTTCAGTCGCCTTTCCAGACCTTCACTTCCTCAGCTATGCCACAATTGTCCAAATTCTAATTCCTACGTTAAATTCTGTTCCCATATCACTTATAGCATCTTGGCTGATGCACAGATACTGTAATCCTGGTTTTTCCTCCCCTGAGACCACTATGCTGTTATTTCTCCTCTCTTATTTTCCATTTTTATCTAAAGCACCACACAAATTGTTTCCTTTTTCTCTAATGATGAAATAAATTTGTTTCTGCATCAGAGCTTTAGCTTTTTACCCCAATGTGATGTCAAGGTATTGTCAATAGTTTAATTAATTTACTTCTTTAGAGGAATGTGAGCACTTACCTGTGCTTTTGTGTATTTGGAAGCAATCCGGGTACTACAATATTTGTGAGGAAAGAAGGGGTATTCTCTGTAGGTATGATTAAATGAAGGATCTTGAAATGGGAAGATCATCCTGGTTAAGTTAGGTGGGTCCTAAATGTCACCACATGCATCTTTCTAAGAGGGAAGTAGAGCAAGATTAGACCACCACACAGAAGAGAAGGAGGAAGCATAAGGATGGAAGTAGAGACTGGAAGCATGAAGACACAAGTCAGGGAATGTGGATGGCCACCAAAATCTGAGGGAGGCATGGAACCAGGTTTTCCTCTGGGTTCTCTGGAAGGAGTGTGGCTCTGCTGACATTATGCCCTGATTTCAGTTAATCAAAACTGATTCCCAGATTCTGGCCTCCAGAACTGTGAGAGAATAAAGTTATGCTGTTTTAAGCCACCAGATTTATACTAATTTATTACAATGGCCATCAAAATCTTACACACCACCCTAGTATTGTCCTCTGTGAGTCTACTGCTTGCTAATCATAGAGCCCATGTTGCTTGCCTTTGCCTCTGTGCCCTCACATATGAGGTTCTCCCTGGAGGGCTACCTCCTCCAAAGGTATCCATGTATGCAACTTCAATTTCCCCTTAAAAATTCAACTCAGACATTACTTCTTGGTGAATTCCTTACTGAATCTTGATCTGGCTTAGCATCTCCTCCTTTGCCTTCCAAGACCACCTTTATTTCTCTGCTAGAACACTTGTCATACTATACTTCGATTATGCTGAAGTTAACATCTCCATTGCCCCGACTAGAAAGCCTCTTAAAAGTAGGAATTATGTTCTCTATACTTCTAATTTCTAGCATTAGGAGGGCATATATTAAAAACACAGTAAATGTTTGGTGAATTAAAGAATATAAGAATAAATGAGATTGAATGAAGGAAGTGAAGGAAATAACTCACATTAATATTTTTGATACTTACAATTGGCTTCAGAAAAATGATTTTTTAGAGAGGTGTCTACTGTGAAGCTGAGAGATTTTCTGGAAATTGTAATTATTTCTGCTAACCAAGTCTTTTATTCACATGGACTGAGAGAGATGACTCAAGAATGAATTTGCTCCAAAGATTGACTCATTCTTTAATGTATTATTTCATTTGCCAAATACAAGTGCACATCTAATTTATCAAAGCCACTATTGGCAAAAGAGAAATGAGTAAAAAAAAGTCTTACCATCCAGGAGTTTATACAGTAAGGGAATATAGTCTATTCCTAGGTAATTATAATCAAATGCTACATGCTACAAGTGATGTAGTGGGTCATCAAAAAGAAAAGGAATTCCCTGTTGTAACAGATCAGGGAAGATCTTTGTAAAGGAGGTAGTTTTATAGCTGGGGTTTGAAAAAATGGACAAACAGAAAGTTGGAAACCAACTAGTGGGCAGAATAGCCTGAAAATTTATTTCATAAGTAAGGCATTTTCTGGAAATGGCAATTCCCTGAGTTATGAAGTTCATAGTAGGAGCATGGTCGAGGACAATATTAGAAAGCTAGGCTGTGTGTGAATGGCGGAAGATAGTGAGTGGTAAGTCAAGGGATTGGGATCTTACTCTGTAGGGTTATGGGACTCCTAAAAAGGCATTGATGAAATGAATATTCCCAAATCATGTTTCCAGGATTCTAATCTACTGGAAGGGGAAAATATACGTTAGAGTTGCAGAGATGGAAGCAAGGAACTCTCTAAAGAGTTCTTTAGATAAGGATAGAAATCTAGTGAAAGAACAAGTGAACAGAGAGAACAGGGGACAAATGAAAGGGATGGAGAGAAGTGATAAGGCTTTGTGCTTTGACACTGTGCATGAGGAAGATTTAGGAGCAAAGCTTACCCTGGCATTTTGATGGAATGAAATTAGTGATTATTAAAATCATAAAGAGAAATAAGGAAACAAAAGATAAGCATTAGGATAAAAAATATGATTGTATACATGATTGATAAAGTATCTATTAAACCTAGTAAAAATTCAAGGCAGTTCATTGAGAGAGATGACCATTAGAGCTGCTGTTTGGAATTATATGTATTAATCAGTCTTCTTATACTGCCTTCCAGAGGACTCATAATTGAACTCTATATTGGAAGCAGAACAACTGTGTCATAGTACTCACCCACCTTGACCAGGAAGCCCCCAAACCTATGTCAGGTTCTAGGCTATCTTGTGAAAACTAGGACACATATGGTTTTTTTGTTTTTTGTTTTAAAATGAAGTCTCGCTCTGTCACCCAGGTTGGAATGCAGTGGTGTGATCTCGACTCACTGCAACCTCTGCCTCCCAGGTTCAAGCAATTCTCCTGCCTCAGCCTCCCAGGTAGCTGGTACTACAGGTGCCCACTGCCATGCTGGGCTAATTCTTTGTGTTTTGGTAGAGTTGGGGTTTCACTGTGTTGCCCAGTCTGCTCTTGAACTCCTAAACTCAGGCAACCGACCTGCCTCAGCCTCCCAAAGTGCTAGGATTACAGGCATGAACCACGGTGCCGGGCTGGGTAAGGTTTAGGAAACATCGACCATCCCATTCTACCAAAGACCATAGTGGCTTTTCTACTGATAGAACAGAACAGAACTTTAAAATTCAGGATGGATCCTTAATACACTCAGAACATCCTCACCATGCAAACACTTTGGGTTTGCCCTCAAAACCCTCTGTTGATGCACTCTTGTCCTTTTTGGTTCATGAAATTTTGGCTCTTCCCTTTTGTCATGAAGTGGAACAATTCCCCAACTCTTCTCCCTGCCTCTCACCTTCTTTAACTTCCCTATGTATTATTTCACTTATGACACATTATCATTTGGCTCCTCTTGTCCTGCTGTACCAGCATTGAGTCTTAACAATCCCATTGTGTTTTTTTCTTGCTTTCATCTCTAACTAAATCCTTTCAAAAAAAAAAAAAAAACTTTTCAATCCCAGCACTTTAGGAGGCCAAGGCAAGAGGATCACCTGAGGTCAGGAGTTCGAGACCAGCCTGGCCAACATAGCAAAACTCCATCCATCTCTACTAATAATACAAAAATTAGCCAGGAGTGGTGGTGGGTGCTTGTAAACCCAGCTACTCAAGTGGCTGAGACAGGAGAATCACTTGAACTGTGGAGGTGGAGGTTGCAGTGACCCAAGATCATGCCACTGCACTCCAGCCTGGACAATAAGAGCGAAACTCCATCTCAAAAAAAAAAAAAAATACTATTTAAATATATTCAATATCCAGCTTCCAACTATACTATAATAATCATCAGAGAAACAAAGGCTAAGCATACAAGGTGACTAAATTGGTTAGGAAAGGAGTGTCAATATGTTTTATTTTACATGCTATCTCTGGAAAATGGAAATGGCATTTGGAGCACTGGGTTAAGAAGTATTTCTGTACTTGGTGGAAAGTGATAATTGATTAACAGTGCGTTCCTTGTGTACATGAAGACAGAGAGGTCACTCATGCAGGTATATGCCAGTCTTGTCTGAGATGGCTAAAGGTAGATGTCTGAAAATAAACCTTGGAGGGTTCTTTTTTTAAGAGATGTGATGATTAAACTTTACGTCAACTTAATGGATGGTGCCAGTTGTTTCACTAGTCTAGATGTTGTTGTTAAGGTATTTTGCAGAAGTAATTAACATCTACAATCAGTTAACTTTAAGTATAGGAGATTAACTTCGATAATTTGATTAGGACTTCTCCAATCAGTTGAAGGTCCTAAGAGCAAACAAGGAGGTATTCTGGAGAAGAAATTCCGTACCAAGAGAACATACAAATCCTGCCTGAGTTTCCAGCCTGCCAGCCTGCTACTGATTTAGACTTCCCAGTTCCCACAATTGCATGAAAAAAAAAAAATTCCTTAATGGATATACAACATGTGTTTGTGTGTGTGTCACACTTTTCCATCTTTATTTTTAAAATGTCATTATTATTATTATTACTTTGAAACTGGATCTCACACTGTCACCCAGGCTGGAGTAGAATAATGTAATCTTGGCTTATTACAACTTTGGCTTCCTAGGCTCAAGCAATCCTCCTGCCTCAGCCTCCCAAGTAGCTGGGACTGCAGGCACGCACCACTGTGCCTGGTTTGGTTTTTGTAGTTTTTGTAGAGAGAATAGGTAATTTTCCTTGGATAGCCTTGGCAATAAATACATTCTATGGAAAGAGCAATTAATCTGAGAAATAAGTAGAAATTATGGAAGTATAATGAAGATTTTTCTAGTTTGGATATCATTTTTAATCCAAGGAAACTGTGATAGTAAGAACTTGAAAACTGAGACTATCTCCTATTATTAACTTCATGCATTTCATCTTTGCTACTGTTTATACACAGAAATCATGCAGTAATTGCCCACAGAATGAATGCCTTACTGTTTAGGATGATTGTATTAGGCAGGCTAGTTGCAGTTTCCACTGCACTGTATTAAATTGAAATACCAGTAATACAAATATGCCTATAAACACAACCTCCTTTCAGCAACTCAAAAATACATGCACCAAATGTATAAACAAAGAAAGAAAGAAGTGAACATCTATTAGCGTACTAAGATTAGGTCACCATGTCCCTTAGAATGCAGCACAAATGTCTAGTGTTTAAAATGTAGCCTGTTGAAATGAACACGATTAGTTTATTTTGCATAGAAATGTAATATTGTTATGATTAATTATTTGTTTAATAACTATAAAAGTGTTTTGTATTGCAAGCAACATATAGTTTAACCAGTAAAGTAATTTATAAAAGGTTACTTGTAACTTATGGCTCTCCAGGAGGGTATGAAAAGCAGAGTTCGTGTCCTTTGTAGGGACATGGATGAACCTGGAAACCAACATTCTCAGCAAACTGACACAAGAGCAGAAAATCAAACACTGCATGTTCTCACTTATAGGTGGGTGTTGAACAATGAGAATACATGGACATGGGGAGGGGAGCACTACACACTGGGATCTGTTGAGGGGAAATAGGGGAGGAACAGCAGGGGTTGGGGAGTTGGGGAGAGATAGCATGGGGAGAGACGCCAGGTATAGGTGATGGGGAGGAAGGCAGCAAATCACACTGCCACATGTGTACCTATGCAACAATCTTACATGTTCTTCACATGTACCCCGAAACCTAAAATGCAATTAAAAAAATTAAAAAAAAAGAAAAGCAGACTCTTGAGCCACTAATTCAGGGACAATTCTTAGTTAACCCAAAGGGCCTTTGTGGGAGAGATGGTACCCCATTACCTCTTGGCCTTCCATGATACTCAGTTCTGGATATCAGGAGCTCTGCCACTGCTACCTGCATGAAACATGGTACCACCCCCATCACAGCTGCCAGACTGTCAGTTATCACCTGCTCAGAAGTGTGTGTGTGTAACCTTCAGAACCCATGTATGCTCCGTTACATGTGAGCGGTAGAGGCAGAGTCTAGATCATATATCTGTATCCTAGTAGCAGAGGTATCTGGTGATACAAGTTCTCTGGCCCTACCTTGGAATGGCAGGCTCCCTTAAAGTAGAAAATGATCACCGTATAAGAAAGTTTCAAAGCATATGGGTGCATGTTTACTACACAGAGGCAGTCCAGGTGGATGGTTATACACAGTATTAGAAGCTGTGAGTGCTTCAAATACTTGAAACATTTTCAAATCAAAGGACAAATTCACTCATCTATATGTTACAACTTTGTTATAACTTTATGAATTCAAGTTATTCATAATCCTCCCAGACTAGCATAAATTTGCATTTGTATTGTAATGAATGTGGAACAAAATGACCTAATTGATAAGAAATTTTTAGTATTGTATGATGCAGAAGACATACAAAGTGACATATAAAGTGACACTTTCTTTGTGAAGAAATTTATAAACTGTAATAGAGACTAGTACTGGATAGATTATGTTGGTTTGTAAGGAATTAATTTATAAGGAGTTTGAAAAAAAAAATGCATGCCTTAACAAGATACCCAAGGGGAAGGCCAAAATGACAGTTATTAGTATTGAATATATTTTATAGAGGAAAAGTTTAACTTTTTATAGTGAGGTCTATTGAAGAAAATAAAGATTTATCTCTAAGGATGTTTTAGGGTATACCAGAAAGTCAAGGAAAACTATGCAGTAGAAAAGAATACCTTTGTCACTAGTTTCTTTATTTTAAGGAGATTTAAAGTTCAGTTTTATAGGATGGCTTGAAGGCAAAGAGATCAGCAAAATCAGACTGTTTTATTCTAATTTATGCTAATTTTTTCTACCTAACCACAACTTTATGCTAATTTTCTTCTACATAACCTCTTAGACATTTTTCTTATTTCCTGGGAAAGTTTTGAAATATTAAATAAATGTTTCTTCATCCATCCTGATAATTCTATCCTCCTGAACTTTCTTATTCAAACATCTAGGACATCCTGGGCCACTGCCTCAGGGGAGGAAAGTGGCAAGCTGGAAAGAAAAAAAAAAAAAAATAGCTTGCCAACCTGTTCGTGGCTTTCATTTAAAGCCTAAATAGCTTAAGGTAATTGGGTGAGCTCTAAGCACAGACAAAGATGTTTAGAGTAATATGAAAGAGGAAAAGTGCGTTACCTCCCCTGCTGGCCCAGCATGTTTTGCAACCCCACCCCTTTATTACCATGACCTTCTTTTCTAGAATAGATTCACCTAAGCTGAACTTTAGGAAGCAGCAGTGTTTCCAGAAAATGCTGCCTGCCTAGTCCAACCCAATGAGATTCTTCCGAAGCCTCAGAGAATGCCCCAGAATGTCCCAGAATCTGAGATATTTCTCTAACACCAAACATTGCACCAAAGCAGCAAAGGCTCTGCAGGGTTCAAATAAATGGGAATGAAGCATGTATCTGTAGCTACCTATGTGTACTTAATGACCAAAGTTGAAACAGAATGAAGGACTTAGCACTAGATACCTATATGGAGGAGTGACTTGACAGAACAGAATTCTTGCCTTGACTGGTATAGCCTGCACAAACTTTATTACAACTTGGAAATTTCCTCAGCGAGAACGCAGGGAAAACATCAAATTGGCTGAGATTTCATGACGTTATCCAGATCCTGAAAGATAAAATAATGCTTCTGTAGAAAAAAATAAAATGTTTCTTTGTGTGTCTGAATTGTAGACTATGAAGCTATCTGCACTGAGAAATTAGAGAAAATGCTTTTATGTTCTTTGTTTTCTATTAGAATAAATTTAAATATGGTTATTTTGCTGAACACAAATGTATTTATTTTCCATTTATAGAATTAAAAATTCTATTTAATAATGATAACAATAAATAAATTTTCTTTATTCTTTATGCTTTACTGGTGTAGTATGTAATTTAGGAAATATTTATTCACATGAATGGGAACAAATTCAAAGGGAAGTGTTCTTCATGACAGTAGTAACTCCTTGTCACCTAATGTTTTAGGATCTCTTTTTGTCTCTTGCCGTTATTGGCCTCTTGTTTTCTGCTGTATTTTAATAATTTCATTTGACCAGGATCTAATAATTTCTTTTTGAATGTGAACAAGGGGAAATAAATAAATATAACCACATTTTCAAGTAGAAGAGTGTAGACTTTGAAGATATCAATGCATTAAACTATTTATATATTTGAGAGCTAGGTTTAAATGAAACCCATGAATAAGGTACAACTTGGTATTCTTATCTCATTAATTTTTGACTGTTCTTAATCCAGGTTTTTTTTTTTTTTTTTAATACAAGCTTAAGGGAAATATTTCTTTTGCCAGCTGGCATCTTTCATCTCAGCTCGGAAGACTTTCCAGGACTCACACATAATTCTATCTCTTGTTCTTTGGTAACTTAGAGTTCTACATAAACTCTCTCTCTCTCTCTCTCTCTCTCTCAATCCTTCTTTCAGTTGTTTTCTTCTCTATGTTTATTCTACCACAAAAACAAACACACAAACAGAAGGAAAACCCTCTGATTTTCTTCTTATAACTTGCTAGAGTAAAAGCTACATTTAATTTGAAAATCCTTCACTCTTATCATCCTACCTTTCTCTCATATCTTAATTGAGCAAGAAGAATAACAGGAAAATAAGAAAATTCCATATCACTGACTGCATGAAATACTGAGACCTAAAAAAAAAAAAAAAAAAGGAGCAAGTTTTCCTCTCCATAGAACTTGCTTGCTATAATATCTCTTCTATTATTGATCTTATAATAGCTTTTATAGATATTCAATTAATGAATGAGTTTGTATATACAGATGAATAATTGGGTTTACATTCAGTGAAGAATACATTTCTTCACTGAAGTTTGAGCTATAACACAATTATTTATCAACTTTTACAACTTTCTTTTAACCCAATCTCCTTTAAGTAAAGAAGCTTTCTGTTTCTGTCCAGGTTTGCCCTGCTTTTAAAAAACATACATAAATGTTTATTTACAGAAGTTCCATATCTACAAACCACTGTGCTATGCCATGTCTGAACGATAAACAAAATCTCTTCCTTCAAGGAGCCTACATTCTTGTAGAAAAGATAAGACTTATAGACATATAACAATGATAAAAGTAGCAAGTAATAAATACCACAAGAAAGGCGCAGATGAATTGCTATAGGTGTGAAAGGTTGGGGAGATTACAGAACACAAGCTTTTAACATAGATACAGAGTGTTCCCTTCAAAATGTAAATACTGTAAAATGGTGTATGTATTTGTTTTGGGTGTCTCTTGAATATATCTGACTACATTATTCTTCTCTTTGCTCTAGTTTCCTAAGGCAATTTACTGGTGACCTTATGTGATACAGAGTTTGTCTTTTCATTTGGGAAGGGCTTTGCCATACTGGCCCATGGCAATAGGGCCCAGAGATTATTGTTGTGCTGTGCCTGGAAGGTACCATTTTATTGGACCTGGGAAGTCTGAGGCTTGCCAGGACATAGAATGTTGTAACAAAAGGGATGGTTTTATGTGTAAGATATTCATTAAGCTTGATGAGAACAGGTGGGGAAATAACTTTTTGGTATATTGAACCACACAAATCTCTCTTCCAAATGCAACTACCTTAGGAGGGCATTCTTATAATCTAGTTGTAAAATTTTCTTTTCTGATTGATGTTCATCAACATTTTATAGTTTCTATTTGCTTGTTGAGTTTGGGGAACTAGAACAACGGTTGGCATTTAAAGACCTTGAATGCAGAGAGTATTTGAAACATACAGAAAGAAAGCCTTTCCCACAGGAAACAGATGGGATCATTTGTTCTAATGGGCCACGTGTTCTTGGCTGGCCTAAGTCCGAGTATGCTGACTCCCTGTGCCCATTTGATTTACACCAGAAAGGAATTTCTTTTCAAGCAGAAGCACTTTGGCACTGAAACTCAAGTTTGGCTTCTATGATTTGTACTTGTTATTTTAAAATTATTTCTATTGTACATAAGCAAAACTTTGCTTAAACCAGATAAATTAATAACAGGAATTTATTGCTTATGTAATTAAAGAGGTCAGAGTCAAACTTACTCAGATACAGATGCGGGACTCAAAAATTACCATCTATTAGTGGAATTTTCATCATCTCTCCATAAACCTTGCCCCTGTACTGGTTTCACTTGCAGGCGCCATATGGTGATTTCAGGTCTGACACAAAAGAGGGAGCTCCTGCTGTGTCCTGAGATGCACTTATTGGACCAAAGTGGGTCATATGTGCAAAATTCATGAACAGATCACAGTGGCAAGGAAATTCCTCTTGCTGATTGGCTCAGACTGTGATACCTTCCTTATCTGGGAACAGGAGTAGTGTCCCACCCCAAAGTTCAAAAGTGAAAATGAGAAAAGACTAGGGCGTGATCAGAGAAAAATAAATCCCATTTGCAGTATTCTGGAGGTCTTGCTACTTTTTAGCCTAGAATAGACGCTTGCCAATGGCAAGGAGGCCCAAGTAGCTATTAGAGTTATTAAGAACTACAAAAACCTCAAACCAAACTTGAGTTACAGGAGCAACTCTAAAAATGGAAAACGTGTATATGTATGTGTGCATGTATGTCTACACAGAGTGGGAGGAGATGAATATGCATACATATTTGATAGGAAAATCCTGAAAGGAGGTATGTACATATTTAAAGGGATATGTATGTATGCATGTATATATGTATGTGTTTATATATCTATCTGTAAATCATAGCAAGTTAGTTCTATGGAGAGGAAAACTTTCTTCTGTTTTTTAGATCTTAGTATTTTATGCAGTCCGTAATATCATGGAATTCTGTGATTTTTCTGTTACTTGCTCAATTAGGATATGAGAGAAAAGTAGTAAGATAAGAGTAAAGGATTTTCAAATTAAATGTAGCTTTTACCCTAGCAAGTTATAAAAAGAAAATCAGAGAGTTTGCCATTCGTTTGTGTGTTTGTTTTTGTGGTAGAATAAATAAATAAATAAATTTAAAGGGGTATAAATAAAATATAATAAAAGTCAGCCAATGGCAATAAGAATAATAACACTGCAGCTTAGTTCTGTACCTGAAACATCACCGTGTTTCAGGTACAGAACTAAATGATTTGCAGGCATTATCTAATTTGATCTATACAACAACTCTAACATTCATCAATTTACTTAAGAGATATTTGTCGAGCAAATGCTGTCTTCTAAGAAGTGGCATGAAAGGTGGATATTTTATTACAGGGAGAATTGTCCAAAAAGAGAAGTCACGAAGGGTAAAGGAACATAGAGTGGCCCATTCCAAGAATGAGATGGATTCCTTGAAAACAAACACCTGACTCCAGGTAGCTCCCTCCTGGTGGGTAGCAGGAATTGTGATAGAGGAGCAAGGTGTGCATACTTGTGGACCAAAAACTTAGTACCATGCTAGAGTTTTGCCCACAGAGGAAATAAAGGGAAATTGGGATTTGCATTTAAGATTAATGCCATGCTTTCTGCTAGTAAATGTGTTCCCCAAAATTCATGTATTGGAAACTTAATCCCCCATGCAGCAATGCTGGGAGGTGGGGCTTTTGGGGAGGTGTTTGTGGTCATGAAGTCTCTGTTCTCATGAATGGATTAATGCTACTATAAAAAAAGGGCTGGTCAAAGTGGGTTCACTATCTCCTGCCCTTCTGCCATGTGGGAATGTAACAAGAAGATCCTCATCAGATGCAAGAAACTTTATCTCAGGTTTCCCAGACATCAGTACTGTGAAAATAAATTTCTGTTCTTTACAAATTACCCAGTCTTGGATACTTTGTGATAGCAACACAAAGTGGACTGAGAGACGTTCTTTTAGCTAAAGCCTTGATCTGAGTTCTGTGTTCACTTCTGACATTAAGTTAAAGAAGAATGATCAGGATTTTTTTTTTCTTATCACTTTGGTTACTCTCCCTGTATCTTGCATAGTATGGTACTTGCTATTAATATTTAAGAGTGAGGGCACTGGTGTTTGAGAGATCTAAGTTCAAAACTCAGATCTGCCACTCAGTAGCCAAGTGATGTTGGTGAAATAACCCAACCTTTTCAAGGCTCAGTTTCCTTATCTGTAAATTGGCTTAGTGTTGTTCTTCATAGCATTTGTAAAATGCCTACAGTAGAGTATTATGCAGAAGCAATGTTGTTTAGCGGTGAATTGCACAGAACGAAGTCACCTTGGTGGGTTCAAAACCTGGATCTATCTCTTACTAGCTGAGTGAACTTGGATGATCTACTTAATTTTTCACTTCCTCAGTTTCCTTATCTGTAAAATGAGGATTAGAATTGGGACAGTTTCTATATTATCTTATTATTGTGAGGGTTACATGCATTAGTTTTTGTAAAGTGCTTAAAACAGAGCGGGACTCATAGTAAGCCCTATATCCATGTTTATTTTTAATATAGTCATAATTTCTTTTAGGCTGGTTGAGAGAACAAAAATAGTGTCTGTTTATTAAAAAGGACTTAGCATAATACTTCTATATACTAAGTGTTCTGTTAACTTATATTAAGGTTAAGGAACCGTAATATTAAACAGATTGACAGAAACATTGCAAGCTAGCAAGCACACTCCAGGATTCACCCTCGTTTTTGTTTAAAAATTAGAGATTTAACAGTTATCCTAGGGCAAAATCATTTCAGTAATAAGATATCCATGTAAAGACTTCCCTTTGTAGCTTCCCTAATTGTATCAGTTATTTCAGGGAATACTTTATACTCCTAAGAATAAATTGCTTCAGCCCTCTTGCCACTCTTTTTTAGTATCGATTGCTGGTTCTTCATCTTCTGTATTTTTTTCTCTCTGTCCCAGGCTTCCACTCCAAATGTTGAGGAGCCCTACTGTTCTATCCTGTGTCCCTTTACCTTCTCTTTCAGTTGAGTCTTCATAGATGAATTAATCCAGACCTATAACTTAAATATCATCTACTAAGTAAGCTAATATTCTCAAACCCTATCTCTAATTCTGACTTCCCAGAACTTCAAATGCTTACATGATATGAATATCTAATGGACAGGTCAAATTTAACATGTCATGCTCAAAACTGAATTCTTAGTTATGAGCTCGCTTTCTTCAACTTCATTTTTTAAGCATTATTTTAAGTTTAGGGTACGTGTGCAGGTTTGTTACATAGATAAACGTGTGCCATGGTGGTTTGCTCTACCTATTGACCCATCACCTAAGTATTAAGTCCAGTATGCATTAGCTGTTTTTCCTTATACTCTTTTTCCCCCACCCCCAACAGACCCCAGTATGTGTTGTTTCCCTCCCTATGTCCATGTGATCTCATTGTTCACAGTGAGACATGTGGTGTTTTCTGTTCTTTCATTAGTTTGCTAAGGATAAGGGATTCTAGCTCCATCCATTTTTCTCCAAAGGACATTATCTCATTCCTTTATATGGCTGTATAGTATTCCATGATATGTCTGTACCACATTTTCTTTAATCAGTCTATCATTGATGGGCATTTGAGTTTATTCCACGTCTTTGCTATTGGGAACAATGCTGTAATAAACATACACGTGCATGTATATTTATAATAGAATGATTTGTATTCCTTTGAGTATATACCCAGTAATACTCAAAGGTTTGAGTATTGCAGGGTCAAATGATATTTCTGGTTCTAAGTTTTTGAGGAATCACCACACTGTCTTCCACAATGGTTGAAGCAATCTACATTCCCACCAACAGTGGAAAAGCATTCCAGTTTCTCCACAGCCTCTCCATCATCTGTTGTTTCTTGACTTTTTAATAATAACCATTTTGACTGGCATGAGATGGTATCTCATTGTGGTTTTGATTTGCATTTCTCTAATGATCAGTGATGTTGAGCTTTTTCCATGTTTTTTGGCTGCATACATGTCTTCTTTTGAGAAGTGTCTGTTTATATGCTTTGCCCACTTTTTAATGGGGATGTTGGTTTTTTACTGTAAATTTGTTTAAGTTCCTTGTAGATTCTGGATATTAGACCTTTGTCAAATTGATAGTTTGCAAAATTTTTCTCCCATTCTGTAAGTTGTCTGTTCACTCTGATAATAGTTTCTTTTGCTGTGCAGAATTTCTATAGTTTAACTAGATCCCAATTGTCAATTTTTACTTTGGTTACAATTGCTTTTGACATTTTTATCATGAAATATTTACCCATGCCTTTGTCCTGAATGATATTGCCTAGATTTTCTTATTAGGTTTTTGTAGTTTTGGGTTTTAAATTTAAGATTTAATCTATCGTGAGTTAATTTTTGTATGAGGTGTAACGAAGGGGTCCAGTTTCAATTTTCTAAATGTGGCCAGTCAGTTTTCCCAGCACCATTTATTAAATAGGGAATCATTTCCCCATGGCTTGTTTTTTTCAGGTTTGTTGAAGATCAGATGGTTGTACATGGATTGTCTTATTTCTGAGTTCTCTAGAAAACCTTAACATCTCAGACCCCAAATTTCTTAAGTTGGTAAGCAACTTTGGCAAAGTCTCAGGTTACAAAATCAATGTGCAAAAGTCACAAACATTCCTGTACACCAACTCACCAGACAAGCAGAGAGTCAAAGCATGAATGAACTCCCATTCACAATTGCTACAAGGAGAATAAAATACATAGGAATACAGCTAATAAGGGAATGAAGGACTACTTCAAGGAGAAATACAAACCACTGTTCAAGGAAATCAGAGAGGATTCAACCAAATGGAAAAACATTTCATGGTCATGGATAGGAAGAATCAATATCATGAAAATGACCATACTCCACAAAGTAATTTAGAAATTCAGTGCTATTCCCATGAAACTATCACTGACATTCTTCACAGAATTAGAAAAAAAACTATGTTAAAATTCATATGCATCCAAAAAAGAACCTGTATAGCCAAAACAATTCTAAGCAAAAGGGAACAAAGCTGGAGGCCTCATGCTACCCAACTGCAAACCATGCTACAAGTAACCAAAACAGCATGGCACTTGTACAAAAACAGACACATAGATCAGCTTCATTTTAATCTTCTGAACTAATCATCCATTCAGGTATCCTAGATCAAATAAAAACCAGAAGCAAACCAAAAAAGGGAGTATAATTTATGTGATCTCTCTCTCCTTTATTATACATAATCCATCAGCAAGTTCTGTCAAATTTTTTTTTCACTAATTCACTCAAATAATTCATTTCTCTCCATCCCTCCTAGTACCATTTTTGTCTAAACCACCGTTATTTCCTTTGAAATATTGCAAGTGTCCAACTATCTAGTTTTCTTGCTTTTACGCCTATCTTCCTGCAATTCACCCTGCATATAATAGACCACATTGTGTTGCTTCTCTGTGTGAATCCCTCCTGTGGCTGCATATTGCATAATATTAGATCAGAATTCCTTATCCTGGTTTGCCTAAACTGTCTTCTCTTATTTTCTATAACTTCACTTTAAACTGCTCTCCCTTCGTTCATTCCATTTCATTCACATTAGCCTTTTTCTGACCCTAGAATACGTTAAGCTCATAGCTTGCTCATAGCTTTCTCACAGCCTTTGCCCTATATTCAACATATACCTGGAATGCTATTTTCCATAATCTTTGTTATTAACATTCAGATCTCAGTTTAGATGTGAGCTCTTCAAAGAGGACATCCTGATCACCCAACCTAAAGTAGCTACACAATTGCTTCCTAATATATTATTATTTTGTAATACTTTGCAGAATACTTTCTCATTTCCTAATTTATTTCTTTATTTTTTATCTGATTCACAGTGCTTCTTGGGGTGAGGGTGGCAGTGGTAGTGGTTTTGCCCCTGTAGGTAACATTTAACAACGTCTGGAAACATTTTGGTTATCAGAATGGGAGGAGGGCTAAACACCCGACAATGGTTACAGCAACTCCCTATGACAAGGGATTATATGCCCCCAAATGCCCATAGTGGTAGAGTTTGGGAAATTGCATCAGAATAAAACAACAGAAGAGCAGGTACTTCTCCTGTCTTATTCATGTTTTATACCCAGTGCCCAGAACAGTAGCAAGCATATACGGAACATTCAATAAACATACTGAAAAAAATAAATGCGTAAACATGAGATTTTTAAGACCTCAGTAGGGTCAAGAATTTTCTTCTAGACCGGATGCAGTGGCTCACGCTTGTAATCCCAGCACTTTGGGAGGCCGAGGTGGGCAGATCACGAAGTCAGGAGTTCAAGACCAGCCTGGCCAACATGGCAAAACCCTGTCTCTACTAAAAATACAAAAATTAGCTGGGCAGGGTGGTGTGTGCCTGTAATTGCAGCTATTTGGGAGGCTGAGGCAAAAGAATTGCTTGAACCAGGGAGTCCGAGGTAGCAATGAGCCTAGAGCATGATACTGCACTCCAGCGTGGTGACAGAGCAGGGCTCTGTCTCAAAAAATAATTTTTTCTTCTAATATATATTTCAGCAATTTTTTATCTCAAAAGCTTGATAAATATCATGACCTCAAAAAATCAAAATTGATGGGATTTGGCATTGGTGGGGTAAAAAATATAGGACTTGGGAAATAATGGTCATCAGAAACCCCTCCCCTACTGCAATTTAGAAATAAGGAATCTCTGCAAACAATATAAACCTAGGTTAAATTGTTCTCCTTTGAAAGACCTTTTCTCTCCTATGAAAGCAGCTTGCATGGAGATTATGAGTAAGGACTTCAAACCACACCTCCTCAGTTCAATTTCCTCTCTACCATTCCATAGCTATATGACCCTATAAAACTTCTTGAATTTCTTCATGCCTCAGTTTATAATTTTTAAAATGTATATAATAAATAAAAAACCTTCTCGGTGGAATTGTTTTTAACATTATATATGAGGTTGTACATGTAAAGTACTTAGAACAGAACTTAGCACTTAAATACTATATGAATCAAGTCTCTTCACATGTTAAAAGGAACTGGCTCTATTCTTGATATCTAGGAAATACTCTGGGAATCTTGACTACTCAGGGGAGACTTACCCAATGATGAAAATCAATGTTAGCTATAATAATCATTCATTGTAAAAACTGGTAAGCCAGGATTATAGTGATATTAGTATACATGCCATAAAATGATGATGATAAAGATGGGACCCTCAATCTAATAATCTCCATTCAAATTCCCTTGGACACAGGATTCAGATAAGCAAATGAAATTCCAGCTCTCACATACTCAGTCACAAGTTGAAAGCCCTGCATATAGGCTGGCTGTGGTAGCTCACGCCTGTAATCCCAGCACTTTGGGAAGCCAAGGCAGGTGAATCACTTGAGGTCAGGAGTTTGTGACCAAACTGGCCAACGTGGTGAAACCCCATCTCTAAAAATACAAAAATTAGCTGGGTGCGGTGGCGCATGCCTGTAGTCTCAGCTACTCTGGAGGCTGAGGCAGGAGAACCGCTTGAACTCCGAGGCAGAGGTTGCAGTGAGCAGAGATCGCACCACTGTACTCCAGCCTGAGCGACAGAGTGAGACTCTGCCTCAAAAAAAAAAAAAAAAAAAAAAAAAAAAGGAAAGAAAGAAAGGCTTGCATAGCTATCTGCCATCACAGCCACAAAGCTGTGCAGGGTTTCCCACTCCTGCTCTCTCTACTGTCACCTTCTTTGGTTGTAACTTGTTTTCCTCCTCTGCCTCTTGACAGAAAGTGAAAATCAACAGGAAATAATAGGTGGGAAATGGTTGTGTTCCTTGGAGGAATTTCTGAGATAAGCAGGAGGCCTTGTAGTTATTATATGACTAATGAATGCTGTTTTCCCTCACTGCACTCGAATGTGGGCAGTATTATTGAACCTGGCCTTGGTCAACTGTGGTACTGATTTCCTTTTGTGATTTCAGGTTCTCTTCTCAAGTAACCTTAACTAAAGATTTGAAATAAGAAAACCAATTCAAATTAGACAAAGTGTGCATTGAATTTCAGGCCCAGATTTTAAATGATGATTTTTGATAAAATCTTAGATTGGTTTTTATTTATTTATTATTTTTCTATATTCTGTATGCCTTTTGATTACTACTTACTACATTAAATAGAACATAAGTTATTTTCTATTTATTTACTGTACAGTGTCTTTTATTGCTGCTTCCTTAGTATGTGGCAAATGGTCTTTTTATAACAATTTCCTTTGCTATATAATGCACATACCATAAAATTCATCCATTCAAAGTGTATACTTAGATGCTTTTGGTATATTTAAAGAGTCAGGTAACCATCAGTCAATATAATTTTAGAAAATTTTAATCACCCTAAAAAGAAATATGCGTTATCAGTTATTCCTTCTCCTCCCTCCAAGCCTTAGGCAAGCACCATGCTACATTCTGTCTCCATAGCTTTTCTTATTCTGGACAGATAATATAAATCGGATAATGTAATAGGTGATCCTTGTGTCTGGCTTCTTTCACATAGCACGTTGTGAATCTGTTTTATCAAGATCTCAACTTTTAGATTGATCATGGAAAAACTCTGAAATCATTGCTAAGTTTTTTTTTTATTGCATTTTAGGTTTGGGGATACATGTGAAGAACATGCAAGATCGTTGCATAGGTACACACATGGCAGTGTGGTTTGCTGCCTTCCTTCCCCTCACCTGTATCTGTCATTTCTCCCCACGCATTGCTAAGTTTTTATTCTGTTTGGCTGAAAGGATGTCAGATGACGTTTTGAAGTCAACATTCTGAGGGCTCATTCTGGTGAATGTCAGGAAGGCCCTTACATAGGCACTACTACAGTATTTCCCCTGATTTCACCTCAGGTACTAGTGAAGATTTGTATGTTTATGGGCTCTTTTGAAGGTATTAAATTTGAGTCACAAGACACTAGTGACTTGGTAATAGGTTCAGTAGGGATTACAAACATTGCTTTTATCTTTTCTTCTCCCATATTCCTGTCCTCCTGTACAGAACTTTGTGGGTGCTGATGAGTCTCCCTATGACTCTGTGCAGTGAAGGCCATCTGCTTTGAGAACACTGGTGTCTGTCCAGGGATCCAGGGAGCTGTTCTCCTACAGGGCGCGCAAGCCAACTTCGGTCTGGTAGGGAGGCACAGGTCCCTATAATCTGCTTCACTTCTAAGCCATTGGCTTCTGACATTAATCTTCTGTATAGCACTTAATGTAGACAATATATCTGATGACCTTCTGTCAACAATCATTCCAGAAAGTCAGAGATTGATGTAAGAGTCACTCAGTAAATGCTTGAGAACAGAATACAACTCATGACATTCAAGCATCTATTGAGTAACCACTGGGTGTTTGGCCCAAATATGGGGTAGGTAAGCATGATAATGATAACTGTTACAACATTATATAAAATAAGATCTAAAAATAATAAATATTTTCTTTCTGCTAGGCACCATGCCAAGAACTTTAGATACCTTCCTTCTTTATTTATATGCAAAACTTCAATGATGATAGCAATATGGTACATTAACAGATACTGTACCCCACCTGGCAGTGTTCTAAAGATATTTCATGTATTACCTCATATAATATGTATATAATAAATCTAGGAAGTAGGCATTATTATTAATATCCCCATTTCACTGGTGAGGAAATTATGATGATTAAGCACACACACACTATAGGTATCTCAGCACTGTCTTCTAAAATGTCCAGTTTTAGGCCAGGCGTAGTGGCTCAAGCCTGTAATCCAGCACTTTGGGAGGCAGAGGCGGGTGGATTACCTGAGGTCAGGAGTTCAAGACTAGTCTGGCCAACATGATGAAAGCCCATCTATACTAAAACAAACAACAATTAGCCAGGCATGGTGGTATGTACCTGTAATCCCAGCTACTTTGGAAGCTGAGGCAGGAACATTGCTTGAGCCTTGGAGGAGGAGGTTGCATAAGCCAAGATTGCGCCACTGCACTCCAGCCTGGGCAAGAGTGAGACCCCATCTCAAAACAAAAGTAATACCAAAACGGACCAGTTTTCTTTTCTTTTGCATGTAGTAGGATTACATGCCTTGGCTCACTGGCGGTTGGATGAGCAACACATGGCCAATGACTAGCCAGAGCATTTAATTGCTGCTGCAATGGTCGGTAGTGTTCCCATCTTTTTCATTGTGACCTGAAATGTTCTAGAGTAGCAGCTATACCAGGCTGGCTTCTGGATGAAGGATAATGTAGAAGCAGAGCTCTTAGCCAATTTGGGTTGAACAGGTAGCATGAGTGGGAGAGAAATCTTCATTTATTTTAAGTCAATGAGGTTTTCTTTTTTGTTACTGCATCATAAGCTTCTCCATCCTGACTTCTATGCTCAGCTAGTAAGCGGTAGAGTAGTAACAAAACATGGGCAATCTGATCCTAGAGACTGAATTTCTATTATTCCTATTTTCTTCCTATGATATATGTACTTTATTTCTCCCAGATTTAAAGATAAGACAAGTACGGTTCTGAGAGCTTTTAATGCCAGCTCAATTTCTCAGAGTTAGTAAGTGACAAATCTGGGTCTATACTGGTTTATACTGCTAAACACTGTTTCATAATGTTTACCTAAATATAAGACATAGTTTCTGTTGTGGACTTTGCTGGGCAGTTTATGCTGTAACACAGTCAAATGCATTGCAATGTAAAAAAAAAAAAAGTAAAAAGGAATTACTTCTTGGCTGTGGGTATAAAATCTTTTACAGAAAAGGTTACAGATACAACATATATTGATAGATGTGATAGGCAGAGTTTTAACATAGACATAAAGATTGCTACTTCTTAGTGTATATAAACTAAGCCATCTCCTTCCCTTGAGTGTGAGTGAGACCTGAGAATATGATGGATGTCACTCCCCTGATTAAGTTTTATTATATGACAGATAATGAGGATGGCAGATTTTGTAGATATAATAATTCTATAACTTTGAGTTGATGAAAAGGGAGGCTATCTTAGACAGACTTGACTTAACCAGTGGAGAAATAGAGCTGACCAGGAAGAAAGTCTGGACTTCATGTCTAGATTCTGATGTTTAAGCACAAGTAGAAAGTAGAAAGCAACTAAGTACACCACTTTGTGGCACCCTTTCAGAGGTTCTATGACATATAGTCTTGATTCCACTGCAAAATAACTGCTGATTTTGCTTTCTCCCAAAAAGGGAATTATAGATTGTAGAGATGAATGACCATGCCCATATGACTTCTTTCCTCACCAAAGAGGCAGACCATGAGACAGAGTAGAAGGGAACTGTCAGACCTAAGACCGGATCATCACACCTCCACTTACCAGCTAATTGATCCTTTGCAAGTTTCTTTACTTAGCCTAATATTCCATGTGGGTAAAAGAGGCAATAATACAGGTCTTGGGGCTGTTGTAAACATTAAGTTAGGCAATATATGTAAAAAACTGTACATTGAGTAGGGACTCAATAATCAATTACTGTTTGTATTAATCTGTCCTCACACTGCCATGAAGACTTACCTGAGGCTGGGTAATTTATAAAGAAAAGAGGTTTAACTGACTCACAGTTTCTCATGGCTGGGGAGGCCTTAGGAAACTTACAATAATGGCAGAAGGTACCTCTTCACAGGACAGCAATAGAAAGAATGAGTGCCAGCAGGGGAAATGCCAGATGCTTATAAAACAATCAGGTCTCTTCAGAACTCACTCACTATCATGAGAACAGTATGGGGGAAGCTACCCCCATGATTTAATTACCTCTACCTAGTCCCACCCTTGATCTGTGGGGCTTATGGGGATTACAATTCCAGGTGAGATTCGGGTGGGGTCACAAAGCCAAACCATAACACTGTTGTCAAAGGCAGCGTAAAGTAGAGAAAGAGCTAAGGCTGAGGAGTGAGAAGACCACCAGACGTTGAACCTTAGCTTTCAGTCTATTAGCTACGTGACCATGAGCAAGTTTTACCTCTTTATCACTCTCTATTTACTCATCTATAAAAGGGGAATAATATTTTTCTTGAAGAGTTGATGTAAGAATTAAAAATAATATTTACATATCCCCCATTCCACTGTCTACTGTTATAGAAAGTAGTCAATAATTGATAACGTCGGCAATTTATTTATTGTTATCAAGGTGATCATGACCAGTGAGGCTTTCTCTAAGCTAGTGGCACAAAATGCCCACAAAATATGTCTTGCAGCTCAGAGTGATATTAATAATCCTACTCAAATACCTTAAGCCCTTAAGGTTGGGGTGCCATTCACTCCTCCACTCTGACACTCTGACTGATAGACCATACACAGAGAAATGTCAATATTGAGTTAACAAAGTAATAAAAAGCAAATCTCTCTCCAGTGTGGGACTTTTTGGTAAAAGCTGGCTGAAACAAGGTAAGACTAATACCCAAATTGGATGTTCATCTCACATGTTAGATTTACACAATGAATCTGCAAATTCAGGCATGCCCACAAAGAGTGTGAGCAAGAACAAGAGAAAGACAGAGATGAAACTGAGATAGAGAGGTATGGCTGAACATTGGCAAAAAGTGCAGCCCAAGTCCCCTCACCCAGCCTATTGCATTGGAGGAGTGAATGTTTCCTCATCTATGCAGCCGTAAGTAGAAATGATGTGTCAGGGAGGTCCAGCGCTTTAGGCATCCTGGATAGGAGCAAGACATAAAGAAAAATTGGCCATACTAGAATCCAGAAAGTAAAGAGGAAGGGTCTGGAGGGAGCCAGGATCTTTGCCCATGAACGCGTATGTTGACTGACCAATGTGGGTGATAAGGGCATGGCCCACTGGCTCCAATATGGAGCAACTCTGAAGGACATCCCAGTTCCAAAGCTCCCACGGGGTCTGCTGAAGTCTTTTGTTGTTACTGCATCTTTGTTCAACATCTCCCTCTCGCCAGTCCTGCTTTCTTCACTCCCCTACAGGTCTTGATGCTAAAAGCATTTTTAATAAGACTCCTGTGTAAACCTCCATCTGAGTCTGCTTCTCGGTTCAGGGGGTAATGGAGGAAACCTTCAGTAAGTCCTCCCTCACCCATTTTCAGTGAAAATTGAGGTTCATTTTCCTGAAATCCTCTAGCTCTTTTAGATGCTTCCTTCAAAGATGTGGTATATAGTTGCCTTGAAATTTCAATTTTTTTCCTTCCTCATTGCACTAGCAACTTTCCGAAAACACAGTCTTTGTCTTATCTGTTGCCATATATTCTACACTTCCGAGGTTTTTGCCTTGCATAGATAACAGACATCTGCTGAAATAATTAATTACATCCAGGCAATATGAATTATCAGCCCAGTGTCATCTCAAGAACTATACTTTAAAGCATCATTATGGAGCACATCTAGAAAAACATTTTATTTAAGGAAGTTAGTATGTTTACGCAGATTAAAACTAAGACTTTAAGCTTTATTTCCAGAGGTAAGGAGAAGAAGCTACAGTAGACGTGAATAGTGAAGCAAATGTTGAATAATAGGTGACTGCTGAATGTACAGCCTGGACTACTAAAGAGAAGACAGCAACTCAGATGTAGCCAAGTACTGCCTCTAGGATGTATTGCCACATCCTCCAATTTCTTCAACATAAGCTGGAAATTCAGACTTTACACACAAATTTCAAATCTCTCAAATATGTGCAGGCCAAGCAAATGTTTATAAATTGCCTTCAACCTGGGAGTCACAAGTCTGAAACTCCTGGGAAGATTAGTTTTTAAACACTTTTGGTTTTCTGAATTGTATGTATCTTTCCAAAAGAGTTGTATTTTATGAGAAAATGATGAACTGTATTCATTTGGAGGGTCATTTCTATCTACTGTTATGTAGTTACATTTCTCACTGAGAGGACTAGATGAAGATGGTTAGGTGCTACGCACAGCATTTGGACCATAATGTTCAGAATGTTTTAAGAGTTTCTGAAGAAAGGTACAATACAGCTGTGAGATAATTGTTGTTATTGTTTGCAATGCCTCTTTTTTCACCTTCAAGATAAGCTTGTGAAATGGCTGGCTAACAGTCTTGCTGTTCATTGAAAAAGGCAGCCAGATCATTTTGTGCCAGCATTATTGCATTTATATTTCAAGGATTCAAAAATAGAAAATCTGGACTCAAATCTAAATCTTTTCTTTTAGCATACAAAGAAATGTATCTCTTCTTTCTTCCATCTGATAACTCCTGACATCTGTGCAATAAATATAGATAAAAGCACAAGCACTAAATTTCTTTTGTTGCTTCCAACTCATAAAATAAGATTATTAGTTATGGGTAAGAAAAGAGTGTTGGCTGTGCACACAGGGCTACTTGAAGTTGGTATTGTAAATAAAGGAGGCACACATGTGTGTGTCTGTGTGTCATGTGTGTCTGTGTGTGTTTGTGAATCATCTAAGCTCAAAATATAAAGCGGTAGGGGTGGGTAGTAGGTGCAGAACTCCTTTGTGCAAATGCTGGCAAATTCAATGACCATTTGAGGAAAATGCTATGATTTCCTAGTATTTTAATGGTGGTGGAAAATTCAGCTCAAAGAGTTACATATTGTTTGCTAAGCAGTGAATCATTACATTAGTATCTGATTTATTTAACTTGGGACATTAGTGGGGCTAAGTAACTAAGAAACAAATAACTATCAATATTATAATTTACTGTGCTGAAATTGCCTGTGAAAAATGCTGAGAAAAGTCCCAATTTAAAGTATGCTTTTATGTGGAACAAAGTGAAAGAAACCGCATGAACTGACTAGCTTATGGGTTGTTAGCATTTATACAGAGTTAGATTATGGCGTGAACATCAGTCATAGATGCAGAATAGAGATGAGAGGTAAAGCGTAGTTTATCTTTTTAAAACAATTCTAATTATTTGTCTATTTGGACTAAGATATCTTTCTATAGTAAATAAAATCAGAGTCGGTTAAAAAACAAATTTAAAATATTATTATATAAAGGTGTTCTTAAACTTTATATCTTACTTTAAACATGGGGATTTAGTCTTAGTCAGTATTCTTTAAAAAAAATTCTTTATAAATAGCTTACAGGCATTAATTTAACTAACGGAGTTTTAACTTGTATAACGAAAGTATCAACTTGACTCTAACTAGTGGCCATGCTAAATGTTCTTTCTTGTTTCATATACAGTTTCACTGATATTGAAGAAAAGATTTATAAATGCCTGTAAAACGGACCTACAAATGTTATTTTAAAATAGTTTTTGCACCAAGCATTTTCTTTTTATGGGGTTTTCTTGGGTCACATCCTCCAATTTAGTAAGTGGAGAAACAGGCACAAGAAAAGAATATTTCAGAGTTGATGAGAAAAAAAAGTATTTCAGAGTTAATAAGAAATAGAACCCCTCCAATTTCAATGGCTCTTCATTCATACTAGACAACATCCTTTTTTCTCCATGGAACTTCTAAGCAACATTGATGGTTAAATGGTATTCTCATGACAGCACAAGCCTATCTCTCCCGTGAATACTTCACCAGGAAGTGAAGAGTGGGCAGATTTTATGTTATACCATCAGACTAGAGTCCTTGTCCAGTCTTCAGAGTTTTGTAGCAGCTCCACAGGAGAAATTGGGCCATTTAGTTTCAATTTTCCATGTTCCTGGCATTTTATGCTGGGCTTCTGTATGGACTTCAGTATGCGTCTCTGCCAGAAACTGACAATAAAGTACATGGCTTAGAGACCAACAGAAGACTTTCAGCTTCTGAAGGGCTTATGCACTTATGTCTGGGCTTTCTGTATCAAATGTCAATGAAAACATTCCGGTAGCAATTACCTCCGTGGACTTCTGCTAGAGGTTCCTGAATTCAAGGATCTTTGACTCTTGACTAGTGAATCTCATTCTTTTGGCACCCTTAAGCAACCTGGACTCTTGTTCAGACTTTCCCAGATCTCTCTTAGTGCTCATCTACTAAGAACTCATTTGACTCACTCCTAGTAATCAGCCAGGCACTATCGTGTTCACAGTGCTCAAACACCTCTCCCCAGGATCAGTGTCTCTAGAATAATATTATTCAAATTTTCTCTCACCAAAGTACCCTTAAATAAAGAGGAGAGTGAATATATATTTCTGTACAGTGTGGGGAAAGAAAATGGAGAAAATTTGTAGGCCAAGTTAAAAGATGATGCTAATAGCATGTAAGATATACCCCAAAGCTGAATTTTAAAAATTATTACAATGTACCTTATAAATTCACATCACAACTTAACATTTAAGCCTATAATGTATAATGCCAAATTATATAATACAGCACATAATTTTAATTTGACACTACTTAATAATATATTAATATAGAACACATAAATATGTACAATAATGCAATTCTTACCAGTTCCATATAAAATATTTGCCCTAAATATTTGAGTAAAAATTATTGTCCAGAATGTTGTAATAATTTTATCCATTTTTTTTACTGTTATTGCACACTCCTCCCAACTCATATCCACCACTACCCAGAGATATAAGGAATGTATGATGAAAAATATTGTCTTAACAGGACACTAGCTAGTTATCTGAATTGCCAGAAACACTTTCTCAGAGGCCTAAGATTTAAGATTTTTAGGCAGTTTTTAGTTTTAATATAGTAAATCTATTTCATGCCTTCCCTCTTTAAAAATATCTTTGAAGAATAGTAGAGAAAATGCACAATTAGGAGCATTGTCAAGTGTAATTTCTTTGGAAGTGAGCCACTTTACCTTTTAATAAACTGTATGGAGGTGAGAAATGCATGCAAAAAAAGAAAATAACTCTAAAAAATAATGGAATATAGTTAAATCAATATTGATTATTTAGAGTGAAAATGTTTTATGGGAGGCAGTAAAATCTTTTAGGATTCTAGGGGGAAAATGTGGGTGTAAAAGTGGAATAAATTACTATAGTTTAATCACTTGGTAAATAACTAAAATACTGTTGCTGGATTTATGGTGTCAGAGAGCAACCTCCTATGAAATATAGAACGTGTTAGTGATTCAGGTGTGATGGATTTTTAAAGGAACCGTGTAAGAACCATTGCTGTCTATACAGTTTGCGTTTAGCATTTCTCTTCATGAGTCTTCCCTACATGTGAGCCCATTTCTAAATGTCTTGTGTTTGTAAAACAATAAATTTGTATTTAAAGGAAGTCCAGTGGATTCTGAAGTATCTGTTTAAGACCCTTATTTACCTGTGCTACCCATACTGCTGATCGTTTTTATTGAAACCTTTTATGATTCTACTTTACTTTTCTCCTTTGCATCCAGACCCAGCATCTTGGCTGCAATCCCATGGCTGTATCAGACTCCAGTGTGTTTTGTGGTGATGGTTATAAATATAATTTTGTACAAGTTGACAAAAATCATTGATCTCCAGATATTTAACATATTCTAGCTCCCACTTGCTTTATAATGATAAAGCATTGATCTGGAGAAGTAGAAAAAGTGGGCTAGTAATAGAGCCTTTCATCAAAACTATGCACACTGGGAAAGCTAGACATTGACTCCAACAAAAAGTAAGACAACAAAAGCCAGGGCAACATCGTGAGACTCTGTCTCTTAAAAATAAAAATAGTAGGAGGGCATGATGACACACTTGTGATCCCAGCTCCTTTAGAGGCTGAGGGTGAAGGAACACTTGAGCCTAGGAGACTGAGGCTGCAGTGAGCCATCGTCGCACTACTGCACTCCCCTGTGGGTGGCACAGAGAGATCCTGTTTCAAAAAGATAAAAGCCAACATACAACAGATTTCCATTATCCCTCTCATCAAAATACTCTTCTACTCTTATAAGTTCTTTCATTACTGAACAATTCTGAAATTTTAAAAACATTTTCTTAACATTTTCATGATAATTTTTGCCTCCTCTGTCCCATTTTTCATAACTGACTAGAAAATAGTAAAATATTTTAAGCCTCACTAAATTGTAAGTAATCAATAAAATAATGTTTAAATTATGGATCATATTCATTATACATATTCAGATATTTATATTAAAATAACAAATAGAGAAAAGCACAAAATGTTAAGAGTATAATATACAGAAAAGTTAATATTGAATTACAACACAGCTGCTTTCTCATACTAAATTTAAAATCATTTTCTTGTTTTTAGTAAACTTTACATTTTTTTCTCATTTATGATCTTTCCTTTGCCAAATGACCTTCCATTGGATTGAACCACATGAGACTGCCAATATCTAAGTGCATCAGTCAGAGTTCAACCCAGAGAAAAAGAACCAACAGGAGATATAAATTTAAAGATATGTTGCAAGGAATTGGCGTATGTGATTGTGGGGGCTGGCTAGCAAGTCTGAAATCATAGGGCAGGCAGCCAGAAAGGGCAGGCTGGAACTTCCAGCACAGGCTGAAGCTGCTGTTCATAGGTGGAATTTCTTCTTCAGGGACTATTTAGCTCTGTTCATAAGGCCTTTCAACTGATTGAATGAGGACTATCCAAAATAGTATCCCTCATTTAAAGTCAATTGATTTTGGACTTCAGTCACACCTACCACACATCTTTGTAGGGCACCTACATTAGTGTTAGATGGAATAACTGGGGGTTGTAACCCTGTGAAGTTCACACATCCAAGGACCCTGATGTGAACCTTTCTGGACTACTAGAAAAAGCAACTAGACGTGGATTAACTGAATTGTTAAAGATGGCTTCCAAGATTCTTCCTATATCTTTATAACTTACTTATTTTAGGACTTAAAAAAAACTCTTTGAAATTACCTTGGACCCATTAATGGGAAGACATTTGATAGCTTCTTAGATTTGTCCCTGGTCCCTGAATCATATTAGAATGTTTATTATTATTCCACATGAAAACCCTTCAGTTATTTGAAAGCCTGTCTTTAGTTAGTCTTTTCTTCTAGACATGACCAGCTTCATTAATTGGGCCTCAAGGGAAACCTGTATGGGGGTGGCTAAGAACATGGCTTTTAAAGACAAATGAGAATTCAAAACCACTGTCTGTTCTCTGTCACATAAGTTACCTTGGACAAGCCACTTAACCTTCTCTAATTTTGATTTCTCACCTATACAGTAGAAATGTGAATACACACCTTATAAAGTTGTCATGAAGAGGAGGTGGTATCTTGGTCCGGATTTACACTAGAAACAGAGACTGAGACAAGGGTGTATGTGCAAATAGATTACTTTCAGAAGTGATCACAAGAAATTAGACTGTGAAGAATAAAACAAGGAAAGAGGAAATACTAGTTCAAGGTAAATTATTGTTCTCACACTTACTAAGGACAACTGGGAATTGATCCAAAAATTAGAGATCCTGCTAAGCAGCCCCTAGGATTTTCTGCTTCAAGGAAGAGGGTAGTGTTTATTCTCTCCCTCCTCTTACTGGACATAGGCTATTAACTCCTTCCCATTTCTTAGTTGCCTCAGGCATCTCACAGAGAAGTATTAGAGGAGATTTGTGTTGCTCGATAAGCCTGAGATGAGGTGCTATCAAGAGGTTGTACCTGCATGCAGGTGTTTGTTATGGTAAGGGCGAGAGTAAAAATATGAGAATAAGATAAAAGGGGGGGCCAAACTCGTGCTTGAATCAGATGAAGTAACATGTGCAAAGTGTTCAAAACGGTAGCTAGTATATAATAAGCACTAAATAAATGCCAGGATTTGAAAATACAGTAATAAAGAGGTTGATGGCAACAATAATAATGCTACTGATAAGTATAATAAGTGCCATGGTTTTTAGATCACCCTGTTTTTTGTTTCTGAAGATATGCTTGAGGTTATAAATCTCCTTAAAATGCATTGCTGAAAACCGAATTAAATACTACAGATTAGTATGATCAGTTCAAGGTTAAATAAGATTACCACTTTATTTCTTGTGACCATATGAATTCAAATTATTTTATTTATGTTTACTCTTTTGGCAATAACGTTACACTATATTTGTTACTTATTTTGAAGTTCAAGTAATCCTTAATCTTTTTTCTAATACAAATATATTTTAAATATATTCTGTAATTGTCTTCATTTTTGAACCTCTATTCAGGATTTTATGTTTATTTTAATATATATGGAAAATATTGTATAGTAAAACAATTATTGGCTTTGGATTTTGCCTTTGTCACACACTAGCTACCCAGTACTGGTCAAATAACTGAGCTTTTATAAGCCTTTGTTTCTTGATCTGTAAAATGAGAATAATACTGCCTGATTTCTTGGATTATTGATATACTAAATCATATCATCTGTATAAGGTATATAAATAAATATATACTAATTTTTATTTTCCTTTATTTGCTCTTTATAGTTCTGGCATACTATTTTAGCTTCACCAAGTCATTTTAAATTTTGATTTGTCATATAACTTATAAGTTATTAATTCCAAATTATTATTCACAATTTTGGTAAGCAAAATCTTTATGTTTTAATTGATTTTCAGGACATTTCTAAATCCAATATCTCCTTGTATCAGGGATGATATTCACTCAATTTGATATACATGAACTTTTTTGGGATGCCTCTATTCAGCCAGCTTTGGTTTCATGTTACTCTAAATTATCACATTTTTTCTATTTAATTCACAATAAAATCAGAATGGTGTCTATTAAATACATTACAGAAAGTCCAGTGCATTTTGCCTATAGAGTTTGTATGCCCTTTAGCTTTGGAACATAACAATAAAGCAAGCCATAATTTTGATTATTTCCTAATCTTGAACCAACCAAATCTCAATCTATATTTACATACACAAAACGACCCACTTTTTTTTTTCCTTTTTGAATAAACAGTATGCTGACTTGGCAGCACTCAAAAAAATAAATTTTTGACCCAATTTCTGAGAATTAGACTTCCCACAACAGGTAATTTTTTGAGGGAGGGTGGAGGATATGGTTTTATACATTGCTCTTTACACAGTCCTCAGAAACTTGAAGATCTAGCTATGCTTCTTGGATTAACAATCTAAGGTGCCAGCTTTGTTAAGGAAAACTTGGTGAAAATGTCAGTATGGGCAATGAAAAATAGCAGTTTAAAACTTCGCAATCTTAAAACAGATGTTAGAAAATGTCAACCCTGTAAACAATTGATTGCCAGCATCGAGTGTTGCCTGATGTACTTGACTCAGTACTTTTCCAGAATCATTAAGATTATGAAATTTGCAGAGAGTAAATCTATATTATTTACGGCAAAGGACACACCTGTATTATTCTTGCTTTTTTTCCCCCTGCCAAGTGCTGAGATAAATCAAGCCCCTTATACTCTGAGTCAATAGAAGCTTTATTGGCTTTCAATCATCAATTCTCACTGCAGCAGCTGGAAAAAAAAACAAAAAAAACAAAAACAGATCGTATCTGTTGTTAGAAAAACAAAGAACAGTCTCTCTTTTTTTTTTTTTTTTTTTTTTTTTTTTTTTTTTTGCTTTTTCTCCTGTGCAGCTTGAGGGCATTTAAAATCACCATGTCATAATGGAACCAGTGTGGGCCTAGCTAGAGATTGCTGAACAATGGCACTGAGGTAGAAGTTAAGGCAGTGAGGTCAACCGAGGAGGTTTATTGGATCCTCAGCATTTGCAGTTGTCAATAGCTACATCAGGACCAGGATTCCAACAGCTGTATGATGGAGCATCTTCAGGAGTTACCTGAAAGGGCAACAAACAAGTATAATGACTTGGCCATCCTTAGACCCACGATGATATAGTACTATTTGCCATTCTACTGTCTCTGTGATTGGTCCGTGGTGAGCCTTACTTTCCCTAAAATATGGATAGATTATCTCCAGACGTAAATAGAGAGAGGGCCAATAGAAATTATCTTTCTTTAAGGGATAGATTAAAAAAAAAAGGATCAATGAGTCCCAATAATAGTAATAATGCTTAATAATATTCAACATTGAATTTACTGACTTTTTAACTTATTATGAGTCTGTACCATATGAGAAGGGTGCAACTCTTATCTGCTTTCTACACATAGAGAAGCTAAGGCTTACGGAGGTAAGTAATTTGCCCCAGATGATAAGCTATTAGGTGGTGCATCGAGGACTTAGAATCAGATCTAACTGTAGTCCTTTTGTCTATACTGTGTTGCATAAAGCTAAGTGAAAGTGACTTTTCCAAACCACATGATCAACCATGAGAATTATTTTAGTCTCCTCAATGCATTTCGTTCTGTCTTGTATGTTCTGCCTTCTTTGCTTGCCTCCTGCCTTGTCAAAACATCCAAATCCCATTGGCTCTCAATGGCTCTCTGTTAGACCTACTTCTTCTAAGAAGCCTTCCCTTTGTCAGCAGTTTAGGTCATGCTACTTTTCTATGGGCACCTACAGAATCCCAGGCTTACCTCCAGTATAACCCTGATTACTTGGTGTTCTTCAAGCTAAATCTCCAGGGCTTAGCAGAACTCCTGGAACACACAGTGGATACTTTGAAAATGGTAGTCAAATGACATGACTTAGCAACATTATGACCAAATACTTCCTTTAATATGGGTTTCCTTCTCTATTTTGAGAATGCTATATATATACATATATATGTATGTATATATGCATATATACATGCATATTTGTTTTCATATATTATATGTGTGTATTTGAGATATGTATGTATATATGCATATATATGTATATATACATACATATTTGTTTTCGTATGTTATACATGTGTATTTGACCTTTATTTTCTATCTATTTTGTTCTTTTAGTGACTTTTGCTAATTTCATAAAAGGGAGTCAGATGCAAATGCAACTGAAATCTGGACCAAATTAGTTGTTTAATGATAGTAGACCACAACAAGAAAATTACCAAAGAAACCTCCTCTCCTTCTGTTTCAACTCTTAGCAAAAGCCTATCACCTTGTTGCTATTCTTTTCTTACCCCTTATCTTTCTCCTTTCTTGTGGCTGCCATTGCTAACTGAGCATGAAGATACATCCCTGATTAATTGATGTGTCAAATCAGACATCATCACACTGTATAATCTTGGTTACCATATTTTAATCAATTAATTACTTCAGTCAAAGATGCCAATGTTGGCACCCTTGCTACCACACCTGGTGAGCCAGGGCTGCATGAAATTTTGGGACATTGGCTAAGATCATTATCTAGAAACCCTGAGTAGATTGATGGTGTGCCAGGAAACATCAGTTGGAAATAGCTGTTATATCTTGTCACTCCTTAGTATACTGCTTTGATTATATTTCTATTGACATTAAACTGATTGGGAACTTTTTTTGGAGTAGAAGCTGAAATTTGTGAAATTTCATGATTGATGTGAGAAAAAATATTATATATATTTTATAAATATGCATGATTAAACCAATATATACCATAGGTGAAAAAAAGCTAACTTAAAACTTGCATTGATTTAATGATATTTACGAACTGCATAAGATATTTTTTCCCTATTGACAAAAACGCTTTCATGTATTCTGCTGTTTTTTTTACAGCACTCAAGAGTGTTCAGCTTTTAGATGTGTAATTATCATACCTAAAAGTAAGATACAACATCTGGAATGAGGAAAGGAGCAACAACAAACAGAAGTAGAAACTCATTTATTTCCAAGAAAAGGAAAGTACAATATTCACACCTGGGTGTGCAAATCAATATCTATTACATACCATTCAGAATGCTGGCAGCCCCTATTATAAGGATTGTATCAATGCATAAGATAACTCTGCCACAGCCTTTTGGTGTTATCGTTGACAGCTGTATGATGGAGTATCTTGCATCAAGGGCAAGGAAAACTTGGGTGCAAAAAGGCACTTTTAACAGAATTTTACTATAGATGTTTCAAGTCAAGTAATGAAATACAATCTCCTATCATCCAATCACTGTATCTGCTGCTGACAGAATAACTTCTGCCTTGGGAAACATGCTGCAAGAAACCACTTCTCTCCTTGTGTTTAGGGACCAATGATTGAATTAGGCTTGTAATGCAGGTAAGTTACAGGTAGCCAGATAAGAGTGTAAGTAATGATATTCATTCAGCGTATACATTGCTAAAGATTGGGGGCTTCTACCAGGAAAAGCAACTGCCAAGCTGCTTGTCTGGTTTTATTAAAAAATAGTTGTCAAACCCTGAAGGACATCTTTCCTTCCTTTTGTCAAAATAAGGCTGGATTCTTTCATAATCATATTCTACTTGTGTCTCTAGAAATAGCTGTTGTTTAATTATGTATTGCCTAAATATTATCTTGACAGCATAAATAATATATAGGCAATTGGTCTGGGGTATTTGTACAGTCTGAAAAGGTAATATTGATCAGAGCTTCCTAGACATAACTGCATCTGCGTGGCCCAGAGCTGGAGAACACAGTACAAGTTTTGTTACTTAATGAATTCCAAGGAAAGGACTAACTCCTTTCTCCTGCTTTCTTGCCATAGTCCAGACTAAATGTATGTCTATACACACACACGCACACACACACCATATGCACACACACATATGCGTACACACTCATATTTCTTGATTGTAAACAAAGTGTATGTTTATTGAGGAAACCTGGAAAATATAGAAAGCCACTTAAAAAATTAGAATCACCCATAATCTCATTACCCACATATAAACATTTTATGACTATAATTCAACATTCATTCATTTATCAAATATTTACTGAGCATCTACTGTACACAGTCAGTTTTCCATGTGCAGGAAATATATTAGTAGCCCAAATAGCAAAAATGTCTATCCTCTTGAAGATTACATTTCAATGGGAGTTAGTCAATAAACAAATAATTAAGTAAACTTTGCAGTGGTTAGAAACTATCCACTTGGATATTTCCACACTACTCTGTGTCCTAGCAATAGGGACTCTAAGGATGATCTCCTTTGGCCTCTGACTTCTGTTTGGGTTTGGAAAGTGGCAGGCACTGGCAGGAGATGAGAAGGTGGAAGGAGAGACACCAGGGTATTTATTGCTGTTGGGCTGTGGATTCATATGGCTTTGTTCCTTTTTACAGGCCACAGTTCCTACCTCTACAGTAACAGCTTTCTTGTTCTAATAACTGCTTTTTTCTCTTGCCCCTTCATTCCCAGAAAACATATTGGCTCTTCCATTATTGCTCATCCTGGAATGTTTTACAGTCTCTTGCTGGTTTTTCGTTTTGTCTGCTCACACCCTTGTACAGGATCCTTTCATAAAATTCATCTCAATTACTATACTCTCTGTGCCATCGTTTCTGTCCAGGACTTTATCCGATGCATTTAGTATGCTACAAAGTTGCAAATGCTAACTTAACATCTTGAATTGTAGCTTCCATAATTGCCATGTGTCCAGGAAGGGACCCGGTGAGAGGTCATTCAATCATGAGGGTGGGTCTTTCTTGCGCTGTCCTCATGATAGCGAATAAGTCTCAGGAGATTGGTTGGTTTTACAATGGGGAGCTCCCCTACACAAGCTCTCTTGCTGGTCATCATGTAAAGCATGTCTTTGCTCCTCCTTCACCTCCTGCCATGATTGTGAGGCTTTCCCAGCATTGCGGAACTGTGAGTCCATTAAACCTCTTTCCATTATAAATTGCCCAGTTACAGGTAGGTTTTTATTAGCAGTGTTAGAACAGCCAAACACAGCTAAGGAGAAAAAGAAACAAGGGAATGGGGTTTGAAGGTTTTGAAGACCTTGGGATTTTAGGTGAAGAGTTCAGAGTCTTCATAGAGAAAGTGAGTTTTGAGTGGGATCTGAAGGAAACAAGTAAATACAGTCTATGCACATTCACACAAACTGACACGGAAAACAACAGAGACAGAGAGTAAGGGAGGGGGAGAGAGAGGGAGATTGTTCATTCTAGGAATGATACATTGATATGTTACAAGAATAGAATCTGATTTTGGCACATCATGTTCTGTAAGTTGCCAATGTGGGAGCCTTTCCCCATGCCATCAAATACGCTTTTATTTTTCAATTGTAATGGCTGTAGGGAGCTTAGTTTTAAGATGATAACATACTTTATTTAATTGATCCCCTGCTTTTAGACAATTAGATTGACTTTACAACTCCATTATTATAAATAAACCCTGTTGATAGTTATTACTTTCTGAAAGCATTTTATCAATCTTCAGGGCCTACTGGGTCATCTTTCAGGAATTACTGTTTTGCTCTTTGAGAAAATGGTAGAATGGGCTTGGTTCTGGGGGCTGTTAGTGTCAGTCTTTGGGATAAATTCATCATTGGCGTGCAAGAGGGTAATTCTGCAGATGAGAGTGGGCTATATAATTACCATATTCAATAACAAGAAGCAACATCTGGAATAAGGGAAACTGTAACAAAGGGAGTAATACCTTTTTTGTTTCCTGAGCTGTATGCTTGTGTAGCAAAATGGAAGTAGAACATTCGTAACTGCAGCCTCCTTTCACCTGATGAGTCTTTGCCTCACCCACGAGGTTCCTGTTTTTCAAGCTGATCAGGAAATGAAGAATCCCTAGAAGTGCTAACTATGTTGTTTTTCTGCCTAAGCTCCTCCCTTTGGAGTGAGATACATGAAGCTTGTGTTTCCGTGCATGCAGACTCAAGTGATTGAGCTTGAGGATAGAAAGGTCTTCCTGCTGGCTGTATTTAGAGTCTGAGTGAAAGATGAGAGTGGCCTATTGATTTGCTTTACCTTGTTAGCCCTCCATGGGGTATCCTGTTCTCAGCCAATCTCAGATGACATGTGTCACCCACAGAATCAGATTCTCATAGAAACATACTTTTGTCAGGACCCTGAATCTCCTGCTTCTAATTTTTTCCTGAGATAGATTTTATTCTGTACTGATTTATTTCTATAAAATAACAAACTAAATGATATTTATAAAAAGTAATGCTTGACATATATTTAATAAATATTTGTTACAATTACATCTTTAGATATAATTATATAATTATAGCTATTATTGATGTCATTCTTCTTCCTTTTTCTTTCTCTCTCTTTCTCTATTTTAGTCAAGATCCCTCTCCTTAATGATATTATGCAGAAAGAGGCCTCAAAAAGTCATTTAAAAGTCAACCCAAAGTGAAGAGATAAACTCCTGTGTTTGCTCTAGCTTTTAAAAAGTTCTGTTTTCTTTTGTCTTTTTTTATATCTCAGACACACCTCCTGAGACTCCAAATGCCAGCATAAATATAAGCAGAAGTCACTAAGTTTCTCAGGCACTGACACAAAATGAATCAACAATGGCAGCCCTGTACTGCTCAGACTTGAAGGGGCCTTCATTGCTAAGCCAAGTTTGGCTCAGAGGTGTTTCTCTCTGAGGATATTTGCTATCTTTTTCCAACTGTGGAGTGAGTTATAATAACAGCTCTGGGGTACAAAACACAGGAAGAGTTCATGTAATCAAAGAAATCCCCTATTCTCATAAGTCATGTCTTATAAATATGATTATTGCCTATTCGCACATGAAGAATCTGGGGCTCACAGAAACTCAAAACCATACAGCTCTTGTGTTAGAACTAAACAGTTAATCTAAACATACAGCACATTCACCATGACCTCCATGTACGTGCATGGCCCATGTTACCTTGGGATGACCCTACAGGATATTGCAGGGCCGAACCCATCTTAAAAGCTATACAGCAAATCCAATAAGGTATGTGTTGGGATGCCCTAGTAGAATGATTTCAGAAAGTTTCTAATTCAGAATTTCTAGGTCTGCCTTTGACACAACAGAAAACTGAAAAAATAGAAGACGACCTATTGGAACATAATGTTCAGTGACTCTAGTTATAATACCATATGTTCTATTTTTCTCATGTTATTTTAGAGTGGTTCTTCAAAGACTAAAATAATGGACACATTCTGTCATGACACTAAATTATTGAAATATTCAGTTCCTTGAATATTTCAAGTATGTCTTTGCTGCTGGATCTTTCCACATAATTTCTATCCTTCTAGGCCATTCTTCATGTCCCCATTGCCTTTCCATGCAACCCCTTCCATATTTATGCTCACACATTTTGTTGGTTTCTTATCTGCATATCCTTCCCTTCTCATTCAGGTCACCACACTTGAGTGGAATGGATATTTCTCCTCAGTGTTCCCACCACTTTGCAAGTTTTACCCATTGTAGCTCTTAACCCTTAGTGCTGTAATTGTTTGTTTACTTGTCTATGTTTCCCACTGAACTGGAAATGATATAAAGGTAGAGATATTGTCCGTCACGTGGATACTGTATCCCTAGCATCTAACACAGGACTGCTACATGACAGGTGCTTCATAAATCCTTCCAAAATGAATGGATGGCTGAAAGCATGAAAGAATGAACAGAATAAATGAATCAATTCCTCTTGCAATTAAAGAATTCTTGTTAAACCTTTTGCACTCAGATCTACTACTCAGCTCACATCACTCACTGCTTGAGATATTTGACTGATGCATTTTAAGAATGATCATTTAAAAAGCTTAATATCCCTGCTCATACTACCAGTAGCCATGCTTTAGTGGACTGATATTAGGGGGTCTCTTATGTCCCTTCCTCATGATATCCCCAGTTGCTATCACCACACAGACTGGAATGGCCCAACATCAAAAATTTGGTTCAGATGTTGAGACTGATGACAAGACACATACCAAGAAATCATACAAAGCTTAATGACTCACAAATTGAGACTCTCTGAGGAGAGTGGAATGGTTCCCTGAGAAGGTCTAAAGTGGCTTGAGAATAAGAAAAAGAGGTTATCTTGAAGTTTTTGTGCTGTTTAGAGAGTGCAGCTGGGATGAGGATTCCTGTGCATGACCAGGGGCATGTATAGTTTGAAACTTCTGCTGATGTCAAATGGGAGGGTTCCCAGGCTTTCTTAACATCTTGACCCTATGTGGGGCACAAAGGGAAGTAGAGGAAGGCTTAAAAACTGTCATAAGTCAGGCATTTTAATACACATATCCTTGTGTAATTCCACCTTCTTGAGTACAAGTAGGATTTGTGACTTAATGCTAACTAAGAGATTATGACCAGGATAATGGATGGTCTCCAGTCAAACCACTGATATGATTATTTTACATTGAATAAGGCTCAGTATTTTCACCTTGAAGCTAGAGGTTGGATGAAATAAGTGGCCAGGTTGGAGAAGCCCACATTGGAAAGAACTATTTTTTGGCCTCTAGAAACTTTAAGTAGTCTCCAAAACCCATGGCAATCTCCAGCCAACAGACAAAAAGAATCCATGTCCCTGAATCCCCTGGCTACAAGGAAATTAATTTTTCCAACAACCTGAATGACCTTAAATGTGCATTCTTCTCCAGTCAAGGCTGCAGATGAGAACACAGCCCAACCACATCTTGATTGGCCTTGGCATACTGGGCATAAGACTCAGTGAAGCCATGCCCAGATTTATGAATCACAAAAATGGTGAGATAATAAATATGTGTGTTTTTTAAGCTTCTACGTTTGTGGTAACTTGTTATGTAGCAATACAAAACTAACATACATTCTGACTGGATAATCTGTCTGTCACACAGTTCCTTCATAATTGCCTTTCTGACTGATGTCACACTGTCACTATAAGTCCTTTCTAGATAGTTGCTTTTCAGAATCACTCAACGTCTTCACTACTGTGCCAGTCTGCTATGTGTGGTGAATTTTCAGACTTTTCCAGGCCTTCAAGACTGATAGATAACCCTGAATCATCCAACAAAGAAAATGGCACCTTAATAATGGCTTCTAATTTTTGAGAAATTTTATGGCTATCTTCTCAGAATAACTTTCATAAATTATACTGTTCAATCCTCACATTAAACTATAAAATGAGTAACATCATTTCCCCCATTGCACAGATAAGGAAATGGAGACTCGGAGACTTTGAGGAGCTTATGGAAAATAACCCACCTAATCAAGTTCATAGCTGGAGTTCATAACTAGATCCATGCTTATTATAAACACTATTTTTCTCCTGCGGGAGGGTTTTGGCAATTTATATCTCCTGCCGATGACAGTGCAACTTTACAACACTTTTACAATATGCTTTTTGTTCTTACCCCTTTTTCACCCCAGAACCAGTTATTCTATAGTAAATCTAGGTTTTTCATATTCAAGAGAGCTTAATGTCATGGCTAAAGCAGCAAAATTCAAGGACATGGATTTTGGTTTCCTTAAACCAGGGTCAGATCTGTTTTCATCATGATATACTGGAACTTCTGAATTATCACCTTATTAAAAAAAAAAAGGTGCTTTATTTCTGCCTTACAGTTTTCTTTGAGAATAGATCCTGTTCTCATGACTTTAGGTTATAGTATGTCCTGCTCAAAGAAAAATGTAAAGCAAAAGTGAACATAATTTTTATAAGAATTATTTAAAAAGACCAGCCAGCTGGGTGTGGTGGCTCACACTTGTAATCCCAGCACTTTGGGTGGCTGAGGCTCAAGGTCAGGAGTTTGAGACAAGCCTGGCCAACATAGTGAAACCCAGTCTCTACTAAAAATACAAAAATTAGCCAGGTGTGGTAGCGTGTGCCTGTAGTCCTAGCTACTAGGGCAGCTTAGTGGGGAGAATCGCTTGAACCTGGGAGGCAGAGGTTGCAGTGAGCTGCGGCAACACCATTGCACTCCAGCCTGGTGACAGAGTGAGACTCAATCTTAAAAAACAAAAGAGACCAACTAATACCAGAAAATCTGAGACCAGATTAATTTTTTCCAAGTGATACCTAATGTTAGCTTATGCCTGGGCTGGAGGTCTATAAGCCAGGCACAGAAAGACAAATCTCACATGTTTTCACTTATTTGCAGGATCTAAAAATCAAAACAATTGAACTCATGGATATTTATTAAGCAGTATTAATGCAGGAAGGGAATCTAGACCTCCTTTTGAGTCTCAGTGAAGCAGTACATTGCTTTTTTTTTTTTTTACCTGTTATGTAATTAATTAAGGTTTTAATTGTATTAGGTAAGGGGTGGATACTTTTTTTGTTAAAAGGTTTAAATGATTTGGGAAACATGAATTTATTCTTGTGATTAAACAGCTGTCTTTTTCAGTTGCCATTTGCTGCATGTTTCAGTGCTTTTCATCTCTAATAAATCACAGAGGCTGGGATCTGGTCCCTTGGCTGAGAACCGTGTCTGAAATGGATGTTGTAGGTGGCCTAATAAAGCTTTCAGCTTAGGAGTTCCATTTTTGACCATTGATCTGTGCCGTATATCTTCCTCTGAGTTAATATCCTTTTTCTGGCCTTGGCCTGAAGTTTACCTTGAACTCAAGGAGAATATATGGTTGTTCTCCAATATTCCTGGAAATGAGGCTCATGAAAGAAAGATGCTATTCCCATCCTAATAAAAGATAATAATAAGAAAATAATTCCATTGCAACAGACACTGCCTATCCCACCTAGATCCACTACATCTTCTATTTGCTCATCTACGTCCCCTTCCCGCGCCCCTCCTGCTTCCCACCTGTTTTCTGTTACTCTGCCCTTATGTTACTCCCGCTGTTTTGCCTGCAGGTGGATAGGACTAGAATAGAAAGTCCTATGATTTTTGCAGCTCCTTTTTTTCTACCACATCTGCTACGTTTTTTTAATTAAATGACTGAATAATACATAAGTATGAAAACTTATTTGCCTTCTCAACTTAAGGGTGAGTTGGGAGGTTTGGATGGATGGCAAACTGAGGTGCAATTTATACTTTAGTCTTCTCCCTAAGGATCAGGCTGAACCTGAAACTCTCCTTGTAAGTGCATCTTTGCTTGGCTCCTTCTCCTTCCCTGTCCTACTTCCCCACTCCCTTCTGGCTGTCTCCTGGGAGCACACACCTTTTTGCTTCTGAAAACCTCCACCTAAGACAGCTGCTCGTCTTTCACTGAGCCTACACTGCTGGTCAGTCACACTAAGTTACTTAATTCTCATGAAAATTCTTTGTAGTAAATGTGACAAATTAACGTAGGGAAGAACTAATTAATCAACTTTTCCAAATTGCTAGTAAATGTTGCAGCCTAGATTTAAACACTGATTCATGCAACCCTAGAACTTGTTCTCCGAACCATTGGCATATGCCTCTTAACAGTAAAAGACTGACATTTAGCGTCCAGAGTTTCATCAGAACATGGTAACCAAGGAACTGATTTGTGAATTGCAATAGTTGAATTCACACCACCCTTTTACTTAGCATGTGGATTTAGACAGTTTGCTTAATTTTTCTAAGTGTGGGTTTCTTCCTTCAAAAAAAAAAATGAGAAACTATTATCTGCCCTCCTTGTTCTCACTATTTAAAAATTATGATAGAATCAATGTGATGAAGGTTGGGATTGCTTTGTAATTGAAAAGTATTAGAGGAAAGAACTAAAATTTTGGATGTGGATTTAATGCTGGATTTAACAACTAACTAATAGAGTGGTCTTGGGCAAAATAGTTCACTGCTGTGTGCGATCTGCTTCTGTAAAACAGAAATAATCATGCTGTTTTCATGTAGATGCCAAGATTAGATGGAATAGGCTGCAGTAGTAAATTCTGTCATTGAAGTAGGTTGTGTCCTGTGTCTGGCACAAGGTAGTTACTTGATAAATGTTAGATGTGCCCATCTTCTTTGCTTGCCTTCTTCAAGTAGATGTTTGGACTCAGAAATAACCTGTAATTCTTTTTTTTTTTTTTTTTTTTCTGCAGCCACTTGCTCAGAGAGAGAGAAAGAGAGAGAGCGAGAGTACTCAAAAGTATATATTTTGATTAAGCTTTTCTTTGCTTTTATCAGTTAGTATACTTTCATTTTTACTATCTTTTTATGTATATTTGATGACCGATCAATGTCAGAAACCTTATGCAAATATCTTGTTTCTATTTTCTCCCTTGATCTCTACCCAGCTCTGCACGTTAATGAAGCTTATTTTTCTCTAAGTTCTTTTAATTTTAATTTTTTAAATCATACACTCAGAAAAGTGTGTGTGTGTGTGTGTGTGTGTGTGTGTGTGTGTGTGTTCTGCTCCCAGTGGCAAGTATTCTGGGCCAGGCTCACTTTTAGGTACTGAATATTTGGATATTCGTCCTCAGTGACTAAGGCTTGCTGTCTGGGAAGCATTGTAGACATTCAGATCAAGTGACTGGAAAGACCATTCAAGTTTCTCATTTACAAGTAGAAAAGTTGGGACAAGGCAAATAGCTTGTGCAAGACTAGTGTCCGGGACTTTTCACTTCAGATCCGATGCTTTTTCACCAGGCTTTCACTGAGACATGTGAGAGATATATAAGTCCTATAAAAATATTTAAAAATATTTTCAGTTGTTACTCAGAGTATATTTGTATAATTTGTGTTGTCTCTCCTCTTGGCAAGTGTTCAATCATAATACTCCTTTGATTCAGTTAAAATTCAGTCTTTTCGTAGCTCCGGACATCACCACCTTTGTAGAGATTAAACAAACTGAGAGAAGAAACTCAAATGGGCTTAAGATTTTACCTAGGTCTATAACTGGTTGCATAAACTTGAATGGTTGTTTCATCTCTCAGTTTCTTCGTCAGTTAATTCAGAATGATAACATCTATCTTGAAGAGTTATTAAGAGAATGAGATTTTATAATAACAACAAATGACTTAATCTAGAGATACATTTTTTTTTTTTTTTTTTTTTTTTTTTTTTTTTTTTTTTACTGACGTGGTTTTAGAACACTAAGAATACCAAACCTTCCTTTAAGTTGCAGAATAAATTTGGTTCTTTGTGGAGTAAGGATGCTTTTGATACATACCAGAAGAAGATGGGTTGTTTGGGGGAAGTTTTAAAGAGTACCCTAGACAAGTGTAAGATTGCTATGTATGTCTTTCTTAAGTAAATAATAATAAAAACACAGAATGGGCTGATTTACCTTGTAATGGTGGTATCAGAATGATGGAGGTCTCCCTTTCTGATCTCCCCACTTTCCGCAGGAGTACAGCTGATAGTAGAATTGATGTTTCCTTGGTTCTTTTAGTCCGAGAGCTGAGTGACTATCCTTTATTTTAAATGCCCATGGGGAAGGCTGTCCCTTGAAGAGTGTTGCTCCTGTTGATGTTTTCTTGGCTTTGTCACTGAGCCTTGGCACTCCACCACCCAAATGTACCCCAGTACAAAATAACTAGAGGAACCCACTACTTATTGAGAATCTGTACTGCATTGAGAATTGCCCTATATGCTTTATACACATGATTTTATTTAATATTACCACAGTTTTGGATTAGACATAATTATCTGCATTTAGCAGATGAGAAAATGAAAGACTCACAATATTTTCGGTAAAATACTGGACAATAAATATTGATGACTTTGCAGACCACACGAGGCCTCTGTCTCCACTGCTCAGCTCTGTGGATGTAGTACACAAGCAGCTGTAGACAATATGGAGACGAGTGAATGTGTCTGGGTTCCAATAAACTTCTATTTTCAAAAATAGTTGGTGGGCTGGAATTGAATTTCATAGGTTTAAGCCGACCCCTGCTTAAATAGTGACTACGAGGTAAACCAGTATGTGAAACCAGTTTTGTCTGCTTGTATTGCTTAATCTGTACTGTCTCCTTAACAAGTTTCAAGACGAGAAAGAAACCCAAATATATCCTGCAAGATGGTGGTTTCTCAGTTTCCAAGCTTTAAAGAGAAAATGGCTTATGGACTGGCATGACAGCTTCTTCAGAGGCAGTTCCTGGAATTAGAGGCTTTGTGTCTGGGAAGAAGTGGCTATGTGTCTCAGGCAGGCTTTGCAGGTTTGGCCCCATTAAGTGATAGCAAACACGATGCCAATAGGCCAGATGCACTTCGATTGTGCCTTGACATGTTCTGGCCTGGGCCATAGACATGCCGATGTTTTGGGTTTACACTGAAGATCCCGGAAGGACGTCTCTCAGAATTACTGTGAATCCATCTCTCAACAGGCAAGGAGCCTGACATTATTCAAGGGTGAAGAAGGCGCCTAAGCCAGGATTCAGATCAAGTAAAGAAGAATCTGGATGTGACCAATACTTCTTGGTAAAACCACACTCCATTGGCTTTGAAAAATAGCCCAATTATCTTCAATTTCAGCATGCAGAAAAACGATGCAGCTTTGTGACCTCATACCATAAATCCCACACACATAAACACTCCCTATTCAATTAGTTGTTGCTCTAAATTGCTCTCATCTAAGAGAAACGAATAGCCAGTTCTATCTGTCACCCAGGGGAAGCATAAAACAGTCAGAATAAGGCCTCTCTGCTGTCTCAGCCATTGGAAAAGAGAAAGGTTGGGTTTGTCGATTAGTGAATGTACCAGCTATCAGAGCATTTGTAATACAGCACAGCAAATTGATGGAAATAAGCCAGCCATTCATAGTTCATCAGCATGATCTCTCCGGTCACAAAGGGTGGGAGAACAGATCCTGAAATTCAAAATCAGGACCACTAGCTTCTGTTTTAAAGTATGACCTTGGGCAATTGTAGAGGGGAGAACTGGGGATCCAATGTCAGATTATTTGTTTTTAAGGTCTCGCGTTCAAAGTTATCAGCTGGGTGGCCTGGAGAAAGTTTCTTAATGTGACACAGATTGTTCTGTGTTCATGTAAACCCATCCTCTGCTCTTCCTAAGGAAACAGACTGCGTCATCCCGTGTCCTTTGCGGTTAGTTTGGCTGGGTGGCTGAGTACTGATTAATAGAATATAGGTGGAAAAAATGAAGCCATTCTGAGGCCTGGTCTGTAAAATCTTTCCTTTATTCTCTCTTCTACTTTCCTCAGCTGTAAGTCAAGTAGAGATGATTTTTCCAGGGACCCCAGAAGCCTAGAGACTGACAGAGGAGCCTTGATCCCTCCATAGAACAATGTCCATTTTTCCCTCCCTACTCCTCTCATCATCTTCAGCTTGCCAACTGGACTTTCTATAAATGGGTTAAGCCACGGAGATTCCTAGATTGACCTATGGTAGTAGTTAGTGTTTAGCATCACAGATAACAACAATGAGGCAAAGCAGCTTATTTTTCTGAGGCCTTATATTAATTAAAATAGGAATTAGACCATCACGAATGATCTCTTCTGACTTTCAAAATAGTAACTTTGTTAGATAAGTTCTATTACTTTTCCTAATTCAAGGTTGAAGCTGAGACCTACAGAGGTAAGGTAGCTTGTAATGGAGCTGTGACTCGCTAAAACATAAAGACGATAGTATCTGTCTCATCTATGCAAAATGCTATCATATGTGTCACGTAAGTTAAAATATGTAAAGGCTCCTGGAAGACTAAAAGCATGGTATAAGTACTCGATATTATTAATCTCTCTGAGCGTCAGTTTTTACAGCTATAATATTTGCTCTACTTAATCACTATCTTTAACATGGTAACATGAAATATGTATGTGTTCCATGGAGGCCAATGGTGGTGATAAAGATGCCTTGCTATGTAAATAGCATTTAGTGGGTAATAAGTGCATGATAGAGCAGGGAGCATGTGAGCATAAGTAGCATATGTAGAAGTAAGTAAGCATAAGCAGAAAGGTGAAGCCAGAAGAAGACACTTACAAGGATTCTTCTCTTGTCTCATTCTCTTCTCTACTCCCTTCAGCTACATATTTCCTTTGATCTGCAATTAGACATAATGGCACTAACTGCTGGGTGATGACACTAAATGACTCCATCATTTCTTGAGTGACTGATGTAATACTCAGTTCAGGTCTCAGGACCTCAGGGAATGGAAAAATCAACTTTTATGGCTTTTCCTTTTAAGAAAATATAGAAAATTGTTATACCACATACTGCTTGATACTAATGTTCCATTCTGATGTAATTCTCAGTCTAGGACAGATCTAAGGACATAAATAAATGGGAAAAGATACGTTTTATGGCTTTTCCTTTAGAAAAAAGAAAGACTAAAAATTATTATACCATATACTAATTGATTATGAAGTTTAATTCAAACTATATGGCAGATTAGTGAAGTACATTTTTAACATGTCTGCCATCCAAGTTCTAATACAAAAATCACAAGGTACAGGATTCTGGCATATCTTGGACTTGCAGAAATGCTTGGTTTAATTCGCAGTGTTATCCCATACGGTGTTAAGTTGCTAAATTGGTATTAGAAAATTTTTTACACACGTATACTCACTCATGTATGTGTGTACACACACACCATAATCTGGATCTGCCAGGCCATAATAAGATCTAGGAACTTTAAGGTCATATTTCTACAAGAGAGTTTTTTGGAACTGAAGGATGCTGCATATCAAGACAGTCCTACATGCTCCACATTATAAATCTAACCCCAGTGAAAGTAGCTGAAACAAAGATGCAGAGGACATATCTAGAAAAGGACATGGAAACCCAGTGAGGACCTTAAGAAGCAATACAGAGGATAACTCTGGAAATGTAGGTGGGAACAAGTTATAGCGTGTTAATATGAAGTTTAGAGGTTTTTTTGCTTGACAATGAGAATTCGCTTAATGTTTTTAAGCAGATAATACCATGATCAAAATACATTTTAAGTGATAAAATAATAGATGGGGTACTTCTTGCTGCTTGTGGATGGAGTAGAGTGCTATTTGGTGGATGAAAAGAGACTAAATGGTTGGCTTAGGCTATATTGGTGATCATTTATTTTTAAATTTCTATTAACATCTTATAGTTCTTGAGGGACTTAGATTTCAGCTCTTTGCATTAGCATTCTTCCAGTTTAACTGCAAGCATTTTGAAAATAAGGAATGTTCATTTTTTGTATCCTCCAAAGTATAGTAGAGAGTCTGGTTTAAAGTAGATTCTAAATAAATACAGAATGGATACAAAAATAGGTGAGTGAATGAATGGTATAATGAATGACTCCAATAGAGTAATCTAAACACCCAATACCTGAGAATTCTCAACATTGTTCAAATCTTGAGCATCACAGGGAGACAGCACGTTGTGTTGCAAATCTCAACTCTGTTACTTCATAAATATGTAGATTTGTAAAAGTTTCTCAAATTCGTGAGCCTCTAATTTTTATTTTTCCTGCTGAAATGGGGATAATAATTCTTACTTTGTCACAATGGTAGTGTGAAGATGAAAAGGATCACTGTATAAAGCACTTAGCTTGTTACTAGCACAAAGTGCAAACTCATTAAATGGTATAGCTTAGTATGTTTACAATAGCTTACTAATGATAGACAAGGCTGGAAATGGTCTCTTGCCTTTGTTCATTTATTTATTTATGCATTTAGTATCACTCAAAAATATTAATGTATGCCCATTATTAGCTACTGAAGCCACAAAAGTGGAAATAACTCGCATTCAAACAACTCTCCACATAATGGAGAATACTAATAAGTTAACAGGTATTTATGATACAATGAGATGAGCAAGTGCTGCTATAAGGAAATGTGTTTTGAGGATGCCATTTTTAAGCAAGCCTGGAGGATGAGGGAGATCATGGCTAGTTCAACACCTGTGAATAATTGATTTGACTATAGCTCCAAGTATAAGTAGGTGCTTTCATGAGGCTGGAGAAGTGAGCCAAATCATCATGGTAGACTTGCCAGTTCTTCACAACTTTGAGAAGGAAGTCCTAATTTTCCCACAGTTCATCATCTTTAAATTCAAATCTCTTTCAACTCAGGCTGGGTTCTTTAGGTCTTTTTCTGACTCTGCAGAGAAACCCGAGTCTTAGAAAATGCACTGGCTTCCCAGAGAGCCATGGCTGCCCTGGCTGGTAGATCACTTTTTGCTGGAAGCCAGGATGCCTCTTTGGGCTTGCCTTTTCAGCAGGAGAAAGGACCCAGCTGGGACTGACTTGAGTCAACTTGCGAAACTCATTTCACACATGTGCTTTCTGGGAACAGATTAAGAAGTCCCTCGCTGGTAGCGTTAAAAATCAGTATTTGTCAGTCTGTTTGAGTATGGAAGGTCTGATGCTGGCTGTGCAAAAAGAATCTGAATAGAGCAAAGGAATCAAAAGCATCAATTGGTTTCACTGAGCACCGAGTCTTTAAAAATTAAAGTTGTGTTTCTCCCCTCATCCAGTTTTTCTTTTCTTTTCTTCTTTCCTTTTTTATTTATCTGAACAAAACTATTGTGCTCTGTTATTAAAGAAATGGTTGCATTGCTTTGTTTCACTGTCTACCATTTAATCACTCATTTACAAATATTAGTTTTTCACCCATCAGTTTTTTGTGTTAGATTACACCCATAGATGTCAGCTATGGAGGTCATTACATCTCCATGATGAAACCATATGATCAATTTGGCATTATAAGGACTGTTTCCTTCTTTATACTTTCTTCATTTGAAGTGTGATCTAGCTGAGAAAACTGACATTTTTATTTGTTTGTTTGTTTTTACCGGAGTGAGTGAGGTAAGCAAAATGTGACTGGGCTAAAAGAAATGACTTCACCAGACTCACCTCACCCTCCTGAAAAGAGATGACAGATCAACACCAAATTAGGATACATCCAGTCTGATACTTGCTCTGAGAAATGGACATCACCCTTTGCTTGGCCACACCGGTACCTCTCTGACCACATTAGTGGTCTTTGCAAAGTCACATTGATTTTCAGAATGAATGCTGTCATTTATGTATGGTCACCCAGCTTCAGCATTGCAGAATATCCCTGAAATAAGGTCAGGGAAGCAAACACTTAGGCTTTTCATTTTGAATTATTTAGAAAGAAGAGGATGACTTCTGTCAAAAGCCCCTGATTTGGCTGAGACAAGCCAAAAGCAAATTGTATTTTTGAAGGTGATAATCAACCGATCTGATAAGAGCTACAGATGTATTTATCTGGTACTTGATCTGTGCTGGAGGCCTTACTTACTTTAGTTTATGTAATCTTCACCACCATCCAATGGAAAATGTCGTATTATCTTTCTTTTAGCAGATAATAAAAATGGTTCAGAGGGGGGGTCAGTGAATGGTCAATGATCACAAGTCAGTACATGGGGAGTTGGATTTAAATCTGGATTTATTAGATTCTTAAAATTGTGTTTGTTTTTCTGCATTCTTAGGCCAAAAGAGAATGGATTTGGCTTGCATTCGTCTATTCTGAGATTGGTGCTTCTCTCGTGTGTCTGAGGGAGTGCAAGTTTCAAGATCTTGAAGAGAAATGGCAAAAGGCTAGCAGGCTGCTGAAGAGAATATTGGGGTGTTTATTTACCTTTCCTCTAGTCTTCACAAACATTTTTGGAAAGAGTCCAGATCAAATAAATAAGCCAGGAATTTCTTCTCAGTGGTCAAATACGTAGTGTGAGGATCCTGGAATCTAACAGCAACTTGAGAGAATTAATACTTGGGTTTTGATCACAAGGATAGGCTTTGTGGCCCACACTTAAGATCCATTGCTGAATAAGCATTTTACTTGCTGAGTGTTTCTCTGGGGAGATTACTGGATGTTTCTTAGGTTCAGATTCTTGGTCTGTAAAATAGTCATACAACCTACTTTCCTTTTAGGTTTTTTTTTATGATTTAATGTGATAAGTAATGTAGGTGATTGGTTGTTTGTAAATGGCAACTATTATTATTAGCTTGGGGTCAGAACATTTGGGTTTCTGGTTCTTCTATTATCTTCCTCTTAAACCTTTGTCTGGTTACTTAATATTTATGGGTGCAATCTAATGCAAAACCAATGTGACAAACAAACAGACCTAAAGATAAAACAACCCCATAGAAAAGTGGGTGAAGGATATGAATAGACACTTCTCAAAAGAAGACATTTATGCAGCCAACAAACATTCAAAAAAATCTCATTATTACTGGTCATTAGAGAAATGCAAATCAAAACCACATTGAGATACCATCTTATGCCAGTAAGAATGGCAATCATTAAAAAATCTGGAGACAACAGGCTGGAGAGGATGTGGAGAAATGGGAACTCTTTTACACTGTGATGGGAGTGTAACTTAGTTAAATCATTGTGGAAGACAGTGTGGCAATTCCTCAAGGATCTACAAATAGAAATGCCATTTGACTCAGCAGTCCCATTACTGGGTATATACTCAAAAGATTGTAAATCATCCTATTATAAAGACACATGCACACGTATGTTTATTGTGGCACTCTTCACAGTAGCAAAGACTTGAAACCAACCCAAACACCCATCAATGATAGACTGGACACAGCAAATGTGACACATATACACCATGGAATACTATGCAGCCATTAAAAAGGTTGAGCTCATGTCCTTTGCAGGGACATGGATAAAGCTGGAAGCCATCCTTCTCAGCAAACTGACATAAGAACAGAAAAGCAAACACAGCATGTTCTCACTCATAAGTGGATATTGAACAATGAAAACCCTTGGACACAGAGAGGGGAACATCACAAACCAGGGCCTGTCCAGGGATGGGGGGCTAGGGGAGGGATAGTAGGGGGTGGGGGATAGGGGAGGGATAACATTAGGAGAAATATCTAATGTAGATGATGGGATGATGGATACAGGAAACCACCATGGAACATGCATATCTATGTAACAAACCTGCATGTTCTGCACATGTACTCCGGAACTTAAAGTATAATAAATAAATTTTTAAAAATTTAAAAAACCCATAAAATAAGGGGTTTCAATTAATTCTCAATATTTTTCCTACCAAGTATTTCTTCTTTTAGCCTCCCTCAATGACTTGAACTGCATTTATTAATACCTAATTTGTTTTCTTATTTTTGTTTTACTTGTCTGCAATACAGACAATAAGTATTAGGCCTACAATGGAAATACTAAATAGAAACAAAGCAGTAGGATATCTGGTTAATGAGTCCATCTTTTCATTAACAAAAGAGCCCTTGTTTTATGTAAATATTCAATTTCCAATCGCTATTTTTTGAATATATAAAATAATTCAAGGGTCCTCACTGATGCTTTCTTGTATCCCTGGAAATGTGAGAACTCCAGATTTGTCCACCACAGCGCTGGACCTTGTCTGAAGGGCCCTTCAGCTGTATTAGGTCTTCAAAACCCTTTGCCTGTCCTTAAATTTTAAGACTGTTTTCCCCTAGTTTTCTACATTTTCTTTCCTAATTTATGCAAAACCAATTCACCATTGCCAGAATTCATGTATTCTGATTTTTTACCCCCTTTTTGGTAATAGGTACGTTTAGGGCCAGGGCATCACACTGGATCCTTGCTAGTCAATGTGAGGTCTGTGCACCAACAGTGTTCATATTACTTGTCTCTGTGTTAGAAATGCTGAATTCCAGCCTCCACTTCAGGCCTTCTGAACCCAAATCTATAATTTAACAAAATCCCCAAGAGGTTTGTGTAGTCATTAAATTTGAGAAGCACTGGAGTAGGATGCAGATTAGGACTCAGTATGGAGCAATTCCCTAGTCAATTCAGTTCCTGATCTGTTACCTGGAACAAGCCATTCAGCTTTTGTGAGCTTCCATAACAGAAAAACAAAAGAATTTGCTTGTCTTACCTAGAGGTTTTGTTGTTAGTTGCAAGAAAATAATCAGCAATAAAATATCTCATAATGTTGTCAGCTGATCTATGACCCAAAAGTGCATATCATTTCATCGTTCTTAGATTTTTTTTTTTTTTAAGAAACAGAATGAACCATAAAATTAAATAAGTCCTCTTGTAAGTCAGAAAACTCTTAGAAGTCAAGTCAGTGCTCCTCTGCACTTCGCCTGGGAGCTGTGAATCCCTCCTCCTCTGCCCTGTCCATAATCAGTTGGAGTTATCTGTTTGCCATCTGCATCCCCATGAGATTTATGAGTTCCTTGAAACCATTGTCAAGTAGACCATGTTAGACCCACCTCTGCTTTCTCTCTTACTCTCCTGTGCTTCACCATCTTCTCCCAGTGCCTAGAACAGAGTGGACCCTCCATACATGCTTGTTGAGTGAACAAATAGATACAATAATACTTGACAACATCCCTCTGAAAAAAAAAATGCAGCCAGTGCAGTGAGTACCTGTACCACCTGCTTAATAGGGTTGTTAAGAGAATCAAATGAGCTTGGACACACAGTATCCCTATGTGAGCTGTAAAACACTGGATAAAATGAGAGAGCATTATTAGGCATATGTGGTCTGGCAGGGTCTTACAGATGGCAGTCACCTGTCATTATGAAAACTGTCTTTAAGCCAAAGCCAAAACAGTAGTGATTTCAGAGGCTCTTGGGGCAGTGAATTGTAAGCTTTTATCTCTGCTCTCTCCTAAAACCGAGTTTTCATTTATCATGTGTATTTGCTCTGGGGTGGCATATCTGCTGCTGTTCTTTTGTTGTCTGGAGTAGAGAGGCCACCTTGTTGAGCTGGCATGCATACCCTGCTTCCGGGAGCTGTGGGCATCCTTCCGGGGTATGGCATTTGGTTGGCAAGGGCTCTCATCCTGTCCTGTGCCATGTGCTTGCGGCATTTTCATGCTGTGTTGCTTCATTAGGGAGACTCACTCAGACTGTTTCACTACAAAACAATAAGGTCTGCAGTGGGATAGAACAGAGTTGAATAGACATTTATCTTTTCACATGGCAAATCAATGAGTAATTTTCTGGTTTGAATGCTATATTTAACACTCCGTCTGGGGGAAATTCTATCAACCATGTCTTATTCCAAGGTGGCTTTATTAAAAGACTGTAAAAAAAATCTTACTTAATATTCCTGGAATATACCTTTTTTCTTTGCTTAAACGTTTCCAGGGAGTAGTTATTCCTCATATCCTGGTCCCGATGCAGCATAACCTTCTTAGAAGTGGGTTCTGTATTGACAATGTGCCTTCATGTGGGGTAGTATTCTTTGAATGCCAGTGAGGTAGAAAGGCAGACAGGCTTTTTACTATAGCAAAATCAAAACCCAAGCTCTCTCGTCTACTGTGTGTCAAAGGCAAGGGTGTAAAAACGCTTCCATCTGGCAATTATTGGACTCCTGCCCACAGCAAAGCAGATAAATGAGTCAGGTGAGGGGCTGAGGCCATTAATGACCAGTGTTGTCCTGTCATCCGGAATAGAATAGTCCAGTTGCCTTGAATTTCATTCAACAACTGAGCCACTTACAATTTGTGACCTGAGAGACCAAGGTTCAATGTATGTCTTTATTTTCAACTTATATTCAAGCACCCCAAACCTGTATTCTTTCATCCAACCTCATCAATGTACAGATAAGGAAAAAAAAAAAGATGGGGGGGAGGAAGTCTCAGAGAGATCAAGGGACCTGTTCAAAGTCACACAGCTTGCATTAGCAGAGCTGAGATGATATCTTCTGCTGGTGAAATGAACCCGTTTTCCTCAGAGAGGGTTCATGGAGACTGGGAGGGCAGTGATGTTCATTGGCAGAACAAAAGGTTGAGGATAATTTGTAGCTGTGACCTTGAGAGGTCTACTTAGATATTCTTTAAGGCTTCCCCTCTGAATTATTCTCATTTACGCAATGGTAATAGCAGCACATACACAGGTTTTAGTGTGTATTAAATGAGATCATATTTGTAAACTCCTAGGGCACTGCAGAAACAGAAGTATAGAGACTCCTAACAGACCCTTCCATTTCTAACATATTAGAGTTTTGAGCTGTACAAATACTGTGTTCTCACGCACCATGTATCAGAAAGCATCTTGAAAAATGTACGACTGGAAAAATATAACCATATGACATTAAAAAGTTCTCCTTATATTGAGGTTAGAAATATTTTTAACACTGATTTTAGAAAAAAACAGCTCGTAGAAACCCTTAAACACTGTTTTCAAAGAAAGGTCTAATGCAATGCAGCAGATCTCTCTGACTGGGTAGACTTCTAAGCTTGGGTAAGCTGTTGTTTTGTTTTCTCTAGGGGCAAATGGGTCGTTCATGAAATCTCATGGGAATCCGTTATTCGTGATATTCTCACGTTGGCACTAGCTTAACATCATGCAGGATAACAAGCTGTAGCATAACCCATAACAAACACCGAGGAAGGCAGCTCTGTGCCACAAAAACCAATGTCCTACTTTTCTGGCTGGTGCAAAAACCATTGGTGTAACGTTGATCTCATTTCAGGGCAGTTTCCCCATCTCAGCAACTCCCTCAATGCAGTTCTCACAGTTAGCTGTAGGTGGCGATGTTGCACCGAGAACCTTGTCCACAGAGGCTGTGGCAGGCAGAAGAGCATCCAGCTGTGGCCTGCTGAGGCTCAACTCTGAAAATCCTATTTTAAGTTCCTCTGGTTGGTCATAACCCAGCAGTTCCCCTTCTGGGTCCCCTGCTTACCAATCATTCTCCCCAGCTACAATCCGACAAGGAGTGTTGTCTCCCCTACCTCTTCTCTACTTTCCTTTACAGTGGCCTGTGATTCATGGCAGCACTAGTGAACGATTGAGAGGGAGAAGGTACTTGCCTAATGCAACAGCAGAGAGATTAAATGCAACCGGGTGCTGAACCTCTTTAGCAAGAGCATTCTTGCAAATTTGTTTTCCCTTCCTCCTACAGGGGCCCCGCTCCTCAGCGTGGAGACAGGCACAGTGACTTCATTAATCAAGCGCTTTGCAGGGGCCGATGAATTTTAACAGCAAATTGTCACTTACAATCCTTTGCTGTCTCATGTATCCCTGAGCACTGCTTATTTCATCGTCACCAATTAATCAAGGCAGCCACAAAGCCACCCTGGAGTTTATTAGCAGAAAACATATTGTCTCTTCCTCAGAAACCACCTTTTTCTATTACATCAAAAGTGAAAAGTACCTTTGCTTTAGTTTTCTGGTTGAGAGATACCCAAGTCATAGTCACACTTCTATAGTTTTCAAGATGATTATTAACAAGATTTTCCCAAATCTTACTATATGTCCTTTCTGTAAAGACTCTGGAAGATTGACAGAAAGAGACTTGAGACAAGATACTTTTTAAACTACAGTGGTTCTCAAACCTGACTGCATATTAGAATTATTTAGAGAGCTTTTTAAAAACACACTTCTAGACTGCATTAAATGCAAGTGATTACAGAATTTCTGGGGCTCTTGCCTGGGTGTGGATAAAGTGTTCTCATGCAATTTGCATCCTGGATTGGTAGCTGGTGCAAAACAATCTTGCTCACCTGAAGATGGTATGCTCATGTTGCAAATGAGGGACTTTTATCTGTATGGAGTTTTGGGGATGCTTCAATGATTTTGCCTGTATCTCTCCTTACTGACTTTCTGCAAGACAAAACAGCTTTGGTAGCCAGATATTTGCATAATGCATTTCTTCCATTCTTGCATTCATTCATTCATCACTCATTCATTCATTTCAATAAACATTTATTTGCTATTTTCCTCTGAGCCAGATTAAATCTCTGCCATCATGATTCTTAATATTGAGCAAATACTTAAACAAATTACATTGCATTAAAGTTATGATGAAGGCTATAAAGGAGAAACACAGGGTTCCATGAGACCATTTGATACAGACTGAATCTTGCCTGTGAGTCAGAAAAGGCTCCCCTAGGAAATGACATTTACAGGGAAACCTGAGAGTTCATAGGGATCAGCCTGGTAAGAGGGATGATGGAAAGAGGGAGTAAGAGAAAGAATAATCTGTGCAAAAGCCTGGTAGGAAAATGGCTAATTGTAGGTATCAGAAGAAGGTCTAGGGGGAGAATCATAGAGTTTGAGGATGTAGGGGTGAAGACGGTGTAGTACCTGTGTTCTTCATCCTATGGGTCATGGCTGGTATTCCTATAATAAAAGTCAAGTTAACAAGAGAAAAGTAGAACATATTTAATTAATCAAGAGTGTATAGCCATGCAGAAATGTGATTGGACATAAAGGGAATGATAGAATAGCAAGAGACTGAGTGGGGAAACCTAGTAAGGCCTATCTGTTTGAATTCTTCTTGGTCTTTTTTTGACATTTCTTCCTCCCAGTTATAGGGCTGAACCCCTTCTGGAATGAGGGTCTTATCACCTACTTTCAGACAACGTAAGCCAAAATATTTCTTTATGACCAGGGGAAGATTAGAGCAATGTTTCTAGGTTTCATGGCTAGCTTTGGAGGAGAAGGATTTTGGTTTCTAAGACCCACTTGGGGAAGAGGGATTCTAGTTTCTATGGCTTGCCTTAGGAATGGAAGGAAAGCAGGAGTAAGGGCAGGAGGTGAGAAAGAGACATTGCTCCTGATGACCTCCTAATGTTTTTCAGTTCAAAGTACTCAGTGTGCAAGGAACCATACTTTGGGGTATTATTTCCTGAGCCTCAGCAAGGCTAAGGGGTAGGTAAGAAAGGATTTCATGGGACTTCATAGGTCATTTTTGGGACCTTATTTAGAAGTTAAAGAGAAGCTTTTGCATAATTTTTTATAAAAAGATAAATGCTTAGAATAGCGCTTTGAAAGATACTTAGGAGAAAAAAATTCCAGAATGGCAAAGTAAAGACTTTCAAAAATCTACTCCTTTATAAAAACAACAGTGGCAAGAATTATTGAAGGCAAACTTTTGCAGAAATCTGTAAATGAACTAAAAGCCTGCAAATATTTGAGGACTGTTTAAGAAAAATGGCTGGAGAGTACTGACAATAGTGAGGATGTGGGGTTTTGACTTATCCTGTTCCAATCTCCTAATCCCCAGGTACCCAGCAGTGCAGAAAACTAGCAGGCTTATAACGATGGCAGCCAAAATGTTCAGATGCCAAACAGTTACTAGAGGGGTCAGAAAAGGTTGGATGTTTCTCAGAAAGCCCTATCCCCAGGGAATTGTCACTTTTTCACCCATCTGACAACTCCCTAGAAAAGCTTTTTACAAGGCTTGCATTTGTTCAATTTCAGAGATCATTCAGGGAGAAAAGTCCTTTTCCCAGGGCATTTGATGAGGATCATTAGCCAATTGTTTAACTTTACAAATGCCTAAGGTGGGGATGCCAGTTGAGGCAAATAAGAGACTGACCAAAAACTTTAAAGGAAAACCTGGGAAATGGGTTGCTTCCAGGGGGCATTGGAAAGCTCTGACGTATTCCTAGAAATTTCAAAGGCATACGCATATATAGGACTTTGTACATAACTTCTGGTTGCTGTGAGGCCTCTGAATTAAAACAATAGCAACAGCAACAAAAACCTGAGAAGACGTTAATCTTTCACCTCTTGCTGAACTTGAGGATCTCTGTAAGCAGGAAGTAAACATCAGAGTATTGACCTTGTGCTCCACCACACACACAGTCCCATAGCAAAGGATGGGAGACTTACGGGTTAAAGACTTTAAAGAACATCTCTGTCTGATCATTAGCTAACCACTGAGCTAACCAAGCAGAGAAGCCAGACTAAAGCATAACAAAGAATATAGAGTTTACAGAATTGGATAAAATAATTCCTTAAACAAGCACTAGGAGCAGCAACAACAATATCAATAGCAATAGCGAACAGCAGTAATAAAAAACTGGTTTGTGGGAGCAGGTCTGATTTTCCGGAGTTGCCACAGATATTATTCAAAATACCCAGCTTAAAGAAAACAAATTTAATAGATATGTGAAGAAACAGGAAAGTGTGGCCTATACACAAGGAAATAAAAAGCAGACAATAGAAATTGTCCCTGAAGAAATTCAGATGTTTTATGTGCTACAATGAATTTAAGTCATCTATTATAAATGTGTTCGAAGAATAAAACAATCTGAACACATAAAGTGTAAGAAATGCTTCTCTAACTAGAGAATATCCATAAATAGATAGGGACAATAAAAAGAGCCAGACAGAATTTCTGGAGTGAAAAATATAATCACTGAGAGAAAAAAAAAAAAAAAACAAAGTTACTAGGGGGTTAAACAGCACATTTGAGCTCATCAAAGAAAGAATCAGTGAACTTGAAGATATAACAGTTGAGATTATGCATTCTGAAGATCTGAGAGAAAACAGAATGGAGAAAAACAAAGTTCCCCAGAGCTGTGTGAGACACCATCACTCATACTGACATATATATATATATACACACACACACACACACATATATATGGATATTTTTTTATATATATATATGTGTGTCAGATATATTTATATAACTGATATTTATATATATAACTGATATATTTATATTATATATATATATATATATATATATATATATATATATGAATACAGTAGTTTGTCCTTATCCACAGAGATACATTCTGAGACTCCAAGTAGAGGCTTGAAATCACAGATAGTACCAAAATCCCATTTACAGTGTGCTATTTTTTTTGTATAGTAGAAAATGTATACCTTTTCACTGAAATGGAGCACGTTATGGCTTCTCTTTGGCATATCTGAATGGTCAGCATTACTATTCTTGCATTTTGGGGCCAGTATTAAGTAAAATAATGGTTACTTGTGCACAGGTACTGTGATATTATGACGGTCTATCTGGTAACTTAGATGACTTCTGAGTGACTAATGCGTGGGCAGCATATAAAGTGTGGATACGCTGGACAAAAGAATGATTTACATCCTAGGGAGGGCAGAGTGGGATGGCACAAAATCTCACCATGCTACACAGAATAGCACACAGTGTAACATGTACAAATTCTTTATTGCTGGAATTCTTCATGTAATATTTTTAGACTATAGTGGACCATGGTAACTGAAATTGCCAAAAGCAAAACCCAGATAATGGGGGATTGTGTCAATTGTAAAAGGAGAAAAGAAAGACACAGGACATTTAGAATAAAATATTTGAAGAAATAATGGCAAAAAACGTTGTACATTTTATTAAAAATTAATTTACACATTCAAGGAGTTCAGTGATTTCTAAGTAAGATACACTCAGAACCACACTTAGGCTCATCACACTAAAATTGTTGGAAGCCAGAAACAAGGAGGGAATCTTAGGTAGCAGGAGAAATTAACTTATGGCATGCAAGGGATCCCCAGTAAGATTAACGACTAGCTTTTCATCAGAAACCATAAAGGCCAAAAAGCAGTAAAATGATATGTTCAAAGTGCTGAACAAAAAAGAATGCCAACCATAAATTCTATATACATGAAAACTGTCCTTCAAAAATGAAAGTGAAGACATTCCCAGATGACAGAATTTGATGCTAGTAGACCTGTCCTATAGGAAATACTAGAAGCAGTCCTTCTGACTAAAATAAAAAGATATTAGACACTAACAAATCTGCATGAAGAAATAACATACACTGGTAATGGTGACTACAAAAGGTAAATATAAATGACAGTATGAATGTGTTTTTCTTTTAAAGTATTCTCTGTATATAATTAATTTAAAAATTAATAGAATAAAGCGGTAACTGATATATTTACAACATCCATTAAACACAAAAGAAGGAAGTCATGGAAGAATTGGAGAACAGAAAAGATATAAGATATAGAGAAAATAAATTGTAAAATACTAGAGATAAATTTTAAATTATCAATGATTATATTAAATGTAAATAGATCAAAATTCCAATCAAAATAAAGAAATTCGAAAAAATGAAGAAAAAGCAAAGAAAAAGGAAAAGAAAATGCTGTGATTTAACTGTACTTTTTACAAAAGACACATTTTACATTCAAACACACAAGTAGTTGAACATAATGTGATAGAAAAAGATGTTTTATCACAGCAACCAAAAGAGAGCTATGTGGCTATAATAATATAAAATGGACAACATTACAAAATTATTACTAATGACAAAGAAGTATATTGTATAATGGCAAAAGGTGAACCCATCAGAAAAACATAAGTATTTACAAATATGTATGTTTCCAATACAAACAGCCTCAAAATACAAGAAGCAACAACTGACAGAATTGAAGGGAGAGACAAAAATTGCTTTTCTGAAAAGGTCAAGAAAGTTGAAAAAACTTCAGCTATACACACTGAAAAACTGAAGTAGTTGGAGACATAAATACCACACTTTTTATAATGGATGTAACAACAACTAGGCAAAAGATCAACAAGGAAATAGAAGATTTCTAAGAACTATAACTGGAGGAAGAGCCAAGATGGCCAACTAGACCCAGCTAGGAAGAGGAACTCCCACTGAGACACCAGACATTCAAAGGCATTGAAAGTGGATGGAGAGAGGATACAGACCCTGGACTGAAGGGGGAGGATGCTGGGAACCCTGCATGGGGCTTTCAAGCATCAAAACTCATTCCTGGCTTCTAGCAGCTCCTAGGGATGGAGTGAGTTAAATAGGTGAGAAGTGATCCACTCTCACCATGAATCTCCAGAATCCTAGATGTAGGAGACCCCATTACACTCACAGATAATTGAGCTGGCAGGGAGAACTGCTTGGAGAGGTGGCAGGGACAGGACTCCAGCCTGTGTGGAACTCAGAGGGTCTGGTGTGGGAATGGCTACAGCAGAGTATGAACAGGGACACCCATCCCCCAAGGTTTGCCACACTCCTGTAAGAGGCTTTTGTCTTTGTTGACTGTCAGACCTGGACAGAATAGGGCTGTTTTTCCTGTGAGATGGAGTCAGTCTCATCTGCATGAATGCCAGACTCTCCTGGGGTCCTGCCTGGCTGTGTCCCCTTGTAACACATCATGGGATGCCCAACTGAGGTGCTTGCTGGTAGCCACCACCATAGCTCTTTGGCCAACAGATCCAGCCTAACCATCAGAGAGCTGTAGCAGATGGGCCCTTGCCAATGTGTGCCCATCGGCAACTCTCCCCTCACTGCTTTGCCAGTATATGTGGCTGTATGGACTTTACCACTCCATTGCCACTGGCACATTTGAATGTACCTAGCCACACTGCTGTATAGACATCACATACATTCATGAACCCCACTGCCTTGCCCCCACTGGTATACATGCACAATACTATGCTACCACTGCTGGCATACACATGCAGACATCACTGCCCTGACCCTGCTTATGTGCATGCAAGACACCATGCCACTGCTGCTGCTGGCATGGTCTGTACATTCATGGACGTTGCCATATTGTCCCTATCAGTGTGACTGCATGTGTGTGGACAATGATGCTCCACCTTCACTGGCATTTGCACATGAGAATGGACCCTGCTGGAACTGCCCCACTGAAGTGCTTTCACTGGAATCCCCCCATCAGAGTGCTGTTGCCAGTGGACTGGGAACACATTAGCCCCCTCCAGTAAAGTAGGTACTTTACCTCAAGAAGCCAAAGAACAAAGTCTTGAGCCTAGTACCAGCCTCTTAGGGTTACTGCACACAGCCCAGGTGTCCTGAGTTGAGGGTTGTTCCCTTGAAATCATCTAGAAATGAAGCCAATTGGCTGACCCAACTTATACCACAGTCCACCCTCAAGAGCATCAAAGAATATAAAAGCAAAACACCCTATCCAAAGGGCAGCAACTTTAAAGATTAAAGGAACATCAACCTCCACAAATGAGAAAGAAATAAGGCAAGAACAATGGCAACCCAAAAAAGAGAATGTCTTAACTATAAATGACTGTACTAGCTCTTTCGCAGTGGTTCTTAATCAGGCTAAAATGGCTGAAATCAAAGACATAAAATTCAGAATTGGGATAGCAAAGAAGATCATTAAGATTTAGTAGAAAGTCAAAGATCAACCCAAGGAACCTAAGGAATTCAATAAAATGATACAGGAACTAAGAGATGAAATATCCATTATAAGAAAAAAACCAAACTAATTTTATAGGATCAATATTTTAAAAATGGACATACTTCCCAAAGCAATCTATATATTCAGCGCAATTCCAATGAAACCGTCGATGGCATTCTTCACAGAATTAGGGGAAAAAAAGTATTCTAAATTTCATATGGAACCAAAAAAGCCCAAATAGCTAAAGGAATTTCAATCAAAAGGAACAAAGCTGGAGGCATCAAATTTCCTGACTTTATACGACAAAACTACAGTAACCAAAACAGCATGGTGCTCGTACAAAGACAGACAGACAGACCAATGGAACATTTTAGAAAACCTAGCAATAAAGTGAGATAGATAGATTAAGAATAAAAAGGTCTGTTCCATTGGTGTATGTCAGTGAATTAGGTAACTTAAAGGGATAAATTACCATGAAGTTCCACACTGTCAAATCTGACTCAAGCAGATATATAAAATCTGAGTAGATTATAAAAAGTAAATAGACTAATTTAGTTAAAAAAAAATCTACAACAAAAAGCCCAGACTAAGGTGGCTTCATTGGTAAATTCTACTCAATATTTGAAGAATTAAAACCAGTTGTTCGCACACTATTTGAAAAATGGAAGAAAACACTTTGAAACTCACTCTGTGAGATCAATATTACCTTAATACCAAAACATGACAAAGACATCACAAAAGGGAAACAATAGATCAATATCTCTTATAAATAGAAATGCAAAAATCTTCAAAAAATTCTGGAAAACCAAATCAAGCAATATACAGAAATGATTTTATACCACAACCAAGTGGGGTTTAAACCAATAATAAAAGATAGGTTGAACATCTGAAAATTAACAGATTTAATACACCATATTAGAAAAGTGAAAAAAAAAACTATGTGATCATATAAATATATACAGCAAAGATATTTAACAATGTCTAATAGCCTTTTATTGAAAAAAATAAACAACTAGGTTGAGAAGGGAATTTTTTCAACCTAAAAGCAACTACTAAATATCCACAGCTAACATTATACATAACAGTAAAAGACTGGATGTTCTAGTCAGAGCAGTTAACAAGAAAATAAGGCAAAAGACACCCAAACTAAAAAGAAAGAAATACAATTATTTTATTCACAGATGACATGATGTTGTATACAGAAAATCCTAAGAAGTCCACTAAAATTTTATTAAGAATAATAAATGAGTCCAAAAGTTGGAATATTCAGTATCAACGTATAAAAATCAATTGCAAGTCTGTATATTAGTTATTAAAAATCTAAATATGAAATTAAGAAAATATTTCTCTTTACCATGGCTTCAAAAAGAATAAAATACTTAACAGTATTTTATTTTGAAAGAATTCAAAAAAATGTTCTCTGAAACTTACAAAAATATGTTGAAATTAAATATGAATGAAATGAATAGGTATCCCATGATCATGGATTAGAAGAATTAATGCTAATAAGATGACAATAGTCTCCAATTGATCTATATTTTGAATATAGTCTCTATTACAATTTTAACTAGCATTAAGGAAAAAAATTAAGCTGACCCTAAAATTCACAAGAAAATGTCACTCCTGTGCTCAAAGTTTAAAGTATAAGCCAAACTGTTTATCTTAGTTTTCTATACATCTGCTAACTTTCTGACTTCATTACTTGTCATTCTTCCTTGTGGTCATTAACTTCTCTATAAAAACTTCAGGTATAACTCTATTCCAGGACACATACTTTCCAGAACTGTTTTGCCTTAGAGATCTGCTTAGCCCATTTATTCATTATCTTTTGTTAAATGCCACTTTCTCAAAGAGGTCTATTCAAACTACCTTATTTAAGAATGGACTTTCCTTGCCCTCCGCACACCAGACTCTCTTTATTTTCCTTATTTTGCTTAACTTCTCATTTTTTTCCCAAAATGCTTATAATAATTAAACATGCTGTCAGTTTTTCTCATTTATTATGTTTATTGCTTGCTTTTAATGTCTGTCTGCCAGATGATAAACTCCCTTGGGGGAAAAATAAAAACAAAAAAACTTCTGCTTGATTTGGTTTGCTTCTCATTCTATCCCAAGTAATGACTAAAATAATATCTGCCACAGAATAGGTGCTTAATCAGTGTTTGTTGAATGGATATATAAATAAGCCTATGTCCCAACATTAGTATTTATCAAAAAAGATAATAAAATATTCTTGATCTCTTTGGGAATATATAACTAAATATTGATCCAAACAAACTTAAAGAGTTGGACTGTTTTTTTAACATACAAAAAAATAGCATCTGTAAAAGTATCCAAACACTTCCTCGGATAAAGACAAAACCAAACCAACTATAATTAATTCTGCAAAATCTTTCCCTCTTTACAAGTTTTTACAGTGTTATATTAAACTAGTTTTGCACAATTATTTTCTTTAATATTTTTCTTTTTGTTTTTGTATAGAGTGTCAGGTTTCTTTGTTATAATTTTATCCTGTGCAGCTTAGATTCTCTTCATCTTAAAATTACGGTTTCTCATCTTCCTGTTCTTTCATTTTCATATAGAATTTTCTCTGCACACTGCCTGAGCTTTCTTCTCTGATGATACTAGTTCTAGACTCTGCCCTATCCCCTGTCCATATCAGGTTATTCCAGGCTAGTATGGTTTAGATAACATATGTAACCAAACTCTAGCTTAGATTCTTGGGGGTATTCCAAAGAAAATGAAACATAAAATTTATAACTGTTAATATTTTCTTAACTACAAGTGATAGTAACTTGTGCTGGCCATTATACTGAGAAGAGTAAATAATCAGTTGATTTTATTGGGTAGTGCTTGGCATTAGAAACATCTTTACTAGGGACTCAAATACTTCCATCAGGATCCTCTTTCTCTTATTTTTACCTTTCTTGAGAGGTTTGCTTTATTCACTTTCCCTGCAGTTGTGCTTTATTCACATGGTAGGAAACCTAGTTATCCACAACTCACAAATTTTATATTTTATGGTTTTATCACTGAAGGTGGACTATTCTTATAGTCTTTTTGGCCCCAATACTATATATATCTAGAATCAGGGTTTCATCATCTTAGCTGGGGTCTTCTGCTCACCTCTGTGAAAAATGTGGTGGGATCATATTTTCCAAAAATTGCTACTTCCATGAAAACCAACTAGATGGAAACTTGTGTTTCCCATCAAAGCAGGTGCTGTTTATGTAGATCGATATAGTGTCTACAGGAAACCTATAATCACAGAGTTTGTGTTCACAGAGAAAGATCAAATGATTATTGAGAGAAATGTGTCTTTATAGGAGTGTTTATAATCAATAGAACTGCATAGAAGGCTTACAAAAAAAAGAATGGAGTAGCTATGGGCTTATGACATCAATCTGAAGAATTTTGAGAAGTTAATATTAAACCAGTAATCATATAAAGCTGAGTTTTATAAAGAGAAAGGGACAGAGAATCATCTATTCCAGTGATTTCCATAACAGTATCTGGGATTTTTGGAATCCTGTAAATAGGGGGAGAGTTTTCCCTGGACTATTTCCTTTTTTTCTTTTTGATCATATTTTCATTATATTACATGCCTCTTCCACTGTAAAAAAATAAAAAAAAGCAACAACATTACCAACAAAACTCTATTTGCTACAACTACTGATATAGAATAAAGCTCTGTGTAAACAAAATGCATAATCTTCCACTCCCTATTTTCATTTTCTCCCCTGATCATAGAAAGATAGATATATGTATAGAGACACATGAGGGTTGTTTCTTTTCACAAACAGCATCATATCTTACAGGCTACTTTGAAACTCGAATTTCATTCTCAGTACTATGCCATGGCTATCCCTTCAAGTCAGTAACTATAACTCTGCAACATTATTTCAAGCAGCAATATAGTTTTTCACAGTAGAACTGTACCAAAATTTATTTAATTATTCATTTATTGATGTTATTCAGATTCTTTTCAGTTTTTCAACTTGGCAAACAAGAATCCTATAAATTCCCTTTATACTATGGCTTGGAAACATACTTTTATTTCAGTAAGATAGAGTCCTAAAACTGTTATTTCTGTATCAAAGGTTATATCTGTTTTACATTTTAATGAATATCACCAGATACCTTTAAAAAGAGCTTGTGTAAATTCACTTTAGCAATATATGAGAGTGCTTCATTTCTCCACGTTCTCAGAGATGTAATATTGTGTTTCTTTTTAAGTGTGGAAATGCAATTTCATTATTACCTTCCTTTACTCTGATGATTGTTGCAGTTGATTATATTCTTACATGTCTATTGCCAATAGATATTTTTTGTGATTTCGAATTTATATTCTTTTTCATCAATTAATTTGTCATTTATTCTGACCAATTTGGATATTATATTATGATAATTATTTCTCTATATGTTGCAAATTTTCTCTAGCCTACTGATATGGTTTGGCTGAGTCCCCACCCAAATCTCACCTTGAATTGTAATCCCCATAATATGTGTTTAGGGAGAGAGCTGGTGTGAGGTGATTGGGTTTTGGGGTGGTTTCCCCAATGCTGTTCTTTTGATAGTGAGTTCTCATGAGACCTGATTTTTTGTTTGTTTGTTTTGTTTTGTTGAGATGAAGTCTTGCTCTGCTGCCCAGGCCATAGTGCAGTGGCATGATTTCGGCTCATGGCATCCTCCACTGCCCAGGTTCAAGCAATTCCCCTGTCTCTGTCTACTGAGTAGCTGGGACTACAGGCAGACGCCACCACACTGGCTAATTTTTTTTGTATTTTAATAGAGACTGGGTTTCACCATGCAGGCCATGATGGTCTTGATCTCCTTACCTCATGATCTGCCTACCTCAGCCTCTCAAAGTGCTGGGATTACAGGCGTGAGCCACTGCACCTGGCCAACCTTATAGTTTTATAAAGGATTCTTCTCCCTTCCTACTCATTCTTCTCTCTCCTTACACCATGTAAGAAGGTCCAAGATTGCTTCCACTTTGCCTCCATGACTGTAAGTTTCCTGAGGACTCGCCAGCCATTTAGAACTGTGAGTCAATTAAACCTCCTTTCTTTATAAATTACCCATTCTTGGGCAGCTCTTTATAGCAGTGTGAAAACTGACCAGCACAATAAATTGGTACCATAGAGTGGGGTACTGCTATAAAGATATCCAAAAATGTGGAAATGACTTTAGAACTTGGTAACAGGCAGAAATTGGGACAGTTTGGAGGGTGCAGAAGACAGGAAGATGTGGAAACGTTTGCAGCTTCTTAGAGACTTGTTGAATGGTTTTGACCAAAACGCTGATATTGATGTGAACAATGAAGTCTAGGCCAAGGTGGTCCCAGATGGAGATGAGGAAATTATTAGGAACTGGAGCAAAGGTCATTCTTGCAATGCTTTAGCAAAGAGACAGGTGGCATTTCACCCCTGTCCTAGAGATCTATGAACCTTGAACTTGAGAAAAATGATCTGAAATTGGAACTTATGTTTAAAAGGAATGCAGAACATGAAAGTTTGAAAAATTCGCAGCCCGACAATGTGATAGTAAAACACATTTCCTGGGGAAAATTTGAGCTCCCTGCAGAAATTTGCCTAAGTAATAAGGAGCTTAATGTTAACTACCAAGACAATGAGAAAAGTGTCTCCAGGGCACATGAAAGACCATGGCAACCCCTTCCACATAGACCCAGAAGCCCTGAAGGGCAAAATGGTTTTGTGAGCTGGCCACAGGGTCCTGCTGCTGCTCTATGCAGCCTTGGGAGTTGGCACCCTGTGTTCTGGCCTTGGATAAAGGGGCCATTGTACAGCTTAGATTATTGCTTCAGAGGGTCCAAGCCCCAAAGCCTTCATGGCTTTCATGTGGTGTTGTGCCTGTGGGTTCACAGAAGTCAAAAATTGTGGTTTGGGAACCTCCACCTAGATTTCAAAGAATGTATGGAAAGGCCTGAATGTCCAGAGAGGTTTGCTGCAGGAATGGAACCCTCATGGAGAATTTCTGCTAAAGCAGTGTAAAAGGTAAATGTGGGGTTGAAACTCCCACACAGAGTCCCCACTGGGGCACTACCTAGTGGAGCTGTGAGAAGAAGGTTGCTGTACTCCAGACCCCAGAATGTGAGATCCACCAACAGCTTGCACTGGGTAACTGGAAAAGCTGCAGGAATGAGCCGGGAGGGAGACTGTACCCTGCAAAGCCACCTGGGGCAGAGCTGCCCAAAACTGTGGGAACCCACTTCTTGCATCAGTGTGACCTAGATTTGAGATGTGGAGGTGAGGAAGATTATTTAGGAGCCTTAAGATTTAATGACTACCTCTGTGGATTTCAGACTTGCAAGGGGTCTGTAGCTCCTTTCGTTTGGCCAATTTCTCCCATTTGGAATGGGAGCATTTACTGAATTCCTGTACCCCCACTGAATCTTGGAAGGAACTAAATGGCTTTGATTTTATAGGCTCATAAGGTGATCAGAATAAATGACAAATTAATAGACAGAATTTACTTGTCTCAGATGAGATTTTGGACTAGGACTTTTGAGTTAATGCTGGAATGAGTTAAGATTGAGTGATTGTTGGGAAGGCATGATTGGTTTTGAAAACTTGACATGTCTCAGATGAGACTTTGGACTTGTCTTTGGGTTAATACTGGAATGAATTAAGATTTTGGAGGACTGTTGGGAAGGCATGATAGACTTTGAAATGTGAGGACATTAGTTTTGCAAGGGGCCAGGAGCAGAATGATATGGTTTGGCTCTGTCCCCACCCAAATCTCATCTTGAGTTATAATCCCTGTAATCCCCACATGTCTGTGAAGAGACCCGATAGGATGTGATTGGAAGAGTTTTTCCATGCTGTTCTCCTCATAGTGAGTGAGTTCTCATGAGATCTGATGGTTTTATAATGGGATCTTCCCCCTTCATTACTCACTCTTCTGTCTGGTGACATCATGTGAGAATGTCTAAGCTTGCTTCCCCTTTACCTTCTGTCATGAATGTAAGTTTCCTGAGGCCTCCCTAGCCACTTGGAACTACGAGTCAATTAAACCTCTTTTCTTTATAAATTACCCAGTCCTGGGAGGTTTTTATAGCAGTGTGAAAACGGACTAATACACCTACTATATGTACATATGATTTTTTGTTACTGTTGTTAAACACACACATGCATACACAGAAACACACACACACACACAGTTATTTTGTATGTATATATGTGTTCTTTTCCGTTGTAACATTTAAGTTTTTGTAGTTTAAAAAAAGTAAGAAAGGGCTGGACACAGTGGCTCACACCTGTAATCCCAGCACTTTGGGAGGCTAAGGCAGGTGGATCATGAAGTCAAGAGATAGAGACCATCCTGGCCAACATAAGAAAACCCCTTCTCTACTAAAAAAAAATACAAAAAATAGCTGGGTGTGGTGGCGCATACCTATAGTCCCAGCTACTGGGGAAGGCTGAGGCAGGAGAATTGCTTGAACCTGGGAGGAGGAGGTTGCAGTGAGCTGAGATTGCACTACTGGACTCCAGCCTGGTACCTGGTGACAGAGCAAGACTCTGTCTCAAAAAAAAAGTGGGAAAAAGAAAACCCAATTTAGCTTATCAGAAGCTCTCATTTCAAGAGTACATGTACAATTTAGATTAATAAAACATATAAAATGAAATTATTTAATAAAGTTTTCTTAGCAGTTTCCATTTTTCAAAATACAGAGATTCAACAGCAGCTGTCCCTGGCCTAAAAGTGTTTGGAAATTGCTACTCCAATACAAGTAACTCATTTTATGGTAGACACCAAAAGTCAGAATAGTGAAATTGTTTGTATCTGTTTCTCCTGTTGAAAATAAGAAGATTTGATGCATCTGTAAAGTAAGTTAAAATATTTCCTGGAAAATACATTTAATAAGAAGAGAATGAAATTGACTACCTGTACTTGCCACTGACTTCTGCCTGGTTATGTGCTCCTTTCCTCTGACTGCTGCATTATTTTCCAGAAAAGGGCTAGTCCAACAAAGTAGCAGTGGGGAGTTTCTCCTTTATCGGTCCTTAGGCATATACTTAGGGGTATAAATTTACCATAACCAGATAGGAACCACCTTAAGAGCAAATAAGTCTTCTAGTAATATACACTCATTCTCCACTGTTATCATCAAGGTGATGGAGCCCCATGATTCAACAATGACATTACAGTAAAGAGAAAGACTACATAAGGAGAACCAATAAGCTCACTTGAAAGCACATGTAGGATTTTTGGCAACAGGGACATGACTGTTATAAGGATGGTCCAGAAGAAGGGAGGACCCCTCATGAACAGTAGTCGTGAAGTGGGAGGGATAAGCTGTAAATCCCAGTCCTCAAGGCACTTGATGCTTAGCTACAGTTATTCAGTAACAGCACAACTGTACTAATAAACAGAGTATTTCAGAAACTTCTTTGCTCCTGTCCCTTTTGGCAAGCATATCTCTGTCAAAAAGTCAACAGAGCCCTGTTCCCTTGTCAGCACTTTGAATATGTGAGTTAAGATTCCAAGAATTGCTCATCTTCCATTGCAGGTGTAGGCACAATGTTGCATATCTCAGTGGAACAGCCTAAGATTGGAAGTCAGTAGGAAGCTGGGCTTGACATAGGATCTAAACATCTCAAATATCAGCCCAACCTCCAATCTCATAAGTAGCTGGAGTTTGCTCAAGATATCACTTGTATTGTGCGCTAGTTTCCTTTAATGTGTCTTTTCCTAGAGATGACCTGCTTGATGTACTCACGCAAACTTGAGGATTTATTTCCAAAAGTGGTCCATGGAGTCCAGCATTTTTCATGCTGAGGGATCGTTTCACTTTAAACCACTTTAAGTAGTTGGTGAATAATGTTGAACTTGTGGTTGCTTGTCAGAATCCAAGTTAGTTAAGATGTCAAGAAAATGTAATCTGATAATTCAATTTTTTTACTATCAAGAGTTATATGTCTCTCAAGTTTGTCTCTATCTCTTCATGGTTTCAAGAATCTCTATTTTGGGGCTTCTGCTTATCTCTTACCTGAGTCATTGCAATGGCTTCCTCATGTCCTCCTGATTTTCTACCTTACCTCCCTATTATTTTCTCCAAAGTGCAGGCAGATCAATCCTTCTAAAAGGTAAACTTTATCATGCTTCAAGAATCTCCAACTTACAAGTTTAATACAACTTGGACGCTTTGGAATTGCATTCTGTACTAAAGATTCCAACTTCACTTTTGGATGTTTGACTGCTTAACCGGGTTTAGGGTTCATCTCGCTATTTTCCCCTCCTCCTTATATCTGGACAAGTTTTTTAAAAAAATTTTTGGTGTTTGTGCCTTTGGCAATGAGAGATTCAAACTATGTAAGCCCCTGTCCATGTGCCAAAATACTCACTGTGGTTCTGCATGTTTCCATAATAAAATTCTCAAGCCAGTATCTTTTACATTACCTTTCAAGCCATTTTCAGACTATGTTGGGAAGCCCTTCCTGTCATCCCCCAAAAGTCTCATTATGAAATTAATATCATAATAATTAACATTTTAATATCCTTTTGGTGAAGATGTGATATCATCAGTCCTAACATCCAAATATTGGTTGTGGTCCCATCCTATTTATTACTATAGCCATGAAATACACCAGGCTTTTCTATCTAGTGCTTACTTACATATCCATTCTCACTAATCCTGCATATGTTTATTGATGACCTACTATATGCTATATACTTTCTAGGCATTTGATAAATGGTGGTGACAACATGATGGTCCCTGTTCTTAGAGCTCATATGCTAGCACAGTGAAACAAATAATTAGTAAGCAAAGTAATATATAAATTTATATGGTGAAAATTGTTTAAAGAAAGAAAACAGTGTGATGTGGCATAATCTGGGCAAACAGAATTCGATTGAATTGTTATAGAAGGATCCATTGAGAAGGTGACCTGAGACTTGAGCACTGTCAGCAAGAAGTTCCCACCTATGCAAATGTTTAGGATAAAGTCATTCCAGGCAAGGAGCATAATAAGTATAAAGTCCCTGTGTGGGACAGAAGGGACTCGTGTCTTAGGAATAGAATCAAGACCAGTAATGCTGAGCATGGAGAATAATTGAGAGAAAAACACTAGGTAAGGACTGGAGAGGGTAGGTAGGTACTAGATCGTAGGACCTGGTAGGTCATGCCAAGAAATTATAAATTTTAATCTAAGTAGTTCAGCAGATAGCCAATGAAAGCTTTAAACATTATCTGATTTGCTATTTAATACTCCTAAATGCTGGGGGAAAATAAATTGCAATTAGTAAGAGTGAATGCATAAAGAACAATTATTGGATTTAGGAAAATCGTTTCAGATAAGGGATAATGGCAGCATGGATGACAGTAATAGCATTGGGGAAGAGAAGTGGATGGACTTTGAGTATATATTTTGGAAATAAGAAGATTTACTCTTTTATTGAATGAGGGTGACATGCACCCTTTCTTCGGACACATGAAACATTTTATAGATCCTGAACACTCTATGATCTACACTTGCTGTTTCACATAAATGTAACTCTCCTCTGCTAGGAATCCTTCCTGCCCGACCCTATTGTGTTGGGCTCACACAGAATCCTGTAAATACTTTTTATCACAACACTTATCAGGACATATTGTAATTGTTGTTGCTCTGCCTAAGTAGGAAGTTAACGCAGTGATGAACACAGTGCTTGACACAGTGTTGGCATGTAATAAATCTCTGTTGAATAAATAACCAAAAGCATGCCTTATGTGACTCTGCAATGGAAGGGTATAAATAAGGGTTTTGTGCCTTGCAGCAGTCCTAGCATTTAAAGAATACTGCCAAAGGTCAGGGACCCATCAGGAGGACTCCTTTTAATTACATCAGGAACTCTCAAGAAGAATGATCAGAATATTTTAAATGGTAATGATCTGGAAAATGGAAAGGGACTCACAAATTAGAAAATGAAAATAGTAACCTCAGATGCAACAAAATTAGCTTAAAAGGCAAGCTAACTGGAGGGAGGAAAACAAGCCAGCCCTAGAGAAAATATTAAATTCACCTGACTACAGGTCAGGTTCTGTTACTTAATACATTCATCTTGCAGATTTTTTTCATTTTTGAAAAATAATTTTTAAGCCCTGACTGGTGCTCTGTTTTTTAAGGTGTATTTCATACTGTAGAGCCTTATAGGAAAAAAATTAAATAGTATGGCAGTGGAAAGTTACATAAAACTGAGATTTCTGATTCAGGTCTTGTCTTTCCCTTGCTCTGTTGAGTAAGTGAGTCTCTAATTCTCAATTTCCTCTACATTAAAAATAATGATCTAAAAGTAGTACTTTACACTCTTTCCAACTCTAATATTCTAAAAGTTCTGTGACATTCATTGTTACAGGATTTCTCTTACTGGTTTAGTGATAACATGTTAAGGAGAAGGGAGCCATAATTTCCACTTAAAGATAAACAAATTAAGTGTAAATATAGTGAGTATAGAGATGTAATCATTGGAATACCGGTGTGCTTTGCATAAAGAAGTTTCCTTGAATTTATGGTTAACACTTTTACAGTTTACAAAGTACATCCACATTATTTATTAACAAACCCACTGGCTACTCTACAATATTGGTGCAATCAGTTCCACTTTAGAAAGAGGTACACTAAGGCTAACAAATATCATATCATGAAGTTACAAAACTTGCATAGAGCATAGCCAAGGTCTGAATCCAGATCTTCTGGCTCCTACTCTGGAGTTCTTTCCTTACTGCAGGAATACCTCTATAAATAAGATTTTATATGCAATACATTATAAAGTCTCTGATCATTCTATAATGTAGGTCATAATAGTTCCCATTGTTCAATGAGAAAACCAAAAACTCTGAGGATTTAAATAACTTGACCAAGGTCTCAGATGTATAAAGTGACTGAGTTGAGATTCCATCCAAGATTTAATTTCAAAGACCATGCTAAAGGACCATATTCCCAAGTGCTGTGGGATATGTGTGCCAAATGCTTGTGAAAAATTACATAAAACATTAAATAGAATTGGCCTGGTAGAAACAATAGAGTAAAAATCATAAGGTAAATGGTAAACTAACAATTTTTCTTGGGATGATTTGGATGAAGCCATTTTGGGCACATGTTTGACATGGAATCACGCTTATTTATCTCTACATGTCTACAGGCAGATATATATAAATCTAAATTAGTGATACATAAAAGTATTGGCTATGACATGATAATATATAATGTTTTATATTTAGAGAATGCATCATTCCTCTTAGGAAAAATCTGTAGATATATATGATTATGAAATATGATGATGATCCTCAGTCTAATGTTTTTCATATCCTAATGCTTCATTGCTAATGGTCTATCACATTCCTATAAATAGTCCATGAACTATGTCCCTGAACTCTGTAGGTGTTATTGTTATACCTCATTTTTCTTTTCTGCTATGTATCAAAAAGTACGTTATTAAAATTGATTGCTAGTGATTTGTTAATTCTGTTAATTAAGCACTGTATGATTTAGGAGCATCTTCTCTAGGCCAAGTGACTTCTATACGATTTAATCATGTTATATGTCAGTTTTTTTTTTTTTTTTAAATCAGTGCTAGCATTTTGTTTGAAGGCTTATTACTCCAAAATATTTGTACCATTATTCCTATTTTTGATGGCAACGTGCTTTTAAAGAAAAAGGGCAGTTTCAGGAGGCTGAGGCAGGAGAATTGCCTGAACCCAGGAGGCGGAGGTTGCAGTGAGCCCGGATCGTGCCATTGCACTCCAGCCTGGGTAACAAGAGTGAAACTCCATCTCAAAAAAAGAAAAGAAAAGAAAAGAAAAGAAAAAGGGCAGTTTAGAAACAGATTTCATCTGTTAGTGATCCTTCCTTTTTTGATTGTATCAAGGAACTCATTTATCTTTTTATGTTTTGGTTCCTTCTTCGGCTTTTCCAATCACGTTGTTGCATTTTGCTGCTTTCGGAGGCCTTTTGTCTTGTCTTTAGGCCCTAATGGATTCAGGTTATGAAGCCACTTTTTCTGTATACTTACTTCATCTCTCTCATCAAATCTTGAGATATCCCTAAACAACAACAAAGAAAGACTGTGTAGATGAAAGAAATAATTTTCTATTTTTGCGTTTGAATTAGATTCTCAAAAGTCTGTCACCCATATAAAGTTTAAAGTTCTTGTACTTCCTTTTTCCCACTAATAAAATACACGAGATTTCAAGCAAATGATAGTTGACATAATGAAGGAGAAAAATAGAAAATAGTATTCCCTATATTTTCTTTTGAATTAGATTTATACATATGTTTTATAACTGAAAATATTATTTAAAGAAGAAATTCTATTTAAAATAAATTTTACTTAATAAATAATGACATATTATTAAATGTAATTTAATGTTAAATAATATTATTAAAATGTCATTTATTCTTTAGATTATTTCTTCATTAATCTAATCCAAAAGCAACAATAGGGAATATTATTACTATATTATTATCATATAATAAATAATATTATAAGTAATAGATAATATAGAATAAGTATATATAGTATAAATATATATTATATTAATACATTATGTTATATTATAAATAATATTAATGAATATTAACAAATACATAATATATAATCTTAAAATTATTTTGAAACATTCTTAATCAATGCCATTTATTTTTAAAAAGATATTATCTAAATGTAACAAATATTTAAAGAATAAATGTTGTTGATTATTTAGGAATAAATAATAATTAAATAATAAATTATATTTAAAGAATAAATGCCATTGATGAAGCAATTAGTGTTTACCCTGAACTTTAGATAAGGAGTAGAATACTGCTTCCAAACAATGAAGAATTTAATAGGAAATATAGGTCATGTATGTAGAACTTGAGAAACATATTCTGTGGAATTTTGGGGAAATTGTAGGCTTTGCTATAATTTTCCTATAATATCCAGTCAAGTTATATTTAATCAGAGATATCTGGATTAAAATAATGGATTAATCAAATGGCATCCCCCTAATCTTGAAAAAATGTCCTATTTAACTCAGTCCCTTTCCAATGATGTTAATGACAAAAGGTTGCTGTGAGGATAAAATGAATTACTCATATGAAAATGTCAACTAGCACAGACCTGATGAAAGACTTCCGACATTTTCTTCTTAAATGTTGGTTATCAAATTCTTTTTTTTTTTTTTTATTGCATTTTAGGTTTTGGGGTACATGTGATGAACATGCAAGATTGTTGCATAGGTACACACATGGCAGTGTGGTTTGCTGCCTTCCGTCCCCTCACCTGTATCTGTCATTTCTCCCCATGCTATCTCTTCCCACCTCCCCACCCCCCGCCCCTCCCCCATTTCCCCCCAACAGACCCCAGTGTGTAGTGCTCCCCTCCCTGTGTCCATGTGTTCTCATTGTTCAACACCCGCCTATGAGCGAGAATATACGGTGTTTGATTTTCTGCTCTTGTGTCAGTTTGCTGAGAATGATGGTTTCCAGGTTCATCCATGTCCCTATAAAGGACGTGAACTCATCGTTTTTGATGGCTGCATAATATTCCATGGTGTATATGTACCACATTTTCCCTATCCAGTCTATCATCGTTGGGCATTTGGGTTGGTTCCAGGTCTTTGCTATTGTAAACAGTGCTGCAATGAACATTCGTGTGCACGTGTCCTTGTAGTAGAATGATTTATAATCCTTTGGATATATACCCAGTAATGGGATTGCTGGGTCAAATGGGATTTCTATTTTTAGGTCCTTGAGGAATCGCCACACTGTCTTCCACAATGGTTGAATTAATTTACATTCCCACCAACAGTGTAAAAGTGTTCCTATTTCTCCACATCCTCTCCAGCATCTGTTGTTTCCCGATTTTTTAATGATCGCCATTCTAACTGGTGTGAGATGGTATCTCAATGTGGTTTTGATTTGCATTTCTCTGATGACCAGTGATGATGAGCATTTTTTCATATGTTTGTTGGCCTCCTGTATGTCTTCTTTGGTAAAGTATCTGTTCATATCCTTTGCCCATTTTTGAATGGGCTTGTTTGTTTTTTTCTTGTAGATCTGCTTTAGTTCTTTGTAAATTCTGGATATCAGCCCCTTGTCAGATGGGTAGACTGCAAAAATTTTTTCCCATTCTGTTGGTTGCCGATTCACTCTACTGACTGTTTCTTTTGCCGTGCAGAAGCTGTGGAGTTTGATTAGGTCCCATTTGTCTATTTTGGCTTTTGTTGCCATTGCTTTTGGCGTTTTGGTCATGAAGTCCTTGCCTACACCTATGTCCTGAATGGTTTTGCCTAGATTTTCTTCTAAGGTTTTTATGGTATTAGGTCTGATGTTTAAGTCTTTAATCCATCTGGAGTTAATTTTGGTGTAAGGTGTCAGGAAGGGGTCCTGTTTCTGCTTTCTGCACATGGCTAGCCAGTTTTCCCAACACCATTTATTAAACAGGGAGTCCTTTCCCCATTGCTTGTTTTTGTCAGGTTTGTCGAAGATCAGATGGTTGTGGGTATGTTGTATTTCCTGTGAGGCCTCTGTTCTGTTCCATTGGTCTATATCTCTGTTTTGGTACCAGTACCATGCTGTTTTGATTACTGTAGCCTTGTAGTATAGTTTGAAGTCCGGTAGTGTGATGCCTCCCGCTTTGTTCTTTTTGCTTAGAATTGACTTGGCTATGCGGGCTCTCTTTTGGTTCCATATGAAGTTTAAGGTGTTTTTTTCCAGTTCTGTGAAGAAGGTCATTGGTAGCTTGATGGGAATAGCGTTGAATCTGTAAATTACTTTGGGCAGTATGGCCATTTTCACGATGTTGATTCTTCCTAACCATGAACATGGAATGTTTCTCCATCTGTTTGTATCCTCTCTTATTTCGTTGAGCAATGGCTTGTAGTTCTCCTTGAAGAGGTCCTTTACATTCCTTGTTAGTTGTATTCCTAGGTACTTTATTCTTTTTGTAGCAATTGTGAATGGCAGTTCGTTCTTGATTTGGCTCTCTTGAAGTCTATTACTGGTGTATAGGAATGCTTGTGATTTTTACATGTTGATTTTGTATCCTGAGACTTTGCTGAAGTTGTTTATCAGTTTCAGGAGATTTTGGGCTGAGATGATGGGGTCTTCCAGATATACAATCATGTCATCTGCAAATAGAGACAATTTGATTTCCTCCTTTCCAATTTGGATACCCTTTATTTCTTTTTCTTGCCTGATTGCTCTGGCTAGAACTTCCAGTACTATATTGAATAGGAGTGGTGAGAGAGGGCATCCTTGTCTAGTGCCAGATTTCAAAGGGAATGCTTCCAGTTTTTGCCCATTCAGTATGATATTGGCTGTTGGTTTGTCGTAAATAGCTTTTATTGTTTTGAGATACGTTCCGTCAATACCTAGTTTATTGAGGGTTTTTAGCCTAAAGGGTTGTTGAATTTTGTCAAAAGCCTTCTCTGCATCAATCGAGATAATCATGTGGTTTTTGTCTTTGGTTCTGTTTATGTGGTGAATTACGTTTATGGACTTGCGTATGTTGAACCAGCCTTGCATCCCCGGGATGAATCCTACTTGATCATGGTGGATGAGCTTTTTGATATGCTGTTGCAATCGGTTTGCCAGTATTTTATTGAAGATTTTTGCATCTATGTTCATCATGGATATTGGCCTGAAATTTTCTTTTCTTGTTGAGTCTCTGCCGGGTTTTGGTATCAGGATGATGTTTGTCTCGTAAAATGATTTGGGAAGGATTCCCTCTTTTTGGATTGTCTGGAATAGTTTCAGAAGGAATGGTATCAGCTCCTCCTTGTATGTCTGGTAGAATTCAGCTGTGAACCCATCTGGACCTGGGCTTTTTTTGGGTGGTAGGCTCTTTATTGCTGCCTCGACTTCAGACCATGTTATTGGTCTATTCAGGGTTTCGGCTTCTTCCAGGTTTAGGCTTGGGAGGTTGCAGGTGTCCAGGAATTTATCCATTTCTTCCAGGTTTACTAGTTTATGTGCATAGAGTTGTTTGTAATAATCTCTGATGATGGTTTGGATTTCTGTGGAATCTGTGGTGATATCCCCTTTATCGTTTTTTATTGCATCAATTTGGTTATTCTCTCTTTTCTTTTTTATTAATCTGGCTAGTGGTCTGTCTATTTTGTTGATCTTTTCAAAAAACCAGCTCCTGGATTTATTGATTTTTTGAAGAGTTTTTTTGCATCTCTATTTCCTTCAGTTCTGCTCTGATCTTAGTTATTTCCTGTCTTCTGCTAGGTTTTGAGTTTTTTTGATCTTGCTCCTCTAGCTCTTTCAATTTTGATGATAGGGTGTCAATTTTCGATCTCTCCTTTCTTCTCATGTGGGCACTCATTGCTATATATTTTCCTCTAGAGACTGCTTTAAATGTGTCCCAGAGATTCTGGTATGTTGTGTCTTCGTTCTCATTGGTTTCAAAGAACATCTTTATTTCTGCCTTCATTTCATTGTTTATCCAGTCAACATTCAAGAGCAAGTTGTTCAGTTTTCATGAAGCTGTGTGGTTCTGAGTTAGTTTCTGCATTCTGAGTTCTAACTCGATTGCACTGTGGTCTGAGAGACTGTTTGTTATGATTTCTGTTCTTTTGCATTTGCTGAGGAGTGGTTTATTGCCAATTATGTGGTCAATTTTAGAGTAGGTGTGATGTGGTGCTGAGAAGAATGTATATTCTGTGGATTTGGGGTGGAGAGTTCTGTAAATGTCTATTAGGTTTGCTCGTTCCAGGTCTGTGTTCAGGTCCTGGATATCCTTGTTGATTTTCTGTCTGGTTGATCTGTCTAATATTGACAATGGGGTGTTAAAGTCTCCCACTATTATTGTGTGGGAGTCTAAGTCTCTTTGTAAGTCATTAAGAACTTGCCTTATGTATCTGGGTGCTCCTGTATTGGGTGCATATATATTTAGGATCGTTAGCTCTTCTTGTTGCAGTGATCCTTTTACCATTATGTAATGTCCTTCTTTGTCTCTTTTGATCTTTGTTGCTTTAAAGTCTATTTTATCAGAGATGAGAATTGCATCTCCTGCCTTTTTTTGCTCTCCATTTGCTTGGTAGATCTTCCTCCATCCCTTTATTTTGAGCCTTTGTGTATCCTTGCATGTAAGATGGGTTTCCTGGATACAGCACACTGATGGGTTTTGGCTTTTTATCCAATTTGCCAGTCTGTGTCTTTTGATTGGGGCATTTAGTCCATTGACATTTAGGGATAGTATTGTTATGTGTGAATTTGATGCTGTCATTTTGATGCTACCTGGCTGTTTTGTTGGTTAGTTGATGCAGATTCTTGATTGTGTTGCTGCTTTTTTACCATTTGGTGTGTTTTTGGAGTGGCTGGTACTGGTTGTTCCTTTATATGTGTAGAGCCTCTTTCAGGAGTTCTTGTAGAGCAGGTTTGGTGGTGATGAATCTCTGAGTGCTTGCTTGTTCACAAAGGATTTTATTTTTCCTTCACTTATGAAGCTGAGTTTGGCTGGATAGGAGATTCTGGGTTGAAAGTTCTTTTCTTTAAGGATGTTGAATATTGGCCCCCAGTCTCTTCTGGCTTGTAGGGTTTCTGCTGAGAGATCTGCTGTGAGTCTAATGGGCTTCCCTTTGTGGGTAACCCGACCTTTCTCTCTGGCTGCCCTTAGCATTTTCTCTTTCATTTCAACCCTGGTGAATCTGACGATTATGTGCCTTGGGGGTGCTCTTCTTGAGGAATATCTTTGTGGTGTTCTCTGTATTTCCTGGATTTGAATATTGGCCTGCCTTGCTAGGTTGGGGAAGTTTTCCTGGATAATATCCTGAAGAGTATTTTCCAGCTTGGATTCATTCTCTTCATCACATTCAGGTACACCTATCAGACGTAGATTAGGTCTTTTCACATAGTCCCACATTTCTTGAAGATTTTGTTCATTCCTTTTTGCGCTTTTTTCTCTGTTCTTGCCTTCTCTTTTTATTTCATTGAGTTGGTCTTCGACCTCTGATATCCTTTCTTCTGCTTGGTCAATTCGGCTGTTGAAGCTTGTGCATGCTTCACGAAGTTCTCGTGTTGCGTTTTTCAGCTCCATCAATTCACTTATTCTCCTCTCTATGCTGTCCATTCTCGTCAGCAGTTCGTCCAATCTTTTTTCAAGGTTCCTATTTTCTTTGCGATGGGTTAGAACATGTTCTTTTAGCTCATTGTAGTTTCTTACTACCCATCTTCTGAAGTCTGATTCTGTCATTTCATCACCCTCCTTCTCCATCCGGTCTGGTTCCCTTGCTGGTGAGGAGTTGTGATCACTTTTAGGAGGAGAGGTGTTCTGGTTTCGGGAGTTTTCATCCTTTTTACACTGGTTTCTACCCATTTTTGTGGGTTTATCCACCTGTTGTCTGTCTCTGTCCCAGGGAGTTGGAGCTTTATGAGTTTCCGTTGCACTACTGCCTTTTTTGATTTTTTTTTTTTTCAGGTCGGACCCGCCCAGCTAGCAGCACGCCTAGCCTCTGCCTGCCCGCAGGGGCTTTGCTGAGCTGCTGTGGGCTCCGCCCAGCTGCCCTGAGCTCTTCCCTGTAGTCCTTTTTGTATGGGCGTAGTTAGAACTGTCTGGGCAATGGTGGCCCCGCGTCTGTTATGGCGGACTCTCTCTGTTGTGGCAGGTTGCCTCGGCAACTGCGGGTTGCCTCGGCAACGGCAGCCTGCCTCCGTAGCGGTGGAGAGTCTCAGTAATGGTGGAAGCCCCTCCCCCACGGAGCCGGACCGTCCCGGTTCAGCTGTGCTTGGTTTGAAGGGCTCAAACCAGAGGGTTTCCAATTACTGTTTTTGTTTTCGTTGTTGTTGGGGGTGGAGGGGTGGGACCAACCGAGCCTGATCACCTGGCACCCTGACTCATAGTCTTTTCTTTTAAGTTGAACGACCCCGCGTTCCGGTCGCTTGTTGAAAAGGCGCCGGGATCTCCCGTGCTGCGACTCATGGAGTTGGCTCGAACCGCGGCGCCGGCTCCTGGCGGATTTTTTGCCTAGGAATCTCCTGGCCTGACTCGCTATTTCAGATGAATGGGCTATTCTGCCGTCTCAAGGCTCTGCTCGCCAGCTAAGAGGGCTCCCAGACCAGTGGCTTTTTTACGGAGAACGGCAGCAACAGGGAGTGGGCACAGCAGCCGCGCGGGCGGAATCAGCCCCGCGGGGGCCAAAACAGCCGCACCGGCTGGGACTGCGACGCTGGCGACCCCTCTGCCTGGGTATCTCCTGGTCTGTGGGCAATAAGAGTTCGTCTGGAAATGCGGCGTCCACTCACCCTCTGCACTTTCACTGGGAGCTGAAGTCCTGAGCTGTTCTTAGGCGGCCATCTTGAAAGTCGGATCTGGTTATCAAATTCTTAACCTACTAGCTAAGTGGTTTTCCCTCCAGAAGACTTTCTCTTAATGTGCTGTCTGGATGGGGATTCCTCCTCATGACTCTCTCTATGGAAATTGAGGGAAGCTTGGTGTTTCCTCTAAATATTCATGGAATGAGTGAGGGACCTAAGCTTGACCAAACAGCCTAGTGAACTCAATGGAGGAAAAGTTTAGAGTTTAGACTGATTACAGAGACAGTACTGCTATATGAAACTCTTTTTATGGCATAATGACAGAATGTCTTGTCCTGAAAAAAATCAATACTATGAAAATTCCCAAAGGTTCAGTATCTTCCTATAGCTTGGATTAATAAGCCCAATTTATGATTTGTACAAAGGACCTCTATAGTATGGAGGGGCTCTGATGCCTTGGTAAATCACTTAACATCTATTTTTTCTTCAAGAGGGAATAATAGTACATTTTATATTGATGTTGTTATGAAGTTCAAATGAAAAAACAAGGATGAATGTATTCTGTATAGGCCTATATAGAATGTGTCTCAATGCTCATTTTGGTGGTATGGAAATGAGGGTTTAAGCACTGAAAGGATTAATAGTGTACATCCTATATACTTGTAGTAGGCTTATTGAACATGACAAACCTAAAAATAAGGTGATTATCTGAAAATATGAAAAACAATGGTTGATTTTTGTCTTGGAGTATAAAAATATATGTAGAAAGAATAAAAGTAGAATGATGTATTTCCCAAGACAAGCATGAATAACAGATAAAGCTAAAAGAAAAGGTGGCTTTGTGATTTTTATGATACCAAATACTATCATACGGTTAGTATGTTTCATTTAAATATTTATTCTTTCTCCCTGAATGAAAAAAACCACTTAATACCCTTTCCAATGGCTTGGCCCATTTCCTGAAGCTTACCACAGTGTTTTGTTCGTAGTAGGTATTCTTTACTAGATGTACTTTTCCCAGGCTGAGTTTTCCCTTATAGGTAAATCTGTCCATCGGTGGAACACCACATTTCACACCAAACTAGAGAGAAACAACAACAAGAAAATGCTTACTGCCTGATTTTCTTCCCAATAATTAGGAAAGATGCTAATAAAATCTTTTAATTTTAAAGGGTAACAAGTACTGACCACAAATGTGCTCTGTGTCTCTACCTGTCCTGAGAGGAATGACACCTAGTTTTGTGTAGATGGTGGTGTCCGAAATCTCAACTGTTCAAAATTTGGGGGAAAATTAGAAGGTGCTCAGCAGATTTGATTCTGCAGGACCCAAATGTAGGCTTAATGGAAGCTGGTGAATGAAATCTCGAGGTGTCAAAGTTATGCCATAGACAATGGTGAGATTAGTAATTTACCCCTCTTTAAAGCCACTTTCATTTCACCATTGGATGTATTCACAACAATAGCTTTACATTCCAGTGGTAATCAGTAATGGCATTTATAAGTACTCCTGTGGATGTTCCTGAGCAGTTAGCTTCATGTGTCTGCATTGTGTGTTTGTCTGTATACACACAAATTATTTATGAAAATATGTACTTTATTCTGATGAACAGATTCATAGCTCCCATTCGATTCTCAAAGGTCTGTCACTCATATAAAGTTAAAACCTGTTGAACTTCCTTGTTTTTTTCCCACTAATAAAATACATGGATTTCAAGTAAATGATATTGGACATAATGAAGAAGAAAGCCTTGAATAAATTCGAAATATTTTAAACAGCGGATATTTTAACTATTCCTCATAAATGTCCTCAAAACTGATTGCTAGTTAACATTGCGTTGCTAACCAGGTTGAAAGTTTTTGCTCTAGTAAGCTACACAGACTCAGAAAACCATGGGCTGTCAACTCACAACAGAAAGTAGGCTCTCAGAATTCATTTAGAACAGTGATTTTCTAGTTTCTTTTCTGTAAAAAACACAATGCAACCCTTTCCTCAAATAAAATATCATGCACACAAAAAAAATCCCAGTCTATAACATGCACACCTACAAAACTGCTTTGATTAAAGTTGGATGTGAATTTACATTATTCCTGTTCACCCTCCTCTTCATTTCTGTCACAGAGCAGAGAGCTGCCAAAAGGTTTATTTCCTCATTTTTTGCATGATCTGTTATAGTTATTTCAGTATTTTGTTAGTGGCTTATCAAAACATGAATTTTGCCATGTAGTGTCTTATGAGGAAGTTAGAAACTAGAGGTCTTAGGTGACTTTTTCCTCTTTTCCTCGTGTTAATCTGAATATTCTCACTATTAGCCGTGGAGTCAGATAGATCTGGGATGGAATCAAGGCTCCGTCATTTATTCACTGTGTGATCATACGCAAGTCCCAGAACTACTTTACGCTTCACTTTCCTGTGTGAGAATTGAGGTTAAAATTAAAGTAATTAGGGTGATGATAACAACACTGATGATGGAGATGATAGTGATAATGATGGTAATGTATACCCACACTGTGATATTTAAATGAAATAATTCTCCTGAAAGGATATTTTCTTAATTTCCTTAATTCATTTTTGATAATCATGCCTCTAACTAAAAGAAATGTTAAATAAAAATATAATTCTACTAATTTTAAGGGGATATTATGATGATTTTGATCCTATTCAAATGAATACAATTTTTAAAGATAGGAAAAATATATGTTACATAATGAGAACAGTTCACATAAATAATAAACATCTATTTGAAAGTATTATATTAAGATAGCTTATTTCTTTATTCACTGAAGGTGTATGGGAAAGATGGATAGGGTGAATGAGGGTGCGAAGAGTTTTCTTTAGAAATGCAGTCTATTTAAATCATTTCCTTCAATAAGTTTTCAGTGTTTTGGGGATTATGATTATCTTGCCTTCAAGCTAAACTGAATAAATTGATAGCATAGAAAAACTCTTTTATGCCAAAATAAATGCCACAACATTAATATTGTGAAGCACAGGGACATGGCATACATGCAAGGCAAACTGAAGAGTCTTAGACCATGTTATTTTGTTACCTCCCTTGGCATCTATGTGTAAAGCAAAATGATCGAAGTCCATTCAAAATGTAACTCAGTTCAGTTTATTTATTTATTTATTTATTTTTGAGACGGAGTTTCGCTTGTTACCCAGGCTGGAGTGCAATGGCGCGATCTCAGCTCGCCGCAACCTCTGCCTCCTGGGTTCAGGCAATTCTCCTGCCTCAGCCTCCTGAGTAGCTGGGACTACAGGCACGCGCCACCATGCCCAGCTAATTTTTTGTATTTTTAGTAGAGACGGGGTTTCACCATGTTGACCAGGATGGTCTCGATCTCTTGACCTCGTGATCCACCCGCCTCAGCCTCCCAAAGTGCTGGGATTACAGGCTTGAGCCACCGCGCCCGGCTTTAGTTTATTTTTTATGATGTTATGTAACTGAAAAATTTAATGAATATGTCTTTGCCTGCAACTATCATGTTGAAATATGACCACCTTTTTTTGGCAGCAGGGAGAGCCTCACTCTGTCACCAGGCTGCAGTACAGTGGTACCATCTCATCTCACTGCAATCTCTGCCTCCTGGGTTCAAGCATTTCTCCTGCCTCAGCCTCCCTAGTAGTGGATTACAGGTGCATACTGCCATGCCTGGCTAATTTTTGTATTTTTAGTAGAGATGGGGTTTCACCATGTTGGCCAGGCTAGTCTTGAACTCTTGACCTTAAGTGACCTGCCCATCTCGGGCTCTCAAAGTACTGAGATTGCAGGTGTGAGCCTGTGAGCCACCATGCCTGGCCTGATCCTGTATACTATATTTATTTAATTTGTTTTGGGAAGAAAAAAAAAATCATCATATTGAAAGCAAGAAAAGTCAATATCCAAACAACAGCATGGTTTTCAAAATGGAGCTTATTCTGTAACCAACTATTTGTTAAATATAATGCAATCTGTATTTAACATAGTTTCAGATACCAGAGTAGATACTTAATTATAATCGATCTCTCTTCTTCAATACCTCTTCCCTTTTTCATTTTCTTCTGTATTCCTTCCCTCTCTGGAGACTATATTTAAAACTCCAACTACATAGAACACCTCAGGAAAGAGCTGAGGTGATTTTTACCACCTGCAAAACAATGTCTCAAAGCCATGCAAAACAATTTCTCTCCTTCATCTTTGTAAAAATTCAGATCTGAATCTAAGGTATGGCATTTTCCTGAGAAAATGTAAATATGGCATAGTCATGTCATGCTGTTTTCCAGCGTCCCTGTGGGTTATTGTGATAAACATACTATTTTTAAAATGAAGAAGCCCAGTGAGACAAAATGAGCTATCCAGGTTTACAAAAAGCTGGATCCCAACCATGTTGCTGCCTGTCCTATGTTACCTTGCTTCCTCAGGCATGCTTTTCTCAGAGGGAGTGCATTGGAAGTTCACACAAACATCTCTTTCTCTATTCTCAGCCTCAAAAAATAAGTCAAGCCTACTAGAAGCATCTGTCCGATAGTTTTCCTTTAGAAACTCACAGTTTGTTGCTTGGCTGACATTTTAGTTGAGAGAATGTATTCTCTTCCTGGGTCCACAACAGGGCATAGTTTCAGAGGCAAGAACTTTCGAGCGCATACCTCCACCCATGTCTCCATCTGGGAGACTAGAGGTCTTTGAAACTTTCACATGTGGGAAAAAAATCAAAGATCAATCACTCTAGCGGTAGTTTAAATGAACTCCTTTCATAGGACAGAAAATTTGAATGGGGCGGGAATATCTCCCAGGTTAAAAGTCCCCTTCTCCCACATCTGGGCAGACTCCATTTCTGGATCCCCTTCCATGACATCATGGGAGCTGCTCTTTCTCTCTATTTCTTTCTCCTTTTTCTCTCTCTGCCTAAATAAATCACTTTCTGCAAAACTCTTTGGGGTCCAGTATTTACTCATGAGCCCACCACACCTGGTGGGATCCTCTCCCCTATTCTTGGGTGAGTGATGGACCAAGAACCTGGAAGAACACATTCTGTCGGGAAGCTGAGCCTCCCCTACATCCCGGAACCCGGTCTCATAGTGATAGTGTGTTCACAGACTCATGTAAGAAAGTATCCACAGCTAAGAGACTCCCACTTTTTGCTAGCCCAGTATATTTGAGGGCACATCTACTTCTAATAATGGCATATTGTTGATATTATATTGGTGATGGTAGACAAGGGATTCCTGAAGGACCAAGGAATTGTAGTTTGAAACATGTTGCAACAGCCATGGGTATGTGTTTTACAATTTCCACCTTGAGTGAGCATAATTGATTAAAGGACCCAAGCTGTGCAATCTGAAATCCATCAATGTGTTTGAGTCAAGAATATGCTTCCCATGGGTTGAGAAATTGGAGTAATGTTTTAAAATTAATAATGTTTAACATTCTACCTCTGATTGCATTAACAGATAAGACTAGAAAATAGCCACGTAACTATTTTCTTTGTTTCAGGAATGTTACTGAAAATATAGGCCATGATTCATATACGTGTGAGACTCCAAGAGAGAAATCTGATTCAAGAAAAACAAGGAAAGCTAATTAGAAGGAACAAGTAAGTGAGGCAAGTTTCCTTATCTGAAAATAAATATTTCTTTTTAATTTATGAATTTTGTAATTAGCCATGTTTCATTCTTTTTTAGTTTTCTGCTATGAAATTTGAAACCAAATATATAGCCCTCTTCTTACAAAGGTGTTTGTTTTCTTCAGTTTATTGTTTTCAGGATCTACTTCAGGAGACTTTTACTCACCTTTAACAAGTGCTGTGGTGGGCTTTAAACATGAGAATTTCTTTGAACACAGAGCTATCAGTACCATGAATATACTATAAAGTTATCTTACTGGTTTTGAATTTGCTGCATTCTAAGTCAGGGGAGATTTCATTAGTGAAAAGTTTCTCAAGCTTATGTTAATAGTAATATGAATTGCACAGATTAATTCCCATACCTATGAGAATATTTTAGTTCAGTAAATGAGGAATCACCCATTCTATAGGCTAGAAATTTAATATTATGATTAGTTTAGCTTAAGACGGTGGGACATTTAATAGTTTTTTTTTTTTTTTTTTTTCTGACATTAAACATTTATTAGCACTTTTTCACAACAAGCACATGATTAATTTAAAAGTATCTTTATGGGCCAGGTGCTATGTGGCTCATCTCTGTAATCCCAACACTTTGGGAGGCTGAGGTGGGAGGACTGCTTGAGGTTAGAAGTTTGAGAGTAGCCTGGACCAAATAAACCCCATCTCTCTAAAAAAATTTTTTTTAAGCCGGGCGCGGTGGCTCAAGCCTGTAATCCCAGCACTTTGGGAGGCCGAGGCGGGTGGATCAGAAGGTCGAGAGATCGAGACCAACCTGGTCAACATGGTGAAACCCCGTCTCTACTAAAAATACAAAAAATTAGCTGGGCATGGTGGCGCGTGTTAATACATTTGTCAAATGAAATGTTTCTCTTTTTGTGTTAGGTAAGAAACTCCAAGTATTTGGATTAAGACTTAACTTCTAGCAGAAAGATAAAATGGGGCACAATATTATTATAGAATTGGTAAACATTAGACTAAGAGACAAAGATATTAAATCTAGAAGAGGTAGCTATCCCACAAAAAATCAAATAAGGAAATCAGTGATCATAACTTACTAGTAAATGTAGTCAAACTATTTAGCAGTTAATATCAGTCCTGGAATGATATAAATAATAATTGTATTGAGGTTCTCAACACTTTTGCCCTCCTCAAGATACGGCCTAGGACACTTAAGAAATAAATGAAATGATAAAAGCCAACAAAATTATATAAATAAACATATATACAATACATATATAAAACTCTTAACCAAGATTCTCTTTGAAATTATGAAAAAAATCAGTTAATGATGATATATTTCTCATTGTTCCTACTATTCAAATCCACCTGTGATATAATTGTAAATGTTAAATAATATCCAACAACATGCTGACATGCTGAAATCTACCTACTTGAAACTCACAAGTGAATTAGAATTTAAGATAGAATGATTCTTCCTTCTTTTCTTGATTTCCTCTGACAACCTGGAGCTTCCTATAAGTACCAAGTAGCAGCAGACATTAACAAAGCTCACTCTTAGAAACTTGAGTACAAGAGTAGGTCAAAGTATCTCCTCAATAGATCTATGTTTCAGATTGGTTACCTCCAAGGTCCTCACCCATTGTTGGAGATTCCATTTAAATAAAAGTGGTTAGAAGTAGGACTTGGTCTTAGATCATCACTTCTCCAATAGTTGACTCATTTTCGGAATGCTTACAAGCCACTTAACACCTTCATGCATCTTCACATGAAACCAAAGAGACTGGAGAAGCTGATAGCGATTCCTAGATGGGGTTGGGAAATTGGCCTCCTGAATTTGTTGCCTTGGATATGCTTACCTGCTATAGAAATACAAAAGAAAAGCTATTATGAGTTCAGGAAGTAAACATATATCTGCATCTCAACCAAAACTTTAGAGAATGGAGTGGGTGATATCTGTTTTCTCTTTTTTTCGTACTTTCAGATCTGGGGTTAATGTACAGAACATACAGGTTTGTTATATAGGCATACATGTGCCATGGTGGTTTGCTGCACCCATCAACCCATCATTTACCTTAGGTATTTCTCCTAATGCTATCCTTCACCCAGCCCTCTGCCCCTGACAGGCCCCAGTGTGTGATGTTCGCCTCCCTGTGTTCATGTGTTCTCATTGTTCAACTCCCACTTGTGAGTGAGAACATGAGGTGTTTGGTTTTCTGTTCTTGTGTTAGTTTGCTGAGAATAATGGTTTCCAGCTTCATCCATGTCTCTGAAAAGAACATGAATGCATTCTTTTTTATGGCTGCTTAGTATTCCATGGTGTATAGTTGCCACATTTTCTTTATCTAGTCTATCATTGATGAGCATTTGGTTTGATTCCAAGTCTTTGCTATTGTGGGCAGTGCCACAATAAACATTTGTGTGCATGTGTCTTTATAACAGAATGATTTATAATCCTTTGGGCATATACCCAGTAATGGGATTGCTGGGTCAAATGGTATTTCTAGTTCTAGATCCTTGAGGAATCGTGACACTGTCTTCCACAGTGGTTGAACTAATTTACACTCCCACCAATAGTGTAAAAGCATTCCTATTTCTCTACATCCTCTCCAGCATCTGCTGTTTCCTGTCTTCTTATTTTTGGATGGTATCTTGTAAATTTGTGAACATCTTTTATGCATTGGGTATTTCACTTTTATGCATTTTTTTTACAGTAGTACCCCTTTGACTTTACTTTTTGTGGTTTCAGTTATCTGTTGTCAACCACAGTTCAAAAACAGGTGAGTAGAGTATAATAAGATATTTTGATACAGAGAGATCAAGAGAGACAACATTCACAAAACTTTTATTACAGTATATTACAATTGTTCTATTTTATTATTAGCTATTGTTGTTAATTTATTTCTGTGCCTAATTCATAAATTAAACTTTATCATAAGCATCTATGTATAGGAAAAAACATAGTATATATAGTGTTCATTACTACCCATGGTCTTAGGCATCTTATGAGGGTCTTGGAGCACATTTACCATGGATAAGTGGGGACTACTGTACTTATCTCCTTAGGATCATCTTTTCATCCTTTTTACTGTATTTAAAATGCATTAAAAATGTAGCTGATGGTTGATTGCCAGGTGATCTTTGAAATCTTGTCATTTAAAGGACCACTGACTGCCTGAATAACACATTCAAACTTGAGTTACATTTCAAGGAGAACCTTATCTGGTATATTGGTCTGTTTTCACCCTGCTGATAAAGACATACATGAAACTGGAAATGAAAAGATATTTAATTGGATTTATAGCTCCACCTGGCTAGGGAGGCCTCAGAAGCATGGCTGGAGGTGAAAGACACTTCTTACATGGTGGTGGCAAGAGAAAATTGAGGAAGAAGCAGAAGCAGAGACTCTTGATAAACCCATCAGATCTCATGAGACTTGTTCACTATCATGAGAAGAGCATGGGAAAGACCAGCCCCCATAATTCAATTATGTTCCCTTGGGTCCCTCCCTAAACACATGGGGATTATGGGAGACACAAATCAAGTTGAGATTTGGGTGGGGACACAGCCAAGCCATATCATCTGGAATGGGACTACTACCATTATCCAAGCATCACTGCCTTTCTCTTTTTAACACTCCTGTATAGGGATCTCACTTTGAGTTATTCTCCTTTGAAATTTTGAACTGTCAGAAGAATGAATACATATCTATGGACCTCCATACGATGATAGACAGTTGTCATCCAAGTATCTTATATTCACTGTAGTCTTAATCTCAAAAAAAAGAGTAATGGGTAATTTTCACTCCCAGGAATTCTTCCATTATTACTGTCATCTTCCCTGAAAGATAAATTTATCTCAAGAATTACCATACAACCTAGAGTGATTTTATTGTTTTAGCTTTGTCTGCTGATATTTTTACCCATCTTGGGAGTACCTCTATGACTACTCTACATTAACCATTTAAATTCCACTGGAATAGGTAAGATTTTACTCTGAGGGTAACCTGATTTAGATTTCTCTCCTGGGAAATCCTTTCTTATTATGGGAGTGACCATCAGTGCCATAACTCCCAAAGATCATTACATTTCAATTTATTAAGGAGGAGTTATTAAAAGATGTAGTCAGAGTTTTTCTACCTGACTTCCTAAATCTGTAAAGTAGCAAAGAGGTTTGGAAAATAGAATGATTACAGCTGAACACTGAGTTAGTTCAGGGAAAGGAAGAGAGGTTCAAATTTCTGAAAGGTCAAATAGAGGTGTAGGGGGTGGGGCAGGGAGTAAAAACACAAACTCAATGCAAAACTAAACCACAGCTTTTCTTTTATGTAATATCAATGTGATTTTAATCTTAGACACATTATTCTCCTACATTATAATTTTGAGCAGGTACATTCCTTTACCCTCCCTTCCACACCTTCTATAAGTTTCGAGAACTTGAGTTCAAGGAGAGGTGGGGTTGATGTCTCTATTCCTTCATTTCCACATATTACCTGGACTTCATATGCAAATTTGATTGTGCCTTCCTCTGCAGTCTTCCAATATTGCATCTTCCACATTTCTTCTCTCACGTCTGCCAAAATAAAGTTTCTGTAGTTTCTACCTTACTATGGATTTATATTGTCATCTTTTGCAAAAGAATGTCAGAACTATATGGGCCACTTTAAATATATTTTTTGTTGTACCTGAAGAAGAAACTTGAAGAGAAAACCAACTGTATTTAAGGCTTTTCAACTTTTTCACTTTTATCAGTTCATGTTATGTAAAAAAAGAATAAATGGCACTTCAATTATGCTCTCAAATGATACTAAATTGGGAATGTTGCAACCTACAGGAATGAGGGAGAAATGACACAACAGGGACTAAAGAGGTTTAGCTATGTGGGTGGATGAAACCAAGAGCACACAAATCACCCCAGAAAAAGTTCCAAGTAATTTTAAACTGCCCTGTGCTTATAGGCATATGTATACATGTGGGATTATGTGTGCAGATGTTCTGTTACACTCCTTCCGTTTGAACACATAATTTCATTAGAGAAAAGCAAGCTGAGATTGACTATCATAATCTAGGGTATCTACTGTTTCCTCTTTGTAGTGTTTTGGCCTTGGGAAATGCTTGTATACATAAGTTCTTTTTAAAATTTATTAGAAATGAGGAGATTGTGACCAGGAGTGATGGCTCATGTCTTTAACCCCCACTTTGAGAAGCTGAGGAGGGCAGATCACCTGAGGTTAGGAGTTTGCAACTAGTTTGGCTAACATGGTAAAACTCTGTCTCTACTAAAAATACAAAAATTAGCCAGGCAGGTTGGCAGGCACTGTTAGTCCCAGCTGCTTGGGATGCTGAGGTAGGAGAATCACTTCAACTCGGGAGGCGGAGGTTGCAGTGAACAGGGATCGTGCCACTGCACTTCAACCTGGATGACAGAGCAAGACTCCATCTCAGAAAAAAAAAAGGGAGGGGATTTATAGGAGCCCTCCAGCCATTAAAATTACATTAATAAGTATTTGAGTCATTGATTTTATGGCAACTGAAGCATAAAAACCATAGCCATTTGAAAATAAGTAGAAAATTAACTGAATTATCTCTGGTGATATTCTTATTATTCAAAGATTGCTCTTTATGACTTGCGTACATCATCTCAGTTTTTTAAAAAAATCAGAAATTGGCTTTGCACACTGAAGCCACACTGATGATTTAACTACCAGGTGCACATATATTTTGGAATCATGACACTAATGGATTGGAGGACTTTCTTGGGGATTACTTGGAAGACATAGGTACTAACACCAATAGCCACAAGTTGACTCAAGGTTTATCTATTCATTTGTAGGAAATATAGCTGTGCCTTGGGAAAACTGGATCATTATTACGGTAAAAAGTAGGAAGTACCAAGAGGCCCACTACTTGAAACTAACACTAGTTAAGTGATTAGAAACAGAATTTTTAGGACAGTACATTCACTAAAGGCTGACTCACCTGTTCCAGGAAGATGCCACCCACAACATCCTCAATATTTTCATCTGCCTCTGAGTCACAGTCTGGGAGGTTAGGACAGATTAACTAGGAATCAGGAGACTATAGTTCTAGTCCCAAACCTGTAGTCACAAATAATAACATCGTGGACAGTCATTCCTTCCCATCACTTCCTTTCCCCCAAGTTTCAGCCTTCACATTTGGAGAAAGAAAGGAATTAGTCTAGAGTAGCAGTAAGCTCCAGCCTCTTGGGGTCCATGGTTACAGGAAGAAACATTTGTAGACATATGTGATGTAAGATGCTTGAGGTTTTGCCATTGGGGGAGTAGAAAAACAGGAGTTTTTCTACTGGATATAGAACAGTCAGCAAGAAGAATGAATTTCAGGATGAGAGTAGCCCATTTGATAGAGAAAAGAATGACTAATGTGACAAAGTCCTTTGGTTTTTATGTTTATTCAGTCATTTACTGCCATTTATTAGCATTATGATTTGCTTGAACGATTATCTTCCCAACTGCTGCATGAATATTTTACTATTTTTGTTATAATGATTAGTTTGAAAAAGAAACATCAGAAATACAGCTGCTCTATTCCAGGCAGTTGGAAAATAGGTTAGCAGAATTCAATAGCACAGAGGTAAAGGAAGAAGATGAATAAGTACCCATTAGAGTGGGTGCTTAGGAGATCAATGGCAGCTGTCAAATACAGTTTTTTTTAAATACCTCAGAATTTCAGTTGACTCTTAATTTATCTTCACAAACACATAGTATATAAAATAATGTTCTAGGAATATCATGTATAATGCAATCATTTACTAGATTTTTTAAAGTAATTTTTTTCTTTAGCTTTTTTAGATTTATATAAAAACTGATCAGAAAGCACAGGTAGTTCTAATATAGCCCCTCCCCAATACTGCCTACTATTAATATCTTGTGTTATACAGTTTTAATCAGGTAATACAATTTGAATTTTAAGAAAGTAAGTAGTGAATGGATATGATGATACTTAAGAGACAAGAATAAACGGCAATCAGATCAAAGAGGAAATGGGAACCAGATAGAAAAACAGGTAAAACAGTTTTTCTTTTGATGGTGGTATTTGTATTGGCTTTTTTCTTCCTTTTTTATTCTGGTTTTGGGTAATAGGATTTGTACATCTGTTTAAAACTAAAGAGAAATAGCCAGGGCATAAGGCTAAGACAAAGATGAAACAGAAAACAAAACAAAAATGAGAATAAACATTAAAGAGATGAGAGTAGTTGATGCAGATGTTATGGGAGAAGGATTTTCTTAGGAAATGAACAGAAATACTTGGAAACCTCCCTCTGAGATTCTAGAGGTGGGTAGGAGATATGGAGTGAAAATGAAATTATTTAGTTGGAGAAAGAAGGTGAATTGAAGGTCTACTGCTGTAAAGAAATTCCTGAGACTGAGTAATTTCTGAAGAAAAAGAGGTTTAATGGACTCACAGTTCCACATGGCTGGGGAGCCCTCAAAATCATGGCAGAAGGTGAAGGCGAAGCAAAGCCACATCTTATATGGTGGCAGGCAAGAAAGCACCTGCAGGGGAACTGCCTTTTATAAAACCATCAAATCTCATGACACTTACTCAGTATCACAAGAACAGCATGGAAAAAACCTACCCCTGTCATTCAATTATCTCCCACTGGATTATGGGAGCTACAACTCAAGATGAGATTTTGTTGGGGACACAGCAAAATCATATCATTCTACCCCAGCCCCTCCTAAATCTTATGTCCTCACATTCAAAACCAATAATATATTCCCAACAGTTCCCCAAAGTCTTAACTTATTTCTATGTTAACTCAAAGGTCCACAGTCCAAAGTCTCATCTGAGGCAAGTAAAATCCCTTCTGCCTAGGAACCTGTAAAATCAAAAGCAAGTTAGTTGCTTCCAAGATACAATGGGAGTAAAGGCATTGGGTAAATATACCCATTCCAAATGGAAGAAGTTAGCCAAAACAAAGAGGCTACAGGCCCCCTGCAAGTCTAAACTTGCCTCAACAGGGCAATCAAATCTTAAAGCTCCAAAATAATCTCCTTTGTCTTCATGTCTCACATACAGGTCAGGCTGATGTATGCAGTGTTCCCACAATCTTGGGAAGCTCCACCTTTGTGGCTTTATAGGGTACAGCCTCTCTCCTGGCTGCTTTCACAGGCTGGTATTGAGTGTCTGTGCCTTTTCCAGGTGCAATGTGCAAAGTGTCAGTGCATCAATGATTCTGGGGTCTGGAGAACAGTGGTCCTCTTCTTGCAGCTCCACTAGGCAGTGCCCCAGTGGGCACACTGTGTGGGGGCTCCAATCCTACATGTCCCTTCCACACTGCCCTACCAGAGATTTTTCATGAGAGCTCTGTTTCTGCAACTCACCTCTGCCTGGACATCCAGGCATTTCCATACGTCCTCTGAAATCTAGGCAGAGATTCCCACACCTCAATTCTTGTCTTCTGTGCACCCGCAGGCCTAACACCATGTGGAAGCTGCCGAGGACTGGAGCTTTCATGCTTTGAAGCAATGGCCTGAGCTGTTCATTGGCCCCTTTTGGCCAAGTCTGGGATGCAGGGCATCAAGTCTAGAGACTGCACAAAGCAGCAGGCTCTGGAGCCTGGCCCACAAAACCATTTTCTCCTTCTAGGCCTTCTGGCTTGTGATGGGAGGGGCTGCTGTGAAAACCTCTGACATACCCTGGAGACACTTTCCTCATTGTCTTTATGATTAACATTTGTCTCCTTGTTACTTATGCAAATTTTTGCAGCCTGCTTGAATTTCTTCTCAGAAAATGGGTTTTACTTTTGTATTGCATCATCAAGCAGCAAGTTCTCCAGACTTCTATGCTCTGCATCCCTTTTAAATGTCAGTTCCAGTTGCAAACCATATCTTTGTGAATGCTTATAACTGAAGGCTTTTAACAGAACCCAAGTCATATCCTGAACACTTTGCTGCTTAAACATTTCTTCCACCAGATATCCTAAGTCACCTCCCATAAGTTCAAATCTCTAGCGCAGGTGCAAAATGCTGCCAGTCTCTTTGTAACAGAAGAGTGACCTTTACTCCAGTTCCCAAAAAATTCCTCATCTTCTAAGACTACCTCAGCCTGGACCTCATTGTCCATCACTATCAGCATTTTGGTCAAAGCCATTCAACAACTCTCTAGGAAATTCTAAACGTTCCCACATCTTCCTGTCTTCTGAGCCCTCTAAGTCTCTAGGAAGTTCCAGACTTTCCCACATTCTCCTGTCTTCTTTTGAGCCCTCCAAACTGTCTAACCTTTGCATGTTACCCAGTTCCAAAATCACATCCACATTTTTGGGTACCCTTATAGCAGTACCCTACTTTACTGGCACCAATTTACTATGTTAGTCCATTTTCATACTGCTATGAAGAAATGCCCAAGACTAAGTAATTCATAAAGAAAAGGAGGTTTAATGGACTCAGTTCCACATGGCTGTGGAGACCTCACAATTATGGCAGAAAGCAAAGAAGGAGCAAAGGCACATCTTACATGGCAGCAGGCAAGAGAATGTGTGCAGGGGAACTGCCCTTTATAAAACCATCAGATCTTGTGAAATACATTCACTAGCAAGAGAACAGCATGAGAGAAAAAAACAAACAAACAAACAAAAAAAAACACCCCCATGATTCAATTACCTCCCACTTGGTACATCCCATGACATGTGGAGATTATGGGAGCTGATTCAAGATAAGATTAGAGTGAACACACAGCCAAACCATATCAAAGGTGTTTAACTCTGTGGGTCTTATTTTTTGGGCATGGTGTGACTAAGGATGTGAGGCTGAGGAAGGGTGGATGTGGTTGGAAAGAAAATGTTTACCTGAGGACAAGGGCCAGTTGAAGGAAATATGCTGGGTGGGCTGCTGTATTCAAAGGGAGGCGGTGAGAGGTTCTGGTACACCAGAAAATGGGAGCCTCCCTTCTGAGCTATGTGTGCAAATAGGACTGTGTATGCTGTTAAGTCCATGGGTCTTCTGATAAGAAATAGTTTGGGTTTGTTCTTTCTCTTCCTAAATATATGGTCTGGTGGAAACCCTACTTAGAAGGGGCTACCAATTTCCTCTAGGGAAAGGGATGACAAATGGCGATTGCTGTTTCTTACCGGCTGAGGAATCTCAACTTCTGTCATTTAGGGTTAGCAGGGATCTTCAGGATTGAGGTCTTTGCAGGTCTCCAAGCCTGATGGTTTCAGTAGGTGTAGTTTGTATCACTCACAGGCTGAGAGCATGGGAAAGTGAACCAGGCTTTCTTTGTATGTTGTTAACCCTTCACACAGAAGTAGGTTCTTATTGTTATTCATTCCCTGAGGGTTCAGTTCCTTATCTCAGGCATTATGAGTTGTTTTGTTTTTAGTCCCTTTACATTTTTTCACCTGGGCAGTCTGTCTTGAAGTTGTTCCAGACTCCAGAGGCTTTCGGACATACTGAGTTCCTCTCATCCATTGTTCTTCCTTCCTTCCTTCCTTCCTTCCTTCCTTCCCTCCCTCCCTCCTTCCTTCCTTACTTCCTTCTGTCCTTCCTTCCTTTCCTTTTTTCCTTCTTTCTTTCTTTAGGGTAGAGTGGCATGATCTCAGCTAACTGTAAACTCTGTCTCCTGGGTTCAAGTAATTCTCCTGTCAGCCTCCCGAGTAGCTGGGATTAGACTCCCACCACAATGCTTGACATTTTGTATTTTATTAGAGATGGGGTTTCACCATGTTGACCAGGCTGGTCTCAAACTCCTGACCTCAAGTGATCTGCCCACCTCAGCCTCTCAAAGTGCTGGGATTATAAGTTTGAGCCGCCACTTCTGTCCTCTCTTACCCATTTTCATAGCATGTCCCTGACTTCTGGTTCTCTGTGTCTATGACAATTCCCTTTTGTTTCTTTCTCTCCATTTTCCTTTCCCTCCTCCTTAGAACATTGCTCTGGAACCTCTCATTTGGTGAATAAAGAGTGGTGAAGAAATGCATCTTTATTGACTTACTAGTCTGTCACATTTTTCAAAGCTGGTGTAAGGTAGGAGAATGTGTTGATGATGGTGATGGGTATTTGTATTGGCTACATATTACATTTGAGGTATATCTTTTAATTTCTATAATAGCAACACATCTTGATTCTATAAAGTAATAATATTTTTGTTTCTATTTCACATATGAGGAAACCTTGATTCAAAGAAATAGAATAAATTTTTCAAGGTCACACTTTTTTGTTTGCAAGTATTGGTACCCATCTCCAATCAGCCTAAGAAATTGGGAGCATATTTGCTCACATTACTGAAATGCCCATTAGTGGTCCTGTCTGCAGCACAAGGTGGATGCCGATGCTTAAATATTGTAACACAAATTTAGTTTTCATCCATATCTTGGTCTGTTTCTTTCTGTGTTGGCTTTATTTTAAAGAGGACTCCCCCATTATATTGTCTGCCATAACTACTTTAGCTCTAGGATTGTATTACATGTGCAGCATTCAATTAGTAGTAAAGAAAAAGTACTTCAACCTCTTTAGTTTCAGACAAGATGTTGGGATGGGCTCTCACTGGCCAGGCTTTGGTTATGTGCCCATCCATGAGCCAATCTCTGTGGCATAAGTACTGCAGTGCTGAGGCTGCCATGTTAGGCCTTAGATATACACCTGCCTCTGAAGTCCAGCCCTGGGGAAAAGTCACCTTCACATAAAATATAAAGAATATGTCTCCCTTGCTACCCGCTCCAGGACCATTTACAGAAAGAAGAATTGAAAGTGAGATTATGTATGGACAATGAAAAAATAATACATTTCAACATTCTCTACTCCCAGCCAGTTGGTGGGAAATTCAAGATTTGGACACAGATTATCTGTCCCTTGATTCGGCACTATTCTGAGAAAGACCTGTGCTAGTTGATTCACAGAATTTATACTCATTTAATATTCATCATTACACCTGGGAGTGAATATTATTTACCCCATATTGTAGGTAAGGAAATCAAGCATGCAAGACAAGCGAGCTTGTCTATTTACAGTGTTTCTAAGTGACCAACCTAGGAAATAAACTTAATGACTTTTTGGTTTTATTTTTGGATTCCTTTCACCCAGTCATGGACATCAAAATGAGTATCATCTGAATGGTTTTGAATGTCAGCAGGAGACAGGGGATGTGGTCTATATTAATCAATTTTGCTCTTTTAAAACAACCATAGTATCTAAGTAGCTTACCAAACAAATATTTAATTTCATTGCATGTGGTTTATTGGTCAGCTGCAGCAGTTCTGCTTTTGGTTGGGGGTGGAATTCAGGTCTGTTCTACCTGTTGCATTTTCGAGCCCAGGCTAGAGTAGCAGAAGCTATCCAGGGGAAGCTCTTTTCAGTCTGTTTTTTTCTTTTCTTTTCTTTCTTTCTTTTCTTTTTGAGATGGAGTCTCACTCTGTTGTCAGACTGAAGTGCAGTGTCATGATCTCGGCTCACTGCAACCTCCACTTCCTGGGTTCTAGCAATTCTCCTGCCTCAGCCTCCAGAATAGCTGGGACTACAGACGTACACCACCACGCCCAGCTAATTTTTGTGTTTTTAGTAGAGACAAGGTTTTGTCATGTTGGCCAGGATAGTCTTGATCTCTTGACCTCGTGATCCACCCACCTCGGCCTCCCAAAGTGCTGGGATTCCAGGCATGAGCCACCGCGTCCAGCCTCTTTTAACAGTCTTGACATTCCTTTCCGGAATGTCAGAAGAAAAGACCAATTAAGAGAGCACATTTCAAGTTTCTGCTCACATCCTATCCACTAACCTTTCACTGGTTGAAGCAAGACATGTGGCTGAGTTCTGCAGCAAAGGACTAGAGAAGTACACTTTATCCACAGTGGGATGAGGGAGGTGAATAGTTTCTAAGTCAAGATGTCATGAGGTATTCTGAAGAAACTTCAGGCGTCCCCAAACTACAGCCCATGGCCCGCATGCGGCCCCCTGAGGCCATTTATCCGCCCCCGCTGCACTTCAGGAAGGGGCACCTCTTTCATTGGTGGTCAGTGAGAGGAGCACAGTATGTGGCGGCCCTCCAACGGTCTGAGGGACAGTGAACTGGCCCCCTGTGTAAAAAGTTTGGGGACGCCTGAAGATCAAAGGTCCTCAATTCACATTTGTATCATTTACTATTTTTTAAAAACAAAACTTGGCCAGGCGCAGTGGCTCACTCCTATAATCCTAGCACTTTGGGAGGCTGAGGTGGGTGGATCACTTGAGGCCAGGAGTTTGATACCATCCTGACCAACACGGTGAAACCCTGTCTCTACTAAAAAATACAAAATATTAGCTGGGATGGTGGCACACCTGTAGTCCTAGCTACTTGGGAGGCTGAGGCAGGGGAATCATTTGAATCCAGGAGGCAGAAGTTGCAGTGAGCCAAGATCATGCCACTGCACTCAAACCTTCTGACAGACTGAGGCTCCATCTCAAAAACAACAACAAACTTATAGGAAGAAGCATCATCAATCAATAGACCTAGAAACATAGAGATTATAAATTGAACTTAATTAAGGAGGTGTTGGTAGTGGGATTGACACCATATTAATGGTAAACCTAGGAAATAGTACTGTTTCTAACCATCATTGAAAGTTGGCTGAAATACCTTTACATATTATTGTCTGGCATGAATATAATCATCACAGTTCCTTCTAGTGTATTTTGGGAGGGCAATCCATTAAGCTTTGGAGCAATATTGTAAGCTAAAATTGAAAGAGATGGGCAACTCTAGAGTGAAAAATGGCTGTGACCATTTGACAGCTAGAAAGTTAAATGCAACTGTTTGTTGAGGTGGAAAATAATATCTACAGGAGTCTTTTTACGCCAGCATCAGTTCAGGACATTGGAGCTTCATACATAAATTGTGTTTTACTGATTTTATTCATGGCCGATAGTTTGAATTCATTCTGTTCTAAATTCTCTCTACTCACAAAGAACTACAACCTGATTTTTATACCAGCAATTCTTCTCCATCAGACCTCAACTCCAAGGCAAGTGAGTAAGGGGTAATTCTGCTGTTATTTGTGTTTAAGAAAGAGTAATATTGTTTCTGTAATTGAAACTGCAGACTCTATTATTAGGAGAAAAAAGAGTCATAATTTCAGGTAGAATTGAAATTGGTGAGTTGGTTTGATTTTTGCAAGTGAGAGATGTTGAATACATTCAATTTTTTGTTCAGTAAGAAGAAACATTTTCGTATACCCAGTATGGTGATATGTACCGGAGAGGAGAAAAGGTAGACAAAATAGAAGGTATGATTTCTACCCAGTGTGGAGAGAAAGTATAACCAAAGGAAAGAAATCTGAAGTATGAATCAACGTTCCTAGATTTTACTATTAACTAGCATTTGGCCTTTGAAGGAACAATTAATCCTTTTTAGGATATAGCTATCTTATCTTGAAAATAAGACAGTTTACATTTACTCCAGTGGCAGTTCTGATTGGAAAGGTAAAAAACATGCGAACACTTCATGCATTTAACAGTTAGATGTGGAGTACCTAGTACTAGTGACAGGTTTTGTTCTCAGTTGTAGAGGAGGAAAACCTCCTGACCCTAGAGAGCTTACCTTCTGGTGGAAAGATAGCCAATAGACAAATAAACAAATAATTACATAGTTTAATTTCAAATATTAATCAATGTAGAAAAAATAAAGCAGAGTATGGAAAAAGAGAGTGACTGGGTAGAATAATTATTTTTAGATATAATAATCCAAAAAGTTGTATATGAGGTGATAACATTGGGAATCTGAATTAAGTTACTGGGTTAATTTTACAATGATTTGGGTAAAATTATCCCTCTAGGAAATATAATGCAACTGAGGTGGGAGGGTGTTTTTTATGTTTAAAGAAGAGCCAAAACAATAGATTATTTCATTTTTAAGAGCCTGGCTGTATCTTTAAAGCAGTTAATTATGTTGCCCCATTTGTCCCTCACCTCTCTTTTGCTTTCCATATCAAACTTCATGTTTACACAAAAATCACGTGACAGTGAAAAACACATATCTAAATTGTTTTGCAAAATTTGTATATTATGAAATGGAATAGCATAAACTGTATTCTGTGGCATGACAGAAAAATGTGTTGAATTAATCAGAGAAGAAGGTAAACTGGATAATTTCTAGGATCAGGTTTTTGTTTCATTTTTCTTCTCTCATTAGTCACAAATTCCAGATATTTTACCTTCTGAATTTCTTATATTTATTCTTTATTTCCATTCCAATGCTGACTCTTGGAGTCAAGTGGACAGTATCAGAGACCATTGATATGGCACTATCCTTTAATGAAAAGTTAATCTGATTATATAATTCCACTTATAAATATATATATACACACATACATATATAATTTAAATATATGTTCAATATTATATATTAAATAATATCTTGTATATTAAATAATTACATAAATAATTAATATTATATGTTATATAATTAATTAATTATATATGAAGATATTAATATCTTAATTATATTAAGAAAATATTTAATATATAGATATACATAATATATATGTTTATATATAACATATTACGTATTTTTTATATATATATATATATGTACACACACACACTAAACCTATATGTATATGTTTAGATGCTTCCCTATAGGCCTCAGAAGAAAAGAGAATTCAAACTATCGTAGTATAGAAGGACTGTTGTGATTTACCTCTACTCACTTCGTCAGCCTGTTCTACCTCCAGACTTTACCCCTTTTCCTAATTCTGCAGCCACACCAAACTACTGGCTATTTTCCAGAATGTCGTGCTCCCCCATATCTTCATCTATGCCCTCTATCCTTCTGTCTCACTTCCTCCATGTGTGAGTTAGGGTGTGTCTCTGCCAGAGTTTATTCCTTAATCTCACATTCTGTTTCTATAGCACATAACATGTTGCCTTTGATTGCCTTTGATGCTCCACTAGACTGTGAGTTCCCTGAGAATTAGGACTATGTTATTACTCTCTGTAATTCTGGCATTCTACTGTATGCCTGGTGCATGTTCAATACTTGTTTTGAGGAATACTGATTACAGTACTTAATAATTGGATTATTTAATTTTTAAGAGTCTGGCTGTATCTTTAAAGCAGTTAATTATGTTGCCCCATGTGTTTCTCAACTCTCTCTTTTGCTTTCCATATCAAACTTCATGTTTACACAAAATTTACATGACAGTGAAAAACACATATCTCATGCTAAAAGAAGAAGACACGCATACCATGTGAAAGCATACTAGTCTTTGCCAGGAACATACTGAAAAAATTAATATTTTTAAGATTTAAACTCTACACAGTAATATCTCTTTAGTGGTCATTCTAATTTCATTAGCAATTCCCAACCCATTTTCCTCCAAGAATTAATAAAATCTTTGCTTTTGTATTTTTTATTTCTGGTTGATTTTCATAAAATGTGTCAGGATTATTTTCTTACTAAAATAAACAGGCTTAGATTAAGTTAGATTAAGAAAAATCTGGCTGGGTCTGTGGTTTATCCCTGAAATCCTAGTGTTTTGGGAAGCTGAGGCAGTTCAATCGCTGGAGCTCAAGAGTTCCAGGTTGCAATGAGCTGTTATCACATCATTTTGCTCCAGCCTGGGTGACAGAGTAAGACCTTGTCTCAGATAGATAGATAGGCAGATAGAACGATGATAGATAGATAGATAGATAGATAGATAGATAGATAGATAGATAGACAGATAGACAGATAGATGGATAGATCTGGTTATTTACTGTATTCACTCTTGGCCTTTTTTAGATTTATTTCCCACTTCTTTGATCATTGAGTATTTTTTTTTTCCAAAACATGAAAAAGAAGGAAATTAAGAGACAGTTTTGTAAGTCCTTTCTACTGCTCTTCACAACCAGTCAGGTCAGTATTATCTCCATTTTATATTTGAGAAAAATGAAGTTCAAAGAAATTAAGTGATTTGTATGAGCAGATGTTGAAGAAAGAAGTAGGACTGAATCCCAGTCTGATAGACAGTAAAATAATATTCTTTTTTCTCTACCGTATCCCCTTAAAAAGGTATGATCTAAGTAAAAGATCTATAGGTACTGATGAACAGTACCACATAAAAGTGAACAGATACACACACACAAAATTAACTTCTTCTAAATAGCAGAAATAGCTTATTTAGAAAGTCTTTAAAATGATTAAGCAGGCTTTGTGGTATTAGAGTATGGGCAAAGGTACTAAGAACTTCCCCTTGAGCACCCCTAATTCCACTGACTTATATGAACTAATATTTACAACAAAAGTCACATCCAGAAGCATGGTGTAATACAGGAAGAGTAAAATTAATAACTGATTTTAAAATGGTCTTTTCCAATTCATTGTTTGATATTCTTATAAGAAGAGCATATGGCTATCCTTGTTCCTTCCTGGCTCATTCACAGTGGTCAGTGTCCATCATCATTGCCAGTAATTCAGTTTTGGATATGAATATTGTTAATGAATATCCTAATAACTAACATTCATTGAGCTCTTACAGTGTTCCTGGAAGTGTCTTATGTTCTTGATTTATATATATGATCATATTTAAAATTCAGTGTATTCCTTTAAGATAGATGCTTTTATTATAGCCATCTTCTAAAAAAAATAATTAAGGGAAAAATTAACTAACTTCTCCCAGGTTGTGCCTGCTGAAATGTCACAATGCAAGATTTTAATCCAGGCCCTTTGACTATGAAGCCTGTTCTCTCACTTGTTTATTTTTTGTTCTTGCAAATGCTTTTAGCCCGGAGTCAGAAAACCTAGCTTTAGTCTTAGATTTGGTACTGCCAAGATGTGTGAGTTCAGGCAAATCACTTTCCCTTCCTGAACCTGTTTATCATTTGTTAAGGAAAGTGAATGATGAGAAGAATGAATTCTAAAGTATCTTGCAACTGAGAAATTAAATGATTAAAATATCAGAAGCAGAAGCTCATTAACTCACAGTAGGACATAATAATTTTCCAAGTTCATCCTGGCATAGACGTCAGCATTTGCTGCACCATAATAGTTTTCAAATTAATTTTTATTTTTACTTAATATTTAACCTATGCTCTGTACTATCATTTCCCATTGAATTTCTCAGTTTCTGATATTTTATTAACTCCAAATTAAGATGCACAGCATAAAGTGTGAAGATGCATATATAGCAACCACAGGACAGGAAGTTTGAAATGAGATCTGTTCTTGTAAAGTAAGCCTTCTATTCCACATTTTACCAATGAAGAAACCGCATCGTAGAAGCACAGAGGATGGATAATTTGATCACTTATATTGATTGCTCAAGGCCTGGACTTGACAAGTTCTAGGAATAAGTGTGCTTATTTTTTGGAGCTCTAAATTCAACAGCACCTTCCCTTGTGCCTTGGGCTAAAGGTGATTATTATCTTATAATGTATTGTAAATCCAAGATGATCATAATGGCTTGAAAGGTGCTCGGGTGAAATATGTTTTTTTTTTTTTTTTTTTTTTCTGAAATATCAGAATCTTTAGATATAGCTCCAGTTTCTTGAGCACTGTTTTTTCTCAACTCTGCTGAGGTACTGTATTTGTCAGCTATCTAACTTTTCTGCTCCCAGCTTGGACCAAAATTAGTGAAAATGAAAAAGGCATGTCTGAGTCTGTGGATGCAGATACTAATTTCTCCAGTAACACAGACTACACCTGATCCTGTGTTTAGATGAACTAAAATATTATTGGCTTCTTTGTCTTATTTCTCTTCCCGTTCTTTTCCACCATCTTAACACTAGGATCAACAAGGATTGCTTGTATGGACCCTATTCTTTCACTAGTTTTCGTGGCATTCCTCTATCGATATTCATTAATTTTTCACCATAAAACTGAAAGATAAGTTGTATATTTCTCATGTTGTAGATTAGGAAACTGATTCTGAGATAGATTAAGAAATTTATCTAAGAACATACAGCTAGCTAGCCAGGGAAAAATATACCAATTTCCTTATGGTTGATAAGCATATGGTGTTGTTATGATGCTACATTACCTAGAAACTGAAAAATCCTCTTATCAGCATAACAATATTAATCTTTTAGGTGTATCTTTCTTCACAGGCAATGCCTCTACTTCTGTGTCTGTAATATATTTTATACATCTTTACTGAGTGATTATCACCTATAATAATGGGCATATATATTACCTCTAATAAAGCTCAAGAAACAACATTTTATAAAGTGAACACATATATTTAGCTAACATTTATTACATCAATATATTGAAAATGACCAGTATCCTTTACAGCCATGACCCTTCCCTGAAGTAATGTCAATTCTCACTTCTGTCACCAAAATTCAGCACTACCAATTTTCAAACTTGAAATACATGGAAACATACAATGTGCACTCTTTTGTGCCAGTCTTCTTCATTTCTTTGCTTAGACTTGAATTCCCTTCTGATATCATATCTCATCTGCTTGAGGAACTCTCTTTAATTTTTTTTTTTTTTGGTAGCACAGGTGTGTCAGGGTTCCCTAAGATCATCCTTGGTTCAATGATTTGCTAGATGGGCTCACAGAACTCAGAAAAGCTATCATACTCATGGTTATTTATTACAGGCAAATGATATAGATTAAATCAGCGAAGGTAAAAGACACATAACACAGACTCTAGGAGAGACGAGGTGAAAACTTCCAGTTGTTCTCTCCCAGTGCAGTCTCTTCTAATGCACAGGGCTTAATTTTCCCAGCAATGATGCCACCCCTTCAGAGAGTACTTCCCTGACTGCTGTTTGAAAATGGATAGCTTTTTCTTTCCCTGCTTAATAACACATCCCTACTTTCACTTGTCTTTTCTTCATAGCAAATGTTGCCATCTGATATGATAAATTTATTTCTCTAAAGCATCTTGAATGCAATATGCAATCCTGGGTTTTGTCTCTTTCACAAGCATCTGAAGTGACTGACAATGCTCTGCACATTAAAAAAAATTCATTGAATGAGTTAATAAATTATTCCTTATTTCTTATGCATCAGATAGTTATGAAAATACCTGCCTTAGAAATCTCATGTTTACTTTTCTGAGTGCTAAATGAAATATTATCTGTGTTGTGTGTATTTGTCATTTTAAAAAATGCTCTTACTATATTTGGGAAAATGTTTGATTTATGAGTCTTAGTGGTATAAAAAGAGCTACTTACTGCTCTTGAAAGTGAAAGACTCAAATATTCATTTTTCCAACCCCCTTAGTAAACACTGTTCTTATTTGGTTGAGACCAAGGGGTTCCCTGAATTGTGGGACTTTTATTGCTAAAATAGGGACATCCCCACTAAACTGAGACAGTGAATCATTATAATAGAAGTTAGGCATAAGCATGTGACCTATGTGTGGCCAATCATATGTGACATCCTCAGAATTTGACTGTCTGGTTAGCTCTGTGAAGAAGTCAGTGACTTGATTTCAGCCACATCAGGAATACTGAGGTCTACAGGCTGTGCTGGTCCTAGCAGTTGTGTCTAGTGTCCAGCAAAAGTGGTGTTCTGACCAAATGTAACTGATTGCTCATTCTACTTGAAGTAAGTAAGCCATGCAGCTCCCTAATATGCTTCCAATAACCTTCTATTTTTTGTTAAATTAGTCATGGGGTGTTTCTGTTTCTTATAGGCAAGAACATTCTGATACACTCTTGATGGACTCTTCAAACAGTTTTGAAGAAAGTTGTAAAAAATGTAAAAGCATTGATTATCATTTTTTATGAGTGCAAAGCAGAGCTCGGCTGAACATCTAGATAGTCAGTGGAAAACACCTGCAAATAAGAAGGGGTTTTGCTGAAGCAGATATTGTATGTGATTTAGAGTCCGATTACAGCAAGTTGCAGACTGTGCTGGAAAATTACTTTATATTCAGGTTGTTATACCTGTTGTGTTCAATTCAAATATGTTTCCATGGCATAATAGTAGAGATTAGTTTAGTTTCCTTACAACATGAAGAAAGTAGTAGCTGATCATATATGAACCAGTTTAGAAGAAAATCAAATATATTTTAAATGGTAAGGGAGCCAGAAGCATAACCATTAGGATTGGCTAATATTAGGCATCTCTGTCTGTAGTGAGAACAGGTTTCCTATAGAATTTTCTTCAGATGGGAGTTCTTCCTGCTATGCAATTTTACTTTTTCTGCTTTGTTATAAAGAAAGACTTGAGGAACATTTTAGGGGGGAATTTAAAAGGGTGTGTTTATCACTTAGTTTTTGATATGTAATGAGAAACCACCTAAGCTCATGATGTACAGCAAAAAAGTGTTTATTGTACTTGTGTATGTGTTCATTGCAGATTAAAAGGTGGTCGTGTTCTGCTGATCTTGGATGATCCCTGCTTGGATTACTCAAGTAACCCAGTTTTGTTCTACATGTCTCTCATCCTCCAACAGGCGTGCCAAGGATATTCTTACAGTGATGGTAGAAATGTAGAAGAACAAATAAACATAACTATGCTTTCTTGAAGCCCCAACTTGAAACTGACACCTAGTCAATTTCACCTTATTATCAAATCACATCCCTAAGCTCCAAATCAAGAGGCAACCCAGGTCATCCTGTGCACAGTGAGGAGGCACTGAACAGCTACATGACAAAGGGTATAGACCCAGGGAGGAATGAAGAGTTTGGGTCATCAATGCCATCCACCATAATGTGTGTTATATCATCTTGGGCATATAAAACTGAATTATGCTAAAAAGTGAGTTAAACAGGTGAAGGTAAATGTTATATCATTGCCTAACAGTTCCAAGGCTGTATTAACCTGCCTCTCTTACATACGTTCTCTTGAATTCTTTCTGTTTAGGTTACTGAAGCCATAACCAACCAGACTGTCAGGTCCTGGACCACACTCTATCATCCTTATTTGTTTATTTCTCTTTCTTTCCTTCCTTCCTTTTATCTGACCATAAAATAAAATATTGATTTAATGCTCTGTGTAAATCATCTTGTTAGCGACTGGGGACACAGTGGTGCAAAAAGATCAACATGATCTCTCCCTCACAAGCCTTAAATTCCAGTGATAAAGAAAGGCATTAATAAGTAATATACATAATTCCATTTTCATTGGAATTCCTTCCATGTTTTTTCTTACTTCACTCTAGTTTCCAATCATTGTATTACTGCTTCAACACAGTAAATATAGTCTGTGATGGGCTTTTACACTTACAGTTTCTGTTTGGAATGCTCTTCCTCCAGGTTTCTGTATGTATCACCCCTAAATAATGCCTCAAGCCTCTGCTGTAATGTCATAGAGAGTTAAGAAGGCATGGAGGTATTCTCTGAACACCCATCTAAGATAATACACTTCCAGTCTCTTAGCTCCCCTAATCCCTGCTTTAGCAGTCTCTTTATAGAGATTGCATGTGTGTGCATTCATGCTTCTGTTTGTTTGCTTATCATCTTTCCCTACCACCCTGCCCAGAAGATAAACTCTATAAGAGCAGGGACTTAAGTTGCTTCGTGCCCTGATGTTTTGTGTACTTATGATGGTGAGTAGCATGTAGTGGTTGTCAGTACTTTTTAATGTCTTATGCTCATGTAACATTATTACTAAACAATTCATTCCTTTTTTTATCCATATTCAGTGTCCATGGACACTGAATCTGCGTGGTGCCTACCATGATGATTCATTTTCCTTAAGGTTTCATGGATTTTTAAGAACTAGATGAGAAGTGATTTCCCAGATTGGGTGCAGGGTCTTGGCTCCCACATTCAACTTTAATAGCTATAGATGTCAGAACATGATGACAGATCTGTATTAAATCATTGATTTAGCGAGGGTAAAACTTTATCCTTCTGGTTCAGTTTGAACCAAACCTCCTGCTAACATGGAGTAGGGAAAGAGCATTGTGTAGATTCTTCAGGTTTCTAAACACTTACAGTGAGCCAGACACTCTGCTAAGTACTAACTGAGGCAATTTAATTTTCACAACAGCAGTGTAAATTATGTACTACCAGGAGTCTACTTACAGATGAAGAAATGAAAGTGCAGAGGGTTAACCAGTTTGTTTAGAGTCAAAGAGCTCTTAGATAGTGCAGTTTTTGTTCAAGTACAGACACGAAGCCCTGCCAGAGCCAGAATTCTAACCAAGATGTTAGCTGACCTCTTTATGTCCATAAAAAAGAAATCCAATCTACTTTAACATGGTTAAAGCTTATTGAATTTGTGGAATAAAAACAAAACAATCAAACAAAAAACAGTTCATTGACAAATGGGCTATTGTCCTTCCAAGTCAGCATTTCTGTATGTGTTCTCTTGGTTAGTACTCACAACAATCCTGTGATGTTGATGCAATTATTACCTGAAAGAATATGAAATTCAGATGCAAAATAATCAAGTCACCTAGACAAATTCAGTCAGAAAAAAATAAGGGCACAGGGATTCACATGCAGGGAGCTGGGCTCCCTGTCTTATTCTTACACACTCCTGCTTCCATTGTCCTGTCCATCAGGGAGGGAGGAAGCAAATAGTATCAGAGTCATTCAAACTGGGTCCAAGGGAAAAAATATCAAAGTAGAGGGACAGGGGATGCTCTGAACAAGCATATTATTTAGAATCAGGCAGACCTAGGTTTTTACTGTGATTCTGTTATGAATTTTGTCAACTTAATAATTTAATTTTGGGGGGCTTCAACCACACAAGCTATAAAATAGGGATAATAATTTCTACCTGGCAGTATTTTTGAGATTATATAAAACATTGAAAAAGATCACGAGTTAAAATAGTTTGTAAAATATATTTTTTAAGATGCATCTTTTGTTTCTGCTATTATTACTATTGTGAGGTTTAATATATTGCCAAGTCCACAAATTATATGTGGGTATCTACACTCATTTACCCTGCATAGTTTTTTGGGCAAACCATACTTTGTTTTGCTTTTCAGTATTAATCTGTCCATAATACTCACTAAATATGCTGCTACTAATCTCAGTTTGGTTTCAATAATGCCTCAGCCTCCAGGTTTTACACTATTTTATACTCTTTGTAGAACTTCCATCTTCTAGTTCGTGTTAATGTATGCTATTCTCTAATTATCATCTGGAGGCAAGAGATGGGCCATTGTAGGTGTCTAGAGATAAAAAATTAAGAGCATTTTAAAATTGGGGTAGTCTGATTCAGTCACATGAGAGAAAAGGCCTGGGTCCAAAGATGGCCTTGAAAATGGTGCTAGGCTGTTAGAATAGAAACTCATGAAATGTGGGAACTACAGAACCAGGAGAATGAGCAGTCAGATGCAAGATGGTCCTAAAGAGGTACCAGGGTTCTAGGCAATGAAGGATGAAAACAACATCTAGGGGAGACATAGTCTCCTGTTTGGTTGTGTTTGGTTTTAGGATAGAAGGATTATATTTAGGGCAGCTTTACATGAACTTTGTGGTGCTTGACTGGTTCCTGCTAGCAGCTTTAAATGGAAAATTTGAATTTTAAGAGAAAGCAAGCCTCAAGGTAAAGCCATGACTTGCGAGGGTTTCATTTCAGCAAGAGGAAGCACATGTCACTAGAGGTCAGCCTTCCCAACAGTCCTGAAATCCCACCCATGAGTGGTCGGCTGTTTGGCCTGTAGGTGCCAACTCTTAGAATTGTAGACGCTTTCTAAATTTCCAAGTAAACATTGAGTGTGCCTGGATGCTCAAGCAGAAAATTGAAATACCTTTGGGTCCAGTTAGAGCCTTTGCTAGTGTTCAGCTGCCTTATTTTTGCTGAAACAAACTCAAAATCTTAGAGAATTGGCCCATCTGCTCAGCTATATTCAGGCTAAAGACCTTTGCATCTGATTCCTAATGAGATGAACTCATCCTACCAAATCAACTGGAATGTGAGAGGTGAGAGCTTCCTGAAATGTGAATGGCTTCCTCACTTTTATGATGTTCATTAGGAGCTTCTGTAAGTCACTGGGGCATCCAAATTCGTTTTTAATGATGAACTCCAATAACAAAACCTCTAAGAGTGGGTGGTAAGGGAATGGAATGAAACCGTAGGATTCCTGCCTGACATCTCCACATAGTCCATCATTTGCAAGGTATTTAAATAGGAAGGATCTGTGTGAAAACAAAATGGAAAATGTGAGGCTGGTGGGTATAGTGTCCATTTGAGACTAGATATGCAGAAGAGAGAAAGATTGGTTCTATGTGCATAATTTATGTGACCCTGGGCAAATACTTAACTTTCTTGGATTTCATTTCTTTAGGTATAAAATGGGAATTATGACATCATAACATGTTTGAAATGATTGATTGCTCTAAATGTATGTGGAGTGGTTGGCACATTTTACGGTACTGAATATGTGCTTAATGTATGTTGCTGATTATTGCTATTCCTGACTTTTGAGGTTTTTTTTAACTTTTTTATTTTACAAGTTTACCTTAATTCATTGACTTGATTCTCTCTCTTCTCCCCTTCCATTTCCCTCGCATATATCATATCAAAAAAGAGACTGAATCTTTCTCCATCATGAAATACATTTCAGTACTGTGGTACAAATCAGCATATTTTAGCATATGTATAAATGTTAACTAATTCCTCAATCTGATGAAAACTTGTGTTTTGGGACTACATCTTAGGACAGGAATTCTGACCTACATCTGAGAAACGTGAATCATGGTTTTCAGCAGTGGAAGGAATTTTTGTATGAATCACGCCAGTGAACAGATTCTTCATCACCCAAACTGCACGAATGCATGATGATACACCTTCTTTTGCCTAGACATGTTTTTCTCTGGGAAATTTAGGAAAAGAGAATCAGATTTTACATATTTTTCTTCTTCCTTTTCAATAACAAATACGTTTTCTGGTTACCATTACTTTAGCTCTGTCCTTTGGTTAACATGAAATTAAACTGTCAGGAAGATGAAGGTCACTTTAACATTTTCCTAGATGGCACAAAAGACCTAAAAAAATATCTGCCTGTCCTTTCTTCTCTTTGATGAGTCACTGTAAGACTCTTACGGGAGAGTGCTGGTCTTTGAAGTCATGAAGAACTGGGTTCTAGTCTTACCACTTAGAAGTCATGTGGCTTTGAGCAAATTGTGTAACCTTTTATGTCTAGGGCTGTCATCTGTAAAGACAAAATAATAATACTTATGTCTGAGTGTTGAGCTGAGGAGGGCCTGACACAGAGTAATTAAATAATTCTCAGCTTCCCATGAGCCCAAATATTTGCATATTCTAAAAGATCTACAGGTAGTTCTCTTATTCACCCAAGATTAAGAACCTGTAGATTGGATGTAACTCTTAATAACATTAATTCCTTTTTGCTTTACTTCCATTTAGGCTAAAAAGAATCCAGTTTATATTTCACACTAAAGTATCATTTATTCATATAAAATCTTTATTTCAAAATTAGGACATGACTTAAAGGTCACTAGTTCAACATCTACATGTGTGATTTACTTTGAAAACTTTCCTGACAAGTAATTATTCAGCTTTTTCTTTAAACAGTTTCAGTGGTTGAAAATCTACTGCACTATTAGAATCATTCTTATTTTTCTCTATTTTATAATTTAGGCAGAAGTCCTTTCTTAGAAACTCAGGAAAAGTTTAATCTCACTTTGGCAGGTTAACTTTCATATATTCGAAGATGGCTGTAAGGCCCCTTTGAGTCATTTCTTGTTCATGGTTAGTAACCCAAAAACAATTTCCAAACTGGCTGACCATCGGACCTCCGAAAAACTTATAAAACATAGAGCTTTCTGTTTCTGTTGACTCAGCCTCATCACAGTAGATCCCTGGAGTCAGTACTTTCAAACAAGTTCTTTAGATGATTCTGTGAATATAGGAATCTTTGCTTACTAGGGGTCCTCAACAGGAGGAAGTTTTCACTGCAAGATGCATTTGGCAATGTTTGAAGACATTTTTGGTTGAGACAACTGGGAAAGAGGAGCTACTGACATATAGTGAGTAGAAGCCAGGAATGCTGCTAAATATTTAAGAATGCATGACTATCATAACAAAAAACTATCTAAACCAGAGTGTCAGTGGTGCTGAGGCTGAGAAACTCTTATTATATACTCTATCCTACATAACTCTGAGTCTCTGTACCATCATGGTTGACTTCTTAGCCACTGTGTAGATGGTTCTTAAATTTAACTCAGAGAAAGGACTGAACACAATAAATACCTGACATCTTTAAAAGAGGAAGTGAAGAAGCAATGTGTCTTATTACAGGATAATTCATTAATAGAAGAATTTCAGGTGTTCTTGGGGACAACATTGAGAAACGAGATTCTTCCAGATGCCATTAAATATTATATGATTTCATTTCAGCACACATGTTCATGATCTAGGATGCCCATGGGTACTAGAGAGCTTATTGAAACTCTTGGTACAAAGCTTTTTCTCTTCTTTGTTTGCTTATTTGTTTTTGGCTCTCCCTTGAGAAACAAGCAAAGGGATTTTTCATACTTGAGTATGAGGATTTTCTTTTTTTTTGCTATTTGATATGTTTTTTTTTAATTGCATTTTAGGTTTGGGGGTACATGTGAAGAATATGCAAGATTGTTGCATAGGTACACACATGTCAGTGTGGTTTGCTGCCTTCCGTCCCCTCACCTGTATCTGTTATTTCTCCCCATGCTATCTCTTCCCACCTCCCCACCCCCACCCCTCCCCCATTTCCCCCCAACAGACCCCAGTGTGTAGTGCTCCCCTCCCTGTGTCCATGTGTTCTCATTGTTCAACACCCGCCTATGAGTGAGAATATATGGTGTTTGATTTTCTGCTCTTGTATCAGTTTGCTGAGAATGATGGTTTCCAGGTTCATCCATGTCCCTACAAAGGACGTGAACTCATTGTTTTTGATGGCTGCGTAATATTCCATGGTGTATATGTACCACATTTTCCCTATCCAGTCTATCATCGTTGGGCATTTGGGTTGGTTCCAGGTCTTTGCTATTGTAAACAGTGCTGCAATGAACATTCGTGTGCACGTGTCCTTGTAGTAGAATGATTTATAATCCTTTGGATATATACCCAGTAATGGGATTGCTGGGTCAAATGGGATTTCTATTTTTAGGTCCTTGAGGAATCGCCATACTGTCTTCCACAATGGTTGAATTAATTTACATTCCCACCAACAGTGTAAAAGTGTTCCTATTTCTCCACATCCTCTCCAGCATCTGTTGTTTCCAGATTTTTTAATGAACGCCATTCTAACTGGTGTGAGATGGTATTTCAATGTGGTTTTAATTTGTATTTCTCTGATGACCAGTGATGATGAGCATTTTTTCATATGTTTGTTGGCCTCCTGTATGTCTTCTTTTGTAAAGTATCTGTTCATATCCTTCGCCCATTTTTGAATGGGCTTGTTTGTTTTTTTCTTGTAGATCTGCTTTAGTTCTTTGTAAATTCTGGATATCAGCCCGTTGTCAGATGGGTAGACTGCAAAATTTTTTTCCCATTCTGTTGGTTGCCGATTCACTCTACTGACTGTTTCTTTTGCCGTGCAGAAGCTGTAGAGTTTGATTAGGTCCCATTTGTCTATTTTGGCTTTTGTTGCCATTGCTTTTGGTGTTTTGGTCATGAAGTCCTTGCCTACACCTATGTCCTGAATGGTTTTCCTTGATTTTCTTCTAGGGTTTTTATGGTGTTAGGTCTGATGTTTAAGTCTTTAATCCATCTGGAGTTAATTTTGGTGTAAGGTGTCAGGAAGTGGTTCTGTTTCTGCTTTCTGCACATGGCTATGCAGTTTTCCCAACACCGTTTATTAAACAGGGAATCCTTTCCCCATTGCTTGTTTTTGTCTGGTTTGTCGAAGATCAGATGGTTGTGGGTATGTTGTATTTCCTCTGAGGCCTCTGTTCTGTTCCATTGGTCTATATTTCTGTTTTGGTACCAGTACCATGCTGTTTTGATTACTGTAGCCTTGTAGTATAGTTTGAAGTCCGGTAGTGTGATGCCTCCTGCTTTGTTCTTTTTGCTTAGAATTGACTTGGCTATGCGGGCTCTCTTTTGGTTCCATATGAAGTTTAAGGTGTTTTTTTCCAGTTCTGTGAAGAAGGTCATTGGTAGCTTGATGGGAATAGCATTGAATCTGTAAATTACTTTGGGCAGTATGGCCATTTTCACGATGTTGATTCTTCCTAACCATGAACATGTAATGTTTCTCCATCTGTTTGTATCCCCTCTTATTTCGTTGAGCAATGGCTTGTAGTTCTCCTTGAAGAGGTCCTTTACGTTCCTTGTTAGTTGTATTCCTAGGTATTTTATTCTCTTTGTAGCAATTGTGAATGGCAGTTCGTTCTTGATTTGGCTCTCTTTAAGTCTATTACTGGTGTATAGGAATGCTTGTGATTTTTGCACGTTGATTTTGTATCCTGAGACTTTGCTGAAATTGTTTATCAGTTTCAGGAGATTTGGGGCTGAGATGATGCTCTACAAGAACTCCTGAAAGAGGCTTTACACATATAAAGGAACAACCAGTACCAGCCACTCCAAAAACACACCAAATGGTAAAAGAGCATCAACACAATCAAGAAGCTGCATCAACTAACCAACAAAACAACAAAGTAGCATCAAAATGACAGTATCAAATTCACACATAACAATACTATCCCTAAATGTAAATGGACTAAATGCCCCAATCAAAAGACACAGACTGGAAAATTGGATAAAAAGCCAAAACCCATCAGTGTGCTGTATCCAGGAAACCCATCTTACATGCAAGGATACACAAAGGCTCAAAATAAAGGGATGGAGGAAGATCTACCAAGCAAATGGAGAGCAAAAAAAAGCAGCAGTTGCAATTCTCATCTCTGATAAAATAGACTTTAACACAACAAGGATCAAAAGAGACAAAGAAGGACATTACATAATGGTAAAAGGATCACTGCAACAAGAAGAGCTAACGATCCTAAATATATACGCACCCAATACAGGAGCACCCAGATACATAAGGCAAGTTCTTAATGACTTACAAAGAGACTTAGACTCCCACACAATAATAGTGGGAGACTTTAACACCCCATTGTCAATATTAGACAGATCAACCAGACAGAAAATCAACAAGGATATCCAGGACCTGAACTCAGACCTGGATTTTCTTGATCTAAGTAACTTGCAATCACCCCCTAATGTAAATGAATCTTTGAGAATTTAGAGACCATTTTTTCTCCCTTTATAAAAGTTGACACTCTGGAAATTATTGCTTCTCAATGAACTTCCAAAACAATAATTTAAAAACAAAAGTTAAACAATTCTTTGTTGTTCCAGCCTATATCTATCTTCCTCTTGAACATCGAAACTTATCGTGAGATTTGGTGGGGGAGGTTCAGATAATCACTTACTTAAGAGAAAGATAAACTGTAGGATTGAGAGATTGAATACACACACACACACACACACACACACATACATATGTGTGTGTGTATATATATATATATATGTATAAAACAATGGTCAGACTATGTATGAAATAGAGCCATGACCTACAATCTGTCACAATTAGCCCAGAAAATTAACCTGTCATCTAGAGTAACCAGCCCAGAAAGCTATTCAGACTTGTAGAAAGTCAGAGAACTATCTGTAGCAGCACATGCAGGAAACCAGATAGTACCCTTGTAACAATTGGCCTAAAATGATCCAGACTTGATTAATAACTAAGGTTCCCTAACTTTGTTCTTACTTCTGACTTTGGACCAACCAGAAAAAAAAATATGTAGCTAGATACATTTCCAACTAGTCATGTGGAATGTCATGCTTCCAGTTAGTCTGCCTACAGTTTCCCCATACTAATAGCCTCCAATTCCCTTTTTCTGCAACACTTTCCTATTCCTCTGACTGTCTTTGAGTATCTTCAGAACACAAGTAATGATGATTAACTCCCTTGACATAGAAAGATCTGGATGAAAAGCTTTTGGTTGTTCTCAGTTTGTTGGTCTTCATTTATATTTATATTTAATATTGAATGCAAATACAATATTAAATATATTTAATATATATAATATATTCTTCTGAATGAGCACTCATTAATTTATTTAATGCTCATACAAGGTTAGAGCATGCTAACATTCGACCCAGCTAAAGGATGAAGAAATGAAGCCTTACCATAGTTAAGAAAATTACCTGGCTTCTAACTTCTGGTTTTGCATCATGTTTGTGGCTTCATAATTACTCCTCCAATTTCAGACTTGAGATTATTTTCTCTAATGATCTTAGATTCTTCTCCTCAATGCTGTTCCTGCTAGCTATGGCCCTGACACAGCCCAAGCTTGCTCTGGCAAACTTGAGTAACAACATTCCACCACAGCTAGTTCCTGAGGACAGTGGGAGGGGTGTGTGTGCTTTATAGGTTTGCTTTCTTCTCAAGGGAAAGATGAAACCTCCTAAATCTAAAAATCCACACCCTGGGGCATCATATTCATTATTTGCTTCCTTGAAGCCACCTGGAAGCCACCTGGAAAAAGGTGACTTGTTTAGTGAGCCTATTACCGTCCTGCCTGAAGTTACGGCGTAAGCTCTGCAGAGCACACATTTCACGGCTTCACTTCTGTCACTCTCTACCCGCAATCATTTTGTTGAACTTTTTTTTTTTTGGCCTGTCACAGTAAAACTCCTAAATTAAGTGTGCAATTGAGAAGCTTGATATGGAACAGAGAGAAAATGAGTAGAAGTGAGTGTCAGAGAGGAAGGGTAAAGATCTTGGCAGCCAGCAAGCAGTGAGAGTGAATCAAAGTAGAAATCAAAATTAAGAAGTGTCCTGGAATGTCAGCCAAACAGGTAATGGGGCCAAAATAAATGGAAAAAGACTTTAAAAGAGTGACTCCAAGCTGTGGCTCTTGAGAGGAAATTTCCTTTTTATACTTTATAATGATATGGAAATGGATCTATTTAGTGAGACTCAAGCTGAGGAAGAGAAGCAAAATGAGGAACTTTCTTAAAGATCACAAGTCCTTCAGCTTATAGTCAGCACCAAGGTGCTCTTCAAACTCATTACCATGCAGCAATCTTGCCCTTTAATATTTTTTTTTCCAGCGCTGATGGCTAAACTTGACCTTTCATGTAAGCATCTGTGAAACTGCCAGGACTCTGCTGTTGTTGACTAAAGGAATGACAAAGATGAGATTCAAAAAAAAAACAGATGTACCTTTAATCATTTTGCATTTTACAAGCTCACACAATAAAATCGGTGATCAGTCTTCAGAGAAAGTACATCTTGGAAAGAGGGACTGTGTTAAGAAGTAAATATCACTGGTTTTATGGGACTCCAACTCCTGCTACAACCTGGTTCTAGAATCAGCCTCAAAGACAAGACTTTGCAAAGTACCTACTAGTAGGCTCTGCAAAAGAAAGTCACATAGTCTAATAAAATTCAGATGCTAGGCCGGGCATGCTGGCTCATGCCTGTAATCCCAGCATTTTGGGAGGCAGAGGCTGGTGGTTCACGAGGTCAGGAGATAGAGACCATTCTGGCTAACACAGTGAAACCCTGTCTCTACTAAATATACAAAAAATTAGCCAGGCATGGTGGTGTGTGCCTGTAGTCCCAGCTACTTGGGAGGCTGAGGCAGGAGAATTGCTTGAACCCATGAGGCGGAAGTTGCAGTGAGCCAAGATCATGCCATTGCACTCCAGCCTGGGTGACAGAGCGAGACTCCAACTTAAAAAAAAAAAAAGTCAGGTGCTGAGGTGCTGTCTTGGGGAATTTTGTCCTTCATTCCAGTTCAATGGATTTGAGAAAGCCAGCTGTATAGCATTTAAATGAGAAGTCCAAAGACATAGTGACTGCCCTGCTGTTGAAAGTTTGCCCTCTGTGTTTTGACCCTAGCTCCAACTCTCTTACCATTTAATGATTGAGAATGTCAAGTCTTCCTTCCATATAGAAAGGTCATGAAGTTGACATATCATCCTGAAGAACATTTTGAGACCAGTGAATGATTTGAATAATACAAATTACTCTCCTAGAAAATGAGATAAAGAAAAAAAATCAACTTAGAAATAATTTCAGTCTAGAAATAATAGCAAGTAACACATTCTGTTTAGTATTAATAATAACTCCTATGTATTTAACATTCACTGTAGGCCAGATACAAGGGCAAACACCATATATTCATTATTTAAATGGATATTTCTGTGTGTTTATCTAGTTAATCATTTAGAATCTTTTGTTCAGTGGTTTGAAATCTCATGAGCAGGGACTAGAAAGCTTACTGGTATGAGCAAGAAAATTATGTAACCAGGAGTAGAGTGAAAGGTGTCTTAAGTCTGTTTTGTGCTGCTATAATAGAATACCACAGCCTAGGCAATTTATAAAGAACATAAATTTATACTCTCAACAATTCTTGAGGCTTGGAAGTCAAAAATCAAGGCACTAGAATATAATGAGGACCTTCTCACTGCATTCTCACATCACAGAAGACACACACACAAGAGAGAGTGAACTCAGTCCTGTGATCCCTTTTTATAGCTTACTAATACCATCATGAAGATGGCTCTCTCATGACCTAAACATCTTGCATGAAGTCACAACTTTCAACATTTTTGTACTGGAGATTGTTTCCAGTATGTGACCTGGCACGGTGGCTCATGCCTGTAATCCCAGTACTTTGGGAGGTCGAGGTAGGTGGGTCACCTGAGGTCAGGAGTTTGAGACCAGCCTGGACAACATGAAGAAACCTCATCTCTACTAAAAATAGAAAAATGAGCCAGGCATGGTGGTGCATGCCTGTAATTCCAGCTACTCAGGAGGCTTAGGAAGGAGAATCACTTACACGTGGGAGACGGAAGTTGCAGGGAGCTGAGATCGTGCCACTGCATTCCAGCCTGGGTGACAAAGCTAGACTCTGTCTCAAAAAATGAAAAAAAAAGTCTTTAACATGTGAATTTTGGGGGATAAATTTTGACGATAGCAAAAAGAACAGATTTGAAACCTGAAGATTTGAGCTCTAAGCAGTTGCAACTATTTTACTAATTACATTCTACTAGTTTACTTCCGAGAAGCAAGGAGAAAAGTCATATGAATAAGCACCTGTAAAAATGCTTTTGAAACTTGAAAGGCTAAAGATACATAAGAGTAAATATTAAGAAATTAGCTGTTAATTTAATTGGCTTCTTACTGGCTTACTCTTTTCCCTTTGTATATTGAGAATTGAGAGTAAAAATTATGACTGTTGATCTGTTATTTTCTTCTTGAATTTTTATCAGCTTTTGCTGGATGTATTTTTAAGTTATGTCATTAATACTTAATCATTCCTTCTTGTTGTATTCTGGTATTTACTGATATATTCTATTTCTGGGCAGCTCCACTCATTATACAATTTTTTTTTACCTCTGTTATCTCTCTATATTTTTGTTTTTATTTTGATGAAAATGAAATCAAGTGCTATTTTAAGTAACAGCAAATATCTGGAAGACTAAAAGGAAGCTCGCAGAATCAAAGAAGCTCTAAATGACTATATTTAGGAAAGTTTAGAATAAAAATATCTAAGATTTAAGTGTCAGAAATTGCAGGGTACCAATCATTAGGAAATATTAATACCAAATCATTTTCATCTTTGTGTCACTCTTCACATGATTTAAATTCTAGAGGGAAAGGATTTTATTTCCCTAGATAAGTAAAATGTCCACTTGTTAACAAAAGAAAGCAAAGGAGTCCTTGGTTAACAGTTCCAGAATACTGCATGCAAATAGAAAATGGTACATTCTTATAAGAAAGGTGGTTTGCTATTAACAGAAGAAACAGAAATGGATATTGAAGAGGCCAAAATTAACAAAAATCTGGAACTACTAAACATAACTTACCCATCTCAAATGAAATTTCATTATGTAAATCATGTCAAATTTTAAACATCCTAGCTTTTGTCATCAAAAATTCATCATTGTATGAAGGAAGGATGTTTTAAATATTTTTCATGAATATCTATTTTCATTTTAAAATATTTTTAGCTTGCATATAAGTTGTAGACATTGTGGTAGATTAAAGATCAATACTAATTCTTATCTATTTCTCCCACTGAGAGAGAGAATTATTTCCCTCTCATTGAATCTGAGCTGGCCTTAAAAACTTGTTTGACCAATAGAAGATGTAAAAAAGGGCATTCTGGAACATCTGAGGCTTGATCATGAGAAATCTTGGAGCCCCCACCAGTCTTTTGGAATATCTTCTATTGGGGCTTCTAAGAAATTTTGTCTATACTGAGTCCTCTGTGCTTCAAGAAGCTCACACTACACTATGAGCTCTGAAGGATAAGTCACTGTGTGGATTTGGAAGTACAAGTTGAATAGCACTGAGTTAGCCAGACATGTTCATGAAGAGCCTTCATGGAAGTAAATCCTCCATTTCCAGTTGCCTTCATTGGTGCCACATGGCCTAAAGACAAACTACTCAGTTAAGCTCTTCCAAAATCTCCTACCCATCAATGAAAATAATGTTTTGTTTGTATAAGCCTCTTAACTTTGGGGTAGTTCATCATGCAACAAAAAATACACAAAACAGGCACCAAAGATTTAAGAAAAATATCTGTTTGAGAAAATTTTAAATTGTTAATATTTTATTTCTAAACTTTTTTAAGAAAAATATGATTAAATCTGGATGAGCTCTTAGAACAGGCATCACCAAACTACGGCCCACGGACCGCATACGGCCCCCTGAGGCCATTTATCCGGCCCCCCGCCACACTTCAGGAAGGGGCACCTCTTTCATTGGTGGTCAGTGAGAGGAGTATAGTATGTGGTGGCCCTCCAACGGTCTGAGGGACAGTGAACTGGCCCCCTGTGTAAAAAGTTTGCGGACGCCTGTCTTAGAACAATACTGTAACTTTTTAAATCTCATTTGTAATTTTTAGAATCTTCATGATTTCTAAAGTTCCTTATGTTTATGATTGAACAGAAAATTCAAGGAAATTCCCTAATATCCAATGACACAGAGAAATCATCAGCCTATGGTTGATTAGATAATTGCCTTAATGAAGAGATTTTACATCCTCATGAGTAGAAGAAAAATGGAAAGAAGCTGGAGAAAAAGTAAAAACAAACAAACAAAAACAAAACAAAAACAAAACAAAATCAAGAACAATCCAATACTCTCAATACTGAAAGGCAGTTTCTTCTCTTTTCTAATGATGAATTTCTTTAGAGAGGTGAAACATTTATGTTGCCTCTGTGATCTTGTTAATGAAAACTCTGCTTGGCATTTGAATAAAGATTCTCCTATGGAACTATAGCTATGTTTATATTTGGCATGACAATATAGTTAAAAGTTAAAATTTCATTTTATTAAAAAGTAAGTAGGAATTACCACTATCCTGCAAATAGAATAACACCAAATGCATTTGACTTAAACTGCAGAAAACACAGGGTCTATAAATGTTCTCTTTATTAGGCCTTTCAAATGGAATATCCTGAAGAAAATAAACAGCAATTGTAAGATTGTAAAGAGAAATTACCATTTTGCTTGAAAGAAATGGCAATTAGCAATGATGACAATGTGATTTATACTAATTGAGATTAAGTCAGACAAAATGGCAACATTAGTAATCATTTGAAGTGCTGTATTACTCATTATACTGTGCTTTGTAAACATCTCTCTTGAAATTAAAAAGTAATTAGTAGCATTTTAGTCATTTAATTCAGTCTAATTAGGATTTTCAAAAAATCTACAGACCTGCTGTTGAAAGCCTTTCCCGTTTTGAATTGAGAAAACACATTTCTTTTTTAAAAAATCAACTTCCAGTGCTCTTTGTTTCTTGATCTTAAGTCTCCATAAAAAGAGGAAAATGGTATAATTAGATACAATAGGTAGGAATTTACTTGAATTAGGGTAAATTTGAAAATTCATCCATCATAATTCAAGGAGGATGCATTTTAATCTATTTTCTTTTTATTTTGGTGCGAAAATGGAAAGCCTGTTTTGTTAGTTGCTAAAAAGAATGAAATAAAGATATTTTTACTGATCTAGCGTACCCACATCTTCAGAATATGTCTCTAACAAAAACCAAAAAGCTTTAGCTAGCGTTGTTATTTGGATGGCATTTTGGAATACAGAAAATTAAGTTTATCTCCAGAACTTTATGACTGGTGATAACATGTGCTTTAATGTACTTGATGAAAGATGAGTCTCAAAACAAGAGAGACTGCCCTTTACTCTACCAAATGCTGTAGCAGAATTACGCCCTTGCAGGCTGAATTTTCTTTTGCATTTTGCATGGCAGTGTAATGAAGAAGGTTTTAGAAATATACAAATTACTACCAACTTGGTGGCTTAAAACAACACAAATCTGTTACAGGTATTGATCGACTTACGACCTATGCAACTTACAACCCTTTGACTTTACCACCACAATCACTAGCCACAACTGCTCTGCGTCTGGCAGCGCAAACATTGCCCAGCTGGGCGTACCACAGTGTGGACCAGCTTCTGGCAGCACTACCATCTCCACGTGCACCATTTCAACTGTTATCTCAGACTCGGTACAGCAAACTCAACTTACGACCAAATCGTGTTACGATCACTTTGTCGGAACCAATCGTGGTCGTACGTCAAGCACTAGCTGTATCTGAAAATTCTAGTGGTCAGAAGTTCTATGTGGGTATCACTGAGCTAAAATCAAAGTGTAGACGTGACTGTTTTTTTTTTTTTTACAAAGACTGCAATGAAGAATCTGTTTTCTTGTCTTTTGTGGCCTGCAGAGGTTACGTGCAGTCCTTGGCTCCTGGCTTCTTTTTTTTTTCTTCAAAGGTACCAATTTTATCATCCTGAGCTGTACTTTCATTGTCATATGCACTCTTCTGACTCTCACTCCCCCATTTCCTCTTTCATTTATTTGAAGTCTTACAACACTGAGCTTGCCAGGATACTCCAGGATAATCGCTCCCATTTCAAGTTGATTAGTCATCTTCATTCCATCAGCAACCTTAATTTCCCCTTGCCATATATCATAACATATTTACAGGCTTCAGGTATTCAGCTGTGGATATCTTTGGGGGCAATTATGCTGCCTACCACAGTAGGACATGAGAATTATTACATAGTAATGACACTGGGAAATGCAGGGACTTCTAGTTCCTGTGCATACTAAATCCATGCCTGCATATCTTAGAGTTTTCCAAGAATGCTCTTTATATCCTTTAAAACAATGGCAAATAAGAAACAATAAACAATTTTAACAGATGTACTTGGACCTTCAAACCAGTATTGCAATAAAGTGGGCTGAGTTATGGGGAAATATCCCCTTTTCCTTCATTAACTAGTCCTAAGTAGCTTCAGATGGAAGCATTCTTCTGTGTCATCAATTACCTATCACCTAACCTAACTTGCAGTTAATATTTTTTGCACTTATCTTATTCATTCATTTATTCCACAAATACTCATTGAGCACCTATTATGTGTCAGGCACTGCTCTACATTCTGGAGACATGACAGTGAATAAAACAGACAAAATAAATCTTGTTCTCAGAAGCTTATAATCTAGTGTGTGCATGGGGATTGCAGAAGACACACAATAAAACAGAGATCATTTAAGTATAAAATTAGATGGTGGCAAATGCTATGGAGATAAAAGAAGCAGGAAGCAGGGATGAAAACCTCACAGAGAGATTCTGATCGTTTTTAATGATGTACTCAGGAAAGTCATCACTGAGAAGCTGACTTGTGAGCAAAGACCATAAGGAGGTGCTGATTTTGTGGGTATATAGGGAAAGAGTCTGGCAGAGAGAAGAGCAAATACAAGGGTTCTGATGATAGCTCTTGCATCATATGTTTCACATAGAAGCCAGTATTGATCGAGTAGAATGAGCTAGAGGAAGACTTATGGAAGACGAAGGAAAAAAAAAAAAGGTGTTTAGAACATGTCAGGTACTGTAAGGACTTTAGCTTTTAGTCCAAGTGAAACGCGAATCAGAAGGTAGAGGAGTGAAGACATTATCAGTCTGTCCGAAAGATCATTTTGGCTGGTATGGCTGTGGAACCTAAAAACAAAAGTGGGGAAATGAGCTGGAGAGATAGTGCTGGCTTTGGCCAGTTTAAAACAAGGGTGGGGCAGCCATGTGAGCCTAAGTTGGAGCTTTATATCGTTCTTCATCCACCTGTAAAAGGAGCCAGCCAAATCAATGCCCTGGAATCTGCTCAATTTCAATCAGTATTTTTACTCTCTGAGGCTTGATTAAAAGAGAAGAGGGACAGGTAGGGAAGGAAGACTAACACAAAGCAATTTCCCATGACAAGTTTCTAGAATTTATTTGCATGTTTTCCCAGTGCAACCTGCCTAACCTCGGTTGCATTCCTGAGGACCAGATCTTCAGATGTACCTGCACGTGAATGTGCAAGGTTAATTGACATTCTTTACAAATGAGGGAAAGGTCTAGGAGGTCAGAGAAGAACAGGACTTTAAAAATCCAAAGCTTTGCATTCTTATTCTGGTGTATTCACTTTTTCTTTTGTAAAATTTTTGGCAAACCCTATCTCTCGCCACATGGAATCTTGTATTTTTCAAACATAGTTTCAACACCACCTGTAATTTCCTTTGCTTTTCTAAAACCTTGACTCCTCCATCAAGAGGTGAGGTCTGATTTCCCTCTTCTTATAAGTGAGTGGTCTTGTGACTTTATGCAACCCACAGAATGCGGTTGAAGTTGAAATCAGCCCAGTTATCCCACAGAACTAATGTTGATAGTTTCTTTGAATAAACATAGAAATTGACCTTCTCAGTCTTGACACTTGAGAAAGTCACACGTTTTATCTTCTTCCTTTCTCAGGAAACTAACCATCAGGCTTCCCAGATAGTATCAAGGAAGTAAAACTTACAAAATCTTGGCATCTGGGCAATGGGATGCCAGAGCCCTCATCCATCATGACTGTTCAAATAAGCACCAGCTTTTTGTTGGTGAACTTCTCTTTCTTATCTCTCCCTAATTCCTGTTTTCCCACACATTTACATTTCTTCCCTAGTGTAGAAACCCCTAATTTTAGTCACTTAGGGAAGTGAAATGTGAGTCTGATCTCCCATATCCTCAACTGCAGCACCTGGTTAAAGCCTTCTTCCCTGGCAATACTCATTGTCTCAGTGATTTGCTTTCTGTGCAGTGAACAGCAGGGCTTAGACCAAACCTCTGGCATTTTAGTAACAAAATGATGCTGTGCAACTTTCAAGGATAAATCATTAAAAATGCTGCAACTTCTACCCAGATATCTGAAACTCTGGACTGCATGTGAGAAGCCCCACACTCCTGAGGCTGCCCGGCTCTGGAGGAAATCAGGTCACACAGAGGGGACACAGAGGCAATAGAGCCCATGGACCAGCTCTGGGCCTAGCTGACAGCCAGCATCACCCTTGAGCCATGCTGATGAACACGTCCCCAGATGACTCTTCCCTCTGAGTCATCCCTTGCCTTTGAGTCTTCCCAATTGAAGACAATGTGGAGAACAGACAAGATTTTCTTTCTATACCTTTTCCAAAATTCCAGTACTAACAATGGGTGAACTTAATCAAGTGGTTGTTTTACATCACTACTTTTTAGGGTGTTTAATGCAAAAATAGTAGCTGGCATATTCAGTGTTCTCATATGTAAAATAAGGATAATTTTACTTACCTGTTGTCCATTGAAGTCTCTATAAGTAGACTAAATTGCTTTACACAATAAAGTTTTTTCTTAAAAAGGCAAATGTAAGGATTGTTAAGTGCTCATGAGGAATATCTTAGAAACACTTTAACGCATTTTACATTTATAGTTGTCCCTCAGTATGTATGAAGAATTGGTTCTAGGTCTCCACTGAGCTTACTAAAGTTTACAGATGCTGAAGTCTCTTATATAAAATAGTACTACACCTGGTCCTCTGTGTCTCTGGGTTCTACATCTGTGCATAGAAAAGGCTGACACTATTAACTGTTTTAATCTTCACCACAATCCTGTGAGGTAACTACTATTATTAAGCCTTCTTTACAAATGAATAAATTAGGATATACATTAATAAATAAGTAATATTCTCGAGATCTTATACCTGGAAAGTAGATGTGCTTAGATTCGAACCCAGGCAATGTGGCCCCAGAGTCTGGTCTTACAACATCTAGGAGGTATAAGAGGGTAAAAATGATTTGTCAGAATATTACACTGGGTTAAAGTTTTACCTATGTCCTTAGCATGTTGCTTGCTGTCACTACAATTCTCAGGGCCTAGTTTCTACATTCTCTTAATTGTCACTATGACCATTTGAACCTCTGATCTTACTGGATTTTGGTTAAGAATCAAATGAAGTAAGGCAGTGACACTTCCCTGAAGTTTGTATAATTAATGTGGGTGTTCCTTTCATCACCATTTGGGGAAACTTGGCATTAGTTATAACTGGAAACAAAATTTGGATCTTTGAAATTCAGCTTTCAATCTGGAACGTTATGTCTCCTGCTCTTCTGAAGAACAAACCAAGTCTTGTTGAAGATCTAGGCTATGACAATTTCTGTTAGTTTCTTTGCACTAGCAATGGCTTTAGCAACATGACTTCCTGTGTGTGGAGTGAAGAGGTGGACCTCTTCTGATTCTGTTCTGCAGGTAGAGTGGGCCTCTGACTTTATGCTTTTAACACAAGCCAAGATATCCATTCGATGTTTGGACTGTGAGACAGAGGCCTGGACTACACTGTCCTGTGAACAACACAAGTTCTGATTCTTCTTACTTACTTCTTAAAGTTTGTCCTACAAGTGCTACTTGGTTCTTGTGTTTCTTTCCTTCTTATTCTACAATGCTACAGTTTTAGAGATGTTTTTATATTGTTTATTAATACTGAAAACATATACAGTGTTCTTGGTTTAATCCTAAATACTCTCAGTATATTATACGAGTGCCACCAGTTTTAAACATTCGGTGGAGGGCTAGGTATGTTTCCTGTCCCTTAAAACCTACCAGAAAACTAGGCAGGATATCAAGACATAGTCAGGATTCTCATGTGAGAACACCGAACAACAGCCTTAATAACTTGTAGTTCCTATAGGAGGGTGCACAGGATGGGTAATGCAATTTTCACTGCATTCTTTATTGTTTGGGTTTTAATAAGACTATGGTTGTTAGTTTTAATTAGATATCAATTTTATTAACTCCACTGTTGTAACAGGATAGCTAAAATGAATATATTCTGTAAACATTAACTTCTATGAGTGTGCTATTCCCAAAATAAATTAAGGCTAATCTATTGACTTCAGTTAGTGAGTATTAGAAATGAGAGAAAGGACGGAGATAGAGAGAATTAGAGAGAATTGTAGGTACCGGGGAGTGGAGGAGCATAAAGGCAATTTAACCCAGTTAATTGGATTTTAAAGACCATAAGGAGAGAGACTGGAGCCTTGGGGAGAGAAGGGATATAATCATTGCAACAGTAAAGAACGCAGACACTTTAGATGTAGCTCATATTGCCAGGAAGGAAAAGGGCTTGGAGGTGCTTCAGCAAAGGAGTAATGTGATTTGAATGGTACACATGGGGCATGCAAATGGAGTTTTGAGGTGGTTGAAGAAAACTAGGAGACTTCAGGGTGGTTGAGAAGGAAGGGAAGGAAGCACACTGGTCTCCACAGAGTCTTTAAGGGACACAATGGTCAATTGTTTCTTTCTTTTTTTTTTCCTGGGACCATTATCTAATAATCAACTGCAGTAAAAGTCTATGAACCCACTTGCACTGCCAATTATATTGGCAGCATAAAATAGAGGAAAAACCACGGGATTTACTGTCAGAAGGACATGGGTTAAAATTCTGCCCCATCCTTTAGTACATGCATGACATGGGTGAGGTATAAACTTCTTTGAATGCAGATTTTTTTAATTGTGAAAAGTACTCTATACAATGTGGCATGGTTGGGTGTGTTAAATAATGCATCACGTTGCAAGCACCACAAGACCCACAATGTGAACCATGTGTAATCTTACAGCTATCAGATATTTGCTTATGTCAACTTTTTATCATATATTGTGTCTGTACATCTGCATGTGCTACCAGAATATGCTCTTTAAGTTCCTCTCCACTGTCTTTTTTTTTTTTTTTGAGACAGTCTCTCTCTGTTGGCCAGGCTGGAGTGTAGTGGCACGACTTCAGCTCATTGCAACCCCTATTATCCCAGGCTCAAGCAATTCTCCTGCCTCAGCTTCCCGGCTAATTTTTGTATTTTTAGTAGAGATGGGGTTTCACCATTTTGGCCAACCTGGTCTCGAACCCCTGACCTCAGGTAATCTGCCCATCTTGGCCCCCCAAAGGGCTGGGATTACAGGCATGAGCCACAGCGCCCAGCCTCATCTGGACTATCATGCCATGAGATACTTGATTTCAGACACTGGAGAATAAAGCAGGTGTTTCAACCTTGGCACTTTTGATGTTTGGGGCTAAATCGTTCTTTAATGTTGGGGGCCTGCCGGTGCATTGTGGGATGTTTAGCAGCATTCCTGGCCTGTCTCAGCCCCCAGAGAAACTGGAACTACAGGTTCATGCCACCGTGCTCAGCTAATTTTTCTTAATTTTTAGAAGAGAAGGGATCTTTCTATGTTGTGCAGGTTGGTCTCCAACTCCTTGCCTGAAGAAATCCTCTCACCTTGGCCTCCAAAATGCACTGGGGTTGCAGGTGTGAGCCACTGTGCCCAGCCAAAATGTACAATTTTAAAAATTAATGCTAGTCGTCCCACTGAATTGCAAGCTTCCAAAGGACAAGAGCCTCTCATTTTACCCTCTGCTGTTTCTCAAAATCCTATATAGTAGCTCTCAGTAAAAATGTGCTGAAGGAAGAAGAGTCTACCTAACAAAGTGAATTCATCAATAAGAAATGTATACACAGTTTTAAATATATACATATATACAGAGCCTTTAACCTGACTTGGGGGGAGGATGGGGAAAACCAGAGAAGCATCCCAAAGATGAAAGTAACTCACCTAAGTCTTGGCAACTGAATAAAACTCAATGATGCATTAAAATCAGTCACAATTATTTGTATGAGTCATCATTAAATCCTGAAGAACTGGGAACTTCAAATGGACTGGGAAGATTGTACAGCTCTACTACACCTTTAGTTCAGTTGCGGGTTCTTTAATATTTTTATATTATGTTCTTTAGGAATAAGCCAAGGCACTGTTTCCAATTCTCCCTTAAGTCTCACTAATGCGGTAAGAAGCGAACATCACTGTGGTCTTAACAAGGAGACTTGGGGTCTAGCAAGGTTAGGAGCTGCTCTTGGTTCACCCACAACTCTTCAGTTCATCACCGCCAACACGATGCTGAAACTGGTCTCTTGGACAATATCAATAGTACCATTGTATTGTATTTCCTGATGTTAAGATCCTATTAAAAAATTAAAGAATGAAACTGTAAAAAACCTATAACAATATGATAAAACCTCACCATAATCTCACCTTCATAGTAAACTACTGTTAATGGATTTCAATCAAGATTTTCAAAGTATTTAATTATTTTTAGATATCTAATATATTATTTCAAATAATATCATGTCAAAATATCATGTTATGTTCTATCACCCACATTTATTTTTCTTTGATTTTGTGTTTTTTATTGATTTTTAAAAGAATGTGCATGCTTCTAATAAAAATTTGGAACTAAAAAAGTTTAAAAGGCAGAAAGTGACTAAGTTCTGCTCCCCCATACCCCAAAAGTAACAATTGACCAAGATTTTGGTTTGTAACTTTTAAAATAATTTTACAAACACATATATCCAGTTTTACTCTATTATAAATATTGCTTCAATAAGAATATTTTACTCAATACTTATATATTTATATAAGCCTATATTTGAAATAGATCACTGAAATTGAAGTTGCTACTGCAAATAACATACCCATGTACATTTTGATATTGGTAAATTATCTTGAAAACTATCATATCAATTTGTGTGCTTACCATCTCTTTATATGAGTGCCTTTTCCCCTTTCTAAATGGTTCCTCATTGTTATTTTAACTTATATAATATTTATTTTTCAGTGAAGGTAAGGATCTTATATTTCTGTTGTATTCCATCTTCTACAAATCTATGGTTTTATAGATTTGATTTTTACAATTTTTCTTATCTTGTAGAAATGATTTAATGCAATGCCTCTAATGATGCTAAACTTTTTCATAAAAATTGGAAAAAGCTTCTCACATCTTTTCATTTTGCTTTCATATTTTAATGGCCTATGGTTTTATTATTTTACATAAAAACATTTAAATATTTTTCTATATAGACTAAATAGTTTTCTGTACAGTCTCTAGGCTTAATGTCACACTAAGATTGACCATATCTACCTTGAGATCCTCTAGTATTTTATTCTAGTATTTTTAATGCTTTATTTTTTAAAAATCTCATATCTCAATGGACTTATTTGTGGTGTGGTAAATAATACAAATAACTGGATAATTTTAGTCAAATATTATGTTATGTCTAAATGTAATCCACACTAACCCCATTTGTTGCTTTTTCATTTCATTATATTTCCAAACTTTAAAATTACTCTACTTTAAAAGATTATTTTAAAAACTGTTATAGAAGCACTAGTTTACTACGCTTCTCCTACAACATTTTCAGGATACTTCCAAAAATTCTTTGTAGTACAGGTATAAGGAGGCAGGTTTAATGAGGCAGGTAGAATCGGGACATAAAGTTGAAAGTTTATTGCTTTTCTTAAAATGATTCTTTTGATTGAATAGGAGAGGATACATTTGGCTGCAAACATTTGGTTTACTCCCATGTGATATTAATGGATTCCTTCAAGTCATATGATGTAAGACATTCCTGTATGGTGTTTAATAGTAGAAAACTTACCTGCAGGTCACAGGGGAAAAGGGACAGCACAAACCAGCAGTTTGGCACCCGGTCTGAAGTTTGGCTTACAGTAATTGAAAATGGGCTTTGTAAGAGTTGCATGATGGAGAACCACATTTCAGAATTATGTTGTCAGGCTGGAGTGGGATGGGAAAATCGGCCAAGGTTTGTTTAGTAGGACAGCGTAGGTAGCTTTCTTTGTATTGGACAAGGCAGAATTAGTGGACCCAATAAGAGGTCAAGCCAGAGCAAAGTAGGCAGTCCAGATGGGTAAACTTGGATTCAAAGTTGGATTCAAAATACTTTAGATTGATTGATGAAATAATGCTGTGCTTTGGCAGGATTTACTTGGAAGTACTAGGGAAATATTTGCAAGCATTTTTCCTAAAAACAAAACAAAACAAAACAAAACAAAACAAAACAAAACAAAACAAAACAACAACAACAAAACTGTGTGAACTCCCTTAAAGGCACAGCTTGTTTTACAGAGAGTAGGCTTTTAATACATGATTGCAAGAATATGGACCAGGGAACCACAAGGGAATTCCACCTGAAGCCATGCCCTATCCTTGTCCAATTTGAAAACTGATGTGCTGGTTTTCCTCCGCTTATGTCTTACACATAATTTTGAGTATCTGAACCAATGTCAGCCCCTTGCTCTACTCAATGGACTGACCCCTGAGTATTTTATATCTCTAATCTCCCATTGACCCGATTTCAAGTGCATTTTATGCCCCTGATGGAACCAATGGACTTAGATTGCTAGAGGCTCTGGAGAATCAATGGTTATATGAGCAGTGACTGCTTCATCTCAGCTATTGTTGAATGATTCTTGTTTGTGCTTCAAGTTTTGCAAACCTCTTTGGGATCCCTCTGGGCTGAGGAGAGCTAGAGTAACATAAGATATCGCTGACAATAGCAATAACCTTTTATTTATCAAACACCTCGCTTCCAGGGAGCTCAAAGTCGTTTATGGATGTTAGTTCATGAATCCTTCTGATATCCCTGGGAGGCCAGGAGCAAATACACTGCCATCCTAGAGTGTCAGGCAGAGAAAGTGAAAAAGAGAAAAGGTGGAGCACACAGCAGTCTTCATTGAGGGATGAGTGTGACTCCTAGTAGAGATATAATATGTTTTGATGGGCAATGCAAAAGCTCTCTTCAGCAATATAATTTCATCAATAATAATTATGATAGCTAATACTGACTGGATGTTTATCAAGTACCAAGTACTTTTTAACACACCTTGCTTGTATTCACAAATTGAATCCTCTGAATATTCTGATGGGATTACTATCATTTTATTTCCATTTTATGGATGTGAAAAATTATGTGAAGAGGAGTTAAGTGACTTGTTCACTGTTACAAAATTAGGAAGTTGCAAACAAATAATAAAACCAAAGTAGTTTACCTCTAAATCCCAGACACTTAACTGCTCCATTATAGTGTGGAAATTGTGCTATATTAAGCTCTGAGATAAATCTAATTGGCGATATGCTCCTTTGTGTTACATATACCATTACCTATAAGTCTTTCAGAATACACGTATACCTAAGATAGTGAAATTTTCAGTAAATACTGATAATGCTTACTGCAAAAAGCATTCCTCCTGAAATACTTAAGTGGAAGAGGCAGTGGCTATGATCTTGAGCACCTTCTACATCAAGTGATGGTATTTGCAGATATTCAAAGGCAGGTATGGGGAGAAGAGGTAACTAAAATGATTGCATACTTGTTATGTTCTAAGCACGAAGCCAGACACTACATGTAGATTTTCTCATTTAATATTTCCAACAAGTCTTTGAGGTAGGTAGTAGTACCCTGATTTTGCTAATGAAAAAATGGTGACTTAGGCCACACAGGATAAATAGCAGAGGTCAGAGTAAGACCTGGGACTCCCTGACACTGAAACATTTTCTCTTACCAATGGTATAAGTCTCAGAAGTGAAAAGTGTAGAAAGGAGAGAGCTCAGGTTGGAACCCTAGGTGAAGTCAGCATTTAGTTCTTGAGAAGGTAAAAGAAGAAGAGTGGGAAGGAGAGTGGTTGGGGAGGCAGAAAGAGAAGTAACATACAGCAGAGCTTTGGAGAGAAAGGAAATAATTTCGGCATAGGTGTGGTTAATGATGCTCAATGATAAGTTTAGGAACCTAAGAAGGAAGGAATGTCCTTTTGCCAGGTAATTGGTCACTGCTTGCTTCAACAAATTGGTAGAATGGTTGGAGTAAGTCAGGTTGCAATGGATTTTATGCAGAACCAGGATGGAGGAAACAGATTAAGCAATTCTAGAAAAAAAGATGTTCTTTACACACATTGTTTCTGATTTTTGCAATGGTCCTTTGCGGCTCTGTTATAATCACCATATTTCATTTTTTCAACATCTGGATTCAGTGGGTACATGTATGTACTGGGGTATATTGTATGATGCTGAAGTTTGGAGCATGAAAGATCCTATTACTCAGGTACTGAGCATAAAACTCAACAGTTTTTTTTTAACCCTTGCCCTTCTCCCTCCCTCCCACCTCTAGTAACCCCTAGTGTCTACTGATGCCATCTTTATGTGTACCCAGTACTTAGCTCCCTCTTATAAGTGATAACATGCAATATTAGGTTTTCTGTGTTAATCCACTTAGGATAATGGCCTCCAGCTACAACCATGTTGCTGCAAAGGACATCATTTTCCTTTTTAAAGTGGCTGCATAGGATTTCATGATGTACATATACCACATTTTCTTTAATGTATCCACCATATATGGCACCTAGGTTGATTCCATGTCTTAGCTGTTGTGAATAATGCTGTGATGAACATTTGAGTGTGTGTATCTTTTTGGTAGAAGAATTTATTTTCTTTTGGATATATATTCTGTAATGGGATTGCTGGGTCGAATGGTAGTTCTGTTTTGAGTTCTTTGAGAAATCTCCGAAGTAATTTCCATATTGGCTAAACTAATTTACGTTCTCATCCACAGTATATAAATGTTCCCTTGTCTCTACAGCCTCACCAACATTTGTTGCTCTTTGGCTTTTTGCTATTAAACACTCTGTCTACTGTATCAGCGTATTTCTGATGAGGAAACAGAGGGCCAAAAGTGGAAGTCGTTAGTCTGAGATAATGTAGTTACTCTGGAGTAAAGTCAGGATCCAAATTTAGGTTTTAAAGATTCCAAAGCCCACATCTTTTTTTTAGCTGCTTCTTCCAGAAAGTGTAGACTATTCTTTGGTGCAGCCAGCCTTTGCTATGCTACTTTATTGTTCACTGATATTTACTACCCATTTTTATAAGAAGATTATACTTCCCTCTCCCATTGATATCAGATGTGTCCATATAATTTGCTTTGGCCAATTAATGTGAATGAGAGTGACATGATACTGCTGAGTAACACCTTTAAGATTCAAGTCATGGGTGTCTCTGCTCTTTTTAGCCTCTGCCACAAGAGCAGCAATGTTCCAGATAAAAACTGCTTAGTCAATGTGGCTTCCAGGGTAAAAACAATGGGAAGTAGGGTACAGCCAATCTGTGATGGACTCATAGATGAGACATAAACTATTGAGTTAAAATTGGAAATACTTATATCTTGGGGTTATTTGCTACTACAGAGAAATACTTATATTTTGGTGTTATTTCTTACTACAACTTTGTCTATCTTGACATTTATTCTCCATGACTGGAAAGAAGGAAAAGAGTGGAAGCCAGAGGTGAAGACAATTATAATGCAATTGATGTACATCTGTCACCCAGTCATTGTCAGATCGACAAGGCAGAATATCAAGAGTTCAAACTTAACATCTCAAGAAAAAAAAATGTCCCTAGTTTGATAAAATACCCAACAACAGAAGAATAGAGTTGAGAATACCTCCAGGATAATTCCAGGCTTTTAAAAAATATTACTCTGATGAATAAGAGAGATACTCTCATCTCATATTAAATATGCTGTTGAAAGTGATTTATTTTGAAAAGAAATAGTCCCTAAGCAATCTCAGAAACTCAACCGCAAATGCATATTTAATGTGCCCATTTTTAAAACAATACACTTGACAGAAGAAGGCACCTGCAGCCTAGACTTTTGAAGGTTGAAGATAGGAAAGAAGCACTTCATCTTGATTATAAAACAAAACAAATGAAACGACAGCAAAAATAAAACACAAATCTCTCTCTCTCTCTGTGTGTGTGTGTGTGTGTGTGTGTGTGTGTGTGTGTGTGTGTATGTGTGTGTGTGTGAAGAGGGTAGGCTTGTGAGATGTTAACTTAAGCATTATAATATCTCTGCCAGGATTTAAAAAAAAATTAATGGCTATTTTTAACTAGAAAGATCACGAATTGCCTTGGCAAAATTCAATGCTCTAGAGACCTCTACAAGACAATAATTTCTCTACATAGAGACCAAGCCACTTCTTCAGAAGACTGTGTCAATCCTACCTTGTTATGTATTTGCTGTCTTCTTGGGATTATTGGTGAAGAGATCATTGTGACCCTAATAACTTCCAATTAGCACTCCTCATGTGCCAGCTACCTCCTTGAAGTACTTTCACATGCATTTTCTTAGCTGACTCTCATGATATCCTTAGCAGGCAGCCCACAGATTCTGCGTAATAGTTTCCCTAACTATTTTGCAAAACTCATTCCATGCCACACTGTCATATGCAGTGCACTGCAGTCTTCTTTTAGCTCCTTGAAAACTTTTTCCACACTTAAGGAATTTGCCAATTAATTTCCTCTACCTAAAATTCCTTCTCCCATAAAATCCTTCTCAACTTTTGGGTCCCAGCTTAAAGATTCACTTGCCAGAGATGTTACTCTTCACCATTCTAAGGTAGATACCTTCCTTTCTTAGACTAGCTTGGGCCCTTATGTGTATACTTCATAGCTAGCATACTCATCACAATTTGTAGTTATTACATTTGTCTATTTACTTGAATCTTGTCTGTTTCCCCAGTGAGAGCATAAACTCAAGGAGGGAATGAATTATTCTGACTCCCTTCCTCCTAAAACAGTACTGGGGATATAGACATATTAAATTATTACTTGCTGTATAAATGGGGTAGTTATTGTTGTCTTTTCTTTATGTGTGAAAATACTGAGGCTCAGAGAAGAAAATCAAGTTGTCCAAGGTGACTCAGCTAATTAGAGGTAAAGGATCTGAACTCAGGCCTCTCCAACTCTGAATCCATGCCCTTGGTGATGGGCATACTTGCAGTTCATTTATTTGTTTATTTATCAAGTACATAAACATTGCTGCTGGGTGCTAAGAATATAATGATAAGCAGAAGTCAACAAGTAAACAAAAATAATAGGGTCCTACCCTCAGAAGGCTTATATTCTAGCTAAAATAGACTGGCATTAATAAATGAATCAGGAAAGTGAATCTTAAAAATGGAACTATAATAAATACTATGGAAGAGAAGAATATGGTAGTACAATTTAGGAATTTGATCTTATTTGCAGAGGGGGACTCTGGAAAACATCCCCTAAGTATCACAAGCAAGTGAAAGTTTGAAGTAGGTGTTTAGTATAAGACGACAAGGAAGAACACTGACGGCAGAAGGAAAAGAGCTTCCCAAAGTCCTATAAGAAGAAGCAGCCTACATGAAGGAATCATCAGCCTGGCTGCCCATAGATAGAACCATGGGATAGCAAGAGCATCACGGAGAATGTGACCCTTAGGCTTCAAACAGAGACTGTCCGAATCTTTCTAGGTTCAGCATCTAAAACAGTGGTTCTCAAGCTGTCGTTCAGGAATTCCTTGGAGTCTATGCATTTATTTTTTACGGTAGATCAGAAGATCAAAAATATTTTCTTGATAATCCTGAGGCATTATTTGCCTTTTCACCGTCTTTCTTTCATAAAGGTACAGAGGTGATTTTCCAGAAGTAACATAATATGTGTTATTGCAACATCTTTTGTAAGAAGGCAGATGTGAGAATCATATTGAAGTCTATTAATTTAGACACTGTAGGAGTTTGCAAAACTAAAACAAGTCACTTTTCTTACTACTTTGTTTTGAAAAATATACTAATTTCATAACTATATTATTTATATAAATATGTAATCGGTTTATTATTGTTATTTTAAATGAATTTACACATAAATACACATTTTTCAGCTTTAATTTATAATACAGTAAATGTAGACAGATAAAATGCACACTAGCAAAAGATTTTGGGGGATCCTCAATAAATTTTAGGACTACAAAGGAGTCCTGAAGGTACAGAGTTTGAAAACTAGACGTAAAATTCACTGTATTGACATGAGACCATGTATAATATTTATCTTGATGAAGGAATTTTAACCACTAAGAGTAGTGAATAATTAAGCATCTATCACTGAGAGTTAGTCAGGAACGTTTGAGTAATACAGGGCATGTCCTTACCCAAAGTGGATTCTTGGTGAAACAAATAATATATGACAGGCGCTCAGTGAATACATTTATTTGTACTTGATCTTATTACTTAATGGGTGAGTTGAAGATGTTGAAAGCATTTTTGGTGCATGAAATTGTATGATGGCTGTGCCTAAATTCATGCCTTGTACATAAACTATTCTGAAGACATAATTCCTGAATAAATAATAAAGCTTCATGAATACTATAAATTACATGGTTTAAAAAGTTACAGGATTGAGTTAATCTGAGAGAGTATACAAAACTTGATAATGGGAGGTTTTTATGCCTTTACCAAAGAGGTATCAGATCCTTCTATTTACATAATACAAACAGGAGTGGATTCAGTCCTCAGTCTTTAGCAACAAAACGTGAATTATAATCTGTCTAATATTTACAATCACACGAGGAGTTATATTCACTTTAATTTCTTGGTAGCTTATTACCAAAGGAAAATAATATATTTATGCAAATATATATACAGACATACCCTCTTCAGGGATATTTAATTTTCTTTTCCAGACTTCTGGAATTAGCAGGATACTGTTAGATTTTAATGAGTAGTTCTGAAGTTAGATAAGACTTCTTGGTAGTAGTTTTAATACTTTTTAAGCTAGGGATAAAGAAATAGAAATCAAAATGCCTGACAGAGAGATGGAGGAAAATGATGTTTAAGGACCGAAGGAAAGATCTCTGAAGTTTAGGGACAGCATCACAGAATTAAGCAAAGGAGGTAAACTATGTCCTTGAAAATACTTGCCTGTAAGTATCTGGATCTCCATGCTTCCCGTCACACTCTTCCCTCTCACCATGAGAACCCATGACTCACATGCACATTGCATTTTTCAGTACTGATATTTCAAAGCCTGGCTCAAATATGCCAACTATGCTAGAATGCCATCTTCATTTTTAATTCTTCAACTTCTACCAGGTAACATTGGCCATTTGTCCTTTAGTATTTCTCCTGCAAATTACCTGTTTAGTACTCTCAGTATTCTTTCATTCTGTTACACACGTGATGTGTTCCAACAAACCGTGTTAAGCAATTCTCAACATGTTGATCGTACCCTTTCTTCTTGTACTCCTGAAATGATACCAGAATGTAAACTGGTACAAGTAATATAATTTTGGATAAAACATGTATTTCCAGCACCTAAGCAGTAGCAAAAACTTAACAAGTCAATCAAAGTTTATTGAGTGAATGAATGTATGAGTGTCTGTGGAAATATACAACTGAAGCCTGGCTCTGTTACTTAGTTGTTATATAGCTTGAGTAAGTGAAGTATATTCCTCTATATTTTGGTTTCCATCTCCATAAAATTGATACAACAATGTCTTTTTCCCTGTCTACTTCTCCAAGCTGTTTCAAGATTTAATGTTCTCAAAGGTCCTTTTTCAATTCTAAAGTACTATGTGATCATAAAACTTGTTAAAAGAAGTCCTTTCTTCTTATTGTCATATAAACAGTGCATAACCAGGTACTTCCTGGTTAGGAACTGATTACTGCTTTGACACTTTTTCACTGTTGGGACTTGGTTGAGAAGACGGGTTACTTGGGCCGTCTGCTGGGACAGGGAAGTAGCTGAGTTATTCAGAAACTTTCATAGTAAGGGGTGTTTGCCTGTGACACGGTGTTACTCACCTTTCACCAAAGAAGCAAGTGCCATTGATTAAATGTCCTCTGCTGCAGAATCGGTGACCAAGAAAGACTTTGCTGACTCACCGCTGGCCATGTACCAAAGCAACAGGACGTAATTGAAGAGAAGTGATTTCCATAAATCGCCTTAGAGGATTTTAGGACACTTACTGATAAGACATGATGTGCTGGGATACTTGCTTCTTTCCTTATGTAATAATGATTAAAACAGCAGGAAAGGACCCTGGGCATAGTCCCTGCAGACAGTGAACACCCAAGTCCAATAATCACTTGAAATGTACACAGTGCCATCCAATAAAAGAAACGCTGAGGGCAGCTGAGAAAAAATGTGTCCAGTGTTGTTTCATGAAGAGCAGGTTCCTCTCTCCTTCATCCTTTTTTTCTTTTTTTTTCTCCTGTTGGAATTGTCAGGCTTTGTAGGATCCTGACTAACTAGCGCACCACAAACTTTCATTGTTTCCCAGGAATACATATACAATGCAAATGGAGCTCACTTGCTCCTCATTGATTGAGTTAATCATCCTGTGTTACAGTGTTGTCAGATACCGTTTCTCCTGTATCTTTCTTGTGCATGTTGTGTTTGTTTCTGCTGTTTTTCTGAGGCACGTCTCACATATATGGGCTCTCATACATTCCTGTGTAACCCTTTCAGAGGGTTCGCTGAGACTGCTGTGCTCTCTCAAGATGTACCTCGAGCCTCGTAACTTTAGGGAAGTTTGATCACTTCTTGATCAAAGACATTAATGCATGCAGGATAAATGGTGTGGTTACCAATATCCTAAAGTTGTGATATGTTTTGTTATAAGAGATAGAAACACAGTTGAAACTGCATTGACCATTACAGGATATTCATTGGCTCACCTATCTAAAAAGTGAATTGGCACATAAGCTTCATCTAGGCAGGACTGCATCTGCATAATATTAGCAGCACACCCTCTCTCCATATAGCATAAAAGCTCTCTCACAAATATTGGGCAGGATGGCTCCAGATGCCTCAGACTCACATTTTATCAGGTTAGTTACCCAGTGAGAAATGTCTTTCTCAGCAAATACCGCAGACACCTCAGCTCCTGTGGAAGACTTACATGGGTTGGATCATATGTTTATTCGGGAACCAATTATCGTTATACAATACTCTGATTGGTCAAGCCTGGTTTTGTTCTCACTCCTGTGGGGTTCATCTCCAGTTTAACATTAAAGAAAAAACTTCCCAGTGGATGCAGAGAACCGATTACCAGAAAATAAGATGCATTCTGAATAGATTAAACATAACAGGTGTCCTTAACATATGGTCAAAGCAAAATATGCCATAAACATATGCAGCAAAATTATACCCAGCATTTAAAAACATATTTATAAGTCTGTAGTCAGACTATCTTCTGAAAGTGTCATAATGTCAAAATAATAAGTTAGAAAGACAAAACACACAGTAAATTTATTTCAAAGGCAGACAAGAGAGTATGTCTTTAAAATGGTCTTTTCCTGAGTTAGATGATATTTTTGTTCCACATTTTAAAATGAGATCTGAAAAGGGAAGGAATTCAGTCATTGTTGCACTAGCGTCCTCTCTCCTGCGTCTCATTTCCCAGTCTTTTTATCCTTGTCGCCCTTACTCCCTGGGATTATCATTATTAATATTTCTAGCTATATCATTTTTCTTACTTTCATTTATCTGCAAAGACCATTAGCAGAGGAAACGACTGGTCTAGCGCAGCTACCACTGGGTTAACCCCATATGTTTGTCATCTTCTAGTAAGCTAGCTTAGGCAGAGGTGCAAGAAATTGGAACTGTGGGCTAGGTGCGGTGGCCCACACCTGTAATCCCAGCACTTTGGGAGGCCGAGGTGGGTGGATCACAAGGTCAAGACATCGAGACCATCCTGGTCAACATGGTGAAACCTCGTCTCTACTAAAAATACAAAAATTAGCTGGGCATCATGGCGTGAACCTGGAATTCCAGCTACTCGGGAGGCTGAGGCAGGAGAATGACTTAAACCAGGGAGTAGGAGGTTGCAGTGAGCCGAGATCATGCCACTGCACTCCAACCTGGGCAACAAGAGTAAAACTCTGTCTCCAAAAAAAAAAAAAAGGGGAAAAGAAAGAAAATGGAACTGTGCCATGCAAGGCCTCTTGAGGCCTAGTCTCAGAACTGGCAGCCTGGCACTGTTTCAATTTTGTCACATGGTACTAGCCAAAGCAAAGCCTCAAACCTAATCCAGACTTAAGAGACAAAGAAATATTATAGTTTGCATGGATTAACTTCAAAGTCATATTTAAAGGATGAAAAAAACACAGAGGGATAAAAATTATCACAGGTTCCCCCAAAACACCTGCCTTGTCCATGCAGTCTCTTCATGTCTAAGTTTTGTTTAGATATTTTATTTAGACACTACACTAAGTTTTATTTTTTATTAAAAGTGCTTTATTACATTTATGATTTTACAAAGTTATAATAAAAATGAGGGATGGGGAAAAGTCTTGATATTCAAGAATGAACTCTGTTTTATTTTTTCCCTAACATAACTGATTTAAGGGAAGGAATCAATTATTCAATATCCAATCAGTTTATTCATAATCAAGTGTGATTTTCAATGGCTTGTTTTTATTGAATCCCTTCAGTTATTTATAAAATTACAGCTGCTAAAGTTCAATCTTTCTTCAATCTCATTTCTTTGTGAAAACATATTTGTAATCTATTTCAAGTCAATGTCTTTGCCTAATATTCTTCCACTGCTCTGTCATCTTAGAAACAATAACTGGTACAATTCTGTTGTCTCTCCTCACAGTGTGTATCCACCTCTGACTGAGCAAACCCTGCTGGAAAACAAAACAACAAAATCATGCTGGTGAGTACCAGTGGGATGTTTTGGCCTTCGATCTCTTCTGCACTTTGATGTTGCTGTGTGATCCTTGTAAGTTCCCCTAGTTACTCACTTAGTAATTGTCTCCTGAGGGCTTGCTGTCTGAGCAACACTCTGCTAGAATGCTATTGGGAACACAGAAATTAACAAAAAGCAGTTTTTCCTTTTGAAGACATTGTTGTCTAGTCTAGTGAGTAAGAAGAATGTAAGCAAATACATGGACATATGTAAAGCAATGATAGCAGCAGATTAAAAAGGAATGGTAGAAGTTAACTTAAGAACTTCTTAAAGAGGATTTGTCACAAACATAAAAATCAGGGAAGATTGCCCAGGAGAAGCACCATCACCACTGTGTCCATTTTCCATTATGGCTACCTCAGACATCTTCCTGTGCTCTTAGTAGAGAGTCTCACCTTACACCTTTTAAGGAAAACAAAACACAAGAAGAAAACTAGTACTATAAAACCCACAAACTTACCTGAATTTGCATTCGGTATATTCTCTTTTCATGCTATTGATATTGGAAAAAAAAAAAAGGTCCTTTTTCTTTTTTATATCCAATCTTGTTCAGTTCTCCCACTCATGTCACATTTGTCTTGTGATCTTTATTTTCTTCTTTATTTTTAAGTTTAATTGATATTCAATATACTGTACCTTTAAATAGCAAAATGAGATGTTTCGACCTGTGAAATCTTCACCGTAATCAAAATAGAGAACATATCTATCACCCTTAATAGTTTCCTTGAACCTCTGTGTGACTTCTCTTTTCTTCCTCTCCCTGCATTTCACTTCTTCCATGCTAATGTTTCAAGGCAATCATAGATGTACTTTCTATCACTTTATATTAGTTTACATTTTCTGGAATTTTATATAAATGAAACATATGATATGAATTCTTCTTTGTTTTGGTTTTGTTTTGTTTTGTTGGAGACAGGGTCTTGCTCTGTCGTTCAGGCTGAAGTACAGTGGCACAATAATAGTTTACTATAGTCTCCAACTCCTGAGCTCAAGAGATCCTTCCATCTCAGACTCCCAGGTAACCGGGGCTATAGGCACACACCACCATGTCCGGCTAATTTTTATTTTTTGTAATGATGGGATCTCACTATGTTGCCTAGGCTGGTCTGGAACTTCTGGACTCAAATGATCCTCTCATCTCGGCCTCCCAAAGTGCTGGGGTTACAGGCATGAGCCACTGTGTCCAGCCTGAAATCTTCTTTAGTTGACTCCTATCACTTAGTAGGTAATTTATCAGTGTTGCGTTGAATATTTACACCTAAGTTTTTGCATAGATATAAGCTTTCTTTTCATTTGGAAAATACCTAGGGAAGTCATGGCCAGATTAGACAGTAGGTGTTTGTGTAATTTTTAAAGAAACTGCCAAACTGTTTGTCAAAGTAGTTGTACCATTTTGTATTTCCATTGGTAATACATGAAAGTTTAAATTTCTCTACACCCTTGCCAATAGTTGGTATGCTCCTGTTTTCAATTTCATATCTTTCTGATAGATTTATAATTGTATTTCACGGTGGTTTTAATTTTTACTTTCCTAATGATTAATAATGTTGAATGTCTTTTCTTGAGCTTATTTGCCATCCATCCATCTTCCATAATGAAGTAAGTGTCTGTTCAATATTTTACCTAGTTTTGAAAATGTGAGTATTTGATTTCTTAAGTTTTGAATGTTCTTTATATATTATAGATATATTTAAAAAATCACATTTTTGCCTTACGAAGATTTTCTCCTAGTCTATAGCTTATATTTCTATTCTCTTATCAGCATATTTTGTATAGTAAGTATTTTCAATTTTGATGAAGACCAATTTACCTTTTTTTGTTTTCTAACTGTGCTTCTGATACTTTATCCCAGAAATCTTTGCTTAACCCAAAGTCACAAAGATATTTGCTTATGTTCTCTTTTAGAAACTTTACAGTTTTGTATATTACATTTATGTTCATAATCCATTTGAATTAACTTTTGGATAAGGTAAGAAGTATAGATCAAATTTCCTTTTTAGTCTGTTTTCCTTTCTTCCTTCCTTCTCTTGTTTTCTTTTATATATTGTTACCCAATTGTTAAGACACAATTTATTGAAAATACAAGCCTGTTTTTACTAAACAGGTTTTGCATTAAACTTTTGGACATGCCCAAATGACTATATGATGACCAAAGGCTTATAACCAGCCAGTAGTTGAGCTTAGCGTTTTGAGAGAAGAGAGAATACATGTTTCGGAAATTGTATTATACAGATGGTAATTGAATATATGAGAACATAAGATATAATTAAAGAGAAATATATGCAATGAGAAAAGGAGAGGGGATAAAAGAGTGAGAAGAGCAAACAGAAAGGAAAAAAGGAATTAAGAAACCATTTTTTGTCAACTTGCAAATTTTTATTTTTCTGCAATAGAAAAACTAATGGATATTTTTTCTATTTTTGAGTTAACTTTTGTATTTTCCTAAAGTTGTAAATTCTCATGCTTTGTAAGAAATAATATTAAGAGATTCCATGTACATTTAATCCAGATTTTGTCAGTCAAAACATACTGCAGACCTATAGTACAACATCACACACAGAACACTGATAATGATACAGTCAAAATACAGAACACGTCTATCACCACGAGGATCCCTCACGTCGTCCTTTTACAGCCACACCTACACCACCCACTTTCTCCCACTTTCCCCATCTCCACCCACTCCTTAACCCCTGGCACATATTAATCTGTTTGTATTTCTGGAAAAAAGAAAATTCTGTATTTTCTGGAAAAAAAGAAAATCATAGAAATACACACAGATATATAACAGAAATACAAACTGTTATATAAATAGAATTATACTGCGTGTAAGTTTTGGGATTGGCATTTTTCACTCAGTATAACTCTCAAGAGATTCACCTAGGTTGTTCATATCAATAGTTTCTTCATTTTTTACTGTAGAATAATATTCGATGATATGGATGTATCACAGTTGGTTTAGCCTTTCAGCCATTGATGGATGCCTGGGTTGTTTCCAAATTTGGGGTGTTACGAATAAAACATTTTAACACTTTTACCTACAGGTTTTGTGTAACGTAAATTTCAATTTTTCCGGGATACATGCTCGGGTACGCATTGCTAGATTGTATTATAGTTGCAGGTTTAGATTTTTTAAGAATTAAGAAGCCTTGCTTATTTTAAAGAAAGGAAGGGAGGAAAAGAGGTCTTAAGAGTTAGATGATATTTACTGCAATAATATTGATGGAACAATACTTTCTCAAATGTTTGTACTGTTTTATAGATGGGAGGCAATTTCAGTTTAATTTTTGCTAACATTTCTACCACTTTTTGAAGTCTAGATAATCAGCAAAACAATAATCAAGCTCTGACTTGCAGTACTTGTCAATCTCCATAGTGTGAATACTCCTGTCGCGTCCTATTTCAGGCTACCAACATGATACCAATGAGCATGAAGTTAGGAGGAGATTCTCATAGCACACTCTTGTCTAGTATTTCACCATATTAATGCAATAGAATTAACTTTAAGAACATAGATAATAGTAAAATACAGTAAGATAATTAGAAAGTGATTATATTATTTGGTGCCTTCATTTATTTAACTGTAAATTTACATATAACTTAATTTTTAATTAAGTTATATTCTCTTTTTGACAACAATTTTGACTTAAAAGATTCCACAAACTTGAGCAAGCAGGCCTCAGGAACCAGTATAAATTGGCTTCAGAAAACCACTTAATGTTTCTCAACTCTTGTGCCCCACTAATTATTTTCCATCTTTTCTATGTGTTCTGGTACAATTACCTCAGTATGCTATACTTCATTTATGTACCAGCTTAGCTCTTAAAAATGGACTGCTCTTTCCCTAGGCAATCATATATATATATATATTTTAATTGTACTTTAGGTTCTGGGGTACATGTGCAGATCATGCAGGATTGTTGCATAGGTACATACATGACAAGGTAGTTTGCTGCCTTCATCCCCCATCAACTATATCTGGCATTTCTCCCTTCGTTATCCCTCCTCACCTTCCCCAGTCCCACTGTTCCTCCCCTCCACCCCCACTACTGACTGCAGTGTGAGATGCTCCCCTCCCTGTGTCCATGTGTTCTAATTGTTTAACACCCACCTATGAGTGATAACATATAGTGTTTGGTTTTCTGTTCTTGTGTCAGTTTGATGAGAATGATGGTTTCCAGATTCATCCATGTCGCTATGAAGGACACAAACTCATCGTTTTTTATGGCTGCATAGTATTCCATGGCATATATGTGCCACATTTTCTTTATCCAGTCTTTCAATGATGGACATTTGTGTTGGTCCAGGTCTTTGCTATTATAAACAGTGCCACAGTTAGAATATCGATTGTTAAAAAATCTGGAGACAACAGATGCTGGAGAGGATATGGAGAAATAGGAACACTTTTACACTGTTGGTGGGAGTGTAAATTAGTTCAACCATTGTGGAAGACAGTGTGGTGATTACTCAAGGACCTAGAAAGGTAACTAGTATATTTTAATATTCTATTTTTAATGGTTATATAACGAAAACTTATCTGCTATAAAAATCTGGATATATGAGAAGGAATATAAAAATCACCAATATCTATCACCTCTATAATCATAAAATTTCAAAAGCACATTGGAGTTTTATTTTATACCTAGTCTTTGCTTCAGAGAACCAAATTATAAGTTTATCTTTGATCATTTACTTCTTATCCTAAAACTGTATATGTATAAATATATATGCATATATGCACATATATAATATATATACTTATTTATACATGTATATATGTAAATGTGTATATAAATATGTGTGTGTGTATATATATTTGTATGTATTTGGCTGAGGCAGATACTGTTATCTATTTCCACATATTTCTTTCCAATAGTACTAAGATTAAATTTGCAGCAGCAATATGCCATCTCTAGGTGCTGGAATATTTAATCTACACCAGCTATGACAATTCTGTTCTCCATTTTGCCAGTTTCTCTTGTGACTAGGGTGGCTGAGTGACTCATAATGGTTCAATGAGTCAAACGGGTAGGAAGGGAGATGTTTTTCAAGGAAAGCTTTTACTTTCTGGATAAAAGTTGATAGGTGTATAAAATAAATGCAATTTCTCCATTTTCCTGCCTTAAACATGGATGTCTGGAGTGGCCCCAGGCACTTAGTGAAGATGAAGTGACAAGCATAGAGGGGAAGGCAAATAGAATTTCAGAGATGCCATTGCTGACATCTTTACCCTACTGAATTGAAGCCAAAGCTTTCTATCTCCAGACTTCTTTTTAAGAGAGAAGAAAATATCTTATATATTTAATCCGCTGTGAATAAAATATTTTGGCCTGAGATACCTGCCTTCCTGTTGCCTGCCTTCCCTTTCGTAACCCAGATTCCAGACCTACTGAGCAAGGCTGTTTAACATTGACTTCCCTACGTCTGCATTTCTGCTTACATCAGCCTGCCTGGCAAGGATGTGCTTTCTCCTTGATCACCTAGCTTTCAGGACAAGATAAAGTATAATTTTTCTATGTAACTATTTTGACTCTATTCAATCCTCTGTCCTATAGGATCGAAAATGCTTTCGCCTTTTGTCTTTATTGTTCCTTGTAGATTTCTCTATTGCAGGGTCCATGGCTCCCGTAGGCTTTGTTTATATGTACATATGTATGTATTTGTTTATATGTGCATCTCTCTGAACTTTCACTAGCATAATACTGCCTCACCCCACCCCCTGCTTTTGCATTATTGCTCTCCTAAAAACCCTTTTTCCATTTCACCTAGTTGCCCCCTTCTTTCCCACTAAGTTTTTTTTTTTTTTTTTTTTAGATGGAGTTTCGCTCTTGTTACCCAGGCTGGAGTGCAATGGTGTGATCTCGGCTCACTGCAACCTCCACCTCTTGAGTTCAGGCAATTCTCCTGCCTCAGCCTCCTGAGTAGATGGGATTACAGGCACGCACCACCATGTCCAGCTAATTTTTTGTATTTTTAGTAGAGACGGGGTTTCACCATGTTGACCAGGATGGTCTCGATCTCTTGACCTTGTGATCCACCTGCCTTGGCCTCCCACTAAATTTTAATACCATCAATATACTTCATAACTATTTATACATTGTGTGCCTAGCTGTACTTAAACATAACAAAGTAAGATGTCTCTATTTCCAGAAGAACTCATTTTTGCCCACTTCTGGCCATATTACTTCTGTTTATACAATGCCTTACTCATAGTAAGCATTTTGTAGACAATTGTTGAATTTAAAAGGTATTTTTGACTTTCCAAAACTTAGCACAAAAGGTATGTCTGCATAAGGTAAACAGAAGAAAGTACAAGGAAAGTTCTTAATTCATTTTTACAGCCTATTTCTAAGTTGTCATTGTTTTTTTCTTCTATTCATATAGGGGGCTGTTTTCCTGGTTAGTATTCTTTCTGTTGAGAATTGTAAATAGCCGATCTTCAAATGGTTAAAGCAAAAGGAATATTGTTGACTTATGGGATGGGAAAGATTGGGTATGATTTCTATCTGAGATCCACCTTGATCCAGAGCCTCAAAAAGTATCACCAGGCCGGGCGCGGTGGCTCAAGCCTGTAATCCCAGCACTTTGGGAGGCCGAGGCGGGTGGATCACAAGGTCGAGAGATCGAGACCAACCTGGTCAACATGGTGAAACCCCGTCTCTACTAAAAATACAAAAAATTAGCTGGGCATGGTGGCGCGTGCCTATAATCCCAGCTACTCAGGAGGCTGAGGCAGGAGAATTGCTTGAACCCAGGAGGCAGAGGTTGTGGTGAGCCGAGATCGCGCCATTGCACTCCAGCCTGGGTAACAAGAGCGAAACTCCGTCTCAAAAAAAAAAAAAAAAAAAAAAGTATCACCAATATTTTATATTCTGTCTTCTGAGTCTGCTCTCTTCTCCTACTTTATTCTCTGACTTGCCCTTCCTGGCTATAAAATGGCCTCCACTGGCTACTGGGTTCCATTCTTGTAGATTTCTCTTCCAGAGACAGAATTTTAAGTCTTCGCCCTACAGGCACAACTTGTTTTCCATTTCATTTCATTGTTGGGGGCACGTGCTAATTCCCAGGACTAACCTCCATAAACTGGAAGTGCAAACACTGCACCAAGTTTCATCACTACATGGTAAAGCAGGGATGGGGATTGAGGACTGCGGGGAAAGAGAGTTGAATGAAAAGAATAGGCTGTCAAGTATGAGTTGCAACCTGTAGAGGCAATGAAACAGAAAAATAAAAAACTGGGTTATTTCAATGGGCAGTGTTATGGCCTGAATCATATTTCTCAAAATTCCTGCTGAAGTGCTAACCCCCAGTACCTCAAAATGTGACTATATGTGGAGATAGGTTTAAAGAGGGGAATGAGATTATTTTACTTCATTATGAGTAGTGTGTCCTTATAAAAAGAGGAGATTAGGACATGTGCACACCCAGACTGAAGGATGATCCTGTGAAGAGACAGCAAGAAGACGACTACCTACAAGGCAAGGAGAGAGTCCTCATAAGAAATCAACCCAGGCAACATTTTAATCTTGGACTTCTAGCCTGCAGAATTGAGAGAAACAACCTTTCTGTTTAAGCTACCCAGTCAGTGGTACTTTGTTATGAAAGCTCTAGAAAACTCGTCCAGGCTGAGTACTTTCAGAAAGGGGAGCCAGCCAGCATACCCACTGACTGCAAAATTAATTTTGCTCTTTAGCATCTGTGAAATGAGAAGACATTACTGGTGGTTCAGAGGTGCTCTTGGCTAAGGGAGGTTATTGCACTGGGATGTCTTCTCTCAATTTTTGCTTCAAGGTACTCTCACTGCAAAGTTAAATTGGCATTTAAGGCCTTTTCTGAGGTGAGTTGTTACGTGAATTTTGACACCTCAATCCACTTAAATTGGGTCCCTTAATGCAGTTAGAAAAGTAGAGATTATTCTGGGTCAGCTTTTCTTTTATGATCCCCCAAAGGTTGAATTGAGTGCTTTAAAGAGTAGGTACAACTTCCAGGTTTAAGGGCAAGGCCAGGAGTCTAACAGCTGAGAAGGGATTCAGGGATTCTCTCTTCCTTAACACTCAAAGCAGAAGTGGAACACAGAGACTCTCTCAAAGGACTAGAAATTATCTTTTATGTTGGTTTTCTTTATCGTGCATGTTTAATTGAAATCTGCATTTGTAAGCCTCCCTTTTGAATGTTTTCTTTAGAAAGTGTGGCTGGTGGTTAAAGGCACTGCATGTAAGAGGCCTTGCTTTATGACCTCACTGGACGTTAGCCCGTTGCGCAACTGGTAAAGTCAGTTGCTTTAACTCTGTATTCCTCTTTATTCATCTGTAAAATTGAGACTCTAACATGACTCACCTCACAGAACTTCTGTGAGGATTAAGTTCAACAATGCTCGGAAAGTATCCAGCGTAATTCTGGGTTTCTATAAAGAGATCTATGATGCTTTTGTACTGGGCTAGTATTAAATGGTAATTAATAAAAGTAGCATAGAACACCAAAGACCATTGTGATCATAGTGGGGAAGAGAACATGACTTTATTATTATTATTATTTGACAAGTACTATTCAAGAAGAAACTGGGAGAAGGATACTCATCAAACAGATTTACAGCTAGGACTATGTCTAATTATCATAAGTGTAAAACAGGCACCTGCTATTATTTCAAGTACTGAGCAAAATGATGCTAAAATAGGCCTGTGCTTGATGTATCTTTCACTTGTTTTAAATTGTTTGCTGGTTATGTATTTTTGGAAGGCCAATTTCTTAATTAGTTTCTCTGAAATTTGAAAAGGATTTTCTCTGGTCTCTCTAATCTGCTCTAACCTTGCTTCAATCTATTCTGTGTTGCAGTATTATGTTAAAATTTCAGTCATCTTTCCTGCCGGTTTTCAGGTCTGGAACAACTTCTGACTATACTTGCTCGCTTTTTTATTTGGCTTTTCAGTGCTCACAGGGAAAACTTTGTTTAATGTCATTGTGTTTTGGTCTTAAATAATATATAAAAGCAGAATAAAAAATTGAATTTAGTAACTGTAGTCTAAGTAAAACTTTAGGGGATATATGAAATATTATTTACTTGGACAAAATTGCCTGAGATTTTGCATTAATATATGTATTTTATGTCAGCTATTTCAATTAAGGTTTTCTTTTACATTTTAAATTTGTATAGTAATTTTATTTATTTGTAGTTTTTTGAGATGGAGTCTAACTCTGTCACCCAGTCTGGAGTGCAATAGTGTGAGCTCAGCTCACTGCAACCTCCACCTTTCTGGTTCAAGCGGTTTTCCTACCTCAGCCTCTCGAGTAACTGGGATTACAGGAGTCTGCCACCTTGTCTGGCTAATTTCTTTGTATTTTTAGTAGAGACAGGGTTTCACCACATTGGCCAGGCTGGTTTTGATCTCCTGATCTCAAGTGATCCACCTGCCTCGGCCTCTCAAAGTGTTGAGATTACAGGCGTGAGCCACTGTGCCTGGACAGCAATTTTAAACAAAGGGATCACATCACATACTATGAACACAGAAAGAGATATATATGTTGTTTCCTAAGTAATTGTACATCTCTCTATTTGTATATATGTATGCATCTACAATTACATATGTATAGAAAAGATGTATGTATTTATGTACATATACAGTGTGCTAAGTACACAATGTACACACATATACAGTGTGCTAAGTACACAATGGGAACTCAGTGTATCTTTAGTAAACATGATACACATCTTGAGGTATATATCTCTGCTGTGTGTGACAGGTAGCTAGTTGATATTGAATGCAAATTATACTGAAATTGAACAGAATCCTTCTGGAATGAGTAAATATAATCAAGAATACTCTTGGTACAAAAGAGTAGAAAGACAGCCATGGTATCATGGAAACAACGAGTTACCAGTTATTATTTATGGATTGTAGTGGTCATGAGTTATGAAAAATAACAATAAAAATTTTTCATGTGTGGTTTACAGACTTCTAAACTTTGAAAATATAAGGTGGAGGATTGTCCAGATATCATCTAATACATGCTGTTGATGATGAACAATTTACTACATGTAAAAGTGAATATCTGGGAGAGAAACTGAAGTGTAAAGTGGCAGACATTAGCTTCCTACCAGTTATTGTATAAAAATGTTTTTGAAGAGTCTTGCTTTTCCAGACCTCAGTCAGATCATCTATCTAAAACAATGCCAGGGAAAAGAGGGTTCTCTGGGTGATATGTAAGAACCTTTCTCCACTGATGTCTTTGCATTGCCATGGACATGTGACACAGGTCATGTGGTTGGGAGATGGTGAAAGAGTGAGGAGAGGAAGGAGGCATTAGGATGAGGTGGATACATTAGTGTGGTCATATGGAGAGCAGACAGATTGCAGAGTCTAGCATAGCTAGGTGTGAATCCTAGCTTTGCGTATTAGGAGTGATCACTTGATTTCTTCAGTTACACTCTCCTTATCTATAACTGGGCTGTTGGCAGGATTCTCACCTCATTCCAACTGCAGCAGCCATGGCATCCCTTAGTGGAGGTGAACAGTTCACGTGGTGAAGATGTGTATTCTCTAAGACCACTAGGAGGAAAATAAAGAACAATAGGAACCACAACTGACCTCACAGATAATTTCATATTATTTTGGCAATTTCATTATATTTCTGGCCACCAACTAATTTTTCCTGAGAAAGATAAGAGGGTATGGACTTGCTCCTTCCACCACCCCTTCTTTTGATGCTGGAATACATTGATTAATTTCATCAAATTTTGCACTGTGAACATGTAAAAATCTCGTTATATAATTTATCTACTCCATTCATAGCTTGCAGAAGATCAAATGCATGTCTTATCCATCTCATATTAAACTTCTCTAGCATGTTGCCATGTATATAAAGATGCTCAATAAATTTTGTATTGAATAATCTGTTGGATGAAGGTGAAAAAAGGGCACATGAAACCTTACAAAAGTATTTATTTTAAAGACAGATTAAGTACAGATTATCCTCCATTTTTTTATTTCCTCAGTCAGATATTCTGTAGTGTATGTTGTAAGTGCTTTTTTAATGTATTCATGCAACAAACATAGATTCCCTGCTTCTGTTTTCTACATTGAAATTTTCAAAGCATTCTAATAATAAATCCTGTGAAAGGTTTTGACCATAATGGCTTTTCAAAGCTTCCACACAAAGAATTTCAGTTAAGACCAGGGCATAAATAAGACCTCAGTGCTGAAGCAGAGGAAGGCCCTGTATATCTAAACCCATTAAATGAATCATTTATTTTGCTACTCATCTGTCATGTTTTGAAGGTCACATAACAATGCTTATTTCTTATGGCCCATCGACAAGCTGTAGAATCAGAGGCTGAACCAAGTCCTTGAGTCAAATACTTGAGATGGGTAATTGTATTTCCAGGACTAATACCTGCAGTTATGTTTACTGGGTAAAATCGAATCTCACGCCCTGGCAGGGCACAGCGTGCCTGCAAGGGCATGAAAAAGATTTCTCCACATCCCATCCAGCTTCGAAATAGTTATGTTATATTGAAATTTCTGGAACATGGTCAGCTTAATTTTGTCTGCGCTAATACATGGTCAGGAGATTTGTTTACAAGTGGAGGTGACATACATAATAGTCTGGACAGCGTGTGTCTAAAGCAGGTGGATCTGGGTTTGAAATTCGGTTTGACAGATTATCTGCTGTCTGTCATTAGACAAGTTGCTTAACCTCTCTGGACCTCATTTTTCTTAACTATAAATGGAGACTGATACCTATCTTATAAGGTTACTATAAAGATTTAATGATTTAGCACATATAAAGTGATTTCTACCATGTCTGACATGTAGCAAATACTCACTGTTATGTTAATATTCATCATTCTCCTGTTCTTTCTTATGGCTGAAGTCACTTATGGTTAGAATCCTCCCCTGGGCTATGCAGAAGAGCCCCTGGCAATTCTGGTAAAACCAGCTCTTCACACTGCTGTATGTTCTATTTATTCTTTTCACATTTCTGTTAAACTTTATTAAGTTATAACTTACATATATAGTAAAGCACACAAATCTTATGTATATAGCTCAGTGAATTTTAACATGTAATACATGTGTGGAACCACCACCCTGATTAATATATAGGATATTTCCAACCCCCAGGAAGTTCCATTGTGCCTGTGTTCTAGTTGATTATAACCAGGACTAGCTGCATAAATTCACCTCCCAGTCCAAAATGAAAATGTGGGGCTCTTTGTTCAAAAAGTGTTAGGAATTTGAACGCATTGAGAGCAGAGCTTTAAACTAAGCACAACGCCTTTCTTTCTGATTGTGGGGCAACTATGAATCCTACCCCAATTACATTTCCCTTCCACCAGGTTAATTTTTGTTTCAGTTTCTTTTGTGATCAGTTACATTCATGAACATCACGTAGATGGAACCATACAGTACTTACTCATTCATGTTTGTGTTTTCTATCTTTCAACATGGAATCTGTGAGATTCATCCAGGCTATTGCATGTTTTATGTTGTGTAGATCCTGTTGTGAAAATACATAATCCAAATTATCTAATCTCCTGTTGATGGATATTTGAAATGTTTCCAGTTATACATAAAGCTGCTTATATATGTCTTTGGGTGGATATTTGCAGTTATTTCTTTTGGACATATACTTTGGAATAAAATTGATGAGTATGGGCAAAACACTTTATGTGAAATCAGGAAAACGCAATGAAAACCACAATGAGATTCAATTAAACACCAACCAAAATGACTAAAATTCAAGAGACTGGAAATTCCATATGCTGGTGAAAATGTGGAAGAACAAAAACTCTCATACTTGGAGGGAATAAAAATTGGCTCAGTTGCTTTAGTTTAATGCATACCTGCTTTATGGCCCAGCCTCTCCACTCCTAGATATCTGTTTATGTTTACCTTCTGAAGCCATTTAAAGGAAACATTAAGAATCAGGTTGAGCTGGGTGTGGTGGCTCACGCCTGTAATCCCAGCACTTTGGGAGGCCGAGGTGGGTGGATCACGAGGTCAAGAGATCAAGACCATCCTGGTCAACATGGTGAAACCCCGTCTCTACTAAAAATACAAAACATTAGCTGGGCATGGTGGCACGTGCCTGTAATCCCAGCTACTCAGGAGGCTGAGGCAGGAGAATTGCTTGAACCCAGGAGGCGGAGGTTGCGGTGAGCCGAGATCGTGCCATTGCACTCCAGCCTGGGTAACAAGAGCGAAACTCCGTCTAAAAAAAAAAAAAAAAAAAAAAAAAAAAAAAAAAAAAAAAAAAAAGAAAAAAAAATTGTATAGATTTCAACCTGATTCTTAATTTATTAATATGCTGCAGTGGCCATTTCAAATAAGACTTAAGCAACCATACCTAAGTTCTTGGTCATGAAAGCTAGGTCCCAACATTATATTTTAATATATGCTGCAACTTTGCATCTGTTTTCCTGCTTGTAGGTAAGAGATCAGTCAAGACAAAGGAGGCCTGATGAGATAGCAAAAGATTATCATTAAGAACTGCCTTTCCTTTCCTACTTTTGTAGCTTCTTGGTGAAGAAAAGCAGAAGTAAGACACACAGGCACTTGGTGTTCTGTGAAGTGAAGATTTACAGGCCTCAGGTTCCCTGTAAGATGGGAGTACTAGCTGATTTATAGGCAGTGTTCAGAAAGAGCCTCATCACAAATGTGACATTCTTATAGCAGCAGGCTCAGCCTTACCCTTTTCCCTAGCTCATTGGTTTCCAAACATTGGCCCCCTCATCATGTAATCTAAAGTCTTGGGGAAATTTTAGAAAATTCATATTCTTTGGCATTATCCCTTTAAGACTCTGATTCTGCAGATCTGGGTTAGGACCTGAAACCGGTGTTTTTCAAGAAACTCTTCGAATGACTCAGTAATAGAGCATGTCATAGCAACAACTGTTAGAACTACAGAATTTCATTGAGCCTCAGCCTATTCAGCTGGAGTATAGATACCTGATTGAGCTTTTGCTGACTCCCTCCCTAGAGGGTTATACCGTTTCTTAAATCTCTGCAAACAAAAACAAAAAATAAATTCAGAATAGACTGAAGTCACCATTTACCTAACAAAAGTATAACCTGGGACTTTGGCCATCCACTTTGGCAGGACCTGCTGTGACTCTGGCTATCTACTTTGGCAGAACCTGATAATTGCATGGATCCATCTAGAATAATAAATGTCTAAACTCTTAAGCTAATCACAATGCTCTTTGGTCCTCTCAGTTGCCTTTGACAGAGTCAGTCTCAGTAGCTGAGCCAGGTAGCAATCAAGACAACTTGTTGAATATTTACTATGGGCTAGCCACTCTGCACATACCTTACCTTATTTAATCCTTAAAACAAGTTTTAAGGATTTTGTGAGTTTAATAATATGATTATGCTTATTTAAATAACTTGCCTATCTAAAGTCCTAGTAAATAGTGAGGGCACTGTAATTCTATAAAACTTTTTAAGTCTAGAGTATATTTGAGGTTACTAGGGGAAAACCAGGATTTGAGCACAAATCTTTCTGATTTTGTAGATGACAGTTCACATCTACACCCAGACTCCTTTGCTTCTTTGCCCAAACACATTGTTGAGGTAACAACATGTATTGTATTAGAATGTGGCTTTTATTTGTCATATTATAAATGTTGGACTTGAGAGTTTTAGGATTCCAAAGAATTTTCACTCCCTGCTATAGAAACTAACTTGTTTTATTCTGAGGGATGGAGAAGTGCAAGGAGGTCAGGGGATAATGAAGCCCCTTTTCAGGATGTACATAAATCAGATTGCTCTTCTTAGTTATGTTTTCCTGATGCCCACAGCAGGTTGACCTAAATAAACAGATAATTTACTCAGGCTGTTACAGACATTCCTACCCATTTGCTGATCCTTTTATTAAATGAAACAGGCCTTTTTATTCCTTTTCTGATACTGCTTGTTAATAGAATAATCTTAAAGCTATTAGCATTTAAAGAGGAATTAGACAAAGATGTCCTAAATTGTCCCTTCTCCTGTCTCTTGGTAATCAGGGGACCCTTGCTTTGGCTAATTTGCCTGCAATGAATGTTAAATGCATTGATTTCTATCAAGCACATCATGGAAGGGAAGCATTTGTGAAAGTCATTTCAGTTGCAGACTTAGGGTTACCTGCACCTTAGTATTCAACCCCAAAAAACAGTGACTGGGAACATTCCAGGAATTAAACACATGTGTGTGCGTGTGCATGCACACACACAGACGCAATAACATGAGAAGGTCTTCTACATTTCTTGAAATGCCCCTGCTTCAGCCACAAACCCACACAGTTTAGCTTATTTCCATGGAAACCAAGCAGAGGAGAAAAGTGTAACATCTCTTCCCTGTTTCTTTCACCATACCCCCATCCCCCACCCCTGGAAAGTTTACAATAACTGTGCCTCATGACATAGCATAAGGAGTAAGTGGTTTGATCTAAAAACACACACTTGGGTTTAAATCCTGACTCAGACCTATTTGAGAAGTGGGATCTTAGGAAAATTATCCCCGAACTTTAAATTTGCATATATTTAATATGAACAAATGTCATTAACATATTCTTTGTATCATAGGGTTTTGAAATGCTTTGCATACTACCTAGGACAGGGTAAAATCAACAAACATTGAATGTTAATAATAACGAAGACTGAAATAAGAGTTCTGGAATGTGACATCAAAAAATAGCAAGATTCTTGTCAGTTAAATGTAAAATTTCTCAGAGATGAGAAGAGAGTGTTTTTCTATTTTGTTTAGAGGGACAGTATGATATAGCATTTTAGCTGGAAAAAGTTGAGCTCTGGAGACAGTAAAGACCTAAGCTTGAATGCATGCTCTATCTCTGATTCAGGCACATTTCTTAAGCTCTTGGAAGTTCAATAATCTATAAGACAGGGGTGGTTGCACTCCAAGTGATATAGGCGTAGATTCTGTAAGAAAATGTTTATCAGTGACTGAGCACATTCATCATGTTCAGCATTATATAATTTCAATCTGCTTTTCCTTTTCTGGGACCAGGTATCAATTCTTCTTGTACTGACAGAGTTGAAGAGAGAATGGATAATGGAGGGTGAGGGGCAAATAGTCAGTGGAGCTGTGTGGGAAGGAGGGTGGCAGGAAAGCAATCAATGTAGGAAACGAATGTGAGGCTACATTTCACTTTAAAATTCAAGTTTCTCTTACTCCTGCAAACAACCCTGAAATCCTACTGAGATTATGATTTCCCAGTACTTAAGAAACACTAAATGGATTTTCAAGAAAAAACAGCCAACACACACACTCAAAAACATAGACACTCTTTTGGAGTGATTTCCCTGTTTCTTGCCAGTTCATGTTGATTCATAGAGAAAGATGTATGAATTCTGTACTGTCTTCTAATTTGCTCCCATGTTTTTCCTGCCCATGGGAGAGTTGCAAGAGCGCTAAGAGAGAGATTAGAATGACATATACATGTGTTTTTTCTGAAGTTAAGAAAGCATCTTTTCTGATCAAATCAGTGACAAATCTGGGCCCTCCACCTACAGACTGTGTTTAAGCCTCTAGCCAGGCGAAGCCAGCCACTGGGGGGTTCTTTCTCCATGTCCGACTCAGATTCCTGCACTTCCCCAGCCTTCTCAACTCTCTAACCACTGCTTAGGACACCGTGGGATTCAGAGCCCTCCTGCTGCAGCTTCAGGGCTGGCTGCAGATCTTCCCTAACTCCGCTCATCATTTGAGTCGCCTGTGTGTCTCCCTCACAATACAGCACCTGCACAAGCAGTGCCCTTGTCACCATGACAACCAGCACAGGCCGAGGATTAGGCAGGCTGCGCAGAAGAAGGTCATGTTCCCATTCTCCTGCTGGTGGTGCTGCCGACATAGGATCCTTCCCACAGCCACCTTGATGCTGGCTGCCTAGGGGGCCTTTCTCTTCCACTTCTGTAATGGGGGTGGAGGGGAGTGCCTAGGGCTGGAGCTGAAAGCTAAGCGAAATTCCAGAAGGAACTCAGGTGTTGGAGGGAGAGGTTCCAAGTCTCCGGGGAAGCAGAGGGTGGCCTTTCTTTTCCTGTTAGCACTGTCTGAGCTTCAGTCTTTTAACAGATGAAGTGCTCTCTTTGTGAGCAGGAAGAAAAGAGGAAAAAAGAAATTCAATCAATAATTTATTGAGGCTTCCTGATGCTTAACAAGCCACTTGTCTCACAGGCCTCCACCTCCCAACCACCAGCATAAAATGAACAGGTTTCAGCAATAAAGCAGAGTAAAAAAGGCAGAAACTGGGGAAGAACAAAAACGGGTTGGAATTCCAGCTTTACTACTTGAAAGCTTTGTCAACTCCTGACTTCCTTGAGGTTCTCAATTCAGACACTAATCACTGATCAGAAAATCAGTCCCTCATTCATCATGAGTGTAAAAAGAAGTCAACAAGCATAGTATGCCAGGGATATCTATGACCTGGATGGACAAGAAATTGTAACTTCCATTATGTTACTATGAACATAGAAGTACCATTAGGATAAGATTAGGATTTTGAATCTCTTTCATCTGGAAGTAGTGGTAATTGACAGAAAACCTTTAACCAGGATGTGGAAGCAGTTGGTAGTTTGAATACTCTCCACACCGTATTTCTTTAAGTATGCTTCCTGAAACTGTAGCATCAGCATCACCTGGGAGCTTATTAGAGAGCAAATTCTTTGATACCACTGCAGATCTAGTGAATCAGATCTCTGGGGGTAGGGCCCAGCAATGTGTGTTTTTAACAGTGTCCTGCTTAAGTTTGGAAACTGAGTGCTCTAATGGAAGCAGAAGACCGTTAGACAAGATGTAGAGCTTCTGGAGAACAGAGAACATGTTATGTGTATTTTTATGTCTCTGGTGCTGAGAAGAATGGAAAACTGAGAAACACTCTACAAATGGCACCATGAGAAAATAGAGTAGTAGTGTTTGAGGGAGGTTCTTTGTGGACGGATTTAAGGTTTCTTGTCTCATTTGGGGATAGAGAAGTACTTGGAACACAGAGAGGTCAGGACAAGACGACGAAGAGTGTAGAGACCTGAGGTCTGAAGCAGTGGCAGAGATGATCACTATTGCCATCATCATTATTTTAACATTATCATCACCATCATCATCTTCGTCATCATCATCGTCATCACCTAGTGTCAGCATCATGTCCACAAGACCAGGCAGAACTTGTCACACTTCATTAGATTTCAGCACAAGATGTATATTAACTGACTATATTCCAGGCTGACCAGATGAACAAAGACACATATCCAAAACTACAAACTCCATAAGTCACCTTTAATGAAGACCATTTAGTAACAGATATCACCTTTCCTAAATCAAGACAATGTGAAAACTTCTTGATAGCATGATTCTTTTTCTCTGGTTCTATCCTAGATCTGTTTTAATGGGAGACGAAAAGAGAGCAAAAAGAGAAAGGGACGCTGCACATCAGAATATTTGTCCAAAGTGGCTAGGCAGTTATAAAATAACAATACTTGAAGTTGATAAAAATGAAAATAAAGAAGCAATCAGTAAATACTCATGTTGAAACAAGGTAGAATAATTTTCTTTCTCTAAGCAGATGGTTGAGTTTGGTCAGAGTTCTGGTTAGAGACAATTAAGAGGTCCTTTTTTAATATATGAATCATAGAACGTAAGTGTCACATTTTCCTTTCCTTTATTGCCTGAGCACAGCATGTTTAACTCAACTTTTCTTTAGAGGTGTGGAAGGTGGGACCCTGTGTCACATCAAAAGACATCGTTTCACATCTATTTGAGAAATAAAGGGATATTTCTCAAATAGAAAGATATTCTGAATTCTGGAGAGTCCAAATACGACAATGGCTTATCCATTTCTCTATTTCCTACTTCTATGAGAGTGTTGGTATCAATAAATTTGGTTGAATGAATATAGGAATGTGTTAGAAGTATGCTGATTGGGCATCTCCTTTGAGATGGCCGTAATGGGTAAGACTTCCTAGAAGATAAAGTATGTGATGCTATTCCTATCACCACAACCAGAGTGATCCTTTTAACATATAAGTCAGATGGCATTCTTCCTCTGCCCCAAACTCTTCATTGGCTCTTCACTTTCTAAGGGTAAAATAATCAAGATCCTAATAGTAGCATTGTGGCTCCACTGACCTGGTGTCTTGCCATCATCTGCATTCACTTGGCTTCAGACTCACTAGCTTTCTTGCTGTTCTTGAAACAGATCGGGCATGCTTTTGTCTTAAGGCCTTTGCTGAACCAATTATCATCTCTGCTTGAGTATTCACCTCCTAGATACATGCATAGCTACTTCTCCCACCTATTTTAAACTTTTATAAAGGCCAGATTTTCAGAGGGGCATACTCTTCCCACCTTATTTAACACTAGACAACCCCCCTATTTCACCCCAGTGGAGATACCACACTTGATTTCTCTTATCTGCTCTATTTTCCCCTATAGCACTTACCAACTTCTAACACACTGTATAATCTATAGATTATAATGTTTACTGTTTCTATTGTCTCTATCTTTGGAAATGAATGCAACACAAAGGCAGAGATTATATTTGCCTGTTTTGTTTAAAATATTTCAATTCACTCTAATAGTATCTGGCACAGAGTAGATACTCAAGCAGATGCTGAATGAGTTGAGTGACTGAGTGAAAGGTGGATAGGGTGACTATGTAATGAATCTTTTAAAGGCATCTTTTGAAATGGAGTTAGTAATTAGTTCGTACAAGACTGTGAATATTTTTTAAAAAATGAATTATTCACTGAAGATATGCAACTGAAACATTAGGTATCTTGACCCTCATTCCTAAAGAAAATATTTTTCTTTGTAGAAAAAATAGAAGTCAACTTAGTTACTTCCACCGGTAATTGGCTAGCAGGAATTCTGATTGTGAGTTCACATTCACTTCTCAAATGCGTTGCAAGCTGTCATTGGGATTCCGGAAAAGGTTTACCTATAAAAGCCAGTTAATAAAGAAATTTCCCAGTGAAATCCTCACTGGAGACCACAAAGTCTCTAAGAGCTCATTAAATCTTTATGCATGCAATGTTTCTTAACTGCCTGGGTCACTTTGCTGCCAAGATACATCATGAAGGGAAAGTGATAAATCTCATAGATTTTTTTTTTTTTTTCTGTCTCACCCCAAGTCTCAAGTTAGAAAGATTGTCACCATGCAGTGTTGATCTACATGGGCTTGGCTGAGAGGCAACAATGGAATGTTCAAAAGAAACTACAGTGGCTCTTCTCACTTGGAGTCTTTCTGAGATGTGAACACTGAGAACCTTGGGTCCTTGGGATACTTTTATTGCTAAAGAAACGGAATTCCTTTTAAGTGGGGTTACATTGAAAAGAGGAACAGGGTTGGGGAGCCATTGTTATGCCCTCCTAGACCAAATGCGCACAGCTTTCAAGTTAAAACTTTACATCAGAAAATCTAAAAGATATCTCTATAGACCTTTGTGTTAGAAACTCTCTATGATACGTGAATCAGTGGGATCCTTTGGAACCTATGTTCCTTGTGCCCACATGAAACAGGCCAGGCTCCCCTGGGGAAAAAAGAAGAGTAAACTCCTTATGCATTTGGTGGAGTTGTGGACGCGGTGGAGAGAGGGAGCATTAACTCAGAAGACTAAGTCAAATTCAGGCATAGAATGTAAGGTATGACTCAAGAGAGAGAGAAGAGCTGTTTCTAATTAATATGTTAGTTATTCAGATATTTGATTTCTTACAGAAAAATCTACTTGTAATTTTTCAGTATCACTTTTTAACTATATATATAGACTGAGGTTTAATTTTATTAAAGCATTTTTTGCAATAAACTTGTGTATTCCAAAATTCAAAATACCCAAAAGAGAAAGGGAAAACATTGCAATCACAAACATAGGTTATCTTGGTAAGGCCCCAAACGGAATAGCTTTATCAGATAAGTGCTTAACGGTCTTTTTGTTTGTTTTCTTACATTTTGTTTAGACATTCTGACGTTAAGAAGACTTACCGGATAATAATTTTGTGACCTACAATTGCTTGCTGCCAAAGTGTGAATAAAGGATATTCCTTCTTGGACACTTATTATATGTCAGAATGTTTGCTACGTGATAATGACTTTATTTCACCAAATCTCCATGGCTATGAAAAAAAAATCTTAATTTGATATAAGGGAAAACTGACACTTGCAGAATATGAATTATTTGTTCAAGATCTCACAGTTTCCAATGGAAGCAAAAGTCAACTGTTTTTTGACTACTAAATGCATGCTCATTAACTTCTACATGAATACACTCTCCAATGAGAAAATAATCTTATTTCCTGTCAGTAGAATCTGATTCAGTCTACTTTATTCTACTTTAACTGGGAAAATAGCATAAACAGTTAAAAAGGAAAAGCATTTCTAATGCTAACAATTTAAAATAATAAAGTCACATTTACATTATATTTAGACAAATATATTTTTGCATGGCTATAATAATCAGCATAAATATAGTTTTAAACCATTTTTCAAATTCCATGTTATACATATTTACATGCTATTGCAAAATTGTAAGATAGTGTTGGTGCATTTTTAATTTTTTAAATTTTTATTTAGGTTCAGGGATACATGTGCAGGTTTGTTATACATAAATAGCATGTCATGAGGGTTTGATGTGCAGATTATTTCATCACCCATGTAATAGGCTTAGGTAGTTTTATGATCCTCACCCTCCTCCCACCTTCCACCCTCAAGTTGGCCCCAGTGTTTACTGTTCCCTTGTGTCCATATATCCTCAAAATTTAGCTCCCCCTTCTAAGTGAGAACATCCAGTATTTGGTTTTCTGTTCCTGTGTTAGTTCACTTAGGATAATGGTCTCCAGCTTCATTTATGTTGCTGCAAAGAACATGATCTTTTTCTCTTTTATGGCTATGTAGTGTTCCATGGTATATAGATACCACATTTTCTTTATCCATTCTACTACTGATTGGGTATTTAGGTGGATTCTATGTCTTTGCTACTGTCAATAGTGCTGCAATGAACAAATGCATGCATGTTTTCATAGTAGAATGATTTATATACCTTTCGATATATACACAGTAACAGGATTCCTGAGCTGAGTAATGTTTTAAGTTCTAGAAATTACTTACCTGGTTGCCACAATGACTGAAATAATTTATATTGCCACCAGCAGTGTATACCTGTTCCCTTTTCTCCCCAGTTTCGCCAGCATGTTATTTTTTGACTTTTTAATAATAGCTAATCTGACTTTTGTGAAATGTTCTCTTTGTGGTTTTGATTTGTATTTGTCTAATGATTAGTGATGTTGGATATTTTTCTATATGCTTGTTAGCCATGTGTACAACTTGTTTTGAAAAGTGTCTGTTCATGTCCTTTGCCTAATATTTAGTGGGGTTGTTTGGTTTTTGCTTGCAAGTTTGTTGAAATTCCTTATAGAGTCTGGATATTAGACCTTTGTTGGATCCATAGTTTGCAAACAGTTTCTCCCATTCTGTGGATTGTTTTTATCCTGCTGATAGTTTCTTTCACTGTGCAGAAGATTTTCAGTTTAATTAGGTCCATTTCTCCATTTCTGTTTCTGTTGAAATTGCTTTTAGAGTCTCTGCCATAAAATCTTTGCCAGTTCCTATGTACAAAATGATATTTACTGTGATATCTTCTAAAGTTCTTATAGTTTTAAGTTTTACGTTTAAGTTTTTAATTCATTGTGAGGTGTTTTTTTTTTTTTTTTTTTTGTATATGGTGTAAGGAAGAGGTCCAGTTTCAATCTTCTGCATATGGCTAGCTGGTTATCACAGCACCATTTGTTGAACAGGGAGTCCTTTCTTCCTTGCTTGCTTTTGTCAGCATTATAGAAAATCAGGTAGTTGTAGGTGTGTGGCATTATTTTGGGGCTCTCTACTGGTTCCATTGGTCTATGTGTTTGTTTGACCTGTACCATGCTGTTTCTTTTTTTACTGTGGCCTTGTAGTATAGTTTGACGTCAGATAATTTGATGCTTTGAGCTTTGTTCTTTTGCTTAGGATTGTCTTGGCTCTTCAGGCTCTGTATTAGGGTTCTCTAAAGAGAGGGAATTAATGGGATAGAGATATATATGAAGGGGAGTTTATTAAGGAGTAGTGACTCACACAATCATAAGGTGAAGTCCCAGAATAGGCCATCTGCAAGTAAGCAGCAAGGAAGCCTAACAACCTCAGTGCTCTGTTTCAGATCCTGTGCTTACCTCATCTCTCCTGCAACCCATGGTCCATGAGAGCCCTGCCAGATGGTGGGGTGCTGTGGGTAGTTGATGCAAATCTGAACAGTGGCTACCACCAGGAGTGGCAAGTTGTCACAGGGACCTGGGCAGGAGTTGGGACTAGCCAGAGGAATGGGCCGTCCCACAGAGGGAGGCAGAGTTGAAAGCAGGGAAACAGATCATAAGGCCTGGCAGGCCCCACCTCCACAGAACTCAGACTGAAGCCCTTGCTAGAGAGCTTGGCAGCAAATGCACAAGCTTGACCCCAACCATGAACATCCAGCTAGGGAAGAAGAGATGCCATTGGGAAGATGGGGCCAATCTCACCTGCAAACAAACTCCAGGGAAGGACCACCCACCCAACAACCTGACTGAACCCGAGAGAGCCCAGCAACGCCCTCTACAGGCCAAAAAAGATACAGCTCCAACCTCAGAAAAAAAGTCCACTAAGAGACTCCTCTTGAAATTACCAACTTCAAAGATTAAAGGGAGATAAATCCACAAAGCTGGGGAAAAAACAGTGCAAAAAGGCCGAAACCATCAAAGAACAGAACATCTCTGCTCCTCCCAGGGATCACAACTCCTTATCATGAAGGGAACAAAAAAAGACAGAGAATGAATCTAACAAATTGACAGAAACAGGCCTCAGAAGGTAGGTAATAACAACCTTCTCTGAGTTAAAAGACCATGTTCTAACCCAGTGCAAAGAAAGTAAGAACTTTGATAAAAGGTTAGATGAAATGCTAACTAGAATAACCAGCTTAGAAAAGAACATAAACGACTTGATGGAGCTGAAAAACACAGCATGAGAACTTCGCGAGGCATACACAAGTTTCAACAGCTGAATTGATCAAGCCAAAGAAAGGATATCAGAGATAGAAGACCAAATCAATGAAATAAAATGAGAAGGCAAGATTAGAGAAAAAAGAGTGAACAAAAATGAACAAAGCCTTCAAGAACTATGGGATTATGTGAAAAAACCTAATCTATGCTTGATTGGCATACCTGAATGTGATGGGGAGAATGAATCCAAATTGGAAAACACTCTTCAAGACATTATCCAAGAGAACTTTCCCAACCTAACAAGGCAGTTGAATATTCATATCCAGGAAATACAGAGAACACCACAAAGATATTCCTCAAGAAGAGCAACCCCAAGGCACATAGTTGTCAGATTCACCAGGGTTCAAATGAAGGAAAAAATCCTAAGGGCAGCCAGAGAAAAAGGTTGAGTCACAAAGGAAAGGCCATCAGACTCATAGTGGATCTCTCAGCAGAAACCCTGCAAGCTAGAAGGGAGTGAGGGCTAATATTCGACATCCTTAAAGAAAAGAACTTTCAACTCAGAATTTCATATCTGATCAAATTAAGCTTCATAAGTGAAAGAGAAATAAAATCCTTTAAGGACAAGCAATTGCTGAGAGATTTCATCACTAGAAAACCTGCCTTACAGGAGCTACTGAAGGAAGCACTAAACATGGAAAGGAACAACCAGTACCAGCCACTGCAAAAATGAACCAAATGGTAAAGAGTAATGATGCAATGAAGGAGCCACATAAATTAACAGGCAAAACAACCAGCCAGTAACAAAATGGCAGGATCAAATTCAAACATAACACTATTAATGTTGAATGTAAATGGCTTAAATGCCCCAATCAAGACACAGACTGGCAAACTGGATAAAAAGTCAATACCCATCGGAGTGCTGTATTCATTAGACCCATCTCACATGTAAAGACTCACATAGACTCAAAGGGACAGAAGAAGATTTACCAAGCAAATGGAGAGCAAAAAAAAAAGCAGGGGTAGCAATCTTAGTCTCTGATAAAATGAACTTTAAACCAACAAAGATCAAAAGAGACAAAGAAGAGCATTATATAATGGTAAAAGGATCAATGCAACAAGAAGAGCTAACTATCCTAAATATATATATACCCAATACAGGAACAGCCAGATACATAGAGCAAATTCTTTTTTTTTTTTTTTTTTTTTTTTTTTGAGACAGAGTTTTGCTCTTGTTACCCAGGCTGGAGTGCAATGGCGCGATCTCGGCTCACCGCAACCTCCGCCTCCTGGGTTCAAGCAATTCTCCTGCCTCAGCCTCCTGAGTAGCTGGGATTACAGGCAAGTGCCACCATGCCCAGCTAATTTTTTGTATTTTTAGTAGAGACGGGGTTTCACCATGTTGACCAGGATGGTCTTGATCTCTCGACCTCGTGATCCACCCGCCTCGGCCTCCCAAAGTGCTGGGATTACAGGCTTGAGCCACCGCGCCCGGCTTATAGAGCAAATTCTTAAAGACTTACAAAGAGACTTAGACTCCCACACAATAATAGTGGGAGACTTTAACACTCCACTGACAATATTGGACAGATTAAGGAGAAAGTCAACAAGGATATCCAGAACTTGAATGCAGATTTGGACAAAGTGGGCCTAATAGACATTTACAGGACACTCCACCCCAAATCCACAGAATACACATTCTTCTCAGCATCACATTGCACTTACTCCAAAATTGACTGCATAATTGGAAGTAAATCACTCCTCAGCAAATGCAAAAGAACGAAAATTATAACAAACAGTCTCTCAGACCACAGCACAATCAAATTAGAACTCAGGATTAAGAAAAGCACTCAAAACCACACAATCACATGGAAACTAAACAACTTGATCCTGAATGACAAATGGATAAACAATGAAATGAAGGCAGAAATAAAAATGTTCTTTGAAACCAACAAGAATGAAGATACTATATACCAGATCCTATGAGACACATGTAAAGCAATATCTAGAGGGAAATTTATAGCAGTAAATGCCCACACGAGAAAGAAAGAAAGAACTAAAATTGACACCCTATTGTCACAATTGAAAGAGCTAGAGAGGCAAGATCAAAAACACTCAAAAGCAAGCAGAAAACAAGAATAACTAAGGTCAGAGCAGAACTGAAGGAGATAGAGACAGAAAAAAACCCTTCAAAAATCAATAAATCCAGGAGCTGATTTTTTTTTTAAAGATCAACGAAATAGACCACTACCTAGACTAATAAAAAAGAAGAGAGAGAAAAATTGAATAGAAGCAATAAAAAACATAAAGGGGAGATCGCCACCAATTTCTCAGAAATACAAACTACCATCAGCTATTACTACAAACAACTCTATGCACACAAACCAGTAAATCTGGAAGAAATGGATAAATTCCTGGACACTTGCCCACTCCCAAGACTAAGCCAAGAAGAAGTTGAAACCTCGAATAGACCAATAACAAAGTCTGAAGTCAAGGCAGCAATTAATAGCCTACTGACCAAAAAAAGTCCAGGTCCAGACCAGTTCAGAGCTGAATTCTACCACATCTACAAAGAGGAGCTGGTACCATTCCTGTTGAAACTATTCCAAACAATACAAAAAGAGGGAATCCTCCCTACTCTATCTATGAGACCAACATCATCATGATGCCAAAATCTGGCAGAGACAAAACTAAAAAAGAAAACTACAGGCCGGTATCCATGATGAACATTGATGCAAAAATCTTCAATAAAATACTGGCAAACCAATTGCAACAGCACATTGAAAAACTTATCCACCACGATCTAGTAGGCTTCATCCCAATGACGCAAGGCTGGTTCAACACACACAAGTCTATGAATATAATCGCCACATAAAGAGAATCAAAGGCAAAAAACACATGATTATCTCAATAGATGCAGAGAAGGCCTTCAACAAAATTCAACAGCCCTTTATGCTAAAAACTCTCAATAAACTAGATATCGATGGAACGTATCTCAAAACAATAAAAGCTATTTATGACAAACCCACAGCCAGTATCGTACTGAATGGGCAAAAATTAGAAGCATTCCCTTTAAAAACTGGCACTAGAAAAGGATATCCTCTGTCACCACTCCTATTCAGTATAGTATTGGAATTTCTAGCCAGAGCAATTGTTCCTATTTGCAGATGACCTGATTGTATATTTAGAAGAACCCATCGTCTCAACCCAAAACTTCCTTAAGCTGATAAGCAACTTGGGCAAAGTCTCAGGATACAAAGTTACTGTGCAGAAATCACAAGCATTTCTATACACCAATAACAGACAAACAGAGAGCCAAATCATGAGCAAACTTCCATTTACAATTGCTACAAAGAGAATAAAATACCTAGAAATACATCTAGCAAAGGAGGTAAAAGATCTCTTCAAGGAGAACTACAAACCACTGTTCAAGGAAATAAGAGAGGACACAAATAGATGGAAAAATATTCTATGCTCATGGTTAGGAAGAGTCAACATTGTGAAAATGACCATACTGCCCAAAGTAATTTATAGATTCAATGCTATCCCCATCAAGCTACCATTGGCCTTCTTCACAGAACTGGAAAAAAAACACTTTAAACCTCATATGGAACCAAAAAAGAGCCCACACAGTCAAGGCAATCCTAAACAAAACAAAACAAAAACAAACAAACAAACAAAAAAGCTGGAGGCATCACACTACCTGACTTTAAACTATGCTATAAGGCTACAGTGATCAAAACAGCATAGTACTGGTACCAAAACAGAAATATAGACCAATGAAACAGAACAGAGGCCTCAGAAGCAATGCTACACATCTATAACCATCTGATCTTTGACAAACCTCACAAAAACAAGCAATGGGGAAAGGATTCCCTGTTTAATAAATGGTGTTGGGAAAAGTGGCTAGCCATATGCAGGAAGCTGAAACTGTACCCCTTCCTTACACCTTATACAAAAATTTACTTCAGATGGATTAAAGATTTAAACGTAAGAACTAACACAGTAAAAATCCTAGAAGAAAACCTAGGCAAAACCATTCAGGACATAGGCATAGGCAAGGACTTCATGACTAAAACTCCAAAAACAATGGCAACAAAAGCCAAAATAGACAATTGGGACCTAATTAAACTTAAGAGCTTCAGCACAGCAAAAGAAGCAATCATTAGAGTAAACTGGCAACCAACAGAATGGTAGGTTTTTTTTTGCAATCTACCCATCTGACAAAGGGCTAATATCCAGAATCTACAAAGAACTAAAACAGATTTACAAGAAAAAAAACAAACCCATTCAAAAGTAGGCAAAGGATATGAACAGACACTTTTCAAAAGAAGACATTTATGAGACCAACAAACATAGGAAAAAATGCTTATCATCATTGGTCATTAGAGAAATGCAAATCAAAAACACACTGAGATATCATCTCACACCAGTTAGAATGGAGATGATTAAAAAATTTGGAGGCAACAGATGCTGAAGAGGATGTGGAGGAAAAGGAACACTTTTACATTGTTGGTGGGAGTGCAAATTAGTTCAACCATTGTGGAAGACAATGTGGCAATTCCTCAAGGATCTAGAAATAGAAATTCCATTTGACCCAGCAATCCCATTACTGGGTATATACCCAAAGGATTATAAATTGTTCCATCATAAAGACACATGCACACATATGTTCATTGCAGCCCTGTTTACAATAGCAAAGACCTGGAACCAACTCAAATGCCCATCGATGATAGACTGGATTAAAAAAATGTGGCATATATACACTATGGAATACTTTGCAGCCATAAAAAACAATGAGTTCATGTCCTTTGTAGAGACATGGATGAAACTAGAAACCATCATTCTTGTAAACTGACACAAGAACTGAAAACCAAACACTGCATGTTCTCACTCATAGGTGGGTGATGAACAATGAGAACACTTGGACACAGGGAGGGGCACAACACTCACAGGGCTAGGTATAGGGGTGGAGGGGTGGGTGGGGGAACAGCAGAGTGGGGAGGATGGGGAGGGATAACACAGGGAGAAATGCCTGATGTAGGCGACGGTGGGGGTGGGGATGAAGACAGCAAACCACCATGGCATGTGAGTACCTATGCAACAATCTTGCAGGATGTAGGTTGTGCCCATGTACCTCAGAGCCCAAATACAATAAAAAAATAAAAAATAAATAAAAAATAAATAAAATAAAATGAAAAAGAACAGCATGGGGGAAACAGCCCCCATGATCCAATTACCTACTCTTTGTCCTTTCCTTGACACATGGGGATTATGGGGAGTACAATTCAAGATGAGATTTTGGGTGGGATACAGCCAAACCATATCGTCAGATAATGGAGGTTTGGGGCCAAGACTATGAGGTTTTCTAGAGATAGAATAATTTTATCTGCAAACAGGAATAGTTTGACTTCCTGTCCTCCTATTCGTATGCCTTTTATTTCTTTCTCCTGCTTGATTGCTCTGGCAGGGACTCAGCACTGTGTTGAACAGGAAGGGTGACAGAGACCACAGGTATCTTGTTATAGTTTTCAAAGGTAATGCTTCCAGCATTTTTCTACTTAGTATAATGCTGGCTGTGGTTTTGTCATAGATGGTTGTTATCATGTCGAAGTATGTTCCTTCATTGTCTAGTTTATTGAAAGTTTTAAAGATGAAGTTGAGGACTAAGCCCTGATTACTTTATCTTGCCTAAATTCCTGTCTAAGGGGTCTGGGGATTCATACCCTGCAAATCATAAATTCTCATCAGATGAGTTTTACTTAATCCTATGTATCATGACTTACTTTTCAACCTGACTCTGGCATAACATTACGAGATGAGGAAGAAACTCAAAATATTTTACACCAAAACATGTTTTTTTTTTTTTTACCATATCTTGAAATGGCCCTGAAAGCAGTCCTTTGTTGGGGAAAATTTGCATCTGTAAAGAATCTCTATTAACATAGCTAGATATTCTTCTTCCCAATTTTAAAGAGATTAACCAGATATCTAGCACCTTTTAAAGATCTGAATTGGAAATTTTTGTCATCTATTGTCTTTAAGAGCAGCCACTATAAGACTTAAAAGAATCTTGGTCTCCACAATCTTTTATCTTAACCTGAATATTTTCTTTCTACCAATCCCAGGTCTTTAGACAAACTAAGGCAAATGCCAACCAGAATAATTTTTAAATGTACCTATATCTTGGAAGCTACCCCACTTTGAGTTATCCTGCCTTTCTGGACCCAACCAACGTATCTCTCCAATGTATTTGATTGGTGTCTTTTGATATATTTGATTGACGCTTTCCTAAAATGTATAAAACCAAGCTGCACCTCGACTGCCTTAAGCACATATTCTCAGGACCTCCTGAGGGCTGTGTCATGGGCCATGGTCACTCATATTTGCCTCAGAATAAACCTTTTCAAATATTTTACAGAGTTTGACTCTTTTTGTTAACAAAGGGATATTGTATTTTATCAAAAATTTCTGCATCTTTTTGTTTTGAGAAAGTTTCTCTCTGTCATCCATGTTGGAGTGTAGTGGTGTTGCTGGTGGCTCACTGCAGCCTTGACCTCCTAGCAAGTGATCCTCCCACCTAGTTCTCCCGAGTAGCATGTAGCTGGGAGTATAGGTGCATGCCACCATGCCTGGCTAATTTTTTGTATTTTTTGTAGAGATGAGGTTTTGCCATATTGCCCAGGATGGTCTTGAATTCCTGGCTCAAGCAGTCTGCTCACCTTGGCCTCCCAAGGTGCTGGGATTACAGGCATGAGCCATGCACTCAGACTCTTTTCTGCATCTATTGAGATAGTCATGTTGTTTTTGTTTTAGCTCTGTTTTTGTGATGAATTACATTTGTTGATTTGCATGTGTTAAACTAGCCTTGCATCCCAGAGATAAAGACTAATTGGCCGAGGTGGATAAACTTTTTGATGTCCTGCTGGATTTAATTTGCCAGTATTTTGTTGAGGAATTTTGCATTGATATTTAAGGATATTGACCTGAAGTCTTTTTTGTTGTTATGTCTCTGCCAGGTGTTGGTATCAGGATGATGCTGGCCTTATAGAATGAGCTGGGGAGGAGTCCCTCCCCACTCAATGTTTAGAAATAGTTTACATAGGAATGGTATCAAGTCTTCTTTATGTATTTGCTAGAATTTGACTGTGAATGTGTCTGGTCATGGGCCTTTTCTGGTTTGTAGACTTTTTCTTATTGGTTCAATTTCAGAACTCATTGTTGGTCAATTCAGGGATTTAATTTCTTCTTGGATCAGTCTTGAGAGGTTGTATGTGTCCAGGAATTCATCCATTTCTTCTAGGTTCTCAAGTTTATGAGCATAGACGTGTTCATAGTAGTCTCTGAGTGATTTTTATATTTCTGTGGGGTCAGGGGTAACATACCCTTTGTTATTTCTGATTGTATATTTGCATTTTCTCCTGTTTTTTTCTTTATTAGTCTAGCAGTGATCTATCTTACTAATTTTTTTCAAACACCCAGATAACTGCTGGATATATTATATTTCAAATTTTTGGTTTTACATCTCAACTATTTTCAGTTCTGCTCTGATTTTGGTTATTTCTTGTCTTATGCTAGCTTTGGGGTTGGTTTGCTATTATTTCTCTGGTTATTCTAGACGTGTCATTTGGTTGTTAATTTAAGATCTTTCTAATTTTTAAAAATGAACATTTAATGCTGCAAACTTCCCTCTTAACACCATTTTAACTGTGTCCCAGATATTTGACATGTTGTATTCTTGTTCCCATTAGTTTCAAATAATTTATTTCTGCCTTAGTTTAATTATTTATCCAAAAGTTAGTCTGGACCAAATTGTTTAATATCCATGCAATTATATGGTTTTGAGCAATTTTGTTAGCGCCAATCTTTATTTTTATTGCATTACAGATAAAAAATGTGGTTGTTATGATTTCATTTTTTTAATTTTGAATTTTCTAAGGATTGTTTATATCTGATTGTTTAGTCTATTTTAGAGTAGGTGCAATGTGAAGATGAGAAGAATGTATATTCTGTTGCCTTTGGGTGAAGTGTTCTGCAGAAGTCTATTTAAGTCCATTTGATCAAGGGTTGATTTCAGGTCTTGAATATCTGTTAGTTTTCTGCTTTGATGATGTCTCTAATATTGTCAGTATGTTGAAGTCTCTCACTATTATTGTGTACAAATCTAAGTTTCTTTCTAGGTCTCTAAGACCTTGCATTATGAATCTGTATGTTCCTGTAATGAGTACATATAAGTTTAGGATAGTTTGGTCTTGTCTAACTGAGCCTTTTACCATTGTGTAATGCCCTTCTTTGCCTTTTATTGATCTTTGTTGGTTAAAAGTCTCTTTTGTCTGAAATTAGAATAGCAACTGTAAGGGTTATTGCCGAGTTTAGAATGAGGAAACAGACCAGCGTAAGAAAATTAAATGCCAATTTATTCAACTCCCAGGCGAGATTCCATGGTCCCAGGGGAAGGGGCCAGGGAAGTCACTCCAACTTCCTTGGGCATGGTGTTTTTATGGCTAGGAGGAAGGAGCAACAGCTGGGAGCTCTGATTGACTCCAGGGGAGCAGGATTGAGACGGGATGGGCCGCTATTGGTTGGCAGGTTGTTGGGTGGGTTTTCCCATGGGAGAGCTGGCCACGAGCCTTGCATCAGCTGGAGCCTTCCAGGGGAGCCATGAGGCAGAGCTAAGTACCGAGTGCAAAGCCTGCTACTGGGTGCAGAGGTGGGTGTGTCCAACCTCCCAGGGAGGCAACCAGCCTTACAGCAACCACTGCTTTTCCTGTTTTCTTGCTAGAATTTTTCTCCAATCTATACTGTGAGTCTATCTGTATCATTGCATGTGAGGTGTGTCTCTTGAAGACCGTACATTTGGGTTTTGCTTTCTTATTCAACTTGTCACTCTGTGCCCTTTAATTTGAGCATTTAGCTTTACATTTACATTCAACATTAGTATTAATATGAGTGGATTTATTCTTGTCATCATTTGGTGAGCTGGTTATTATGCAGGCCTCTTTGTGTGGTCCTTTCCAATGTCACTGGTCTATGTACTTGTGTTTTGGTAGTGGCTGGTCATGTTCTTTCCTTTCCATGCTTAGCACTCCCTTCAAGACTTCTCATAAGGCAAGTCTGGTGATGATGACTGCTTAAGCATTTACTTGTCTAAAACAGGTCCTATTTCTCTTTTTCTTATGAAACTAAGTTTGGCTGGATATGAAATTCTAGTTTGAAAATTCTTTTCTTTAGGAATGCTGAATATAGACCCTATTCTCTTCTGGCTTATGAAAGATCCACTGTTTGCCTGATGGAGTCCCCTTACTACTTTTCTCTAGCTGTTTAACATATTTTCTTTCTTTCAACCTTGGAGAATCCTCAATGTGTCTTGAGGATTGTCTTCTACAGTATTTTGCATGGGTTCTCTGCATTTCTTGAATTTGAATATTGGCCTCTCTAGAGAGATTAGGGAAATTTTTATGGACAATATACTGAAATGTGTTTTCAAGTTTCTTGCTTTCTCTTCCTGTTTTTCAGGCATACCAATGCATCTAGATTTGTCTCTTTACATACTCTCATTTTTCTGGAGGTTTTGTTCATTCTTATTTATTGTTTTGTCTTTATTTTTGTCTGACTAAGTAATTTCAGTAAGCTGGTCTTCTATAATAGCTCTGAGATTCTATCCTCAGCTTGTTCAACTTGACTGTTAATACCTGTAACTGTACTCTGAAATTCTTGAAGTGAGCTTTTCAGCTCTACTAGTTAGGTTTGGTTATTTCTTAATATGACCATTTCATCTTTTATCTCCTGTACTGTTATATCAAATTACTTAGAATCCTTGGATTGGGTTTCAACTTTCTCCTGAATATTGATGATCTTTGTTCCTGTCAATATAATCAAAAGAAGACACATGAGCTTTCTGAGTTGCCAATGATCTTGTGCTGGCTCTTTCTCATCCGTGTGGGCAATTGATCTTCCTTCAATTTTTGAAGTTGCTGTCCTTTGGATATTTATTTTATGTGTTTGACTTTATCTTATTTTATGTCCTTAGGGGTTTGATTGTGGTATAAGGTGGGCTCAGTTGACTGACTTCATTTCTGGTAAATTTCTGGGGGAGTCACGGCTCAGCTCAGGACTTCTAGGATTCATGCTTTAACTCTGGAAGTTGGTATTGGGCTCCTGGCTTTGTTCACTGGCCCCACAAGGTTGAGAACACGCCACATTGGAGGGGCTGAAGTATCTAGACCACTGGTCACAAGGCTCCAAAGTGTGGTACCAACCAAAGTGATTTGTCCAGTGTTGTATTCAAGTTCTGTGCTCATTCACATGTGTAGCAGCAGCACTTAGGGGTATACACTCACTGGCTTGGATGGGGGTACTGGTGGGCTGGACCTGCTGGTATCCGTGTGGGCACTGGCAGTGCTGGTGGTGGCAGTACAGGCCCCTAGGAGGCACCCCAGTTGGGCATCCAAGGCTGCACTGCAAGCAGGCACAGCAAGGCTGGGGTCCTGGGAGAGACCAGCAGACAGAAAGATGACTGGCCCTATCTCACAGAGAAGTTCATTCTACTCTGTTCATGTCCATAAATTCCTCTGTGGTTTGTCTCCTGGGGGGCATGGCAAGCCTTAGGGGTGGTATGCCTGGCCATTCCCCAGAGATGTCTGGCACCAAACCTTCTGGGTTGTGCATAGGCTGAAGTTCTGCTCTCCCTGTCAGCTCACGTGTCCATGGGGGTTGTGGGGTCTCCTGCTGTGAGGATTCCAGAGGTCCGTGGTGAGAGCTGGTTGCTCCTTGTCTGCTTGTCACCCTTTTCCCAGGATTTGCTGGGGGCTAGAAAGTTCTGATGCACAGTTGCCCCATGTAGGGTTTCTAGCTTCTTCCCACTTCCACCCAGCATCTGTGTCCTCCCTCCATCCACTCTCAATGTCCTCCTTCCAAAGAGCTGCTCAGAGCGTGCCAGTCTTCCCAGTGTCCTGGTCACCCAGTGGCAGATATTCCTCCTACCTGTGTCTGGTTGACCATCTTGCCTCCATTCAGGATTCTTAAGATAGTTTAAATATCTGTATAACATTCCAATTAGTGCCTATACCATAGTGTTGGACATTTTAATTATTTCTCATATTGGTATAACTGATAACAGAGTCAACATTTTAACTGAAAGGGAAAAAACAGTCTAAATAACTAGGACAATTTCTGAGAATGGCATTACTGATTTATCTTTATTTCTTTTGACATGCATTGATATATTGCTTTTCAAAATGATAGATCCATATGGCAATTGCACCAAAAATTGCTTTGCCACCACCTCACTGTCACTAGCACTTGTGATCTATTTTAAAAGTTTATCTGTGCAATAGCAATGAAATGTAACATCATTGTTTTAATTTGTATATATTTTTCTGCAAGTCTGAACACTCTTCCATGTTTATTTAGAATTTTTGTTTTCTCTTTTTATGATGCAAATCAGGGACATCACTTAAATATCTAATTTTATCACTTCTAGTATTCACAAAACATATATATGTATCTCAATCCACCTAACTTACCATATGTATTTACGTACTTTTATAAATATCTCTGTGTGTATTTCACCTTCAGGTTAAAGAAAATAATTGAAGAACACATAAAATTCGAATGATTCTTTTTTCTGAGGGATACCAACATTTCTAGTGACTTCAGCATTTCCTACTGAGAAATTAAAATTTATTTATTTTAAAAAAATACTTCATTTTAATTTTTATGGATACATTTACTTTCCTTCAACTCCTGCTTCCAATACCTCAATAAAACACTCTCCTCAGTCAAATTAAGAAACTGTGAAAGCAATTATGGTTAATGATCTCAGACTGGTGACACCTCTGGAAAGAAGATGATAGATGCAATGCCTTGTGCACTAATGGTGCCTACACTTGTGCCATGCTTTGGCCCCTGAGACAGAGTGCTAAGATTAAGTCCAAGATCTTAGTGCTGGCTTATGGGCTGACTAGTATACAACATAAAGAATAAATTCTGAACGATGCTCACAGCAGCTTCCATCCAGAGACCCACTTTTTTAGTTTAGGCATTTTTTGATCTCATAAATTTACATGAAATGGTGACCAGAGAAAGAATTTATAAAACTTATTCTCAAAGGAAAAATGGTAGGACACATCTACTTGGTTGAAGGGTTTCTGCAACAGAAGCAAGTATGAATGATTCTAGAGGGGTTAAAAGGCTTGCAAGGGGTTAAAGGACTTGTACCAAGACAGACTAAATTCAGATTTTCATATTGCTTGGTAAGAACGACTCTATGCTTGGCGGTACATCAGAAGTTCTGACCAGCAAATGGGCAGCAAAAGGTCATGATATTTGGCAGAAGTGATGAGAATGAGAACACGTGGTACTCGTCTTTTCTTTTTCCTTCATGGTTAAAACCCTTTTTGATTTAAATTAGAAATTGAATACCTACACTACGATAGGCATTCCAGAATCATAAGATGGGCTGAGAACTTACCTAATTCCCTTTAAAAATCAGTTCCTTAACTTGGCATTCATTCATTAATCAGAGAAGTGGGACAAAACAGGACACGAAAGAAAATTTAAACTTACATTGTAAGTCTTAAGCTCTTTGCATCTCATTTAGTCCGTGTCTTTGGACTAGATATACATCTGAGACTAGGTGTTTTATTTATGAAATAAAGCATGGGATCAAATCACTAGGTTTTCTTCCACTAGTCATATTCTGTGATTCTTTGGTAACAGATACATCAAACACCGACTTCTGGCTCAACACCCTTCTGGTTCATGAGGAAAACAGTTTTAAAGTGTAAGACATATTCTTCACTCTGCTGAAACCTTCCACCTTGTGACCTGCCCACCCACCCCAAATAACACGAGCAAGTAAGAGTGCAGGCCCCCAAAGGAAAGGAATGATTCATACAGTGGCAGTGTCCTGAGGGTGTTCTGATAGGTGGGCAGTATACAGTGTGTAGAAGCTGCAGAGAGAATATGATGGGCTTGAAGCCACACATACCTGTGTTCTAGACCCTGCCTCCGCACCTGCTCTCTGTGCTGTTTCCTTTATGTGACTGGACTTCCAGGGTTTAGTTTGCTTATCTGTCAGATGGGAAAAGCAGTAATTAACTTAGATAATTAATTGTTCTAATAGTGAGAGATGGTGTGTGCAGCGGGTCACTAGTTCCTGATGGTTAGTAGAAACTAAAACAAAAAAAAGAGGTAAACAACATGCAGAAAAGGAAAAAGATGGAGAAGAGGAGACACGTGGGTAGTATAAGCAAGGAGTTAGTGTTGGAAATTAGATACCTTTTTTGCATGTATAGTAAAGAAGTTAGTAAGATGTAATGTAATTTTATATCATCTACATCATAAAGATTAACATTCTAGTGGGACAAAAAAGAGGAGTGGAAATACATAATTTTTGGTAACAGATACATCAAACACCTTCTTCTGGTTCAACACCCATCTGGCTGAATACATCTCAATTCTATTGTATGTTGAGAATTTATAGGAAGAAGACCTGAATTATTCTGATGTCTTAGAAAGTGATGCCATAAGGAAGTGATCTCTGTGCTGAAATCTTGAAAGGTACTATATAGGAACTGATTAATTGAAAGGAACAACACGCACCAAGGCCTTGAGGTGGGAAGGGGAGTGGCGTATCTGAGCAAGTGAAGGGTTGATATAACTGGAGAAAGGAAAGACGTAACAATGGCAGGCACCAGAGGATCCAGAGAAGTGGGCGGGGCCTTGGAGGCCACAGTAAGCATTTGGCCTTTATCCTAAGATTGATGGGAAGCCGCTTTTGACTTTAGGCATAGCAGAGACATGATTTTATAGTTTCATATGTAATTATTATGTGTTTAAAATTAATAGATTCAATTCAATGTAGAATAACCAAATAATTTCTTTCTGGACATATAGGTGACTTGTGTGTGTCAAGCCATACTATCTTTTTTTTTTTTAATTTTATTTTACTTTATGTTCTGGGTTACATGTGCTGACCGTGCAGGTTTGTTACATAGGTATATATGTGCCATTGTAGTTTGCTGCACCTGTCAACCTGTCATGAAGATTTTAAGCCCAAACACCAAATGTATCCAGGGCAAAATATCTTTTACAATGATTTTTTTTTTTAACTGTTCACGTACTGTGCTGAGTTCAAAAACACCTAAAACAATAAAGGAGTTTCCTTAAGATGTAAATATTTTTGGCTTGTGCTAAAACTTAAAGGTTAATGAAGTCATCCCCTTTAAAAGGCTAGGCTTGAAAGGACTGTTTGCTTGTCAAATGAGTTTTTTCCTTTGACAGGTACTTGGTTATCCTTTCAACAAACACAAGTAAAAAGCCAGCATTATGCACTACGGAGCTAGAGATAGAGCCATGAACAAAAGGGGTATCTCTTCTACTCTAATGAAGCTTTTTCTTTTCTTTTTCAAATCACTATCAAAAGCCTTTCACTCTGATATTAAATCCTGCACCTATCCTGGCAGGCTTTCAAACTTATATTTTATACTGACCTTCATACTTTTATTCTTGTATTCATCTGTCATCTTCTTATCAATTCTCCATGAAAGTAGAGGCAATAGAAAGTAAAGACTAAGAACACGGATTAGTAGTGAAGCAGATGGGAGTTCAAATTCTAGCTCAGCTATGTTTAGCACTTTTGTGCTAAGTACTTTACCAACGTCGTTTTGAATCAAAAATACCTCTATGTGATGAGTGTTATTTTCATTTGCAGAGGAAAAAAAGAAAGCTCAGAGAAAGAAGTAAAGATATTTTCCAAACGTCACACACCTAACTCTAAAGTATAAGACAGTGCTACTTAAGATTAGCAACTTATTTTTTCATAATGAATAAAATATATTTCTTATTTTCCTGACTCAGATATTTTGCAAACCTCTCGAGGCAGGCCATCACTAGGCCTCTAACTACTTTGCCTTATTAAAAACCAACAGGCTGCTGTTGAAAGAGTTGCCTGGCCAGAGAAAACGTTTTCTCTTGTTTCTTAATGAAAAATCAAGTCTGCTGATTAAAACAAAGTAATAGTTTCAAAAGCTTCCCCTTGACAGAACATTTGCTTTCTCATTTCCTAATGAATTACTCTCCAAAGAAAGTCATTACATTTCAAGGTACAAGGCTCCCTAGAGACCTTCCCCACTCCCACCATTCACTTGCTAACATGTTCATCATTTAGAGACCCATAAACCTTGCCAAATTCCCTGAGTTGGTCTCACTGAATCTACTGCTTACCCTCTTTGTTTCATATTATCATCAAAATAGGTCTTTCCCAGATCAACAAAAAAGGAAACTCTCTCTCTTACATACACATATGAAACATTTTGCTTATGAGGTAGAGTGATATAATAATAATATTATTATTATTACTATTACTATTATTATAATTACAGTTTAGTCAGAGGTCTTGACTGATTGGGGTATAAACACAGAAGTTTTATTTGTTCTGATAAGAACTCTCAACCATGCTCAATTTATTTTGCTTTCCCACAGAGGAGCTGGTGCCTTTCATGTTATGTCTAGATTCCTAGGATTTTTGTCTCTTTAGGTTATTAAACCCGTTTTATTTTAGTTCTTAGGTTCAACTTTTTCATAATAAAATGTCAAACTTCTTTCTGATAGAAAGGTCTTTTTCACCTTCCCTACATTGCAGCAGCTCCCCTCCTTCTTCCATTTTACCTACAGAACATGGCTAAGCCAGGAGGGATGAGGCATGAGGATCTGCTCTCCCTCATACATCACTCTTTCACTACGGTAACCTCTTGGCTGTTGGCATGACAGGAAAAGACCAAGGAAAATAAGGAAATTGGGCTTTTCCCGGGCTTCCTGAGACTGCTTTCCTACCTTGCTGATTATTGGCTGGGTGTGGACTGGTGGTGGTTTTAAAAATGCTCATACTGATGGAGGCTCATATCCATGTAGTCTCACCAGACATTAGATCCCTTGTGAGGCTCAGCCCCTAAGTCTCAATAGTGATGTCATGTCATCTTCTTCTGCTGTGTACGTCTCTGAGCCCCCCACCCCATGGTCCCCCAAAAGTCTGGACTCCCCATCTCTCCTTTCCCTGTGACCTCACTTCTGGTAGCTTTGGCACTAGTAGGGTCTGTCTTCTATACTTGTTTATTCCTCATGTCATTCCTCCTTGAGGCTCTTTTCCCTGCCCTAGGAGCATCGGGCAGGTAGTCAGACTGCCAGAGTCCTAGATATCTTCCTGGAATATAAATGCCACTCCTGTTCTGTGTTGTTAGAATCCTAGGGTAGCCAAAACAAAGTACCTCAACTGGGTAGCTTAAAACAGCTGAAATTTATGTCGCAGTTCTCGAGGCTTGACTTGAACAGTCCAATCAAGCCCAAAACCAAGGTGTTGGCAGAGCCACACTCTATCTGAGACTCTGAGTAGAATCCTTCCACGCCTCTTCCTGGCTTCCGGTCATGGCTGTCACTCCTTGTCACTCCTTGGCCTGCAGCTGCATCACTCCAATCTCTGCTTCTGTGTTCACATGGTGTATTAGGGTTCTTTTAGAGGGACAGAACTAATAGGAGATAGATACATAAAGGGAAGTTTATTAAGTATTTATATATTATTTATATATATTTATGAAGTATTAAATATATATTTAATAATATATCAAATATATTATTTATATTATAAATATTATAAGTATTATTAAGTATTTATATATTATTTTATTAAGCATTTATATATAAGTTAAGTATTTATATATTAAGTATTTATATGTTTATTAAGTATTTATATATTATTTATATATTTATTGTTTATATATATATGAGATATATATATAAAGGGAAGTTTATCAAGTATTTACATATTATTTATATATATTTATGAAGTATTAAATATATATTTAATAATATATATATCAAATATTATATTATTTATAATATAAATATTATTATATTTATAAGTATTAAGTATTTATATAAATTATTTATATAATATAATTTTATTAAGTATTTATACATTATTTTAAGTATTTATATATTAATTATTTATATATTTATATAAGTTTATTAAGTATATATTATTTATATATATTTATTGTTTATACATGTATGATATATATATCATATTTATGTATATATATCTCATATATATATATATATATATACACATATAACTTCCTTTTAGATATATAGAAAGGGAAGTTTATTAAGTATTGACTTACCTCATCAGAAGGTCCCACAGTAGGCTGTCTGCAGGTGGAGGAGCAAGGAGAGCCAGTCTGAGTTTTAAAACTGAAGAACTTGGAGTCTGATGTTTGAGGGCAGGAAGCATCCAGCATGACAGAAAGATGTAGACTGGGAGGGTAGGCCTGTCTCTCCCTTTCATGTTTTTCTGACCACTTTGTATTCTCTGGAAGCTGATTAGGTTGTGGCCACCAGATTAAGGGTGGATCTGCCTTCCCCAGCCCACTGACTCAAAGGTTAATCTCCACTCCCACAGACACACCCAGGATCAATACTTTGTATCGTTTAATCCAGTTAAGTTGACACTCAGTATTAACCATCACACATGGCTTTTTCCCTGTGTCTCACCGTGGTTTCCTTTTAAGGACATATTGAATTTAGGGCTCACTCTACTTTAATACAATCTCATCTAACTTACCTAATTACATCTGCAATGACTTATTTGCAAATAAGATCACATTCTGAGACACTCGAGGTTAGGATGTCAACATGTCTCTTGTGGGCAACACAATTTAACCCATAATATCCTTCCTTCTAAGCACTCTCACATTCGACAAGTGATTTCTTTGGCTTTAAGAAGGAGAACTAGATACATGATCCCATCCTCCTTCAGCTGGAATGTGAGGAGAAGAGATAAAATGTCTCATGAGTGTTGCATTATTCAAAATTAGTAACTCCCTCCTCCCACACAAGAGCTCTCTTTATATAATTTAATTTGTTTTAAAATTTCATTTTTACTTTATTTGTTTTTTATTTTTGAGACAGAGTCTCTCTCTGTCACCCAGGCTGGAGTGCAGGGGCGTGATCTTGGCTCACTGCAACCTCCGCCTCCCAGGTTCAAGTGATTATCCTGCCTCGGCCTCCCAAATAGCTGGGACTACAGGTATGTGCCACCACACCCAGCTAATTTTTGTATTTTTAGTAGAGCCGGGATTTCACTGTGTTAGCCCGGATGGGCTCCATCTCCTGACCTCGTGATCTACCCACCTCGGCCTCCCAAAGTGCTGGAATTACAGTTGTGAGCCACCACACCAAGCCTCATTTCATTTTTTTTAACAGTACTGGAGGGAGGGGAGTTAGAAGACAGCTAGGTTTACTGGAGTACTGCTTTTCTGAAAGACATGAGGTGAAGTAGTCAGCCCAAGAGCTAGCAGGTTTGAATTTATAATATTCTCTCTTGATCACTTTTGTTCTCAGCTGTGGGCTTTAGTTACCAATTCGGGTAAACAGAAAAATACGATCTAATACCTCATAGTATCTTGTTTCATTAGTAATACTGATGCTAATAATAATGCCAATAATAAATAATGGTAATTTTGCTCACTAGCTTTTTTACAGGCAATTAGGTCTGGCCTAACATTAATCCTTTGTATATACTGTCATGTTTAATGTTTTAAATGAAAGTATTTATTTTCTTTATTTTTAAGCATTTTAATTTTGAACTTCTTTTAGCTTTGTAGAAAAGTTAAAAAAATATGGAATTTCCATCTGTCTCTCATCCCATTTCCCTTAATGTTAATATCTTACATAAGTTTATCATACTTACCAGGACCAGGAAATTAACCTTGTATAAAAACTTTTAAATAAATTATAAAGTTTATTCATCTTTCACTAGTTTTTGCACTGATGTCCTGTTTCCCTCCCAGATTCCTATCCACCTATCCAGAATCCCACATTGCATTTAGTAGTTGTTTCTTTTTACTTTCCTTGAGTCTCTAACAGTTCCGTAGTCTTTCCTCAATTTCATTTTTTCGTATGTCCTTGACACTTTTGAGGAATATCAATGACATTTTTTGTGTGTGTCAAAGGTCCCTGAGTTTAGGTTTATCTGATGTATGCTGATGACTTGACAGATGAATGATATGTCAAAAATACTTCAGAAATGATGCTGTATTTCTTCTCAGTGCATCCTATCCTTGGGTTCACGATGTTAATATGTGTTATTAAAAGTAATGTTGACCTCAGTCACTTGATAAAGGTGGTTTTGCTAGGTTTCACCATTGTGAAGTTATCATTTCCTTTATAATTCATAAATGATGTGGTGAGATACTTTGAGACCATTTTCACCCTGTTTCTCCTCAAACTTTGCTTACTAATTTTAGCAAGTATCACGGATCTTCTCTGCCACAGTCGTTACTGTGGTGTTTACCTAATGGTTACTTTTTATTTTCTTCTTCTCTTCTACATTTATTAATTGGAATTGAAGTGCAAGGAAGTGTTGTTCTTTCTACCCCATTTATTGATTTACTTATTTATTAAATCAACCTGGACTTGAAATTTTTTTATAATTTATGTTGTGATTCAATGCAATCAGTATATTGTTGCTCAGATTGTTCCAGCTTTGACATATAGATGGACATATATGTATGATTTAATAAATATACATGTATTTTCCAGCTATTTTCTGTGACAGGGCCTAGAATCAATGGTACCCCAGTACCAAGCAGTGCATCTAGTCCCTGGTTCTTGGTTTATAAATGCGATTTTTCAGTAAAAGAAACCAGAGCTCCTTGGAAAAAATAGTAGAAAAGAGTAGATAGCAAGCCTGGGACAGAAAATGCAAGATAAATCTGATTAAGATGTGTTTAAAATGAGGTGGAGGCTTGTTGAAAGAACACATTAGCTAACCTGGAAAAGCTCTAACTGGTCATGTTTAACTTTGTAACCAAACTGTCATCCCTGTTACATAGGTGAGGAAAATGTAGTACAGAACTGTTAAGTAACTTTCTTGAGGTCACACATTTGATAAGTATCAGAACAAGCACAAAAATTAAGGAGTATTTGTTTTTGTTGGTGTTGATTTTACTCCAAAGCTCATCCTTTTAACCAAGCTGCAATACTTTCTCCCAAGCAGAGATACTTAAGTAAATTCACGTCAGCTCCAATTTTACCTAATAAAGTATGTCTATAATTCTCTCCTCATATAATAGGACACGTTTTCTGCCTCCATATACAATCATGGATTCTGAATTACTGCATTTTTCTTGCAGTCTAATTGTAGAAAGTTCCAGTAAGTTCAGTGTCTTCTTGGGATGAGAAAATGTATTGAGTAACCAGATTTATAATAAATTTTAGACAAACTTCTGAGCAACAACCTTAGATATGAAAGCAGATTTCCCTTTAGCTTTGATTTCATCTTCTAAATTTTTGTCTATAGTCTTGGTATTTGAAGGACATATTAGCTTAATATCCTTGCTTTGCACTTTTTTAAATTGCAAATTGCCTTGCTTAATATGATTCTTTTTAAAAAACTTTGTTTTCTATACAATTCTGTTTTCTTGTTATTTTATTTATTTTTTCTTGGTGCCATGAGGACTTTCTTCTCTACCTTTAAAATCCAACAGTTTTACTAGATTATATCTCAGAATTAATCATGCTTGGTCAGTTTTATCCAGTATGTTGTAAACGCCTTTTAATGGGTAAATTCAGGTCTTCTTGTATTTTCAAAAACATTTCCTTGGATATTTCTTTCATTGTTACGATTTTTTCCCAACATAAGAAATTGCATGTAAGTTGGATTTTCTTTGCTTACTTTTTATTCTAACCACTTTCTACTTGACATTTTTTACAACTTCACCTAATTTTCATTCACCTGGTTATTTGTGTGTTTCGCTTCAATTATTTTCTGTAAATATTTTCCATTATTTTAATTTGACTTTCTTTTGAAAAAATAGTTTTAGATTACAGGAAAATGAAAAAGATTTTACAGAGATCCCATATTGTACACATCCAATTTTTAAAATTATTTACATATTACATTCGTTTGGTAAATTTGCTGGAATTAATAAGCCAATATTGACACACATATTATTATTAACTTATGCCTTATGTAGATTTTCTTAGTTTTTCCTAAAATCGTTTTTCTGTTTATAGCACACTCTCCAGGATACCACATTATATATAGTTGTCATTTGTCCTAGGCTATGAGAGTTTCTCAGATTTTTCTTATTTTTGATGATGACAGCTTTAAAAAGTATTATTTACGTACTTTGTAGAACGACCTTCTATTGGAATTTGCCTAGTGTTTTCTTCATGGTCAGATGAGAATTGTGGGTTTTTGCAAGGAAGACCACGGAGCTAAAGTACTAGTTTTATGATGGCATAATGAAAGTACATATTATCAGAATGTTTTGTCACAGCTGATGATTACCTTGAAAACAGACAGTGTTTGCCAGATGTCTCCATCGTGAGGTCACTCTTTTTCTCCTTTCTCCATTGTGAGACTACTCTTTATACCATAGTCTTTGGATGAAATTCACTACGTATTTCTCATCCTTAAAGAGTTCAGGATTTGAGGGCTGGGTGCAGTGGCTCACGCCTGTAATCCCAGCACTTTGGGAGGCCGAGATGGGCAGATTGCTTGAGTCCAGGAATTCAAGACCAGCCTGGGCAACATGGTGAAACTCTGTCTTTACAAAAAATACAAAAATTAGCAAGATATGGTGGCACATGCCTGTAGTCCCACCTATTTGAGAGGCTTAGGCAGGAGATACTAGGTTGAACTCAGGATGCTAGGTTGCAGTGAGCCAAGATCATACCATTGCACTTCAGCTTAGGTGGCAGACTGAGACTCTGTCTCAGAAAAAAAAAAAAAAAAAAAAGACTTCAGGATTTGATCTTACTCCTTGAGGGTAGACTAAGTGTAGAGATTATTTGGTATTTTTCTGCACAGGAAATTTGTCTCTTTTTTAAAAAAAAATATGCAATCATTTGCTTATGTTACTATGGGATATTTATTTTATATTATGAGTTATAATCCATGGCTGTTTTGTTGGTCAAACTTTTCTAGCCATGACCATTGGTAGCTCTTTAAGTTGGCACTTGTGTCCCTTGAAAATACCTCCACCAAAATAGGCTTGAGATCAGTTCAGATATTAGTATCATGAAGAGAGCAGAGTAGGAGATACTCGCCTTCATCCTCTCACAAACAAAACACAAATATAGACAGCTATCCACAAACAAAAATAGCCCAAAGAGGGCTCAAAAGCTCATTAAAGAATCTTTAGCAATACAGTGTAAGAAAAAATAAAACATGGAGAATATCAACATAGAAAGGATCACAGACAAGAGAGATGCCAAAAGATGAGTAGGAATGAAGAAGAAAGTGGGAGGCTATTATCATCAGCCACATAGAAGGAACCACTGTGGTCCCCAGTGGCCTGCTCCACAGAAGATACTGGCATCTTCTATCACTGATGTGTCCAACAGCCATTTCTACTGAGGAACTCCAGAAAGGATGATGTGGTTGCATATCTTTGCTACACCCAAAAAGTGGCTGAAGTTGAGCCCCTATGGGAAAGGAGCCACTATCCCTTCTAACCTATGCATGCCATGATACTGGATTCACAGTCACCCTGCTAATGCTACAATCCAAACCTATTTTATTTTATTTTATTAAATTTTCCTTTTTTTCATTCTTCGCAGGGAACCTCTTTTGTTTGTAATAAAAGAGTGCATGGCTGCACTGGGATGACTCACATCCCAGATACCACAGCCATCATGATTGCAAGCTTGTTTGCATTCTAAATCCTGAGGTCAAGCTTTCAGTGGATATGTCTGCGATCTAGACGCTGGCTAAGCTAAACAATGAGTTTGATCCTGGAAACACTGTAACTCTGCACACACCCTTGCTCCCATTCTTGGCTCCCTGGGTGCTTCACTAACATTGATGTATCACATATATTTCCAATGCAGCAGTAGGGTCCTGCTCCTATGACACCAGTGTTATTACCCCAGACCCCAGAGCTGTAGACTACCCAGACATGCCTGTGCTTCAGACCTCAGCTGTGTTGCATTTTTATGGGCATCATTCTTCATCAATCAGGTACTGCCACTACAAATAAGCCTACAAGCCCAATCCAGTGCCAAGAGCAATCCCCTTAGCCACAGGTTTCCCCGTGGAATAAAAAGAAATTGCTAGAAGTTTAGCACCATTGTCACTGAAGACCTCAACAATACTCACCATCACTGTAAACATCCACAGCATTGGTGGCTGAGGATCCCTGAAATCTTTGTGGACACTAACATTAGCTGACAGAACTACAGAAACAGTGTATCCTTGGTGGTGCTAGAACTACTACATCCAACCCAACAAATGCCCTCTTACTTGCCCACCACCCAGAGGGTGAAGTTATTCCTTCCACAATCAAAATAGTCTGTAAAGTCTGGAAGAAACAACTGCTCCAGAAAATGCACATACACCAATGAAGACAGTGAGAGATATGAACACCAAAGAGACGTAACACCATCAAAAGAACAAAATATTTTTCCAGTAGCTGAGCCCAAAGAAATAGAGATACACAAACTGCCTGGAAAAAATTCAAAATAATTGCTTAAGAAAGCTCAGGAGACTTGAAGAAAATATAGAGGAACAATTCAACAAAATTAGAAAAACAATAAATAAATTAAAAATTTAATGAGATTAAAATTGTATTAAAAAATCAAATTCTGGAGCTAAGAGTTACAAATGAAATATGTAATAGAGAGTGTCAACAGCAAAATTTATTGAGCAGGAGAAATAATCTGTGAACTCAAAGACATTTTATTTGAAAATAGACAGTCAGAGGATAAAAAATTAAAAGGAGTAAATAAAGCTTACAAGATTTATGGGACAGACAACATCAAAAGTGCTAACTTCTAAATTATAAAAGTTCAAGAGGAGAGGAGAGAGATAAAGAGGTAGAAAGCTTAGTTTAATAAATAATAGCAGAAAGCTTTCCAAATCTGGGCAATGATATAAATATTTGTATTACTCAATTTTCACACTGTATAAAAAACTTCCCAAGAGTGGGTAATTTATACAGAAAAGAAGTTTAACTGACTCACAGTTCAGCATGGCTGGGGAGGCCTCAGGAAACTTACAATTGTGGTGGAAGGTGAAAGGGAAGCAAGGCACCTTCTTTACAAGGGGGCAGGGAGAGGAATGGAAGCAGGAGGGACTACCAGACTTTTAGAACCATCAGATACTGTGAGAACTCACTCACTATCATAAGAATAGCAATGTGAAAACTGCCCCCATGATCCAATTGCCTCCACCTGATCTCTCCCTTGACATGTGGACATTATGGGGATTTTAATTTATGATAAGATTTGGGTGGGGACACAAAGCCTAATCATTCAATATCCAAGCACAAGACAGTCAAATATCACCAATAAAATTCAATTTAACCAAAGCTACAATAAGACATACTAAAATCAAACTGTCAAAAGACAAATAGTGTCCTGAAAGCAACAAGAGAGAAAAACAAAAAACATATAAAGGAATTTCAATAAGGCTAACAGTGAATTTCTAAGCCAAAATCTTACAGACCGGGAGAGAGTGAGATGATATATTCACAGCACTGAAGACAAAAGCTGTACTCAGAATACTGTACCCAGTGCAGCTGTTCTTCAGAAATAGAAACATCAAGATTTTACCAGAAAAAAAGCTGAGAGAGTTTATCATTACCAGACCTATCTTTGAAGAAATACTAAAAAAACTTTACAAGCTGAAAGCAAAAGATGCTAATTAGTAACATAACATAAAAGCATAACATTCAATGGTAAAAGTAGTAAACAGTCACATTTTGAAAAGTAAGTACTACTGTCATGGTGGCATGTAAATTACTCATATCCTTAGTATGAAGAATGAAAGACAAAATTACTGAAAATCTTAATAGCTAAAATAGTTTGTTAAAAATTACACAGTGTAAAATATGTAAATTGCATCATCTAAAACATAAAATGTGCATGGTAGAGAAAAGGGGTTTTTAAAAATGTGATCAAATTAAGATATTATCAGCTTAAAATAGTCTATTATAAACTAGATGATTTATATAAGATGTTTTATGTTTTATATGACTGCAAGGCAAAATCCTCTAATATGCACATGAAAGATAAAAAGTAAGGAATTAAAGCATCTCAGAAGAGAAAATCATCTACTAACAAAGGAAGACAGCGAGAAAGGAAAAAATGAGCAATAGATCTGCAAAACAATTTAAAACTTAATAAAATGGCAGTAGTAAATCCTTACCTACCAATACTTCTTTTGAATGTAAATGGATTGTGTTTTTCAATCAGAAGACATAGAGTGGCTGAATACAACTTTTAAAGTTATCAACTATATGCTGCCTAAAAGAGACTTACTTCACATTTAAGGACATCTAGTGATTAATAATGTAAGGACAAAAAAATATATACCCAGGCTGAAAATGAAAACCAAAGAGACCAGGAGTAGTAATAGTTATATCAAATAATATGAACTTTAAATTAAAAAAAAAACCTGTATAATAAGACAATGAAGGTCTTTATATGATGATAAATAAATTGATTCACTAAGGAGATATAACAATTGTAAGTATATACACAACCAACTCTGATAACCTAAATATATAAAAAATACAAATAGATTTGTAGAGAGAGATTGACTGCAATACGATAAGAGTAGTAACTTAAATATCTGAATTCAACAAAGGACACACAACCTAGTAAGAAAATCAATAAGAAAGCATAGTATTGGAACTATACTTTAAACCAGAAGAACCTAAATGATATATCCCACCCAAGAGAACAGAATACACATTGTTCTGAAACACACTCTTGAATAGATCATATCTTAGTCCCCAAAACACATGTGAACAAATTTAAGACTGAAATAATATAAAGTGTCCTGTCTGATCACAAGGTATAAAACTAGAAATCAATGATAAAAGCAATTTGGAAAAATTCCCAAGTGTGTGGAAATTAAACAAGATCTCTTAAACAAATGAATGAAAGATAAATTAAAAGGGAAATTAGAACATTTTGGGGCAAATGAAAATAGAAATGTAGCATTCTAAAATTTTGTGTTGCAGCAAAAGCAGTTCCAACAGGGAAGTTTATACCAACAAATGCCTATATTATTAAAAGAAGAGGAAAATCCAAAACAAAAAGTTCAAAGTTAGTAGAATAAAGAAAATAATGAAAATCAGGGCATGAATAAATGAAATGGAACCTATAAAAATAGAAAAGATCTAAGAGTGGCTTTTTGAAAAGATAAGAAATCAAAGCTTTAGATAGACTAAGAACAAAAGAAGAAAAGACATAACTAAAATCAGAAGTGAAAGAGAATACATTACAGTTGATACCATGAAAATACAAAGGACTGTAAGAAACTACTATGAACAATTTTATGCCAACAAATCAAATAACCTAGAAGAAACAGATAAATTCCCAGACACATGCAACTTACCAAGACTAAATCATGAAAAAATAGAAAATCTTGAGCAGACCAAAAATGGGTAAGATTGAATTAGTGATAAAAAACATTCTCTCATTAAAGAAAAGCTTAGAACTTGATGGCTTCACAGCTGAGTTCTACCAAGTATTTAAATAAGAAATAACGCCAATTCTTATTAAATTCTTCCAACACATTAAAGAGAAGGGAATACTTTCAAACTCATTTTACAAGGCCAGCATTACCCTGATACCAAAGCCAGGCAAGACATTCTGAGAAAAGAATATTATATGTCAATATCCCTGATGAATATAAGTGCAAACATCCTCAACAAAATACTAGTTCAGCAAACTGGACTCAACAGAATATTAAAGGGTTCATTCACCATGATCAGTTGGATTCAGGGATGATTTAACATAAATCAATAAAAATGATACATCATATCAACAGAATGATCCTTTCAATAGATGCAGAAAAGGCATTCAATATCCTTTCATTATAAAAATTCTTGATAAATTATGTATAGATGAAATACACTGCAATGTAATAAAGGTCATGTATGACAAGGTCAGAGCTGACATTATACTTGGGTGAAAAGTTAAATGCTTTTTCTCTAAGATCAAGAAGAAAACAAGGATTTCAACTTTTGCTGCTTCTATTCAATGTAGTATTGGAAGTCCTTGGAAGGACAAATAGGTAAGATAAAGATGTAAAAGGCATTAATGTTGGAAAGGAAGAGGCTAAATTGTCTGTTTGCTGATAGCATAAAGATATATAGAATACCTAAAGACTCAACCTAATAAATTTAGAATAATAAACAAATTCAGGAAAACTGCAGAGTACAAAAATCAACATTTAAAAATCAGGAACATTTCCACACAGTAACAATGAACTCTCTGAAAAAATCTTAAGAAAGTCATTCCATTTATCATGGCTACAAAGTACAAAATAGTTATAAATTTAACCAAGGAGATTCATTTATAAAATATTCATACTACACAAAGAGATTTACAGATTCAATAGGATTAAAAATACAATTAAAAATTAAATTGAAAACAGTAGACAAAACAATTGTTAATAGAAGAATAATTCTACAATTTGTATGGAGCTGCAAAACACATTATGTATTAGTCCATTAGACCGTTTTTTTCTCTCCAAGAAAGACATACCCCAGACTGGGAAATTTGCAAAAGAAAGAGGTTTATTGAACCTATAGTTTCACATGACTGGGAAGTTTCACAATTGTAGCAGAAGTTGAAAGGCAAGGAGGGGCAAGTCACGTCTTACATGGATGGCAGCAGGCAAAGAGAGAGCTTGTGCAAAACAACTTTAATTTTTAAAATAATCAGATGTCATGAGACTCATTCACTATTAGGAGAACAGCCCAGGAAAAACCCACTCCCATAATTCAATCAGCTCCCACCAAGCTCTTCCCACGACACATGGCAATTTTGGCAGTTACAATTCAAAATGAGATTTGGGTAGGGACACAGCCAAACCATATCATTCTACTCCTGGCCCCTCCCAAATCTCATGTCCTCACATTTCAAAACAAATCATCTTTCCAACAGTCCCCCAAAGTCTTAACTTATTTTAGCATTATGTCTACAGTCCACAGTCCACTGTCTCATTTGAGACAAGGCAAGTCCCTTCCTGTAAATCCAAAAACAAGTTAGTTACTTCCTAGATACAATGGAGTACAGTCATTGGGTATATACAGCTATTCCAAATAGGAGAAATTGGCCAAAACAAGGGGGCTACAGGCCCATGCAAGTCCTAAATCCAGTGGGGAAATCAAATGTTAAAGCTCTGAACATCTCCTTCAACTTCATGTCTCTTGAGGCTTCCATCCTCTGGAGTCATGGCTCAGCCTGTACCTTTGTCCCTTTTAGTCACAGCTGGAGCAGCTGAGACACAAGGCATTTAGTCTCAGCTGGAGCAGCTGAGACACAGTTGCTAGGCTGCACACAGCACAGGGACCCTGAGCCCCACCTAAGAAACCATATTTTCCTCCAGTTTACACTGATGCAAGAGTTGGGTTCCCATGGTCTTGGGAAGCTCCAACCATGTGGCTTTGCAAGGTACAGCCTTCCTCCCAGTTGATAGCACAGGCTGGTGTTGAATGTCTGCAGCTTTTCCAGGCACACAGTGCAAGCTGTTAGTGGAGCTATCATTCTGGGGTCTGGAGGATGGTGACCCTCTTCTCAGAGCTCCACTAGGAAGTGGCCCAGTAGGTGCTCTGTGTGGGGTCTCCAACCTCACATTTTCTTTCTGTACTGCCCTCGCAGAGGTTTTCCATGAGAGCCCTGCTCCTGTAGTAAACATCTGCCAGGACATCCTGGCATTTCCAGACATCTTGTGAAATCTAGGCAGAAGTTCTCAAACTTTGATTCTTGACTTCTGTGCACCTGAAAGCTTGACACCACATAGAGGTTGCCAAGGGTTGGGGCTTGCACCTTCTGGAACCATGGCCCAAGCTATACCTTGGTCCCTTTTAGTCACAACTGGAGTGGCTGGGACACTGGGCACTAAGTCCCTAGGCTGCACACAGTACGTGGGTCCTGGGTCCAACCCAAGAAACCATATTTTCCTCCTAGCCCTCCTGGCTTGTGATGGGAAGGGCTGCCTGAGAACCTCTGACATGCCCTGCAGATATTTTCCCCATTGTCTTGGAATTAACATTTGGTTCCTCATTACTTATGTAAATTTCTGCAGCAAGCTTGAATTTCTTGTCAGAAAATGAGATTTTCTTTTCTATCACATTGTCATGCTGCAAATTTTCCAAACTTTTATGCTCAGCTTCCCTTATAAAGCTAATGCTTATAACAGCACACAAGCCACCTCTTGAATGCTTTGCTGCTTAGGAATTTCTTTGGCCAGATACCCTAAATCACCTCTCTCAAGTTCAAAGTTCCACAAATCTCTAGGGCAGTGGCAAAATGCTGCCAGTCTCTTTACTACAACATAACAAGAGTCACCTTTGCTCCAGTTCCCAACAAGTTTCTCATCTCCATCTGAGACCACCTCAGCCTGGACCTTATTATTTATATCACTATCAGCATTATTTGTTCTGAGATGGAGTTTTGCTCTCATTGCCTAGGCTTGAGTACAATGGCGCAATCTTGGCTCATTGCAACCTCCACCTTCTATGTTCAAGCAATTCTCCTGCCTCAGCTTTCCAAGTAGCTGGGATTACAGACACCCACCACCATGCCTGGCTAATTTTTTTGTATTTTTAGTAGAGACAGAGTTTCGCCCTATTGGCCAGGCTGGTCTTGAGCTCCTAACCTCAGGTGATCCACCTGCCTTGACCTCCCAAAGTACTGAGATTACAAGTGTAAGCCACTGTGCCCAGCCAGTATCAGCATTTTTGTTAAAGCCATTCAAGTGTCAAAAAAGTTCCAAACTTTCTCACATTTCCCTGTCTTCTTCTGAGTCCTCCAAACTGTTTCAACCTCTGCCTATTATCTGGTTACAAAGTTGCTTTCACATTTTTGGTTATTTTCTTAGCAACATTCCTGTGTGCTGGTACCAATTTACTCTATTAGTCTGTTTTCATGCTGCTGATAAAGGCATAACCAAGACTGGGCAATTTACAAAATAGTTTATTGGACTTACAGTTCCATGTGGCTGGGTAGGCCTCACAATTATAGCAGAAGGTGAAAGGCAAGGAAAAGCAAGTTATGTCTTACATGGATGGCAGCAGTCAAAGAGAGAGCTTGTGCAGAAATGTGCCCTTTTTAAAAGTCATCAGATCTCAGGAGACTCACATACTATCAGGAGAACAGCCCAGGAAAGACCTGCTCCATAATTCAATCATTTTCCACCAGGTTCCTCCCATGACATATGGGAATTGTGGGTGTTACAATTCAAGATGAGATTGGGGTGGAGACACAGCCAAACCGTATCACCTTGTACAGCAAAAGCAAACTTGAGCAAAACGAACAAAGCTGGAGACATCATGCTGCCTGATATGCAAATCTACAGCAAAGCAAAATTAATGAAAATAGTATCATGGTAGTATAAAAAGCACATGGATCTATCAAAGAGAATAGAAAGCCCCAAAATAAATCTATGCATTTACAACCAATTGATTTTTGACAAAGATTCCAATGACACACTTTTAGGAAAGGAAAATATTCAATAAATGGTCCTGGGAAAACTTGATATTCACATATAGAAAAATGAAATTAGAACTTCATCTCACACCATATACAAAAATCAACTCAAAATGTATCAGATACAAAATGTATCAGCAGTCCTAGAACTGTAAAAAAATATTAGGGGAAAACATAGAGACATATGTTCATTGGTCTGAGCAATTATTTCTTGGGTATGACCCCAAAAACACAGGCAATAAAATTAAAATTAGACAAATGGGATTATATCAAAGAAAAACGCTTCTGCAAAATAAAATAAACAATCAACAGAGTAAAGAACCTTATGGAGGGGAAGAAAATATTTGCAAACCATGTATTTGATGAAATGTTTATACCTGTCTTATATGTGGAACTCAAACAACTTAGCGGTAAGAAAACACAGCTTGATTAAAAGATGGACAAAGGACCTGGACAGACATTTCTCAAAAGACATACAAATGGCCAACAGATATATCAAGGAAGGTTCAACATCATTAATCACCAGGGAAATGCAAATTAAAACCATGTTGTGATATTGCCTCACATTTCTTAGAATGCCTGTCTTCAAAAAGACAAAGGATAGGAAGTATTGGTGAAGATTTAGAGAAAAGGGAAAATTGGTACACTGTTGGTGAGAATATAAATTAGCACAGCCATATGGGGAACATTATGCAGGTTTTCCAAAAAGTTAGAAACAGAACTATTATATGATCCAGCAATCCCACTATATATACCCAGGTATATATCCAAATGATATAAAATCAATATGTCAAAGAGATATCTGCCTTCCTATGTTCATTGCAACATTATTCACAATAATGAAGATATGGAATCAACTTAAGTGTCCATTGTCTGATGAACGAGTAAAGAAAATGTGTTATATATACACAAAGAAATATTACTCAGCCTCAAAAAAATAAAGAGGTCTCATCATTTGCAATAATGTGGATAAACCTGGAGAACTTTATGTTAAGTGAAATAAGTGAAGCACAGAAAGACAAAAACTGCATTGATCTCATATATATGTGGAATCTAAAAAAGTCAAATCAAAGAAACAGAGCAAAACAAAGGTTATCAGAATGGTGGTGGGTGCGTGAAATTATGTGGGAGATTTGGTCAAATAACACAAAGTTTCCATCAGGAATAATTTCAAGAGATCTATTGTACATCACGGTTACTACAGTTTATAACACTATATTGTATACTTGAAAATTGATCAGATATTAGTATTCTCACCACACACAGACACACACACACACACACACACACGCACACACACACACAAATGTATGTTAGCAACTTATATGCTAATTAGCTTGATTTAGTATTCTGCATTATAGATATATATCAATACATCTTGTCATATACCATAAATATTTATGTAATTTTTATCAATTAAAAATTAATTAAATATATGAGGTTTTTGTTTTTATTTTTAACATTTTTAATACCTATTAAAACTACAAGATACTCCAGGATTTTCCTATGTATTTTGTGTCCTGTATCTTGAATAAATGAGTTTCCCAGGGAGCTCTGGTTTCTTTATTTAGAGAATGGTATCAGAAAACATGATCTAATTGCTAGGCAGGTTGTTGTGATTGGGTATCACTGAATCAAGGCCACCTGAGTTGACAGTGAAAGGAACTATGTTTGAATATACATATATCTAAAAACATTTTTATATGCAATCTTCTTTATTTACCGTATTAAGCTCAACATGAGTTCCTGTTGAAGCTTATTGCTCTGATCCTTTGCCACATGAATCATTCTAGCTTGCTCTCCTTGCGTAGAAACTTTCATTCAACAATAAGAAACCCAGATTTTATAATTCACCATATATTTGTTTAGTGGTTCAATTTTAGTGTAGAAGCACAGCAGCATTGATACTGCTAACACATATTCTCACGGCAAACAACCTTCCACTTGGAAACAGTGCTTACGTGCAGTTTTTTTGATCTTTAGTATTAAAGGCTTCACTTGTTTCCAAAGTTAGTTTGGTTGGCACTTTTTCCATCTGCCCCCTCAATGAGTTTGTTTCACATATTTGTAATATCATTACAAATGATATCATTTGTAATATCAAGTATTTGTAATATTATTAGATTCTTTTGCCACATGCTGCATTTCGTCTTGTGATCTCTGGTTCTCCTAAATGATTTTCACTTAATTTACATACATTAAAGTTGAATCTTTGTGCCATAAAATTCTATGGGTTTTGACAAATGTATAATGTCATGTGTTTAGCATTACAGTATCATATAGAATTGTTTATTTGTCAATAAATATCCCCTGTTTGATTTATTAAATATTCCTTTCTTCCTTTCCTCAGACCCTAGAAAACCACTAATCTTACTTTCTTCACAGTTTTGTCTTATTCGGAATGTCATAAATTATATTGGAATTATAAGATATATAGCACTTTCACGCTATCTTTTTTCATTAAGAAATGTGAATGTTTGTCAGTCCTTTGTAATTTGATAGTTCATTTTCAAAATCAATGAATTATATTCTATTGTATGGATGTACCACAGCTTGTTAATTAATTCTCCTTTAGAAGGACATCTTGGTTCCTTCCTGTTTTGGCAATTTTGAATAAAGTTGCTATAAACATCCACATGCAGGTTTCTGTGAGGACATAAGTTTTTAAATCAGTTGGGTAAATACCTACAAGTGAGATTGAAGGGCATATTGATTACTTCCCATTTTTGGCAATTATAAATAAAACTTCTATAAACATTCTTGTTCAGGTTTTTGTGTGGACATAAGTTTTCAATTTATTTAGGTAAATACTGGCGTGCAGCTGCTGACTCGTATGGTAAGACTATGTTTAGCTTTGGAGGAAACTGCCAAACTGTCTTTCAAAGTGGCCGTACTATTTTGCATTCCAACTAGCAATGAGCAAGACTTTGTTGCTCCGCATTCTTGCCAGCATTTGGTGTTGTCAGTGTATTTCTGACTCAGTTTGTCCTCACATTTCCAAATGCTTGTTTGAGGATTTTTAATTTACTTTTGAGCATAGTGCTATAGTACTTTCAGCTTCAAGATTGTTTTGGGGGAGCAGAGGAAGGAAGATATTTCACCAGTTAATACACTCTTATTCGTATGTTCCGTTTTTATTTCTGTGGTTTTTGTTCATATGGTCAGATTTTTTTGTTATTCCTATTTATTTTCTGAACAAGTGTCTAGGTCTAGTTCAAGAATCCCCTCTATTCACTTGTACCTTCTTTTGTGTGGTTTCTTTCCTGGATGAGGTTGGTGGTACAGGTGCAGGGCAGAACAGAGGGTAGGTTCTCTCTTTCTCTGTCACACACATACACACACACACGAGAGAGAGAGAGAGAGAGAGAGAGAGAGAGAGAGAGAGAGAAAGGGTTTAAGATTATTCATTCCATTTGCCACCTCCCTTATACACAAACACAGAGTCAGACATAGCCATATAATCACATAGTCAGTCACAAATCACACAAGGCCTTATTTCTTCCTTGTTTCTGTAAGATCCTTAATTCCTTCTACTGTTAAAAAAAATCCCGTTACAACCTCATATTAGACTTTTGCTTTATTACTTGATTTTTGTCTGTGTTTTTTCTGTGTCTTCCGCATGCCACCTTTCTTCATAAATTTGCTTATTCTCTACCCCATTCTCCAGATTTGAAACAGTGGGCAGAAGCTCTATTAAGATTTTTTCATCTACTTAACATTTAACTTAAAGGTGGTGCTGTTTTTGAAAAAAAATATTTTGGTAATGGTAAAGACATATTCTTTTCATTCATGTTGTGAATTTTGGAGGGAGGATATGGGGGGAATCTGAAATCAGGCAGTTACAATTATCTTTAAACCCTTAGTTTGACTTACAAGCAGAGCTTTCAAAACCTCTGAAGTTATAGGACCTGAATGCTGTTAAGAAGATAATACTGTAAGCTTTTGAAGCCTGAGGCTGCAAGTCCTATGTTCCAGTATTATACTCAGAAAAGTGAAACATTTGAAAAGATAGATGATTAGATGAATGGATGAATAGGCCAAAGTATATGGATAGATGCATTGTTATAATATTTATCGGAGGCAGTGGGATGATGGAAAACTTTTCCAGCATTATGGAGGATTAGCTGGCCCTATCCATTGTCTAAACAGAAGGGCATTAGAACGCAAGAAATTTTCTGTGGAAAAGATCCCGATTCAAGGTGTTTCTCTGTCTATTCAATGCAGTCAAATTAGATTGTCAATTATTGCCAACAGTCTTAGTTTGGGCTGCTATAACAGATGATCATAGACTGGGGGTAGGGAGGTTAAACAATAAAAATTTCTCACCTTTCCAGAGGTTGTTCCCTATTTCTTTTAGAGAAGGTAGAATTTTTGAAATATCCGTCTCTTTGTATGGGTGTTGTGCAGTGAGTCCAAGGTGCCAGCGAACCTGCTAGCTAGTGAGGAGATTCTTCCTGGTTTGCATGGGCATCCTCTCCTTGGATCCTCACATCCCAGAGAGCAGAGATTAAGAGAGAGAGAACAAGGTCTCATGTATCTTCTTCTAAGGGCACTAAGCCCATTTAAGAGGGCTCCACTCTCATGAACTAATTACATCCCAGAGGTGCCACCTCCTAATACCATCATATTAGGCGTTAGAATTTTAACATGAATTTGGGGGAAACACAAACATTCAGTTCATAATACCACCAGAAACAACAACGACAACAAAATAGCAGCAAGTCAAAGAATGAAGCTTATGATATTCCTAGGGAAAGCAGCATTTTTGAAGCCTCCATCTCTTTGTCAGTAAAACAATAAAGGTGTTGAATCTCACCTGCGTCCCAGCTGTGGAGGAGATTCATACCTTGTCTAAAAGTTTCTGGGACCAGTAAATTGGCAGACAGTCTTTGTATCACCAGTAAGTAGAGAAGAGAGCCTGAGAGAGAAGGGGAAAAGTGTGTGGGGTGTGTGTGTGTGGGTGTGTGTGTGTGTGTGTGTGTCTGTGTGTGTGTGTGTGACAGAGAGAGATTCAGACAGAGAGAGAGGAGAGAGAGACCCCTTGGCAAGGACACAGATGTTTTCCCTGGGTAGAAAGTACACTGTAGAAGGCAGAGTGCTAAAAGTACATTGAGAGTTCCCTAAATGAGCAGCTATTCCCAAACAATGGAAGTTAGGCAGAAAATGGGGTGGACTATTCCCTGACGAACGAAGTTTACCTATGAAACAAACCAGTACCCCTGAACTTAAAATAAAAGCTAAAAAAAATGAATAGCTCTCTACAGCAGTTTAAAAAGCAAAACAAAACAAAACAAAACAAAAAAATAAGCTGTTTGATCTCTTTCCATTTCAATCAATTCAGCAAGAAGTAACTCCTCTATTACCTGACTACCCATAGCTGTGACCTTGCCGAAGTCAGCTCTCCTGCCTGTATTGGGTGTCTCGGAGGAGTCCTTTTTTTATGTACACATGCATGTTTTTTGTGTGCTTAATATGTGCTAGGCATTATTTAAGAAACTATGCATGTGTTTTTATTTTAAAATACCCATGATGATGCTATCAGGTAAGCACAATAGTTTTTCTGACATTAGGGAAGAGAAACTGAGGCATGAAAAGATTAAATAACTTGCTTGTCATATAGCTGCAAGTGGTAAGAAGTAAGAGTCAAATGTAGAAAGTTTGAGTCCAGAACATATTCTTTATTAATAACTTAAACTCGTAATTTTTGTGGTCTGTTCTACTGTTTCCAAGCAGAATCATTAGTAAACATCTAATTGTGGTGATAATCTGATTGCTTCTAAAATGAAAATTGTTTCTGCTTGTGCCTATTTCTTTAAATTCTCTCCCTCTCTCTCTCTCTCACATACACACACATACCACCGCCACCACCACCACCACCACTGCTGCCACGACCACTGCCAGCACCAAATTCTTTGAACTTTGGAAAAGAAGACTAAGTCTTTTAGTGCTTAATCCTTCTGTGCTCAGTGAACTGTCTTTCACACTGGATTTATTTTTTCTTTAAAAATGGCACAGCTTAAAGATCCTGATTGCCATTCATTTAAGAGTACTCACCGGAATAAGAATTATCCCATCCAAGGCCACTATGTATTAGCACTGTGCATCCTTGGGTGAATTTTTTAAGCTTTCCAAGTTTCAATTTCCTTTTCCTTAAGAAGTAATGCTACCCACCTGAAAGGTTATGAAGATTATATAAGGTGCTGCACATAAACTCTAAAGACTTTTGTAAATGGATGGTGCGACCGATAGCTAATTTGTCTTCTGTTCTCGGTATCATGTCTTCATCTCTCCCTGAAAAATGAGATTTCCCTTGGCATTTCATCCTCTGCCAATACTCTGGATTTTAAGCAGCTAACCCAAGTTTCTCATATAGTAACTGCATCAAAGAAATGAGAAATACGTATTTGAAATTGGAGAAAAATTAGGCCAAGAGTTACTCGGGGAAACTGGAAGAAGGAAAAGTTCTAATTCATAGTCTAAACTTGCTTTCTTTAGATTTTAATGGTCACTTTTTTCTCTCAGTGCTTTTCTTTTATCTTATTATTATAATGTTTTCACCTCGAGTCAGGACTAAAGAGGGGAAAAATGAAAACAAAAATTTACCTCTCAGTTTAGCAAAATCTTCTTTCGTCAGTTTTCAGGTTCCTAGTTGTATGTTTATATAGAGAGTATAAAATGGTAAGAATTGAAAATTCTACAGGTCTTTACTGTTTTAGAATACTTATGTTCACTATTCAATATAAGTCTTCTCAATAATTTGTTTTAAGATAAATCAAGTAGATGGAACCATTCCTATTTTACAGATAAGGAAAAAAGAGACTCAATCTTGAGAAGATAAATCACTGGCCAAGAGTTCTCAGCTGGCTAAAGAAAGCAATAGACTAAAAGGAAAAAGATCCTCAAGGATAAATTAATATTCAACTGTCTTTTACCTGTGTTGCTATTTACTGCTTGATGAGAACGATTCAATTAAGAGTTTCTGGCCAGGAGTGGTGGCTCACATCTGTAATTTCAGCACTTTGAGAGGCTGAGGTAGGCAGATCACTTAAGGCCAGAAGTTCAAGTCCAACCTGGCCAACCTAGCAAAACCCTGTCTGTACTAAAAATATAAAAATTAGCCATGTGTGGTGGTGCAGGTCTGTAATCCCAGCTATTTGGGAGACTGAGGCACAAGAATCCCTTGAACCCAGGAGGCAGCGGCTTCAGTGAACCAAGATTGCACCACTGCATCCCAGCCTGGGCAACAGAGCGAGATTTCATCTCAAGAAAAAAAAAAGAAAGAAAGAAAAGAGGTTTCAAACTTTGATGAGAGAAAAGATAGCACATGAAATCCACCATTTGTTTGTTGCCCTAGAAAACACAGCATTCAAAAGACTTGTCATTTTTTACCCTGGCTGGCTAAAACTTTAAAGGCCCATGTGAGATAGTATTTTACTTGGTAAATGATAGGTGTGGGCCCCAAAAAGCTGATCAAAGTACCCTGGGGTGAAGAGAATCCTATAGAAAGGAAGCAATTTTTATTATGTGATGGATAATCGTTATCATAGACTTCATTATGTAACAGAGACGATTTCAGGATTTCAGAATAATCTCTGATTTGTGAAATTCTGATAGGGCACATTCTATTTTGCTAATATCTGGAGAGATTATAAATCATAGTGACTATAATGAATGGTGATAGAAGATAATTAGATTTGACAGTTAATTAGTATATTGTGTTGGTTCTACACAGCCCTAAAAATCATTATACATGGCCCCCTACCACCATCATGAATGCTTTTGCTGATGTATATCGACAGTGCTCTAGCCTAAAACACTGACACTCCACAAAAAAAGGTGGTGTGCCCTAACTGTTAGGGTCATTCACCAAAAACTCCATGAGGATGATGCATTTTGTATGACTCTGACAGAAGGAAAATGTAAAGATTGAGATGTTGGGGTATTTCCAGGGAAAGCTGCCTGGTTGAACTTCAAGAAATTTGATAGTCTAATATTACTTTAGAAGTAGAAGTCTTATCAAGGTCCCTCACCTTTGTAAATTCAGGAATTTGAACTTGTCAGCCTGGCTGATTTCAGTGGATTTAGGGAGATTGATTCATGCTGAAAAGCTCACAAGAGACTAAAGACCAAAATGAAAACAATGTGTTAATTTTTTGATAAATAATACTTGGTTTCATCTCTTTGTTGGAAAATAATCATAGGTTAGTTAACAAGTATAAATTTATAATAAAAATTAATTTTAAGATGATAACATTTAATATTATAATTGTTTTCTGTGATATACATTTTTGAGGAAGAAGATATCAGTTAATTAATTTAAAACCTTTCCTTTTGATCAGAGTTTGAGTGGGTATTTTAAAAACGTAGTTATTTCCCAACCAATTGGCCCAACACTGTCCGTCCCTCGGGTATCAGAAATTCTAGTGCAGGGCACTTTTAAATGTGGATTGTTTAAAGAAGCTCTCCAGGTCCGACCAAGAGGGTGGATCACACCCTAGTGAAAAGAAAAATTAAATTTCCATCAGGTTTTAAAAACATGTAGAGGAGTGTTTTAATTAGACTTAAAGAATGGTTCATTTCTTGACGCTAACATTTTCCAACCTTCTTCCCCATGTTTGGGTAATTGATTAAAATACCTCCATTTACCAAAAAACAAAACAAAACAAAACAAAACAAAAAACCGTGGCTATTTCCCCTCCCCCTCAAACCTAACAGTATATGCTCAATCCCCTTTAGTTTGATTTAGCATAAAATCTGGACTTGGTCTGAGAATTTTTCTTTTTATTTAGGGTCATTGTATATCATTGTGATAATGTATCTTAGACTGATTTAATAGTTTATCTCTGAGAGGTTATACTTCTTTTCTCTTAAAAAATATTTCAAGAGCATTTCATTACATTTTCATGCAAAGCCCAGAAAACTTAGGGACAGTTGGAATCAACAAAAGTGGTTGGAAAAGCTGAAAGCATCCCCAGTGGTTCCTAGTAAGTCTAATATGAAACCTAATGGCATGAGTGAGGACTTGCAGGTCCGCACTCACTATTGAATGATGTAAGTGAAGTTTACCTGAACAAGTAAAAGTATAGTAAAGAGTTATGCAAATCAATTAGTTGGATTCCAGGGAAAGATGGATTGGAGGTAAGCAGTTGCAGAGATTCTAGAATAAAATACCAGGGTAAAATTCATCCTTGAAAGCAGAACCACTGTCAATCCTTACATAGGGAGGAATGAAATACTCTTAATTCAGTTCTGGAATATGCACTGAGTGTCACTCTGTCTTTAGCCCCCTTCTGGGTCCTGGGGACACAAATATGTATGTTAAAAGGTAGCTTCCTGCCCTACTATCTAGAGGGGAAGACAGACATCAAATAATTCTAAAGAATTCATTAAATAATCCTAAATGGCAAAGTGCTGTAAAATAGTTTGGGGTTTCATGGGAGGGTGTCATCACAGAATTAAACAGAATCTGTGAGGGGTTGAGTTCAGAAGCAACTTTCTAATTTAAAAAAAGGATGCATTTGCTTATAATAATGTATCCACAGTTATCAGCAGGGGATTAGAATGCCTAAAAAGTGAAGTCAGATATGAGTTGCTTATTGTGAGCACAGCAGATCTGAAGTTCCTTTTTAACATAAGATTTTTAACTGCAGTAGCATAAGCCAGTGTCCTTGGGAAAGCTTTTCTGAGACTCAGTGAATGTTCAGAGGTGTCTGAATGATAACTGGTCTCCCTGGGATTCCAAACTCTTTCTAACTTGAGTGCATTTAATCAATGACCCTGCATGTCATAAATTCCAAAGCCCTATTTTGAGACTTTTCTGCTTTTATAAGTGTAGGTATGTGCAGGAATGTGGGAGGCTGAGCATTAATGAACTGTACCTGGAAACTGAATAAAACTGAGTGCGGCACACACAGCAGGTGAGACCGATATCCTTTTTGCAGAATCATTCATTCTGCAAATTGCCATCCATGTCAAAATGGACAGCCAAGATTGGGGTAGCATTCTAGAGAGAATGATGTTAACAAGCTATTTCCTCTCCTTTCTGCTGAGATTTGAAATGTCACCAGAGCCCTGAGATGCAATAGAGGATTTTAATGTACATTCAGGTGTATGATTCTTTCTATTATCATTCTGGTTATTATTTTCATTATTCACATCCTATTAGCTTTTCACCTTGAGCTAATGTGACATTTCAGTGGTATGGAAAATCAATGAAGCAAAAATTTCTCATGCTACCACAAACAATTACTGTTGATTTAAGTACAAAGAATAAATACCACATGGATGATGTGGATAAAGAGATTAAAATGCACACACATACATACCATCCATTATTGAGAATCTTTTAAGTGGTTTTCAAAATTAGTGTTTTCTGCTGGGAAGAAAAGATTCCCTTATTGAATGACCATAACCTGAACTGAAACTTGCTTTCAGCATAATTAGCTATGTCCTCACTTCTGATAATGATACCAAACTTTGAATTTAATTAGACTCTAATTGCTGTTTTAAATTGTCTCTTACCTCAGACTTTGCTTTCTTTGCCATCTCATTCTATTTTTTTCTGTTTTTATATTCATGCCAGTATAGAGATTACAATACATAATAAGTTACTCACAAAACTTTTAACAAACAGGATGGCCTGAAAAAGGAAGCACAGTGTTTTTCAAGAAGCTTCTTTTAACATGGATTGGTTGTGAGAGAAAATGGCTATTTTTCAAGTACATTTTCAGCTTCTCCTGGGAAACAGCTAGCCCGTAGTTACTTTCAGTTGTGTGTGGCCATGTGGCTGAGTCTTGGCTAATGAAATGTGGATAGAAATGATTTTGTCCCACAAAACTTTTCATGGGATCCTCTGTTCTCCTTCTTCCCCTGTCTGCTGGCTGGATGTTGATGTCCAGGTGACTTTGAAGGTCAGGTGCAGTTGCCAAGCCTCATTTGAGTTTCTTCATCGCCATCCTACCTACAGGATTTTCATTATGTGAATGAGAAACAGTCTTCTAAAGGGTTAAGCTGTAGAGTTTCATGGTACTTCTGTTACAGCAGCTAACATTACTCTGTCTAAAACATTTGGCAATGTCTCCCATGGCTATTGGCTAACGTTGTTGTATACTGATAGATCAGTCAGGGTTCTTAAGAAAAATAGACCTAAGGGTGTGTGTGTGTGTGTTTATGCATATGCATGTGTGTGTGTGTGTGTGTGTGTGTGTGTGTGTGTGTGTGTGTATTTTTCATGAATTGGCTTATGTAATTGTAGAGACTGTCAAGACCAAAATTCATAGGGTAGTCCCACAGGCTGGAAACTCTCATGCAGGAGGAGTTGATGCTTGCAGTCAGTCTTGAGACAGAATTTCTTTTTCCTCAGTGAATCCTTGGTTTTGCTCTTAAGGCCTTTTGACTAATTGGATGAGAACCTCTTGTATAATTGATGTAGGCTCCTTTACTTAAAGTCAACTGATTGCAAATGTTAACTGTATCTGCAAATACTTTCATAGAAACTCTTAGATTAGTGTTTGAATAACTTGGGCTATAGTCTGACCATGATGACATGTTAAACTCATCATCATGACCTGATTAAGAAAGCCTTCTTCACTTAAGTTTAGATATTTATATTCTTGATAGTTATATTAGAGCTTTTTACTGGTGTAATAGAAATGCCTAAATGAAAGCTTTTCAGGAAACACATCATTTTTCTGTTAGAGAAATCCTGAACCTATAAATTCCAAGAATCACTAAAGAAAGTCCAACCAGACACAATAAATGAGAGAATAAAGCAGAGCTGAAGAATAACAATGGTGGAGTCTATGTAAAACTGGAATAGGTAGTCAAATTCAGAAGTTCCACAAAATTATGCAGGGAAAAAACAAAACTATCTGTGGGTTAGGTATGGCTACTTTGTAACCTCTAAATTTGTATGTATCTTTCCCCACCCACAAATATTAACACCATTGGAATCTGGTAAGTGCATTGCGGTTGGTGATTCAAGTGACCTGCGGCAGCCTCTGACCCAGAGACATGGAAAATATGGAAAAAGAAGAGGTAAGGAGAGTCTACCCTCCACATGGAAGTTGTAATTTGAGTGAGGGTAAAATGCAGTGTGAGATGGTGGGAGCACATATATGATTTCTATGGCCTCTGTCTTATGAATCACAAAAGGCAATAATGTCAAATCGAGTATACAAAACAACAAACCTTGTTTGACTAGACAGGTACGGAATTAGAGTGACACAGGACTGCTTTCAAGTGCCTGCTGAGTTCCCAGTTTGCTTTGTAACCTTGAACAAATATCGAATCATTTTGGACTTTAGTTTTCTTGTCTGTCAATTAAGGGGATTAAATTCCAAAATCCCTGAAGTACCCTGTAGCTCTTACATTTGTTGATTCTGTGATATGTCTCCTCTGAGTCGGGGTGCATGTTTCTACTCATTTTCTTGTTGTAGCAAAGTATTTAAAAGTCCTTTAGAATGCAGCCACCCTTTAAAAATACATATCAGGATTAGTAACAGCATCTGCTAATATTAAATATTTACCGAGTGCACTTAAGTGACTAGCTTTTCATGTACCACATCATGTGATCATCAACATATTTCAGTAGGTGCCAAAGACTGGAACTGAGAGGCACAGGTTACATTAATCGTTGAGTTCACAGCTAAGACATGGCAGTGCCAGTGTTCACAGTCAGGCATTGCGACTCTGGGATACTTGTGCTGTCCCAGGTAGCTTTGTCATCTGTGACCCGGGACGTGCATGCAGTTTTTATCTATACATCACAGCTCCCTCCTCAACAATCAGTGTTCACACCGCCTCCCCTGGTCTCCTTATTTCCGTCTCCATACCCCTGCAAAGATCCCACCTGCCTTGGCCCTTGGTTAGTAATGATGGCCAGCGTGCTTCCCACTTGCAAATAGCTTTTCACTTTGGCTATTTCCCAGTGGGTCAATATGAAATGCGCAGTTTGTCAGGGCAGCAAAGGAGCAGCACATGGGTAGAAGTTGGGGAACAGGCCAGCGTTCACTCTCCCCTTTCCCGAGACTTGTTTGCAGTTGGTTAGGCAATTTAGAGAATAAGAGAAGATTTGAAATGAAACACAGTAAAATAGAAAAGCAGAGAGATTGCTTCTGAAAGGTGGTTAAATTGCCTGGGTCAGTGTCCCCTATGGAAAAGCTAATGGCATCTTCCCTGAGAAAGGCTGTTCTCCTTCTTGCAATAAAATAAGATCTTTTAGGACCATAAACAGGCCTCTTCTGCCCTACAAAGATTACCCGCTCCCCTCTTCTCTCTTCATTTATTGTCAGATAATTGCCCTACTAGGGCTCCTCTAGCTGTGGTGCTACACTGATGGAGTGATGACTTCATTTATTCCCTTTTATCCAATGTTTTTCACAAATGGACTCTTTAGGCTTGTTCCTTATTATTGCTAAGCTCTCTATCCCAGAACTCTAGGGCTTTCCCTATAGCAAATCATTATCAGAGAGGCTCTCTGTTATTCCAGGTATAAAAGGTTGAAAATAAAACCCAAATATCCAGATTTTACAAATTTCCATGGTAATCCTTTTATTCTTCCAATTCACAGTAGTCTAAATCTGCACTCCACTTGATTGCAAGACATTAGATGCCTTTACCAAGTTTCTTTCTTCAAATACTTCGGAGAATTCTGGGGAGTGCCTACATGTGGCAAAGACTCTGTCCTGAGTAGCACTGCCCACCTCAGTCACACTAGGATTTGTGAGTTACCGTTTCCACAGTTTGAAATGTAGGCCCTTCTCATCTTTGCATGTGCATAAGTTTTCTGCTGCTGCTGTAACGAATTACCATGGACTTCACGGCTTCAAACAGCATGCATTTATTATCTTACAATTCCGTAGATGAGAAGTCAAGTACAGATCGTACTAAACTAAAATCAGATGCCAGCAGGGCTGCATTCCTTTCTGGGGACTCTACGTCCATTTCCTGTCCATTAGGTTTGTTGCCAGAATTTAGTTCTTTGCTGCTGTAAGGTAGATGTCCCATGTTCTTGCTGTGAGCCCAGAGCCATTCCAAGCTTCTGGAGGCCACCATTCTTCTTGGCTCCTAACTTCTTTCCTCCATTTTTAAAAGCAAATAATGGTGGGTCTAGAACTTGTCACATCACATCTGTCTGATCTACTTTTCCTCTACCACTTCTGAAGACTCAGTGATTAGACTGGGTCCATGTGGATCATTGAAGACAATCACCCCCATCTCAAGGTCTTCAACTTTAATAACATTAGCAAATTCCCTTTTGCCATGTAAGGTAACGTATGAATGGGTTCTGGCGATGAGAATGTGGATATCATTGTTGAAGCCATTATTCTATTTTCCATAGTGTGAGGAGCCTTTATATTATCCAGACATCAGCACAAATGGCCCCCTCTCAGAGGGACCTTCCTTGATCATAGAACATGTTGTTTTCACTTATTATTGATTTAATTTCACTTATTGTTGATTTAATAAGTGTAAGTAATGATTATTACTTACACTTATTCCAACTAAAGTGGAAAGTCCCTGAGGTGGGAACTTGCTCACTGCTATATTCCAAAAATCTGAGTAGTGAATGATGCAAAATAGCTACTCAATAAATGTTTGTTGAATGAATAAAAGCCAGAATGAATAGAAATGCTCTTGAGCCTATACTGATTTAGTGCATTACAGTTTAAACCTTCACATTCTCCTTAAATATTTGCCCTTTCCATGGTGGTTGATAAAATTTCAACTATCTTCATCAAAACAACTCACTCTACCTGAAGAACGATGTCTCTAAGTTATCAGATCTGGGAAAATGACAAAGAAGACATCAGCAGAATGTATAGACTGGGTTTCATTCTTACCTATCAGGCTCCCTGCAGACATGGGATGAGAATGTGCCTCTGAGCATCTCCTGCCATCAGTAAATCTCCATGCCCAGTCTTCTGTGAGTAACAACAGCTAGCTCATTCGTATCTCCCAAGAATTTGCATGTTTGTTGAAGAACTTAATAGTTTAACACATTTTTAGAAAAGAAACACATTTTTCCTAAAAAAATAAAATTATGCTGTATATCTAACTATCCATTATCTCAGATTTCTTCTTTACTTTTTGCTTTGCTTTACTATTGCATAAGCAAACAAATAAAATCTCTCCTATTCCTATAACAAAATGGAAGTGTTGCCCCAAAGTAAAATCAAGACATTGTCATTTAAAAAGCAGAAAAAAAAATACATCTAGCTACACATCAGTATCTACTTCCAAATACACACATACACAGAGACACACACACAGACACACATACATCCACACACATGCACCTGTGTGCGTGCACACGCACACACAGACACACACACACACACACACACACACACACACACACACAGACTTCTAGTCAGAATTTTAAAATCTCAGGCCGAAACTCAGCCAGTGCATATGTTTACAGGAACATTGATGGAGTAGCAAAAAAATAGAAAGCCTGTCCTGTGCTGGGTACTTTCTATAATATGTCATTTAATCTTTTCTTGAGCTTAGTAGTTAGATATTATTAATTCTGTGTTATATATGATTATATTGTCTGGGAGACATAAATCAACATGTCAGAAGACAACTTGATGTGCCAAAATTTGGAAACCTAATGCCAAAATCAGTGCTCTTTTTAGGATTTTCCAGTGCTCTAAATCTGTCATCTATTCTGGTTTCTTTTAGGTCACTCTGTGATCTATTTCTACTCATAACATTTCTGATGCAAAGCATGCAGGGTTATTTCTCCCTGATGCCAATGAATTTTCTGACTTTCCAGACACCAAGTGAGTGTCTTACAATTCAATTCAATTCTGACACTAACTCAATTTAACACAGACCCCACAGTTTAAAGACTGTTCCTACTTCTGATGCCATTTGAAGTATTGAGTGCCCAGGGTAGCCACGCTTCTGTCCAGCTAGGCTGCAAAATTGGAGAATCCCATGATGCCCTTCTTTGGTTTAATAATTTGGTACAATGGTTGATAGAACTCAGGAAAACACTTCATTTACTGTTGCTGATTTATTGTAAAGGATGTTTGTATCAGTCTATCCTCACATTGCTAATAAAGACATACCAGAGACTGGGTACTTTATAAAGAAATGAGGTTTACTTGACTGACAATTCCACATGGCTGAGAAGGCCTCAAAATCATAGCAGAAAGTGAAGAGAAGCAAAGTCACATCTCACATGGAGGCAGGCAAGAGAGTGCATTCAGGGGAACTGCCCTTTATACAAGCATCAGATCTCATGAGACTCATTCACTATCACAAGAAACGGGAAAACCTACCCCTGTGATTCAACCAGTTCCCACTGGGTCCCTCCCATGGCACATGGGAATCATGGGAGCCACAATTCAAGATGAGATTTGGCTTGGAACACAGCCAAACCACATCAGTATTGTAAAGGATACTAATGAATAGCCAGAAGAAGAGTTACATATGGTGTGGTCTAGAGAAGTCCTAAGCAGAGTAGCTTCTTGCCGAAGCACAGGAATTGAATGTGCCACCTCCCAGTGTGGGTTTATCAACCCAAAAACTTTCTGAACTCCATCCTTTACAAGTTTTTTGGAAGCTCCCTAATGGAAACATGATTGATTAAATCATTGGCCATTGATGATTGGACACAGTCCTCAGCCCCTTTCCCCTCCTGCAGATCAGGGGCAGGCTGAATGTTTCAACCTTCTAACCACGTTGTTATTTCCTCTTACAATTAGCCCAATCTAAAAACTATATAGGGGCCCACCAAGACTCAAGTTGTCAGTGTAAAATCACGTATGTTAGAAAGGACCTTATTATTAATAATATAAGATGCTCCTATTACCCCTATCACTCAGAAAACTACAAGATTTTAGAAGCTTCATGCAAAGAATTGAGGATGAAGACAAAATATGTATATTTCTTATTGTATCACAATATGAAAGAAACCTATTATCTTATTTTTTCCTGCACACGTATTACCCATAAAAGCATGTTTTCTTAGGCCTATCATTCTAGAAGAATACAGATAGTCTCTGACTTAAGCTGGTTTGACTTACTATTTTTTGACTTTATGATGATATGGAAACAATACCTATTCAGTAGAAACTGTCCTTCAGGTACCCATCTAATCATTCTATTTTTCACTTTCTGTACAATATTCGATAAGTTACCTCAGCTATTCAGTTTGTTATAAAATGGACTTTGTGTTATGTGATTTTTCTCTATTGTAGGCTAAGGCAAATGTTCTGAGTATGTTTAAAGTAGGCTAAGCTAAGCTATAATGTTCAGTAGTTTAGATATATTCAATGCCTTTTTAGTTTATATTTTCATTTTACCATGGGTTTATTGAAATGTAACCTCACTGTAAATTGAGAAACATCCATACTCTAATGCTCAAAAATATTTATTTGTCCTATCCCAAAGCATTGGTTCCTTTAAAAGTTTGATCTCACCAAATAATCTCTGAGACAAAGTCCAACTACAAAGCACTGTGGCACAAGGGGGACATTGTAGAACTTGAATTCAAACCCCGACTCTGCAAATTTTTGGTAGTAAGATTGTGGACTAGATATGGTGCAGGAAAGCCTTTGGGAAAAGGAGTTTCCTCCTGAAACTAACTTTATCTAATCTCTACTATGAGCTCCGGACTGCATCTAACATACTATTTTAGTCATTATGTCATTCAATTTCATTAAAATTCTCTGAGCATCTGTTTCTTTATCCTTAGAATAGGATTGAAAATTATAGTGCCTTCCTGGCTAGTGATTGGCAGCAGAGGTGGCATCAATGTGATGTCATTAATATTAAAACAATTTTTCAGCTCAAATTCCTGTGCAAGCATTAGCAAAATCCAAAGTTAAATGATAAAAATATTAACCTGGTTTAAGTACAAAGACATTTAAATCTTGCATAACTAGAAATCCAACAGGGCAAGCTCCAGGTGTGGAAGACAGACTTTAGAATGTCATCAAGGAGCTGGATTCTTACTGTCTTTGCAATCTATTATGCTGGGTATTGGTTTGATCGAAGGCTGGTTTTCTTTATGATGTTAAAATAATTTGCTGAAGAATCTGTGATCAAGAAATTGTTTTTTCATGTCTAGCCAGGGAGAAAGAGACATACTTCTCTGCTGGTAACTGTATGTACATAGTTTCCCTAAGTTTGATTAGGCCAATTTATGTCTCTAAAGTATTGCTGGATGAGAAAGCATTACTATAAAAATACCATTTGCTGATTACCTCAGAGTTACTAGAGTTTGAGCCACTTCACTCTAGTCTCATGGAAAAAAGGGGTCATCTGCAGAAAACAGCAATTTTATTTGGAAGAACACAAACAAATTTTGGGTAGGCAGCAAACAGGTCCATTCACATGGTGAATCTCTGCCTCCTCTTCCACATTTCTGTGCTTCTTCCTCCCAAAGGGCAAACTAGTCCTTAATATGGTTGACTGGAATCCAGGATATTCACTGAGTTGCTTTACTTTTTCATAGCTAGGAAGACTGACCTTGATAACAGATCAGAGTCTCAACTTTTGTTTTAATTTCAACCTCAACTCTGTTAGATTATTTATAAAGGAAGTTTCTTCCTGTCTTTGCGTACATGTTCCTTGCAATGTGTTTTGCTGCGCCTTTGATTAAGTGGTAGAATTTATTTCTCCATACTGTGAATCTGGGCTTTCCTCGGAGGTTGCTTAAACCAATAAACTGCGCCAGGGCCAGTGCTGTGAAGCTTCTAGTCTAACTCTAAAAAGTCATTGCAGCTTTTGTTCTTGCTTACCACCCCAAGTCTGCCACATAAAAAAGCCTGGGCTAATCTCTGTGAGGCTGAGACACCACATGGAATGAGAACTCAAGCCAACAACTGGCATGAACACATGTATCATGGCTATTTCAAGCCACTATGTTTGGGATGGTTTATTATATGAACATAGACCATTGTTATGTAATCTATGGGTCTGGGTATGTAAGAAAAAGGGGCTATTACTATACATACTTATATTAAGGCATAAAGTATATTATATATAAAATGTTTGCTTATATTTTAAGAAGATAAGCAATTATATATTTTATGTGTTTATTTACAGGATTAGAAAAGGAGTAGAGCAGAGGGGATGGAGATAGACTAAACTTTTTTTATTTGTTGATTTGAATATAGAGTCGTGTAGATATTATATATAGTTACACAACAAAATAAAAACTTACATTCTAAAAATAAAAACTAAAAACAAATTTACTTTCATTTCTATTCAAAGTAGCTTAAAATAAAATGAGATGACTGAACATCACTGCAGAAAAAATTAACTGTGAAAAACAAACTATAAGTAAACACTTAGACTCTGTATGATAGGAAAAAATGATTATTCCCATCTACCGTTTTGATGCACTGTATTCTTTTCAATCCAATTCAATCCAAATGTCTAGCACAGAATTTTTTCTTATACTGCATCTGCCTTCAAATCAGAATGACTTTGTGAGAAGCATCTCAGAACGCTAATATTGAATGTTCTGTTTGAAATCTTAGTATTTTTAAATCATTCCATAATTTACAGAAGTAAGAAAAACAGAGAAGTAGAAAATAACATGATTAGAAATTTTACCAAGAATTTAAATATAGCAAATCACTTTACATTAACTGTATTTTGGCACACAAACATCATGAACAACATAAGAATGATGTCCCATAGCCTTTTAGCAAAAAGGGATGGTCTTCTAGATCCTTGTAACCAAATATGAAGTACTATTGAATGTCTATTACCCATTTTTGTTTTAGAAATGTAGTATTTACTCATAAATTCTTGAGTCTGAGAAATTTAGCATATCATCATCTGAAGACTCATAGTCTGAAATTTCACTTATGCAATCAATTTCACTATCAGTTTCTATGCATTCATCTGATTCATCTAATAATTGTAAAACACATTTCTTCATCAATTTTCTTTTTCTGTTATGGGAAAAAAGAGAATTCAGTATTCAATTTAGTATTCAACTGCATTTATTGGAAGCTAAAAGCAGACTAAATGAGTTCTCTAGTCATCTTGTAAAATGTCTTGAAAGATGATGTAATACCTTGGGCAATCATTAGGAAAACTGAAGGCTGATGTAATATCAATGATTTAGTCATTATTGCATCATCTTTCTAGTCAAGGCCATCATTTTTAAAAGTTTTTAATTGTATAATTGAGGATAATTATCAATATGAGTAGTGATAAAATGATTACTAGACTGATGAAATATAAAAATGTTGTAAGATATAGGAAAAATAAGATTACTGGTATAGAGCAGTAGGATCTAACATTAAAAATAACATCTATAGTATCTAACAATGTATCCTAGATTTATAGAAGAGTCTAACGGATGTGTATAATAATTGCAAAATAAAATGAGTTGTATTCTATTTTTTAAAGCAGATTTCCTTTCTCTTTACTTTTTAGTGGATTATTTCCAAGAACTTGTTGATTGAATGAATTCTTGGATGAACAATGTACATCTCAGTCTTCATTCCTCTACTTAATATTTATTTCCTCCTTTGTTTATAATTAAATATATTTTACAAGGAAGAAGTTTGACAAAGGGAAATTGGATGAGAGTTTTATTGGATACAAATATCTAGCAAAGGATTTTTTTCTTAGACTACATCTGCCTTCAGATCAGAATGACTGTGAGAAACATCTCAGAACCCTAATATTAAATGTTCTCTTTGAAATACTCCCATTATTTACCTTTGAAAAACTGAAACCAGCATTAGTTTATAAGAAGGTAGATTAAAAACTCAGAGTTTTATTTCCTTTTATCCAAGCACTAAAGTAGAATAGCCATGCACTTAGCAGAGGCAGACTCAGCTATGTGGGACTAATTAAGAAAAGCAATTATTTATTTTTCTTCATTAAAAAACACACATATATATGTGAATATCCTCCTTGAAGACGGCAGAGTTTCTAGGAATTTTTTTACTTGAATGAGAAGTGGTAGAGTTTAATTTCTTAGAGCAGCTATTCTAGATTGGTTTCATGTTTAATGGAATGAGCTGATTGAGTGCAAGTGGAGAACTGAATATCTCTAGCCCAAGAGTCATTATGGACATATTGGATAGAGACCTTGGTAAATTAGATGTGAAGCTAAAAGCAAACTTAAAATGAATTCTAATCTCATTCAACATAGAAAGGACATTCATGTTGAGCCAAACTCTGATACAAAGAAAACATTGAAACAAAAATCTCTTTCCTTAAGAGATGACTTCTCAATGATGATAAAAAGACATTCATAAAAATGAAAGTGACGGGATGTGACAATGGTTGATGTACACACCAAATTCTATGGTATTCCATATATTGAATGAATCACCTTGGACTAAGTAAACAGGGTATAGCTTCAGAGAAAAGTTCTTATTTTTTCGGGAATTCAAGGACACCAAGGAGTTTGCAAGGTACCGCAAAATATTTCTATGCAGAAGGGATAGAAAAATGAAAAACACAAAGGCTTAGGGTGTACCAGACATTTGGAGAAAGGTGGGATCTCTAAAATGAGATATGTGAAACAAATGTGATCATTTAGTAGGAACAAGGGGTGTCTAAATTAGTGCTCTTGGATCTGTGCCTTGTGTCTCTATTCTCAACAACTGTTTCTGAACAAATTCATTTGGGAGGCAGCCAGAGGGCAGTACTGATATCCGAGTGAGCTGGTAGTTGGAAAGGAATAAACAACATACGTGGTAGAGGTCGTTAATAGCATCCAACACAACCACACAGTACCTCAATTCATTATTTGGAATGGAATCCAGTTACTTCCTGTTTGACTTGCTCTTTCACATGCAAAATGGTGATCAGGGGCCATTCTTAAAACTCTCTGATTATTAACAAGATATTTATTGGAATAATAGTACAAAGACTCCTTGGATGAGCTTGCTACATGGTGCTCTATTGTTGATAATCCCCAGTTGTCCATGTAAACCTTTGGAACTGTAATGTGAGTGAAAGGGTACAAAACCCAACACAAATGTTCTGGATATGAACATGGGGTTGAGACATTTTATTTAGAATCAGCAAGTAGCAGTAGTGTTCACAGCAAGAAAGGAGGGAGATATAATTATTGCCATAATCGAATGAATATCTTGCTAGTGTGAAATGTAGACCTTAGAATTTTGGCTGCAAGGAGATGTTTCTGACCAGTAATTTCTGACCACAATTGGAGATACACCAGGCTGTTGGTAATGAACATTTTTATTGTGATTAGCTACTATACTTCGATATATACCAAGCTCCCAATGCATTTTTCTCAATACATCTTTAAGTAAATGAAAACATTTATGTACCTTATACAGGTACTTTTCATAACAGATTTTATATTCTGTGAAGTCAAGAAACTTGTGCAGTAATTGCAAAACATGGCTGCAAATTTCTCCCAGCCCAGGATGCACACCGCTTTGCAATATGATTTTGCTGCCCTCTCAAAGAGTAGATGGAGGCTGTTTCTTCAGCTGCTTGATTCTAGGCTTGCCTTCTAACTTCCTTTGATTAATAGAATGCCATTGATGTAACAGTTTAAGAGTTCTGAATTTAGGTCTTAAAAGGCTTTGTAGCATCTGCTCTCACTCTCCTAGAACTTAAACCAGAAGCTTATGCTAACTTCCTTAAGGATGATCGATCAGATGTAGACAGAGCCAGTATGTAAGTGAGGTCATTTTAGTATATCCAGCCCCCATCCAGGTGCCAGCTGGTTGCTACCACATGAGTAGTTCTGTGAGGGCTCCACTGAGAAATGACCCACCTGTATTAAGCCCAAATTGCTGACTCACATATTCATGAGTAAATGAAATCATTGCCTTAAGCTGTGAAATGTGAGGGGTGGTTTGTTACTCAGCAATATACAACTAATATAACTTGTTTCTGTTATTTACTGCTGTATTTGTAAAGCCTAGTTCATTGCTTGGCACACAATTAGTCCTTGTCAATTTTTTTGTTTATAGACTGAAAAGTTTACTTCTTATGAGAGTCATATGAGGTAAATATTTTTATTTCCATTTTGTAAATAAGGAAGAAGGTTAGAGTAGAATAACTGGTCTACATTAGAATGCCAACAGGAAACAGATTGCATGCACAAGTTAGACTTAAGTTAACTTGAGAAGAATTCAAGTCAACACTCAAGTTAACTTGGTAAGAATTTAGTATTACGACTATTTACAAAGGTGTGAATTGGGAGTTAAATTATCTGAGGATTATAACATGAAATATCATTGTTACTACCCCCAGGCCTGAAGAACAGAGAGAAAACAGCAGTTACCAGAGAGGGGGTGGTGGGGGGAGAGAACTTGCTAGAGAGGTTGCCTGATAGGAATTAATAACATCGATGGAAGTATTCCCATAGGAAGACACAGAAATAAATGCCACCTCTCACTCTCCTCCTGTCCTCTGATTTCTTGTTGATGCATCTTCTTGGACAAATATAAACAGAAGTAGAGATCTGAAGAGGTCACGTGGGCAGTCTCCTAGGCACAGAATGGAGTTAAGTATGGAAAGTGGATCCAGAGAGGAATATGGCAGATATGCGTCACTGTGCTCCTAAATTGTTGTCTAACAGGAATCTTGGTAGGTGGTAACCACAAAGATTCTATGCAGCATGCATTTTACTACTTGAGTTTAGATATCAGATTCTTAGACTATGAGAACTGATCTCTTAACACTTCTCTAAAAGTTTCGCAAGAATAATTGTCTGTAACTGTCTAAAACCTGTGGGACTTGCAACAGGGGTATGGCTCGCTTACTGGGCCTCTGCACTCAAACCACGTGTGGGAGGGGAAGCACAGAGGCGAGTGGGTGCCAGGGCCCAGGTGAGTGCTTTTGGCTCCAGCCCTGCAGTGGTGTCTAGGGGTGTGTTACAGCTAATGCTCTTTTAGCGGTTGCTGTCCATGGATGGCAAAGTTTTAACTCACTCAGTGGAGGGTAAGGGTGACAGCATATTACGCTCTGCCCTCTTGGTACCTGGGTCCTTATCTGGGATGCAGGAAGAATCAGGTCACACAGACTTGAAGGTTGTTGAAGGCAGAGGTTTTATTGATTGATGACAATGGCTCTCAGTGGAATAGGAAGCTGGAAAGGGAATGGAGTGGGAAGATAATCTTGCCCTAGGGTTTGGCTGAGCTGGTTGAAATCTTTCCAACCATCCAGGTGCCTCTTCAACATTCAGATGCTCCTCTTTTCTCCTTCTCTGCCATGCCACTCTGCTCCTCTGTCAGTGGAGTTTGAGGTTTTATGGGCAGGAGGGTAGACGTGACAGGCCCATAATGTTGGAAATGTTAGAATGTTGGAGAAGCAACATTCGGGCAGGAATACAGGGATGTGGAGGTCTCATTTATGGCTGGGCCCAGGCTCATGGATGGGGCCTTTGCTGGTAGAACTGCACTCTTCTACCCAGTATTTCCCTGCCTCCTGCCCATATCAATTCCTTGCTCATTAGCAACTTGATTATTCCCTAAGTGGGGCAGAAAGGTGGAAGGTGCTCAACGGAGTGAGAAAGCCATCCTACTCAAAACACGTTTTTGTAGTTGTTGTGTGCCTGGTGTCCTGAAGAAGACTGTTGCTTGTGATTGAATAATATTTTCCTTGATAATTTGATTCTATTTTGAATAGGCCAAATGCCATTTGTTTCTTTCTTGTGAATGATGATAGAAGGGTAGTTGCTTCCAGGTTGCAGAGGGAAGCAAGGGGAAAGAGACAATTGTGATGCTCTTTGCTTCCTTTGTGGTTGTCAGTTTTATTTCATAAAATGAAAATAGATGCAGAATGGGTTTTGATCAAGAAAATAACTTGGCCAGGCCAGGCAAGGTGGCTCACACCTGTAATCCCAGCACTTTGGGAGGCTGAGGTGGGCAGATCACTTGAGATCAAGAGTTCAAGACCAGCCTGGCCAATATGGTGAAACCCTGTGCCTACTAAAAATAAAATAAAATGAATTAGCTAGGTGTGGTGGCTGGTGCCTTTAATCCCAGCTACTTAAGAGCATGAGGCAGGAGAGAATCTCTTGAGCCTGGGAGGTGGAGATTGCAGTGATCTGAGATTGTGCCACTGCCTTCCAGCCTGGGTGAGAGTGAGACTCCATCAGAAAAGAAAAGAAGAAAGGAAAAAGGGAAAGGGAAGGAACTTGGACATACAAGCATACAGAAAATTTTCCAATTTCCGGTCAGTAAATGTGGGCAATATGGTGCAGTGAAGAGAGGGCTTGGCTTGGGAATCTAGTCATAAGCTACTTGCTTAGAAGTATGTCATGAAGATACAATTATTTAATCTTTCAATGGTTCTAGTTTCTCATCTACTGAAATATCAAAATTATGACAAACCCATTTACCCTCTTAACTCAGAGGGTAGGGTGTTGTAACAAACACATAATAGCATTTTTATTTATGGTATGCTAAAAGGTATAAGCCCTGTTTCTTGTATTTTTCTTCTCAACAAATGCAAATATTTTCTACTCCCTGGAATAATCAAAGCAAACAAAGGCATGGCTTTGTTTCATTGAACAAATCTAGTTACCCCGGTAGCCTGCCTCCTGAACTCTGTCTCTGAAAGCTGTGCTGTGTGAGGAAAAGTGACAAGTTGGCTACAAAGAACCTTCCTCTTGGGCGGCATTCCTTTGTGCTGGCTGTCCTAGAAAGCAAAGGGCTGCACCAGGGGTAGCCCTCAGGGACCCAACCCAGAACAGTAATGTTTGATTCATAGAGTTCCTCTGCTTGAATAATCAGATGGGGGAGAGGAGCCTGGCCTGGGTCACAAGATTTATGAAATGCAAAATTCACCAGTGGCCTCTGTCTCTTTGTTCCTTTCTGGTGATAGGTTAAGAGATCAGGTTAAAAGAAATAGAAAAAAAGAAGAGAGTAGTAGGCAAGTTAGGCAGTAATTTATCATGCTTCTGGCCTAAATCCAGATGGATATTTGTACACAGCTCGGTGTCTGCAGTGAGAAGAGAAGCCATATGGGAGTAGGGAGAAGCGTTAAGGTAGGACCAGTCAGCGTGGCAGAGACACCACATGGGCATGGCTTCAAGAGGCATTATGTAAGGAAGAAAGTGACTTGTTGTATTTCTGTCCATTTTGTCTTAGTCTTTCTAATGTAATTAAGATAAATGGATGGAGGTAGAACCGCCTTTAATTCTATTACAGAGGGCCAAAATAGAAAAAAAAAATATTATAGGAGTTGTGTCAAATATATCAAGGGAATCTTTTAGTTTGCTTTTATTCTGGTTAAATACAATGCCTAAACTTATTACACGTGCCTCAGAGAACCCAGTGAAATAAGCTGTTGCACTTACTGATGTTTCAGGCATACTCTCAGGTCAGTACATTCTACTGTTTGCTGTTTACCTATTTCTTCATTCTGCATCTTGTCTCATCCTAATTCTATATATGTGTGTGTGCACTCGCATGTGTGTGTGTGTTTACGTGTGTTGGTGGTGGCATGTGGTTTCCTGATATTTGAAAGCTGGCTTTCCCATAGAAACATGGAATCATCTCACCTCCTATCTTTCACATTCTCTGTAGCCTCGGGATAGATTTCCCACTTTTTCTCTAGTTCTGTGAATTCCAATCCCTGATCATGGCTGATTTAATGGTATGGTGGCATGACACAATTCTGATTCCATTTATGCAAGATGTAAGACACATTTAACTTCTGAAACGATTATGACTTATTTTTGTATGGATGGTTTCAGATTTATTTACCTTATTTTAAAAAACAGTTCAGAGCATGTCTTAATCAGACTAGGCTTCTGTATCAGAATACCATATACTTGGTGGCTTTAACAACAGAAATTTATTTCTCACAAGTTCTGGAGTCTGGAAGTTTAAGATCATGGTGCCAACAGATGTGGTGTCTGGTGAGTGCCTGATTCTTGGCTTGCAGATGGCCATTTTCTCACTGTATCCCCACATGGAGGAGAGCAGAGAGATAAGAAGCAAGCTCTTGTGTACATTTTAATAGGGGTACTAATCCCATTCATGATGGCTCCACTCTCATGACCTAATTACCTCCCAAAGTTTCCACCTGCTAATAGCATCACATTGGGGTTTAGGATTTCAGCACATGAATTTTTAAGGGACTCAAATTTTCAGTTTATGGTTATACTTTTTCCTTTGCATGAGGAAAAAATGTAGGTGTGATATACTTGTTTGGGATAATGTGGTTATAAGAAATTGGCCTTCTGTATATTTCACTTAAGACTTCATAGACCTCAGCTTGGGGAAGATTCTTACTGTTTCTTCAGTAAAATGATTATAGAAGGATAATAAAAGAGCAACAACAGCTACTTGTTTAATAAGCATTTACTAGGTAGGTCAGGCACTTAGTTTGTCTGTGTACGTACAGGTGTTAATGTATGTCTGCGTTTGTATGTATGTGTGTAATTTGTGTAATTCTCCAAAAGAATAACTCAGAAATTTATTTAGAAAATAGCAAAAAAATAATACTAACAAAAGAGAGCTTGATCATATATAGATTGTCTCAATAATGAAAAGCAAAGGCAGGACTGATGAATATTTTAGTTGTGAAATGCTTGTGATGTGCCTGAGGCTGTGTGATAGTGACAAGTAGATTTCTTCATAGCAGTGAGAGAACGGATTAATACAATCAATTAGTACTGCAGAGAGTGGGGTACTGCTATGAAGATACCTGAAAATGTGAAAGCAGCTTTGGAACTAGGTAAGAGGCAGAGGTTGAAACAGTTTGAAGAGCTGAGAAAAATATAGGAAGATGTGGAAAAATTTGGAACTTCTTAGAGACTTGTTGAATGGCTTTGACCAAAGTGCGTATAGTGATATGGACAATGAAGTGTCCAAGCTAAGATAGTCTCAGATGGAGATGAAGAACTTTTTGGGAACCAGAGCAAAGGTGACTCTTGCTATGTTTCAGCAGAGAGACTGGTGGCATGTTGCCCATTCCCTAGAGACCTGTGGAATTTGAATTTGAGGGAGATAATTTAGGATATAAAGAAATTTGTAAGCAGCAAAATATTCAAGATGTGAATGGGGTGCTCTTAAAAACATTCAATTTTATGCATTCACAAAGAGATGGTTTGAATTTGGAACTGTTGTTTGGGAGGCAGAGCATACAAGTTTGGAAAATTTGGAGGCTGATGATGAGATCGAAAAGAAAAACCTGTTTTCTGAGGAGAACTTCAAGCCACCTGCAGAAATTTGCATATGTAATGAGGAACCAAATGTTTTTTACCAAGACAATTGATAAAATGTCTCCAGGGCATGTCAGAGACCTCCACAGCAACTCCTCCCATCACAGGCCCAGAATACTAAGAGAAAAATATGGTTTCATGGGCCAGGCCCAGGGCCTTGCTGCTTTGTGCCATCTTGGGGCTTGGTGCTCTGCATCCCAGCCATGTCTAAAAGTGGCCAACATATGGCTCAGGTTATTTCTTCAGAGGGTGCAAACCCCAAACCTTGGTAGCTTACACATGGTATTGGACCCATGGCTGCACAGAAGTCAAGAATTGAGGTTTGGGAACCTCCATCTAGATTTCAGAGGACGTATGTAAATGCCTGGATGTCCAGGCAGAAGTTTGCTGCAGGAGCAGAGACATCATGAAGAACCTCTGCTAGAGCAGTGTGAAAGGGAAATGTGGAGTCACAGATACCTTAGAGAGTTCCCACTGGGGAACTACCTAGTGGAGCTGTGAGAAGAGGGTCACCATCCTGCAGACCCAAGAATGGTAGAGCCATGGAAAGAGTGCATCTTGTGCCTGGAAAAGCCACAGACACTCAATGCCAGTCCATGAAAGCAGCCAGGAGTGAGACTGTATCCTGCAAAACCACAGAGGCAGAGCTGACCAAAGCCATGGGAGCTCACCTCTTGCATCAACATGATCTGATCTGGAATTGAGATGTGGAGTCAGTGGAGATCCCTTTGAAGCTTTAAAATTTGCCCTGCTGGATTTCAGACTTGCATGGGACTCATAGCCCTTTTATTATGGCCAATTTCTCCCATTTGGCATGGGTGTATTTACCCAATTTTAAATAGGAAGAAACTAACTTGCTTTCAATTTCACAGACTCATAGGTGAAAAGCACTTGCCTGTTCTCAGATGAGACTTTGGACTTGAACTTTTGAGTTAATGCTGGAATGAATTAAGACTTTGAGGTACTGATGTGAAGCAATGATTGGTTTTGAAATATAAAAATGACATGAAATTTGGGAAGAGCCAGGGGAAGAAAGATATTGTTAGGCTTCATGTCCCCACCCAAACCTCATCTTGAATTGTAATCCCCATAATCCCCACATGTCAAGGCACGACCAGGTGGAGGCTATTAAATCATAGGGGTGGTTTCCCCCGTGCTGTTCTCATGATAGTGAATTCTCACAAGATCTGATGATTTTATAACCCTGCTTTTACTCACTCAATGCTGCTGCTCCATGAAGAACGTGCCTGCTTCTCCTTTGCCTTCCAGTATGATTGTAAGTTTCCTAAGGCTTCCCTAGGAAGGCAGAACTGTGAGTCAGTTAAACCTCTTTCTTTTATAAATTACCCAGGCTTGGGTATTTCTTCATAGCAGTGTGTGAGCAGACTAATACAGATAGAGTAGATAGATAGATAGATAGATAGATAGATAGATAGATAGATAGATGATAGATATCTGGTTATGGTCATCAATAACCCATTCCTGAAAGTCAGATATTCTGCAGGAAAACAACAACTGGGAACTATTTTTTCCTTATTTTAAATGGGAAAAATATGTTACACATCAAGTCAAAATCTATAGCTATTTTCTTAAAATTTAACTAAAAAAAGCCCTACTATATATATGCCTCAAACTCTACTGTTAGGGTATAAGATACTGAAAACATCACTTTTTGGTCACCAATGAATTAATAATACTAAAATTGGCTTTTTTTGTGTGCAGTAGCATCTTCTATTGTAATTTTCTCCTTCACTTGATTCTTTCTCCACAATTTTCTCTAAAAAAATTAACTTTTGTGGGGAAGTCATTGAATAACATTTGAAAAAAAATGTGTTAAGCATAAAAGGCACTATGGAAATTCATTCAGGGCAAGATCACCATGGAAGAAAATGGTCCATACTGTGTATGACACAGTGATGTCTTTCTTAGCATCAGCAACATTGAGAAACACATCTCATTTGTTGGTGGTTAGAGTGCTTTTCAAAAAGTCTGCTTATGTTTCTGACATTCAGTCAGTTGTATCTGGAACGTAACTTATAACCTTTACAGCACATTCTCTTTGTATTGTATACTATTTTTTCACATGTATTTAGAATTGAGAAAGTAGATAAAATTTTTCCCAGGTATTCTATGGAGAAAATGGTGCATCTAGAGATCAGTGAATTCTAAAAGTTAGGCATTAAAAAATAGCAAGTATTCTATAAGAAAAAAAAATCAATGGAGAGAGTTTTGCACACTATGCCTTTATAATGGGATACAGTTTTCAGAACTGTAGTAAAGATTATTGTAATGGAATATTTCATGGTGGACACGGAGAATATAGATGAATGTTGTGCTTATTTATTTTTATTTTTGAGATGGAGTCTCACACTGTTTCACATGCTGTTTGTGCTTATTTAGGCAACTCAGCTCAAGTAAAACAGAAGAAGGGAAAGGAGTACTTAATATCAGACTAAAAAAGAAAAATCCATTTAGAATCACCTTGTATCATTAGAGTATGTACACGCCATTGGCATTTAGATGTGTTAGACTCATCTCGTTATACATATTCTAATGGTTGCCCTCTAGTATAGGAACTGCTGGTGGTTTTCTATTTACTAGCAACTTTTTAATTTTAAATACATATTTGTTTAAATTAAGTAAAATAATCTAACTGAGATGAGAATAAGACAAAGACTCAGATATTATATAAAGAACTAAAGTTTAGTAGCCATTGGAGTCATCTCTCACTAACTACTATGTGAACTTGATTGGGCTATTTAACCTTTTTTAGTCTTATTTTCCTATCTATAAAATGAGGATAATTATACTCACCCTAAGTTGATTTTTAAACATGTCTATTAATTGAGTTTTCTCTAAATGCAGACAATGAGACAAGGTTTTGAGTGTGATCACTGGAAATGCAAGTGGGAGTGTTAAAATATGCTGGGGAACTAAACAAAACTATGTATGTGGGTTCAGGGCAAATGGGGCATAATTGTTCTGGAAACCCCTCAAGAAACCACATGAGCATATTACAGAAACATCTCAACAAAGGATGGGAGGTTGGCACACTTTTGCAGATTATTCTATTCCCCAGGAATTTTAATTCTTTCCCCACTTTGAGTTTGCACCCTCATACATCTGAGCAATCTGCACATGGTCCCATTAAAAAATCTCTAGTGAGAGATGCCTAGAGATGCATACACTCGAGGAAGGGTACTGTCATTATTCCAGAAACTGCTTATTACAGATTCAAACAAACTCATAGTTGGGATGAGAGGATCGGGCAGTAACATCAACAGTGTCTAATTTAGGCACTTGCAGAATTCCTATCTTCTTGTACCCCCTATTGATTCCACACTCTCAGTGAAGCATAAATATGGTGGCCAAACACAAAATATTCTTTAAAAGTCTTTAAATATGGATAGTTGTGGTAAATACTAAACTTCCCCCTACTGCACCTAGTCCTGAGGCCATAATTTATATTCATCAAGTTTTTCCATTATCATCAAGTCTATATTCCCCTCACCTATGGCCAGTATTTTCACTAACCTGATTTGCTCTCCTGGTGGCATGGCCTAAACCTCCACTTTTGAACATTTGCTCCCCTGATTACAATGTTTTCATCAGGCTTTGATTGCCATTGCCACATTTTCATTTATAGCTACCACTGGTCATAGAAACATCAAGAACCTCCCCAGAGAATACTATAAATTATAGTCATATTTCTCCATATTCCCATTATGTATCAGTTAATTATGCTATTCATGCAAGTAAAGTTTGATTATCTTTTGGAGGTATAGTACCTTTACTGCTCTGTTGACATGAGGAGTCTAACCAGAAATCAGTATTAGTTTTTGATTCAGTAAACTCTTAATCTACCTCCTGATTAAGATATCACCAACCTGGGCAAGTGACCATTAATCCAGCAAAAACTACCTTTGTGGTTCTGTTAGTTTCCTAGGGATGCTGTAATAAAGCACCACAAAATGGTTGGTTAACAGCCAAAAGAATTTATTCTATCATAGTGATGGAAGCTAGAAAATAAAATTAAGGTTTTGTAAGGGCTACGCTGTCTTGAAGTCTTTAGGAGACAGTCTGTTCCATGCCTTTCTCTTAGCTTCTGGTGTTGCTAGCAGTCCTAGGCATGTTCTGGCTTGTAGCTGTATAATGCCAATCACTGTGTCTCTTGTCACATCATGTTCTAATGACTTCCTCTTAACTTAATTACGGCTGTAACAACAACAAAAAAGACATCCTTTCAAAATAAAGCTATATTCCCAGATACTGGGGCTTATGACTTCAGCAGATCTTTTCTGGAGACATAATTTCAGGTGGTATAACTTTTCCAAGTTAGTCACTGAGAATGACAATGAAATAGGCCAATACTACTTCTACTTCTTTTTTTTTTTTTTCCTTTGAGACGGAGTTTCACTCTTGCTGCCCAGGATGTACTGCAATAGCATAATCTCGGCTCATCACAACCTCTGCCTTCCATGTTCAAGTGATTCTCTTGCCTCAGCCTCTTGAGTAGCTGGGATTACAGGCATGCACCACCACACCCAGCTAATTTTGTATTTTTAGTAGAGATGGGTTTTCTCCATGTTGGTCAGGCTGGTCTTGAACTCCTGAACTCAGGTGATACACCCACCTTGGTCTCCCAAAGTGTTGGTATTACAGGCATGAGCCACCATGCTCTGACACCACTTCTACTTCTTAATGGTTATGGGTCAAAGCATATGCTGCATTCTAGTTGTATCAGGCCATTCTTGCATTTCTATAAATACCTGAGACTAGATAATTTATAATGAAAAGAAGTTTAATTGGCTCACCATTGTGCAGGCTATACAGGAAGCATCACGCTAACAACTGCTTGGCTTCTTGGGAGGCCTTAGGAAACTTACAATCGTGGTGGAAGCCAAGGAAGGAACAGGGATGTCATACTGTCAGAACAGGAACAGGAGAGAGAGGGCAAGGATGGAGGTGTTGCACACTTTTAAACAACAAGATCTGGTGAGATTTCACTCACTAACACAAGAACAGCAACAAGAGGATGGTGCTACATCATTCATGAGAAATCCACTACCATAATCTAATCACCTCCAACCAGGCCCCATCTCCAATATTGGGATTACAATTTGACATGAGATTTGGGCAGGGACACAGATCCAAACCACATCACTGGTGCTTCAGCCCTTCAGGGCATTACTTCGAGATGATTCCTTAGCTGAGTCTTTAAGAAGGCATTCAGAAGAGGTCCTTTACATACGTTGTTAGATGTATTCATAGGTATTTTATTCTCTTTGCAGCAATTGTGAATGGCAGTTCGTTCCTGATTTGGCTTTCTTTAAGTCTTTTATTGGGGTATGGGAATGCTTGTGATTTTTGCACATTGATTTTGTATCCTGAGACTTTGCTGAAGTTGCTTATCAGTTTAAGGAGATTTTGGACTGAGACAATAGGGTCTTCTAAATATACAATAATGTCGTCTGGAAATAGAGACAATTTGACTTCTCCCTTTCCTAATTGAATACCCTTTATTTCCTCTCCTTGCCTGATTGCTCTGGCTAAAACTTCCAATACTATATTGAATAGAAGTGTTGAGAGAGGGCATCCTTGTCTAGTGCCAGATTTCAAAGGGAATGCTTCCAGTTTTTGCCCATTCAGTATGATATTGGCTGTGTGTTTGTTGTAAATAGTTTTTATTATTTTGAGATATATTCCATCAATACCTAGTTTATTGAGAGTTTTTAGCGTAAAGGGCTGTTGAATTTTGTCAAAGGCCTTCTCTGCATCTATTGAGATAATCATGTGGTTTTTGTCTTTGGTTCTGTTTATGTGGTGAATTACATTTATAGACTTGCATATGTTGAACCAGACTTGCACCCCTGGGATGAAGCCTACTTGATCATGATGGATAAGCTTTTTGATGTGCTGTTGCAATCGGTTTGCAAGTATTTTATTGAAGATATTTGAGTCTATGTTCATCATGGATATTGGCCTGAAGTTTTCTTTTCTTGTTGAGGCTCTACCAGGTTTTGGTATCAGGATGATGTTGGTCTCATAAAAAGATTTGGGGAGGATTCCCTCTTTTTGGATTGTTTGGAATAGTTTCAGAAGGAGTGTTACCAGCTCCTCTTTGTATGTGTGGTAGAATTCAGCTGTGAACCCATCTGGACCTGGGCTTCTCTTGGTTGGTAAGCTATTAATTGCTACCTCACCTTCAGCCCTTGTTATTGATCTATTCAGGGTTTTGATTTCTTCCTGGTTTAGGTTTAGGAGGGTGTAAGTGTCCAGGAATTTATCCATTTCTTCCAGGGAGAACTACAAACCACTTCTCAACAAAATAAGTGAGGACACAAACAAGTGGAGAAACATTCCATGCTCATGGTTAGGAAGAATCAATATCATGAAAATGGCCATACTGCCCAAAGTAATTTGTAGATTCAACACTATCCCCATCAAGCTACCAATGACTGTCTTCACAGAACTGAAAAAAACTTTAAACTTCATATGGAACCAAAAGAGAGCCCACATAGCCAAGTCAATTTTAAACCAAAAGAAGAAACCTGGAGGCATCATGCTACCCGACTTCAAACTATACTACAAGGCCACAGTAATCAAAACAGCATGGTACTGGTACCAAAACAGAGATATAGATCAATGGAACAGAACAGAGGCCTTGGAGGCAACGCCACACATCTGCAACCATCTGATCTTTGACAAACCTGACAAAAACAAGAAATGGGGAAAGGATTCCCTGTTTAATAAATGGTGTTGGGAAAACTGGCTAGCCATGTGCAGAAAGCAGAAACTGGACCCCTTCCTGACACCTTACACTAAAATTAACTCCAGATGGATTAAAGACTTAAACATAAGACCTAACACCATAAAAACCCTAGAAGAAAACATAGGCAAAATCATTCAGGACATAGACATAGGCAAGGACTTCATGACTAAAACACCAAAAGCATTGGCAACAAAAGTCAAAATAGACAAATGGGACCTAATTAAACTCCAGAGGTTCTGCACAGCAAAAGAAACAATCGTTAGAGTGAATCAGCAACCAACAGAATGGGAAAAAAGTTTCTGCAATCTAGCCATCTGACAAAAGACTTATATCCAAAATCTACAAAGAACTAAAACAGATTTACAAGAAAAAAAAAAAAAAAAGCAAACAAACCCATTCAAAAGTGGGCAAAGGATATGAACAGACACTTTTAAAAAGAAGACATATATGAGGCCCACAAACATATAAAAATTGCTTATCATCACTGGTCATTAGAGAAATGCAAATCAAAACCATGTTGAGATACCATCTCATGCCAGTTAGAATGGTGATCATTAAAAAATCTGGAAACAGCAGATGCTAGAGAGGATGTGGAGAAATAGAAACACTTTTATACTGTTGGTGGGAGTGTAAATTAGTTCAACCATTGTGGAAGACAGTGTGGGGATTCCTCAATGACCTAGAAATAGAAATTCCATTTGACCCAGCAATCCCATTACTTGGTATATATCCAAATGATTATAAATTGTTCTATTGTAAGAACACATACACAGGGATGTTCATTGCAGCACTGTTTACAATAGCAAAGACTTGGAACCAACCTAAATGCCCTTTGATGATAGACTGGACAGGGAAGATGTGGCACATATGCACCATGGAATACTATGCAGCCATAAAAATGATGAGTTTGTGTCCTTTGTAGGGACATGGATGAACCTGGAAACCATCATTCTCAGCAAACTGACACAGGAACAGAGAATCAAGCACTGCATGTTCTCGCTCATAGGCGGGTGTTGAAAAGTGAGTACACATGGACACAGGGAGTGGAGCATCACACACTGAGGCCTGTGGAGGGGGCGACTAGGGAAGGGACAGTGGTGGGTAGGGAGTTGGGGACGGATAACATGGGGAGAAATGCCAGATATAGGTGATGGGGATGGAGGCAGCAAACCACATTGCCATGTATGTACCTATGCAACAATCCTGCATGTTCTTTACATATACACCAGAACCTAAAGTGCAATAAAATATATTAAAGGAAAAAAAAAAAGAAGTCATTCAGAGATACAACCAATAAAACAGTGTTCAAGTAATGCTGTGTATCTCAGGATCTATACCTCTGTGGCCATGTGCCTTTATGATGCCTTTTTAATCATAAAATTGTCACATTAGTCTGAAACAATGTTAGGTGATACCAGTAATTTAAGTACTCTGAGTTTTTGGATGATGCTGCTGTCCCAGGAAATGTGGACAAAGAAGGAAAGCTCAGGTATGAAATAAATAGTAATTCCTCTAGAACTGCAGCTCCAGGATTCGTGGAACCCAAGTAAACAAATTTGATAAGAGTCTGGTTGCTCTCCCGGGATAAAAGACCGTTCCGTGTTTTTGCGACTGACAGGCCAACAGCAAGTTCTGTATCAACCTCATTGGGAGGAAGATCATGCTAATGGATCAAAAAAGAGTCTCCATTCTTCTTGTCACGGTCACTTTATTTGTCCTTATGCAAAGATTAGGGTGTTCCTGGAAAGAGGCTGGCTAACTAACTCTGGATAAGCCATCTTTTCTTCAGTGCCTCATCTGAGGTTGATGCTTTCTGATGGGCTTTGAAACAAGATATGTTCTGCACAACCTATACTTACTTCCAAAAGCGTATCCACATTAACTTTTCCCAAATTTTATTGCATCCCATCTTCTTGTTTTGCTCACTCCAGAGTCCTCTCTATCATATGAGCCATTGTTTCATACCCAATTGTTCATGTATACCTAACTTAGACCACATCTTCTATATCAGGGGTCAGTTTAGGTAATATTGCAGACTTTTCAGGCCAAATCGCTTTTTGTTGCAACTATTCAACTCTGTTACTGTAGTGTGAAAGCAGCTTTAGACAATATGGAAACAAATGGGTGTGATTATATTCCAATAAAACAATTTAAAAGATTGGCAGTTGACTAATTTGGCCCTTGGGCCATTGTTTGCTGATCTATCTGAAGAAGTTGACCAAATTTAGCACTTAATGGTCTACAAATTGGGATGATTTTCTCTCAGTAGAGCTCCTGAACGAGGCTGTAAAATAACTAGTTTATTTTTGCTCACAGTGGTATTTCAAGCTTGTATTAGCTGGTCTCAGTAGATTTCCACAGATTCATAGCGTAATGTCAGGGAAAGGTGCTGATACAGCATAGGTAGGTGATAATGGCATGTAGATTCATTTTGTCTCTAACAGTATTAATGCCAAATTTACTATTTCTATCATATGATAGATTGCTTTTGTGTTCCTGCATTAATCTGACTTCATAAATTGGTAATTCTGAAAATGCTCACCATATGGCAGGTAGCTACATTTTCTTAGCTATTTTATTTTCCAGGCTTTATCTCTCGTGTGTGTGTGTGTGTGTGTGTGTGTGTGTGTATTTTTCCCCTTTGGGAACCACTCTGCCTCTGAAATCCAAAACGGTTCAACTAGCACTATGCATCTTCCTTGTAGATAGTGGCAGAAGAAACAAAACACAGTAACTTTTGCATTACTTTGGAAGCAATGTTCTAGCATATTTTCAGCAATATTACCTGTTGTAGTATGGTTTCTGCTGCTATATCAGAATATTACAGACTGTATAATTTATAAAGAGTGGAAATGTATTTGGTTCATGATTCTGGAGTATGGGAAGTCCAAGAGCATGGTACCAGCATCTGAGAAGACAGAAGCAGATGTACAAAACAGAGAGAAAATAGGGCCCAAACTTGTCCTTCCATCAGGAGCCCACATTTACAATAACCAACCCACTCTTATGATAATGACATTAATTCATTCTTGAGTGCAGAACACTTATGATCTAATTACTTCTTAAAGGTCCCACCTCTCAACACTGTTGCACTGAGGATTAAGTTTACAACACATGAACTTTTGAGTGATACAGTAAGGCCATAGGAATTCTCTTTCTTTTTTTTTTTTTTTTGAGACTGAGTCTGACTGTATTGCCAGGCTGGAGTGCAGTGGTGTGATCCCAGCTCACTGCAACTTCCATTTTCCGGTTTCAAGCAAATCTCTTGCCTCAGTCTCCTGAGTAGCTGGGACTACAGGCACACACCACCATGCCAGGCTAATTTTTTGTACTTACAGTAGAGACAGGGCTTCACCATGTTGGCCAGAATGGTCTTGATCTCTTGACCTCGTGATCTGCCCACCTCGGCCTCCCAAAGTGCTGGCATTACAGGCTTGAGCCACCGCACCTGGTCAGGCAATAGGAATCCTAAAAGTTTAACAGTCCCTTGGATCTGTGTAAGATTTGTATTCTACATGCTTACATGCATGTGTCATTAACAGGGCACTCTTAGCCATTTTTTGTATTTGCCATTTTTTTCTTTACTGGGTTCAAATACTATGATATTTCAGATTAAGTTCTCAAGAAAGGGGATTCTGAGATTGAAATTAGTGTGCAGGAGGTTTATTAGGAAATGCTCTTTGGAACAATGGCATAGATAGGAAATGAAGAAGGCTGATTGGTCAGAAGATGATGAGCCGTGACGTAGTTTAAGATGTCATGAGACTCTACAGCTGAAATGAAACTTAGTCTTTAGAACTCTCCCCAGATGAGATGAGTTGGTTAGGCCTTCACACTCCAACACTGGTCTGTCATTGGAAATAGGCCACCTCAGGAACAGACATAAATCAGGCCCTTGTGCTTTCCTTAGCAGGGGCAATCTGCAAGGGTACTGAGAACTGAGGGTAATTTGTTGGCAGCACTTTAGACACTGAAAAAAAAACAACCTCATTCCTGCAATGAGATTTGGTCCATTTTTACAGAAACCTTATTAATACAGAGTACCCAGTATGATGTTCTTCAGACTATCAAAGAAACCCAAGTGCCTTTGGACATTAAGAGAGAGCTGAACAGTTAACATAGTCATTGTGCAAGGGAGTAAATGTGAAATGCTGATTTTCCAAGTGAATGAAAGCTGCCTTTGATCCTCGTTCCTGTTGGGGATTGAAAATAACACATTTGTCAGATCTATGAACCCATACCTAGTGCCAGAGCTTATGTTGTTCTATTAAAGATATTATATCCAACAGAGTAGATGTGACTGGGGGTACCATTCAGGTTTTTTAGAATGATGGTGGCCTTAATATGCTACGATTCATATATTTTTTGCAGAAGCCATTCCAATGAATCAAATGAGGACATATTAGAAACCCCCAATGCCTAATCAAATATTTTCAGGTAGAACTAATCTCTGCAAGTTCACCTATGCTGCATATTGCTTCTGATTTACTCACTTACCAGTAAAGCAGTTTCAGAGGCTTTCACTGGGCTCTTCCCCCCAGTTTCAGTACACAAGTACTAAATTAAAAAATCGTGAAGTTCTATGGGCTCATTGGACTTACTGTGAGATAGACCTGAGGCAGCGTTTTATGTGTCATCTGGGATCTATAGATCTTTACTCTAACAGGGAGTTATGCTAGCATTGCAGATCTCCTGGTTGTCACTTATCAAATCAGCCCATTTTAGACAACCCTAAAATGATTTTTTAAAATTCCCTCTACCTCAGTGTACATTTACACTGCAGAATGGCCACAGGACCCCTTGGGCGATCTTTGGGAGAATATTTTATATGTATGCCTGTGGTGTCATTGCAAAGTCCTCCTTCAAGAAAACCCAGATTTTCTTCAGTAGATGAATTCTGGGTTTCAGAATGGCACAGATCTGGAAACTTGGTGAGAGATCACAATTTTCACTCTTGTGACTGACATAAACTTCTGTTTGCCAGCCCTTGAAATAAATCCAGAAATTCGTTGTTGACTGTTCCTCTATTCATCTCTAGGAATCCCATAGCTCATTAGTTACTGCAACAATTCCCTGAGTTCCAAGGTCTACTTGTTTCCAGTTTTACTGCTTAATATAGTAATTATATTCTCCTTGTCTCAGAAGGCCAAGTGCCATTATCCTACCTCTGTTCTCCCAGAGTCCTGCCATCCCCGGTGATACCAGTGAACTCAGATACATAACAGCACCTTCTGTAATTAATCCTGTATGCACAGGACAGTCAACACTTCTGCGCCTGTCAGTGAAGCTATTACTCTTCTCTCTACTAGTGTATCCTTATTGTTTTAATAAAAGAAGTTATCTCTGAACCCTCCAAAGGAACGTTATCAGTTGATCTTTTATTTCACACAATCAACCAATTTTAATATGTACCTCCCTGATTTCTTCCTAAATTCCATATCAATGTTTTTGGCATGTAAACCCCATTGACTTCATGTCACTCTCCTATTTAAACAATGGGAGCCATCCTTTTTAATGTTCGAACCAGCTCCAATTGTCCTTGCCAGAATATTGAACCACAGTCATGGGAGACTACTCCCATATTAATAAGCTCCTCCATCCAGCCTCATAGTCTACACCTTCAAGACCCACTCCCACAAGTGTCTCACTAGTCCTACCGGTACATGCTTTCTGAAACCTGCAGTTCTTTGGATACATAAAAAAATGTGCTACCAAAGCAAGACTTTAATTATCTGTGTTATTCTGAGGGCTGATTCTAGTTATCAGTATAGAAGCAATGAAAGAAAGCACGAATTGATAAGGAGAAAGTCATGCATCGTTTTATAAGACATACACCTTATCCTAAGCTATTGGATGGTCCTAATTGGACTTTCATGTTAGCACAGGAGAGCTGCCAGTGTACTGTCTTATTTTTAGCTCTGCTATACTTACGATTAAATTCTTGGCCAGACATGCCAGTTATAGAGAATGGAGAACTCTTTAAATTCTGACACAGATACCTCCTGGTTTTCATAGAGTACCTGAAGTGAATAGTTGATTGACCTATTCTTACCATTGTTTTTCTTCAATGTTCTAGGAAAGTTAAAGTTGGTTTAGTTATAAATAAATAAGTAAATAAATAAATAAATAAATAAATAAACGTGTGTATTTACCGTTTCCCCAATATCATTCAAAAATTAGAGGTATTGCACAAACCAATATATCGCTTTCTACCTGTACATAATCCTTAATTAACCAAAAATGGGAGTTTTAGTAGTCATGATATCACAGCTTTCCAGAAACCACCACCCCACTTTCTACCAGAAATGGGGTCCGTTGGCTAAATAGTGACTCAGTCCCAGGATATCTTCCTAAGAATCTGCTTTTAAGAACCTCCTTAATACCATGAATCAAAGTCTGAGTTCCTCTAAAAGCAGACTCTGAAGTAAGGACATGGGCATATACAGTTTATGTCTGAGATGATGCTAAGAAGCGTACATGCGAGAGTGGAGTAAGTGAGAGAAGCAAAGAAGTCAATCCAATAAAACGTGTTTATGTGTAGATGTGTTTGTTATCTTATTTGTTATCTACTGTCGTGTAACAGATTACCCCAATACTTAGTACTTTAAAACAGCGATCAATGTTTGTCCTATTCACATACGGTTCTCATTTGAGCTTGGATTGGGTGGTTCTGGATGGTTTTGACTCTGAGGTTCTCATGAATTTGAATCAAGATGTGTGCCAGAGATAGTCATCTGAAGGATTGACTAGGGATGGTGGATATTATTCCAGGGTAGCTTAGCCACATGATTGGTATGCTGATGCTGGCTTTTGGGAAGGAGTTCTTCATCATATGTACCTCTCCACAGGGCTGATTAGATAATTTCATTACATGGCAATTGGCTTTCCCCAGAACAAGTGATACAAGAGAGGCTAATGATGAAGCCTGGATGTCTTTTACGACATATGCTCGGAAGTCACACAGTGTCACTTTATTAGTATCCTGTTGACTACACAGATCAGCCCTAATTAATATGAGAGGAGAATATAGAACATATTTACCAAGAACCAAGGGTCATTAGGAGCCATCAAGGCTAGCTGACACAGTGAGTTATCCCTACAGGAAACGATGATGCCTACATTTTACAGGGGAATTTTGAGAAACCATGTCTCATATGTCAGTCCCAAGATTGCTGGAGTGCTGGGATGCTGGGGTGTTTACTTACAATCTCCCGTGTTTGTTGATTAGCTGCCCCTGCGGGTTTAACTTGCCCACATTTCTGGGCTGCTGTCAGATGCAGCAGAGAGACTTCACAGGCAAGGAGGCACATGATTCTGAGGTGGGAAGATATCAGCATATTAAAAATTATCTACCAAAGGCTTCAGGAAAATATAGCCATAGGCTTAAGGGATTTGACATGAGGCATCAACAGCAGCAGGGAAAATAAATGTGACATACCTGGAACCCAAAAACAAAAAGAGAGGCTCACTGCACTCTGCCTTCTGGGTTCAAGTTATTTTGCTGTTATCATTGTTACAATTGATTTTTATTTATTGCAGCTTCATTCTATAAAGTTACCATGAACATTCGTGAACATTGACTTAGCAAATACTGAACCATTGCTCCTAGGGTATATACAGAGTTAGGGTCCTGCAAGCTTTAGCTCACGTTTCTATCAACTGGTCAATGCATAACAATGCCTTATATGTTTCTCTATTGAAAGACACTCTGTTTAAATTTACTGTTGACTCACTATCCTCGGACTAATGGCCTACAGCTCTATAGCTCATGCCTTTTTAATGAATGAAGCTTTTTAGCACACACATACATTCTCCGTAAAGTGTTACACAGCCTTCTTTCACTTAGGTACACTAGTCAGTAATTAAGCACTATGCTTAATTAACCAAAAGCGAGAGTTTTTAGTAATCATGATATCATAGCAAGGGGGCCATCTTAAACAATATAATCACCCCCAACAAGGACAAAGATGTAAAACACAAAGGACTAAGTCGGCAATGGAAAGGACACAGTGTCCGTGTGAAAGTTGAAACCACAGGACAGAGCAGCACCTTGCTGGAGCTCAGCTGGAAACACGTCTTGGGCTTTTCTGTGCTTTTTTGCCACTCTGTACATGTTCCTGAATGCTCATGAAATCACTGTGAGTAGTGACTTGGGAGTTACAAATACAATTCAGAGAGCAGGAGAATTTGCCAATATGGACTCAGTGAATAATGAGGACCAACTGTAATATTAGGTACTTTAGCATGTTAGACATATTTAGAAGGCCCTAGCCATAAAGACATTTTATAAAAAGGCTGTGGCTATATAGATATTTTATAAAAGTATTTATTAATTGCTTACTATAAGTGAGTCACTCTTCTAAATGCCTTATCTGTATTCTATTCTTGAAACTTTGTAAAGTAAATTGTATTTTACATTCATTTCCAGATGTGGCAACTGAGGCAGAATGAAGTTAAGTAATTGGAATAAGTCACACATCATGAACGAAAAGCCAGATTTTAAATATGGACAATAAAGCATCACACTGGTGTAGCAGGTGCTGCAGTGGCCACTTTGTGCTGCCAACTGATTGTCAACAACTGAGAAGTCCCTTTCCAGGAAGTACTATACAGAAAAAAAAAAAAGACACCTTGCCTAAGGTTATGCAGCCTTCCCAGAGGCTGTTTGTATTCAATGACCGGTCACGGTAAAGATACAAAGGCTCAATCCTCTTACCTCAATAGAGAAAATCGCTGAAGTTTCCGGAGCCCCTGCTCCTTATGTGATCAGCTGAGGCCTCAGCTGCAAACACTTCTGAGTTCAACTTCTCTCTGCCCCATTCATCTTCTTTCCTCGCTTCCTTGTAGGTATTGTTTTTGAGACGACTCCCTAAGAAATGACCGTCAGTGTCCATTTCCTGGGGAGCCAATCAATGACGGTACAAACGGAGAACACATCGTATTCCACTTACTACCTTCTTGGGTAGATGGTTTGCTTATTTTATAAAAACAAAATTTAAAACTATCCTCAAAATTAGGATGTCCTTTTCTGTTCAGACACATTCAAATGTTTTTCAACATTTAAAATAGATTTTCATATCTGCAGATCTTACAGAATGTGCTGGGATGCTTCATAAATTCTAGTGACTTTTATGATTCTGTGTCGCAGGTCTCTCAAATCCAGCATAGCATCAATACTTAGGTCAGGCATTTGAGGTTGACTAATGGAAGACAATTGTGTTTAGCTGTCCAGCTTCTGAATGATCTGTGCAAAGCTGCCATTTTTTTTGGGGGGGGGCGGGGGGGACACTGTCTTGGTCTGTTGCCCAGGCTGGAGTGCGGTGGCATAATTTTTTCCCACTGCAACCTCTGCCTCCTGGGTTCAAGTTATTTTCCTGCCTGAGCTCCTGAACAGCTGGAACTACGGGCATGTACCACCATGCCTGTCTAATTATTGTGTTTTCAGTAGAGACAGGGTTTTACCATGTTGGCCAGGCTGACCTTGAACTCCTGTCCTCAAGTAATCCAACTGCCTCAGCCTCCCAAAGTGCTGGGATTACAGGCCTGAACCAGCAATCCCAGCCAAAGCTGCCTCTTCCCTCACAAGAGGTAGTCAACTTCTGCAATGTAACCTCTTTCTGTTTATTCAGTAAATTTACGTCCTTTGTCAGGCAATCTCTACTATTTCTCTTAGGAGGGATTTTTTTCAGTGTATTTATCCACTATGACTTTAGCAGTGAAAAGCCAAATTCAATACCCCAAGCAAAAGCCCTGTGCATAGAAGAGCTTCCCCTGACCAGGTACAGTGGCTTAGGCCTGTAATCTCAGCACTTTGAGAGGTGGAGACAGGTGGATCCCTTGAGGTCAGGAGTCCAAGACTAGTCTGGTGAACATGATGAAATCCTGTGTCTACTAAAAATACAAAAAATTAGCCAAGCATGGTGGCAGGTACCTGTAATCCTAGCTACTCAGGAGGCTGAGGCAGGAGAATTGCTTGAACCCAGGAGGTGGAGGTTGCAATGAGCTGAGATTGCCCCATTGCACTCCAACCTGAGCAGTGGAGTGAGACTTTGTCTCAAAAAAAAAAAAAAAAAAAAAGTGCTTGCCCTGCCACTGATAACTAACTGTCCCTCACTGAGAGAATTTGATCAAGATCTGGGTAATGACCTTTATGATGTACACTTAAAGTTTTATTTGAAGTGTTAGCTAAGAGAAGTCCAAGTCTACTATAGTCATCACTTGTGTGGCTCCCACCAGGGTGATATCCCAGAAACTATTTTACTCTCCTTTCAGATGCCTGATGTGTGGACATGTTCTCATCATCTCCTCAGTAGCTGTTCCCAGGGGGTTAGAGTCACCTACCAGAATATGATAGATGAAAGACTTCTTTATTTACCACCACTAGAATATGAGGATTATTCTTGCCTTGAGATAATTTGAAACATAAGAATGGATTACTATTATAGAAAGATTTCTAGACTCTGCTTTCTTCCATTTTTGGTCATTAAAGAGCAGTTTCTCTCTTTAGTAACACTTCCCATTTTCACACACATTTTTATTAGTTTAAGCAAGTGATGCTTTATTATCCCAAGTTTTATGACACATCAATAAGTATTTCTGTTTAATGCTCTAGCCCTATTATCAGCTACTGCTTTAAGGAAGCTCTCTGTTCTATCTAAGCAGCTATTTTTAGAGATAAACTCTTCCTAAGCTATATGAACAATTTCTGTCATTCATCAATATTTTATTTTACTGCCACTGTTAACATTTAGTGTTTTATTGTTCTGGGATAATATCCAGAAAAGGGTCAAAGGACATGTTGATTTTTCATGCCACCCACATGCATGCCAAACATTGTAAGAATAATTGCAAACCCAATGGGAAAATTGTTAGCATATTCATAGTAAGATTTTACAAGAGCATAAAACTTTGATAAAGTATTTCTGTTTAAGGTATTAAGCAATAGGAGAGCTAAGTGGGATAGGAACAATGAGCCACCGAAGGGTTTGATGTTTTATTTATTTGTTTTCTCTTTGCATGTATTTGTGTGTGTGTGTGTGTGTGTGTGTGTGTGTGTGTGTGTGTGCATTTTCTCACTGTTTTAGATTTAATAATAGACCATGGGGTCCTTGATTAATAAGGTTTCCAGATGAATTCTGAATATCCCATCATGATTATTATTGAAACATACAAATGATGCCAAATAAAGATCCTTAGTAGCTTAGATCTGAAACAGATTTATGAATTCACCTTTGCATTTTAAAAGGGCACAAAACTAAATTTCAGAGAGTCTTTAGGCAATCTACAGAATATCACACTGTGGCAAAGCCAGGACAAAAAACATGTTTCTAATTCAAGGATTTCTAAGTCAACGGTTTGTCCTGCTATGTCACCATTTTGTGTAAAGAGAAAGATAGAAATTCTCAGCCCTTCTAGTGTATGACCTCTCTGAAACACTCTAGGGAAAAAGAATGCTAGGACAAAATTCCCTAGCATAATCATGAAACCTCTAGACATGGAGTTTCTGAAATGTAGTATTAGTTTTATCTTGGGCTTTCTCAGGTGATTTATCTGATAGTATAAATTGTTTTTGCATGATTATATCTGTACTTATCTTCCTGGTATGCATTATATATTAACTAATCCTAAACCTGAGAGGATCTGGTATCTGGTAACACAAGATACTTACTCTCTAGTTATTTCTCAGGGAAGATAACCTTGAATTATCTGTCATCTATTACTTATCAAAAATTAAGTTAAGAAAAATTTTGTAGAGAGTTGAATAATCCTATCTCTCTCTGTTTATGTGTGTGTGTTTGTGTGTGTACATATTCTTTGTTTATTATTCTGTAGTACATCCATGAAAAGGGTAACTACCTTCTGTGACATAATGTGTTTATCTTTATTTTAACCATTCTGAAATAATATATTTTCTTCAACAAATATTTACCAAACACCCTCAATATCCCTGTACTGTGTTAAGTGGTGAAAATATCTATTGGAAAATTAAGCAAAATCCTTTTAGGAAGAGGGTAAGACATATTACCCCCACAAAAATAATAATAATAACAGCACAAATAAATAATGTAAAAATATTAAATTGTATATTTTTGAAGATAATGAAGTGAGCAATGTTTTTATGAAAAAGGTCTCTGACTACTGTATGTGGTATGTGCATTTCTACGGATAGAAGGAAGATAACTTATCATGTTAGTCCAGATGTTACAGGACAAGGATAAGCCATATCTAAAGATGGCAGAGATGGCTAGGAACCATTCATTGATCCCAGGATTAAAGAGAGGCAGTGGCCAAATGGAAACTTTGGATTGTTCTCTATGCGGAGAGGTTGAGAGTTTCACATATTTGGAAGAAAGATTGAATCAGGTATTTGTGGACTAGAAGGCTGAATGGTGGCAGATAATGGCTAGATTCCATCAATCCTATTTCTTTTTCAAAGGAATGCTAGAAGACTAGATTTCCCCAACTCCTTTGAAGTTAGATAGGGGTCATTTGATTAGTTATGGCAAAATAAATCTGGGCAGATATGATACAGGCTATTTCTAGACCTGAATTCTCAAACAACTGAAAACATCTTGGTCCATTCTGTATCTTTTCAGTTTTGTGGATGGAAAAAGGAAATCCAAAGTGACGAAAACAGATGATTAAAAAGCAAACAAAACAAGTAAACAGGATCTATGAGTCACCACTTAATAGGAAAGCTACGAGAAAACATTTTCACCTTTTACAGCTGAGTATGGCATAAGTGAGAAATAAACTTTATATTGTGTTGAGTCACTGAGAATTTCAATAGTTATTCAGGAGCTGTCAGGTTTGACCTTGAGCAGAAGTAAATTGGTATGATAAAAACATTTCTGCAAATATATGGTACCAGCTTAATAGTAGAAAAACAAGAAGGAAGATGTAATAGTGGAAACTTGGAAAAAGGCAACTCATGTAAGAGCAAAATATTTAGGAACTGTCACCTCTGCTAACATTTTTGGGGTAGTTTACTTGTCTAAAGTAGCAAGCCTAGTGGAAAAGATTTGAAAATAATTACATAATTAACATGTAGTTAAAAATTCTTGAGTGCCATAATCTAATTCAGCTTTCTATTTTACCAAAGTGTTTTATGGTGAAGATGCAGTAGAGTTTTAGGGTTAGCATCCCTTTTTATGTCAAGAGCACATCAAGTTAACAGTCATTAAACAGCAAGGAAATCACAGCTTAAAACTTACAGGGTTATTGGGTCATGAACTGATTAGAAAAATGCAAAGCTCACGTTACTAAGTTTTAAGGAAAAACATGTATCGTTGACCATTAAAATACATTTAAACTGAGTGTGTCCCCTTGTATACGGATTTTATTCTGCCTCCACTACTCCTAACACAGTGAAACCAACCCCTTCTTTCCCCTCCTCCTCCTCAGCCTACACAACTTGAAGTCACTGGGGAAAAAGACTTTTATGATGATCCATTCCCACTTAATAAATAATGAATATACTTTCTCTTCTTTATGATTTTCTTAACATATTCTTTTCCTTAGTTTCTTTTATCATAACAATATAGTATATAACATATAAACCATACAAAATATGTATTAATTGACTATGTTACTCATGAAGCTTCTGGTTAATAATAGACTATTAGTTAAGTTTTTGGTGAGATAAAAGTTGTGTGTGACTGCATATGGGTTGATGCCCCTAACCCCTGCATTGCTCAATGATGAATTGTGTTGCCAGAGGAACCTCAAAACCTGAAGTGATCCTTCTGACAACACTAAACATCTCTTATGCCATTCTAGCTATTAAACAACTTCAGTGCTAATCTTTGTACAGTCAAGAGGCAGCCTTCAAGGAATTCACACTAACCAATGCTCATTTCCAATATGGCCTTGTAGGATAACGGGAAAGAGAGCTCTTCCAAAAGGAAGACCTTGAGGTCATGGGAAGCTATGGACTAATATCTTCCAAAGAACAAAGCTAGTTCATGGAATCTCCTTTACTTCCCAGACGAGATAATTCTCAGTGCCTGGCCCACTGGATTTTAAATGGCCTGTGACTGTGATGTGTCTCCCATTCTCCTCCTACAGTTTTCTTTCAAAATGGGAGTATCTGATGTGGATATCCTTTTCTCTGACACTGTATATTGAAATGAAACATACATTTTATTGATACGACAAAAAGCCACAAGTGGACTTGATGTAGAGGACTGGGAATCACCTGGAGAGCTTGACTTTGAGCTAGAAACACTGACCAGATAGTAATTTGGGCTTTCGTTCTTAAAAATAGAGAATGTGTTCTATGTGGCTGAGAAAGATTGAGATGGATAATTTGTCTACCAGAGGTTGAGTTGTGGCAAATACTTACCAGTTTCATTTCCTGTTTCTGGAACCCCCAAAAGTCTATATTTCCAAGGGACACTATTTCAGTGAGGTTGGTGTCATATGATTGAGCTATGGCTGATGAGATGGATATAAGGAGAAATGATTTTTGGCTGAAGTGAGTAAGTATATGGTATGTCTTCCTCTCAATTCTTTTTTCTCTATTTGCTGACTGAATGGTGCCAATATGATCGCTCTCTCTCTCTGTTTTTTATTTTTTTGGATGGAGTTTCACTCTTGTTGCCCATGCTGGAGTGCAATGATGTAATCTCAGCTTACTGCAACCTCTGCCTCCCAGCTCCAAGTGATTCTCCTGCCTCAGCCTACCTAGTAGCTGGCATTACAGACATGTACCACCATGCCTGGCTAATTTTGTATTTTTAGTAGAGACAAGATTTCTCCATGTTGGTCAGGCTGGTCTCGAACTCCCAACTTCAGGTGATCTGCCTGCCTCGGCTTCCCAAAGTACTGGGATTACAGGCCTGAGCCACTAAGTCTGGCTGGTGCCCAGATTATCTTAAGGCCAAAAGATGGTAGAAAAATTACAAATAAGTAACTAGTTGGAGGAAAACCATGTCACTTCTCGTTAGACTGCTTAATGAGTGAGAAACAAACTTTTGTGTCACACCCTAAAGCTTCAGAATTTTTTTGTTAACCATGGTTTACTTCCCTCTTTCCTTACTAAGATGGGGGATTAATGCTCCATGAATGTCAAGGCCTAAAGAGAAAACAAAAACAAAAACAAAAACAGCTCCTATCTCAAACCTAAAATCTATGGACTTAAAGAAAAGATATAACTATCACGGAAACTATATCTTCAGTTATAATGTTTTCATGAAGGCAAGAACATGAAAAGAAAACAAAGAGGTTAAAGATAAAAATGAGCTTGTTCATCATATTACGGAGTAATGTTTCAAGATAGAAGAGTGAAAAGTTTAGAAAGGTAGGCATTTGCTGGTTAGAATCAAGGAAATATAGAGCATCTTTATGATAGCAGTCCCATGGACCAGAAGGCCACGGGGGTTTGGGAGGACTTGGAAAACAGGAATCAAAGGACTTCTTGTAAGCTCAGTCGAGAGTAGTTGATCTAATTAAACAGTATGAGTACTGGGCCTCATTGCTGGTAGAATTGTGTTGCTCCCTCTGGGGTGGAGCTGTTTATTTTTCAATTTCCCTGAAACCCAAAGTGGTGGCAGTCTTTGCAGCTGTGTTGTTTGGGTGGCAGCAGTTGATAACAGTGACAATTATTTTGATCCTTCTATTTTCTTTTCCTCAATTATGGAATTGGCTGCTCCTAATCCTCCTCCAGAGGCTTTCCAAAAGGTTTCATTGAAACGGTCATCAGTTTCTTGAAGTATCTTCAGGCCAATTATATACTGTGTTAGAATGTCATTAGAGATTCTTGATTCTGACAGCTATTTCCTGGAGATGTTGTTTGTAGTATTCTGAAACTGGAGGATTTTTGAAAGGAGACTATATTCTTATCAAGTTTGTTTTGCTCTGAAGACTTTAATCTTGATTTCCTTTTGGCTCTATAAACTCCTGTTTCTCTGTGAAGTTTGAGAATGGCATTGTTTACAGCATTGCACAGTGCTCTTGTTATGAAGGACTGACGTAGACAGTGTCTCTGATCTTTATATCAGTAAAAAGTATTTTTCCTGGAAAATGGAATTGTCATAATGCTTTCATGGATAAGATAAATTGGTGTATCGTGTTTACCTCATGGGTTTGGTGGTAAACATGATACACGTATTATGATATCATATAAAACAAAAGCTTTTGTGCAAAACTATGGTTCATCTCTTACATGATAAATATTTTTGGTACTAGCTCAATCTCAGGTTCATATATCTTTTTTAACTTTTATTTTTCATTGTCTTGCTTTCGTCAGCTTTATTTTTTTTAAATGCTCTTTGAATACCTCAGTACAAATTTTAAAGCTCTTATTGAGATTATGGCATTAGAAAGAATGCAAGAGACAAATAGCAAGCAAGAAAGAAATAGAATAAGAAACAAAAAGAAGGATACTTAGTTTCAGTCTTCTGTCCATGTTCTCTCAGACTCTGTAGTTTTAGTGGGACCTGGCTAACTTCCAGCAGCTAGTGTCTACATCTGGGCTGAGGTTGTTTCCTGAAGGTTCAGATGGCCATGATGCACATGCACATGGGAGGAAGTGCCAGGAAATTCACTCCCCCTGTGAATAATCAGAAGTCTCTACCAGGGACTGTCAGGTTGGTATTTAAATATTCCAGCTCCCTCACTACTCAGTTGGGATAATTATGAGTTGTTTTGCATCATTTCCTGTTTTGCATCATTTCCCAGTTTATCCACTGGACTGACCTCTGATCACTCACTTGTTATTAAGCGACCTTTCTTCCAGGTATCACTTCTCCATTCTTGTATCTCTGTTCCCTTCACTGCCCTAAGAAACCCTCATGTCATGTCTACCCCTAGGCAGATCTAACAAAGAGAAAGAAGCAGGAAGAAGAGAGAGAGACAGACAGATTAGAAGGAAAGGGAGGAGAGAGAGGGATAAAGAGAACATGCTTATTTTATGAATAATATATATTTATATTTGGTACTTGAAGGATCCTCACTTGTACATTTTAAACTAACTACAAGAGTATAATTTGAATGCTTGTTACTCAAAGAAAGGATGAATGTTTGAGATGATAGATATCTCATTTATCCCGATATGACTATTGCACATTGTATGCCTGTATCAAAATATCTAATGTACCCTACAAATATATATATATATATATATATATATATGTACTTCGCACCCACAAAAATTAAAAATTAAAAATATCACATAGATGTATTCATTTATTTTTCAAGTAACAAAACACTGAATTAGATGCTGTAAGAAACACAAAAGTATGCCAGACACTTTAAAACCATTAGAAATGGGTGACATATGTGCATCTAAAAACCTACTCAAGAAAACAGCACTGTTTGTAATATCACAGAAGTGGAAACAAGCCCTACAGAAGAATGGGTAGACATGAAGTACATTCATACAATAAACGTACTACAGTAATGAGACTATAGAAACTAAAAGTACATGAAGCAATCTAGAATTTCTTCAAATTCTCATAAATGTTAATTAGAGCCAAATAAACATAAAATGGTACATTCATTTGATCCCATTTATATAAAGCTTAAAAACAGGCAATAATATGACAAACGACTGTAGTTTTTCTTGACAGGGTAGGGACTAAAAAGAAACATGAGGTGGCTTTTTGTGTTCTGCTAATTTATTATTTCATGATGGAGGTGCTAGCTACATGGGCCAGTTAGCATTGTGAATATGTATTTACAATCCCAAGCTGTATACTTGGAATTTATGTACTTTCTATAGATATGATGTATTAAGATGTATCTATGTATATAGATATAAATCAGACTTATGTGTGTGCTAAGCTGTATACTTGGGATTTATGTACTTTCTATAGATATAATATTAAGATGTGTCTATGTATATAGATATAAATCAGACTTTTGTGCGTGCTAAAAGAACTAAGGCATATGAACAGATACCTTTAATTTCATGTTGAGAATATTAAGACCTATAATACAGATAAAGAATTCTGAAATAATGATGAGAGAGAACTGCTCTTACACATGGAAAGAATCAGAGATGCTTAATGCCAGTAATGATACATGCTACAATCTGCCTGAAAGGGTAAGTGAGGACTTGCATTAATGTGAAGATTGGCACAGCCTAGGTAACAGTGAGGAGAAATGTGCTGCCATGTTCTACAAAGTTCCCGTGTGGTCTGGGTTCTAGGAATTCTGGAAGATAAGCTAGGAGAGAAGTTGTTTATGGATGCTGGGAGCCTTCCAACATTAGGATGAAGAGTTTGGATCCTTTTATTGGGCGCCAGTGATTTTCAGCACAGTTGACATGATCAGAATCATACGTAGAATGTCAAGGCAGTAAGATATAGAACAGGTTGGTGTGAGGGAATACTGGATGAAGGCTGCCAGAAAGGACATATGGAAAGTGTGTAATCCACTATACTTGACAGGTGGTTTACATGACAACAGGTAACAAAATCTGAACCTGTATTTTTATGGTTGAATGATGGGGTCTGGAGACAAGAAAGTTATGTGACCCTATTTGGGGAAGTTTGAGTTTGAGTGATCAGCAGTTCTTTACACACACACACACACACACACACACACACATATAATTGCGTTTTAGGTTTTAGGGTACATGTGAAGAACATGCAAGATTGTTGCATAGGTACATACATGGCAATGTGGTTTGCTGCCTTCCTCTCCATCACCTATATCTGGCATTTCTCCCCATGTTATCCCTCCTCAACTCCCCACCCCCCACTATCCCTCCCCTGGTTCCCCGCCGCAGACCCCAGTGGGAGATGCTCCCCTCCCTGTGTCCATGTGTTCTCGTTGTTCGACACCCGCCTGTGAGTGAGAACATGCGGTGTGTGATTTTCTGTTCTTGGGTCAGTTTGCTGAGAATGATAGTTTCCAGGTTCATCCATGTCCCGCAAGTTCTTAATATATTCAGCAAGTACTTTGTAAACACAGGAGAGGAGCTCACGAGAAAGGCTGGGACTATAGATTTGGATTTGGGAGTCACTTCCAAAAATGTGAGTGGAGTAATCAGAGATCAAAGCAAAGAAAAAACAAGCATGGTGCTGCCTCTTTGTAAATTCACGTTTTATAAAGAATCAAAGACAAATTACTGGAAATATAACTAAGAGTACAATGATAGCAACAGCAGTAATACTGTGTACATTTATTTTTCTGTTGGGGGTAGATTTTGTCCTGTTAATCAGTATATCTCCAATCCCTTCACAGTTTCTGAAACAGGCTGTTATTGATAAATAGGTTTTTAAAACTAATTCATCATATTTGCACAGTGCTTTACCGTTTTTAAGTTTCATTGTCAATATTCTTAGCATCTCAACAATTTTGTCATTTATGCCATAAGAATATTATTTAACATCTTAGATTTTTATACTTACAAAGATTTTTCTTTTGTATATAGCAAGAGGAAATCATATTTTCTTCACATACTTTCCTGTAGTTAATGAACAACCTCCTTCCATTTATCCTGTGTCTAGTATAAATCTGATCTTTTCAAAGTGGTCATCACAGGGGAAACGTTGAGAGAGAAGGAGAAGGAGAAGCATAGCTGGCCTTACTTCAAAGAACGTGTGTTTGGCCACAAGGCAGAAAGACATCTGTTACAAATCAGTGCCAGAATGCTGTTTGCACTTCCACGGTTGTGTTAAAGAGGCCCCTGCACAGTGTTACAGTGCAGATGTCTCAGAATAAAATAGCTGCAATTATATGAACTTCAGAGGGAAATTGTGAGGGGTCAATAGGGTGATACCTATAAATACAAAGTGCAAACTGCCAGCACCCAGGAGCGGTGATGCAAATGCTAGTTTTCTCATCACCATTAGCAAGTTCATCAGTCACCTAGGTGACAGAAGTTAACCCTTTCTAAAAATATTCCAGGTAATTCCCTTAATGGAGAAACATAATGTTACCTTCAGCCTGCAGACATCGGGCCCTAATTGGACCATAGTTTTAATGTTAATAGTTCTCCACCTTCCTTGCATTGGTAATAGGCACGGTGCAGACCTTTACACCTGTGTTTGTTAGGATCTCAAAGACAGACATGCTTCCTGAGCAGAAGTCTGTTCTCTTAAATGCCAAACCCACGAGAAAAGTGTCGATAGTATGCATCTGATAATTTGATGACAAACATACCACAATAAACACTGGTTATATTCCAAAGTCTTATTAGAAATATTATAGTGATCTTGCTCTATTCTACTTTTTAAGCCATTGAAATGAGTTTTACATACTTAGCCTTACAATCTTCTTGCATTACAACACATAAATTGAGTAAATATCATGAGACTCTTCTAATTTTCACATTCATACAAACTAAAATGATTTTTATGAAGAAGGCACAACTTTGATGTTATGAATTATGCTCATCTCTCTAGTTTACCCTTTTGCATTCTCTTAGCCATCACTGAAGATGGTTTGCTTTTCACTGAAGAAGATTGCTCTCCCTCTAGACTGCCACTTATTCTGCATGGCTGCCCTCTATCCTAACTGACAAAGATACAGATAGATGAATAGATGGATACATAGATGCATGTGATAGGTAATATACAGAAGTATATTATTTTCCTAGTTTTTAATTTGCTAAACAAAAACATAAAATCAATTCTTAGATCTATTAAATTTATGTAGGATATTATTTGCAAAACAATCTCTGAAGTTTATAGGACACATATTATTCATATTTGACAAGTAAAATGCTGAGGTTTATCGACTTTGTTTTTGTTGCAAGCAAAATAAATTTACCTAAATGAAAAAATTGAATTTATTAGACAGTCGTAGAGAGGCATTATAAAAGAAATGATAGAAAAGTTGAAAATGCAAGCTCATAAAATAACTTAGAATGTCTCAGTCTAATACTCATCTCAAGAGCAGTCCTGAAGTGAATGATTTCTTACTGTTTTAAGTCTGCTTTGTTTATCCATCAAGATTCAAATTCTATGGAGACTGATCTTTTGGTCATGTTTGGGTGATGTATCTGCTAATTCCACAGATGTGTTCTTGACATATTGATTATGGTCCCACCAGACTGTGTCAAGTAAGAGAAAGAGAATCCTTCCAAGAGGATTGGAAGGATTGGAAGTAGATGCTAGGGAGTCACAAAGCCAGAATTGGTCCTCTGGGCCTATTTCCTAGATTTGCTCTTTTCAATTCAAATACCTTTGCTGTGATAGGAATAGATTTTTGCTCCCTGCAATCAGCATCTATAATAGTTACAGACATACTGACAGCCAGTTGAAACATCCTGAGATGTGAGCTACAGAGTTAGAACTGTTTTAGAATTATGTCGGGATGCATGCACCCTACTTTCTCAGTCAGCTTCACTGCCAATTCCTGAATACTTTTTCATGTTTGTCAAGATCAATCTAATTGCTCTGGGTGGTTCCATTCTAGATGTAATAAAATATAAGATAATTGGTAAAAGTAATAATACCACTGTCATGGGTAAGGATAATTTATACATAAATAATAAGCAGTATTCTAACAAGGTAATACTTTCTCCACTTTTAATTAGTGTGGAATGTGAATTATAACCTCTGTGAAGGAGTGAATCAATTAAATTCTTTGCAGAAGGAGAAAAAGCAGTCTGAAAAATTTCAACACAAATAGGTAATAAGTTTTCCATATTAAAGTTAAGTCTTATTATCTAAACATCAATCATGGTTACTACTCTTGATTTCTGCAGCAAGAGGACAAGGCAAATGTAAAGAAAAAAAAAGCATAAAAAATGAAAAATAAGGAAATATGGAAGATTTAATAAATTGTAAGTTTCTGGCAGGGATCTTTATAGCACATTATCTATTTCATCATAACTGCCAATAAAGTTTTGTAAGCCAAAACAGATAAATTGTCAATACACACATTACTCTGAAGCTACCTAAATTACTCAGTAATTTGTTAAATAGGTTTGTTTGTTCTAAGGATTGATGGTCAGAGTACATATACTAAATTTATTTATTGAGTACTTATCCAGTTGCTTAGAACCATAGATGTTGTAATAGAATGGTAAAACAACATGGCTTTGAAGTAACATATTTGGGTTCATATTTGGTCCCTGGCACATATAAGCTTGGAGAATTTTGTTAAGCTCTGGACCCTAATGAAATCCTCAGTAAAGTAATGATGATAATACCTTTCTCATAGTCTTACTGAAAAAGAAAACAATGATGTGAAATTTCTCATGCGTATTAGGCAATTGCAAACATTTGTGCAAATGTGCTCATGGTATCATAAGGAAAACAAACATTTTTAAGGGCATAGCAATAATTTAAGTTCTAACTGGAAAGTAAAATAACACAAAGAATTGGTCAAGCCAGCTTCAAAAAAATTCAAAACCCTGTTTAATGTAAAGCTTCACTAACAATTTTAAGACTAGAAGTCATCATAAAGTGCAGGGAAAATTGGAAACCTACGGCATCAACCTGGTTTCCCAGGTTCTTGTTTGCTCCTTCAGAGGCACTGTAACCCAGAGGAACATGAGATTCTTAAGTACTAGGTGTGGTTTGATAACTTACATAGAGGATATTTATCTCAGACATGAAATATTTCCATGTGATACCCAGGTAAATAGCTTACATGACACTGTCCAAGAAAACATCTCATGATCTGTAGATTCTAGATTTTTTTTTTTACAATAAGTAATCTGAGACCAGGTGTATCCTTTTGAAAGCATCCATAGGTAAGAACTCTCCTGCTAGCATATGCCATTGGTGTGTTCATCAAAAGGACTCTTGCTAGAGGCTAGACATGTCAACGATGACTACCTTCTTTCTTTTGGAGATGGGGGATGGCAGACCTGCTTCTTAACACTTTATTTTCTCAAAAGCATTAGACAATAAAATATGACAATTAAAAGGAGTGTAAATATACGCATGTTAGGTATAATCTAACTCTGCACCTTGTAGCTTATTTCTTGCAACTTTATCCTCAATCCCATATTGATAATGGCAAACACAGACTGCTCTCAGAACACATTATGTACTCATCACTGTATTCTGGTTCCCAAAACAGGGTCTGACACCTATAGGATGCCGAAGTAATGATTTTTTTTTTTTTTTTTTTTGAGACAGGGTCTTGCTCTGTCACCCAGAATGGAATGCAGTGGCATGATCTTGGTTCACTGCAGCCTCAACGTCCTGGACTAAAGTGATCTTCCCACTTCAGCCTCTCAAGAAGCTGGGACTACAGGAACACATGACCATGCCTGGCTAAATTTTCAGTTACTTGTAGAGAGAGGGTCTCACTGTTTTGCTCAGGCTGGTCTCAAATTCCTGGGCTCAAGTGATCTTCCTGCCTCAGGTTCTCAAAATACTAATATTACAGGTCTGAGCCACCACACTCAGCCTTATTTATTTATTTATATTAATTTTCATTTTTATTATAAAGGATACTTATGCAGGTTTGTCATATGTGTAAACTGTGTGATGCTGAGGCTTGCAATCCCAATGATCCCATCACTCCAGAAGTAAGCATAGTACCCAACAGGTATTTCTTCATCCATGTACCCTTCCCTCCCTCCCTGTCTAATGGTCTGCAGTATCTATTGTTTCCATCTTTACATTCATGTGTACTCAGTGTTTAGCTCCCACTTTTAAGTGAGAACATGTGGTATTTGGTTTTCTCTTTTGGCATTAGGCTCTTTAAGATAATGGCCTCCAGCTCTATCCATGTTTCTGCAAAGAACAAGACTTCATTCTGTTCTATGGCTGCATAATATTCCATGGTGTATATGTACCACAGTTTCTTTATACAATCCATTGTTGATGAGCACCTAGGTTGATTACATTTCCTTGTTGTCATGAATAATGTTGCAATGAACATATAGATGCAAGTGTCTTTTTGATAGAATCAATTATTTTTCTTTGTGTATATATCCAGTAGTGGAACTGATGGGACAAATGGTAGTTCTATTTGAAGTTATTTGAGAAATCTTCAAACTGCTTTTCACTGTCCCTGAACTAGTTTGCATTCCTACCAATAGGTTATTATAGGCATTCCCCTTTCTCCATAGCCTTGCCAACATTTGTTGTTTTTAAATTTTTAATAATCACCATTCTGACTGATGCAAGATGATATCTCATTGTGTTTTATGTTTGCATTTCTCTGCTGATTTGTAATGCAGACTATTTTTCATGTTTGTTGACTGCTTACATATCTTCTTTTGAGAAGTGCCTGTTCCTATCCTTTACCCATTTTAATTGGATTTTGTTTGTTTGATTTTTGCTCATTGATTTAGTTTTAAGTTCCTTGTAGGTTCGGAATATTAGACTTTTGTCAAATGAATAGTATGAAAATACATTTTCCCATTGTGCAAGGTGTCTGTTTACTCTGTTGGTAATTTGTTTTTCTATGTGCCAGCTATTTAGAGTAATTAAATCCCACTTGCACATTTTTGTTTTAGTTGCAATTGCTATTAAAGATTTAGCCATAAATTATTTGCCAAAGTGTATGTCAAGAAGGGTATTTCTAGCTTTTCTTCTAGGATTTATATAGTTTGAGGCCTTACATTTAAATCTTCAATCCATCTCAAGTTAATTTTCATATATCATGAGAGATAGGCATCTAGTTTCATCTTCCGCATATGGTTAGTCAGTTATCCCGGCACCATTTATTGAGTAGGGAGTCCTTTTTCCTTTGCTTACGTTTGTTGGTTTTCTCAAAAATCAGATTGTTGTAGGTGTGGGTTTATTTCTGAGCTCTCTATTCTGTTCCACTAGTCTGTGTGTCTGTTTTTGTGCCAGGACCATGCTGTTTTAATTACTGTAGGCTTTTAGTATAGTTTGAAGGTTGGGTAATGTGACACCTGCAGCTTTTTTCTTTTTGCTTAGGGTTGCTTTGGCTATTTGAGGCCTTTTTTGGTTCCAAATGTATTCAATATACATACATGTACCCCAGAACTTAAAGTATAATAAATTTAAAAGAAGAAAAATCATGCAAATATATCAATTGTTGTAGAAAAAACACTTGACAAAATCCAATACTCATTCATAAAAATTCTCAGAAAGCTAAGAATACAGAGGAATTTATCCAACTTGATAAAGAACATCTGGAAAAACTCTACAGCTGATATCATACTTAATTGTAAGTAACAGAAATGCTTTCTATGATCAGCAACCAGCAAAGATGTGCCGTCTAACAACTTTTATTCAACATTATAATGGAAGCGTTAACTAATGCAACAAGAAGAAGAAATTGAAAGGATATAGATTAAGAAAAATATATAATTTTGTAGATTACATTATTTTTTACATAGAAATTCTGACAGAACTGTAAAAAAATGTTAGAAAGATTAAGCAGTAATAATGTCACAGAATGTAAAATTAATGTACCACATTCAATTGATTTTTGTATGCCAGCAATACAAAAAAATAGAAATCATAAAAAATCATTTATAATAGTGCCAAAATAATAAAATACTTAGGTATAAAACTATACCAATATGTACAGGATCCCAATGGGAAAAAACACTATCTCTGTTGAAAGATATAAAAAATGATATCAGTAAATGTTGAGGATTTTATATACATGGATTGAAATATAGCCAATGTTAAGATTTCAAAGTTTGGCCAGGTGCAGTGGCTCATCTCTATAATCCCAGCACCTTGAGAAGCCAAAATAAGTGGATCACTTGAGGCCAGGAGTTTGATACCAGCCTGAGCAATATTGAGAAACCCCATCTCCATTAAAAATACAAAAATTATCTGGGAGTGGTGGTGCATGCCTATAATCCCAGGTACTTGGGAAGCTGACATATGAGAATCACTTTTTTTTTCTTTCTTTCTTTTTTTTTTAAGGCCAGCAAGCATACTGCTTCTTAATTCAATAAAAACCTGACTTTTAGATTACTCCATTTGAACAAGATATCAATAAATATCAATAATAGAGAAATGGTGTTATAAAACAATTACTATTAAATGCTGCAGTATTTAGTGACTTCTAGATAGTTATTATAAATATTTAAACACAAAAATAACATGTTTCACCTAAGAACTAAGGATATAAAACGTGTCTGGTTATAGAAAAACTGAGAAAGTAAAAAAGATGATAAGTCCCTCCCATCCCTCCCTGATATTAGAATGATTAATGTATACTAATTAGGATGGTAGAGAATATAATTTTAATAATTGTTGGAAAATACTTTTAAAAGAATTATAGTCTTTCAAATTACAATAGGAAAAGGAAAATAAAATGTAGTCACTTCCATACCAAAATTAAGGAAAAGGAACAAAAAGAAATAGAATTTATATCTGACAATAAATGTAAACATTCTTAAACTCTGAAATACCTGGTTTTTCACACTCACACAAACACAAATATGCACATACCCTGTATGCACTATATGAGATACACACACACTCGCACTGTATGCACTATATAAGAGATATACACACACTCACACGGTATGCACTATATAAGAGATACATACACATACACACACTCACTCACACTGTATGCACTATATAAGAGATAAACCTAAAGTAAAATATTGAAAGTTTTTAAAATTTCTTATATAAAAATATCAACCAGTCATCAAAAGACTATAAGAAAGTGGATAAGAACATATAAGAAAGTGGATAAGAACAGATTATTAACAGATAAGAGCATATAAGAAAGTGGATAAGAACAGACTATTCTTAGAAAAGAAGATGCAAATTGTTAATTAACACAAAATAATGTTCATCTTCAAGTAGTTACAAAAATGCAAATTTAAGCTATAACGAGGCATAATTTTCCCTTCTCAAGATTCATAAAAATGATAAAGACTGATGACATCTGATGCGGATAAAAATGTAACAGAATGGGCTTCTTTATTTGATGGTAGAAGCACAAATTATTTTTAAAATACTTATTCCATTTTATTCAGTAAGTTTCACTTTCAGGAACTAAGTCTACAGAAATGCAAGCATTAATATGAAATAATAAACACATACACACAAATATTCATACAAAGATGTCTGTTATAGAATTGTTGGTAGGAGCAAATATTTGATGAGTCATCAATAAGAGAAGCATTGAATAATTTGTGGAATACACTTAATGTGGAATGTTATGCAGTTATAAAAAATCATTCTATTATATGTGACCTAGAATGATGGTCATGATATAAAGCAAAGTGAGAATGATACAAAAGTTTAAGTGTAATGTGTACATTATGGTCCTGTTTTTTAATAAAATGAAAAAGGAAAATACCTTCATAAAACCCTATGTATGCATGTTGTATTTGTGTGCTTTCTATGCTTGCAGACCTAACATGCATAGGCATAGGATACTGAGCTGAAAAAGAGGTCCCATGTATTCTCTGTTCCCACAGACAAATTCCCCCACTATCAACAGCTGCTCCCATAGTGGTACATTTGTTATAATCATTGATTATACATATCATTGTCACCCAAAGTCCATAGGTTAGACTAAGATGCACTCTTGGTGTTGTACACTCTTGGGTTTTGACAGATGTTTTCCATCCAAATTATATTACACAATAGTTTCACTGCTCTAAAAACTTTACTATTCATTCTTTGTTCCTCTCTTATTCATCCCCTTGCTCCTTCTTAAATCCTGACAACCACTAATCTTTTTACTGTCTCCAGTTTTACTTTTTCCAGGATGTTACGTAATTGGACTTAAGCCTGAGAGGCAGAGGTTACAGTAAAGCAAAATTGTGCCACTGCACTCCAGCCTGGGTGACAGTGTGAGACTTTGTCTCAAAAAGATTTTAAATCTTGCACCTTGACCTGTAGATTGAGTGCAATTCCTGTTAATATTTTACCAAGCTATTTTGTGGATAACAACCAAATGATTCTAAAATTTATTTTAAAAGCCAAGCCTCAGAATGGCCAATGAATACTAAAGAAGAAGAAATAGAAGGACTTATGGTAGCCAAATTCTAGATTAACTAGAATTTAAGATACAATTATTAAGCCAACATAGTATTAGTAAAAGAACAATCATATATTTAAAAAAAAAACGAATAGAGAGGCTAGAAATTAACCCATATAAAATTAGTCAATTGATCTTTGATAAAGAAGCAAAAACAATTCTTGAAGAAAGGATCCTCTTTTCAGCAAATGGTGTGGTAGCAATTGGATGTCCTTATGCAAAAGGATGAATGTAGAAATAGAACTTATACCTTTCATAAATATTAACTGAAAATGGGCATCATAGACTTTAAAATACAAAACTAAAAATTTTTATAAGAAAACAAAGGAGAAAATCTAGATGACCTTCGATTTGGTACAACCTCAAAAGTACAATCTATGAATGAAAAATTTATAACTTGAAATGTGTTAATATTAAAACTTTTGCTCTGTAAGAAAACACTGTTAAGATAATGAAAAGCAAGCCACAAAGTTGGAGAAATTATTTGAAAAACATATCTGATATAGCATTTGTGTTAAAAATATACAAAGAAGTCTTAAACTTCAAGAATAAGAAAGTAAACTGCAATTAAAAATGAGCAACAGATCTGAACAGAAGCCTCTCAAAAGAAGATATCCAGTGGTAAATAAGCATATTAAAATATGTTTGATATCATAATTCATTTGAGAATTTCAAATTAAAATACAAAGGAGATACCACTACACATTTATTAGAATGGCTAAAATCCTAAGCAGGGGAAGCACCAAATATGCACCAGGATGTGGAGAAACAGAAACTCTAATTTTTGCTGATGGGAATGCAAGAGGATACAACTATAGTAAGACAACTATGCACAATGGTTAGGCAGTTTCTTGCAATGCTAAAGATTGTCTTAAGTCCTAGCAATTTTGCTCCTAGGTATTCACCTCTTTAAGTAAAAAACGTATCTACACACAAGCACAAAACTCTGCATGTGAATGTTTGCTGCAGCTTTTATGTAATTGCCTAAAACTAAAAGCAGCCAGAAGTTTTTCAGTGGGGAAGTGTCTGTTCACATCCTTTACCCACTTTTTAATGGGGTGTTTTTTTGTTTGTTTGTTTGTTTGTTTGTTTGTTTGTTTTTTGCTTAAGTTCCTTGTAGACTCTGGGTATTAGATATTTGGCAAAAACATAGATTGTAAAAATTTTCCCCCATTCTTTAGGTTGTTGGTTCACTCTGATAATAGTTTCTTTTGCTGTGCAGAAGCTCTTTAGTTTAGCTATATACCATTTATCAATTTTTGCTTTTGTTGCAATTGCTTTTGGCATTTTCATCATAAAATCTTTGCCTGTACCTATGTCCTGAATGATATTGCCTAGATTTTCTTTTAGGGATTTTATCGTTTTGGGCTTTACATTTAAGGCTTTAATTCATCTTGAGTTACTTTCTGTATAAGGTGTAAGGAAACGATCCAGTTTCGATTTTCTGCATATGGCTAGCCAGTTTTCCCAGCACCATTTATTAAGGAATCCTTTCCCCATTGCTTGTTTTCATCAGCTTTGTGGTTTTACTTCTGAGTTCTTTATTCTGTTCCATTGGTCTATGTTTTTGTACCAGTATCATGCTGTTTTGGTTAGCCTTGTAGTATAGTTTGAAGTTGGATAGTGTGATGCCTCCAGCTTTGTTCTTTTTCCTTAGAATTGTCTTGGCTATTTGGGCTCTTTTTTGGTTCCACATAAATTTTTTTTTTAAAAAATTTAATTCTGTAAAGAATGTCAATGGTAGTTTTATGAGAATAGCATTGACTTTATCAATTACTTTGGGAAGTATGGCCATTTTAACAATATTGATTCTTTCTATCCATAATCATAAAATGTTTTTCCATTTGTTTGTATCCTTTCTGATTTCTTGGAGCAGTGGTTTATACCTCTCCCGGAAGAGGTCCTTCACTTGTTAGCAGTATTCCTAGGTATTTTATTCTTTTTGTAGCAATTATGAATAGGAGTTCACTCATGATTTAGGTATCTGCTTGCCTGTTGTTGGCAAGCAGAGAAATGCTATAGAAATGTGTATAGAAATGCTAGCGATTTTTGCGTGTTGATTTTGTGTCCTGAGACTGCTGAAGTTGCTTATCAGCTTAAGAAGCTTTTGGACTGAGATGATGGAGTGTTCTAGATACATGCTCATGTCATCTGCAAACAAAGATAAATTTAACTTCCTCTCTTGCTATTTAAACATACATTCTTTCTTTCTCTTGCCTGATTGCCCTGGCCAGAACTTCTAATACTATGTTGAGTAGGTGTGGTGAGAGGGGGCATCCTTGTCTTGCAATGTTTTTCAAGGGGATTGCTTCTAGCTTTTGCTCATTCAGTATTATACTGGCTGTGAATTTGTCATATATGCCTCTTATTATCTTAAGATATATTTCTTTAATACTTACTTTATTGAGAGTTTTTAATGTGAAGTAATACTGAATTTTATTGAAGACTTTTTTGAATCTATTGAGGAAATCATGTGGTTTTTGTCATTGATTCTGTTAATGTGATAAATCACATTTATTGATATGTGTGTGTTGAATCACCCTTGCTTTCTGGGAATGAAGACAACTTGATTGTGGTGAGTAAACTTTTTGATGTGCTACTGGATTTAGTTTTCCAGTATTCTGTTGAGGATTTTTGTACTGAAATTTATTATAAGATATTGGCTCACATGATTATGGACGTTGAGAATTCCCACAATCTGCTGTATATAAGCTCAAGACCCAGGAAAGCCAGTGGTGTAAATTCCAGTTAGGCTCTGAAAGCTTTAGAATCAGGAGTGTCAATGGTGTAAGTCCCAGTCTAAGGACAGGGGAAAACCAACATCTTACCTCAGTGAGTCTGGCAAAAAAGGAAAATTAAATTTTTTTCCCCATTTTCTTTTTGAGCTCTCAAGAGGTTGGGTGATGCCCAACCACACTGGAGGTGGCAATCTGCTTGACACTGTACTGCAATTCAAATGCTAATGTCTTCCGGAAGCACCCTTTCAGACACACACAGAAACAGCTGGGGACTGTGGCCCTGCCAAACTGACATAGAAAATTAAACAGTATGACCTGTGATAACAAAGGCTAAAGGAATTGTACATGGTTACTGTACTGTGGCTGATAAAGATATTTTCCTTGGGTATAGAGGTTAAGAATTCTGATATTTCTCTATATGTATACTGGAATTGAACAATTAAGTAAATAGATGGTGAATGGTGAGAGCCAGGATTCTCACTGTTGGAGTGGGAATTTGCACACAAGAAGAGGAAGCTAGAATAACACATATGTTAATAGGTCAGATCTAGAGACATTGCTAAAAACTCATGTTCACCTTCATATAAATATGTATAGTTAGATATAGAAATATTTATAAATATGTATGTATACATGTGGTAGTATAACATGCATTTATTTTCACGGTCTGCTGAGGTGGGTCCTAAAAGAAATCACACCTCAGTAGCAATGATCATTTCTTGAACACAGGTCTTGTTTCTAACGCTAGGCACCAGTAAAAGGACCAGGGCTTGTTAGAGAAATATCTGTTTACAGTCTGAACCTCGAGCATCTTGTAGTGCAAGAAAATGCAGAAGTGCTTAAAGAAACAAACAAACAAACAAAAAACACATTGAAATGTGTCAACAAATCTGTGCAGAATAATTCTAAATAAATTACGTAGGTTCTCAGCACTCGGGAAGAGGGAACTAAATCCCAACTCTAAATATAGACCGTGTACAGTGACTTTTTTCCAAAGATTACAGTATGGGAAAGGGGAAAACTAATGTAACTTTATGGTGCACACAAACGACAACACTACTTCCAGATGATCAAAGTCAACATTAACAGTCATAAAACATGCTGATAGTATGTACCCTTGCAATGGTAAAAATGAGTAAATGAAAATACATACAATATCGAAGTCCCTGATAGCATTAGCGAGCCAATAAATTTGTCTTTATCTGTGTATCTCAGAATTTTTCATTTTTCTAATGGGTGTGTGTGTGTGTGTGTGTATATATATATATATATATATATACACACACAATTGGATGTGTATATATATATATATATACATATATATATATATATATATAATTGTGTATATATATATATACACACAATTGGATATATATGCACAATTGGATGTTTTGCCACGTGTTATTTTTAGTTAGCACATTATAATTACACATGTTTAAGGGATACAATTGGATGTTTTGACACATGTATGTTACAGAATGATCAAATAAGCATATTTATCACCTCATGTATTTATCATTTTTTTTTGTGATGAGAACATTCAAAAGCTTCTCTTCTGGCTATTTTGTAATGTAGCATAACTTACTGTTAACCATCATTGCCATACTGTAGAACAGAACACCAGAACTTCTTCTTCTTATCTAATCGTAACTTCATTTAAATTCACTAAACTCTTCCCACCCTCCTTTCTCCTTCCTCTAAGTCTCTAGTAACCACTATTTTACTCTCCGCTCTTATGATTAACTATTTTTAGAATTTTTGTTAGGTTCAGCATATGAATGAGATCCTGTGGTGTTTGTCTTTTTGTGTCTGGCTTATTTCACTTAACATGATGTCATCCAGGTCCATCAATATTGTCTCAATTGACAAGATTCCATTTTATATGACTGAATAGAATTTAATTGTGTATACCATATTTTCTTCATCCATTCATCTGTTGCTGAACGTTTGTGTTGATTCCATATCTTGGCTATTATAAATAGTGCAAATAATGCAAATAGTGCTGTAATTTGACATACTATTTTCATTTTCTTTTCTTATATTCCCAGTAATGTGATTGTTGGATTATGTAGTAGTTCTATTTTTAATTTTTTGAGCAACTTGAATACTTTTTTCCCTATACTGCCTATACTAATGTACAATTCCACCAATATACTATATTAAAAAAGAGAGAGAGGTGAAAACTATATGATTCTTTAATAAACACAGAAAAATTATTTGACAAAATTTTACATTCCTTTTTAAGGTTTATATCTCAAAACCACAAAGGCCATATATCACAAACTCAACCGCTAACATTATACTGAATGGGGAAAAGCAGAAGGTTTTTCCTGGAAGATCAGGAGTATTTATGTGTGTATATATTTACATGAGAAAAAAAAGTTCTACTAGACTGGATTAAGTCACTATTTATTTCATTGAATTTTCTTTTACTTGTGTCTTAAGATAATACTTTAAAAGTCCAATTTTTTTTGCTTTTTATGAGCATCATATTGAAAAATGTAAGCTGCAAATGATCATTTTTGAAAATTTTTAAAGCACAATTTTAATACCTGTCTTCCTCTGCCATAAAATTTTTATTACTCTTCTTTTTTTTTCTTTTTACTAGAAATATTATCTGCAGAAAAGAGGCTCATTTTCTCCTTCATCACTAAGAAATAGGTTCTGTGAGTGCATCCATTTCTCTGATTTTTGTTGTTGTTCAGTAGCTATCAAAGAGTAAATGTGCAATAAATACTTGATAAAGAGTGCCTCACTATATTGTCTTCATTTGTCTTTTAAATTCTTCACTTTACTTGCAGAGATACTAATTGAAATCATGAAAGGGGTTGGATTATGTTAAAACAGATTTTTGGTGTATGTCTACACACTAGGTTAAATGAAAAACAAAGTGGGTAAAATGGGAAGAGATAGTATCAAAGTTGTGAGCAAACTCAGATGATGTCGTGACATGACATTCAAAAGAGGTCCAAATTTCAAAGATAAAGTTCTCAGTAATTAATATTTCAGAGAGCAGTGAGGAGCAAGCTGCTGGATTTGTTGATGTGGAATACAGTGATACAATTTTGAAAGCAAGAGTGTTTGGTAGGAAATTGAAGCAGTTGGTAAAGATTTTTCTTATGACTTTATGGTTGTGTATATATGTAGAAGGTCAGATAGGCTGTGCTTAATGTATCTCCTGCCACATGATAAAGGTTGTTGCTGTTGCATGTATAACAATTATATTTCAGAATCTTTTATTTATAGTTTAAGTTTAAAAGGGAGAAAGTGCAAATTACTGTTTAAGTAGCTTTTGTGATCCTCCACAGCCTTAAGCATATTGCTGAATACACATCAAAATATTAATAAATGCCATTTATTTAACTTTTTTTATTGCATTTTAGGTTTTGGGGTACATGTGATGAACATGCAAGATTGTTGCATAGGTACACACATGGCAGTGTGGTTTGCTGCCTTCCGTCCCCTCACCTGTATCTGTCATTTCTCCCCATGCTATCTCTTCCCACCTCCCCACCCCCCCATCCCTCCCCCATTTCCCCCCAATGGACCCCAGTGTGTAGTGCTCCCCTCCCTGTGTCCATGTGTTCTCATTGTTCAACACTTGCCTATGAGCGAGAATATACGGTGTTTGATTTTCTGCTCGTGTCAGTTTGCTGAGAATGATGGTTTCCAGGTTCATCCATATCCCTACAAAGGACGTGAATTCATCGTTTTTGATGGCTGCGTAATATTCCATGGTGTATATGTACCACATTTTCCCTATCCAGTCTATCATCGTTGGGCATTTGGGTTGGTTCCAGGTCTTTGCTATTGTAAACAGTGCTGCAATGAACATTCGTGTGCACGTGTCCTTGTAGTAGAATGATTTATAATCCTTTGGATATATATCCAGTAATGGGATTGCTGGGTCAAATGGGATTTCTATTTTTAGGTCCTTGAGGAATCGCCGCACTGTCTTCCACAATGGTTGAATTAATTTACATTCCCACCAACAGTGTAAAAGTGTTCCTATTTCTCCACATCCTCTCCAGCATCTGTTGTTTCCAGATTTTTTAATGATCGTCATTCTAACTGGTGTGAGATGGTATCTCGATGTGGTTTTGATTTGCATTTCTCTGATGACCAGTGATGATGAGCATTTTTTCATATGTTTGTTGGCCTCCTGTATGTCTTCTTTTGTAAAGTATCTGTTCATATCCTTCGCCCATTTTTGAATGGGCTTGTTTGTTTTTTTCTTGTAGATCTGCTTTAGTTCTTTGTAAATTCTGGATATCAGCCCGTTGTCAGATGGGTAGGCTGCAAAAATTTTTTCCCATTCTGTTGGTTGCCGATTCACTCTACTGACTGTTTCTTTTGCCTTGCAGAAGCTGTGGAGTTTGATTAGGTCCCATTTGTCTAGTTTGGCTTTTGTTGCCATTGCTTTTGGCATTTTGGTCATGAAGTCCTTGCCTACGCCTATGTCCTGAATGGTTTTGCCTAGATTTTCTTCTAAGGTTTTTATGGTATTAGGTCTGATGTTTAAGTCTTTAATCCATCTGGAGTTAATTTTGGTGTAAGGTGTCAGGAAGGGGTCCTGTTTCTGCTTTCTGCACATGGCTAGCCAGTTTTCCCAACACCATTTATTAAACAGGGTATCCTTTCCCCATTGCTTGTTTTTGTCAGGTTTGTCGAAGATCAGATGGTTGTGGGTATGGTGTATTTCCCCTGAGGCCTCTGTTCTGTTCCATTGGTCTATATCTCTGTTTTGGTACCAGTACCATGCTGTTTTGATTACTGTAGCCTTGTAGTATAGTTTGAAGTCCGGTAGTGTGATGCCTCCTGCTTTGTTCTTTTTGCTTAGAATTGACTTGGCTATGTGGGCTCTCTTTTGGTTCCATATGAAGTTTAAGGTGTTTTTTTCCAGTTCTGTGAAGAAGGTCATTGGTAGCTTGATGGGAATAGCGTTGAATCTGTAAATTACTTTGGGCAGTATGGCCATTTTCACGATGTTGATTCTTCCTAACCATGAACATGGAATGTTTCTCCATCTGTTTGTATCCTCTCTTATTTCATTGAGCAATGGCTTGTAGTTCTCCTTGAAGAGGTCCTTTACGTTCCTTGTTAGTTGTATTCCTTGGTACTTTATTCTCTTTGTAGCAATTGTCTGAATTTTATTAGACTATGTGACTTTCTTTTGCAGAGCCTACTAGTAGGTACTTTGCAAAGTCTTGTCTTTGAGGCTGATTCTAGAACCAGGTTGTAGCAGGAGTTGGAGTCCCATAAAACCAGTGATATTTACTTCTTAACACAGTCCCTCTTTCCAAGATGTACTTTCTCTGAAGACTGATCACCGATTTTATTGTGTGAGCTTGTAAAATGCAAAATGATTAAAGGTACATCTGTTTTTTTTTTTGAATCTCATCTTTGTCATTCCTTTAGTCAACAACAGCAGAGTCCTGGCAGTTTCACAGATGCTTACATGAAAGGTCAAGTTTAGCCATCAGCGCTGGAAAAAAAAATATTAAAGGGCAAGATTGCTGCATGGTAATGAGTTTGAAGAGCACCTTGGTGCTGACTATAAGCTGAAGGACTTGTGATCTTTAAGAAAGTTCCTCATTTTGCTTCTCTTCCTCAGCTTGAGTCTCACTAAATAGATCCATTTCCATATCATTATAAAGTATAAAAAGGAAATTTCCTCTCAAGAGCCACAGCTTGGAGTCACTCTTTTAAAGTCTTTTTCCATTTATTTTGGCCCCATTACCTGTTTGGCTGACATTCCAGGACACTTCTTAATTTTGATTTCTACTTTGATTCACTCTCACTGCTTGCTGGCTGCCAAGATCTTTACCCTTCCTCTCTGACACTCACTTCTACTCATTTTCTCTCTGTTCCATATCAAGCTTCTCAATTGCACACTTAATTTAGGAGTTTTACTGTGACAGGCCAAAAAAAAAGTTCAACAAAATGATTGCGGGTAGAGAGTGACAGAAGTGAAGCCGTGAAATGTGTGCTCTGCAGAGCTTACGCCGTAACTTCAGGCAGGACGGTAATAGGCTCACTAAACAAGTCACCTTTTTCCAGGTGGCTTCCAGGTGGCTTCAAGGAAGCAAATAATGAATATGATGCCCCAGGGTGTGGATTTTTAGATTTAGGAGGTTTCATCTTTCCCTTGAGAAGAAAGCAAACCTATAAAGCACACACACCCCTCCCACTGTCCTCAGGAACTAGCTGTGGTGGAATGTTGTTACTCAAGTTTGCCAGAGCAAGCTTGGGCTGTGTCAGGGCCATAGCTAGCAGGAACAGCATTGAAGAGAAGAATCTAAGATCATTAGAGAAAATAATCTCAAGTCTGAAATTGGAGGAGTAATTATGAAGCCACAAACATGATGCAAAACCAGAAGTTAGAAGCCAGGTAATTTTCTTAACTATGGTAAGGCTTCATTTCTTCATCCTTTAGCTGGGTCGAATGTTAGCATGCTCTAACCTTGTATGAGCATTAAATAAATTAATGAGTGCTCATTCAGAAGAATATATTATATATATTAAATATATTTAATATTGTATTTGCATTCAATATTAAATATAAATATAAATGAAGACCAACAAACTGAGAACAACCAAAAGCTTTTCATCCAGATCTTTCTATGTCAAGGGAGTTAATCATCATTACTTGTGTTCTGAAGATACTCAAAGACAGTCAGAGGAATAGGAAAGTGTTGCAGAAAAAGGGAATTGGAGGCTATTAGTATGGGGAAACTGTAGGCAGACTAACTGGAAGCATGACATTCCACATGACTAGTTGGAAATGTATCTAGCTACATATTTTTTTTTCTGGTTGGTCCAAAGTCAGAAGTAAGAACAAAGTTAGGGAACCTTAGTTATTAATCAAGTCTGGATCATTTTAGGCCAATTGTTACAAGGGTACTATCTGGTTTCCTGCATGTGCTGCTACAGATAGTTCTCTGACTTTCTACAAGTCTGAATAGCTTTCTGGGCTGGTTACTCTAGATGACAGGTTAATTTTCTGGGCTAATTGTGACAGATTGTAGGTCATGGCTCTATTTCATACATAGTCTGACCATTGTTTTATACATATATACATATATATATATATATATATATATATATATATATACACACACATATGTGTGTGTGTGTGTGTGTGTGTGTGTGTGTGTGTGTATTCAATCTCTCAATCCTACAGTTTATCTTTCTCTTAAGTAAGTGATTATCTGAACCTCCCCCACCAAATCTCACGATAAGTTTCGATGTTCAAGAGGAAGATAGATATAGGCTGGAACAACAAAGAATTGTTTAACTTTTGTTTTTAAATTATTGTTTTGGAAGTTCATTGAGAAGCAATAATTTCCAGAGTGTCAACTTTTATAAAGGGAGAAAAAATGGTCTCTAAATTCTCAAAGATTCATTTACATTAGGGGGTGATTGCAAGTTACTTAGATCAAGAAAATCCAGGTCTGAGTTCAGGTCCTGGATATCCTTGTTGATTTTCTGTCTGGTTGATCTGTCTAATATTGACAATGGGGTGTTAAAGTCTCCCACTATTATTGTGTGGGACTCTAAGTCTCTTTGTAAGTCATTAAGAACTTGCCTTATGTATCTGGGTGCTCCTGTATTGGGAGCGTATATATTTAGGATCGTTAGCTCTTCTTGTTGCAGTGACCCTTTTACCATTATGTAATGTCCTTCTTTGTCTCTTTTGATCTTTGTTGCTTTAAAGTCTATTTTATCAGAGATGAGAATTGCAACTCCTGCCTTTTTTTGCTCTCCATTTGCTTGTTAGATCTTCCTCCATCCCTTTATTTTGAGCCTTTGTGTATCCTTGCATGTAAGATGGGTTTCCTGGATACAGCACACTGATGGGTTTTGGCTTTTTATCCAATTTTCCAGTCTGTGTCTTTTGATTGGGGCATTTAGTCCATTGACATTTAGGGATAGTATTGTTATGTGTGAATTTGATGCTGTCATTTTGATGCTACCTGGCTGTTTTGTTGGTTAGTTGATGCAGATTCTTGATTGTGTTGATGTTCTTTTACCATTTGGTGTGTTTTTGGAGTGGCTGGTACTGGTTGTTCCTTCATATGTGTAGAGCCTCTTTCAGGAGTTCTTGTAGAGCAGCTTTGGTGGTGATGAAATCTCTGAGTGCTTGCTTGTTCACAAAGGATTTTATTTTTCCTTCACTTATGAAGCTGAGTTTGGCTGGATAGGAGATTCTGGGTTGAAAGTTCTTTTCTTTAAGGATGTTGAATATTGGCCCCCAGTCTCTTCTGGCTTGTAGGGTTTCTGCTGAGAGATCTGCTGTGAGTCTAATGGGCTTCCCTTTGTGGGTAACCCGACCTTTCTCTCTGGCTGCCCTTAGCATTTTCTCTTTCATTTCAACCCTGGTGAATCTGACGATTATGTGCCTTGGCGTTGCTCTTCTTGAGGAATATCTTTGTGGTGTTCTCTGTATTTCCTGTATTTGAATATTGGTCTGCCTTGCTAGGTTGGGGAAGTTTTCCTGGATAATATCCTGAAGAGTATTTTCCAGCTTGGATTCATTCTCTTCATCACATTCAGGTACACCTATCAGATGTAGATTAGGTCTTTTCACATAGTCCCACATTTCTTGAAGATTTTGTTCATTCCTTTTTGTGCTTTTTTCTCTGTTCTTGCCTTCTCTTTTTATTTCATTGAGTTGATCTTCAACCTCTGATATCCTTTCTTCTGCTTGGTCAATTCGGCTGTTGAAGCTTGTGCATGCTTCACGAAGTTCTCATGATGCGTTTTTCAGCTCCATCAATTCACTTATACTCCTCTCTATGCTGTCCATTCTCGTCAGCAGTTCGTCCAATCTTTTTTCAAGGTTCCTATTTTCTTTGCATTCGGTTAGAACATGTTCTTTTAGCTCACCGTAGTTTCTTACTACCCACCTTCTGAAGTCTGATTCTGTCATTTCATCACCCTCCTTCTCCATCCGGTCTGGTTCCCTTGCTGGTGAGGAGTTGTGATCCCTTTTAGGAGGAGAGGTGTTCTGGTTTCCGGAGTTTTCATCCTTTTTGCGCTGGTTTGTTCCCATTTTTGTGGGTTTATCCACTTGTTGTCTGTCTCTGTCCCAGGGAGTTGGAGCTTTATGAGTTTCCGTTGCACTACTGCCTTTTTTGATTTTTCTTTCAGGTCTGACCCACCCAGCTTGCAGCACGCCTAGCCACTGCCTGCCGCAGGGGCTTTGCTGAGCTGCTGTGGGCTCTGCCCAGCTGCCCTGAGCTCTTCCCTGTAGTCCTTTTTATATGGGCGTAGTTAGAACTCTCTCGGCAATGGTGGCCCCGCCTCTGTTATGGCGGACTCTCTCTGTTGTGGCAGGTTCCCTCAGCAACAGTGGGTTGCCTCGGCAATGGCAGCCTGCATCCGTAGCGGTGGAGAGTCTCAGTAATGGTGGAAGCCCCTCCCCCACGGAGCTGGACCATCCCGGTTCAGCTGTGCTTGGTTTGAAGGGCTCAACCCACAGGGTTTCCAATTACTGATTTTGTTTTCGTTGTTGTTGGGGGTGGAGGGGTGGGACCAACTGAGCCTGATCACCTGGTTCCCTGACTCAGAGTCTTTTCTTTTAAGTTGAACGACCCCGCGTTCCAGTCGCTTGTTGAAAAGGCGCCGGGATCTCCCGTGCTGTGACTCAGGGAGTCAGCTCGAACTGTGGCGCCGGCTCCTGGCGGATTTTTTGCCTAGGAATCTCCTGGCCTGACTCGCTATTTCAGATGAATGGGCTATTCTGCCGTCTCAGGGCTCTGCTCGCCAGCTAAGAGGGCTCCCAGACCAGTGGCTTTTGTATGGAGAACCGCAGCAACAGGGAGTGGTCACAGCAGCCGCGCGGGCGGAATCAGCCCCGCGGGGGCCAAAACAGCTGCACTGGCTGGGACTGCGACGCTGGCGACCCCTCTGCCTGGGTATCTCCTGGTCTGTGGGCAATAAGAGTTCATCTGGAAATGCGGCGTCCACTCACCCTCTGCACTTTCACTGGGAGCTGAAGTCCTGAGCTGTTCTTAGGCGGCCATCTTCCCAGCATTCCTCTCCATTTATTTAACTTATATTAATGGTTCTATGTTCCAATTCCCTTTTTCTTAACATTCATGATAGCCTTGCAAAACAATAGAAAGTTATAATGATTAACTTATACTTAAAATGTATTGTAAGTTTGATGCTTGTAGTCAGTAAATGGTTAGAAAAATACCTGCAATATTTTGGAAATAACAAACAGTAACACAAAACTCATTTGTGAATATCTGTATAATTTTCAGAGTACCTTAACTTCCATTCCTTTAACAAACTTCACAGCAACCTCACAAGAAATCATGATAGGATATCATTATTTTCAGAAATGCTTATAAAATGTACGATTAGGCTTAGGTTTAAATAACTCTCTTTGCCATTGACTGTTTGTGTGACCATAGTCAATTCACTTAATCATTTCTGGCTTCAGTTTCTTAAATGTAAAATAAAGTTGTGTCTACTTCATATACTTATTGAGACTAATTAGATAATCAAGTTCTCAAAAATATTTTCTTTCCATCTTCCTTTCCATTACTTTGCTATGCACAAGCAGACACAGCCATAAACCAGTTCTGCATTAGTTACAAAAAAGAAAAAGAAACAATTAGAATATGTGTCTGACAAGTATTATGGCTGAGATTAAACTCAGTCCTTTGGATGCACAAAAGCTTTTTCTTGTAGCTTGAGACATACTAATATTTGGAAGTGCTAAACTTTGGTGTGTTCTTTATTGGTTACATAGTGCACTTGATTTTGAAGTTTCTAAATTTATTCAAGAATATTTTAATTATAATTGTGCTGAAATTTAAATGTGAAGTTTAAGTCTCTCTAAAGGTAAATTTCCATTCCCTTAATAATAGCATTGAGAAATTACTTAGAAGTTCCTTTTATTCCAAAATCTCAGAAATTGAGTTCACTAATGAGAATGTATTCTCAGCCTTAATGTAGTAATTCCCAGTGGAGAGCTTCACATTTTTAATTATTTAATGATGTCATTTAAATATTATCTGTCCCCTATGAATATTTCATGTTCATCAAAAATTCCCTGAGAAAGTAAAAATAACCTGCAAATTTGTTAAAGAAGACAGTATCAATAATAGTATCCAAATGGTATTTCTTTGCCTTTGACATGCGGGATAGTTTTTAATCCACTGGTTTCAATCAATCATCTAAATTTTTTTAAGAGTACATAGACTAAGGGCATATGAACCAAAACAGTCTTGGAAACAGGGTATTAATAATAAACCAGAACTAGAAATAAGCTCTGTCTCAGATGTTATTCAGGAATGTGGAAGAATCTCTAAAAGTGAAAGTTGAACCATCTTTATTGATATAGCAGTTTGACCAACATGGGTTATGGACTGAATTCTGTGCCCCCCAAATTCATATGTTGAAGCCCTAACCCCCAGTTTGACTCTATTTGGACCAGGGACTTTAAATAACTAATTATGGTGAAATGAAGTCATAAGAGTGGGAACTTAATTCATTATGATGAGTGTTCTTACAAGAAGAGGAAGGGAACCAAGGATGTGCACACAGAAAAATGGCCATGTGAGGACCCTACAAGAGGCAGCACAAGTAGGACAAGGAGAGAGACCTCAGAAAAAACAAACCCTGCCAACACCTTGATTCTGGATTCCAGGCTGTAGAACTCTAAGAAAATAACTTTCTGTTGTTTAAACCACAAGCCACATTATCTGATGTCTTGCTATGGCAGCCCTAGCCAACTAATACATTAGGAGGCATCATGATCTATGGAATACTAAGAACAAAAGTTCAAAGTTAGACAATCATGGGAATTAGAGTTAAATACTATGAATTGCCATATATAGAACAACTAGATGTCAAGTGATTGAGACAGGTATCTTTCCAAATCAAACCTCTAATGTTGGCATAATTAGCTTCAGTATCAGATAAAAAATGAAAATTTGGAGGAATTAAGTAAGTTCCTCAATTTAAAGTAATAAAAATAATTAATTGAGAAATAGAACCTAGGTTTTTTTTTTTTAAACTTAAAGTGATGACCTTGCAATTTGTCATAATGTGCTTTTTAAAAGTGACATAGTTTCTGCTTTCAAAGGCTAATTTAATGTTAAGTCTAAACATCCAATCTGAAGAGAATAAATGGAAAGGGAAATAAATTCAGTTTAATGATTCTAAGTTTGATTATTCACATGGCCCCATGTAGCCTTATTGGTGCCATTTCCTAGTGCTCTAGTGGCCAATGTGAGAGTGGGGATGGGGATCAAGGCCTCTCTTCCTTCTGATAAGTTTCTGAACTGATATCCTGAAGTTGAAGTGACACACACTACTCATGTAACCCGTCGGCCAGGAGCATGTATTCTCCTCTACACTCCATCATTCAGCTTCCAAGTGATAACCTTGCAAAACAGGAAGCCTGAAATTTTCAATCAGTTCTGCTTATGGCAGGTGACTACACCAGTCAAGTCAGAGAAAAGCATTAGAGGGCCTATATTTTTTTCCGAGATCCATTCCACATAAAAAAATCTTGCTTTGCTAGGTTGGCAAAATTGTGTGTGGATCAATTAAATCAGAGCCCTTTTGAGAGGAAAAACATCAGCAAAGAACAAGTTACTGGGAAAACAGAACAATGAGGCTTTTCCTGGCATATAAGGACCTTTAATTGTTACTCATACAGAGAGCATGCATTTAAAGGTAATGAAAATTGAGGAAAGGCACCCGTTTATTTATTTATTTATTTATTTTTGAGATGGAGTTTCGCTCTTGTTACCCAGGCTGGAGTGCAATGGCGCGATCTTGGCTCACCGCAACCTCCGCCTCCTGGGTTCAGGCAATTCTCCTGCCTCAGCCTCCTGAGTAGCTGGGATTACAGGCATGCACCACCATGCCCAGCTAATTTTTGTATTTTTAGTAGAGACGGAGTTTCACCATGTTGACCAGGATGGTCTTGGTCTCTTGACCTTAGGATCCACCCCCCTCGGCCTCCCAAAGTGCTGGGATATTTTTTATCTTAATTGAGGTATAATTGACAAATACAAAATTGCACATATTTCAGGTGTACAGCATAATGTTTTGTTATACATGTATGTTGTGAAATAATTACATCAGTCGAGTAAATAGCATATCCATGCCCTCACATGTTTACCACTTTTTTGGTGTGTGTTGAGAACATTTAAAATCTACTCAGAAAATTTCAAGAGTACAATGCAGTATTAACTACAGATACCAGGGTGTGCATTATTTTACATATATATATATATATTTATTGTGTGTGACTGAAACTTTGCACCTTTGAGCAACATCTTCCCATTTTCCCCAGCACCCACTCCCTGACAAGCATCATTCTACTCTGTGCTTCTATGAGTTCAACATACACACATAAGTGAGATCACCCAGTATTTGTCTATCTGCGCCTGACTATTCACTTAACGTAATGTTCTTCAAAGTGCACCTATGTTTTTAAAAATGACAAAGTGTTCTTATTTTTTAAGGCTGAAATAAATTCCATTATATATATTAATATAATGAATGGATAAAGAAAATGCTATATATATATATGTGATAGATATATTCCATTTTATATATATATATCTATATATATGCATATATAGATATATTTTTTTGGTGTGTGTTTTGATATGTGATATAGTCCATTATATCTATCACATATATATGATATATATATATATATATTCCATTATATGTATCACATTTTCTATATATTACATATATAACATTTTATATATATATATTCCTTTATGTATATATCTCTCTCTCACATTTTCTTTATTCATTCATCAATGGACACTCAGCTTGATTCTATATTACATCTTGAATAATGCTGCAATGTCTTAAGAAAACAGATATCTCTCTGAGATTCTGATTTCATTTCCCTTGGATACATACCCAGAAGTGGAATTTCTGGGTCATGTGATAGAGTCTATTTTTAGTTTTTCATTTTTGTTTATTTTTTGAGACAAAGTTTTGCTCTGTCACCTAGACAGGAGTACAGTGACATGATCATAGCTCACTGAAACTCAACCTTCCAGGCTCGAGCAATCTTCCCACCTCAGCCTCCCTAGTAGCTGCGACTATAGGCATGCACCATCATGCCCAGCTTTTTTATTTTTTTCTTTTGTATATTTTTTTAGAGATAAGATTTCGCCATGTTACCCAGGCTGGTCTTGAACTCTCAAGCTCAAGCAATCCACCTGCCCCTATCCCCAAATTGCTGGGATTACAGGTGTGAACCATTCTATTTTTAACTTTTTGAAAAAATTCCATACCTTTCTCATAATAGCTATATCAGGTTACGTTTTTCCCAACAGTGTGTCAGGGTTTCCCTTTCACCACATACTCCCCACATTTGTTTCTCTCTTTTTAAATTAAAGCTATCAACAGTTGTGAGATGATGTCTTATTGTGGTTTTGATTTGCACTTCCCTGATAATTAGTGATGCTGAGCATTTTTTTTTGTATACATGTTGGGCATTTGCATAACTTCTTTGGAGAAATGTTCTATTATGTTTATCAGATTTACTGTTTTCTTATAAATTTGTCTCTTTATGATCTAGTCGTTGTTGAAAGTGTCCTTGATTACTGATGTATTGATGGCTATTATTTTCTATTTCTTTCTTTCTTTCTTTCTTTCTTTTTTTTTTTAAGAGACGTAGTCTTGCTCTGTTGCCCAGGTTGGAGTACAGTAGCGGGATCTTGGCTCACTGCAACCTCCACCTCCTGGGTTCAGGCAATTCTCCTGCCTCAGACTACCAAGTAGCTGGGACTATGCCTGGCTAATTAGTTTGTATTTTAGTAGAGACAGGGTTTCACTGTGTTTCCCAAGCTGGTCTTGAACTCCTGAACTCAGGCAATCCACCCTCCTCGGCCTCTCAAAGTGTTAGGACTATAGACATGAGCCACTGTGCCCAGCCTCTATTTCTTTTAAAATTTACTTTATATATTTAGGCGCTCCAATATTGAGGGCATGTATTTATTTACAGTTGTTATATTCACTTGATGAATTGCTCCCTCTGCGATTATATAATGACCCTCTGTCTTTTATGACACTTTTTGACTAACAATTTGTTTTGTCTGATACAAATATAGTCTCCTTTGTTCACTATATGCAGAGTAAACTATATGCATTGTTCACTATATGCATATCCCTTTTGTTTACTATATGCATAGAAAAAGTATTTTCTATCTCTTTGCTTTTACCCTGTGTGTATGCTAAAAACTGAAGTGAATCTCTTAAAGGAAGCATATGAATCTTATTCTTTTAAATCCATTCAGCAATGCTGATATAGTTTGGATATTTATCTCTGTCATAATCTCATATCGAAATGTAATCCCCAATGTTGGATGTGAGCCCTGGTGGGAGGTGACTGTGTTATGGGGGAGGATCCCTCATGAATGGCTTGGAACATCCCCTTGGTGATAAGTAAGCTCTCACTCTTAGTTCCCACAAGACTTGGTCATTTACAAGTGTGGTACCTCCCCCAGTACACTCTCTCTTTTGCTCTCATTTTACCATGTGATCTGCTTCCTCCTCCATTGCCTTCCTGAAGCCTCCCCAGAAGCAGATGCAGTGCTTCCTATATAGCCTGCAGAACCATAAGCCAACTAAATTTCAATTTTCTTATAAATTTATAATAAACACCCAGTCTCAGATATTTTCTTACAGAGTACAACAACAGCCTAATACAAATTTTGTGTCTTTTGTTAGAGGAATTTAATCCATTTAAAGTAATTATTGATAAATAAGGCTCTATTCTTGCGAATCTGGTAAACATTCAATGTTTTCTAGGTTCTTTTTTTTTCCTTTTTGTTCCCTTGTTGTTTTCATTTGTGATTGATGATTTTCTGTAGTCATAGGCTATGATTCCAAATTCCTTTTTCTTGCATGTTATCAACTACGGGTTTTTTTCTTATGGGTTTTCATGGGACTTACATAAAGCATTTGATAACAGTCAATTTTAAGCTGATAATAGCTTCATTTTAATCACATACAAAACTCTACACTCTGACTTTTCTTCTCCCTACATTTTGTTATTTATATCATCATTTATATTTTTATATATTCATTAACAAATTATTTTAGCTATAATTATTTTTAATAATTTTGTCTTCTGACTCTTACAGTAGAGTTAAAATGGACTTAAACACCACCGTTATAGTATTAGAGTGTTCTGACTTTGACTATACTTTTTATCTTTACAGTTAGTTTTATACTCTCGTGTTTTCATATTGTTAATTTTTGTCCTTTTATTTCAACTTGAAGAACTCTCATTAGTATTTCATGTAAGATAGGTCTAGTGATAATAAACTTCTACGGCTTGGGTGTGTCTGGAAAAATGCATCCTCTGCTTTATTTCTGAAGGGCAGGTTTGATGCATATTACTATATGCATCTTGATTGGCAGTATTTTTTTTTCTTTTAGTACTTTGAATATATTATACCTTTCTCTCCAAAACTGAAAAGTTTTTGCTGAGAAATATTTGTATGCTTTCACGGAGGTTCCTTTGTATAACAAATCACTTTTTTTCTTTTTGCCTTCAAAATTATTTCTTTTCCTTAGACTTTAGAAAATTTGATTATAGTATGTCTTGAGTATCTTTTTATTTTTAGTCCATTTAGGGTTCTTTGCATATATTTTATCTGGATGTTTTTTTCTCTCTCCCGATTTTAGAATTTTTCAAGTATTATTGTTTTTATAAAGAAGCTATCTGCCCTTTTCACGTTTTCTGCTTCTTTAGGAATTCACCTCACATAAGTTGGTTTGCTTGATGGTGTTCTATCATTCCCACAGGATTTTTTCACTCTATTATTTTTTCTTTTGTTCTGTTGATTGGATAATTTCAAATAAACTGACTTTAAGATTCTTCTGCTTGAGCAAGTCTGCTCTTTAAGCTCTAAATTGAATTTTTTAGTTCAGTTATCCTTTTCCTCCACTTTAGAATTTCTGTTTAGTTCTTTATTATTGTTTATGTCTCATTGTTAAACTTCTCATTTTGTTCACCTATTGTTTTCCTCACTTTGTTTGGTGTTCTAGCTGTATTTTCTTGTAGCATACTGGGTTTCTTCAAGATAATTATCTTGAATTCTTTGTCAGGTGGTTTGTAGATTTCTCACTATTTAGGGTTGGTTAGTGTGCTTCATTTTGCGTTTTTTGATGATGTCCTGTTTTTGGTTCTTGTAGCCATGTTTTGGTGTGTGTACATTTGAAGAAGTAACCACTTTTTGTTGCTTTTATAACCCTTCTCAGTGGGAAAATCCATTCAATTGTCAAATATCAAGGGATTCTGGGTAGGCCAGTTTGCAGAGTTAATGGAAGAGCATGCCACTGGAATTCTTGAGTGGGATGGCCTGGAACTTGAATGCTTGGAGGTGGGCCTGGAACTTGAATTTATGGCTTTGATTCTGAGTCCACAGGGGCTGGCTTAAAGCCTGAGTCCATTGGAGTTGACCTTGTGACTGGGTAAGTGGGGGCATGCTGAGAATTGGAGTGGACACAGAGTCTGGGTCTGTAATGGTGGGTTCAGAGCATGGTGGTATGGGAGCCAGCCTGCTTGTGGGGCAGCCCTGGTGCTTGGGTTCATGGAGACTGCCCTAGTGCTAAGTGACACCAGGAAACTAGGTGTGCATAATCCAAACTGGACCCTGGGATCATGCAGATTGGCCTAGGTCTGGGGTTCACTTGTGTGGGAGTTCTGGGACCTACCATAATGCTGACTTCACTCTCCATCCCCATGTGTAAATTAATCTCTTCATACCATGCTGTATAGACGTGGGGGAGGGGAAACACGGGAAACACAGGTAACACAGGTAAAGCTGTCCTTTCAACTCCGATCAATACGTCTTTTCTGATTTTTGTGCTTTTTTCAGGTGCTGTAATCTTATCTACATTCCCTAGTCCTTGTGAAGATATTTTTGTGGATGGATGTCCAAAGTGATGTTTCTATGAGGGGATGAGTGCTTGAAATGCTTATTTTGTGTTTTTGCTAATGTTTTCACCTTGCTATTAAGTGATGGTGCTGATGTTTGAACATGGGAAGTCTACTTTTAAAACTGTAATATTGCTTTGTGTGTTTCAAAAATATGTATTTTAATAGCAACAAAGTATGCTTGTCCTTTTGCCATTATGCTTTCATTTTCAAGTTTGCATTATGTTTTAGAGAATTACCTAGTTTGATACTTCAATTCTAATTTTATCCTTTTATGCTAACTCAGTATTCCATTGTATAACAATCACGATTTAAAAAATTTATCTTCTATGATATAATATACAGTTTATAAATTGTTTTCATTTAATGAATATCATAGATACTACATTATCATAGATACTACATATTATTACTTATATTTTTTGAGATGTGTGAGTTTCCCTAGAAGAGAAATTATCACTTACTCATGCATGCTTAAGGGTGTAAAATTAGCAGAAATAATATTATCTTATTCATAGGGTTGTCATGTGCAATCTTTCATCTATCTACCTATCTATCTATCTATCTATCTATCTATCTATCAATCGTTTCTCAGAGAAGGCTTGGAATATAGTGAGGACTTAATAAATGCTATGCTAAAATTATTATTATAAGTAATTTATTTTCCACTTATATTTTAGTCTCAGCTTATATTTTATAGAAAAACTTTGATTTTCATTAAAATTATTAAAATTATGGATAATTTAGGAGAATCACCATCTTCCTGATATACTCATCTACCTTGCTTATATTTTCTGATGTGTCTTTCAATGAAGTTTAGTGTATTCTAAATAAATTTTTTTGCACATAATCATTTTAGATTTATTTCTAAAGTGATGATATTTTCTTTTGCTATTTTAAATGAACTTTTGTCATTTATTAGAAAAATATTTAAACCAAAGTTGAAAAATTTTTTACACATGAACACCTGCATACTGCCACCCAAAAATACCATCGATATTTTCCTACACTGGCTTTATCACAGATCCAACTATTAATCCCTGTACCTATGCCTATATTGATCAACTTATCTTGTTTTATTGCTAAATAATACACTTATTTAGCATTTATATTATTAACTAGTTCAACATCTGTTTACAAATTTGTAGCTGTAAAATTTACATATAATAAAATGCACAAATTTTAGATGTATATTCACTAAATGTTGACAACTTAATATGTGTGTGTGAACTAGATATTTATCAAGATATCTTAGAACATTACCATCAACCCAGAAAACCCCTTCATGCCCATGCATTACCGTGACCCCCACAGCACAGCTGCCACTCTTGACTTCTTTCCACTATAGTTTTTGCTGTTGAAAATCCCTCTGTGCAACCAAACTGTCTGCAATGACGGAAATGTTTTATAAGTGTGCTCTCTAATACAGTAGCTACTAGCCGCATGTGAATATTCAGCACTTGAAAGGTGGCCGATAATTCTGAGTAGTTGAATTATAAATTACATTTAGTAAAAATTTAAATTTAGTTAGTCACATGTTGCTACTGTCAAAAACTGTGGAAAGTCTGAAATTTTTACCAATACTGTCAAGCTAACAATTTAACCTGCCACAGTTTCAGGTATGCTACTTTGAGACACATGATTCCTGAGTTAGAGTAAAAGATTTTTATTATTCAATGCACAAGTATCATTAACATCTTATTTGTATTATTTGGTTCCCTTTGTTCCCAAATGTGCAGAAATGCAGGAGACTATAGACAATAGGCTCCCAAGAGCCAATGTATTCTGTATAAATATCAAAGACAGTATGTAGTCCTTAGTGTAAGGTTTTTTCCATTCAGTATAATAATATGAGATAGATTTTTGGTATTTGGTGTGTATTAGTATTGTCTGAAGTCTTCTCTTTCTTTTGTAAAGCTTCATATTATTCCATTGTATAAGTATACGAAACTTTTTAAAAATGCATTTTCCCATATATGGACACTTGAGCTATTTCTACTTTTGGCTTATTAGGAATAAATCTGTTTTAAACATTCTTGTCCAGTTTTTTTTTAAGGACATATTTTTATATATTTTGGGTAGAGGCATATGTGCAGAATTTCTGGGTCACAGAATTAATATGTACATAGCTTTATAAGAACTTGCAGGACAACTTCTTCCAAAGTAGTTTCCTCATTTTATATCTGCACCAACTGTTTATAAGACTTCATGTTACTCCATATCATTTCCAGCTTTTGGTTTTGTCAGTCTTTTAAATTTAGAAATTCTGATAGGTATATAGTAGTATCACATTATGGCTTTAATTGCATTTCCCAGGAGTCTAAGGATGTTGAGATCTTTTTCATTTATTTGTATTTTTCTTGTGAAATACTTACTTAAGTATGTTGTCTATTTCTGAGTAGTTTGTCTTTTAATTTTGAGTCATAGGAGATATTTCCAGATATCAGATTTAGTGAAACATATATTTTGCAAATATATTCTCCCAGTATGTGGCTTGCCTATTCATTTTCTTAATGATGCCTTAGATGGAAAATGTTTATTTTTTGATGAAATCTAATTTATCAATTTGTTATTTTATGGTTATTGCTTTAAGTGTCCTATTTTTGCCTAGTCCCAAGTTGTGAAGACATTTTCTTCTGTTTTATTTTAAAAGCTTCATGTTATTGATTTTACATGTGGATCTTTTATCCATCTCTAATTCATTTTTGTATACATTTATTCATCCCTATTTATGGTTTTGCTTTCTATGGTTTTGGTTAGACAGGGTAAATTGTGGTCTGCAAATATTACACACAATAAGGTATTTTGAGGAGAGGGGCTCTTTAACATAACTACTCTGAGCCAGTGTTTCTGTATATAATTGTACTTAAATAATAGGTTTGTTAAAAGGATTAAATTGATTAATATTTGGAAAGCATGTAGGATAATTAACAGCAAATAATAAGTCTAAATCATTATTTGTTAAACAGAGTAGAAGCAAAATTGTGCCCTATTCATTCTTTTTTTTCCCCCAAAGCCTAGCATACAATAGGTGCTCATTAACTAATTTTAAAAATTTCTTATGTGAAAAGCTTTGTTTAGGAAGTAAACAAATTATCTGTCCATCCATTCATCCTTTTATTCACTCATTCATATGGCATGTATTAAGCACATGCCTGTATCAGATAACATATGTGAAGGCAGGATGCACACAGCCTACAACACACCAAAGCAAAGTAAGTGTAAAGGACACAAAACAAAATAGACACATCACATGCTCAAATTAATGAGGAAAATATTATTTAGGGAAATCAAAAATTTGAAGGTCACAACAAATGGTACACATTGTGAATGAGACAGATGTTCTGATGGAACCAGAATAGGACTGGTTTGTGGATAGAACTGTTGATGTTAATATAGATGAGAATAGAAAACTCACATAATATCTTTTCTGTTAAAAATGTTGATAACTTCCATGATAGAATAAGAAAGTAGAATTCTCAGCTGAGCCTGTATTTGTGCCTGTCTCTGTTTCTGTCTGCCTCTGTTCTCTGGCTTTGGGTCTATCTTTTGGATCTATCTTCTTACCCTCTCTTTCTCTCTGCCTCATTCTCTCTTTCTGCCATTCTCTTATTTTCTTTCATTCTTTCTCTCATCTCCTCTGTTGTAATTCATGTTCATACATTACCTATGCTGAGGAAATAGAGTGTCTTACACCAAATATCTTTTTCTTGTTTGCAATTTAGAAGAAAACAGGAAGTAGAGAACGGGATCAGGAAGGACTTTGTTAATTCCTTTTTGATTACGTGCTGAAGACAGTTCAACCTGTAACCTGTTTGGCATCAGTTCAACTTGTAACCTGTTTGGCCTGCTTCTAACCATTTTGTTTTCAATTAGTATTCTACCTAACCAACAAAGTCAGAAACTTTAAATGCATTAGTTATCACTAATCTAATTAAAATGCAGCTTATAATTACATCAGGAAATCAACTGCTTCTCCTCTCTCTGAGGTACTTAGAAACAAGTGGAAAACTACTGAAAAGTGAATTATTGGGAAAGCTAAAGATTATCAGGAAAGACAAAGGGTTGGGGGTTCTGCTTTGTAAATAGAAAATAAAACAATTAATAATGTATATGTTGGCCTTCTTTCTTCCTTTCTCCTCTATTCTCTTCTCCACTCTATTCCTTCTTCATCTACCATACTCAACTCTTTCACCTCATCTCTCAAAATGTTATTATATGTTTGAAAACCTATTTAGTTTGTTTCTAAAGAGGCTCTGAAAGAGTATAAACTCTATCAATTAAAAATATGCCATCTTGGCATTTTTTTCCAAAATTTTATGTTGTCTGAAATAGATAAATTTTGATGTGAATGGTTCATGGTACTTCCACTCATTGATACAGTTATAAGTTAAGACATATATTATCTCTTTTAATATTTGCAATAGGGCCGGGCGCGGTGGCTCAAGCCTGTAATCCCAGCACTTTGGGAGGCCGAGGCGGGTGGATCATGAGGTCAAGAGATCGAGACCATCCTGGTCAACATGGTGAAATCCCGTCTCTACTAAAAATACAAAAAATTAGCTGGGCATGGTGGCATGTGCCTGTAATCCCAGCTACTCAGGAGGCTGAGGCAGGAGAATTGCCTGAACTCAGGAGGCGGAGGTTGCGGTGAGCCAAGATTGCACCATTGCACTCCAGCCTGGGTAACAAGAGTGAAACTCCATCTCAAAAAAAAAAAAAAAAAAAAATTGGCAATAACCCAAAATGATGATTGCATGGTTTATTCTCATCTTTCAGTTATACAAATTGTGTCATGGAGAAGTTAAATTACTTGTCAGAGACTATACAGCCTATAAAGGTGGAACTTGGTAGTTTAAATCTATTGCCTATAGTTGTTATCACTTCTTTATGTTAAACATCATCTGAATATTATGCAATTTATAAGGTCCATTTTAGAAAATGATGAAGTAACAAGCCCCCTCTCAAATTTGCAATAAGAAAGACACTTTTCATATATTAAACTCTGTCTGAAATATAATTTATCAGTTTGCTTCTTAAGACTGGTAATCCTAACCTCTTAGATATGGGTGAATGAATTCCTTACTAAGCCCAGATATGTGAGAGGTCATATGAGTATTAGACTATGAGGTCTAAAATAACGTGAGTAATTTATTCCTCTTGTTAGTATTTGACCCACATTTTACAATAAAGTGTCTGTGTGCATGTGTGTTTTCTTTTGAGAGGTGGATTGAGAAAAATTATGACTAATGGTTCAAAGTGTGACCTTTGGAATAAACCTGTGTTAACTAAGACAGTATTAAACATTACATCTTGATCAAGTTACTTACCCATTTAGGTCTCAGATTCTTAATTTGAAAATGGGAGAAATAATAGTCCTATTATATTGCATTCTTATGAAATTAAATATACATAAACATATTGAGGTCCTTGTCACATTACAATCAATCTTAAGAAGTGACTGCTTTTCTTCCTGTATCACTTTATTGCCGGATTTATTTATTTCATGAGAAGAAAGGATAACAAGATATCTTCTCACAGCAATAAAAGATCATCATGCTGAAGGTATATGTATCTTTTAGTTACACTGAAATCAATAATGTTAGTAACGTCTTCAGATTGTCAGAAATTGGTTGCCAGAAATTAGCAGTTCTTCACAAAGTGTGTTTCAAAACTTGGATGCCAAGATTTGGAAGATAATCAGAGGTCTGGTCATGTTTATTTTTGAGTAAGAAAGAAAAGTAAAGTACTGCAGGGGAGAAAAGACTTCTCACCAATTGTGAGGTTCAGGACTGAAACATTTATAACAAAGACAGATTAACCAGAGAAAAGCACACCCATTTATTTAATGTAAGTTTTATGTGACATGGGAATATTTTAAAAAATGAAGACTCAATGAACAGAAAAGTCTCTATTTTTATGGTCAGTCATACAGAAGTATGAGCAAGGCCTGTTTATTCTAATTCTTGGTGTTCTTGTTCCACATTCCTTTTCTCCAGGTGTTGAGAAGTCCTCTCTGGAATGATAATCTCATGACTTACTTTAGAGGAAGGTCAGAGAATTCTTCCATGGCTTTCTTCAAGGGAGAAGGCTAGAGGTCAGAGAGAATTTTCTGCCTCTGCTATTTCATAAAATGCATCGTATTTTGGGGTAGTATGTTCTGAGTTCCACCACTTTAGACTAACACACACAGCATTTCAAGGTGGTTCCCACTAATGCAGCATAATATTCTACTTGAGGAGCCATAATACAGTCTTCCCAAGTCTTTCCTCCAGATGTCTCCTGAACTTCCACCCCTGTCTATACCCACCTATGCACAGATTATGTAAACATGTTAATATGAAGGATATATTTCCTCTATTTGGCTAAATAACACTTAATTTCTGACTATAAAACTGTATTAAATTGTATCTAGTGAGTTTACTCATTCACTAGCATGTTTGTGATATACAGAATAAAATTTTCAAAAAAATTATTCATAAACCCACCATCCAGAATTTTTTCCATTGTGGAAGCAAACAAAGACCACCCAAATGAGAACAAAAAAATACTACTTATTCAAAACTTGCTATGGCAATGGAGGTGGTCACTATCACTTGAGTTTAGAGACCAAAAAGCAGGCATAGGAGTGGGACAACTTCACAGTCAAAAGAAAAGAAGCCTTTAGATATGCTCTGATTGTAAGCTGTAAGTCTGGAAAAGCTTTATTAGTCTTATGTTGGAAGTAGGAGCAAACGTTAGAGAAGCTGTCAGTCATTAATCAAGTTGCAGTCACTGGGGCCCTCTCATTACAGGGGCTATCATTTGGCTTTCTGGATTTCTTGTTAAGAGACAGTAGTTTGACTTCTTACAAGTATTTCTTGTAGGTAGTAGGCTAGCTTCTCAGGCTGGTTATTGTAGATAATGGGTTGATTTCCTGGGCAGATTAATACCAACTGTGGGTCAGAGTTTTATTTTTTATATAGGTTGGTGCAAAAGTCATTACTTTTAATGGCAAAAACTGCAGTGAATTTTGCACCATCCTATATAACCTGATCATTGTCTATTCATAGATCAGTCTCTCACCATGTTTAGCAGTGTGTTTTCTTTCCAAGTTCCTCAGTCCCACCACTAAGACATGTTTATTGGTTGAAAAAACTGATACAAATTTTTACAGGCAGGAAAGTGTGTATTAACCAGTAAGTGCCCAGTTCTCCCAAGAATAATATCCATGGTTCCATTTACTGCATATGGAGAGAACATGTTATGTGGTAGGTACTGATGAGTGCAATAAGTTGATGATGACACGGTTTTCTATTCCAGAGAAACTAAACTTTTGTACAAGTAGTCACAAGGTGGGTCTAGATGTCCTGTTTACTTAACCATTTCCCATGAATGGTGTCAAGTACTTAGAGCTGAAGTAATTATATGTTAATTCATATTCTTTGACCCATGTAACCATAGAGAGTCATTATGCAAACGGAAAAATACCGGTCTAAAATGTGTAAAGCTCTAAGCTAAACAAGTGTCTAATAAATGAAAGTAATTCTGTATTTCTGACTGAAGTAATTAGCTGTCTGAAAAGTCTGTAATTAGTATATCATTTAAATTTAGAATTAATATTGCAGACATTAAATTAGTGCTTATTTCAGATGAATTTTAGTGGCTAAATCAAATGCAATTGAATGCAGTTGGATATTCTCAATGCACTATATTGTTTTTATTAATGAAAATTAATTTAAACTTGGATTGCATAATTTGCCTGTGTATACAAGGCTAAATTAATAATTGCTATTAAATACTAACTCAAGAAGCATCGCAAATGCAAAATTTTTAGTGAATTTCATTTATACAGTCACCAAATGAAGCATTCATGTATTTTAAATATGTATAAATATTTCCAGCATTTATGACCTGTTATATGTGGAGATTATTCATATTTACTTTTAGTTACTGATGACATTAATTTCCTGGAAGTTGATTTTTCTAACATAAAAGTGTTTGGAATTCTGCCCTAGTCTAAGAAGTCAGTGAATCCTGAATTGACTTATTTGCTTTGTGGATTTTATAATGTTAAGGTAATTTTTCCCCACAGTTTACTAAACTGGAACTAAATTGTGAGTGTGTATGTGTGTGTGCACACTCACGCAAGTCACTGCATATATTTGGTTTATACTTCATGATGACAAATTATTTTACAACCCATAAAAGGTCACGTATAATTTAGTTATATTAATAAAAGCCTTTGATTAACTTTGGAATCAGGCCGTACTGGAAACCAAGACATTGACTTCACCTTTTGTTAAAATTTCTATCTTTAACAAACTGAAGAGATTTTTTAAGGATCTTGACTCTGTAGAGAGATTAAAAATATACATACAATTTTGTTGAGAGAAATCTAAATCTATCAAGGAAAACTCAATTCCTTAAAGAGTTTCATTAAACATGTACGATTACTTTCCTCAGCAAACTAACAATATTCATATAGAACCATTATAGATTTTATGTTGTTATCAAAACCTTCTCATTAAGGTGATATGGTGGAAATCTGCGTCTGGAATGGCTCATGATTGTAAATTTGTCTTAGTCCTGATCTCTCATTTATATCTGAACCGTGTCTTGGTTCTAAATCGTCCTTTGATACCTTTTTCACCACTCTTTCCCAGTCCCAAATGAGACAACCTTTACTAATACCAATGCTAGTATGTTAATTTCATGTTATTCATTGTCTCCCTCTGTAATATTTCAAAGCTGAGATATTTTGGTATAGGAATAATGAACTACATTTTCTTTAGTTACTTTGCTGTTTATGTTATTTGCTACTACAATGATTTATATAAATGTTACCTCTTTTTTCCAGTTGTTAACATTTCTTTTTATAGCTTCGGCAACTGCTTAGGGAGTCCTTGTCTCTGAGCTCTGCAATGGATGGCCATCATAGTATAGCTGCTCACTTTATGGAAACAAACAATTTATTTTCTAAATGCTAGTAATTTTTTAATCACTTAAAAGTGCTACATAGATTACTTTTTTTGTGTTATCAGATTGTAGTCACCCCTAGGGTTAATACCTAGAGTTTACCTATCTTCTAATTAACTTGAGCTTTGTGGCACAATAATCTTATATATATATTTATGCATATTGACAAACTAACTCGTTAAATGGCCATTTTCTACTGAAGTAGAGTAACTTATGGGAATATCATTTTTCAAAGATTAAGTTAGAAGAAATTAAAGAGCTCTAAAATTTGTTGAGTCCTTATGGTTTTACAGACACTGTGTTAACTTATACAATTTTACATATTTTTAGAACAAACCTATAGGGTTAACTGTCATTGAATTCATTCTGCAAGTGAAAACAACAGCAGCTTAGAGAAGTAAAAATTGATCACGGTTTCCCAGATTTTACATTATAGAACATTATAGAGTAAAGATGAATATCCCAAACTGACTAATCCCAAAGCTTATGATCTCTCCAAAACATTACATTATGGATAAGGGCAGGATTATTGAGTCTCATTGTTGTAAATACCTTGAAGGAAAGGGACGTGGGAGTTTAGAAAGACAGTTTCCAGTGTTATCAAATCACAGGCTTAGAAGGGGATTTTGGAGGTCATTCCTTTCACTTCTAGTAGGCCCTCAGTAAATGACCTGAAATGGCAGAACATGAATCCTATTTATACATATCTCTTGAAAGGGGATTTGATGGCATCTTCTTGGCAATATATCCCATTGTGAGAAATCCTCTGTTTTATCAAATCTGCAATTAATCTGTCAACAGAATTCTGTTAAGTGCTGACTGTACGCCAGACTCTATAATACGCAGTACCTCTAATATCTATCTTCAAAAATAATTTAGCACAATTAGGCTTACAAGGCAAACAAATACAGTGAGAACTAGCGATTCAGTATAAATTCTAAGTCTCAAATAAACAATAAATGATTTCAGAGGATGAAGAGGTACCTGTGGAGTAGATGAATCCTAGGGGAATTTTGGAAATGAGGATTTAAAATGAGATTTAAGAGAGACACATGAATTTCTTTCTGCAAATTCAAAGGTAATTCCTTTGAACATAAGACACAGTCTGCCACGCATAACAATAGTTGGTAGGATAGTAATCATTGGCCACTGGAATGTCTTTTCCTAGACTGTGGGTCTCTGATACCTGCCTGAGTTTAACTTCTGGAACTACTGTTACTATGCTGGAAACTAGTTACTTAAGCACTCTGTGTTTCAGTTTCCTTTTCTGTAAAACTGGGCCTGTATAACACCTTTCTGGTATTGATGTTGTAAAGATTAAATGAGTTATTACATGCGAAGTGTTTACAAAAGTACTTACTGAGTGTTTATGGCACATGGCAAGAGCTCAGTTAATGTTGATGATGATCATCATTACTAGGAGAGAGGAGGAGGAAGAAGAGAACAAGAAAAGGACGAGGAAGAAGAGGAGGAAAAGGAGAGTGAGGAAGGAGATTCTAGCATCTATTAGAATGCTGTACAGTTAAGCACTGCCATCTCTTCCTTATGACCAGTGGGGTCTATACCTGTTTCAAACATCTCTACCCTAGCATCACTTGTCTGGGTGAAAGCAGAGCAGAGTTCACTATATAAATCCTTAATTGATGTAGTGGAGAATTGCACTGCAGTCTCTTTAACTTTCTTATGTGCCGTATTAGTCAACATCCATGGGTCTCCGCTGCCTGATTTTTATTCGATCATCTGAAAGATGTTTCTGAATCTGAATCCATCATCTTATCTATGCCAGCTTCTTTCCTAGGGACTCTCACATGGATTGCTGTCAAATAAACATTTTGATTCCTATTCATTACCAAGATGTGCTGCTTAAAACCCCAGTGTGGCACTCTATAGATTTAGCTTCCACTAAACCAGACTATCCTGTTCAGTTCTCCAGACTGGGATGTTATTTTATACCATGCCCTAGAGATTGCAATCTTTAACTTAGATTTTATTATACGTTTGAACCGGATGGATGGGGTCAACTCTGTGGTCAAAGCTGGTCTTTCTCTGCCCTTTCCAATGACCCTTACTTAATCCTTTTAGCATAGGATCAGCATTATTGGCAAAGTGTCTGGCTTGTAGTAAAATTGATACTTATTCCTTACCCTCTTAAGATTTGTCTATATTTTGAGTGGTGATTATTAGGCCACAAAAGTCCTCGTGTCAAACAAAATTATGTAGAGGTGACACATCTATCATTGTATGACAAGTAGAATAAGTATGTTGAGTTATGATAAGATATTACTTCAGAGTTAAAGTATCTTGTTAGGTAGGTTTACAAAGGAGAATATTCCCATAGAGTGAAGGTCAACAATTGTGAGTCTTGCTCAAGCAGTAAGTACTAACCTTTCGCTTTTACCTAGTTTCGCATTCACATTTTCTTGTCATAGAAAAGGGAATGTGTCGACATTTTGCATTGCTTTCAGATGGGTTACAGACCTCTTATATGATTTGGACAAAAAAATATAATTTTCTCTTTACTTATATACAACATGGTATTTATGTAACTCAGATCCAAAATTATTGGAAATACTCTTATATATTTGGAATTCAGCAGTACCAATTGGTGTTGCTGTCAAGAAACTGTTAGAAGGTTCACAAGGAGAAAATGAGGATATAAATCATACGACCATGAACAAACATCTTCGTCCTAGGAGGACATGTTTCACTTGTAATCTGCCTCCTCCCACCTAGCCCTTGATATCCTCTTTGGGTATTACAGAATGTGAGTTTTTGTGGTAATGGAAATTGATGGATGTAAAAGGACTGTTAAATTAGGAGAAAACTGTGATATGCTTTGAGTTTGTGTGTGTGTGTGTGTGTGTGTGTGTGTGTGTATAATATGGCACATTTGAATATGTGAGCTCTCTTGCAGCCTGCACCTAAGATGACTGCTAATATATAAAGTCGTCATTACTTCTCACTGATGCTAAAGTCACTGTTCTCTATTTTCTTTTTGCCTGATGGAGCTCTGTTTTTTGCACATTGTTGTAGTATTCTAGGGAAATTTGAATATAATTGGGAAGTTAAATAATAGCTTAGGAAGTTGAAATAGTGCTCTCTTTTATGATCATTTGTTAATCGGATCTTATTTTTCTCAAAAAAAGTTGCTAATACCCTTTTGCTTCACATTACTTTTCCAGAAGCAGACTCCATAGTTAGGATTTGTGACCACTGATTTATTTAACAAAAAAATCATACACTCAGGACAAAGCTTTAAGATACTAGAGTAAGCTGGGTAAGGAAGAAAATCTTAAGTTCTGGTCTCAAATGGATCCTGAAGGGGAGTTCTGGAATGTAAATCACTCTGTTTCCTAACTCCAGAATTTTTCCTAACTCAAGAAGAGCTGAGCTCCATAAGTTTACATCCATCAGTCATTGTCTGTGGGGTGCCTCAGGGGGACTTCACCTCCTAGCCCTTTTTGGCAAATGGTACCAGTAGCACAAGAGTAGATTCTTACAGAGCACTACAGCAACACCCCAGTGGATGTGAAGCACACACAGAATCCTGCCAAGGGAAGAAAAGGCACAGAAAAGAAACTGAAAGAATTGCTAGAGGCTTATAGGTGTTTCTCTGCTGTTGATACATAAAACCAGGGAGCCTGCCACAGTATCTGAGGGAGACAATGTATAATAAAAGTTTAAAAGAGGAAGGATTCTGGTCTCTGGGGTCCTTCATTACTAGCTGGCATTTCCATGTATTGGTTTAGAAGACTGCCATTGCTAAAAATAATGTTAGGAAAAAAGAAGATTCCTTTGTCTCAGTAGTTGGTGGAAAGGTAGTTGAGGTTCAACAGTCTTCCTGCAAAAACACCTCTCAAGTCAGCTCCAGATTCTGATTCACCTCCTTTATTCAATTTTCACAGGCCTCATTTTCTGTAATCATGAATAGTTTAGTTTGCTTGTTTATGTGAATAATGACTGTCCTCAGGGGAAATTGGGTAAAGAAAGGAAAAGTTCACTTAAGAGAATGGCTTTTTCTACTCTCCAACTATAGTTTTCATTCTCCTTTTATTGAACAAATATTCATTGCTTGTTATTAGTTCCAGGACCAATGCTTAGGGCAAAATATACAAAGATGAATAAGACTTGATCTTTGGCCTAACGAAGCTTATTGGCAAAAACAGACAGTTTAAGAAATTGTTACAGCAGGGTTTCCTCATCTGTAATGTGGAAATATTAATTACCCACTTTATTACTCTATTAGTTATCTATTTTTGCATAATAAATTGCCCTAAAACTCTCCCACAGTTTCTGTGGATCAGGAATTTATACAGGGCACAGCAGGGATGCTCCATGGTTTCTGTGGTCTCAGTTGCAGAACTCCAAGGCAGAGAGGCTCATTGGTACACACACGCCTGGAAACTGGCATTGTTTGCTTGCTGGGGGCTCAGCGGGAGCTGTTGGCTGAAATATTCACATGTGGCCTCTTCATGCGGCCTGGGCTTCCTCACAGCCTGGTGGCTGGGTTCCAAGAGTTAGCATCCCAAATGAGAGATAACTATCTTACAGTGCTGACTGTGGAGATTAAATGACTTAACAAAAATGCTACCATCATTATCAGGCACATAGCTATTATTATTTAATAGAAATATTAATAGTAAATGTATGTACAGATTATGTTAGTAATAATATTTTATAGAGACCCAGGGTAAAGTAATTCGAATGCATCCTTACAAGGAAATATTTATCACCCCTTTTGGACACTATCCAAGCAAATCAGTTGTTTATTTGGAAGCTGCATTCCTATTCTTTGCTATTAGTCCATAGGCTTCAGTGAGAGATTGAAGCTGACATTTTAAAATTTGAACAGTATAATCCAAAGGGTCATGATAATTTTTGACTTGCAGTGATAGAAGTCTGCCAGAAAGGACAATCAAGAGCTCTGTCATAATCAGAGAAACAAGATAATTTGGGGAGACTTGGAGTTATGTCTCCAAGTGCTAATGTGATTGGATCATAAGCATGCACTAATGCTTTCACTTGATAGCAGTTTTTAGTTTTATTTATGATGATCATTTTATTCTTTTTTGAAATGAAGATATTCCATTATGGAAGGATATATGCATAATTCTTTAATAGGAGGTTTGTATATGTAGTAGTGGTAAAGAGAAGTATAGTCAGAAAAGGGAAGAGGGAAGTTAGAAGAGATACCATTTGATATCATCTATTAAACTTTAGGTGCATATTATGAATGAATTTAAATGACCAATCCCTTTCCAAAGAACTCTTAGAGTGACTGACTATATCTCCTTTACTGTTTTCTAAAAGGCAGTACAGTTTATAGTGATTCTATGAGAAAACCACTTTTCTCCTGAAAACAATCTGAAGTCATCACGATGTCTTTTTATCTGTTTAATATGTTATGCTAATATTCATCTTAGTGATTGTCTTCTTTCAGAGTACAGATTAGATCCCAAATTCCCTTAAAATGTCATTCACTTCATCTTCCACTATGTCTTATTACCCCTCCTGGTGCCCAATACTCAAGCTGTGTTCAACTTCTTACAGGTCCTACATAAACCAAGTAATTTGACACTTATGTACCTGTATATATATACATGTTGTTCCTTTTTGTTGGAAAGACTCCTCTCTATTTTCCACATTTCAAAATGATTTTCTCCTTTTTTTTTGAAAATCTCTTCCTTTTCTTGTCTCTACCCAGAATTTCTCACTTCCTCCTTTGAGCTCCCATCACATTGAGCCTGTACTACCATTCTTGTAGGGCACATGCTCTTTTACTATGGCCTGCTTTTGGTAAGGTCTCTTCTCCTCCTTGGGTACTGCCTTCCTCTGGAGCAGGGACTGTTTTGTACTCATGTTTATTTCTTTAGTGTCTGTGACTTGGCCTTGTGCATGGTAGATAAAATGCCTAGTGAATGAATAACTTGAATTTATAAACAACTGTACTCAAGCCTGGTGTGAAATCTACTTCGTTCTCCATCATGCAATCTTACTTCCACACTATGCTTTTGGAGTTTTGGGAGTTTTTTCTGTTTTTCATTTATCTACTACTGTGTGACAGAATGCCCCAAAACTCAGTGGCTTAAAGCAGAAACAGTAATTTCTTTATTTATCTCTGACGGTTTTGGGGATTTAATGAGCTCAGCCAGGTGGTTGTTAATTAGCATCATGCAGTTAGCAGATGATGGCTTGGTCAGAAATCATCATGAAAACTTCTTTACTCACCTGCTTAGCAATTGTAACTGGCTGTTATCTGAGATCTCAGCTGGGGCTGTTGGAACACCTACATAACATTGTTTTCAAACATAATGTAGAGAGTTAGTCAAAGCAGTTAAAAGTCATCTACTTATTCTTAAATCATGCCTACACAGGCCTGTGAGGGTTTGATTGTGTGGTTCCTTCTACGCGAAAGTAATTCTCATTTCTCTCATTTCTCCTCTATCTAGTTATAAATACACTCATCCTTTAATTTTAGTTTTCCTGGTCAATCATTCATGACTCTTTTAATCTTCTTTTCTTTTTTTTTTTTTTTTTTTTTTACTCAGAATCTTATGTATGAGAAAGGATATAGGACAAAATCCAACAGATTTTTATGACAAAATGCTCAACAAACTAGGAGTAGAGAGAATTTTCTCAACCTGATAAAAGTCATTTATGAAAAATCAACAGCCACCATCATACTCAATGGTTAAAGACTGAAAGCTCTCCCCCTAACATCAGGAGCAAGAAAAGTTAGAATGCTAACTTTGATCCTTCTGTTTAACACTGTACTGGAAGTTGTACATGGAGGAATTGGCAAAAACAAATAAATGATGTCCAAATTAAAAAGGAAGAGGTAAACTATCTCTATTTACAAATGACATAATCCCATGCATAGAAAATTCACAGTGGATAGCACTTCACACCTAGGAGAATTTTAAAAATGAAAAAAAAAGTGTTGGCAAGGATAGGGTGGAATTACAACAGTTGTACATCGCTGGTGGTAGTGTAACATGATATCCTCTGTAAAACATGGTTCAGCAATCGTCTCAAAAATTAAACATAATTATCATGTGATACAGCAATTTCAGTCCAGGTAGTTATATATACCCTCCCCAAACTGAAAGCAAGTAATTTCACATCAATGTTCATAACACTGCTATTTGTAATAACCAAAGGTAGAAAAACCCAAATGTTTCTCAATGGATAAATACACAAAATATGTTTTTTATATTTTTATACCTATATAGAAATATAAATTATATATGCATTTTATATGTATGTACATGCTTTATATATATATATATATATATAAATGTGTCTATGTGTATATCTATATCTATAAAATGGAATATTATTATTCACTTTTTAAAAGATAAAAGTAATACAAGTAAAGAAGAAGCCAGACTCAAAATATCATATATTGTAGTTACATAAAATATTGATAACAGGTAACTTTATATAGACAGAAAAGAGAGGTTAGGTGCTGTATCAGTTCATTTTCATGCTGCTGTTAAAGACATACCTGAGACTGGGCAATTTACAAAAGAATTGGGTTTAATTGGACTTACAGTTCCATGTGGCTGATGATGCCTCACAAACGTGGTGGAAGACAAGAAAGAACAGGTCACTTCTTACATGGATGGCAGCAGGCAAAGAGACAGGTTTTTGGCATGTTGTTCAGGCTGGTCTCGAACTCTGGCCTCAAGTGATCTGCCTGTCTTGGCCTCCCCATGTTCTGTGATTACAGGCTTTAGCTACCACACCTGACCAAAACATGGTTCTTCAAGATAGCAATAACATACAAAAAAAAATTAAAAAATGACTGCTTTTTCCTGGAGTCTTTGCCCTCTGGCTCTCTGCCGATAACCCTGTAAACCTTACCCTGTGAGAAACTTGAGCCGCTATGTACTACTACATATGCCATGTCTCACATTGTCTCTTTCTGAATAGCATGGCCATGTAATGTGTTATCTCTGCTGAGATAATTTTAAGAATAAAGGGACTTTCTTATTAATTACACTTGGACAATAGACATAAATCTGGACTATTCTGGGCAAACTGGAATATGAGGTCTTCTGGTTTTGAAGACATGAACAAGGATTGTATCAAGGTTTTTATTAATCCAATTACACAAAAGCCAGTAGAGTTCTGTATTTATGACTCTCATAGGGAGGCAGTCGAGTCCAAGTTTAATACCTGAATCATAGGCTTTGATACAAAAGGCTTGTGATTCCTGCTGCATTGTCAGGAATTCCAAAAGTTTGCCGTTGGTCAAAACCAGGCTCAGTATCCAGGTTACTGGCAGCAAGAATGTCCTATTGAGTGTAATGTTGCACACTGAATGTAGATTTTTTTTTTCACAGATGATCTCATCCACTTTACTTCACTTTTATGTCCAGAGCTGCTTAGACTGATTTCTCTAAAGTGCACAGGCATTTTCATGCTGAGGATAAAGGGTGAGATATAGGTATTTAGAAAGGAAAAAAGTATGTACTGAATTGGGGATGAGGGGGACTAAAAAGTCACTCATAGAGGCTTATGTTATATAATGTATAAGGTGATATGCCTCAAAATGACATGCACAGTCTTAAGCAAAATAGCTCCCCGTCTACTAGTCTCACTTCCTTATCTCTAAAAATAGGAAACTCTAGCTACGAGTCTTTGCTAAGCACCAAAGGAGATCATGTACAGAGGTAGAATTGGGTGTAGTGCTGATTATTTTACAATCAGATCAATCAGATTGGGCTGGATAAAAGATTCTCTCTGCCATTCATAAAGTATGTTACTTTATATACATTATCTCACTAATATTAGATTAAAGTCTTCCTTCTTCCTTCTTTACATAGTGATGGCTGCTAAAAAGGGTTGGGTAACAATTTCTTAAAGTTTATATAGCAGAACAAATGTCTGAGAATAGGTAAGAGAAAGAGTTGGGGGAAAAATAATAGACGAGTGAGAGGTATTTGTTATCTAGATATTAATACATTATCAAACCTTCTGATAGTCAATGTTAGTGGAGGAATAGATCAACATATCACTGGAATCTGAAATATAAATCATATGTGTGTGTATATAAGACAGTAGTATGTGTAAAATTAAGAGTTGACAGTAGTATATGTAAAATTAAGAGTCAAATAAGTTAAAAGATGCAGCATTTAGTAAATGGTGATGACGTACTGGATAAAAACAAAATGCAACATCGATTGCAATGTATACAAAATAAATTCCAAAAGAATAAAAAATTAAAAGAAGGAAAATAAGAGCAACAAAAAACTTGCAAGATCTGGTAGAAATTAACCAAATATGCATACTCTAGAGTAATAAGATTAAAGATAAAGATGAAAAATAGAATAATTTAATGAGGAAAATTTTTCATGTATAAAGACAGTAGTCAAAGATTTGGAACAAATGTATTTCTGATAACAAAAATATTTTACCTATCATATACAAATAGTTCCTATTAACTGACAAAAAGCCCAATAGAAAAATAGATAAAATATATTGGTAGGAAAATCCTAAAAATATCTAATGCTGTATAAATGTAGAAGAGGTATTTAAAAATCAGTTAAGATAAGCTTACATAAAAAATCATATCTATTTCAGTTATGATTAAAAAAAGAATATTTTCATACTTTGCTAAAATAAGTTAGAATATTTTTTATCCTTCAGAAAATCAAACTGGCAAAGTCTATCAAATTTTATGTTTCATACGTGTCTTAGTCAATTTGTGCTGTTAGAACACCATACACTGGGTCACTTATAAAGACCATAAATTTATTTTCTCACATTTCTGGTGGCTGGGAAGTCCCACATCAGTGTATGAATACCAGCAGGTCTGGTTGTCTGGTAAGGGCTCATTTTCTGCTTCCAAGTTGCTGCTTTGATCCTCTGGAAGGTAGGAACACTGTCTTTGCATGGCAAAATGCAGAAGTGCAAACAATAGCCTAATGCCATATGAGCTTATAACGGTCTTAATCCCATGAATGAAGATGAACCACCATGACCACCATGCTTTTAATATTACCACATTGGCAAAATTAGGCACCAGCTTTTAATATTACCACATCGTTAATACCTGATTTTGGAAGACACACATTCAAACCATAGCAGAACACATCTTGACCCAACAATACTATTTCTGCAAATCTATCACAAACAAATCTGCAGTATGCAAAGACACATTTATAAACATATTTATGATACCATTGTTTATAGTGGAAACAAGGCAATAATATTAATGTCTATCAATAGAGGAATGCAGTAAGGAATTTACTGGGAAACATTATTTAGCCAATAAAATAATAGCCGGGCGCGGTGGCTCAAGCCTGTAATCCCAGCACTTCGGGAGGCCGAGGCGGGTGGATCACGAGGTCGAGAGATCGAGACCATCCTGGTCAACATGGTGAAACCCCGTCTCTACTAAAAATACAAAAAACTAGCTGGGCGTGGTGGCGTGTGCCTGTAATCCCAGCTACTCAGGAGGCTGAGTCAGGAGAATTGCCTGAGCCCAGGAGGCGGAGGTTGCGGTGAGTCGAGATCGCGCCATTGCACTCCAGCCTGTGTAACAAGAGCGAAACTCCGTCTCAAAAAAAAAAAAAAAAAAAAAAAAATAATAATAATAATAATAATAATATCACTTAGATTTAGAGAAACTTCCACAAGATACCACTGAGTGAGAAAAACAATGTAATATTAAATGATACAAACTATGATTCTATTTTCATAAAATAGATAAAAAATTTGTATGTTTGCATGTGTTTATGTACTATATTTTATTGAACCTAAGGTATCACTGATTGCAAAACCCACTATAATTTCATATAAGAAAACATGCTGAGATTAAACTATAACAGAAGGCCTTTTTGAGGGGTTGAAGGGGGACAGAGTCCTGCTTTGTTACCCAGGTTGGAGTGCAGTGGTGCAATCATGGCTCACTGCAGACTTGATTTCCCAGGCTCAGGTAATCCTCCCATTTCAGCTTCTCGAGTAGCTTGGACCACAGGCATGCACCAGCATGCCCATCTAATTTTTGTATTTTTTGTAGAGAAGGGATTTCGCCATATTGCTCAGGCTGGTCTTGAGCTAGAAGGCTTTTTTATAACTTAGAAAATTAATTGCCATTTAAAGTGCTCCGAAATAAACAAATCTACAGCGTGGAAAGATATATTTTATAAGAATATTTATTATACAATTGTTTATAGTGGAAACAAAGCACAAATAAAGTGAATGGCTATCAATAGGGGATTCCACTAAGCATCAATGCTTATCTTATGTAACGTTATACCTAAAAAGGAACATGTAAACAGAATAAATTGGTCAAATTTCATTAAAACATTCATATCCACCACAGGACTTCTGTCATAGATATTTTAAGTTTCTATAGATTGTATTCTTCTGAAATCAAAGATCGCTGATATTTCTCTTTTTTTTTTGAGACTGAGTCTCGCCCTGTTATCCAGGCTGGAGTGCAGTGGCGCATTCTCGGCTCACTGCAACCTCTGCATCCCGGTTTCAAGCGATTCTCCTGCCTCAGCCTCCCAAGTTCTGGGATTACAGCCGTGAGCCACTGTGCCCAGCCCACTCATGTTTCTTAAATGAGAACTCCAGCTTTGTCTGTAGGGTTTAAAGATGTACAGGCATATGATTCTAACATATGATCATTAAAAAAAAAAAAACTATGGTAGAATATACATTATGCTGTTAACATGCAGTATCTATTATGGAGATAGTATATCCAAAAGAAAAAAACATATTGCACTTAAAACACACAGTCACAATATGTATAATATGATTACATTTTTGCATGACTCTGATTCTGTATTTGTGTATTCATAGATACAGACTTTTAAAACATATTCTTATGCAAGGAAGGAAAGAGAGTCGGTGAATGACTTCATATTTCTATTGTGAAGGTTGCTGGAGTTCAGAAAACATTTAAAAGAGTTAAATAAGAATGCATAGGCTGGGCACGATGGCTCAAGCCTGTAATCCCAGCACTTTGGGAGGCCGAGGCAGGTGGATCACAAGGTCAAGAGATCGAGACCATCCAGGTCAACATGGTGAAACCCCGTCTCTACTAAAAATACAAAAAATTAGCTGGGCATGGTGGCACGTGTCTGTAGTCCCAGCTACTCAAGAGGCTGAGGCAGAAGAATTGCCTGAACCCAGGAGGTGGAGGTTGCGGTGAGCCGAGATCACACCATCGCACTCCAGCCTGGGTAACAAGAGCGAAACTCCGCCTCAAAAAAAAAAAAAAAAAAAAAAAAAGAATGCATATGAGATAGTTATGATAATCATTAATGTTATTATAGTGTATGACAAGTAAGATAAAGGTTATCGTATTGCATATTGTTTTCCTTTCCTTCTTAGATACTATTCCAATCCTACACCATTTCTCATAGGATTGCAAGAGAACATTGCTGGTATTCAAAATTTGTTGACTGAATGATGAATAACAGAAGTTAACTGAAATTAACCTTTCCTATGGTAAACTTTGTAAAACATCAGTCTTTCAGGATATTCAGTGGAAAAATGGTTCCATGAGTTTAGCTTGAGAACAACTCTAATATTACAAATTTTTCTGAAGATTCAGATTGATTTATGGAATCTGCAGTAAAAGATTGTGTCCTACCAGTTGTTTTCTAAAACACTTGAAAGAAAGTGTGTTACGTGTGTAAAACGTATCATCCTCTAGAATTTGTGCTCTATAGAGCAAAGAGAAAGTGGTTTTGAGACATAGGTTTTGATTACTAACAGGAGCTGGAAAGGTGTATGCACATGACCATACATCTCTAGTGTAGCCAGCTATAATTTCTTTTGATATTTTAGCACAATGATTAGGACGGAATTAGTGTACATTCCTAAAAAGCAGCTTTTTCTTCTTTGTTTCATCTGGACATAGGGAACATGGTAATTGAAAGAAATGGAGACAACGATGTCAGTAATAAGGTATGCATGTATTTATACCCCTGCTACAAAGCCCCAACATGGATTTCTGCTTTCAGTTTTACTACTTGTACCAAGACTCAGAGATCCATTTGGTAATACTGGGAAGAGTGAATTGTATTGCAGACCCTGTACGAATGATCCTCTCAGGACACATCTTCAGTGGTTTTGAAGTCTTGACCTTTTAAAATCCAATTAAGCTCTATTGAAAAGAAAGAATAGTCTAATCATCCTTTGTAATAAAGAATGAAAAGTTTCTAGAGAGAAGGTAGAGGAAGCACTGGGAACTTTTCACGAATGGGCATGTCTTAATTCAGGGGTTTCCCTCCATTGGAAGCCATCAAGCTCTCCTGACTGAGATAAGGAGTAGAAGGCACCACTTTGCTTTTGAATTGAGGAGAAGATAATGGAGGCCACATTGGACATAACTATCAGGGAGCCTTAGGTGGATAGCTCTGGTGAGGATGAAAACTGTAGTGGGAGTACTGAGCAGATTTTCATGCACTCAGCATCAAATGATTGACATCATTTTTCTTCAGTGTTCAGGAGGTCTGATCTAAAATCTAAAAAGACTGACTTTTGACTTTTTTTTTTTTTTTTTTTTTTTTTTTTTTTTTTTTTTTTTTTTTTTTTTTGTGACAGAGTGCAGTGGTGCGATCTTGGCTCACTGCAACCTCTGCTTCCCGGGTTCAAGCAATTCTCCTGCCTCAGCCTCCTGAGTAGCTGGGATTACAGGTGCATGCCACCACACTCGGCTTTTTACTTTTACAGTAGTAGAAATGGGGTTTCCCATGTTGGCCAGGCTGGTCTCCAACTTCTGACTTCAGGTAATCTGCTGACCTCGGCCTCTAAAAGTGCTGGGATTACAGGTGTGAGCCCCCATTCCTGGCCAAAGATTGATTTCTAATGGAAATGATGTGGCAGGGAGAGAAACAAAAACAATAACAAAACAGAAAAACAATTACAGTCTAGGACTTTTCCTGTTTTGTCCTAGGAGTAGAATCCATTGTTTGCATAAATCTGTGGGTTTTTTGTTTGTTTTTGTGGTTTGTTTCCTCAACAGCAGTGGTGAGAATTCCAGTCCCCTCTAAAAGAACAATACTGAACCTGCTACTGTTCCAGTTGAGGTTTTGACCTTTTAATAATCAGCTTTAGTAATAAAGGGGATGAGATATTCTTCTATTCCATCTACAGTGTAGTACTTCATACAGAAGTGGTTCTCATAGTGGTTATAGACTGAAATGACCAGGCAAATGGATTAAAATCCAGACTCCTCAGGCTTTTTTTCTCTCCTACAAATGCTGACTCAATAAACGGTAGAATCTCTATTTTTTTTACTTTATTTTTATTTAATTAATTTTATTTTGAGAAAGAGTCTCACTCTGTCACCAAGGCTGGAGAGTAGTGCCTTAATCTCACTGCAACTTCTGCCTCCTGGTCTTAAGGGACCCTTGTGCCTTAGCTTTCTGAATATCTGGGATTACAGGCACGCACCACCACATCCTGCTTATTTTTGTGTTTCTAATAGAGATGGGGTTTCACCATGTTGCCCAGGCTGGTCTTGAACTCCTGAACTCAGGCAATTCACCCACCTCAGCATCCCAAAGTGCTGGGATTACAGGCAAGAACCACAGCGACTGGCCAGAATCTTCATTTTTTTTTTTGTAATTATGTATATATAAATAAATATAAATATAAATAAATAAATATATATATGTGTGTATATATATTTCATTGCACTTTAGGTTCTGGAGTACATGTGCAGAACATGCAGGATTGTTGCATAAGTACATACAGATACATGGCAATGTGGTTTGCGGCCACCATCACCCTGTCACCTATATCTGGCATTTCTCCCCATGTTATCCCTCCTCAAATTCCCTACCCCACACTGTCCCTCCTCTATTGTACCCCAACAGACCTCAGTGTGTGATGCTTCCCTCCCTGTGTCATTGTTCAACACCCACTTTTAAGTGAGAACTTGCGGTGTTTGAATTTCTGTTCTTGTGCCAGTTTGCTGAGAATGATGGTTTCCAGATTTATCCATGTCCCTACAAAGGACATAAACTCATCGTTTTTTATGGCTGCATAGTATACCATGGTGTGTATGTGCCACATTTTCCCTGTCCAGTCTGTCACGAATGGGCATTTGGGTTGGTGCCAGGTCTTTGCTATTGTAAGCAGTGTGGCAATGAACATACGTGTGTACGTGTCCTTATAATAGAACAATTTATAATCCTTTGGATATATAGCCAGTAATAGAGTTGCTGGGTCAAATGGAATTTCTATTTCTAGGTCCTTGAGGAATTGCCACACTGGATTCCATAATGGTTGAACTAATTTACACTCCCACCAACAGTGTAAAAGTGTTCTGTTTCTCCACATCCTCTCCAGCATCTATTGTCTCCAGATTTTTAAATTATCGCCATTCTAACTGGCATGAAATGGTATCTCAGTGTGGTTTTGATTTGCATTTCTCCAGTGACCAGTGATGATAGCATTTTTTCATATGTTTGTTGGCTTCATATATGCCTCCTTTTGAAAATTGTCTGTTAATATCCTTTGCCCACTTTTGAATGGGTTTGTTAGTTTTTTTTTCTTGAAAATCTGTTTTAGGTCTTTGTAGATTCTGGATATTAGCTCTTTGTCAGATGGGTAGATTGCAAAAATTTTTTTCCCATTCTGTTGGTTGCCTGTTCACCCTAATAATTGTTTCTTTTGTTGTGCAGAAGCTCTGGAGTTTAATTAGATCTCATTTGTCTATTTTGACTTTTGTTGCCAATGCCTTTGGTATATTAGTCATGAAGTCCTTGCCCATGCCTATGTCCTGAATGGTTTTGCCTAGGTTTTATTCTAGGGTATTTATGGTGTTAGGGCTTGTGTTTAAGTCTTTAATCCATCTGGAGTTCATTTTAGTGTAAGGTGTCAGGAAGGGATTAAGTTTCTGCTTTCTGCACATGGCTAGCCAATTTTCCCAACACCATTTATTAAACAGGGAATCTTTTCCCCATTGCTTGTTTATGTCAGGTTTATCAAAGATCAGATGGATGCAGATGTGTGGTGTTGCCTCTGAGGCCTCTGTTCTGTTCCATTGTTCTATATCTCTGTTTTGGTACCAGTACCAAGCTGTTTTTATTACTGTAGCCTTGTAGTATAGTTTGAAGTCAGGTAGTGTGATGCCTCCAGCATTGTTCTTTTTGCTTAGGATTGTCTTGACCATGCAGGCTCTCTTCTGTTCCATATGAAGTTTAAGGTGTTTATTTCTAGTTCTGTGAAGAGGTCCATAGGTAGCTTGATGGGGATAGTGTTGAATCTATAAATTACTTTGGGTAGTATGGCCATTTTCACAATATTGATTCTTCCTAACCATGAGCATGGGATGTTTTTCCATCTGTTTGTGTCCTCCCTTATTTCCTTGAGAAGTGATTTGTACTTCTCCTTGAGGGGTCCTTTATATATTTTATTAGTTGTATTCCTAGGTATTTTATTCTCTTTGTAGCAATTGTAAATGGTAGTTCATTCTTTATTTGGCTCTCTTTAAGTCTGTTATTGGCATAATAAACTAGGTATCAGTGGAATGTATCTCAAAATAATCAAAGTTATTTACAACAAACCCACAGTGAATATCATACTGAATGGGGAAAAACTGGAAGCATTCCCTTTAAAATCTGGCACTAGGCAAGGATGCCCTCTCTCACCACTCCTATTCAATATAGTATTGGAAGTTCTAACCAGAGCAGTCAGGCAGGAAAAAGAAATAAAGGATGTTCAATTAGGAAATGAGGAAGTCAAATTGTGTCTATGTTAAGGTAACATGATTGTATATTTAGAAGACCCCATCATCTCAGCCCCAAATCTCCTGAAACTGATAAGCAACTTCAGCAATGCCTCAGGATACAAAATCAATGTGCAGAAATCAGAATCTTCATTCTTAACAAGATTCCACAACGAGGATGAAGTAGTCAATCACGGGGCTGAATTTGGAAAAAACAGTTGCTTCGGTTTGGATTTGTGTCCCCACCCAAATCTCATGTTGAACTGTAATTCCCAATGTTGGAGGAGAGGTCTAATGGAAGGCGATCAGATCATGAGGGCAGATTTCCCCTTTGCTGTTTTTGTGATAAGAAGGGAGTTCATATGAGTTCTGGTTGTTTAAAAATGTGTAGCACCTTCCTTTCTCTCTTTTTCTTCTTCTCCGGCCATGTGAGACTTGCCTGCTTTCCCTTGACCTTCCACCATGATTGTAAGTTTCCTGAGGCCTCCCCAACCATGCTTTCTATACAGCCTGTGGAACTATGAGTCAATTAAACCTCTTCTCCTTTATAAATTACTCAGTCTCAGGCAGTTCTTTATAGCAATGTGAGAACAGACTAACACAACAGCTCTAGGCCATTAATTGTCTGAAATGGGGATACAAATGCAACATGATGATTTGTCATAATTACTTTTGTAAGCCTTATGGTGTTAAATCTCAGAGTTGTAAACAAGTTATGGAATCCTATGTTTCCTGAAATGAGTAATTACCATTATCATATGTAATATTAGACTATATTCAACCTTAAAATTATCATGTTTTCTAGAGAGTATAAAATTATCTATGAAACCAGTCTAAGTTGAAATTATTAAGAAGCAATTAATAAGTAATTAGTTGTTTATCTTCAATATGCCTGGACTGGGAGGCATCCAATTTAGTGAAATAATTAGACTTTGAAATCAAAAAGGCTTGAGTTCATGTTATGACTCCAACACTTCCTACATATGCGATCATAGCCAAATTACTTCACCTCCTTAAATTTGGTTTGCAGACTTGTAAAATGGAGAAGACAAAATCTACCTACAGAGGACGCTATGAGGGTTGTATAAAACTAAATGATGCCACCAATGCCAAGAAATGGAATCTTTGTTGTTTACTACTGAGCCCCTACCCCAAGCACCATGCTGAACATGTAATAGGGGCTAAAGACGACCACCTTCTAATTAACGTAATTTAGAGGTAGAAGACTGCACTCTGAGCCATCAAAACAGCATCAATTTCACTCAGTAATTAAATGTTTTATCCTTCTCTGACTTTAATATACCATAAACAAAATTTTTTTAAAAATCTCTGTATGTGCTCTGTTAAATGCTCACACATTTATCCATGGAGCATAAACATAGTCAAGTAAACGTTAAACTGTAAACTTCTGTAACACGAAAGAGAATCATGTCACTCATGTTTTCAGCTTAATGTGTGTGTTTTTCTGCTTAAGAGTGAAATGGGAATTGAAATGAAAATTACCAAAAGAAGATCAATGCTTCTTCCTCTTTATCCCCAGTCTCTATAAATCACTGTTCAATATATACATTTCAATTGAACAGTGGTGTGTATATATATACATATATAATATATATGAATATATATTATACATTATATAAATGAATATATATTATATATTATATATACATTATATAATATATAATTACATATAATGTAATTATGTGTACATTATATAATGTATAATTATATAATATATATTACATATACATATTTAATATATATGTAATATGTACATTAATATACATTATGTAATATATATAATATATATGCAATACATATATATAATGTATACTACACACACACACACACACACACACACACACACACACACACAAATAAATACTTCAGGGTAATACCATGCTTTAGTAGTTTGGATCAGAAGGCTAACAGAAAATAATTAAAAGAATTGTGGGGGATGGAGGCAGCAAACCACCTTGCCATGTATGTACCTATGCAATAATCCTGCATGATCTACACATGTACCCCAGAACGTAAAGTACAAGAAAAAAAAATCAAAAATCAAAATAATCAACAAACAAACAAAAAAGAATTGCTTCCCTTGCTTTTTTCTGCTGTGGAAATGGATATATCAATATGACTAAAATATTAGGGAAATCCCAGAGAAGAGAAAACATTGACAGGTTCAATTAAAAACTGATGAGTTAAAGCAAACTGAGTTAACATTAGAATAACACAGATAGCATTATTTTATGTAAACATAAGTAGATAAGGAAACTAAGTCCCAATGAGATAAGGTGATAACGTGATTTACTCAAATGACATAACTAAAACAAAACTAAACAAAAAAATCTAGGTGTCAGAGTGTAGTTATCTATACCAGGAATTTATTGGAATCTCAAACTGAACCTTCTAGATCTACATGGTGGCTACCTGAGAGGTAGCTCTCTCTCAAAATTGGAGCCCTGGCTTATGGAGGAAAGAGTTTGGATTTTTGAGTCAGACCTGGGTCCCAGGACTCACTGCCACATTCACCAACTATAGGATATTGGCTAAGTATTCCAGCCAGTTTGAATACCAGCTTCTTCAACTAGAAAATGGGGCTAACAATATTTCATAGATGTGTTGGGCAGATTAAATAAGCTAACATATGTATTTTACTATTTTTCTGAGACACAGTAGTAGGTATACAGAAAAGAAATAGCATTTTTAAATTAAAAGTTCTTTAGGCTTAACAAAACCATGCCATTTAGCAACAAATCCTTCCAATTAGGCTTACTGAGAAGCCTACAGTTAGAATGCTAGAGACCATTTACCCTGAAATTTAAAAACATCATCTATTTCCAAAAGGATGAGCAATTCCTCATTCCCAAACTTCCATTCAGCTGCCCATTATCTGTTGCTTTGTAGGGCCACAGCCCCACAGGGTGGTGGGGTATCCCCTATTGCTGTGCTGAGTCACAGAATCTGAGAAATAAAGAGATGACACAAAAGGACTGGAAAAGAGCAGCTGGGCTCGGGAGCCACGCCACCTATGAGTGGAGACAGGTGAGGCCCCGAACATCCAGAGCATCTATTTATTAGGTACAAGGCAAGGGGAAGGATGGTGAGTGAGGTCATCTGTAGGCTTAATGATAGGGCATACATAATTACATGAGTAGCAAGCAAGGGGGCTATCCTATTAGGTCCCCTAGTCAGAGAGGTGGGCCATACACAGTAGGGGACTGTGCCATGCACAGTGGTAGAGGGTGGTGTACCAAAAGTGGGTCCATCCCCATTAGGTCACGGGCAAGGAGTTGAGCTGTGTCTGACAAGTGCTGTGCGCAACGCTTCTTATCTGGGGGCTGGAGACTTCAAAGGATTCCTATAGAGGGATGCTGTAAACCAATGAAGTGGGAGCTGACAGAGTGTACTCTTCTCTAAGATATTTTATAGGAGGATGATTTGAGCCAGCCCAGTAGCAAGAAAAAGCTGACAGGGTGTACAGCCACCATGGCATGATTACACCAGAGGGGTTTTTCTCCCTCTGTGGTTCGCTGGATCTCAGGCCTGAGAATTACTTCCAAAAGAGCTGGATGCAAGGTACTGCCACTCCTTTTCAGGAGGAATAACTCTTGCTCAAAGCTGGCCATGCAGCGGATACTGACTGCTGCCGTCTAGGCCCTGACATGCCATATAGTGTGTGCCCTTTCAGCCAGGGGCCCTACTGCCTGGGTCACTGGTTCTTGCCCTGGCCTGGCCTTTTTTCCCATGTACCTGTTTCTGTTCTGTGACTGTTCTAGGCATTCCCCCTACTACAAACTACTATGTGATTATATGGAAAGATTATATAAATCAGCACTAAATGTGTGGGTACAGCTCCAACTACAATCCATTATATGAATATATAGAAAGACTATATAAAACAAAGTATGGTTATATATGTAAGCTAGATATAAGATTATATGGAATTAAGTATGATTATATATGTAAGCTAGATATAAGTAAGCAGTAAGTTATACTTCAAGTACTAATTGTGCCTGGGGTCTGCATAGCTCTTCTTCCTAGGTACCCATGTGGGGGTTACCCATACTGATTAACATATTCCCTGAGTGCCAGAGCCCATCTAATCTCCCTCATTTTACTGCTGCTTACACCCATGATTCCCAAAGTATGTGCTGAGGCACACTGACGTGCTACACCAAATTGACAGGGGCACATCAGGACATTGTAACTTGTTAGGAAAACCAAGTGATAGTACATTTCCATCAGGCACAGGGTGAATTGTTAGTTTCCTTTACATTCATTTCAATGCCGTCATATCTTTGGGAAGCTGGGTTTTCAGCAGTTGCTGGGATAAAGATGAAAGCCCATGTTTCAGTGTGAAACAGGAAATGAGGAGGGCAGTGTCTGACGTGATTGCAAGCTTTGAAAAGGTGAGCAGTGCCCCATACATGAATACTTCCCATTAGCAAGCACTGCTTGTGGTCATTTAAGAAAGAAGAACATTAATTTTTCTTGGAAATTATATGCCTTTTTTTTTGGAGAGCTATAAGTTGTTAGGAAACAAATATTTATTAAGTTGTTTGGATAAAACTACCTAATACATGAAATATTTATGTATTTAACATGATTCTTCAAGTATAATTTGTGACCTACCTGTTATATGTAAATTTTCAGTACCACAAAAGAAGTACCACTCATATATAAATTTTCTTGGCAAGGCAATTTACTTCCATAGAAGGATGCATCTCACAGATGGAGCAATGGCAAGTGAACACCAGAACAAGGGAGGAGAAGGGGTTCTTATCCCTGATACAGGTAGCCCTTACTGCTGTGCCATTCCCCTATTGGCTAGGGTTGGACCGTACAGTCTAAGCTAATTCCACTTGGCTATTTTAAACAGAGCAAGTCTATGAGCCAGAATGGTAGTGTGAGCAGTTTGGCAGGAACAGGATACTAAAGGATACTAATGGAACAGGATACTAAAGGTGACTCAGGTTAAAGCAGGTTATCAGGGGAACAGATGTGAACTACTGATTCGAAGTGGTGGGAAAGTTGTTTACTAAAACTAGGGGTAAGGGAGTGAACCAGGAAGTTAAACTTTACAATGGAGAATAAAGAACAGAGGAGCTGAACATGCTGATACATTGGTTCTTTGGAGACGATCTCAGAACTCGTTGTACTTAACAATTTACAGGCTAAAACCTTTGAAGAGGAATTTAATATATCCTTTATATCCACACCAAAATCACCTGGAAAACTTATAAATACTTCTAAAACTTAATTTCTGAAATCTACTTTATAAATGAATTATCTAGCTTTGAGCAGTGGCAGTATCGTAGCCAATGAGGTTTATCTGATATGTGATTATTGCTAATTGAAAACTTTTCCCAATACCTCACCATGGCGACTTGAAATATAGTCAGCATTGGCAATTTTTGGTAGTCTCTAGGGAGACGGAATAAAAAAATTATAAACAAATAAATAAATAATCTAGTTAATTCTTCTGTAAGTTAAAATTAAAAAACCACTCACCTAAATTTACATTTTTGTTCAGCATTCTAGGTTACAGCTTATTTACTTTTCAGCCAAAACTCTTTTCCTTGAAATATCTGTTTGCATTTTTAGACCTCAATACCACCTACAGCTGAAGAAATGCCATCGGGCCCCTTCTCACTTTTTGTCTTTAAAGCAATAGGAGCCACAGAAAAATAGCCATGAGGCTAAGGGCTGGAAGTCTAGTCCTCCCTGTTATCGTTGTTTATGGGAACAGCCAGGTAGTATTGATTTGTCACCTGGTGATGTTAATTACCAGTGAAGCATTCAAATGGTTACTCTTTTTCTCAGCTCTCAGCTTGATTCCTGAAGTTTCAGCAGGAGCCGGGAAGCATTTAATGGAAAGTTAATCAGCCAAATTCCCCCAGTTCAGAAGGTACTCTCTGGCCCTGGCCCATGCTTGGAACACCGGGGGTGTCCATGTAAGGTGGGGAAGCAATTATTTACTGAATGCTTCCCAGAGGGCCCAAAAGAGGTAATGACCCTCAACAGGGGCCTTCTGGAGTCCCTTGGAGCCACTTATTTACCACAGAGAGAATGTCCTGACTCATTATGCTTTTAAAGATTTGTTTATTTTTGTCAAGGAGAGAAGCAAATAAGCAAAGAGATGCTTGCTTCTGAGATGCCAACAAGGAGGAATTTTGTTTGTTTTTTAAGTAGGAGCATCCTATCTGTATTAGAGGATAGTGTGAGAGAGACTCCGGGAATCTAGATTTGATTTGCATGTTAACTTTTCTGCTTTCAATCAATAACTGCTTAATAAAGTCTCTGGCTAAGCATTCTGAAATTGATTTTCTAAGATAATTTGCATTTAATAATTTGAAGTGCTTTGCACAACAGCCAGTATTTAGGGGGAAGAAACAGAAGGTGGTGTGATTGCCATACGGAGAAGACTTAAGCTTAGCTTGTGTTGTGAATAATGGAGGTCTCTGTTGGAGATGACAGTCTTCACAGGTCTGGATCATCAGGCCACTAGGAGACGGTTTCACATGGTGAGAAAGGTAAAGCTCTGAGTACTACCTGGTTTTGGAATTCCCTTCTGTTCTAGGACACATCATTTTCCCTCCATTAACCTTAGGATCTTGTATCTATAAATTAGATATAATAATATCCACCACACAAGCTGTTGATTCTTTTCTGAATATTCCAAAATACATCCCTATCTCCTGTCACAGATGATTTACCTTCTTTATTGTGAACCACCATTATTTCTTACTGAGGAATGCTTTCTGTCTGGTCCTCACTTACTTCTTACAATTGTACCCCTCCTCAATCCATTTTCAATGCTATAATTGAATATAATTCTGTGAAAATTATATATATATATATATATATATATATATATATATATATATATTTGTACTTCCCTGGCTCAAAAGCTTGTAATAGTTCTTCTGGACATTAGGATGATGGGACAGTTGTGGGTCCAGTCCCTGCCAGCCTAATCTTGCATAGCTCCTCACATAAGCTTGACCTTCCAGACCCATTAACATTCTGTGTCTTTCTCAGGTGTGCCAAACAAACATCTAAGACAAGCGTCCACCTTAGCTGTTTTCTCTTTCTGGAAATCTGATCTACTGCTTGTCATCTGAGTATTTGCTTCTCATTATTTTTGTTTCAGAATAAAATTACTTCTTTCAAAAATTTTATCTTGTTCATGGAGATTTTAAGTGTTCTTTCATGGACTCCTGTATTCTTTTACAGAGAGTTTCTCAATATAATTTCTACATTAGACCTCCCCAGGCAGCACTGTAATTGTCTTTCTTACACTCTGTCAGGTCTGGGACCAGCTCTGTATTGTGTTTAATAAAAGACAGATTTGGTTAGAACTTTTATCTGTAAATAGGGGCTACATTTCAGTAAGATTGTTGTATGAAATAAATAAGTTACTAAATGAAACATATCTGGAACAGACACTCAATAAATTTGTTTCCCATATATACTTGCAATATGGGTTATCAGCTTATCTTTGAGCAATTCATTCATTCATTCAACAAATGTCTGAAGTGCCAGCATTTATTATGTACTGTTTCAGGCCGTGGAGACACAGAAACAAGAAAACAGACCCTTCTTTGAAGAGAAGTATGTAATAGTAGAATGTGTATGCGCCAGGAGTTTGATTCTTTATGGCTGATTTTGTCGAGTTGTATGAACTACCTTTTGGCACTGAGGAAGCTGCAGTTCACAGTTAAATATGGTCCTGAAATGAAAATATCTACATTATCAGATATGTTGGATCTTCCTGAAAACCCTTTGGACCATGTCTTACCAAATCAATGAGTACAATCAAAATTGGGCTGAGAAAATGTGTGAGTTCTGTCAGGAGAACTGGCCTATCTATCAAGGGCCCAGGCATCCTGATGGACTCTCTTGTGTTGGGTATGTTATGCACTGCATATTTGTGTCCTCCCAAAATTCATATATTGAAATCCTAACCCCCAGTGTGCTGGTATTAGGAGGTGGTGACTCTGGGAGTTAATTCATCAATGAAGGTGGAGCACTAATGAATTAGAGTAGGCCCTTATAAGAAGAGACAGGAGAAGTTGCTGTTTGTCTCTGCTCTCTGCCACGTGAGGCCACATTGAGAAGACGGGCATTTGCAAACCAGGAAGACGGCCTGCAACTGACGCCAGATCTGCCAGCACCTTTATCTTGGACTTCCAGCCTCCACAACTATGGGAAATACATTTCTGTTGTTTAAACTACCCAGTCTGTGACAATTTGTTAAAGCAGCTCAAAGGATACCTTGAGAAATACAAGAAGGAAAAGGAAAACAGAGAAGCTATTCTGTTCTTTGGAGGACCACGATTGCTTGTCTGGACCCAGAAAACATTTCCCATCCCACCCTTCCAGGCGGGTAATGCTCACTGATTTTCTTCCTTCAATTCACATTCAGAGAATGGAATTATCACTTAATCCACAAGGATTAATAACCCCTGAGTACTAATTACTGTGAAGGGGGCCAGAGATAACTGGCGAATAAGACCACATAGTCTTTTTTTTTTCCTTCATAAAGCTTTCAGTTCAACACAAGACTCTAACATTTAAAAAAATAATTTATATAATGTATATTTAACTACAACTGTCATAAATGTGGTGGCGGAAAACTGCAAGGTGCTAAGAAAAAAAACAAAACACGTAATCACAGTCTCGTGTTCTGTGTAAAAGAAAGGCTAATGTGCTTATTTGGGGAACCTCATTTAAGAGGTGAAAGTAAATGTTGAAAAACATTACTCTGGCAACAGAAGTGTTAGAGACCAGAAGACTGTGCAGTAGAGATATTACAGGCAATGGTTCATAAACTAGAAAAAGCCGGAAGCATTTGGGAAACAAAAAGAAATAAGGCCAGGGTGTCATAAGGATAGAGACAAATTAGGAAATTGGTTCAGATGAGGCCAGCAGGAAAGGCAGGAGTCAGCTCAGGCTGAACTAGGTCACGTTCATTTATTTAGGCAGTGTGCTAAATGTTTTACAGACACTACCCAATTTAATTATTATAGCACCTTGTACATATTAATATCATTCTCTGACAGTTGAAAGAATCAAAATTGGGACAGCTAATGTGACTTGTCTGAGGTCTTTCCGCTAGGAACTGAAAGACTGGAATTCAAATCAGGGCTTACCTGACTGTGAAATCTATAATAATAATAATTATTAAACTGTATTACACTGCCTCCATGCATATCAGACATTAATGATTTTCACTTGCTCTCAATTTAGCTCCCAGAAGCCAAGGAAAGAACATTCCTTCTCCATTCTTCTATCTCACAGACCTCTGCTTTCTCTTCCTTTACTTTATGTGTGTTAGAAGGGACTGCTCTAGAAATGTACAGGAGGGGTGTGTTTCCTCTGCCATGGAATTGAATGTCTAGTGCTCCTGAGCCCTAGTGTTCAAGGACAGCGTGAGCATTTCACAAGGACAGCAGTCCCTGCCACCCCTAGTGACGTTGCCATCATTTTGGGATTGCAAATTCACGTTATGTCTCCCAGAAATGGAGTGACTTTGTGTTTTAACACCTCACTGAGGACATTCCATCCGCATTTCTTTTATATATTCAAATAGTTTTCTTTTTCAGAGTTCAAGACTTCAGCAGAAAAAAATCACCTCATTAAAGGAAAATTGTGCCTTATCCCCACTACTCTAAGACGCAACCAACTCCCTGGTCACAGCCATGTTTCCTTTTTTTCTGTAAGTACAGGATCCAAAATTTATGCAAATTAAAAAAGCTGCATCTAGAATAATAATTTCTGTAGGCTCAGCAAGACTATTCTTCAGTGCATTTGTGTTTGAAATTGCAGTCAAACTGAGTGAATGAAAGCCCCCCTTCCCTCTGACACAGCCGCTGCAGATTGTGAATTATGGCTGAATACCAAAGTGTTATTTAATGTAGCTTGGAAGAAAAGGTGTGAATGATCACCCATTACCACTCTATACCCAGAGATCAGTCTCCAAGTTCAAGCCTTTTCTCTTAGCCATGCCAGAAAAAAATTACACAGGCCGCTACTAGCTTTTATAACTCCCTTAGGCAATGCTGGAGCGATAAACATGATGAGAAAGAAGTCTTGCCATGTGTATCTAACAGCGCCACGGAGAGTGGCTAGCTCAGTGCTGCCTCAGCACTCGGCTCATGTTAAAGGTTTAACACATTACCTGGTTGTCTCTTTGGGTATCTCATTCTAGGCAGGAGCAGACTGTGTGTGCGTGGTTATTAGTCTCCAGATACATCCTGTTATGCAACTGAGCTCTCCTGCTGTCACTCTGAGGGGAAAAGAAAGCTTTGCACTGGGGAAAAGAAAGCTTTGCACTAAGTTCAAATGCCAGTGATGTGGGCTCATTTCCATGGTCTCTGAGCAAGGTGTTCTCCATAGGCTAAGATTGACATATCCTCCAGCCTCAGATTCACTGTCTATGAGGTTCCCATCTCCAAGTTGTTAAGATCTTCAATTGAATCATCTGCAATCGTCTGTGATGCCTACCAGTACCACGTGGCCTCACCACCATAGCTGATTGGTCCATAAACGGACCTTTGCCCCAAATAAAGTCAGTCTGCAGGTTCATGGAGGTGAGCTGTATTGAAAGCTCTGCCCAACTGGTCCAGTGGACACTGATGGATCAATCCTCTTCCTGAAGGAATTATATCTTGAAATATATGAAGATAGTTTCGAGATTGGTAGAAGGGCCAGAAGTAGATATGCGAAGATACATAATGAACAGCTTACTTAGGATAATACAGAGCACCAAAGTGTGCATTAGGAAACTCTTTCTATGCAGGTAAAGAAGAGCCAGTGAAGTCTATATATATTTATATAGACTATCTTATATATATATATATATATAAAATATATATATTACATATAATATATATTATAATATAATATAATATGTAATATAATTTATAAATAATATAAATAATTTAAAACATAATATATATTATATATATATATATTTATATATAAAATACAGACTGACCTTTCAGTTGCTAAGCTAGGCTTGTATCTCTTTAACTTTTTACTATACAGCTTTTCCTGTTTATTATTTTTATAATTCGGATTATGTGTCTTTTCTTGTGATTTTCTTGTGCTTTTATGGGCTTATAGCTGTGTGACCATCTTCATTTTTATGATGCCTGGAAGCACAGCTAAGGTCCTATCTTAATTATTTCTGCAAGATGCCTGCAGTAATTTTGCTGTAAAGTATTTGTTACCATTCAGTAAATATCCATTGCTTGGGTAACCCGAGTAACTCTTAAATTTTTGCAACCAAAACAATCTAATTAACTCCAGAAAAAGTAAGTGAGAAGATGTAGCCAAACGTAACATACCTAGCACAATGCTTTCGCCAAATGGTCTTTGGTATGGAATTTCAGTGTGATTTTTTTTCACATAGGACCCATGTTTTCTTCCTTGTAATAGCACTCTATTGTATGTGTGTGTGGTGGGGCGGGGGCGAAGAAAATAATCTCTCCCCACTACAAGAAGGTAAGTGACTCTACTGGCAAATAGGATTTCTCTACTCTTATATATTTCTTTTCTTTTTTTTTTTCTTTTGAGATGGAGTCTCGCTCTGTCACCAGGCTGGAGTACAATTATGCAATCTTGGCTCACTGCACCTCCAACTCCCTGGTTCAAGTGATTCCCCTCACCTCAGCCTCCCAAGTAGATTGTAGTCACGTGCCACAACTCCCGGCTAATTTTTGCCTTTTTTTTGGTAGAGACAGAGTTTCACCATGCTGGCCAGGATGGTCTCAATCTCCTGACCTCATGATCCGCCCATCTCAGCCTCCCAAAGTGCAGGGATTATAGGCATGAGCCACCGTGCCCAGCCACACTTACAATTTCTAATGAATCAAGGGATTGAACAAAGCTTGGCACTGAGAAAGACAAACACACAGCTGCAAGAAAATCATTATGTGAAACAAAACGTTATAGCAGAATGATCCCTTACTTAGGAGTAGGACATGTATGGTGGGGGGATTAGTAGTTCTAGATCCAGCTTGGATTCCTTCTTGTCTCTGCGACTCATCTCACATGGACAGGTCTCTGGTATAAAGGAAAATCTCTCTAATTATGGGACCTAGAAGCTCTTCTGTGAGAATGCCCTGTAAGAAAAGAGGAAGTGTGAAACAAAATTATCTTCATACTGATGGGGAGGGAGAAGAGCCCTAGAGGCTTAGAAGAGATAGGTAGTAGCCAAAAAAAAGTAGGGGACCTGGAGAATTTTGCAATATATGATCATAAACTGACACCTTTAGACAGTAGAGGAGTAGAGTAATGTGGGAGGGAGGGTGTCATAGACAGAAAAATATCACCCAAAGTTATCAGAACCTAATGGCTAGAAACTGTAAATTCTGCTTTATATGTAAAAAGGGTATTTTTTTGAGGTTCTTCAAAAAGTTAAATGTAGAACTATTACGATTATTCAACAACCTCACTTCTAGGTATATAGCCAAAGGAGATACCATTAGTATGTCCAAGAGATATCTGCACTATCATGCTTATTGCAATGCTATTTATAGTAGCCAAAATATATAATCAACCTAAGTATCTAACAGATCAATGGACAAATAAAATGTTGTATATATACTCAGTGGAATACTATTAAGCCATAAAAAATATCCTGTATTTGCAGCAACGTGGATGAACTGGAGGGTATTATTTTAAGTGAAATAACCTAGGTACATAAAGACAAATATAGCATGATCTTGTTCGTATGTGAAATCTGAAGAAGCTGCTCTCATTGAAGTAGAGTAGAACAGTGGTTATCAGAGACTGGGGAGGACAGGGGAAAAGAGGGAATAAAAAGAGATTGGTCAAAAAATACAAGGTTCCAGCGAGAAAGGAGGAATAAGTTTTGGTGTTTCATTGGACAGTAGTGTGACCATAGTTTGTGATTATAGTGTATTGTGTATTTAAAAATATCTAGAAGAGAAGACTTTGAATGTTTTCCCAGTAAAGAAATGATTAATGTATGAGGCAATGGATATCTTAAACACTCTGGTTTTTATACAATGTATTCATGTATTAAAACATCACACTATACCTTATACGTATATACAGTTATTGCATGTCAATTAAAACCAATTTTTCAAAAAGGCACATGAAAAGGTCTTTGATTACTTGGTATGCATATCTGGGTTGATAGGAAAAATGAGACCTAGTGTTAGAGAGATCAGTTGGATGGCAATAGTTTGTTTACAGTAATGTATTGTACATTTCAAAATAGCTAGAAGAGAATAATTTGAATGTTTCTAGCATAAAGACAAACATTTAATGTAATGGATATCTCCAGTGTACTGATTTGATCTTTACCGATGATATGAATGTATTAAATATCACATGTATCCCAAAACTATATGTATCTGTTATGCGTTAACTATCGTTCTGATTTTCACTTTTATTTTAACCTCATGGGTATACTTGCAGGTTACATAGGTAAACTTGTGTCATATGGGTTTGTTGTACAGATAATTTCGTCACCCAGGTATTATGTCTCGTACCCATTACTTGGTTTTCCTGATCCTCTTCCTCCTCCCATCCTCCAGCCTCTGATAGGTTCAGTGTGTGTTGGAGCTGGATGGCTTCCAGCTCCATCCTATCCTGGCAAAGGACATGATCTCATTCTTTGTTATGGCTGCATAGTATTCCATGTGTACATGTGTCACATTTTCTTTATCCAGTCTATCATTGATGGGTATTTAGGTTGATTCCATGTCTTTACTATTGTAAATAGTGTTGCAATGAACATATGCATGTGTTTTTATAACAGAAAAATTTTTAAAGAAGGAATCTTTGAAGATACCATTAGGTTAAGCACCTTGAGTTAGGGTGATTATCTTGGATCATCCAGGATGACATTAAATGCAATCTTAAGTGTAGAGGAAAATGCAACGTGATGACAGAGTCAGAGATTGCAGTGAAGCAGCCACTGACAAATCCACGGACAGCCACTAGAAGCTGAAAGAGGCAGAAACAGTTCTCCCCTAGCACCTCTGAGCAAGTGCAGTCCTCGTTGCTCTGTGTAAAGACATGAAATCAACCTAATACATTGACACGACACAGTGAAACTGATTTTGGATTTCTGATGTCCAGAACGATGAAAAAATAAATTTATGTTGTTGTAAGCCACTAATTTTATTAGAATTTGTTACATAATTATGTAACAGGTAATTACGTAAACCAAATACGCAGATTACATACATCTGTTCTGCAGAAACATAGCACAGCAACTCTAGGAAACTACTAAATCAGAGAGGAACAACCAGAAAGACAGAGAGAATGGGCAGTAGACACTAACGCTAAAGGTTCAAGTTTCGATTCATCCAGGGGACTTTATGCAGCAAAGAGACCTTGGCTTAGATAAACAGAATGGTACAAACTTTTTAATTCTTAGTCTTAGCTGAGATTTCTATTAGTCAAGCAAATATAGCTTTGAGCATAAATATGTGGGGACTTTCTATAAATAAGGTAACAGATAAAGTACTTTGAGCAATGATGGAACAGTGGTTACTATTCTTATGTCACCTTCCTCAATTTGGGAGCTGTTTTTTTTTTTTTTTCTTGTTTTTGTTTTAATGATGAGTTCATTGGTATACAAAATATTTGTTGATTAGGAAGCAGCTAAAAAAAAAAAGTAACTTTATGGAGGCTTTTCTAGTGGTTCCTGGCATTTCCTGTGTTAAATGAATAGGATTTCTGAAGGTGAAGCCTGTTTAAATGTGCCTAGCTTTTTCCCTCCATGCTGCTCTCCAAGGCTGCTACACTTTGCTCTGAAGTCTGTGGTTGGCTACTCCTTCGCACTCTTTCTGACTCAGCTTAAAACATGCCTCTTCAGATTGGTGACTCAATCTAAATTAGGACTTTCTTATTCAACTGTGTAACTGAACTATGTTCTGCTCCTTCAGCATTAGAACAATAGGACCGTGTGCATTTATAGATGAGGCTATTTGCTTGCTGTCTGTCCTCCCTCTGCTAGGTGCATTGTATGACTCATTCCTCTCTAGTGCATCAATAGAAGTGTCATTGGTGATGGGACTTTTCTGGTGCTTTGGAATCCCAGAGATTTATAAAGGAAAGCCAAGGTTTTCATACACTCAGACGTAAGCCTTCACATTTTTATTAATTATCTTGCAACATTACTCATTTGTAGTCTCGTTTATTATGGAAACAGAATACGATATTTTGGAAGTTAGGGACTATAATTTCGTCCATCCTCTACAGCTACTCTCTTCAACCCTCAGCTTGCTGGGTTTATGACAGGGGTTCCCTATGACTTATCCTTTCAATTCTTACCCCAAGGCAGTCACCCCAAAATCTGTTTTGGACCCGACTTTTAATGAGAAAAGCTCTGTAAAGTCATATTACTGGCAGAAATGTCCCTTTCCCACAGTAAAGACTGCTTTCTACATTGCTAAGCAAGAGAGTCCTTAGCATTTTTGGTGCCTAAAAAAAAAGTGGCTGGCACAGATAAAGAGATCTGTAAATGACTACAAAAAAAGAAAATCACATCTCACGTTTATATACAACTTCCCAGTTTGCAAACGACTTCTAAAATCCATTTCTCACTTAAACCTTAGAAGAGGCAGGTTCGTAAGGCATTTATTCTCTTGCCCTCCTGGCATTTAAATGTGCTGCTGATTGCCCTGCTTCTCTTTTCCTGTAGATAGCCTTGCACTCTAGCTTGTGGGATATGTGTCAGATTCATAGTCTTTTACAGTTAGAAGGAGCCTAAATTAATGCAATTCCCTCTTTTTACACAAAAGGAGGGTAGGTGACTTGGAGAAGAAGAGTTAGTTCATGGCAAAAACAAAACTGGAGACATGCTTTTATCTTATGCTGCCTCTCTAACATCTTGTTATCCTCATAACAATATCCTGTAGACATTTATCAGTAAATATCGTTGAAGACAACATGTCTTTCTTCCAGCTGGGTCCAAAACTTAAAAAAACATGTGATTTCCAAATTCAGGCCCTTTTAACCTCATCATTCCATCTCTCCAAACTATGATCTTCGGTGTTTATTTCTGCCTTCTTATAAACTCTTCTCTTCCCAAGTAACTTATAAAATTTTTGAAACTGTACTCATAATTAATGATTGTTTGTCATTATTATATCAAGAGATTGAGTTCAAAGGGATATATTAGGGGTGGTGAAGGTGGAAAGAGGACACAGCCCAGCTAGTATAATCAATATAAATCGTGACAGCTACTGATATAGCCAATGTCTCAATAATATCACGCACATTCTGTTCCTGCTGTGGATGAAGATACCTAAATAAAATATATGATCTGTCTTGAAAAATACCTTCTAATTTACAAAATGAATTATTTTCCCTTACTTTTTAAAAAGTATGACCTATTATAATATATCTGACTGAACCACAGCTTCCCCAGCTGGAAATCCTCAGAAAATTTAGCAAAGATTTTTCTAAGCCTAGAGAGTAATAAAAGGATGGTTATTGGGTTTGAGGAAGCCTACCTAAGTGTGGTTAAAGAAAACCCTATTACTACCTCCTAAGGCAAAATTCTGGGCTAAAAATTAAAATTAAATTTAAATGCTGACTTTTTAGCTCCCTTTGAACCTATCAATTTATTGGATCTATAGCTATCTCTCCTTTTCTTTACCCACAAAATGGACTGAATAATAACTATCTTGGAAAGCTGCTGAGAGTATTAAATAAGATGAATAAAGAGATTGTAGCATGATGTACAGAATATAATGAATGATTAAGAAAAGTGACTCACCCTCCCTTCTCCTAGTATATTTCCTATGCTTCCTCTTTCTCCCTTTTGTGATTTTTTTTTTAATCAGATCTGATATCTGACTTATATGGGCAATGAAGAGAGAAATTTCATATTATTAAGCTAAGATTTTTTTTCTTTTTTTTTTTTTTTTTTTTTTTTTGAGACGGAGTTTCACTCTTGTTACCCAGGCTGGAGTGCAATGGCGCGATCTCGGCTCACCGCAACCTCCGCCTTCTGGGTTCAGGCAATTCTCCTGCCTCAGCCTCCTGAGTAGCTGGGATTACAGGCACATGCCACCATGCCCAGCTAATTTTTTGTATTTTTAGTAGAGATGGAGTTTCACCATGTTGACCAGGATGGTCTCAATCTCTTGACCTCATGATCCACCCGCCTCGGCCTCCAAAAGTGCTGGGATTACAGGCTTGAGCCACCGAGCCTGGCTGTGATTTTTTAAAAATGGTTTGGAGGCCAGACGCAATGGCTCAAGCCTGCAATCCCAGCACTTTGGGAGGCCGAGGCAGGTTAATCACGAGGTCAAGAGATCGAGACCATCCTGGCCAACATGGTGAGACCCATCTCTACTAAAAATACAAAAAATTAGCCTGGTGTGGTGCATGCCTGTGGTCCCAGCTACTTGGGAGACTGAGGCAGAAGAATTGCTTGAAACCAGAAAACAGAAGTTGCAGTGAGCTGGGATCGTGCCACTGCACTCCAGCCCAGCAATAGAGCGAGACTCCATCTCAAAAAAAAAAAAAAAAAAAAAAAATTGGAAAATAGTAATGTATCTGCCTGGGGCGGGGGGGGGACTCCCAGCATGACTGCTGAGATGCAGAAAGAATCAGAATCATTAAAGCACCACACACACAGCCTAGGGAGGCAGAAGGCAAAGGCTTTTTTGCAGGCTTTTGGCTTCTGTTTAAAGTTGTAGAGACAGCTATTCCCCAGTGAACCCTCAAGCCAGGAAATTAGGGGATGCTCTGTGAAGTGATCTTCTCTCATTCCTGCTCTAATGTACTGATGCCTTCTCAATACCTAGAAGACGTATTCTCAGCAGGTGAACAGGAATTTTCATGCATTTCAACCACAGGAATAAACGGATATCCAAAAGTCACTAAACGTGTGAGGAAGAGCAACACCAAAGAAAAAACATGCAATGACCAGAAGTAAAGTTCAAGGTAACCATAAATAAACAATGGAAAACTCTACCTTTAATTAAATTATTTATCTTTAGAAGAGCTCAAGGCATATGAAACAATAACGGACTTCTATGAATAAGAAGTAGCCAAAATATTGTAAATTAAAAATAAGGATGTCAAAGTTTAAAAGAGAAACAATAGGCTGACAGTAGAATGGGTACAACTGCAGAGCACTAGAAAATGATAAATTGGTTCTGAGAGCATTTGAGGAATGCTTAGAACACAGAAAGCAGAAGGGATCTGGCTAATGGCACAACAAAGATGTGTAGACAACCCATATCTTGTATCATGTTTGGGACGAGATGACTTGGAGATAAAAGCAGCTTTGCCTGGATTCCCCTTTGATAACCACCATGGATACACTTAAGCAGAAATTCACTCTGAGAAACTAGCTTCCTATGCAGAATGTGAAGCTCTCCAATGGATCACACCTAGAGTTGATATTGAAACTAGAGAGACCAAGTACCCAGCCTAAGGAAACGCCTGGACACTCAAAACAAAACTAGCAAAGGAAGGAAAATGGGAATTAGTCAGCTGACCATGGACTACCTTGGTTAAGAGTCTCTAAAGTGAGAGCATCCTTAACAACCTCAGAGTAGATTTATGTGACAATTTCAATAATACAAGAAAATTGGCGTACTAATGTATTTTAAACACCCTTTTATTTTTCTTAAAATAATTGGGCATAAACAGGGCCAAATGTAGAAACAAATACAAACAAATTACAAAATATAGTAATTACCTAAGCCACATACTCTCACTGGAAGTTCATGAAAGAGAACAGGCAAAGAATTCTGCCAATTTGACAAGTTGCTGGTCATTGCTGGTGGTGGTACAAATTAGTGGGGGCCTTATTTTGAGGGTCAACCAAGAAGGCACAGAATGCATAAAATCAAAGACACATACAAAGAATGTGCCTTGCAGTCATATTGCAAACAGCTTACTGACTATCATTAGGGAATTATTAAAGTGACAGTAAACAAGTAAACATACACAGCAGGGGTGGTGTTTCTAATTAGTTAAGTCCAGGTCTATATGGACTATGGAACAATATTCTCTATTTGCACCCTCTTTTCCTACTCCAAGGAGTGCAAGTCTGCCATCCTTCCATTTAGAGGGGCTTACAGTTGTCTAGGGTGTTGAAGACTTTTTCACTGGTGAGGAGTTATGAGCAATTCACAATTCATTTTCTTTCTAATCATCTGAATCCTTCTGCCTGGCTCTTGGGTCTGTGACCTCTTGCGTCTTTTTCTCAGTGATGTAAGGGGAGAAGACAAGGGGCCCTGAGGATTCCACTGAAAGATCAGAAGGAATAAAATCACACAGAAAATGTATGAATCAATAGTTCAAAGTATAGCTTAGCCATGATATTAAATGCAGATATAATGTGAGAAAGTAGTAATAGTCCATTTTATTTTTTATTTGTATTTATTTATTTATTTATTTATTTATTTATTTATTTATTTATTTTTTGAGACGGAGTTTCGCTCCTGTTACCCAGGCTGGAGTGCAATGGCGCGATCTTGGCTCACCGCAGCCTCCGCTTCCTGGGTTCAGACAATTCTCCTGCCTCAGCCTCCTGAGTAGCTGGGATTACGGGCACGTGCCACCATGCCCAGCTAATTTTTTGTATTTTTAGTAGAGACGGGGTTTCACCATGTTGACCAGGATGGTCTCGATCTCTTGACCTTGTGATCCACCTGCCTCAGCCTCCCAAAGTGCTGGGATTACAGGCTTGAGCCACCGCGCCCGGCCTATCCATTTTATTTTTTAAGAAATTATTGCCTATATCTAAGTGCTGCTGAGACTCATGCATGTATTTTCTCTCCAGCAACTTTAATGAATTACTATTAATAGGAAATATATTGGATCTCAGTGTACAAACACTACTGTCTGCAAATACAGCTTTATCAATTTCATTCTTTGCAAGGTCTGTTAAACTGTGCCTATTCCTCTTTAGTATATAATACAAATCCTGCCGTTTCACAACTCAGTATAATTTTGGAGTTTCACTCATAACTTCTTTTTTTTTTTTTTTTTTTTTTTTTCTGAGACGGAATTTTCGCTCTTGTTACCCAGGCTGGAGTGCAATGGCGCGATCTCGGCTCACTGCAACCTCCGCCTCCTGGGTTCAGGCAATTCTCCTGCCTCAGCCTCCTGAGTAGCTGGGATTACAGGCACGTGCCACCATGCCCAGGTAATTTTTGTATTTTTAGTAGAAACAGGGTTTCACCATGGTGACCAGGTTGGTCTCGATCTCTTGACCTCGTGATTCACCCACCTTGTCCTCCCAAAGTGCTGGGATTACAGGCTTGAGCCACCGCGCCCGGTCATAACCTCTTTTCTTTCCCGAAACCTCTCACAAACCCCTTACCTACTTGTTCTTAGCTGATGACCTTCCTTCCTATTTCTTTGAGAAAGTAGAGGCCATCTGACTGGAGTTCCCTTGTTTTACCTTCATCACACCTACAAATGCACCTACATCTGTATCCATATTTTCTCATTAAAATGACAGACCTCTGCATCTCTCAAAGGTCAATAAATCCATTAGTATACTGGATCTCAGTGTGTTTTCTTTGAGCAAGTAATTTGCCTCTGCAGAAAATTTATTTATTCATATTCTCTTTCACTGTTTTATTTCTCCTTGCCCTCCTCTCTCTCCATGAATTACTACCACCAACAGAACAACATTTCTAGTACCATTCCTCTTGAAAACAAAGCAAAACCTTATCTGAGGACCTATCTTGCCTTTATTTTTGCCTTTTATCTGCCCTTTACAGTGAAATTCATTGGAATAATTGTTTACTCTGAGTTTTCTCCACTTCCCTTCTTATTCACTTTTTTTTTTTTTTTTTTTTTTTTTTTTTTTTGAGACGGAGTTTCTCTCTTGTTACCCAGGCTGGAGTGCAATGGCGCGATCTCAGCTCACCGCAACCTCGGCCTCCTGGGTTCAGGCAATTCTCCTGCCTCAGCCTCCTGAGTAGCTGGGATTACAGGCACGCATCACCATGCCCAGCTAATTTTTTGTATTTTTAGTAGAGATTCGGTTTCACCATGTTGACCACGATGGTCTCGATCTCTTGACCTCGTGATCCACCCGCCTCGGCCTCCCAAAGTGCTGGGATTACCAGCTTGAGCCACCACGCCCGGCCCCTTATTCACTCTTTAACCCATTTCATTCTGGCCCCCTCTCCCACTATTCTACCAAACTCATGTCACAGCCACCAATGACCTGGATGTTATCAAGGCTAAGTAACAATCCTCAGTCTTAGACTTAATTTACACATCAGTGTATTCAGCATGCTTTATCTTTTTGAAACAATTTTCATTTCGGTTTTACTAACACTTTTGTTGAAACTCTTACTTTTGTTTACTCCATCTTCCCTACTCAATCTAAGTGTTTAGAGCACCAGGGCCAAGTTTGGGAACCTCCTCTTTCTCTTTCTCTGTCATATCTATTTGGATGTTTGAATTGTTTCCTGTGGTTTTAAATACTACTTATTTTTGGCTGGGTGCACTGGCTCATGCCTGTAATCCCAACACTTGGTGAGGCTAAGGTGGGTGGATCACTTGAGGTCAGAAGTTTGAGAACAACCTGGCCAACATGGCAAAATCCTGTCTACTAAAAATGTAAATAAAATTAGCTGGGCACGGTGGCATACACCTGGAATCCTAGCTACTGAGGATGCACTGCATTCATGCCATTGCACTCCAGCCTGAGAGACAGAGGAACATTCCATCTCAAAAACAAAAACAAAAACAAAAACAAAAAACAAAAAACAAAACAAAAAACCCACTAATTTTTTAGTGACCCCCAAATGCCTCACCTCATGTTACAACTTCTCCCCTGAGTTTGTTTATTCATGTTCATGTATTCAACTGTCTTCCTGCTTTTATTGAAACTTTGATCTGTAGCCCCTGTTTCTCCAAAAAAACATAAAAACATACTCTGTCTTATATATTATCAAACAATATAATTATTTCTCCAGTTGCTTAAGCCAAAAATGTAATAGTCTTGATTCTTTCCTTCCAAAAAATTTGCAAGCTCTATCAGTTCTGTCTTCAAAACATCTCAAATCTATCCACTTTCTCCCAACTCCATCTCCACTCCCCACACCAAGGCACAATCACGTTAAGCATAAACTGCTATAGTACTGATTTTTAAATACCGATTTTTCTGCTTCTACTCTTGACTCTGCTCAATTCCATTTGTTACATAGCAGAGGACTCTTTAAAAAAATGGAAATCGTATTCTGCCATCTTCCTGCTTAAACCTTACCACTACTTTCCACTGCACTTAGAATAAAATCCAATCTATCATCAATACTTGGTTTCTGTTTGTCCCTCTGGTCTCACTGTGCTCTGCCATTCCTTTGCTCACCCATTCAACATCCTGTTTCCTTTGCGGTGGTTCTACGCTCTTTTCAGCTTTAATATATCCGCTTTCATCAATTTCCTAATGCTTATCTCCAGGCTCTCCTTGCAGCTGGATGTCCTCTATTCTTCAGGTTTTAGCTGAAATGTCACTTTATCAAGGCTCATTCCTTGACCACTCTATCTAAGAGCTTTCTTTCCCTTCATGTTTTTATTTACTTTGTGTATTTATTTATTTTCCCTACTCCACACGTATATCTAGAATGTAAGCTCCCCAAAAGTAAGCCCTTCTATGTTTACAAAAACTCATTATATTTTGACCACACATTTAGTAAATAAAATGGTATAGACATTAACATACTTATTGAATTAATGAACATATTGAAATAGGTTATTCTGACATGTTTTTTAAATATCTTACTATTTATTCTCCTTATAATATGTGTATCTTTTTATTTAAAATAATTTTGAACTTTAAAAAATACCTTTCTGGAAGGAATCGAGATGTTATTAATTTCTTGAATTCTTGGCATCTCCTAACCACAGTATGTCTTAAGTAAACAGATTTCTTAATATCTAAGCATCCTTCATTTTCAACTTCTACATTATTTGTTTAGATTGTGTCAATATTTTAATTCTGTGTACTGTTCTTTTTGGTGATATTCTATTTAAGGTTTGCATATAGAAACAATGAGATTATTTATAGCCAATACTTTGTAGTTTCTTATAATCGTCTTTCTAGAGCAGCAGTTCTCCACTGGGTGGAATTTTGTCTTCCAGGTGACATTGGATAATGTTTAGAAAAATGTGTATGTTGTCCTAAACTAGTGGAGAAAGGTATTACTAGCAACCAATAGGTAGAGGATGCACCTAAACATCTCCAATGCACAGGACAAATGCCCATAATAAAACATTATCTGACCCTAAATGTTATGAGAAATAGTCCTCTAGAAGTTGGAACATCTGCAGACTTTGCCCTCTACATCTGTGTGGGGTGTAAAAGTCTCCAGCCCTGGTAGATACCCAGGTGTGGCCCAAAAATATTTCTTGACAGAAACATCAACTGGGAAGTATAGCAAAAAGTTAAAGCCTCAAGACAGGAATTAATGTGACTTCAGATCTCCAGATCTGCATCTGAGCCAACTGAATACAGTTTGCAGGTCTATATCGAGGATATACAGTTTATTTTTAGCATGTTCCATATCTGTTAAAATAACCTAAGAGAGATACTGCTGAAGACTATAGCCTCTGATTAGTTTCTCCTCTTTTCTTCCCCAAACTTTTCTACTTGAAAACTCTTAATTTTATCTAGGCAATGCAGCAAATAAAATACCAGTATAGTTCTAGCATATTAAATATATTATATTCATTTGCTTTGGTTAGCTACTTATTTTATAATTAAGCTCTGTTGTAATATCTTTAAAATATTGATTAATTGATATCAATATCACTCTGAAGAGCTACTACCATAATATCAATTTAATCTGGGAGGAACCTGAGGCAAAAGGGCTAAGGTGACCTGCCCAAAGTCTTACAACTTGGTAGAACACCAGTGCAATGTGGCTCAAGATTTTATACTTATCATCACTCTGCTATACCATTCTAAGAAAAAATCTAATTGAGCTAATAGAACAAAAACTAAACTCATTATCGTGGGGGTGTAGGAGGAGAAATTGTTTGGTTATTATTGCTTTTGCTCTTCTTTTTTTTTACTGCATTTTAGATTTGGGGGTACATGTGAAGAATATGCAAGATTGTTGCATAGGTACACACATGGCAGTGTGGTATGCTGCCTTCCTTCCCCTCACCTGTATTTGTCATTTCTCTCTATGGTACCTCTTCCTACCTCCCTGTCCCTCCCCCATTTTCCCCCAACGGACCCCAGCGTGTAGTGCTCCCCTCCCTGTGTCCATGTGTTCTCATTGTTCAACACCTGCCTATAAGTGAGAACATGCAGTGTTTGATTTTCTGCTCTTGTGTCAGTTTGCTGAGAATGATGGTTTCCAGGTTCATCCATGTCCCTACAAAGGACGCAAACTCATCATTTTCAATGGCTGCGTAATATTCCATGGTGTATATGTACCACATTTTCCCTATCCAGTCTATCGTCGATGGGCATTTGGGTTGGTTCCAGGTCTTTGCTATGGTAAACAGTGCTGCAATGAACATCCGTGTGCATGTGTCCTTATAGTAGAATGATTTATAATCTTTGGATATATACCCAGTAATGGGATTGCTGGGTCAAACAGCATTGCTATTTTTAGGTCATTGAGAAATCGCCACACTGTCTTCCACAATGGTTGAATTAATTTACACTCCCACCAACAGTGTAAAAGTGTTCCTATTTCTCCACATCCTCTCCAGCATCTGTTGTCTCCAGATTTTTTAATGATCGCCATTCTAACTAGTGTGAGATGGTATCTCAATGTGGTTTTGATTTGCATTTCTCTAATGACCAGTGATGATGAGCATTTTTTCATATGTTTGTTGGCCTCCTGTATGTCTTCTTTTGTAAAGTGTCTGTTCATATCCTTCACCCATTTCTGAATGGGCTTGTTTGTTTTTTTCTTATAGATCTGTTTTAGTTCTTTGTAAATTCTGGATATCAGCCCCTTGTCAGATGGGTAGACTGCAAAAATTTTTTCCCATTCTGTTGGTTGCCGATTCACTCTACTGACTGTTTCTTTTGCCATACAGAAGCTGTGGAGTTTGATTAGGTCCCATTTGTCTATTTTGGCTTTTGTTGCTATTGCTTTTGGCATTTTGGTCATGAAGTCCTTGCCTACGCCTATGTCCTGAATGGTTTTGCCTAGATTTTCTTCTAGGGTTTTTATGGTGTTAGGTCTGATGTTTAAGTCTTTAATCCATCTGGAGTTAATTTTGGTGTAAGGTGTCAGGAAGGGGTCCTGTTTCTGCTTTCTGCACATGGCTAGCCAGTTTTCCCAACACCATTTATTAAACAGGGAACCCTTTCCCCATTGCTTGTTTTTGTCAGGTTTGTTGAAGATCGGATGGTTGTAGATATGTTGTATTTCCTGTGAGGCCTCTGTTCTGTTCCATTGGTCTATATCTCTGTTTTGGTACCAGTACCATGCTGTTTTGATTACTGTAGCCTTGTAGTATAGTTTGAAGTCTGGTAGTGTGATGCCTCCTGCTTTGTTCTTTTTGCTTAGAATTGACTTGGCTATGCGGGCTCTCTTTTGGTTCCATATGAGGTTTAAGGTGGTTTTTTCCAGTTCTGTGAAGAAGGTCATTGGTAGCTTGATGGGAATAGCATTGAATTTGTAGATTACTTTGGGCAGTATGGCCATTTTCACGATGTTGATCCTTCCTAACCATGAACATGGAATGTTTCTCCGTTTGTGTCCTCTCTTATTTCGTTGAGCAGTGGCTTGTAGTTCTCCTTGAAGAGGTCCTTTACATTCCTTGTTAGTTGTATTGCTAGGTATTTTATTCTCTTTGTGGCAATTGCGAATGGCAGTTTGTTCTTGATTTGGCTCTCTTTAAGTCTGTTACTGGTGTATAGGAATGCTTGTGATTTTTGCACGTTGATTTTGTATCCTGAGACTTTGCTGAAGTTGTTTATCAGTTTCAGGAGATTTTGGGCTGAGATGATGGGGTCTTCTAGATATACAATCATGTCATCTGCAAATAGAGACAATTTGATTTCCTCCTTTCTGATTTGAATACCCATTATTTCCTTTTCTTGCCTGATTACTCTGGCTAGAACTTCCAGTACTATATTGAATAGGAGTGGTGAGAAAGGGCATCCTTGTCTAGTGCCAGATTTCAAAGAGAATGCTTCCAGTTTTTGCCCGTTCATTATGATATTGGCTGTTGGTTTGTCGTAAATAGCCTTTATTATTTTGAGATACATTCCGTCAATACCTAGTTTATTGAGGGTTTCTAGCATAAAATGCTGTTGAATTTTGTCAAAGGCCTTTTCTACATCAATTGAGATAATCATGTGGTTTTTGTCTTTGGTTCTGTTTATGTGGTAAATTACGTTTATGGACTTGCGTATGTTGAACCAGCCTTGCATCCCTGGGATGAATCCTACTTGATCATGGTGGATGAGCTTTTTGATATGCTGTTGCAATCGGCTTGCCAGTATTTTATTGAAGATGTTTGCATCTATGTTCATCATGGATATTGGCCTGAAGTTTTCTTTTCTTGTTGAGTCTCTGCCGGGTTTTGGTATCAGGATGATGTTTGTCTCATAAAATGATTTGGGAAGGATTCCCTCTTTTTGGATTGTCTGGAATAGTTTCAGAAGAATTGGTTGCAGCTCCTCTTTGTATGTCTGGTAGAATTCGGCTGTGAACCCATCTGGACCTGGGCTTTTTTTAGGTGGTAGGCTCTTAATTGCTGCATCAACTTCTAACATTATTATTGGTCTATTCAGGGTTTCGGCTTCTTCTGGGTTTAGGCTTGGGAGGATGCAAGTGTCCAGGAATTTATCCATTTCTTCCAGGTTTACTAGTTTATGTGCATAGAGTTGTTTGTAATAATCTCTGATGATGGTTTGGATTTCTGTGGAATCTCTGGTGATATCCCCTTTATCATTTTTTATTGCATCAATTTGGTTATTCTCACTTTTCTTTTTTATTAATCTGGCTAGTGGTCTATTTTGTTGATCTTTTCAAAAAACCAGCTCCTGGATTTGTTGATTTTTTGAAGAGTTTTTTTGTGTCTCTATTTCCTTCAGTTGTGCTCTGATCTTGGTTATTTCCTGTATTCTGCTAGGTTTTGAGTTTTTTTTTAATCTTGCTCCTCTAGCTCTTTCAATTTTGATGATAGGGTGTCAATTTTAGATCTCTCCTTTCTTCTCATGTGGGCACTCATTGCTATATATTTTCCTCTAGAGACTGCTTTAAATGTGTCCCAGAGATTCTGGTATGTTGTGTCTTCATTCTCATTGGTTTCGAAGAACATCTTTATTTCTGCCTTCATTTCATTGTTTATCCAGTCAACATTCAAGAGCAAGTTGTTCAGTTTCCATGAAGCTGTGCAGTTCTGAGTTAGTTTCTGCATTCTGAGTTCTAACTCAATTGCACTGTGGTCTGAGAGACTGTTATGATTTCTGTTCTTTTGCATTTGCTGAGGTGTGATTTATTGCAAATTATGCGGTCGATTTTAGAGTAGGTGTGATGTGGTGCTGAGAAGAATGTATATTCTGTGGATTTGGGGTGGAGAATTCTGTAAATGTCTATTAGGTTTGCTTGTTCCAGGTCTGAGTTCAGGTCCTGGATATTCTTGTTGATTTTCTGTCTGGTTGATCTGTCTAATATTAACAATGGGGTGTTAAAGCCTCCCACTATTATTTTGTGGGAGTCTAAGTCTCTTTGTAAGTCATTAAGAACTTGCCTTATGTATCTGTGTGCTCCTGTATTGGGTGCATATATATTTAGGATCGTTAGCTCTTCTTATTGCAGTGATCCTTTTCCCATTATGTAATGTCCTTCTTTGTCTCTTTTGATCTTTGTTGCTTTAAAGTCTATTTTATCAGAGATGAGAATTGCAACTCCTGCTTTTTTTTTGCTCTCCATTTGCTTGGTAGATCTTCCTCCATCCCTTTATTTTGAACCTTTGTGTATCCTTGCATGTAAGATGGGTTTCCTGGATACAGCACACTGATGGGTTTTGGCTTTTTATCCAATTTGCCAGTCTGTGTCTTTTGATTGGGGCATTTAGTCCATTGACATTTAGGGATAGTATTGTTATGTGTGAATTTGATACTGTCATTTTGATGCTACCTGGCTGTTTTGTTGGTTAGTTGATGCAGATTCTTGATTGTGTTGATGCTCTTTGACCATTTGGTATGTTTTTGGAGTGGCTGGTACTGGTCGTTCCATTAAATGTGTAGAGTCTCTTTCAGGAGTTCTTGTAGAGCACGTTTGGTGGTGATGAAATCTCTGAGTACTTCCTTGTTTGCAAAGGATTTTATTTTTCCTTCACTTATGAAGCTTAGTTTGGCTGGATAGGAGATTCTGGGTTGAAAGTTCTTTTCTTTAAGGATGTTGAATATTGGCCCCCAATCTCTTCTGGCTTGTAGGGTTTCTGCTGAGAGATCTGCTGTGAGTCTAATGGGCTTCCCTTTGTGGGTAACCCAACCTTTCTCTCTTGCTGCCCTTAGCATTTTCTCTTTCATTTCAACCCTGGTGAATCTGATGATTATGTGCCTTGGGGTTGCTCTTCTTGAGGAATATCTTTGTGGTGTTCTCTGTATTTCCTGGATTTGAATATTGGCCTGTGTTGCTAGGTTCGGGAAGTTTTCCTGGATAATATCCTGAGGAGTATTTTCCAGCTTGGATTCATTCTCTGCATCACATTCAGGTACACCTATCAAATGTAGATTAGGTCTTTTCACATAGTCCCACATTTCTTGAAGATTTTGTTCATTCCTTTTTTGTGCTTTTTTCTCTGTTCTTGCCTTCTCTTTTTATTTCATTGAGTCCTCTGATATCCTTTCTTCTGCTTGGTCAATTCGGCTGTTGAAGCTTGTGCATGCTCCACGAAGTTCTCGTGTTGTGTTTTTCAGCTCCATCAATTCACTTATATTCCTCTCTATGCTGTTCATTCTCGTTAGCATTTTGTCCATCTTTTTTCAAGGTTCCTGGTTTCTTTGCATTGGGTTAGAACATGTTCTTTTAGTTCACTGTAGTTTCTTACTACTCACCTTCTGAAGTCTGATTCTGTCATTTCATCACCCTCCTTCTCTATCCGGTGTGGTTCCCTTGCTGGTGAGGAGTTGTGATCCCTTTTAGGAGGAGAGGTGTTCTGGTTTCGGGAGTTTTCATCCTTTCTGCACTGGTTTCTTCCCATTTTTGTGGGTTTATCCACCTGTTGTCTTTGTAGTTACTGTCTTTCAGATTGGGTCTCTGAGTGAGCTTCTAGTTAGTGGATGCTGAAGTTACTTCTTCTTCTTTTTTTTTTTTAAGCTTTCCTTCTAACAGTCTGGCCCCTTTGCTGTAGGACTGCTGAGGTCCTCTCCAGGCCCTGCTTGCCTGGGGATCACCTGCAGCAGCTGCAGAACAGTAAAGGTCGCTACCAATTTCCTCTTCCTCTATCTTTGTCCCAGAAGGATGCTCGCCAACTGTCAGTCCGTTCTCTCCTTTATGAGGTGAGTCTTTGGATCTATGGGGGTCAGGCAGCTACTTGAGGAAACAGTCTATCTTTTATTGGGGCTTAAGTACTGAGCTGTGAGCTCCGTTGTTCATTCATAGCTGCTGGGCAGGTACGTTTAGGTCTGCTCCAGCTGAACTCATAAACCACTTTTTATTCCCAGGTGCTCTGTCCCAGGGAGTTACAGCTTCATGAGTTTCCATTGTGCTGCTGCACTTGTTTTCAATTTCAGGTCTGCCCCACCCAGCTATCAGCCCACCTGGCCACTGTCTGCCTGCAGAGGCTTTGCTGAGCTGCTGTGGGCTCCTCCCAGCTGCCCTGTGCTCTTCCCTGCAGTCCTGTTTATATGTTAGTAGTTAGAACTGCCTCGGCTATGGTGGCTCCGCCTCTGTTATGGCGGACTCTCTCTGTTGTGGCAGGTTGCCTCGGTGACGGCGGGTTGCCTTGTTGATGGCGGCCTGCCTCCATAGCGGTGGAGAGTCTCAGTAATGGTGGACACCCCTCCACCACAGAGCCGGACCGTCCCGGATTCAGCTGTACTTGCTGTGAAACACTCAACCCAGGGCGTTTTCAATCACTGTTTTTGTTTTACTTGTTGCGGGGTGGGGTGGTGGGACCAACCGAGCCTGATCACCTGGCTCCCTGACTCAGATTCTCTTTTTATATTTTTTAAGTTGAACGACCCAGCGTTCCAGTTGCTTGTTAAAAAGGCGCCGAGATCTCCCATGCTGCGACTCACTGAGTCGGCTCAAACTGCGGCGCCAGCTCCTGGCAGATTTTTTGCCTAGGAATCTCCTGGCCTGGCTCGCTATTTCAGATGAATGGGCAACTCTGCCATCTCAGGGCTCCAATCACCAGCTAAGAGGGCTCCCAGACTAGTGGCTTTTGTACGGAGAACCTCCACAACGGGGCGTGGTCACAGCAGCCCCGCAGGGGCCAAAACAGCTGCACTGGCTGGGACTGCGGCGCTGGCAACCCCTCTGCCTGGGTATCTCCTGGTCTGTGAGCAATAAAAATTCGTCTGGAAATGCGGCGTCCACTCACCCTCTGCACTTTCACTGGGAGCTGAAGTCCTGAGCTGTTCTTAGGCGGCCATCTTCCCAGCAGTCCCCTGATTGCTTTGCTGTTCTATGTATTTTCCCCATATTCAAATGCTGATTTGAAGAAAAATTTACTAAGTACTCAATGTTTTAGGAAGATAAAATAATTAGGGGAAAAAATTTAAAAATTGAAAAAATCTACCTATTCTCTCAATATTTAAATGTGAAATATGAATATTGTTTTCTTCTTTAAGCCACAAAGCAGTTCAGCTGCAGAGCCATTGCTATCAGTACTCAGAAAGACAATAAGAGCTACTATTTGCCACTTGAAAATTCTGGTATCTGTCCTCTCTTATGCCTGCCAACTACACTATATGCATTCATTTAAATTGCACATGTGGTCCTAAATATTTGGGAAGTCATTTTTATGTCCAGTTTAGAGACAAGGAATCTGAGACTGTAAGAGGTAAATTGACTTGCCTACAGTCCTGCAGTGGTAAAGCAGGACTTAGTCCTGGTGTTCCCATCCCTTGCAAAGCCCCTGATGCTTTTCCTAACAGCAGCCTTTATACAAATTTTGTATTCAAAACATGGTTTGTGACACCAACACTTAACTCTGCTAAGGAAAGCATTAGTTTCCCCCCAGGAACAGTGAACACTGAACAAACAGGAAAGATACTTCGAGTAAGGGCGAGTCTAATGAGTGATATTCACAAACAACAATGTAAGCGAGCTTGAGTTAGGAATGAGTTTTATTAGAGGAAGACCGTATTCTAAAAGCATCCTCTCCTCCTGTAATTGCAAGACCTTTCTGTATTTCATTATCCATTTCCTGGGATTGAATGGAGCCAGTATACAATCTTAATTTTATGTAATTGCTGTCAGTATTGATTTAGCATCCTACTAAAGCGGAACGAAATTCATTGCTGAGTGACCCCACATTTTTTTAAAAAAGGCAAACAAGGGGTAGTATTGATTGCTAATGAGCTTGGTATCAGTTTTGCAAGTCTAGTTTTGATTTCAGGTGTCTTGATATCTGCTAGCAGTCATTGTTTCTTTTCTTAAGGTAATGATTCAAAGACTTTTAATTTTATGTATGTATGTATGTGTGTATTTATTTATTTTGAGATGGTGTCTCACTCTGTCACCCAGTCTGGAGTCCGGTGGTGTGATCTTGGTTCACTGCAACCTCTGCCTCCTGGGTTCAAGCAATTCTCCTGCCTCAGATTATCAATTTATGTAGAGTAGCTGGGACTACAGGAACATGCCACCATGCCTGGCTAATTTTTTGTATTTTTAGTAGAGATGGTGTTTCACCATGTTAGCCAGGATGGTCTTGATCTCCTGACCTCATGATCTGACTGCCTTGGCCTCCAAAAGTGCTGGGATTACAGGCCTGAGCCACTGTGTTTGGCCTGTTCAAATATTTAAATGTTCAATTTCTGGGACTTTGGGACTTACTGTAAAATTAGGTAAGATTGACAACAACAACAAAAGCAACCCTTTCTATTGAAATTTGTACAGTTTTTCTCGTTCATTTCTGCTTTTCATCTGCCAAAGGGTCAATAAAGTCCTAGAAAAGATACTGGGAATCAGATTGATGCTCAAAGTGAGTCCCTGGCAGTTGGAGATTGATTAGGCTAGAAGACCAAAATTCAAAGCCAAATTAATCTAAGACAGATTACGAGACAGATAGAGAAATGAAAGAGAAGATGAGAAAGAAAGGTAGCCTAGAAATAAGAGAAACTAGGATTCAGGCAAGAACAGAAATGAGATATGCAAAAGCTTTCTTTGAAAGTTGCAGGGCAGGTGAATGGCTTTACTGCATTGCTATAAAGGTACAAATGGAGACAGGCACTCTTTAGAGAGGTTTAGTTTGAGAATAAGATCTTCAAACTCCACTCCCGATGAAATACAACTAGCCTTAAATTCCACCCCACCCACCACCACCCCTACAGAAAGAGAAAAAAGAAAAAGAAAATATCTATATAAAAAGCATTAGCCATGGAAAGGACTTAATCTTGAAAATGAAAGCAACAAACTTGTTAAATGTAGACAGACACTAAGCTGCTTACAACAATATTTGCTCACATTATATGTATCTAATATAAGATGTTATTTGTTCATTGTTTATTATGTCCTCCATGCTCTCACAAGAAGCTTAGCATTGATTTTTTTTCTTAATTTTGGTGGCTTAAATTTGAAAATTTAACTTTGCATTAAAGGGTTTTTTTTATTTAATTAAAGAATGTATTCTGGAGCTTGATTACAAATTAAAATCCAACATTTGCTTAACGTGCATGGGTTTACAATTACAGGAAAAATTTTTTTACACTTCATGATTTAGTGGCTGTTTAACTTTGTACTTAATATAGTAATTAATATATGTTGCTGCATTTAATTTTCTGTTTTTTTTTCTTCTTTTTTAATAAAAAGGTAAAGAATGTTTTACTGTTTTTTTAAGGAAATTTACCTGCTTAACTTCATTACTCTGCCTGATGGTCTAATGGCCGCATCTGAGTTATCCACCAAACTGATGTTTACACATTCAATGTCATCTGTTCTCTTTCTAGGCTAATTATGTCACACCATTGGTGTTGGTTTATATCATACTTATTTGATAGGCCTAAATTTTTAAATAACCTTGATGACACTGGGCTACGTTATGCTTATATAGAAATGTAATATACAAAACTATTGTCCTCAAGTAGCTTATCTTTAGTAGGAGAGGCAGATAAGTAAAATAAGTCTTCAGAAAACCATGTAATGTGTTACAAGAAAGGCATGTGTTGTACCACAATTAGATGCCATCAGTTTGCATCCTACCCCTTCATGAGATTTATCAGCCTCTTTTTTTTAGATTTGTAACACAAATTTTCAGCTATTTATTACTTGGGTTCCCATACCAGTCAATTGTATTACAAAAGCAAAATTGGTTAACAATTCATGTATCTGTAATTTTATCTAATAACAGAATAAAATACAAAGGCATATGGCCTATAACTAATCCAACATATTTAAACTCAGCCTGTGGGTTCAAATGTTAAACCAATGTTTGGATAAAGAGCAAATAGTCGCAGCAGCAGATGCTGCTGGGGAAACCTCTATGTGACAGAATCAGTTCATAAAGAGGGGAAGTCTCTACAATGGAGAGTGTTTTATTATAATACAGCATAAAAATCTAGGCGTAAGAATAAGTTTCTAAAACATTTTGTTGTTGGGGAGAGTGTCCAAAATTTATTCATTACTTTGCAAATTAGCGTATTGATATGTGTATAAACTGTATCAACTAGAATAATACCTGCCTTGTACCTGTTTCTCACCTAGTCAAGTAATTTTCTCCCTGGAAGTCAGCCAGGCTTATGGGAAAAGCTATTTGTCTAAATTTCAACCTCAGAGCAGGATACAGACCATGTAAATAGCCTCTGAACATTTTAATCTGATATAATGGGCAATATGTTAATAATGTGTAAGTGGTTGAACATTTTTCTCAAACAAAACAACAACAAAAAGAAATAAATTTAAATGCTCTTTGTAACACATTCTAAGCCTACAAACATTTTTAATAGAAAGAAAATTTTGAAAAACTTACCAAAAGGTGTTTTTCCAGGTGGGTTATAAAGATATGTAATTGAGAGGAGGAATAAGTTCATAATATTATTATGCCATGGATGAAATATTATATTTTTGGTTCTGAAGAAAGATAATCCTAGTTATGCTAGTTACAATAAAAATAATAAAAAGCAGCCTCAAGATCTAAAGAGATAATACTAGTGAGATAAATTAACCAATCATTTAATGGTATACTATACAGCAATTTTTATTGATATTTTATAAGTTTGTAGCCACGTGTTAATTTTTAAATGATAAATAAAAATGAATTAATCAATAGTGTATACATGGTATATTTGCAACCATATAAAAATACAAAAGGAAAAGAAATATGTGAAAATGTAGTATAAAACAAAATACACAAAATATTAACTTGTACACTTACAATTCATTCATCATTTTAGTCATTTATACACACACTCATTTAGATGATGTTTATAAAAGTCCTTTATGCTATGGAAGATAGATATTAAAATTACAGCAAAAAGAAGAAGACAAAGCTTGCAGTTATGAAGCACACTATTGGCTAATCCTAATTATGAATTATAGGTAGATTGTTTTTAATTTTTAATTTTTGTTTGTATATAACATGTCTATATATTTATTGGGTATGTCAATATTTTGATACAGGCATACAATGTGTAATAATCACATCATGGTAAATGGGCAATCCATCACCTCAAGCGTTTATCCTTTGTGTTACAAATACTCCAATTATACTCTTTTGTTAAATTGTATGTTTAAATTATTATTTACTATAATCGCCCTGATGTGCTATTAAGTACTCAATCTTATTCATTCTTTTCAACTATCATTTGTACCCATTAGCAACCTCCATTTCCCCCCATCTCACCACTACCCCTTCCAGCCTCTGGGAAGCATCATTCTACTTTCTGTCTCAATGATTTCAGCTGTTTTAATTTTTAGCTTCCACAAATAAGCAAGAACATGCAAAGTTGGTCTTTCTCACCCTGATTTATTTCACTTAAGGTAATGGTCTCCAGTTCTAGTTCCATTTATGGTTTTTTCTAATGAAAGGATCTTGATCCTTCTTTGTGTCTGAATAGTACTCCATTGTGTATATACTACATTTTTTAAAAAAATTATTATACTTTAAGTTCTGGAATACATGTGCAGAACATGCAGGTTTGTTACCTAAGTACACATGTGCCATGGTGGTTTGCTGCACCCATCAACCCATTATCTACATTAGGTATCTCTCCTAATGCTATCTCTCCCCTAGCCCCCAACCCTCTGACAGGCCCTGGTGTATTATGCTCCCCTCCCTGTGTCTATGTGTTCCCATTGTTCAACTACCACTTTTGAGTGAGAACATGCAGTGTTTGGTTTTCTGTTCCTGTGTTAGTTTGCTGAGAATGATGGTTTCTAGCTTTATCCATGTCCCTGCAAAGGACATGAACTCATCCCTTTTGATGGCTGCATAGTATTCCATGGTGTATATGTGCCATATTTTCTTTATCCAGTCTATCACTGATGGGCATTTGGGTTGGTTCCAAGTCTTTGCTATTGTGAATAGAGCTGCAGTAAACATACATGTGCATGTGTCTTTATAGTAGAATGATTTATAATCCTTTGGGGATATATCCAGTAATGGATTTGCTGGGTCAAATGATTTTTCTAGTCTAGATCCTTGAAGAATCACCACACTGTTTTTCATAATGGTTGAACTAATTTACACTCCCACCAACAGTGTAAAAGCATTCCTATTTCTCCACATCCTCTCCAGCATCTCTTGTCTCCTGATTTTTTAGTAATCATCATTGTAACTGGCATAAGATAGTATATGCCACATTTTCTTTATTCATTCGACTGTTGAAAGACACTTAGTTTACTTCCAAATCTTTGCTATTGTGAATGATGCTGCAATAAACATAAGAGGGCATATATTACTTTGCTATACTGGTTTCCTTTCTTTTGTGTATATACCTAGCAGTGGGATTAATGGATCATTCCTCAACCCAATTTTTAGTTTTTTTGAGAAAACTCCAAACAGTTCTCCACAGTGATTGTGCTGATTTACATTCCCAGCTCAGTGTTTGAGGGTTCTCTTCTTCATATCCTCACCAGCATTTGTTATTGCCTGTCTTTTTGATAAAAGCCATTTTAACTAGGGTGAGATAATATGTCATTTGAGTTTTGATCTACATTTCTCTGATGATCAAGGATATGGAGCACTTTTTCATATACCTGTTTGCCACTTGTATGTGTTCTTTTGAAAAATGTCTATTCAGATCTTTTTGCCCATTTTAAAAATCAGAGCATTAGATTTTTTCCTACAGAGTTATCTGAACTATTTCCATATTCTGGTTATTAATATTTTGTCAGATATATAGTTTGTAAATATTTTCTCCTCTTCTATGAGTTGTCTCTTCACTCTGTTGATTGTTTCCTTTGCTGTGCAGGCTTTTAACTGGATGTGATATCATTTGTCCATTTTTGGTTTGGTTACCTTGCCTGTGGGGTATTACCCAAGAAATCTTTTTTCCACTCTTAGATATTTTACCTGATGTTTTCTTGCATTAGTTTCCTATTAGTTGGTGTAGAAGCAATCACAGTTTTTGCAATTACTTTTAGTTGCCCCCCCCCCAAAAAAAGGCTATTACTTTTGCACCAACCTAATAGTTTGCAGTCTTAGATTTAAGTCTGTAATCCATTTTTATTTGATTTTTGTATATGGCAAGAGATAGGGTTCTAGTTTTATTCTTCTGCTTATGGGTATCCAGTTTTCCCAGTATCATTAATTGAAGGAGACTGTTCCTTCCTCAATATATGTTATTGGCACCTTTGTTGAAAATGAGTTCACTGTAGATCTATGGATTTGTTTCTGGGTTCTCTATTCTGTTCCATGGCTCTATGTACCCGTTTTTATACCAGTTTTTATGCTGTTTTGGTTTCTATAGCTCTGTATTATAATTTAAAGTCAGGTAATGTGATTCTTCCAGTTTTGTTGTTTTTGCTTAGGATAGTTTTGGCTATTCTGGGTCTTTTGTGATTCTATATAACTTTTAGAATTTTTTGTTTTCTGTGAGGAATGTCATTTGTATTTTGATATGGATTGAACTGAACTTGTAGATTATTTTGGGTAATATGGACTTTTTTTGTAGCTATTCCTGCTAAAAATTTTTTTTATTGCATTTTACATTTTGGGGTACATGTGAAGAACGTGCAAGATTTTTGCATAGGTACACACATGGCAATGTGATTTGCTGCCTTCCTCCCCATCACCTATATCTGGCATTTCTCCCCATGCTATCTCTCCCCAGCTCCCCACCCCTACTATCCCTCCCCTATTCCCCACCCCCCCCAGCAGACCCCAGTGTGTGATGCTTCCCTCCCTGGGTTCATGAGTTGTTGAATATGGACATTTTAACAATATTGATTATTCCAATCCATGAACATGCAGTATCTTTTCACTTTTTTGTGCCCTCTTCAAATACTTGCATGTTTTATAGTTTTAATTGTAGAGAATTTTTCATTACTTTGTTTAATTTAATTCTTAGATATTTAATTTTATTTGTAGCTATTGTGAATTACATTATATTCTTGATTTATTTTTCAGATTATTGACTGTTGGCATATAGAACTACTACTGCTTTTTGTATGTCAATTTTATATCCTGCAACTTTACAGAATCTGTTCTAATAGTTCAGTTCTAGTAGTTTTTGGTGTAGTTTTTAGTTTTTTTCAAAATATAAGATTATGTCATCTGCAAACAAGGATGATTTGACCTCTTCCTTTACAGTTTGAATGTCGTTTAGTTTTTCTCTTGTCTGATTGCTGTAGCAAGGACTTCCAGTATTATGTTGAATAAGAGTGGTGGAAGTGGGCAAACTCATTGTGTTCCAGATCTTAGAAGAAAGGCTTTTAGCTTTACCGATTCAGTATGATACTAGCTATGGATCTGTCGTATGTGGCTTTTATTGTGTTGAACTATGTTCCTTCTATACCCAGTTTTTGGGAAATTTTTTTATAATGAAAGGATATTATTTTTTTTTCAAATATTTTTTCAGCAATTGAAATGATCATATGGTTTTTGTCCTTCATTAAGTTGTTATGATGTATCACCTTGATTGATTAACATATGTCAGCTCATCCTTGAATCCCTGGGAAAAATCCCACTTGGTCATGATGAATGATCTTGTTAATGTGTTGTTGCATTTGTTTTGCTAGTATTTTATATATATATATATATATATATATATATATATATATATATACTTTAAACTCTGGGGTATATGTGCAGATTTTTACATAGATATGAACAAGCCATGGTAGTTTGCTGCATCCACCCCCCTCTGTCATCTACATTAGGTATTTCTCCTAATGTTATCTCTCAGCAATCTCCCCACCCCTAGCTCCCCACCCCACAACAGGCCCCGGTATGTGATGTTCCCCCGCTGTGTCCATGTGTTCTCATTGTTTAACACTCACCCATAAGTGAGAACATGCAGTGTTTGGATTTCTTTTCCTGTGTCAGTTTGCTGAGAATGATGGTTTCCAGCTTCATCCATGTCCCGGCAAAAGACATAAATTCATCTTTTTATGGCTTCCTAATATTCCATGGTGTATATATGCCACATTTTCTTCATCCAGTCAGTCACTGATGGGCATTTGAGTTGATTCCAAGTCTTTACTATTGTAAACAGTGCTGCAATGAACATATGTGTGCATATGTCTTTATAATAGAAAGATTTATAATCCTTTGGGTATATACCCAGTAATGAGATTACTGGGTCAAATGGTATTTCTATTTCTAGATTCTTGAGGAATCACCACGCTATCTTCCACAGTGGCTGTACTAATTTACATTCCCACTATTGTCTCCAGATTTTTTAATGATTGCCATTCTAACTGGCATGAGATGATATCTCAGTGTGGTTTTGATATGCATTTTTCTAATGACCAGGGATGATGAGACTTTTTTCATATGTTTTTTGGCTGCATAAATGTCTTCTTTTGATTTTTGCTAGTATTTTACTGAGGATTTTTGCATCAATAATCAACAGATATTGACCTGTAAGTTTTTTTTTTTTAATTCTTTTTTTGATGTGTCTTGTCTGGTTTTGGTATCATGGTGCTAGTATCCTGATATAATGAATTTGGAAGTATTCTTTCTGCCTCTGTGTTTCAGAATAGTTTGAGTAGAATTTGTATTAATTCTTCATGGAATATTTGGAAACATTCATCAGTGAAGCCTTCAGTTCCTGGTCTTTTCTTTGAGAGGAGATTTTTTTGTTATGGCTTCTACCTCATTACTTGTTATTGATCTTTTCAGGTTTTGGATTTCTTCATGTTTCAATATTGGTAGGTTGTATGGGTCTAGGAATTTATCCACTTTTTCTAGATTTTCAATTTATTGGCATGTCGTTGCTCATAGTATTTTCTAATGGTTCTTTGAATACATGCAGTATCAGTTGTAATGTCTCTTTTCATCTCTGATTTTATTTATTTGGGTCTTCTGCCTTTTTTTCTTTGATAATCTGGCTTTGTTTATCTTTTCAAAAGACCAACTTTTGTTTTCGTTATCATTTGTATTGTTTCCTTCATTTTAGTTTCACTTATTTCTGTTCTGTTCTTTATCATTTGTTTTCTACTAACTTTAGGTTTGTTATACTGTCACTTTTTCTGTTATTTAAGAGGCATCGTTAGGTTATTTATTTAAAGTTTTTCTTCTTGTTTTAAGCAGGCACTTATAGCTATCAACTTCTTCCTTAGTACCCTTTTCATTGTATTCCATAGATTTTGGTATGTCATGTTTCCATTAACATTGGTTTCAGGAAATTTCAAAATTTTCTGCCAGGCGCGGTGGCTCAAGCCTGTAATCCCAGCACTTTGGGAGGCGGAGGCGGGTGGATCACGAGGTCAAGAGATCGAGACCATCCTGATCAACATGGTGAAACCCCGTCTCTACTAAAAATACAAAAAACTAGCTGGGTGTGGTGGCACGTGCCTGTAATCCCAGCTACTTAGGAGGCTGAGGCAGGAGAATTGCCTGAGCCCAGGAGGCGGAGGTTGCGGTGAGCCAAGATCGCACCATTGCACTCCAGCCTGGGTAACAAGAGCAAAACTCTGTCTCAAAAAAAAAAAAAAAAAAAAAAATTTCTTCCTAATTTCTTCATTGATCCACTGGTCATTCAAGAGCATACTGCTTAGTTTTTGTGCATTTGTATAGTTTCCAAAATTCCTTATTGATTTCTAGTTTTATTACATTGTCATCAGAGAAGACACTTGATGATTATTCAATTTTTTAAATGTTTTAAGGTTTGTTTTGTGACCTAACACATAATCTAACATTGAGAATAATCCATGTGCTGAGAAGAATGTGTATTATGCATCTGTTGGATGGAATGTTCTGCAAATATCTATCAGATCCATTTGTTCTATATTCTATAGTATGATGCTTCTTTGTTGATTTTTTTGTCTGAGTGATTTGTTCAGAGCTGAAAGTGAGTGTTGGAGTCTCCAGGTATTATTGTATTCAGGTTTATCTTCCTCTTCAATTCAAATATTATTTGATTTAATATTTGGGTGCCCCCTCTTCAATTCTATTATTTGCTTTAATATTTGGGTGTTGGTTGGACATATATTTACAATTGTTATCTCCTCTTGCTGAACTGGCCAATTTATCATTCTATAATAACCTTTTTTGTCTCTTTTTATAGTTTTCATCTTGAAATCTATTTTGTCTGATATCAGTATAGCTACTCCTGCTCCTGCTCATTGGCTTAAAATGTTTTGTTTTTTTTTTCATACCTTTAGTTTCAGTGTATGTGTGTCTTTATGGGTGAAATGTGTTTCTTTTAGGCAAAAGATCATTGGGTCTTCTTTTTAATCCATTTGAACACTCTATAACTTTTGATAGGAGACTTTAGTCCATTTAAATTCAATATTATTATTGTTAAGTAAAGAATTACTCCTGCCATTTTATTATTTGTTTTCTGGTTGTTTTGTGATTCTCTTTACTTTTTCTCTTTTCCTTCCTGTCTTCTTTTTAGTGAAGGTGATTTTCTCTAATGATGTGTTATGATTTTCTTCTTTTTATGTTTTGTGTATTTGTTGTGTGTGTGTTTTTTTTTATTTGAGGTTACTGTGAGGCTTGTAGATACTATGTTATAGCTAATTATTTTTTAAAAATGATAACACTTCACAAACAAGGAAAAGAAAACTAATAAAAACTTGACCCTTTAATTTTATCCCCCTGCTTTTTAACTTTTGTTGTTTCTATTTGTGTCTTATTGTGCTATGTCCTGAGAAGTTGTTGTAGTTACTAGTTTTGATTAGTTCATAATTTCCTCTTTATACTGAAAATATGAGTAATGTTCATATCCTTCGCCCATTTTTGAATGGGCTTGTTTGTTTTTTTCTTGTAGATCTGCTTTAGTTCTTTATAAATTCTGGATATCAGCCCCTTGTCAGATGGGTAGACTGCAAAAATTTTTTCCCATTCTGTTGGTTGCCGATTCACTCTACTGACTGTTTCTTTTGCTGTGAAGAAGCTGTGGAGTTTGATTAGGTCCCATTTGTCTATTTTGGCTTTTGTTGCCCTTGCTTTTGGCGTTTTGGTCATGAAGTCCTTGCCTACACCTATATCCTGAATGGTTTTGCCTAGATTTTCTTCTAGGGTTTTTATGGTGTTAGGTCTGATGTTTAAGTCTTTAATCCATCTGGAGTTAATTTTGGTGTAAGGTGTCAGGAAGGGGTCCTGTTTCTGCTTTCTGCACATGGCTAGCCAGTTTTCCCAACACCATTTATTAAACAGGGAGTCCTTTCCCCATTGCTTGTTTTTGTCAGGTTTGTCGAAGATCAGATGGTTGTGGGTATGTTGTATTTCCTGTGAGGCCTCTGTTCTGTTCCATTGGTCTATATCTCTGTTTTGGTACCAGTACCATGCTGTTTTGATTACTGTAAAAACTTTACAAAAGAAGACATACAGGAGGCCAACAAACATATGAAAAAATGCTCATCATCACTGGTCATCAGAGAAATGCAAATCAAAACCACATTGAGATACCATCTCACACCAGTTAGAATGGCGATCATTAAAAAATCGGGAAACAATAGATGCTAGAGAGGATGTGGAGAAATAAGAACACTTTTACACTGTTGGTGGGAATATAAATTAATTCAACCATTGTGGAAGACAGTGTGGCGATTCCTCAAGGACCTAAAAATAGAAATCCCATTTGACCCAGCAATCCCATTACTAGGTATATATCCAAAGGATTGTAAATCATTTTACTATAAGGACATGTGCACACGAATGTTCATTGCAGCACTGTTTACAATAGCGAAGACCTGGAACCAACCCAAATGCCCAACAATGATAGACTGGATAGGGAAAATGTGGTACATATACACCATGGAATGTTACGCAGCCATCAAAAACGATGAGTTCACGTCCTTTGTAGGGACATGGATGAACCTGGAAACCATCATTCTCAGCAAACTGACACAAGAGCAGAAAATCAGACACCGTATATTCTCACTCATAGGTGGGTGTTGAACAATGAGAACACATGGACACAGGGAGGGGAACACTACACACTGGGGTCCGTTGGGGGGAAATGGGGGAGGGACGGGGTGGTGGGGAGGTGGGAAGAGATAGCATGGGGAGAAATGACAGATACAGGTGAGGGGACGGAAGACAGCAAACCATGCTGCCATGTGTGTACCTATGCAACAATCTTGCATGTTCTTCACATGTACCCCAAAACCTAAAATGCAATAAAAAAAAGAAAATATGAGTAATGTAAACATCACACTTAACAGTGTTATAATATTCCATATTTTTCTGTGTGCCCACTATTACCAGTGAGTTTTATACCTTCAGATGATTTCTTCTTGCTCATTAACATTTCTTCTTTCAGATGGAAGAACTCATTTTAGCATTTTTTTAATAAGGCAGGTGTGGTATTGACAAAAATCCTTCAACTTTTGTTTATCTGGGCAAGTCTTTATTTCTCCTTCATGTTTTAGGATGTTTTTACTGGATGTGCTATTCTAGGGTAAAAGTTTCATTTTTCTTTCAGCACTTTAAATACGTCATGCCACTCTCTTACTGACTGTAAGGTTTCCGCTGAAAAGCTGGTTTCCAAACATATTAGATCTCCATTGGATGCTATTTGTTTCTTTTCTCTTGCTGCTTTTATTTATCTCTTTATTCTTGGTATTTGAGAGTCTGAGTATTAAATGGCTTGAGGTAGTCTTCTCTGTGCTAAATCTGCTTGGTGTTTTATAATCTTCTTGTACTTGAATATTGACATCTTTCTCTAGGTTTGGGAAGTTCTCTCTTACTGTTTATTTATTTTATTTATTTATTTATTACCTATGTGTAGACTTTCTACCCCTATCTCTCCACATACATCCACTTTAAGGCCAACAACTCTTCAAATTGCTCTTTTGAGATTATTTTTAATATCTCATAGATGTACTTTATTTCTCTGTATATTTTTCTATTGTCTCCTCTATGTATTTTCAAAGAGCCTGTCTTCAAGGTCACTAAGCCTGAAGTGATTGATTGATTCTGTTATTAAGAGACTGCTACATTCTTCAATATGTCAATTGCATTTTCAACTCCAGAATTTCTGCTTGATTCATTTAAATTATTTCAATCTCTTTCTTACATTTATCTGATAGGATTCTGACTTTCTTCTCTGTGTTATCTTGAATTTCTTTGAGTTTCCTCACAACAGGTATTTGAATACTCTGTGTGAAAGGTAACATAGCTCTGCCTCTCCATGATTACTACTAAGTTTCTTATTTAGTTCATTTGATGAGGTCATGATTTCCTGGGCGGTCTTGATGCTTGTGGGTGTTCATAAGTGTCTGAGCATTGAAGAATTAGGTATTTAGTTTAGTCTTTGCCATATGGGCTTGTTTGTACCCATCCTTCTTGTGAAGGCTTTCCAGGTGTTCAAAGGGATGTGGGTGTTGTGATCTAAATTTTTTGTCACTGCAAACATGTCTACATTACAGGGTATCCCAAGTGCATTAATATTGTGGTTCTTGCAGACTCTTACAGTACTGTGATATGGTATGAATTTGCGTTCCCACCAAAATCTCATGTTTGGTTGTAATCACCAATGTTGGATGTGGGGCCTAGTGGGAAGTGATTAGATCATGGGGGTGGCTTTTATGAATGGTTTAGCACCATACCCTCTGTGCTGTTCTCATTATCTTGAGTGAGTGAGTTTTTATGAGATATGATTGTTTAAAAGTGTATAGCACCTCCCTCTCTCTCTTTCTCCTGTGATGTTCATGTGAGATGCCTTACTCTTCTTCTGCCAGGATTGGAAGCTTCTTAAGGCCTCTCCAGAAGCAGGGGGCTGCAATGCTTCCTGTACAGCCTGCAGAAACATGAGCCAAATAAGCCTATTTTCATTATAAATGATTCAGTCTCAGATATTTCTTCATAGAAATGTGAGAATAGACTAACGCATACTGCCTTGCTAGTCTTAGATAAGATCCAGAAGAATTTTCTTTTCCCTCTGCTGTTGCCAGACAGAAGCTCTTGTTCTCCTGCTTTCTCACAGATAAGCAATCTCTCTCTGTGCTGAGCTACCTGGAGCTGGGGGAAGGGTGACACAAGCCTCCCTGTGGCCAGCATTACTAGGACTGCACTGAGTCAGACTTGTAGCCAGCACAGTGCTGGGTCTTGCCCAACACCCTCTGTAACCACTACCTGGATGCCACCTAAATTCATTCAAGGTCCCAAGGTTTTACAATTAGTATATGGTAAGGCCAGCCAGGCTGTGTCCTTTCTTATGGGTGGCAAGATTTCCTGGGGCTCAAGTGGGTCCAGAGATGCTGTCCAGGAGCAGGGCCTAGAGTCAGAAACCTTAGAAATCTACCCGTTGCTCTATTCTACTGTGGCAGAGGTGGCATGAAACTACATGACAAAGTTCTTCCCACTCTTCTTGACCCATTTGCCAGGCAGCGGAGTCTCTCCCCATGTCCGCTGCCACCACTGGCCCACAGGGAGTACTGCCAGGGTACTGCCAATGGTCTCTTAAGGCCCAAGGCCTCTTCATTGAGCTTAGAGTAAATTGCTGCCAGGCCTGAGACTCTTCATGACAATGGTCTCTCTTCTGGCCCAGGGGAGTCAGAAATTCTATTCAAGGGCCAACACCTGAAACTGGGATCCCTAAGAATGCACTTGATGCTCTTTCCCACTGTGGCCAAACTGGCACCCGAGCTGTAAGACAAAGTCCCCTTTACTCTTCCTTCTGCTTTCCTCAAGCAGAGGAGTCCTCCTCATAGCCACCACAGCTGGGAATGCGTTAGGTCATACTTGAAGCCAGCACATCTCAGAGTCTCACCCAAGGCCCATGGCATATGCAACCTAGATACCACTGCTGATTATTCAGGGCCCAAGGGCTCTGTAGTCAGCAGGAGAAGAATCTTAACAAGATTAGGGCCTTCCTTTCAAGGCAGAAGATTCCTTTGTGACCGAGGGGGTGTCTAGAAATGTTGTCTGAGAATGAGAGCCTGGAAATGGGGGCCCAGACACAACTCTGCTTAGTGCCCTATCTTACTGTGGCTGAGCCTGGTATCCAGCTTGCAAGAAAATGGCCTCTTTACAATTCTCTCTCCTCTCTTTATCTCTTTAAGTGGAAGGAAGGATCTCTTTTAAAGCTGCAAGCTGTACTGCCTGGGGTGGGTGAAGGGTAATGCAGATACTCCTTTAGATACCCCAGCTACAGTTGCACTAGTTTATATGCCCTTAAGTCCACTGACTCTGAGCCCAGCCCAGCACTAGTGCTTGCATGAGAGTTGCATTCCTTGTGGTCTAGACTGCCTTTCAAGTTTATGTAGGAACCAGAGCACATCACAGTGGTCAGGTGTGCTGAAACTCAGTTCTTACTACTGGGATGGGTGATTCCCCTCTGGCTATGGCTGGTGTAAGTGCTCCCTCTGTGGGTCCCAGCTAGTTCTGCCTCATGTTGGCAGTATCGCATTCCAATGCAGCGTCCCCCATCACTACACTCTTCCTTCCGGGAAGCACACACGTTGTCCTGCCATGCCATGTGGCTACTGGCAGGGAAGCAGCGTCAGCAATTCAAGATTGTCTGTTCTATAATTTTCTGTGTCTCTTTCAGCGACATGGAGTTAAAACCAGGCTCCATGATGACTCACCTGATTTTTGGTTGGTATCAAGTTGCTTTTTTGTGTAGATAGTTGCTACATTTGGTGTTCCTGTGGGGAGGACGATTGGTGAAAGGTTCTACTATGGCTGCCTTGCTTTGACTCTTCTCTATATGTGAGGTTTTAATACTCTTGCGTCTGAAATTGTTATCTTTCCTATAAAGCATGCAAATTTATAATTAAAATGACTGTAATTAATTCTATGATAGAATATGACAGAGAAAAACAATAACAAAAGTATTAGCATTGTTTCATGGAGCCTCCTAAATCTAGGGTCTGAACACCATTAGATGAAATTATATAGATATAAGTGGGTTCCATTCACATGGGACGTGACAATTAATTTTGTTGTCAATGTTATTTATTTTATTTTGAGACAGGGTCTCACTGTGTCACCCAGGCTGGAATGTAGTACCATGATTATGGCTCACTGCAGCCTCAACCTCATGGGCTCAAGGAATCCTTCAGCTTCAGCCTTCTGAGTAGTTGGGACTACAGGCATATACCAGCATGCCAAGCTAACCTTTTTATTTTTAGTAGAGAAGGTCTCACTATGTTGCCCAGACTGATTTCAAACTACTGGGCTTAAGCAATCTGTTGTCAATTTTAACCTCAAAGGAAACTCTCTGGCAATATCTAATAACATAACATGAGATAGATCCAAGGGGATTGCAGATCTTTAGATTATGTCTTATGGGATATATATTAGAAATTAAAAATCTAAAATGATAGTAGATATTTTTCCATTCTAATAGATACATATTTTGCTTAAATGATACCAAACACATTGTAAAAGCCACTGACCATCCATCAATGTTAAAACACAGTTTCATAAATTTATTCATCTGGCGAATCCACCTATTTTTCTGTCATATGTTGAACAGTATTTTTTTTTTACCATTTCATAATCCTATGTCTTAGTGCACTTCTATCCCCCATTCTAGCCATGTATAAAGAATTCTCAGGCACCTGCTAACCACTTTGACACCTGATTATGCACCTTTAGTGTAAATACCTCTAGCTTAAAAACACTGGACCCCTTCTGTGAGAACACCCACAGCCTTTACCTCATGTGCCAGGGGAGTTTGAAAATAATTTTTATTTACTTTCCAGGAAAAAATGACAAACGTTTTAAAGTAGCATCAGGGTTCCCGATTACCTTCCTGCCACCTTTCTCTCCTTGTGTCCAGAAACCTGACATTTCTTTCCTCTTACCCTCATGTTTCCCAGCTCAAAGACAAAAAATTTTTAAGAATAGGATTCTTTCCCTTTCCACTGTACTAGCTCTATGTTCTACAATGTGGCTAGTCCAATCCTACATTCTGTCTAGTTTGTCCCCTTCTACATTCAGAGAAGGACATCTGAGAGCCTTTGATAGCCTGAGAGGGGCAAAAGTGAAGTAATTTCTGTGGCAACAAGGAGATTTAGCTAAATAATAAATTTTTGTTTTGCTATGCTATTTGAGGCTAGTAAAAATAAACTACTGAGAGAAGGGACAGCTTCAGTGCCTTAAGTGTCTTGGCTCATTCATTTATTTCCTTAGATTCCCAAAAACCTAGGAGAAGTGTGCGCTGATTTCATAGTGGTTAGTCCTCCAATTTTCTGGACAGACAATGGTTTCATGGGACCTATTTTTCTCTTCAATTTCTTTCTATCCCATCCTGCAGTCCTGTTGTTTCTGGGTCCCTGAAAACTGGGATAAGATTATGTGGCTAGATTCCTATGAAGCAGAGGGCCTTGAACTCCATATCTCACCGAGCTTCCTTTTCCAGTGGAATCAGCCCTTCTTCTCCTGTCTGAGGTTTTTTTGAACGAAAAAAGTGCTGTAATATCTGTTAACTCTTTCCTCAGGTAACACTTTATCTCCAAAGGCCAAGAGACCTATAGTGAAGAGAAATGTTTCCAAAGTGGATCTTGTTTGAATTGCAGTTTTGATCTCAACTTAGACATGGTTTCATAATTAAGAATAAACTATAACACAATACACTAGTTCCTTCAGCATGATTTAGTGTTTCTTGCTTACCGCTGCATTTCCACACCCATCAGCACTGATTTTCCCTTTCCTCCTTTTTATTTTTATTTTTTTGAGATGAAGTCTCACTCTGTCATGCAGGTTGGAGTGCAGTGGCATGATCTCAGCTCACTGCAACCTCCATCTCCCAGGTTCAAGCAAATAACTTGCCTCAGCCTCCCCAATAGCTGGGACTATAGGCATGCACCACCATGCCTGGCTATATTTTTGTATTTTTTAGTAGAGATGGGGTTTTGCCATGTTGGCCAGGCTGGTTTCAAACTCCTAACCTCAAGTGATCTGCCCACCTCAGCCTCCTAAAGTGCTGGGAGTACACGCATGAGCCACTGTGCCTGGCCTTTCCTCTCTTCTTGAGTGAAATTTCTGATGCTGTTCCAGCATCCCTTAGAAGACTGTTTAGAACAGATATGTTAGCCATAACTTGTTTAGACATCTCTCTCTCTCTCTCTCTCTCTCTCTCTGTACATCTGTCTCCACTCTCCTAGAGCCCTCTGGATTTTCTTTCTCCTTTTTTTCATTATGCTTTGGTGGGGTGAGTGGTTGGTATTCACATCTGTATGTGTAATACATTATTTTATGTGTCTCCTTATTTCTTCTTCATCTAGGTTATATCTCTTGAGTTTATTTTGCTTTTCAATTTTTTAAAGCAAATATTTATTGAGAATTTACTGTACAAAAGATCTATGCTAAGCATTCTAATGACATTATCAAATTTAATTTATATGGCAATTCTGAGAGGTAAGTAATATTACTCTTCCCATTAGAAAGATAATGAGTCAGTTCAAAGTTAAGTGATATGGCCAAAAGTCACAGAGCTAAGTAAATACTGAGCTGAATTTTGAAATAAGGCAGTCTAATTCAAGTCTGAGCACTTAATATACCACACTGTTCACACACCAGTTTCTGAATTTCACAGTAAGAAATCAATAAAATAATCTTAATTTCTCATTAAAAAATACTGGAGAATTAATGAAAGTTTATGGAGAATGTAAGTCACGAACCTCATTCCATTCTATCATTCCACATCCCTGACTTCTGACTTCTGTCTTGATAAACCTTTCCAAGCAATAGGTAGATGTCTTACTATAAAAATATTTGAGTAATAGAATCTTTGGACTGTGAGAGTTCATTTGCTGAAGATACCCTTTTCTTAAAAATGACTTTAGCTGGGTGCGGTGGCTCACGCCTGTAATCCCAGCACTTTGGGAGGCTGAGGAGGGTGGATCATGAGGTCAAGAGATCGAGACCATCCTGGTCAACATGGTGAAATACCGTCTGTACTAAAAATACAAAAAATTAGCTGGGCATGGTGGCGTGTGCCTGTAATCCCAGCTACTCGGGAGGCTGAGGCAGGAGAATTGCCTGAACCCAGGAGCCGGAGGTTGCCGTGAGCCGAGATCATGCCATTGCACTCCAGCCTGGGTAACAAGAGCGAAATTCCGTCTCAAAAAAAAAAAAAAAAAAAAAAATTACTTTAAACCTTTGTCGATTATCAGTTAACTATGAATATATGGATTTATTTCTGGACTCACATCTCTTTCATTGAACAATATGTATGTTCTTAGTCCAGTACCATACTGTCTTGATGTCTGTAGTCTTGTAGTAAGTTTTGAAATCTGAAAGTGAAAGTTCTCCAATTTTGTTCTTTTTCAAAATTGTTTTCGCTAATCTTGGTGCCTTTCATTTTCATATAAATTTCAATGTCTGCTTATCATTTCTGAAAAAGCCTAGTGGAATTTTGATAGGGATTGTTCAAAATTTATATAAATTTAGGGAGAATTTTCATCTTAGCAATACTGAGTATTCCAGTACATGAATATCGTATGTCTCTTACTTCACTTAGATCTTTAATTTTCCTTAGTCATGTTTTGTGATTTTCAGTATACAAATCTTGTACTCTGTATTGAATCATTCTTGCATCCCTTGAGTGGGTCTTCTGGTTCTCCAGTGAAATGCATGGGGCTTTATAAACGAACTTGATGAAGTAGATTTACATAGAGTGCAAAGGATTGGTTGGACAAGGTGTACCATTTACACAGCACAGGAAGAAGCTGGCCATCGCATCCTAATCTTTTATTATGCAGGTGGGCTCTCTACCTAGCCAGAGTCAGGTTGCAGGCTTCTTTTTTCTTTCTTTCTTTCTTTTTTTTTTGTTTTTGTTTTTTTTTTTTTTTTTTTTTTTTGAGACAGAGTTTCACTCTCATTGCCCAGGCTGGAGTGCAATAGCACCATCTCGGCTGACCTCAACCTCCGCCTCCCAGGTTCTAGCGATTCTCCTGCCTCAGCTTCCCAAGTAGCTGTGATTACAGGCATGTATCACTACGCCCAGCTAATTTTGCATTTTTAGTAGAGACAGGTGTGCTTCTTTACTGCACGAGTGGTTGACAAAGAAACGGAAAGATGGAGCCTCTATGTTGAACATGACTGGCCCTGAGGTAGCCTTTTTCTATTGGCACAGCTGCCAGCATTTACCTATGCACGCATCTGGCTTGCTTAACTATGTCTACAGCTTGATTTTTCAGCCTGATCTTTGTTATAAAATGATTTGGGGGCTGCTTTTTATTACAAAAAAAATCTTATCAAGGACTCTTTTAACCTCACTGACTGCCTAAATAATTTCTATCTCCTGTATCAACATGGAACAAAAACACAGTTGACTCTTGAACAATGCAGTGGGTACAGGTGCTGCCCCACACATAGTTGAAAATCTATGGATAACTTTCGATTACCTGCTGTATTTGTTTCCCTCCAAAATTCAAATGTTGACATCTAATCCCAGTATGATAGCACTAAGAGGTGGGGTCTTTTACAGGTAATTAGGTAATGAGGGTGACCTCATCGTAAATGAGATCAGTGGCCCTTTGCAGAGGTCCCAGAGAGCCTTCTTTCTGCTATGTGAAGATAGAAGAGGATGTCAACAATCTGCAGTTTGGAAGATAATTCTCACCAGAACCCAGCCATGCTGGCACCCTGATGTTGAACTTTCAGCATCCAGAACTATGAGACATAAATTTATTTTATCTAAGCCTCCTAGGCTATAGCATTTTGTTATAGCAGCCTGTACCAGCTAAGACACATAGTTATTGGATATTTGGCTCCATTCAAATATGATCTCCTGGAGGCTAATTAGGGTTGATATGAGATTCAGCTTCATTATAGCTTGAGAACTTAGCATCCAGTGGCATTTCAGTAGTTATTACTAAATAACTGCCTATGTGTGGTACACAGCTCATGTTTTACAATGTCAGAGACAGCCTAATCACCTTCACAGAATCTTAGGTCTTCTTACTCCAAGTATTTTGAGACCTTCTCTTCCTGAACCATACATGGCAAGGCTAGTAGTAAAGGCTCTTTCCCTGTTAGGTCATGTCAATTCCACTTTACACAACACTCCAGAGCTAACCCATCTTTCTTGGACTTTAATTAAATAACCTTCAAAAATGAAGTACCACAGGGGGCAAGGTCACAGGGATAGTTGCAATTATTTCCTGCAGCTATTGATTTTATACTAATGATCTTAAATGATGCATAGCTCTGGGTCTAGCTGTCTCACTCAGAATGGCAGGTGGGGACAGAGCTTCAGTTCCCACAAGGGACCAGAGCAATTTGTACTGATTTAAACTTGTTGATGCTATTTTCTAAGTGTGAGGGAGGATGAAAGTTTGAAACCTGGAGGGTATATGAGTGTATAATAAAAAGATGAGAGGCTTTGGAGCTGGAAAGAATTGAGTTCAAATCATATTTTTTTCATAATTGGTTCTGGATCTTAAGCAAGTAGTTCAACCCCTCTGAACCTTGATTTCTTCATCTGTAAAAGGAATGTGTATACTGGGGTTTTTGACAAAGTAGAGGAGATGATAATTTTAAATCACTAGGCAGTAGTTGCTGCTTCTTTTCTGCTTTTACATCATTAGACACATATTCCCTTCTTACGAATATGCATCTTTTATTTCTTAGGGCACCAAGACCTGTAAGTACCAAATAAATGTGTCTCTAACACTGGTATTAGACACACTATGGGAAAGACTCTCACTTCAGCTATGGTAATATAAGGGGGATGCATGGTTGAATTCAAACAACTGAGTTTGGGAGCAGGTTCTACCTAACTGTGTGACCTTAAGCAAATCTGTGACCTCTCTGAGTCTCCTGTAATTTATGTGAAAAATATGGACTCTGATAAATCTCACCCTGGGCTATTTCAATGATAAAAGGGATTCAAAAATGTGAACGCATTTGATTTAAAGATTAGTGCTATGAAATGCCATTTTAAGTATCCAGTAAATAAGCCTTAACATTTGAATACCCGAAGAACCTAGAATGAAGGCATTTTAACAGCTTTGCTGAGAATATTGATTTTAAATTGCTGTTTACAGGTTGTGCAATAGTGTACACATGCATGAAGGTTTTTAAAAATATTTCTCCTTTTCTTTGAAGTCTAAAGACAAAAGAGAACAACAACCCCAAGGGGTAGTTAGCAATCAAACCTCAAAATTAGAAGATAACACTAAGAAGTGCTGTTAGGAAAACAACCATGAGTCATAGGGAGCTCTGCCCAACCCTGCAGGCTTCTGCTGATACAGCTGCACTCCTTGGCACTTTATGAGAGCATTTCATGATGAAAAAACCTTCTATGTCAAATTGTTATTTTCCCTTTTCATAATTTGTTTTAATATTGTTTTTCATAGTTTTACAAAGTTTGTATTTGGTTTTATAATTATGTAAATATTTAGTTCAAGTTGAATGTATCAGAAAAAGATGTATTCAGAGAAATTTAGCTTCTATTTCTTTCTCAACCCCATTTTTTTCTTTTACTGATAATATTACAATTTTTTAATATAAGCAACTATACATTATATATATATTTTTTCTTTTCTAACTTGGTTTTAAGCTCATGGGTACAAGTGCAGATTTGTTATATAGAGAAACTTGTGTTATGGTGGTTTGCTATACAGATTATTTCATCACCTGAGTATTAAGCCTAATATCCATTAGTTATTTTTCCTGATCCTCCTGCTTCTCCAAAACTCCTGCCTCTGACAGGCCACAAGTGATCTGGCTCAGTGGGTCCTGCCCCCTCAAAGACCAACAAACTGTAACCTTCTGGCTTGAGATTTTCATAGCCAGCACAGCAGTTTGAGCTCGACCCAGAATGGTCAGGCTTGCTGGAGGGAAGGGTGACATTACAGAGACAGCCCACCATTACTGAGGCAGTTCTAACCTTACCTGTGTAAGCAAAATCACAAGGAAGTTTACACACCAGCTGGGTGGAGCCCACGGCAGCTCAGCAATGCATGAGGAGGACTGTGATAAGACTCCCTCCTTGCTGGGCAGAGCATCTCTGAAAAAAGGCAGCAGCCAGTCAGGGACTTATAAATAAAGCCCCACTTTCCCAGGACAGAGTGTCTGGGAAAAGGGGCAGTTGAGAGTTCCATTGCAGCAGACTTAGACATCCCTGTCCAGCAGCTCTGAACAGGGCAACTGAGCTCCCAGCACAGCACTTGAACTCTGATAAGGGACTGACTGCCTCCTCAAGCAGCTTCCTGACCCCTATATATCCAAAGAGACACCTCATATAGTAGAGCTCTGGCTAAATCTGGCTGGTACCCTTCTGGAACGAAGCTACCAGAGGAAGGAACAGGCAGCAATCTTTGCTGTTCTGCAGCCCCTATGAGTGATTCACAGGCAAGCAAGATCTGCAGTGGACCTCCAGTACTCCTGCAGTAGAGGGGCCTGGCTGTTAGAAGGAAAATTAAAAAAGCAAGAAAGAAATAGCTTCAACATCAACAGAAAAGATGTCCACTCAGAGACCCCATCTGAAAGTCACCAACTTCAGAGACCAAAAGTAGATAAATCCACAAAGATGGGGGAAAAAAAAGCACAAAAAAGAATGAAATCACCAAAAACCAGAACGGCTCTCCTCCTCCAAGGGATCACAATGCCTCATCAGCAAGGGAAGAAAACTGGACAGAGAATGAGTTTGAGGAATTGAGAGAAGCAGGCTTCAGAAGGTGGGTAATAACAAACTTCTCTGAGCTAAAGGAACATATTCTAACACAATTCAAAGAAACTAAGGTCCTTGAAAGAAGGTTAGCTGAAATGCTAACTAGAATAACGGTTTTAGAGAAGAACATAAATGACTTGATGGAGCTGAAAAACACGACACAAGAACGTTGCAAAGCATACACAAGTTTCGATAGCGAATTGATTTAGCAGAAGAAAGGATATCAGAGATTGAAGATCAACTCAATGAAATAAAACAAGAAGGCAAGATCAGAGAAAAAAGAGTTAAGAGAAATGAACAAAACCTCCAAAAAATATAGGATTATTTGGAAAGACCTAATCTACAGTTAATCAGTGTACATGAATGTGACAAGGAGAATGAATCCAAGCTGGAGAACACTCTTCAGGATATTATCCAGGAGAACTTACCCAACCTAGCAAAGCAGGCCCACATTCAAATCCAGAAAATACAGAGAACACCACAAAGATATTTCTCAAGAAGACCAGTCCTAAGGCACATAACCATCAGATTCACTAGAGTTGAAATGAAGGAAAAAATGCTAAGGGCAGCCAGAGAGAAAGGTTAGGTTACCCACAGAGGGAAGCCCATCAGACTCACAGCAAATCTCTTGGTAGAAACCCTACAAGCCAGAAGAGAGTGGGGGCCAATATTCAGCATCCTTAAAGAAAAGAAGATTCAACCCAGAATTTCATATCCAGCAAAACTAAACTTCATAAGTGAAGGAGAAAGAAGATCCTTTATGGACAAGCAATTGCTGAGAGATTTTGTCATCACCAGGACTATCTTAAAAGAGCTCCTGAAGGAAGCACTAAACATGGAAAGGAACAACCAGTACCAGCCACAGTAAAAACATAGCAAGTGGTAAAGACCATCTACACAATGAAGAAACAGCATCAACTAATGGGCAAAACAACCAGCTAGTATCAAAATGGCAGGATCAAATCCACACATAACAATATTAACCTTAAATGTGAACAGGCTAAATGCCCCAATCAAAAGATAAAGACTGGTAAATTGGATAAAAAATCAAGACCCATCAATGTGCTGTATTCAGTAGACCTATTTCACATACAAAGACACAGGTAGACTCAAAATAAAGAGCTGGAGGAATATTTACCAAGGAAATTGAGAGCAAATATAAACCAGGGTTGCAATCCTAGTCTCTGATAAAATGGATTTTAAAGCAACAAAGATCAAAAGAGACAAAGAAGGGCATTAGGTTATGGTAAAGGGATCAATGCAATAAGAAGAGCTAACTATCCTAAATATATATGCACCCAATACAGGAGCACCCAGATACATAAAGCAAGTTCTCCATGACCTACAAAAAGACTTAGACTCCCACACAATAATAGTGGGAGACTTTAACACTCCACTATCAATATGAGACAGATTAATGGGACAGAAAATTAACAAGAATATCGAGGACTTGAACTCGGATCTGGACCAAGCAGACCTAATAGACATCTACAGAACTGTCCACCCCAAATGCACAGATTACACATTATTCTCAGCACCACATCCCACTTACTCTAAAAATGACCACATAATTGGAAGTAAGTCACTTCTCAGCAAATGGAAAAGAACAAAAATCATAACAACCAGTGTCTCAGACCACAGTGCAATCAAATTAGAACTCAGCATTAAGAAACTCACTCAAAACTGCACAAATACATGGAAACTGAACAACCTGCTTCTGAATGACCACTGGATAAACAATGGGATGAAGGCAGAAATAAAGATGTTTTTCAAAACCAATGAGAATGAAGACACAGCTTACCAGAATCTCTGGGACACATTTAAAGCAGTGTCTAGAGGGAAATTTATAGCACTAAATGTCCACATGAGAAGTGAGGAAAGATCTGAAATTGACACCCTATTGTCACAATTAAAAGAACTAGAGGAGCAAGACCAAACAAATTCAAAAGCTAGCAGAAGACAAGAAATAACTAAGATGAGAGCAGAACCGAAGGAGATAGAGATACAAAAAAACCTTCAAAAAATCAATAAATCCAGGAGCTGGTATTTTGAAAAGATCAACAAAATATATAGACTGCTAGGAGTAATAAAAAAGAAAAGAGAGAAGAATCAAATAGATGCAATAAAAAATGATAAAGGGGATATCACCACTGATTTCACAAAAGTACAAACTACCAATAGAGATTACTACAAACAACTCTATGCACATAAACTAGTAAATCTAGAAGAAATTGATAAATTTCTGGACACTTACACTGTCCCAAAACTAACTCAGTAAGAAGTTTAATCCCTGAATAGACTAATAACAAGGTCTGAAGTTGAGGCAGCATTAATAGCTTACCAATCAAAAAAAGTCCTGGTCCAGACGGGTTCACAGCCTAATTCTACCAGACATAAAAAGAGGAGATGATACCATTCCTTCTAAAGTTGTTCCACATAATACAAAGACAGGGAATCTTCCCTAACTCATTTTATGAGACCAACATTATTCTGATACCCAAACCTGGCAGAGACACAACTAAAAAAGAAAATTTCAGGCCAATATCTGTGATGAACATTGATTCAAAAATCTTCAATAAAATACTGACATCCCAAATGCAGTAGCACATCAAAAAGCTTATCCATCTTGATCAAGTAGGCTACATCCTGGGGATCCAAGGATGGTTCAACATATGCAAAGCTATAAATATAATCCATCACATAAACAGAACCAAAGACAAAAACCACATGATCATCTCAATAGATGCAGACAAGGCCTTTGACAAAATTCAACAGTGCTTTATGCTAAAAATTCTCAATAAACTAGGTATTGATAGAACGTATCTCAAAATAATAAAAGCTATTTATGACAAGCTCACAGCCAATATCATACTGAATGGGCAAAAACTGGAAGCATTCCCTTTGAAAACTGGCACTAGACAAGGGTGCCCTCTCTTACCATTCCTATTCAATATAGTATTGAAAGTTCTGGCCAGGACAATCAGGAAGCAAAAGAAATAGAGGTTATCAATTAGGAAAAGAGGAAATCAAATTGTCTCCATTTGCAGACAATATGATTGTATATTTAGAACCCCATCACCTTAGCCCAAAATCTCATTAAGATGTTAAGCAACTTCAGCAAAATCTCAGGATACAAAATCAATATGCAAAAATCACAAGCATTCCTATACACTGATAACAGGCAGAGAGCCAAATCATGAGTGAACTCCCATTAACAATTGCTACAAAGAGAATAAAACACCTAGGAATACCAGTAACAAGGACGTGAACAACCTCTTCAAGGAGAACTACAAACCACTGCTCAAGAAAATAAGAGAGGACACAGATAGATGGGAAAACATTCCATGCTCCTGGTTAGGAAGAATCAATATTGTGAAAATGGCCATACTGCCCAAAGTAATTTATACATTCAATGCTATCCCTTTCAAGCTACCATTAACCTTATTCATAGAACTGGGAAAAAAAAAAAAACACCTTAAACTTCATATGGAACCAAAAAGGAGGCTGCATAGCCAAGAAAATCCTAAGCAAAAAGAACAAAGCTGGAGACATCACTCTTCCTGACTTCAAACTGTACTACAAGGCTACAGTAATCAAAACAGCATGGTACTGGTACAAAACAGAAATATAGACCAACAGAACAGAACAGAACAGAGGACTCAAAAGTAATTCACACATCTACAACCATCTGATCTTTGATAAACCTGACAAAAACAAGCAATGGGGAAAGGATTCCTGCTTAATAAATGATGTTGGGAAAACTGGCTAGCCATATGCAGAAAGCTGAAACTGGACCCCTTCCTAACACCTTATACAAAAATTAACTCCTGGACTAAAGATTTAAACATAAGACTTAGCACATAAAAGCCCTAACAGAAAACCTGTGCAATGCCATTCAAGACGTAGGCATAGGTATAAGTACTTCATTACTAAAACACCAAAAGCAACGGCAACAAAAGCTAAAATAGACAAATAGAATCTAATTAAACTAAAGAGCTTCTGCATAGCAAAAGAAACAATCATTAGAGTGAACCAGCAACCAACAGAGTGGGAAAAAGTTTTTGCAAGCTACCCATCTTGCAAAGGACTAATATCTAGAGTCTACAAAGAACTAAAACAAATTTACAAGAAAAAAACAAACAACCCCATCAAAAAGTGGGCAAACCATATGAACAGACACTTTTCAAAAGAAGACATTTATGTGGCCAACGAACACATGAAAAAATGCTCATTATCACTCATCATTAGAGAAATGCAAATCAAAACCACATAGAGATACCATCTCATGCCAGTTAGAATGGTGATCATCAAAAAATCTAGAGACAACATATGCTGGAGAGAATGTAAAGAAATAGGAACAGTTTTACACTGTTGGAGGGAGTGTAAATTAGTTCAACCATTGTGGAAGACAATGTGATGATTCCTTAAGAATCTAGAAATAGAAATACCATTTGACCCAGCAATATCATTACTGAGTATATACCCAAAGGATTATAAATCATTTTATTATAAAGACACATGCACACGTATGTTCATTTCAGCACTATTTACAATAGCAAAGACTTGGAATCAACCTAAATGCCCATCAATTATAGACTGGATAAAGAAAATGTGGCACATATACACCATGGAATACTATGCAGCCATTAAAAAGGAAGAGTTTATGTCCTTTGCAGGAACATTGATGAAGCTGGAAACCATCATTCTCAGCAAACTGACACAGAACAGAAAACCAAACACTGCATATTTTCACTCATAAGTGGGTGTTGAACAATGAGAACACATGGACACAGGGAGGGGAGCATCAAATACTGAGGTCTGTTGGTGGGTGGGGGCTAGGGGAGAGATAGCAGGGGGTGGGGAGATTGAGGAAGGATCACAAAAGGAGAAATACCTAATGTGGGTGATGGGGGATGGAGGCAGCAAACCACCATGGCATGTGTATACGTATGTAGCAATTCTGCAAGATCTGCACATGTATCAGAGAACTTAAAGTATAATAATAAAACATAAGATGACTCATTAAATACCTTCAAGTTGCTTCCATTTATAAGGGGAGTCAGATGCATGAAGAAAGAATGATTAATGTCCAGTAGTGAGCACAGTCAGAAACTTGACCCACACCAGTATGTTCTGGAAAGATTCAGGTAAAAAGTGAACCCTGGGTTGAGATCACAGAAGTAGTAGGTCAGGATGGTACTGCTGGAGGTTGTTAAAAAATATGACTTCAGGTTATGTTTGAGGATCTGTAAATAATTTTACATAGGTGAAACAATGTTGAGACAGGGAGAAGAGGGGGAAGATAAATAGCGAACAGAATGTAATTAATCATGAGCTTCCTTGGGGTGGACACTGTGATGCGTGACCCAGGCCTCCCTCAATGACGTACTGAGAGTGCAATTGGCCAACAGCCTTCACTGTCAGTTCCTTCAGGGATTGAATCACTTAAAGAGCCATCTTGCTCAAAGTCCTGGCGAGGCCAGTGGTTGGTCAGTACAAGAGTATAAGAACCTGGCCGTGGCCTCCTAACTTGAGACTACTATAAAAGGCCATTCTAACTCTAGAGCTTCCGGTGGAATTGACTGAGACTTGTCTTCATTCTACATTAGGCTCAGTTACTCCCTCTGTCCACTTTTGCTCCTTTCCCCTCACTTCCGAAGGTTTGATCCCAAGAGCATTCAACATGTTAAAAACTGTTCAATTCATGGGATTTAGCTTGTGTGGTCCAGCAACTCCCATTTTCCAGATAGAAAATTGAGGCTAAGAAAAATCATCTAATTGTTGAAATAACTTTGAAAAATTTTTGAAATTCAGCCATTTTAGAATCTAGGTATCAGCCAGGTGCAATGGCTCATGCCTGTAATCCCAGCACTTTGGGAGGCTGAGGTGAGTGGATCACCTGAGGTCAGGAATTCAAGACCAGCCTGACCAACATGAAAAAACACCATTTCTACTTAAAAAAAAATACAAAAATTAGCTGGGCGTCGTGGCATGTGCCTGTAATCCCAGCTACTCTGGAGGCTGAGGCAGGAGAATCACTTGAACCCTGGAGGCAGAGGTTGCAGTGAGTTGAGATTGCACCATTGCATTCCAGCCTGGGTGGCAAGAGTGAAACTCTATCTCAAAAATAAATAAATAGATAAATAAATAAATAAATAAAAAGTAAAATAGAATCTAGGTATCTTGGTTCCCAGTTCAGTCTTTTGCTTATAATGCAAATATGGCCATTTGTTTGTAACTTCTATGATTTAAAATGAGAAAACTTTACAAGTTGATGACATCTTACCTCACCATGTCATCGCTTATCACTCTTCCCCTTACCTTCTGTGTTTTAGCCACAATAAATTGTTTTCAGTTATATAAGTGTGGGTTATGAGTTATTTCAGTTATAATTGTATATATACAATTTTTAGCTCAAAGACTCGTTATTTTGCCCATTTGTTCTCTGGGTATATATCTGAAGTAAGATTTTATCCATGGAAGTTTTTGTCTTTTCTGGGCATGATTACATAAAGTTGCTAGCTTTATTATATCCTCATAATGTACATAACTCTTCTGGAATATAGTCTACCTATTTTCTTGCATATTTTCTTTTTAGGTTTAAAGCTCTAGAAAACCTTGGAAATTTTTCCTCATCTCTATTAAACCACTTAGAACAATAAATAGGAGGAAAAGCCTGATGAAAGATACAATACATTTGCAAAGCCTTCTAGGCATGTAAACTCCTCAAAATAATTAATGATTGTGTTGATAGCAGTAGTAGCAATTACAGTAATAATGAATATCTAGAAAAGCATAACAATGTTAAAAGAATTTTGACAAATATTTTGTACTTTTAAGAAATATGATCTAAAAGGTAGAAAAGATGTACTAAAGGATGACTATGTCTTTTCAAAAGTTTACTGGAGTATTGTCTAACAGGTCTGCTTAAGGATTATTTAGTTCTCTAGCTCAATGAACTTTTGGTTGACATACTATTTTCTATTGATTAGAATCATGGCTCTGTAAAATTATATGTTTTCAGATGCATTTCTCTGGTAGGCATGCAAATTACTTCTGTTCAATAGAAATGATAACTGTAAAAGTTATGGATTTGTTTGCCCTGCAGTAATTTCTTTTCCTAACTTTTATTTTAGGTTCAGTAGGTACATGTGCAGGCTTGTCACATGGGTAAATCCATGTTGTTGGGGTCTGGTGTAAAACTAATTTTGTCACCTAGGTGGTGAGCATAGTACCTGGTAGGTAGTTTTTTTTTACCCCTACCCTTCTACCCTCCCGCTCAAGTAAGTTCTGGTGTTTATTGTTTACATATTTGTGTCTGTGTGTACTGCTTCTGCTTATTATAAGTGAGAATGTACAGTTTTTGTTTTTTTGTTTCTGCATTAACTCACTTAGGATAATGGCCTCCAGCTGTATGTTGCTGCAAAGAATATAATTTTATTTTTAATGGCTGCATAGTATTCCACAGTGTATATGGGTCACATTTTATTTATCCACTTCACTGTTGGTGGGCATCTAGGTTGATTCCATGTGTTTCTACTGAGAATAGTGCTGTGATGAATATGTGAATGCATATGTCTCTTTGGTAGAACGATTTATATTCCTTTGGGTACATACCCAGTAATGGGAGTGCTGGGTTGAATGATAGTTCTGTTTTAAGTTCTTTAAGAAATCTCCAAACTGCTTTCCACAGGGGCTGAACTAATTTACATTCCTACCACCTCTGTAAAAGCATTCTTTTTTTCCACAAGCTCACTGATATCTGTTACTTTTTGACTTTTTTCAACTTTTGTTTTAAGGTCTCGCATGCATGTGTATGTTCATTGCTGCAGTATTTACAGTAGCAAAGACATGGGCTCAATACAAATGCCCATCAATGACAGACTGGATAAAGAAAATGTGGTACTTATACACCATAGAATACTATGCAGCCATAAAAAAGAATGAGATCATGTTCTCTGCATGGACATGGATGGAGCCAGAAGCCATTATCCTTAGCAAACTAACACAGGAACAGAGAACCAAACACCACATGTTCTCACTTACAAGGGCAAGCTGAACAAGGAGAACACACGGACACATGGTGGGATGGGGAGACAAAACACACTAGGGCCTGTTGGGATGGAGTCAGGGAGAGCATCAGGAAAAACAGCTAATGGATCCTGGGTTTAATACCTAGGAGATGGGTTGATCTGTGCAGCAAACAACCATGGCACACGTTTCCTTATATAACAAACTTGCCCATCATGCACATGTAATCCCTGTAGTAATATTACTTCAGCAGTTTTTTTCAGTGCCTATTTTTCCTCATTTACTCTAGTTCTCCTTTGGGCAAGCTTTACAATTCTGCTATTTACCCTCTTTATGAGTTAAATAAACCTTTGACATGTAATCACTGCATATTTGTATGAGAGAGATGTTTTTCATTACTTGAAAAGTATGTTTTGATATGACTTGGGTAAAACTGAAGTAGCTAACCTAATTTTACCTAATGAGAAACTAAGATTTAAGAATTCACACACAAAACAAAACTGTTCAAAAAATCAATAAATCCTGGAGATGGTGTTTTGAAAAGATCAACAAAATAGATAGACCGCTAGGACTAATAAAAAAGAAAAGAGAGAAGAATCAGATAGATGTAATAAAAAACAATAAAGGGGATATCACCACTGATTCCACAGAAATACAAACTACCATCAGAGATTACTACAAACAACTCTATGTGCATAAACCAGTTAGCCTGAAAGAAATGGGTAGATTCATGGACACTTGCACCCTCCCAAGCCTAAACCAGGAAGAAGTTGAAACTCTGAATAGACCAATAACAAGGGCTGAAGTTGAGGCAGCAATTAATAGCCTACCAACCAAAAATAGTCCAGGACCAGATGGGTTCACAGCCGAATTCTACCAGACATACAAAGAGGAGCTGGTACGGCTCCTTCTGAAACTATTCCAAACAATCCAAAAAGAGGGAATCCTTCCCAAATCATTGTATGAGACTAATATCATCCTGACACCAAAATCTGGCAGACTCAACAAAAAACAAAAACTTCAGGCCTATATCCATGATGAACATAGATGCAAAAATCTTCAATAAAATACTGGCAAGCCGATTGCAACAGCACATCAAAAAGCTTATCCATCATAATCTAGTAGGCTTCATTCTGGGGATGCAAGGCTGGTTCAACATATGCAAGTCTATAAACACAATCCACCACATAAATGGAACCAAAAACGAAAACCACACGATCATCTCAATAGATGCAGAGAAGACCTGGGCAGGGACTTCATGACTAAAACACCAAAAGCATTGGCAACAAAAGCCAAAATAGACAAATGGGATCTAATTAAACTCCAGAGCTTCCGCACAGCAAAAGAAACAATCATTAGTGTGAACCTGCAACCAATAGAATGGGAACAAATTTTTGCAATCTACCCATCTGACAAAGGGCTACTATCCAGAATCTACAAAATACCAAAACAGACTTAAAAGAAAAAACAAACAAACTCATTCAAAAGTGGGCAAAGAACATGAGCAGACACTTTTCAAAAGAAGATATATATGAGGCCAAAAAAACATATGAAAAAATGCTCATCATCACTGGTCATTGGAGAAATGCAAATCAAAACCACATTGAGATACCATCTCACATCACTTAGAATGGCAATTGTTAAAAAATCTGGGGACAACAGATGCTGGATAGGATGTGGAGAAACGGGAACACTTTTACAGTGTTGGTGGGAGTGTAAATTAGTTCAAAAATTGTGGAAGACAGTGTGGCAATTCCTCAAGGACATAGAAATAGAAATTCCATTTGACCTAGCAATCCCATTACTGGGTATATATCCAAAGGATTATAAATTATTCTATTATAAGGACACATGCACATGAATATTCATTGCAGCACTGTTTACAATAGTAAAGACCTGGACCAACCCAAATGTCCATCGATGACAGACTGGACAGGGAAAATGTGGTACATATACACCATGGAATACTATGCAGCCATAAAAAACGATGAGTCCATGTCATTTGTAGGGACATGGATGAATCTGGAAACCATCATTCTCAGCAAACTGACACAAGAACAGAAAATCAAACGTCACATAGGCAGATGTTGAACAATGAGAACACAGGGACACAGGGAGTGGAGCATCACAAACTGGGGTCTATTGGGGGTGACTAAGGGAGGGACAGTAGTGGGTAGGGAATTTAGGGAGGGATAATATGGGGAGAAATGTCAGATATAGGTGACAGGAGTTGGAGGCAATAAACCACATTGCCATGTATGTACCTATGTAACAATTCTGCATGACCTGCACATGTACAACAGAATCAAAAGTACAATTTTATATATATATATATATACAAAGAATTGACTTACCCAGTGCTAGTCCTTACTACTCTGTGGTGATGGCAAGGTTCAAGTCCAAGTTTCTTGACTTCAGGACTTGTGCTGTGAACAAGAGACTCTTAGCTATGCCTGGGAATATGTCAAATGATGAGAAGGAAGTTCTTGGAAGGTGTGAGAGTGTTGAAAATACATGTTGCTGAGTGTGTCGTTTTGCCAGTCATTGGTCCTAATGAATATCCTAAGAAATGTCTCAGAGTTACTTTCTCTCCATTGTGTGTGAATTTTACTTCAGCCACTACCTTGGTGCTGAAACTTACCCATTTTTCTATACTCATTCTAACAAGAAATCTTGGCATATATGAGTGTTAAACAGGAAGGCAAGAGAAGAGAGGGAGGAAAAGAAAGAGAAAGGAAGGCCTATGGTCTGACTCCCCTAATAATGTTGTATATCTATTGCTCTTACTGTTTTCCGCTATGGGATATTTCTGTGAATGACATGGAAAACAGGTTAGTGTTCTGTAAGAGAGATTTGTAAATGATGGACTGGCTAACACTGACAGAGAGATCCTAAATCAATTCAGTCTCTCTCTCTCTCTCTCTCTCTCTCTTTTTTTTTTTTTTTTGAGAAATGATGCCTTTATGATATTAGCTCTGTTACTTGAGAAAAACAGATCTTTGTGATTTATTTTATTAGACATTTGATCTGACTGCAGAGATTTACGTTTGTTAAACTTATTTCCTGCAGATGAAAGTTAGACTACAAAAGAAGTCTAAAACGTTTATGTAACTAGTATTAGATAAGTGTTATGTTCCCTTAGAAATATGTAAATAACTTTTCTTTCTAAGTACTCCAACATAATTTCACACCATTTCACATGCATTAATTAGTATCCACTATGTAGAAAGTGCTGCAGAGAGCATCACCTTCATGCCTTGGGGCTCATGAGTTTTATGAGGCATTTCATTTAATCTGGAGAGCAATATCATGGAATGGAGGGGAGCAATTCCATTTGAGCAATGATGGAACTGAGACTCAGTGTGTTAAAATACCTTATGCAGGATTATAAAACTGGGAAATTATTACATTGACATACATGTATCTGCTACCAAGCCTGGGAAGGCTCATATCTCCCTCTTGTGAGAACTAGGAGTTTGGAGGGAAGTGCACGGAGAGGAAGAATAAGGGGAAGATATCAGCCTGACATGTCATATTAGCTGAAATTAACTAATGAGAAAACATTGTGTAAGGTTTTATTCTTACATCCTGATCTGTCTTCAAACAAAACTAGGTTCCTTTCTATGTATTAATAGATACTTACATAATGGTCATCTATTTTCTCTCTCATTATGCATGGCTGCAATGCCCAATATGTGTCAGCCAATGTGAAATAATGGAAGTTACGTAGAAGTTCAGAGAAAGACTAAGGAAGTAAACACACTGAAAACAATATAACCCAAATGTGTTGGAAATAAAGGGTAGAGAGAAATATGCCAACAAAATTATAACCAAAAAAAATATGCTATAGGAATATTAATAATAGAGACAATAAAACTAAAGGGAAATGTATTTGCACAAGTAACAATATTTTATACTGATAAAAGGAATGCCTAGTTCATCATCAAAATAATCTGAAACTTAATATAGGATCAAATAAATATAAAGAGACAAATACCTGACATGTGAGGCTAAATTAGCAGATTCAGTGTGGGGTTAAACACACACTCCCTGGAAGGCTGATCAAGCAGAAAACAATTTCACTAAACATATACATAATTTCAATTTTGTAACTAGTATTTTGATATAAAACATGCAGAAACTACTCCCTAACACCCCCAAATGCTGACATATGTGAATTAAATCAGTGTAGTGCTGATACAAAAACAGATTCCATTTGGAGCAAAATAGAGAGCCCATGCATATATGAAAACTTGATGCTATATAATAGCAGCAATCCCAGAGATTAAAGGGGAACAGGTACCTTTAAATATTGGTGCTAGAAAATTTGGCTTCCTATTTTGGAAAAATAATTAAATTGGTACTCACTTTACATGAGAAAAATATGGATATTTTAGATGGATTAAAAATCAGAGCATGGAAAATGAAACAAACAGAAAAGCCAGAACCTTAAAACTTTTAGAAAGCTTTGGAACAGAACTTACGTTTGACTTCAGATATAAAAGCATTTATTGAATAACAAGCAGAAAGCATGGAGCATGAAGGAAAGGATTTACAAATTCGATTACTCTATTTTGGATAACACATTTGCAAATCTCTAACAGGCAAAACATTAGTACTTAGAATATGCAGTGCAAATAAATAAAAACCAACAGCTCAATAGAAAACTGCAAATTATTAAACAAGAAATGCACAGGAGGCCTAAAACATAGTTCAATAAATTATGAAAAATGTTCAAACTTACTAGAAATAAGATTAAAAATATGAGAGGCTATTTTCATCTCTTAGTTTATTAAAAATATAAATTTCTGATTATTTGGGTATTGAGGATGATGTTGAGAAACAACAACTCACAGTATAGGTAAAGGTGCAAACCAGGGAGACAGCAAATGTCATACAGTATATGTGGTATATAGTAGGCTGAAGAACTATCCGCCAACCAATATTCACATTCTATTCTCAAGAACCTAGGAAACTTACTTTACCTGGCATAAGGGACTTATAGATGTGATTAATTTAAGGATTTTGATGTGAAAACATTCTACTGGATCATGTAGGTAAGCCCGATGTAATCACAGGAGTTCCTTGTGGAGGCTCTTGGGAAAAATCTCTTTCCTTGCCTTTATCAACTTCTCTAGGCCACCTGCTCTTGACCCCTGCTTCACACCATTCCAGCCTCCTGCCTCCATTGTTACTTTTCCTACTTTCTTCTTTGACTTCTTGCCTCCTTCTCTTTCCAAGCAGATCAAAGAGATTATTGCAGTGTGTTACCCCTGCTACAACAAAATACCTTAGATTAGGCAATTTATAAACAATAGCAACTGAATGTTCAACTAAGAGCACTTCTAAAGGCTGAGAACTCCCAGATCAAGGATCCAGAGATTGGGGTTCTGGTGAGGGCCCATTCTTTGTAGATAGATGGTGCCTTCTTGTGTCTTCACATAGTTTGGGGTGGTGGCCAAGTTCCCTCAGGCCTCTTTTATAAGGGCACTAATCCCATTTGCCAGGGCTTCACCCTCATGACCTAGTCACCTTTTGAAAGTGCCGCCTCTGAATATCAACACATTGGGAATTAGATTTTAACACATGAATTTTAGAAGGGTACAGCATTCAGACCATAGCAGGGATGATGTAGGCACATGTGATTATCCATGACTGGATCATGGTAGAAAATTAATGAATCTTGCCATTAGTGTTGCTGTATTATCTCTACATTTCCAATATGACCAAGAAGGGAGGAAAAATACTTCATTTATAAAACAAACAAAAAAAAAGATAGAAATGAAGGGTATAGAGCAGAAAAGTACTACAGCTAGAGTGAGTAAACTATATACATAGCGGAATGGTATGTATATGTGTGTGTCTGTGTGTATATATGTACGTATATATATGTATATATATAACTATACAACACAGATTGTATATACATATATATATACACAACACACAATCTGTATATATATATACACAGGCACATACATATACATACCATTCCACTATGTATATAGTTTACTCACTCTAGCTGTAGTACTTTTCTGCTCTATATCCTTCATTCCTATCATTTTTTGTTGTATGTATATATATGTATATATATATACACAACACACTGTGTATATATATATGTATATATATGTATATGTATATACGCACAACACACTATCTGTGCTGTATAGTTATATATATACATATATATACATACATATATACACACAGACACACACATATACATACCATTCCACTATGCATATATGTATATACACAACACACTATCTGTGTTGTATAGTTATATATATACATATATATACACAACACATTATCTCTTTCTATATATACAGTTGTACATATGGACTAGGCAAACTTTTAAAGAAATTTAAAATTTTAGGTGTACATTAGAATACAACAAGGGGATAGAGATATTTCTTTTATCTCCTTTGCAGCTGTTCCTAATAAAAAGAAAATATAATCTAGGCAAATCTTGGACACATTTATTGGCCAGAAGGGTGATTGTCTATGTTAAAATTAAAATCTTCTGGCTCTTTTTCCTCTTACATGCGTATGTTCTGCCTAATAAGATTATCTATAAGTTTGGTCATTATATAGTTTATCATCTAAACCAAGACACCTTTAAAAGTAAAAAAAGTACTATTAAAAATTATAGTGAGCAACAATTGAAACTGGGATTATCTCAGGCATACCAGATGTATAGCTACCTTATATTTGTGAAGACATTTGTATTTTTTTTTTGCATGTGTCCAAATTATACCAGTTTTCTTGTTTCTTCTGATGTCTATTTATTCCCCTAGATTTTTGTAATATATTGATATTTGTGTATACACCCAGAGGAAAGGATAGAACCCCTAGACCCGGACTCTATCCAAGCTTACCAAAATCTTCTTCGTCAGACAACCTAGCTAATGATAGAGTGCTTCTATTGCCATCGACCCTATATATTCTTTTCTGAGAACACCATAGGGACACAGATAATTTATTCTATACTGCATAGAATAAATGCAAATATCTCTTGCTCCCCTGACCACCAATGTCATCTGAATACCATGGAAACCATTTATTTCCACTTACCAGAATAAGCACAAAAGTTTCCCACTAAATATTAAAATATCCAACTTAAGTCTAAATATTGCTCCATGTCTCTCCTTTATGTGTGTGTATACTATACATAAAATTATATTTACAAATACTTACATATAATATGTATATGCATGTATGTATGTGTGGGTATAGATAATCTTCCTATTTATTGCAATATTTTTTGTTTTCCTTTTCCTACTAGAATTGTTCTCAATGGTTCATTTATCCATCTATCTACCCATCCATCCATTTATGGTATGAACAAATTTTATCTTCTTTTCTTTCACTATGGTAAAGATGACATTTTTACCATCATTTCTGCCTCTCTATAGATATTTTCATTTATGGAACTATTGCTAGTGATTACTTTAGGAAGACAGTGTGACAGAAACAACAAAGTCTGAGGTAGTTACTACCTAAGATATGTGACTGAGTTCTTGGGGTACTAGAGTCTGGTTCACGGTGTCTGATTCCCTTTCTAAGATGGTAAGAAGAATTTTATTGTTTTCTTGTTTTTGGTTGTCTATTTTTGAAAAGGAAAGAGTATCTAACATCACCCTGCTCTTGTCAATAACATAATAAAATCACATTTCTGAAAACTTCAAAGTTTGCATGAAATACTGTTTCCCAGCAGATTCCTATCAGTTTTTAATTCTTTAAGAACACTTAATGCTTTATATAGACCAACAGGGTCTTCAGCACTATAGTAAAAATAGGAACTGAATACATCCCACCTGTGCCCTCAAGGAGCCAGGAGTTCAGTGGAGATGAGAGGAAAATCAATGGAAAATAGTAACTTAGACATGGGCTAGAGAAGAAATACCTAACCAAAAATGCATTGTGGAATGCAGAGGTCTGAGAAAGATTTCTCGAGAATTTGCTGCCTTTGGTTTTGAAGGAAAGGCATCAGCCTTGGTGAACAGAAAACAAGCAAACAAACGACCTTCCACTGTCATAGTACGTGATAGTCTGTACTCACAAAGAGTGAGAAAATCAGCTCAGATAGCACGTTTCCTTTCACTAAATATTTTTTGTCTTAGATTCAAATTAATATTTTAAATTTGCAGTTGGATTATAGGTCCCTGCATCATTCTCTTCACCAAAGGATACCCCAGGGACACTCTAGAGACACAGCTGTAGTAGCTCTGCAGATCTCCCTAGTCCATTGATTTCCCTTTCAGCACCAGCACACGCTAGAAGGGATGAGAAGTTACATTATCCTATAGTAACTGGTCAGTTTTCCTTAGGGTAGGTGGGGATGGGAGGGTCTTTGATTTCTACTTTCAGATGTATTCAGATCTGTAAACTTGAAGGGATAATGTGCAACTGAATTTTCCTACCCAGATTTGGCCTGGAGCTTGGCCTCATCCAAGACTATTTTAGAATAAAGTCTCCTACTTTTGTGGAGAGCCACATGTCCCTGACAGGATTAAAACTTATTAGTATGGGCTGGGTGCAGTGGCTTGCACCTGTAATCTCTGCACTTTGGGAAGTCGAGGCAGGTGGATCACCTGAGGTAAGGAGTTTGAGACCAGCCTGGTCAACATGGAGAAACTCCATACCTCTTAAAAATACAAAATATAGCCAGGGGTGGTGGCGGGCGTTTTTAAGCCCAGCTACTCGGGTGGTTGAGGCAGGAGAATCGCTTGAACTTGGGAGGTGGAGGTTGCAGTGAGTGAGTTCACACCATTGCAATCCAGTCTGGGTGACATAGCGAGACTCCATCTCAAAAACAAAACACACACACATACAAACACACACACACACACACACACACACACACATACACATACACATACAACCACCACCTTACTAGTATGAGCTTTAGATTATAAACACAATAGGAAAATTATTTTTTCAAGCAGTGAAGGGGCTCAAAATCCCCATTGGTCGTCTGCACAGATTTATTTGTTTTTTATTAAATATATTACTGTATAATATACGATAATAAACAATATTTTTCACTCCAATGTGCAATATATTCACAAAGCTTCCATCTCAGTGATTTTACTTGACATTTCACAGCAACCCGGGAATAAATATTTCCTACCCTATATTCCAACTGAGGAGACTGGATCTCATAGAAAACAACCAACCAGCTCAATTCCCATAGCAATTTTGTGGTTAACGTCTTGAATCTTGAGCCCAAGTTCCTTTGAGTTTGCATCCCTCTTTAGTCAGGTATTTCTTTGGAGTAATCCACAATAAACTAACTAATAATGATAATTTTATTACATTATTTTAGTTTATCCTTGAAAGATATTCAAACAAATTTCAGAAAATTTGTAACTCTTTTCTGCTCATGATCTTCATTGTGTAAACGTGGACGCTGATAGCATATCTTTTTCAATATTTTCAAAGCTCTGTGGAAGACATAATCTGCTCTTCTTTATTATTTTAGCATATCTTGTCCCAGCACCAAAGCTCCTGTGCGGTTTGTATATATACATATAGACAGTGATGTTATTGTCGGTGTGGCAATAGGGTTCTCAATGAGAGAGGAAATTAAAAAGCAACAGGTGATGAACACAGAATGATTCCATCTTCTCTGACCATAAACACTAGCAACACCTGATAATCTTGAAAGACATTTCGTTCTGTCCAATAAATATTTGTGTCTGTCTAATCGAACCATTTTTCATTATTGCTGACGTAGACGTGACCAGATTTTACATGTAAGTAAATTTAATGCTTGCTAAGAAAACGAATCAGAAAGCTCTGGAAAGGTTATAGAAAGCTATTCTAATTGGCTTTGTTTGGGCTCCTCTTAAAGCCGTAGGACACCCTTTTGCAGCTTCCTTCTGAAAAATGTGGCCTCTGGAACTCTCAAAAGCTGCTTCATTTTAGCCCAAAGGAAACACCAGCCACTCAGCTTGGCAAGTTTATTCGAAAACAGGAAAAATCATTTCTATGGAACACTAACAGTAACTAGTACCTGGGCTCTCTAGTTCTCAAAAGCAAACGAACATTCAGGTTCCTTATGAAGCATGCTCCTATGAAGCAACCTCCCTGAACTGGCAGGGAGTCTAGTCTCAGCACCAAACGTTGGCATAACATTTGCAGTTTATTGCTTTGCCTTCTTATGTCATACCTCTCCAATGGTTGTAATGAATTAGTATCTCACTCTTTCTATGGTTTGTCAGCAGGGGATAGAAGTTCGCGAAGCAGAAGGACAGCAGGTGGTATTTGTCTTTTAAGCAGGCACTCAATGGTTAGGGCTAATCATTTTGGCTCTTCACTGGCAGCAGAAAAAGAAGTAATGTGTTGCATACTCTTTCCGTATCCTACTTTATTTTACTAGTCACAGAAAAGTTTAGTAGTGGTCTTTAGTATTCTTTTTTTTTAGAGATGAAGACACTGAGGTTCAGAGAGTGTCACTGAGGTTTAGGTTATGTGACCCGCCAGAAATCAAGGCGGGACGTTGAACTCTAGTCTTTGTCATTCTCAGATCTATGTCTCTTCCTAGCGCAGAAAATAACTGTAATAAACCTAATTCTTATATCAGGCCCTGTTCAGTAACTCATTCTGGCACTTATATACATTATTGCAGTTAAGATAGGTAGCATATGTGTCCTTGTATTAGTTATTTGTGTTTAGGAGGACATTAAATATAATGTTCAACTGTCTAAATTGAATGGAATTGATTAGTTCACTCGAGTAGCCAGGAAAATCAAGACTTTTTCAGCAATGGGCGCAGTGGCTCATGCCTGTAATCCCTGCCTGTACTTTGGGAGACCAAGGCAGGTGGATCACCTGAGGTCAGGGTTTCACCATGTTGGTCAGACTGAGTTACTGGAGCAGAGTGAAAGATAAAGGCTGAGATAAGAAAACAGGTATAAAGGGAGTGAGAGACCAGCACATGCTAAGGATTTTTTTTTTTTTTTTCACTTTCAATACTTTTGAATTGATCAACATGGTGAAACCCCGTCTCTACAAAAAATACAAAAATTAGCAGGACGTGGTGGCACACATCTGTAATCCCAGCTATTCAGGAGGCTGAGGCAGGAGAATCGCTTGAACCCAGGAGGCAGAAGTTGCAGTGAGCCGAGATTGCGCCACTGCACTCCAGCCTGGGCAACAAAGCAAGACTCTGTCTCAAGAAAGAAAGAAAGGGAGAAAGAGACATGAAAGAAAGAAAGAAAGAAGGAAAGGAAGGAAGGAAGGAAGGAAGGAAAGAAAGAAAAAGAGAAAGAAAAGAAAGAAAGAGAAAGAAAGAAAGAGAAAAAGAAAGAAAGAAGGTAATCATCTGTATACGTGTAGATACAGTTTCAGTGTGCTTCATTTGTGTTTATTTTGAAAAGCTGTTCTGGACTTTCCATTATACTTAGAAAATAAAATCCGAACTTCATACTGATGCCCGTAGGGCCCCCTGAGGCCTGACTTCTTTATTCAATTCCATTGTCATCCCCTGATACTACTGATTTTTTCTCAAAATATCAGGCTTTGTGGTCTTTTGAGCATGTCTAGACCATACCAGGAGTCCTTTCAACGTCCTTCCTTTTTTCTTCCTTTTCCTTCTTTTCTTCTCCTCCTTCCTTTCCTACACTTCCCTTATTCATATTTTTTCAACACATTTTTATTGAGAACTTTTACATTCCAGACAGAGATGCTGAAGATGGAGGAATGGACACGATAGCATTTGCTCTCCCTTCGTATGTCTTGAGATCTAGTACAAAGGTCCCGGGACAAGAATATCTGTACTGTGTTCAGGGAACAGCAATAGAAGTCGCAGTTACTGGAGTGGAGTGAAAGATAAAGGCAGAGGTATAAAGGGAGTGAGACATCAGCCCGTAGTAAGGATTTTTATTCACTTTCACTACGTACCATTCATTCTTTCTGTTTAGCAGCAACTTCATACCCTTGCCCAATATCCTCCCATTCCCTCCAACCCCAAGTCTCTGGTTAAAATTCTGAATTTCATTCTAAGTGATGGAGGGAAGTGACGGATGTTTTACGCAGAGAATGGCTGCTGTACGGAAAACAAAATATCAGAATGACAGAGTCGAATCAGAAATACAATATATGGAATTTGCTATTATCCACGTGGAAAATAATAGTAGTGTAATTGGGTAGAGATGAAGGTGTTGAAAAGGAGTTGAATCACAGAAAACTTTTGAAGCTAGAACCCATAGAATTTTTCATTCTACCTTAAAAATAATGATTAAATTTTTGGGCAATAAGAAGCAGGTTAATTGTGGTCTTATTTGCCATTGTGGAAGGCGGGTAATAACTTTGGGAAAAACATTTATTTCAGTTGAAATTTATATTAGCTATCCAGGCAGTAATGTCAATATGCCATCTGGAATTCAGGGGGGAATTGAGAGTTGCAGTTGTACATGGGAGTTATCGGGATATATCTGATCTTCCACCTTGATGACTTTTACACTTCCTTGTATGTTCTATTTATTTATTTATTTATTTATTTATTTATTTTTATTGCATTTTAGGTTTGGGGGTACATGTGAAGAACATGCAAGATTGTTGCATAGGTACACACGTGGCAGCGTGATTTGCTGCCTTCCTCCTCATCACCTATGTCTGGCATTTCTCCCCATGCTATCTCTCTCCAACTCCCCACCCCCCACTGTATGTTCTTACTCTGCTTCTTATCTACTTGCCTCTTTTTTATTATTCAGGTATTTGCCTAAGTGACACCTTTGTAGAAAGGTCTTCCTTGGCTGCAACTATGAAAAGTGGCCTTCTTTATCCACTTTTTCATATAATCCTGCTTGAGTTTATCTAGCTAGCTATCTCCCTGCTATTTATTATCCATCATTTTATGTTTATCGTTATTTTTTTTTAATTGTTGTGAATTTCTCTTCAAAGAACTACTTCAAATTTACGACAAATTTTGTTTTGATTATTTGCTTTCTGTTCAATTATTTAAACTCCCACAAAAATATGAGTTCCATGAAGCCATAGACCATGGCTATCTTATTTAGTGTTGCAATCTCAGTGCTTAGCACAGGTCCTAAAATAGTAAATGCACATTAATTTCCCGTTTACTAAATGATCATTGTTGTGCTCTCTTGATGGTTTTCGCTTCAAGTCCTTGACTCCACTCACTATGCCAATTCAGAAAGGCCGGCACTGCATAAGTGGCTTGAAGTTTACCCACTACAAAAGTATGGAATAGTCCATTTACTTTGAGGCTGGTGTCTTTTGAGGCTTTCCAAAGTCAAGGGGACCTCTGGGAAAATCCTCCCACCTCTCTTTCAGGATAAAAACAACCACCTCATTTGCCTAAGCTTGCTTTACAGTATCTGTCCTCTGTCTGTAAGATAGTGATATAAACAGACAGTAACAACAGAATGTGATAATGGCTAACACTTTCCCTCAGTACTTTTGGAAAGTGAAGAAGAGAACATTTCTACCTCTCACTGGGGGTTTCTACCATGACTCACAGGACACATAATGCTTTAGCTAAGCCTAGAATGTTGAGAAGTTTAGCAGCTGAAATTAATCTAATGTAGTTCAAAACGTGAATTTTGTGCCAAAAATATATAAATTCAAATCTCAGATCTTCTATTTATAATGTGTAGTCTAGTTCAAGTCACTTGAATTCTTTAGGTATCTTTGGTCATCCATAATAGGGGAATAAAAATACCTATTTTTTAATGTTTGAGTAAATATTTAAGATGTTAGACATATAGGGTCTGACACTTTGGCTGGTGAATAAACTCTAAATATAGTAGCAATGTGGTTTTCATCAAGGAAAAAATGCCAAGAAAATATATTTAAGCTACTTCTGGATAAGCCTTAATTATCTAATACAATAGTACATTCTTCAAGGCAGAGAGATGCTTCCTTCTTCCGCTTAGCTCATGGAAGATTTATCTAATATACTTTGCTTTGAATTCTCAGCCTGCTCTCTTAAATTTATTTGACAGTGGGAATAGGAAATATTTTGAAGTCATAATAAACTATATGTGAGCAAAATATATCCATCACTTCTTATCTGGGGGATTTTGAACAAGACGCTAAACTTTCTAAACTTCAGATTTTTTATTTGTGAACTGGAAATGATAATATTCATGGCTTTGTTTTGTGAAATTACATATTCTATCAAATTTGCTAATCTACTGCTTAGCACATCATATTTGCTTTCTATATGGTATATGAGTAGTATAGCAGCCTTAGCAATAATAGTAGTAGTTGTTGTATTTCACTAGAACATTTAACATCAGTTAGTCATTCTACAACCTTATCTATCCGGCAAGAAGTATGTACAGATTCATTGTGCTTACCCCAATCTTATGCCTTTTCAGCCTGCACTTCTGAAGCAGTATTATACTTTCTCACACCCTTGCAATTAATCAGGGAAAAGTACTCGTTTCTGTAAGTAAATCATGCACAGAATCTGTTTCATGTATAGGCAAGAGGACAAAAGAGCCAGTAGGTGGCCCTCCAATTCTCTCTTCCCCTGCTGTAGTCTTTTTGCAGATGGAGTAACTGCAATTATATGGAAGCATATCAACTTCGATCCTGAGTGAACAGAACTCTAGCCAATCTGTGAGGTTCGTTTGAGAAAGAAACATATTTTCGATGTGTGAAATTTAGGAGTGTTTGTCACTGCAGCTTTTCCATTCAATCTATTATATGCTGACTAATACACCTAAGTAATAGTAAATATGGATTCTTATAAGAAGAACAATTTTAATTATTTCTTCTCCTGGGAGACCTTTATGGACAATAATTTCCTGATGACTAATAGAAAAGTATGCTACTTACTTTAATAGCAAGCAAAATAAAATATTTCTTGCTATGTGAACCTGAGAAGCATGAGTGAGAATGCAATTTTAAGAACTGATAAAGAATTTAGATATTTCGAAAAGATTATTGTGGAGTAAATTGAGTTCAGATAATTTCTGATCATATTTAAAAAGACTAGGCATTTTGAATTTAAAGTAATTATTTTTTATTTGGTGCTTGATTATTAAGGCAGATGCTTAATTGGACTTTCTGAATGGTGATCTAATATCAAAACAAACAAACAAACAAACAAACAAAGGAAAAACACAAAACCTAATAACTCTAAAAGGAGGTTGAAATTGAAATTGCTTTCTCTGTAAGAGGTCCTTAAATACAAACTAGAGGGTGTGTGCTGTGGTGATGCCCTATTGCTCTGCACCTGATATACTTTCATCTAGCTCTTCATTTCTCACTACTTTTAATGAATGCCCTTAGACAAATCCTCTCCCATTAAAAGGCAGTATGGCTTACCGGCTAAATACTTGGCTCTTAAAGCCAGACTGTCCAAATCAGATTTCCATCTCTGCGGCTTATTAGCCACATGACTTGGAAAAATTGACTTGAAAACTCTGTTACTCAATTTATTTACTGGTACAAGGAAAATGCTATCAGTAAATGTGCTGAAACTTACTGTGAGTTAAAATATTTGAAGTACTTCACAAAGTCCGAGGCATGTGCACAGTAACTTTCAAAACTATTAACTATGTCTCTCTTGGCTTTTGTTTTATTATCTACAAAATAAAATGGTTGGACTAGATGATCTCTTACAGTCTTGTTATCTGCTTTTCTCTTCTTCTAAGAATAAAAGTTCTATAAGTTTGGGATTCATAACTATATTATTTGTCCTATTAGATTACCATAACCTAATGAATTCCAAGACAAAAGACATTAAATAAATATTTTTTGAATATATGTATCAATGCCTTTATAATAATAGCTACCACATATCAAGAAGTTAAGCATACCACAAACTGTTCAAGTGCTATTATCTTAAATTCTCTTAATGAACCAATAAATGCAATTATTACCTCATATCACAGATGAAGAAATGATGCAAAAGATGTTAGATAAGTATTTCAAGTTTGTGCAATTTAATGAACGGAGAGCAGGGAAAGAAAAAGACTTGGATTTAGATGTTTCACTTCTAAGCATTTAAATCATTTTTAAAGTATTTGTATGATGACAATTTATGATAAAACTGTGAACTTGATGCAGAGAGCTGAAATCAACTCTTAAGATACTGCTTTCATTATCTATAGCTCCACAAAATGGCAGTTATCTTTGTATTTGTTCATGCCAGTCATTAAGGAATGCCTTTCTTTTTTTCAGAATTAGGACTATATTTATCTTAACACAATGCCAGTCACATAACAAGTGCTCAGTATATGTTGATGGATGAAGAAATGAGTAGCAATTAGAAATCTGGTGGTTGATTTCTAATTGAAGGAGGCTTCAATGGGTTATGTTTCAGAGATTGTTTTCTATCAAATTACCAATATTATAATTGGCTTTGAGTCTGTATCTGGTGTCTTTCATGTTCTTATCCTCAATCATCAAAAAATATGTAATGTGGAAACAATTGACTTAATTGTACCAATGAAAGTATGTTGAGAAAATAACTTACCCATGATTTGAGTAATAATGGTAAATTATTCAAATTCTAACACCCACTATTATTTTTACTGTATCAAATTTGCTTGCAAAGTTAAATGAGTGAATGAGAGACAGAGAGAAGAGGAAGTGAGAGAAGAAACAGTGTAGTTGTGGGTTTCCCCATTATTACCGCATCTCTCAGAGAGGTGAAGCACCGTATGGAGTTGCAATACAGTGACAATGACCAACATATAAGCTTTATGTTATTTTTATTGTGCAAGTTTCAGTTCACCTATTTTTGAGAAAAAAAAATTATTCATCTCTGACTTGAAATGGACATTCAGATCAGTCTCAACTTACCAGCCTCTTTGAGCCTTAATATCTTCTGGGAGGCAAAGCGTTTTCGTGCCTTTCATAGAGTTGTTGGCCCTGAGTATCTGTGGTGCTATGCTGTGTAACTGTGTGAAGCCTATGTGCTGAGTGTCTTTCAAAAGACATACAGGGTTATCCATCTGGCAGATGAAATGGCCTTTGTGTGCCTAGTATCTGTGGTGCCTTCCACATGTATGCCTCAGCATTTCAGCTCAGTATGGGAACAGCTGGTAGGAGTTCAATATCTCACCGTTGCTCTTATAAACATGCTTCTCTAAAACGAATGAAGAGGTGCTTTGAGTAAAGGCTTAAGATGCAAGCCATTTGGGGTGGCCAAAATGTTTGGTTCTATTGACATTCTCCTGTAAACCACTCAACCATTTGGTCAACAGACAAGACTTCTGGGTTACAGAATAATTATGGTTGGCCAATTGGTAAAGGACTTTCTCAACCATCTATCTCCCAGGGAGCTCAATGAACTATTTTAAAGAAGCACAATTGGAAAGCTTCACACCAGAGCTTCACAAACATTCTTGGAGTGTCTAACAATTTGGCTTAACATCTAACAGAAACGGCACATTAATGTGGAACCACTTTCCTGGAACTGAATGCATTTTGCTAGCAAAGACTGGCAAATGCATTTTGAGAAAAGATTCACAGACCTAAGGATGAATGATGAGAGTGGTCCTCCTCCTCCTCCTCCTCCTCCTCCTCCTCCTCCTCCTCCTCCTTCTTCCTCTTCCTCTTCTTCTTCCTTCTTCTTCTTCTTCTTCTTCTTCTTCTTCTTCTTCTTCTTCTTCTTCTTCTTCTTCTTCTTCTTCTTCTTCTCAAATAATGCAGAGTAACTAAAAGAGAATATAAATTTTGAATTGCATTTTCAAGTAGGTTCTCTGTACTGCTCCTTTTCTTACAACCTATTGAAATGAAATGACATGTTTATGCCTAAAGATGACATATATCTAAACAAATCACAAAGCGAGTAGTACTTGGTGTATGTATAAAATTGACAAATGCCAGAGCCAGCTCCCATTGACTAGAAATCAGTGCAATGTATGTTTCTTCAGGAATGTTTAGTTTCTTTAATCTTGCCCTCTTTTTTGTTTGTGTATAAGCAGAAAACCTGTTCTGAAAACATGTTACTAGTTTTTTAATATAGTTTAAGAATGTCTCTGACACAGTCATAAAAGGCCCTTATTCTCTTCCTTTCTGCCATTCAAGAACAGAAAGACATTGTTCAGACTCTGGAAATATGTATTTTCTTATATAAATTTTCTTTCAAAAAGGTTTTGAGGCAGAAAAGAAAGGTATGGAATAAATAGGAACAAAATAAGAATAGCAGAACTAGTAAAGAGAAATGCAAAAAGGGTAAGCTTTCAAAAGATGATTAGAACTTTCAGTTCTATTTTTGCTGAATTTTTTTCTGTGAGCTGCTTACAACAAAGCAAATTTAGAAGATCCTCAACATGTGTAAGACAAAATCAACAAGTTTAGCTGAAGCGAGGAATTATAAAATTACCAACTTACCATTTGCTGACAGCTAACATAATGACTGATTTAGACAAGCATTATCAAAGGATATTAAAAAGTATTTCCCCTGTCTCTGAAATACTTCTAGAGAACAGGATATTCACTTGGTCTCAAAGTATCTCTCCACGGTTTACATAATAATTCCAAATAAGAATTTATCTTCATATGAAATGATTCACTAGGAGTATTTACCAAGTTCTTGGTCTTTGCATTATTAACAGTGGGAAAACCCTAGCATATATGCTTCCTGGTGGGATGCAGGAAGAAGTAAACATCTTCACGTAGTATTACTAACACAATTGTCTAACCTGAATCTAATGATGAGGAAACTGACAAATTTAGAATGTGACAAGATCTGATTTTCTAGTCATAAGTAGTATCAAGGAAAAGTTTTTGTGTTATGTTTTTATCCCACCACAAGCAATGTTTGTCATTCACTGATCTTAAATCAAGCCTCAAGGGTACCTATTACTTTGACACTAGCTTTACTCTTAGAAGATTGAATTTTTTTTCCTTTCTTAGGCTATACAGGCTACCTATCTGTTTGTCTAGTCAATTGATGAGACACACAGGCTTCCATATAGGTGGCAACTTAAGTTTATTTAGTTTTTCCTTAAATAATTATTTAAATTGGTTCCAACAAGACTTTTGGAACTGACATGGTAACCATTAGCATATAGGTAGTGTTCCTCAAGAAAGGTTTTTATCTTCTACTGCTTAAAGGAGTGTGTTCATGGGGTATATCCGAATAAGTCCTCTATATTAGAAAATAATAAGTCTTGTGAGAATGAGTGATGTCAATTCTGAATATTTCTAGATCTAAATAGTGTCCCCTGGTGTTTATTCTTACGACCTGACCTTATTGTCCTCAAATGGGCAATTACTTGATGGTAAAATTTTAATTGCTTCAAACGAGCAATTAAAATTTTAGACAAAAATTTTCCAATGTTTTTGTGTTTCCATCGCATTAGAAAGAGCAGCTAAATAGTCTTATTGAATTAATGGGTCAAAGGGTAATGGGGCAATGAATGTGACTAGGGATATGGCCTGTGATTTTCCTCTCACTATCTGTTGAAAAGTTTCAATGGCCTTAATCAGAATTCTTCTTTTGATAGCAATCATTTACAAGAGACATCAAAAAAATGCTCATTAGATTTCCCCTGGGGAGACAATTTTGGATGTTGTAATTTTCCACTCTAAGTATGAACAGCTTCACCATGAAAAGAAGTCTTCACATGGATAATGACAATAATGCAGTTTAATGTTTAAAGCACCCAGCCTGAAGGCCTCTTAAATGGGAAACAGATGTGCTATGTATCTTCACTTTTTAATCAGCAGCAGCACAGACAATTTATAAATAGCCAGGGCCTTAGATGGGGCTGGAGGAAGACTCTTATCTAATGACCTAACCCACAATATTCAGCAGGGAAAAAACCATGGCAATGATATGGACTAAACACTTAGGATGCACCAAGCTCCTCTATAGGCAGTTTACATGCATTGTTTTACTCAAATCTGACAGCAACACTACTGCCAATCTGGTGCTATTGTTATTTTTGTTCTAAAGTTGAGAAAACTAAAACTTAGGGAGTTTAAGAATATTGCCTGATGTTACAAGTGATTATCAAATATCGTTTGATAATCTTATCTAGAAACCATGTTCTTAAGTAAAGAAAACAACCAAATTGTATTTGGGTTTATTGAGTTGTTCACCATTTTTTCTCTAGCCCTTTCTCTGGGTCTAAAAGAGAAAGTTGTACTAGGAGGGTAGATTCAACCATGCAGACGTGAGAAAATCACCTTAGTGAATAGTGGATAACAAGTTAGAAGGAAACTGTGTTCCTGGACAAGTTCCTGGAGCAAAACTGCCCACTTGCATTGGAATAGCCACTTACTTCTGAACTGAGAGAAAAATAAACATGCATCTCGCTTGAGTTACTCTATTTTGTGCCTTCATTACATGAGCATAGCATATCAGTATTATATTATACCAGCATTTGCTGAAATTAAAAATAAAATCAAGATCCATGGTCTAAATCAGGAAAGTTTTATGGATTATAAATTATTTTCTATAATAAACTCTATTTTCCAGTAGATTCATGGTGACATATTATATGGCCTTGTGGGCTTGTCTACCCCCAAAATTCCTATGTTGGCACCTTCTTCTCAGTATATAACTGTATTTGGAGATAAGATCTTTAAAGAGGTAATTAAGATTGATGGAAGCATTAGAGTGAGCCCTAATCCTATATGACTTGTATCCTTTTAGAAAGATGAGATTAGGGAACAAATACAGTCATTTCTTGGTATCCATGGGGCTGTGGTTTCAGGACACTCTGAGAAATCCACAGATGCTCAAGTTTCTTTCAGAAAATGGCATAGTATTAGCATATAACCTATCCACAGCTTCCTGGACATTTCTAGATTACATAGAATACCTAATACAATGTAAATGTTGTAGTTGTTACACTGTAGTTTATTTGTATCATATTGTTGTATAGTTTTGTTGTTGCATTGCTATTTGTTTGTAATATTTATTGTTGTATTATTCTATTGTTATTTGTTATCTTTTTTCAAGCATTTTGATCTACAGTTGATTGAATGTGTGGATATAGATCTCACAGATGTGGAAGGTAGCCATCTACAAACCAAAAAGAGAGAGAGAGAGGCCTTGAGATAAACGAATTCTGCTGAAACCTTCTTGCATCTTTAGCCTCAAGAAATGTGAAAAAATAAAGCTCACTTCTTTAAGGCACCCTGTCTGTGGTACCTTGTTATGGTAGCTTAAGAAAATATATAGGAAAAGAAGTTTGGAGTTTCCTAAAGACTTCCATATATGTTCAGTAAAGTATACTCATAAGAGTTATAATAGATAAATCATCCTAAAATACACGAGAGATGAGAAATCAATTATGTAAGAACATTAAAAGTGCTTACTGTGTATCAGGACATATTTTGTGAGTTGGGAATAAAGCAATGTCCAAGACAGATTGAATGCATGAATCTTATTTCCTGATGCTTGAATTCTCACTTTAAAAAAAAAGAATAAAAAGTGATACGTTGGAAGTGAATAGTCTGCTTCATTCATATTGGGCATTTAAAGGAAGCCTCTCTGAGCAGCAATTTTTGTGCTGAGAATTAAATGACAAAAATACATCAACTATGCAAATTGGGGGTGGAGTGGGCTAACAGTTTCAGACAGAAGAGACAGCCTGTGTAAAGGTACAGAAATAAAATTGAGCTTGGCTTGTCCAAGGGACAGACAGAACATATTATTTCTGGAATGTCTTTAATGAGGAGTGAATTTTATGTGATGTGATATCAGAGGTAGGCAAGTGTCAAGAGAGTGTGGACCATGGTGAGGAGACTGGATTTTATTCTAAGTGGGTTGAAAAGCAGGTGGGTGAGATGATCCGTTTTTCATTATAAAAATCATTTGGGCAGCTGTGTGGGTAATTGATGGAAGTGTGTAGAAATGGAGGCAGGAAAAAAGTGAAGATATGATCGTGGAGATGTTTCCCATTAGTCTTCCCTCATCTTTCAAATCTCAGCTCAATGTCACCTCCTCTGGATGTTCCCCTGTACTCATGAATAATACTCAATTGCTGACTCCTCTTGGATTTCTTAGCATGTGTTTAAACCTTTAAGATGGCAGCTTCTATATTAAAATTGTATTTTTCTGCTCTGGATTCTGCCTCCTCCAAAGAACAACAAATAGTAGTAAATTTGTAACTATGTCTTATGTTTCTTTGTACCTCTGTGTCTATCATAGGCTTTGGCATATATTAGGTTCTCAGTAAACCTATTTATTCAGCTGACTGAAAAAATAGTTGTACTATTTGTTCTTGTTTTATAAGTTATATATGTGTTCGAAGATACATTCACAGTAAGAGGCAGAAGGGACAGAATCAGAACGGATTCAGATTTTACCACAAGTGAAGATACTCTAGTGAAATTATGCAGACGGTCAGAAAATTAAAAGATTTCTTTGCCCATTTTCAATTGCCTTTTGCAAAGGGAAAGCTTGTGCCAAGATACTTTCTGAAACAGGAGCTTTATCCCTGCTTCTTTTATAATATTAACTAGGCTTTCCTTATCTGTAATGTTCCCTGTATGTCCTTCCAGCCTTTCATAGCTGCAAGGGCTGTGAGCATGCTACTAAATGTTGGTCTGCAATGATCCCAGCACATCTAAACCAGTCCTCTGAGAATCTGCAGAGAAGAAGCTGAAGTCAAATCTTAATTGTGTGACTCTGAAGCACAAATATTTATGATAAAATAGCATTCAGCTTGTTAACCACTAAGATTCAGCAAGTATTTAATCAGCAACTGATATGTGCCAGACCTTGTGCTAAGCACTGTGGGTTTGATGATGAATGAATACACTCTGCTTTCACGTTACCCGTGATACATACAGGAGCGATCAGTTGTTAAAAATAATCACTATTTTGGCAGAACCATGAGGGCAGGGACTGTATTTGATATGTTCATCATGTGAGTCTTTGGGAGAGTTCCTGGGACAGTAAGATTCTGCAAATATTTCATGGGTAGATTAAAAACAATATTTGATGGTACAAATGAAAAACAGGATGATATTCAAGGAGCCATACTCTGATGAACTCTGCATTGGAAGAGAGACAGAAAGCCTGGGGAAGACCTCCCAGAGGCAAGAAGAGCCAATATTCTAAAGGGTGGTGCGATGCCATATGGGAGGGTGTGGAATGGAAGATGAGAACTGAGATTGGGTGAATGGAACTTTCCCAGCATTGGGAACAGTATGTGCAAATATGTGTAACTTTGAAACAGAATGATAGGTACTGAAAAGGAACAACTTACATGAAAAATACAGGGGGCAAAGGAGAATTACTTGTACTGCAAAGAACTAGTAAGAATGGAAATTCCTTCAGTTTAAAAATATTAGTTCTGGCTCATATAAAATATGACTTTATGGCAAATGCTTCCCTAAAATATATGCTACCACTGTTCGAATTAGGAATTCAGAGATCTGGCCTAGCCACACAACAGCAGGGGATGTATTTTACCACTCTTGAGTCCTGGAGCATTTGTATTCAGAGATGGGAAATGGACCAAAGTCTACTACTTAGAAGTTGTTTTGCTGTTGGATTTTGCAGAATTTCTTTCTCTGCTGAATAAATTTAGACTTATCAAGTTTCAAACTCAAAAAATGATTCTGAGTTATATTAGCACTACTTATAAGTATAGTCCTTTGATTTTATTTTCTAATGAAGCCATAGAAAGATTATAGATCCATTTTTCTTTGTTATGCTAGAGACTTTAAATAACCAAAAATCAGAAGTGACATGGTATGGAAGAAAGAAGAAAGCTATTGACCCAAAAAGACCTAAGCTCAAGATCCTATTTTTCTAGCTTCTACCTAAAAGAGTCTTTAGCTTCTGAGTCTCAATCTCCTCCTAATGATAAAAGGAGTTACAATATTTGTCACAAATAAAAAGCCCCATCTAAAAATTAATCTTAATATGTAATAATAGTAATATTAATGGCCATTTACTGAGTGTTTGCTACATATCCACCCTGCTAAGTTTCTTTTGTAGTTATTATTTCACTTAATCATCTTAATTACCCTGAGATTTATGTTTTTTTAACTTTCCTAATTTACAAATAAAGAAACTGAATTTCAAAAAGATAAACTCTTAATAAGATATACAAATGCAAATAATGGTAATATTTGTACTTATTACAAAATCTTCATTTTTTGATATTTCTTTTAGGTAGATAATAATATACTTAGGAATAAATCCTAAAGTGAGAGAAATTTTGTCTTTGAAAATACTGATAACTCCCTTGCATTCTCAGAGTAATTAATGCATTCAATAGTGATTGTTGTGTTAAAACAGCCAACATTTATTGAGAGCTTACTCCCTGTATGACACAGTGTGCTAAATTTTTTACATGGGCTATATAACATTGGTCCCTTACAATAATACATATATAATATTTTAGGCATTCTTACTACTATTTTTATGATGAGAAAAGTGAGAGGCTCAGTAGAGCAAAGAGATTTTTTTTCAATGTAAAACTGAAAGTGGAGGAGACAGAATTTCATCCAGGCTAATATTAACCTAATCAAGCAAGTGCTGCTATACTTATCCAAGACTTTCAATTGTGCATTACTACATATTATTTAGGTAGAATCACAGCATTTACAAAAACACCATATTTATTTCAGCCCTCTGTTCTCATGTATACCTCCATTTTGTAATAATTATCAATGTCTGTTAGATCTTCACCGTTTCTCAGTGTTGCATGTGGGGAAGGAGTGGTTGGCACTAAGAAATGAAAATCTGAAGACAGGTGGTCTGCAATAGACATCTTGCAGCCCATTTCTGAATCAATTTCCAATTCACTAGACAGTGTATGTCTATTAAGAACAGCAGTAGTTGCCAATGCTGGCAGCTGACAATTATGTTTCTACCCTATCAATATGGTCTCTACTCCCACTATCCAATTCCTTTACAAATTGGGAAAGAAATAAAAATACTTGCCAAACCTATTTTATGCACCATTAAATATATTTTTATCACTTATATTTCTAAAATTTTATTTTCTTATATATTTCAATAATATATCTATTAAAAAGTAGTTTTTTGGGGGGCATCAAGGGACCTTCCCCCAGCCTCCTTTCCTCTGGTATCTGAAATTATGCCATTCTTTTTGAGTAAAAGTGGACTATTTCTTTGGACTGCTTTATTACCATGGTTTTTCATTCAATTAATATTTACTAAGTGCCTCCCATGTGCCAGACAGGAGGAGTAGGCAATCTGGCAAGAAGAGAGAAAAGTAAAAAAATTAATAAGGTAATTTTCAACAAAGATAAATTTTATGACAGTGCCATAAAATAGAGAAATTGATTAAGAAAAAAGTGAGAGGGCATAAGACAGTCTCAATTAAAAGGTAACATTTGAGCTGGGACCCAAATGATCAGAAGGAATCAGTCTGTGGACATGTGGGAAGGACACTTCCAAGTGGAGGTGGTAGCAAATGCATAATCCCTGAGGAAGAAGCAGGCTTAGTGAGTCACAGAAATTAAAGTATGTCAATGAAGCTTTAGCAGAGAGAATGATGAGGACATCTTGGTGCAAAATGAGATCATAGAGTAGGAAGGGAATTGGATTCAGTATAGTCTTCTGCATCATGATAAGATCCTTGGACTTTATTCTGAAAGTATGTTAATTTTAATAAACATTAAATTTAGAAAAATGTTAAGTGAAAATTGACAGAGTTTTCTTAACATCATATGAAAAAGGATTATGAAAATCTTTCATCAGTGGAAGCAGTGACCCAATTATGGCATCCTAATTATATAAGGATCCTAGAGACAGAAATTAAACTAATGGTAGGTCTGGGACCTAAGGAAGAAGAAGTAGGATGAGCTCAAATAAAGCACAACAGACATTGTCTTTTTTTTTCAGCCTCAGTCTTTGTGGTCCCTACTACATGAATTAATAATTTTTGACCACCTAGTATTCCTTTCCTTTTTTTTTTTTTTTGTTGGCAAATGGCACACAGAGAGTACTCTTGGGATCCAACTCTCCTCTCCTGCTGTCAGTCCAGGGATTTCAACTGCTGTTGACTCCATCCCATGTTTCTGGAGGTATGGAAAGAATTTTTGTTTGACTAGTTGCATTTCATTGCCCTGGCTACAATGTTTAGTTGAGACATGGCCATATGCCCCAACTTGGCCTAATGATTAGTTCTTCAATATTCCTGTTGAAATTTTTGGGAAAAAAATGTTCTTTTTCTAGATATCAACATGGAAAGGTGTATGTCTTGAGCTACTAGTAACCATCTTGCCTCCACCTGAACCAGGATGAAGGAGCATAAACCTGAGCAGGTCTTTGTAAGATAGTTTGAACTCCAGACCTTAGCTTATATAAGCCAAGGCCTACAGGAAGCAGAATTTACACCAGTTTATGTCAGCTAAGGCCTGCAGGAAGCAGAATTTACTCCAGACAGTTTATACAACAAAATATTTTAATAGCACAATTATTTATGAAGGGGTGAGCAAAATTCCCTGCCTGTAATCCCAGCTACTCAGGAGGCTGAAGCAGAATTGCTTGGACCCAGGAGGTGGAGGTGGCAGTGAACTGAGATCACACCATTGCACTCCAGCCTGGGCAACAAGAGCGAAACTCTGTCTCAAAAAAAGAAAAAGCAAAATTAAAGGAATAAATAAGAGAGGATGAGACACTCAAAGTCGAGAGAAAATGAAAAGTTGTTACCATCTCTGGGAACTGAAGGGACGGGAAGAAATAGTGCTATTCTAGCTCAGTAAAAGCTGCAGTAGTCAGGATGTGTCCTGTGGGGGTGTCAGTGCTAGAGAGGTGGACACAGCCCTGAAGAATGGAGAGGGTTGAAAGGAAATTATCTGGTATTTTTCTCAGCTCTTTAGTCTCTGGCTGGTACCTCCCTTTGTCATCACTCAATTGCAAAAAAGTCAGTGAGGCAAATAACAGAAATCATCCCCCTTGTCATGGAGAAGGCTGAAGAAAGGTGGAAAATGCATAGGGAGTAGGATGAAAAGAGGATAAGTTACACCAAATTAAATGAAATCTCATGTAATGTTTCATATATAAGAGCTAAAATATTCTTGCACTCCCTACTCTCTTTTCTGAGGCAACTAGAAATTGGTAGTCTGTCTCTTGCAATCTAAAATATTCTAATTTATAATTCCTTGGATCTTGAAAAATTAGAGTAGCCTCTCCACATAGAAATATTTTATTATAGTGTATCTCGCTCTGCAGAGGGTCCAAGTAATCTTCAAATATCCAGTTATGCAATTAATAAGTGAAATGTATGTACACATTTTTCCAGTTCTTTCTGCAGAGACCAGCTGGGAAAGAGATCACAAGTCAGTGATTCTTCCATATCCATCAGGCTGAAATATTAATAGGATGAGTGGAGTGGTTGGAATATTTTCATGTCTAGTTTAATGTGGATGGATAAATATTCATATGATGGCAATTTCTTTTCACACAGAGCTCAGTGGGAACACTCCTTCAAATTAAATGAGTACAGTGGGGCATTTAAAGTTGGAAAAAGAGAGACGTGTTTCTGTAAGACATAAATGAATGATTATGTATGCCTTAGGTCTTTAGACCCAGGAAAGTGTCTCCTCTTATTATTCAAAATGGAATTCTACATTATAAATGTAGAGATGATGAAAATACAGCAAGTTAATATTAAACCTTGTCATCTGGAAGAGAGTTCACACAATTTACCACCTTTTTACAGGTGAGGAAAATGTAAGCCAAACAGATGAAGTGACTTGCTGAATGTTACCTAGCTAGTTGGTGGCAGGACTAGCTTAGTGCTAGCTAGTGTCAGGACGTTGAATTTACTAAACCTTAGTTTCATGCATTTCTTCCTACTCTATAATCTATTGTTTGGAATGCAAAATTAAGAGATGGGTTTGAATTCTAGCTCCATATCTTTGTCACAGAAATTGCAAGCAAGGTGCTTATCTTCTTCCTGGTAAAATATATCTGTCATAGGGTCTGGCCTTTAATCATTCGCCTTCTCTAAAGTTCAAGTAGTGATTCTGATGACCAATATACATTTTCCTTTTCATATGTTATGTATGATCTTGCCCAACCAAGTCAGTCCTCTATAATCGTAGCACGATGTTCATAAGGGCACTATGGATACATCAATGTGTTGGGATTCAGAAGTCCCTCTGTTACTCATATTACCATCATGGCTAATATAGTGCCTCTCTCTGCTGCCTGAAAATGTCAGCATGTAAAGAGTTAAGCATGAGTGACTCCTTTTGCTTATCACTGGACTTTTGACTATGGTAACTAGACTCTGAGTTTTATGACAAACATTTAAAACTTCTTGGTTCAGAGTTAATAAGCAGACATTGATTTTTGCATTTGATAATTAACTCCAGACTATCTTGGGTAATCTGATCGAAAAACTGGCAGTACGTAGGGCCTCTCACTTTTAAGAAATTGCAGAATGGCTTGGTTTAGCCTTTTTATTTCTCTCTTTCTATTTTACCCTAAAGAAGCAATAAGGGTTTCGCTGTCTTTGCCATTTTTAGTGGTTTGGTCTTTCTCCTGATGTGACACAACATTGGGCCAGCAGGTCAGGTTTGATTTACTCTGTAATGAGGCTTTGGGGACAGTTTTCTCTGCTAATCCCTTACTTATAAATGTTGCCATTCTGTAACTCCCTGAAAGACTTGCTGATCGTGTGAAATGTCAATGTCACTGTTATTTCTTTGAACTTGAGTTATTTTAGTGTTGTACCTCAAGCCTTAAATGAAGTTCCCAAACCATAAATAAACGCAATAATTGGCCCAAACCACAGTCACACTGGCAAGTCTTTGATATGTTGCTAAACAGTCATATGCTTCTCTTAGAATCAAAGCATTTTGGAGTTGGATGAAGCCTTAGAGGTCATTTGCTTCTACTCTTTATTCTACCTTCTAGTTATATTGCAGCTAAAGTATCAAAGGTCACCCAGTCCTTTGATATTTAAAGAAAATTGGTTTGAACTTTCCTCCCCCGATCCTGTGAAAGTACAGTGATCTTCCATACATTTTTGCAAATTTTCCACGTTTATATTGGTTTCTCCCTTCTCTTCTCAGTGACCTGCCTATCTTAATTTCATTTTTTTTCTCTCTTCTCTCGGTCATGCACCAATGAGACATGATATTCTCATTTCCCTTGATTTTCTCCAAATACTACCTGAACAGGACATTTGTGAGTATATGAAACTTTACTGAACACCCCATGCAAATTGCATATCAACATAGCAAGCAAGGGGAGATGATGAAGAGAAGCTTGTTATGGCTACAAAAATACAATTTGAAGGAATTAGTTCTGCTATTTGATAGTATAGTAGGGAAACCATAGTTAATAATACTTTATTGTGTATTTCAAAATACCTAGAAGAAAATACTTGTCATGTTCCCAACACAAAGAAAAGATAAATCTTTGAGGTGATGGATACTCCAATTATGCTGATTTGATCATTACACGTTGTATACATTTATCAAAATATTATATGTTCACCCCAAAATATGTACAACTGTTATATGTCATTTTTAAAAAGAAGATATACAAATAAATAAATTAATGAAATAGTAAGTAAAATTGCTCCAGCTTCAAAATTTCTTCTTAGCTTCTCATACTTCTTTATAATGCCTCAGTTTTGCTATATATTTCACTCTAGTCCATCAAAAAATTATTTAAAATATTTTAACTTCATTGATTTCTGATCACATCCTATAAACACTATTCACAAAGGGCCTTACCTGAATTAATACATATAACTGGTAAAGTGGATTCCTAAATACAAACTATTCTTTTTACCTAAGAGGAACTCTGCTACTTAACAATTTTTTCTCACCCTCTTTCTCTCCCTTTATTTATTTCTCCTTTTTCTTCTCTGTTTCTTGCCTTCTTTCACTCATCCACTTGCTTGTTTTCTTTGTGTCCTCTTGTGTTAAGACTACAAGTTTTACAACTAAGAGATAAAACACAAAGACTGGATATGCTCCTCCTTAAAGTGCGATGAGATGAAATTAAACTTGTTAGGTTTAAAGGTATTGCCCAAGGAAATATACATGAAAATTTTATTGTCAAAAATGATACAAATCTTAATAAAGATTTGTATCATTTTTGAAAATAAAGGTCTTTGCAGTCCCATTTTGGGAGTTTCAGTCTTGGGCCATTGTGTCAAGGAATGATTTTCTATTTTAGCATGTTAATAAGGGTATATGTAGTAAATATAGATTCTCAGACACCTATGTTAAATGTAATACCTATTTATATTTTATTAGGGGTTATAAATTTTGAAAAAATAAGAATTTATACCTTTCCTTGAAATTTTAGCAAAAACATGATTTTCACATTTTTTTCACGTTTCCAGTTTAACTTCCTGCCACATTTCACCTCCCAATTTATGTTTTATTCTATATGTAATTAACTTTTCTGTATGCTGTAAAGTAGAAGCCAAATAGTTTATTTTTAAATATAATATTCAGTGGAGCAAGAAGTGCCAATTAAAGGACTGTCCTTTTCATGCCAAATTTCAGTAGCATCTAGGTTGAAAATAAAGTGTTGTTATGTTTCTATCTGTGTCTGGGCTACTTACTCTCTTCCATTCGATTCTTGCATAGATATCACATTGTCTTAGACATTTTAGCTTTAAATAATTCTTGATATTTAATACTGTAAGTCTTTTAGTTTTGCTATCCTTTTCTAAGATCATCTTGGTTATCCCAGGTCATTTTCATGGCTAATCCTTATAATTAGTGGCAAATTTTTGCTTAAAGTCCTGGCGGGATTTAATTAAGATTGCATTACATTTATTTATGAATAAAATTGGGAGAGAATTGACTCTTTATAATATTGTGTCTTCCAGCTTAACAGGGTATATGATATATTCTTCAACTTGTTTAAATATTCTGTAATTTTCTAAGTAATATTTATAGGTTTTGATGCTTATATGTCTTATATTTCTTTCACTAGATTTATCCTGAGGTTTTCCTATCTTTGGTACTATTGAAAATAATGCCTGTAAACTTTATAAACAATTGGGTGACACTAATCTCTAGAAATACAATTGATTTTTTCATATTAAAATTTTATTCAGAAATTATTATTATTTCTAACAGTTTATTTTCAGAATCATTTTATTTTTGTGTGTGCATAAATATGTCATCTTTAAATAATGGTAATTTTTATTTCTTTCTCATATTTTATTATTTTTTTTGAGACTGTCTCGTTCTGTCACCCAGGCTGGAGTACAGTGGTGGGATCTTGGCTTACTGCAGTCTCTGCTTCTTGGGTTTAAGTGATTCTGGTGTCTCAGCCTCCCTATTATATGGAATCACAGGTGTGCAACACAATGGCTGGCTAATTTTTTAATTTTTATTTTTAGTGGAGATGAGGTTTCACCATGTAGGCCAGGCTAGTCTTGAACTCCTGACCTCCGGTGATCCACACCCCCTCAGCCTACCAAAGTGCCAGGATTACAGGTGTGAGCCACTATGCCCAGCCTTTCTCATATGTTTTATTTTATTGCCTTTTTGCATTTTCTCTGTTGCACTGACCATTTACTACATTACCTCTAATAATATATTTAATAGAATTTGAGGTGATGAGCATTTTTACCTTGTTTTCAGCCTGCAAAAGAAAACATTCAATGTTTTATTGTATTTTCTCCTGGAGTTCTTATTGTTTGTTTGTCTATTACTTTCTTTTTTTTTTTGCATATTCTTCTTACTAGACTGAAAATATTTTATTCCTGGTTTTCTGAGAGCGTTCTTTGTTGTTATTTAATAAATAGATATTGGAGTTTATCAAATGATTTTTCTACACTTATTGAGATACTGATATATTTTTTCTCTTTATTCTGTTAACATGGCATATGGTATTCATGAGTTTTATTCCAGTTTTATGTTCCTGGAATGAACATTTGTTTATTTACATAATTTTTACTTAATGCTAATAGGATATAATATTTATTTAAAAATAGATTATAATAATTTATATTACATTGAGGTTTTTTGGTGTATTTATTCCCGGGAGATACTGACCTGTAAATTTCCTTTTTTGCAATATTCCTTAGGGATTTTGATACCTAGTTTGCCAGCTCATAAAATGCGTACTGAGGTATTCTAACTTTTTTTATCCTCTGGAATAGTTTGTGTAAGATTGTATTATTTCTTAAATGTTTGAAAAATTTTACCAGTGAAACCCTCTGCTCCTGGAGCTGTCTCAATGGGAAGGTTTGAATTTATTTAATAAATTAGTAAGTAGAGAGCTACTCGAATTTTGGCTTTTTTAATATCAATTTTGATAAGTTGTGTTTTTCAAATTGTCAGGTTTATTGGCATAGAGTTCATAATGAGCCTTTTTAACCTTTTAACATGTGGAATATGAAATAATGGCAACATTTGCATTTTTTATAATTTCAATCCATTCTTTACTTTTTCCCCTTAATCAGTTTAGTTGGGTGTTTATCATTTTATGTTTAAAAAACTAAGCTTCTAATTTTGTGGAATTATTTTCTTAATGTTTTCGATTTCTTGGTTACATTACTTTCTTTGGATTTTTCTTTTGCTAGCTTTTTGGAGAGAAGTTTAGCTCGTTGCTTATCTAACTATCTTATTTTTTTAGTATATACATTTTCCCCTGAACACTGTAGTAGCTGAACTGCACACATTTTGTCATGGGACAACAATTGTAATTCACTGAAAAATATTTTCAAATTTTTATTTTGATCATTTTCTTTGACCCATTAAGTATCTGCCCATCTCTATTTTATTTTTTATTTAGAAATGTCTAATTTGGATTCCAAATAGTTGAAGCTGTAAGAGATGTATTTCTGTACTGAATTTTTAATTATATTTTATTTTGGTCAAAAAGCATACTGAGGATGCATTTACTCTTAAAATCCAATGTTGTATGTTCTATGGCCAAGGATGGCAAATGTTTTGTGGTACCTGAAAAGAATGTTTTGCTACTGCTGTATGAAGTGCCCTGTAAATGTCCATTACGTAAAGTTGGTTAATTGTGTTTTTTTAGTTTTGTGTATTCTAGAAAATTTCCGTCTACTTCTGTTTGTCATAAGGAAAATTGTTTTGCCATCACTGACTGTTTTGAATGTTTCTAGTCGAGCATTTTATTCACATTTTTTGTCAGCGTTTGAATCTCTGTTATTAAATCCAAAAATATTTAGAATTGTTTGTCCTCTTTTTTTTTTTTTTTAATTGTACTTTAGGTTCTGGGATACATGTGCAGATCATGCAGCATTGTTGCATAGGTACACACATGGCAATGTGGTTTGTTGCCTCCATCCCCCGTCACCTACATCTGGCATTTCTCCACGTGTTAATCCTCCCCGACCTCCCCACCCTCCTGCCACTGTCCCTCCCTTGGCCCTCCCCAATAGACCCCAGTTTGTCATGCTTGCTTCCCTTTATTCATGTGTTCTTATTGTTCAACACCCACCAATGTGTGAGAACATGCGGTATTTGATTTTCTGTTCTTGTGTCACTTTGCTGAGAATGATGGTTTCCAGATTCATCCATCTCCCTACAAAGAACATGAACTCATTGTTTTTTAAGGCTGCGTAGTATTCCATGGTATATATGTGCCTCATTTTTTTTGTCCAGTCTATTGTCGATGGTCATTTGGGTTGTTTCCAGGTCTTTGCTATTGCAAACAGTGTGGCAATGAACATATGTGTGCATGTGTCTTTATAATAGAATGATGTATAATCCTTTGGGTATATACCCAGTAATGGGATTGCTAGGTCAAATGGAACTTCTATTTTTAGGTTCTTGAGTAATGGCCACACTGTCTTCTACAATGGTTGAACTAATTTACACTCCCACCAACAGTGTAAAAGTGTTTCTATTTCTCCACATCCTCTCCAGCATCTGTTGTCTCCAGATTTTTTAATGATCACCATTCTAACTGGCATGAAATACTATCTCAATGTAGTTTTGATTTGCATCTCTCTAATGACCAGTGATGATGAGATTTTTTTTTTTTCATGTGTTTGTTGGCTGCATAAATATCTTCTTTTAAAAAGTGTCTGTTTATATCCTTATCCCACTTTTTGATGGTTTTTTTTCTTTCTTGTAAGTTTAAGTTCTTTGTAAATTCTGAATATTAGGCCTTTGTCAGTTGGGGAGATTGCAAAAATTTTTTCCTATTCTGTTGGTTGCCAGTTCACTCTAACAATTATTTCTTTTGTTGTACAGAAGCTCTGGAGTTTAATTAGGTCCCATTCATAGCAGATCTCTCAGCAGAAACCCTACAAGCCCGAAGAGAGTGGGGGCCAATATTCAACATCCTTAAAGAAAAGAACTTTCAACCTAGAATTTCATATCCAGCCAAACTAATCTTCATAAGCAAAGAAGAAAGAAAATCCTTTATGGACAAGCAATTGCTGAGACATTTTGTCACCACCAGGCCTATTTGTCCTTTTAAGTAACAGACCTGTTTCTTGTTATATAATGAGTGTTCTTTTCTCTGATAATATTCTTTACTCCAAATATACATTAATATATAGTCCCTATTCATTTTTATTTATGACAGTGTGATATACCTTGTACTACCTTTTTACTTGACATTTTCTTTCTATATTTCAACTGATTTCTTTTAGGTTGCATACAGTTGGTCATACATTTTTATTTAATCTGAAAATAGTTGACTTTTAATTGGATTGTGTAAACCATTTACATTTAATATAATTGTTGATATAAGTGGGCTTAAATCTACCATATTATTATTTGTATGCCACTTTCCTGTCAATTTTACCTTTTCTTTCACTTTCTTTTTAGATAATTAAAGTTTGTTTATTCCCTTTTAATCTCCTTTGTTGACTTAATAGGAGAAACTTTGTATTTAAATTTTAACAGCTTCTTCATGATGTATAGATTATATTTTTCACAGTATAATCTTTCTGGCATTTTTTGGGGGGGGGACAAAGTTTTGCTCTTGTTGCCCAGGCTGGAGTGCAATAGCATGATCTTGGCTCATCACAACCTCTGCCTCCCATGTTCAAGCGATTCTCCTTCCTCAGCCTCCAGAGTAGCTGGGATTACAGGTATATGCCACCATGCCCTGCTAATTTTGTATTTTTAGTAAAGATGGAGTTTCTCCATGTTAGGCTGGTCTCTAACTCCTGACCTTAGGTGATCTACCTGCCTCAGTCTCCCAAAGCACTGGGACCTTCTGTTACTATTTTACCATGTTTTGTAAAAATAATTATTTTCAACAAAATATTTTAATTTTTCCCTTAGTCTTTGAGCAATTTTTGTCACACATTTTACCTTTATGTGTATTAAAAATCTAATAATTCTGTTATTATTTTTGTTGTATGCAATTTTCTTTGTAAGAAAATTAAAATAAGAAAACAGAAATAAAGCCACAAAATATGCCTAATCAATTTCTCAAAAAGGCATAAAGCCAATTCAATCGAGATAGAGTAGTCTTTTTGATACCTGATACTGTAGCAATTTGGCATCTATAGGCAGCAGCAACCACAAAACAGAGAACCCATAAAAAATCATTAATACCAATTAATGATAGACTGGATAAAGGAAATGTGGCACATATACATCATGGAATACTATGCAGCTATAAAAAACGATGAGTTCATGTACTTCTCAGGAACATGGATGAAACTGGAAACCATCATTCTCAGCAAACTGACACAAGAACAAAAAACCAAACACTGCATATTTTCACTCATAAGTGGGTGTTGAACAATGAGAACACATGGACACTGAGAGGGAAACATCATACACTGGGGCCTGGGGGGTGGGGGGCTAGGGGAGGCATTGCAGGGGGTGGGGGTATTGGGGAGGGATAGAATTAGGAGAAATACCATGACAGGGCAATGGATGCAGCAAACCACTGCCATGGCATGTGTATACCTATGTAACAAGCCTGCAGGATCTACACATTTACCCCAGAAGTATTACAAAAAAAAAATATTTAAGTATTAAAAAAACCAAAATCTTTAAGAAAGAAGAAAGAAAAAGAAAGACAAAGAAGAAAGAAAGAAAGAAGGAAGAAAGGAAAGAAAGAAAGAAAAAGAAAGAAAGAAAAAGAAAGAAAGAGAAAGAAAGAAAAAAGAAAGAAAGAAAAACAGAACAAATAATAATCTTTTACCTGAGCTTCACTCTTTTACAAAAATTAACTCATGTTGGACTATGGATTTAAATATAAAGCATAAATCTAAACCTTTATGAAAACATAGGAAAAAATTCTGTAGGACCTAGAATTGGATAAAGAGTTCTTCAGATGACAAGAAAATACAATCCATGAAAGAAAAAAATACGTATCTTGGACTTGATTAAAATTAACAACTTCTGCTGTATGAACATCTCTAAGAGGATTAAAAACCAAGTACTGACTGGAATAAAGCATTTGCAAATATATATCTGACAAAGGTCTTCTATCTAGAACATAAAAAAAATCTTTAATTAAAAGTTAAATAAACTGAATAGATAGTGGAAAAAAGACATAGATACTTTACTGAAAAGAATATACAGATTGACTTATGAGCATTTGAGTTGTTTCCACTTTTTGGCCATAATAAATAATGCTTCTGTAAACATTCATGTGCAAGCTTCTTCATGTACCTTCATTTCTCTAGTAATTATACCTAAGAATGGAATTTTTAGATTATATGAAAACCTTATATTTTACTAACTTAACATTTGTTAAATTGTCTTCTAAAGCAGATGTACAATTATATATTCCCACCCAGCAGTGTATGAGGGCTCTAATTTTGGCACTTCCTTACCAACATGTTATTATCTGATTATTTATTTCTGATTATACTAGTGGGTACGTAGTAGTATCTCCATTGTATGATTTTGTTTTCACTAAACCTATTCATATTTTCTTTTCTCCTGAGTCTGATTAGTTGTTATTGCTTCCTAGAAAATTGTTTGTAATGTCTAAGTTTTCCCACTAAGTAGCACAAACTTAAATTTTATTATTCTCTTACTTTTTTAGGTTTTCTGTATTTATTTATAGCTGTGTCAACATTTTATTTCTCTAAGGTTTTGCCTTCTACAATCTTGCTTTATTAGTTTTACCCAAAGTTCGCTTATTTTGTTATAATTTTTAATAAACCATTTTTAGTTTTGTTAATCTACTCCAAAAGTAGTAAAGAGATTAAAATAATTACATGAAAAGTTGTTCTACTTCATTAGCTATTGAGGAAATGAAAATTAAAACCACAGTAATATATCACCACACACTATCAGAATGGTTAAAATGTGAAATAGTAATAACATCAAATGCTTGCAATAATCTGGAGAAACTGAATCACTCACATTTTTGGTATGAATGCAAAATAGCATATCTGTTCTATGAAACATGTTAACAATTATTTTAAAACTACAAATGGCTTTAGAATATGACTTAGAAATTGTACTAGTTGACATTTACCGCAGAAAAATAAAAACATATTCCCACAGAAACCTACATGCAAATGTTCACAGCAGGTCTATTGATAATAACCCAACACTGAAAACTTACTCAAATGTCCACCACTGTATTAGTTGCTAAAGAAATGTTACTGTATCTTGTATTATTTGGGGTTCTTCATATAAATAGAATTAGTAGTATATATTTTATACATAGGCACATACACACACACAAATACACACACAGAGAGACATTTAGAGAGAAATTGAATTTGATCACATGATTATGATAATTATGGGCATCATCATTCTAATAATCTTCCATCTACAAGAGGGAGATTTGGAAAAGCTGGTGGTGTAATCAAGTCAATATCTGAAATCTGAGAACCCGAGACAAAAAAGAGTGAATTATTTTGTTCTTAATCTTTTGTTCTATGTAGGCTCTCAATGAATGGATGATGCCTGCTCAAATTGGGAGGACCATCTATTTTATTAAATTCAACAATTCATATTCTAATCTCATCTGGAAATATTAACATAGATACACTGAAAAGCATTTAATGTGGGAACCCCATGGCCAATTGACACATACATTTAATAATCACAATTCCATAATATGGAATACTGCTCAGCAATGAAAAGGAACAAACTGTTCATGCATATGACAATTAACATAAACCTCAATTAAGTTGTATTGTTTGAAAACAAACTTAAAGGGTAGAAAAATATTTTCGGAAGGCTGTATATTATGTGATTTCACTTATGTTACATTTTTAAAGCAAGAAGACTAGGAGATTACAATTATGGAGATGAGGGATAGTCAGTGTGACACATAATATGTTACATTTTTAAAGCAAGAAGACTAGGAGATTACAATTATGGAGATGAGGTATAGTAAGTGTGACACATAATAATTTCCTGTACATGTTTCACAACTTCCTGTAAATTCAGTTATTTCAAAATAAAAAAATAATAAACATGTATCTTTTATAGCTATCCATTAAAATAAAATAGTGTTCTTTATCATTTATATAGATGACACTTCCCATTTAGTTTCATATTTCTTATGTTGAAAACCTTGGTTTATAATTTTTTGGTGAATGTTTATTGGTGACAAATTATTTCAAATTTTCAATGCCTTACAAATCCTTTTATCATTTCAGTTTGAAAGCTATTTTCAGTGTTTATAGATTTCTAGGCCGTTTTGTTTTTTCTTTCTGATTCTAAAGATGTTGCTCAACTCTCTTCCGGATTCCATCATTTCCAAATGGAAGTCTTCTGTCATTGTCATCTTTGCTCTTCTGTAAATAACATGTCTTTTTATTCTGGCAGCTTCTAAGAGAATCTTCTTATCACTGATTTTTAAGCAATTTGATGATTATGCGATTTGATATAGTTTTCTTTATTATTATTTGCTTTCTGTTCATTGAGTTTTTTGGCTCAGTATGTAAACTATATTTATAGTTTTTATCAAATTTGCAACAGTTTGACATTTATCCCAATGCATTTTCTGCCCAGTCTCTCTTCTCTTTTACAGAGGCTGGAGTTTTATGTTGATTAAGCTTCTTGAATTTTTCCTACAGATGATACTCTGTAAATTATTCTTCAGTCTTGATTCTCTCCATGGCAAATAATAGAACACACTTGAGGGGTTTTTTAACTTTTTTTTTTTTTTTTTTTTTTAAGGAGAAAGGGACTTGCTATCGGGAAATATGTGCTTATAAGATGCCTTGGAAGAGTGCTCTCTCAACTGGACTTTCAGGAATGACTACTGCAATCAGAGGACAAGATTGATTCCAGAAATATATAACTTTAATTATTGTTCAGAGATCTGGAAATGGTCACTACAACTACTGACTCCAGGGTCACACCATTCTTGCCAAATCGTTTTAGCAAAGTATGAATTCCCTCAAATGTTACTGATTACCTTCCATTATGCTAGGGATCAACTCAAAGTTTTACTACTTTTTCTACAGAAACAGTCAAACAACTAGGGAAAATACAAAAATTAAAAAAGTGAAAACAAAATACAATGCCTCCAGAACTGTATTTGCCAAAATCAACAGGAGAGGAAAAGATCAAGCTTGAACGTCATTTCTACCTTTTACAGCATGTGTATGTGCTCTTGATTAATCTCAAGTCACATCTGAAACACTTGCTACTAGGGAATCCGGGATATGTATTTTTTATTTAGCTTTTTCCACTTCGTGTCACAAGGAGACACACAAGAAGTAAGGTTGAATAAATGTCATGAGCTTTTCATATCTATCACATTTTCATTCTTGACAGGTAGTTCTAATGAGTATGGAATTTGAGGTTGACAGTTTTGTTTTTCAGTTATTTAAAGATATTATTCCACTATGTTTTTTGCTTCTAAATTGATATATGAAGTCAGTCTTCAGCCTGGAATCATATAAATACTGTATGTTTCCTTTCTAATTGCTTTAATAATTTTTCAAGATTTTATACATTTTTATCTTCATGTGTCTAGGGGTACATTTCTTTTTCGGGATTTGTTATAGCTCTCCATATGATAATTAGTATCTTTCATCAATTCTGGAAATTATTAGGTAATATTTCTTCAAATATTTTCACTCCACATTTTCTCAGAGAACTCCAATTGGATGTATGTTAGACTGACGTATTCTACCTTTCATATCTCTAAACCACTACTTTCGATTTCTACTCTTGTCTCTCAGTAATAAATGGACATAACATTGTTACATACTTTCTACAGTTTGCTAATATTTTATGTGATTGATATGCTTTGAATTATTCTAACTGTATTGTTTCTGACAACATTCATGTAAAGTGTGGTAAAATAATAGTAATCATTGTTATTACTATTTTCCACATCACAAATACATACACTTACACAGGGTCTAACACATGTACAAAGTTTCTGAGCCTGTATATTTTAACTCTTTACAATGAATTATATTATTAGTTTAAACCCTATAGAAAATAAGTTGAATCACCATGAGTTTATTAAACTATTCTTTTCCCTTTAAAAACAGGACATAATTTGATGAGACGAGGTTCACCAGTTATCTCTGATTAGTAGTTTTAGGGTTTGGTAGGAAAAGGTTGGGTAGTGCCAATCAATCAGTATAGTATATTATGATTCAAAAATAATTGCAAATGCATACATAAAAATAGAGAGAGTTGATATTCACAGTTGTTATACTGATGTCAGTGTTTCCATTTAGCATGATTCATGGTTTTTGTTTTGTGATTTTGTGTACTGTGGATTCCTATTTAAAGACTCACACATCTACACTATGGACTTTTCAACATATCCATGTAGGAGGAACCAGCTATTCATCATGGGATTGATTCCAGAGCATACTTACAGGACATCTATCTTTAGGAAAGATTATGGACAGTTGTTAATCAGTGGTTCCAATAACATAGATGCTATTCCAGAATAGAAGAGGAGCCAAGACTGTGGCTTGACCAGAGATAAAAATTCACCACTCAGTGTCTGAGTAAACCAACATGTTTTTCAAACCGAAGAGGAGTATTTTAGAAAAAATGATAGATCAGTCTACTAGTCATGTCTACTGGATAATGTGTCAGTTGTTTCTGTGTTTTGGGAATACATTGAATATCTCTTGGGGATGAGATGTTGTAAAAAGATATGCTAAATTCATAGCCAATAGCTGAGGGAACAGAGAAATCTACTTTTAAGTTGGTAGCACAATTGGAATTTGAGGACAACGCTGAGAATTGGGAAAATAGAAGTTAGTCTGCTGTGAAGATTGTCATGCTCAAGTACATTTCTGTTCTGTAGGATCTGCGGTTTGATAATCACTGATGATGTACCTCTTTCTCTTGCAAATCTCTCATGAAAGCTAAACTGCTAAGAGAATATGAGTGTCTTCAAAACTTTTGACAAAATATTTATTTACAATTTTCCATTACCAAAAAAATAAAAAAGAGAAATAGTCAAATGGTCTATTGTTTTTTTTTTTTATTTTTTCCACTAGGTAATTAGGTATTATTTCTGAATTTTATTTTTTGAAGATAGCATACATACAAAAAAGTACACAGGTCACATCTTGATGGGTTTTTGACACTAACTTGAAGACACTTAGATAGCCAGCATCACATCAAGAAGCAGAATATCACTGGCTTTCCAGCCACCCCACAGTGGTTTCTTCTATTAACCATCCTTCCCAAGAGATGGTTATATCCTAACATCTGATATCATGCAGTTTCCTGTTTATAAACTTTACATAAATGGAGTCATAAAGTAGTATTTTGTTTTAGTTGAATCTTCTCATTTAATGTCATTGTTATGTTTTAATTCATATGCACTTACTGTTTTATAATCTTTCTTGTAGGAATTTCTAATGAAGTATTTGTTAAAGAATGGACTTTTAGTCATTTATTTACTACTCATTCAATACATAGTTTTTGCAAGATAAATGTCTTAGTAAGTGGAAAAAATATAGCAAAGAAAGAAATTCTGGTTGTTTCTTCAGGAGGATTTTAGGCTACAAACAGTATAAGTAGTAATCTATTTATCCAGCATCTATAAGAAAATTAAACAAATTTAAAAGAAAAAAAAAACACATTAGAAAGTGGGCAAATGTGAAGAACATGCAAGATTCTTCACATGTACCCCAAAACCTAAAATGCAATAAAAAATAAAAAATAAAAACTTAAAAAAAAAGAAAGTGTGCAAATGGCATAAACAGACACTTTTCAAAAGAAGACATATATGTGGCCAATAATCATATGAAATAAAAGCTCAATATCACTGATCATCAGACAAATGCAAATAAAACCTGAAATGAGATACCATCTCATACCAGTCAGATGGCCATTATTAAAAAGACAAAAAAAAAAAAAAAAAAAAAACAAAAAACGATGCTGGTCAGGTTTCAGAGAAAAGGGAACCCTTATACGGTATTGGTGGAAGTGTAAATTAATTTGATCATTGTGGAAGACAGTATGGTCATTCCTCAAAGACCTAAAGACAGAAATAGTATTTGATCCAGCAATCCCGTTACTGGGTATATGCCCAAAGAAATATAAATCATTCCATTATAAAGACACATGCACAAATATGTTCATTTAAGCACTATTCACAATAGCAGTGACATGGAATCAACTTAAATGCCCATCAGTGATAGTCTAGATAGATAAAAATGTGGTACATATACATAATGGAATACTATGCAGCCATAAAAAAGAACAAGATTATGTCCTTTGCAGTAACATGGATGGAGATGTAGGCCATTATCCTTAGCAAGCTAATGCAGGAATGAAAAACCAAATACTGCCTGTTCTCACTTAGAAGTGGAAGCCAAATGATGAGAGCACATGGACACATAAAGGAGAACAACACACACTGGGTCATATGAGAAGGTGAAGGGTGGAAGGAGGGAAAGGATCAGGAAATATAACTAATGGGTATTACACGTAATACCTGTGTGAAAAAAATAATCACTGTAACAACCCACCATGACACAAGTTTACCTAAATACAAACACGCACATATACCACTGAACTTTAAAGTTAAAGAAATCCTCCCCCAAATTTCAAAATATAGAAATGCTATAAAAGAGCAAACAGAATAAAACATTTGTAAAAAGTAAATTTTTACTTGATTTCTGTATTAATATATTGAAAACATTTATCTCAGGTAATACTTGGCTAAATTGTTTAAGCCTTTTAAGGGATGGGAGCCAAATATTTTTTTTCCATGTTACCCAATTATGCCCCATGTGTCCTTGCACTGAGATGTGTTTAATGTTGGTCATTGGGTCAAATCAGGGACTTAACAACCTGATTTACAAAATATGTGATGGAATACTACAAGATAAACTCTTCATGTGAATGAATTTATATTATGTAACAAATAAATTTAGAATTTTAAGAACTGAGATTTAAATAAACTTTTGTTGTCCCTATATACATTTTACTTTTCTTTTTAAAATTTTGTCTATACTTCTCTTTTATTTGCTATGCAAATCATCCTTTGACTACAGCATTTAAGTGGAGTAGTGATTCTATCAATTATGCTGGTAAGCTCACATAGCATGCTTATCTGTATATTAACACTTTGGGATTTTATTTTACTACTTGGTCCTTATTTTGCCTCAAATCTCATTGTTATTTTTAGTTTTGAAATTTGAAAATAGTTTAATTGTTAAGGCTATCTGCCATTTTTTTCCAAAACACAACATGAATACATGTATATAAACACTTATCTTAAATTTCCATAGCATTTTTACATTCCAAGAGTTATTACCACCAAATTAGCACTTATTAATCAACCCTTGTTTTTCTCATCACAGTCACTCTTTAAGGTAGATGATGACTAATATGATTTGGCTCTGTGTCTTACACAAATCTCATGCTGAATTGTAATTCCCAATGATGGGGAGGGTCCTAGTGGGAGGTGATTGATCATGTAAGCGGATTTCCGCCTTGCTGTTCTCATGATGGAAAATTCTCATGAGATCTGGTTGTTTGAAAATGTGTAGCAATTCCCCCTTTGATCTCTCTCCTGCTCAGCCATGTGAGGATAGTGTTTGCTTCCCCTTCACCTTCCACTACTATTGTAAGTATACTGAAACCTTCCCAGCCATGCCTCCTGTACAGCCTTTGGGATGGTGAGTCAACTAAACCTCTTTTCTTATAGATTATCCAGTTTTAGGTATCTCTTTATAGTAATATGACAACAGACTAATACAGACAATTAGTATTGAGAGTGGGGCATTGCTATAAAGATATCTGAAAATGTGGAAGCCACTTTGGAACTGGGTAACAGTCAAAGGTTAGAACAGTTTGGAGGACTCAGAAGAATTCGAGATGAGGGAAAGTTCAGAACTTCTTAAAGACTTTTTGAAAGGTTGTGACCAAAATGCTGTTAGTGATACAGACAGTGAAGTCCAGGCTGTGATGGTCTCAGATGGAAATGAGGAACTTTTTGGGAACTGGAATAATGGTGATTCTTGCTGTGTTTCAGCAGAGAGTAGAGGCATTGTGCCCCTGCTCTAGAGATTTATGAAACTTTGAACTGTAGAGAGATGATTTAGGGTATCTGGCAAAAGAAATATCTAAGAAGCAAAGCGTTCAAGATGTGGCCTGGCTGCTTCTAAAAGCCTGTGCTCATTTGCATAAACAAAGAAATGATGTGAAGACAGAACTTATATTTAAAAGGGAAGCAGAGCATAAAAGTTGAGAAAATTTTCAGCCTGACAATGTGTGGTAAAGAAAATCTCATATTCTGAGGAGAAATTCAAGCTGGCTGCAAAAATTTGTGTAAGTAAAGAAAAACCAGGGCAGGCACTGTGGCTCACATCTGTAATCCCAGCACTTTGGGAGCCCAAAGTGGATGGATCACCTGAGGTCAGGAGTTCAAGACCAGCCAGGCCAACATGGTGAAACCCCATATGTACTAAAAATACAAAAGTTAACAGGATGTGGTGGTGCATGCTTGTAATTCCAGCTACTTGGAAGGCTGAGGCAGGAGAATCACTTACAATCAGGAGGCAGAGGTGACACTGAGCTGAGATTGCACCACTGCACTCCAGCCTGGAAGAAAGGTGAGAGTCCATCTCAAAAAAAAAAAAAAAAAAAAAAAAAGAAAAAGAAAGAAAAGCCAAATGTTAATAGCAAGAAAATGGGGGAAAATGCATCCAGGGCATTTCAAAGACCTTCGTGGCAGCCACTCCCATAATAGGTCCAGAGACCTTGGAGGGAAAAATGGGTTCATAAGCCAGGCCCAGGCTCTGCTACTCTGTGTGGCCTTGGGACATGATACCCTGTGTCCCAACTGCTCCAGATTCAGTTGTGGCTAAAAGGGTCTAAGGTAAACCTCAGGCCATTGCTTCAGAGGTCGCAACTCCCAAGCCTTGGTGGCTTCTATATGGTGTTGGGCCTGCAGTGAGCAGAAGGCAAGGTTTAAAGTTTGGGAGCCTCTGCCTAGATTTCAAAGGATGTATGGAAATACCTGGATGTCCAGGCAGAAGTCTGCTGCAATGGCAGAGGCCTCATGGTGAATCTGTACTAATGTAGTGTGGAAAAGAAATGTGAGGTTGGGTCTCTCACACAGAGTCCCCACTGGGTACTGCCTAGTAGAGCTATGAGAAGAGGGTTATCATCCTTCAGACCCCAGAATGGTAGATCTATCGATGGCTTGCATTGTGTACCTGGAAAAGCCACAGGAGATCTGCCCTGCAGAGCAGCAGGGGTGGAGCTGCCGAAGACCTTGAGATCCCACCTGTTGCATCAGCATGCCCAAGATGTGAGGTGTGGAGTCAAAGGCAATTATTTTGGAGCCTTGAGACTGAATTACTGTCCTGCAGGGTTTTGGACTTGCATGTGGCCTTTATTCCCTTGTTTTGGCCAATTTCTCCTTTTTGGAATGGGAATGCTTATGCAATGCCTTTACCCTCATTGTATCTTGAAAGTAACTAACTTGGTTTTTATTTTGCAGGCCAATAGATGGAAGGGACTTGCTGTGTACCAATGAAACTTTGGACTTTTGAGTTAATGTTGGAATGAGTTAAGCCTTTGGGGGACTGTTGGGAAGGCATGGTTATGTTTTGAAATATGAGAAGGACATGAGAGTTTAGAAGGGCCAGGGGCAGACTGATATGATTTGATTCTGTGTTCTCACCCAAATCTCATGTTGAATTGCAATTCCCAGTGCTGAGGGAGGGTCATGGTGAGAGGTGATTGGATCACAGGGGTGAATTTCCACTTTGTTATTCTTAAAATGGTGAGTGAGTTCTCATGAGATCTGGTAGTTTAAAAGTGTGTAGCACTTCACTCTCTTACTCTCCTGCTCCACCATGTGATGATAGCACTTGCTTCCCTTTCAGCTTCCACTATTATTGTAAGTATCATAAGACCTCCCCAGCCATGCCTCCTGTATAGCCTGTGGAACAGTGAGTCAGTTACACTTCTTATAAGTTGTGCAGTCTCTGGTAGTTCTTTATAGTAGTGTGAGAACAGATGAATACAGTAACATTGTTTCTTTTTTAATAGTGTAGAAATTTGAAGGTTAAAATGCCAAATATTATGCGGCTAGTTAAGAGTAGATGAGCTATTTAAATCCAGATTGTTTAAGTCAAATTGGTGCCCATTCCAATATTCAGGAAACAAATATGTGTAGGTGTATTATCCTTATCTTTCTTGTGTTGAGGTTAGGCATAATGACAGCATAGCACATCCAGAGAAGTAGTAGGAATAAAAATAATGTTGAGGGAAAAGGAAAGAAAGAGGATGTGAGTGATTCTTAATTTTAAGTTTACCTAGGTGCTGCTTCATTAAAAATCTGTATGACCCCAAAGGAACAGTTTCCAACCTATATTCCAGTTTTGGTTTTTTTTGGAACATTACTGGAAAATAAAAACAGCACTAATAAAAATCCAGACACATAGACAGCCAAACAATAATGTGGCCAACACTAATATAAGCAAAATTAAACAGGTTCCTTCACTTAAAATACGTCTTCGCCTTTACTACAGCAGTATAAAGGGAAAGTAACTTAATTGACCATGAAATCCTTTTGACTTTTTTACCACGAGCTGTATCACACTTTGTTTCACAAAACATGCCTAAAAAACAATGCATCCAGAAATTATCCATCTGTATGAGGGAAATCCACACTAGAATTTACACAGGAAAAATTAAGGAATAAATTCATATACAGTTTTCTCTAAATAGAATTATACAATACATAAAGAGTCGTTTGTTGCTTAGTGTTGTAATTATAAAGACTATATGCCTATATTTCCAGATAGAAAATTCATTATATACCCTATTCTTCATCAAAACTGGGCCACAGACTGTAAGAGGACCATGTGATAAGTTGTCTCTGGAACTCTAAGTCTTTGTGTGATTGATGTTCACAAGAAATTGCTCAACAAGAAATTGTTATTAAACTCATGTGTACATATTTAGAAAGTTAAAATAAAATCCATTAAGAAAAAAATTTCAAAGATTTATTTTTGAATAGCCATCCAAGGTGGCTTCCTCATTTAGGAGGAATAGTTCTAAAAATTGGCTAAGGGGGGTCATGATCCATGAAAAAAGGTGACACTTTGGTTGAACTCAAGTCAGCACAAATGGGCCTATAGTCAGATCCTTTTTGACCCCAGATGATTAAGTAGACAGTATTGCTCAATAGAGCAAGGGAACTGTGCCCTGACCTCTCTTCTGGTTCGTACACTGTTGTTTCAAGACACTACACTATTTGGATTTCTGCATGGGGTAGAATAATAATGCTTCTGTGTGTTGGGTTTTTTCTTTTGGTTTGTTTTTTAAATATCTTCAGTAAGTTTCCCCTACAGGACGATAGAAACAACCTGTGTTGGATAATTAATTTTTAGTATTCTAGATCTTTTAATAGCCTTTCCACAGTGAGAGTTTTTTTTCTGCTTATGGAGAGTTTAATAGCCATATGTAATTTAAGGACAATTAGAAACTTTAGCAGGATTCTATTTATTTCCCACCCAGTTCCCTGTATTTCCATCACCAGCTCTGCTGTGGCACCAGTCCCTAAGCTGCTGTGAGTTCATTGATGATACCTGCATTATTTCCCTGAAGACTGTTCTTGAGAGGTTAAAGCTGCCTTCCCCAACAAGCTTGGGGGTTAGGTGTCATCCTCCTCCCCTTGCTTCCAAGAAGAACAGATGCAGTTTAGATTCCAAAAATCATGTGAAGAGAATGTTGAATTTGAATTCATCTGAAATCACACAACTCCTTGCCCCTTCAGCATTCCTTTCATGTTCCTTTCATCCTACTAGTTTCTCTTGAGAACTCTCAAGAAATCAAATACATACAATGTTAACATCAGATCCTACATTGAGAGAAACTAATATAAAATGAATGCCAAACAGAAAATACTAAGGAATGAAGAAGTAAGGACATGCAACCCCAACATTTATCTAAGAATCCAGGAACCAAGAATGACCTATTGCACTATAGTTTCTTGGCATATTGACTATGACAAATAAAACACAATTAGGATTAGTCAGATGTTTGTAAGTCATTAATAATGAAACAGACTGGAGAAACTAGATAAAACTATTAGCTAACAGCAAATGGGGCACTCAAGAAAACAACATAGGAGTGAGTAAAATTAATTTTATGTCAAGTTATGATGTAAATGGATTTTAACACTTGTATTAGGCTATTCTTGCACTGATATAAAGGAATACCTGAGGTTGGGTAGTTTATAAAGACAAGAGGTTTAATTGGCTCACAGTTCTGTGGACTGCATAGGAAGCATGGCCCTGGCATCTGCTTGGCTTTTGGAGGGTCTCAGGAAGATTATACTCATGGCAGAAGGTGAAGTGGGAGTAAGGTGGGGGAACCAGGAGCAAGAGGTGGAGGGGAGGTGCCATACACTTTTACAAAACCAGATCTTGTAAGAATTCACTGTTGTGAAAACAGAACCATGTGGATGATGTTAAACCATTCATGAGAAATCCACCCCCATAGTCCAATCACTTCCCACCAGGCCCCATCTCCAACATTAGGGATTACAGTTTAACATGCTATTTGGCAGGGACATATATTCAAACTACTTCAACACTGACAAAAATCTGTTTAATAGACATACTTATATGCAAGGTTCTCAAAGAATGGTGGATTTAAGAAAGCCCAGGAGAACTCATTTCAGAAAAAAGGAGCCCTTCATAAATGAGAAGAAAGTTCTGGATTTTTCCTGGGGGAAATGCCAGATCTAGATGTGGGCAAGAGAAGAATGCCTTCCAGAGAATAGACCAGGTTAAGAGAGATCAACAACAAAGTTGAGCTATAAGCATTGGTGAAGAAGGTGGAGAGGTATGGAGCTGAGAGTCTAATGTAAGTAAAAGTAAAAATAATCATCTTTAATCTATTTATAACTCTATTTTACGTCAGTAAATGACCAGAAATGCAAGGCTGAAAAGAATAGAAAGTCTCTGCAGGCTTGAACATTCTTACTATGCTTATTAGAGCAAAATGACCACTATTGCTGATTCTGAAGATGAAAACATGAGCCAGCGGCATCTTAGACCAAACTTTAAAGATAAAAAAGATTGGCCACTCACAAGAAGGGTCCACAGTAGCACACTAGTTGGTGGTTGGGCTAACCAAAAATTCAGTCTTATTAAAAGTAAAGCTCAGTTGCAGATTAATTTCGCACTTCACCTTAGTTACCAGACATATCAAAATAACTCACCATTTCTGAGAAAAACAGAAAAACGAAACAGTAGTACACTTCGAATTCCACTCTTCTTTTATATACAATTTCTTGCTTACGATTAAAAATATGAAATAGGCAACAAATTAGGCAATATTTAAAAAATAATTATGTATGTTCAAGAACTTACAGGCAAAGAGAAAGTGAATAAATGAGCAGAAATATATGCTCAGCTAAGAAAGGGAATCTGTACAAAATAATCAAGTCAAAATTTTAGAAGTTAAAAAAAATCACATATAAGGTAGAAAAAGGAACACAAACCAAGGAAGAGAACAATGAACATTAGATAGTTTTGATACTAGAGAAAACCTGCAGAAGAAAGGATCAATGAACTTGAAAAACTGAAAAGGTCAATAAGCATTAATGATGCAGAAGCATATAGAAAAAAATTTAAAAACCAAATAGAATGTAAATAACTAGTGGAACCACCTTAAACAGTCTAAAATATGTGTAAGTGGAGTCCAAGAAGACTAAAAATACATGAAATAGTTTTGCTGATACCTTCATATAAAGGAATCTCTAAGACTTTAAGTGGAATCTGTTGGTTTTTGTTGTTGTTGTTGTTTTTTTTTTTTTTTTTTTTTTTTTTGAGACGGAGCTCTGCTCTTGTTACCCAGGCTGGAGTGCAATGGCGCAATCTCGGCTCACCGCAACCTCTGCCTCCTGGGTTCATGCAATTCTCCTGCCTCAGCCTCCCGAGTAACTGGGACTACAAGCTTGTGGCACCATGCCCAGCTAATTTTTGTATTTTTAGTAGAGACAGAGTTTCACCATGTTGACCAGGATGGTCTCGATCTCTTGACCTCGTGATCCACCCGCCTCGGCCTCCCAAAGTGCTGGGATTATAGGCATGAGCCTCTGCTCCCGGCCGTAAGTGGAATCTGTTTTAAGAGATCACCCATGACACAGGGAACCCTAGATAGTGGACACCTCAGTGTCCAGTTGAAGAAAGAGGTTTTGAGTTTTTCCTTTCTATATTCAGGCATCAAAATGTATTTTGCGGTCTCATCTGAGTAATCTAGAAACTATTTACTCTTGTAATAAAGAGAAGAATTTAAACATTCAAGATGGATATAAGGGATGTATGCAAAAATAAGATTAAGGCAACTGCTTTTTTTTTTTTCAATCAGGAAAAATGTAAATTTAGTACAATGCAGTGGCTACTCACTGAAGAGTGAGTTGGGATATCTAGTTTCTAGACCAGAATTACTCCCTAATTAGTATTGTGAGTTTGGGCAGAGTAATTTTCTTTCCCTTAGTCCCAGTTTCCATTTCCATAAGATGAAGTATTAGAGATTGATCTTGTGGTCTTATTTAACTCTAAGAGTCTATGAAATTAATGGCTTAATTTAGGGATAATTAAACTATGGCAGAGAGCCAAATCTAGTTCACTGTCTCCTTTTGTAGATAAAGTTTTATTAGAACACAGACATGGTCATTTGTTAACATACTGTCTATGACTGCTTTGAAGCTACAATGACAGAGTTGAGTAAGTACAACAAAGACCACATGGCCTGCAAAGCATAAAATTTTACTATCTGCCCCTTTACAACAAAAAATCACCAACCTTTGGCTTACCTGAATGGAAAGTACACCTGTTAAAACATCCTCAGTGTCCTAATTCAGTATTCAGAGTCATACCCCTGTCTGACTAATTTTTCTGCTGCCAAGAAGCACCGACTGCCTTTTAAAGCAATTGAGCATCATATTCCCCTGAGAGAAGATAATGACACTAAATTGTAGTGAGAAGCAGCAGAAAGGCTTTTCAAGGAGAAAGGAAGGCATAATCAAAAAAAATGAATTACAAAATGGAGAACATATATGCATGTTGTCATCTGCAGAAGATATTTTATATAAAGATGTTTTATTATTGTCATTAGTACTGTTGACACATAATCCGGGCCTACTGTTTCTAGACATATAGTAGGATTTCATGTCACCTGGTAAAATACCTTTTTGTCATGTGACATGATCACAAGTACAATATATCATCATTTTACATACCCAGTGATTAAGTTTGAAAATCTAGGGGGAAATTACGGGGATGGACTTAAAATTCTAACTACCACATTTGCTGAACAAGATATGAACCAAACTGACATGTTTTACTTCCATGAAGTTAGTTTTATGAGCCATGAAAGTTTTGCTGTATCTTCTTTTTTTTAAACTTACCTCCAGCAATTAGCAACATTCCAATGACATATATTTTATCAGCTGGGGTTAAAGGGTAAGATAATACAGATTTGAGACTACAGCTAATCTGTATTGTATGTAATGAAAAATATATTTTTAATTTTTTAAATTAAAATCTACATGCAATAAAATACACTCATGTTAGGAGTAAAATCAAATGAATTTTGACAAAAATATTTGTTAAATATTTATAAAATATAAAATAGCTAGCCAGGCATGGTGGCTCATACCTGTAATCCTAGCACTTTGGGAGGCCAAGTTGGGTGGATCTCTTGAGCTCAAGTACAGCCTGGGAAACATGGCGAGACTCCATCTCTACAAAAAATATAACAATTAGATAGGTGTGGTCGTGCATACCTGTAGTTCCAGTTACTCAGGAGGCTGAGATGGGAGGATTGCTTGAACCTGGGAGTCGGAGGTTGCTAATGAGCCAAAATTGCATGACTGCACTCTAGTCTGGGTGACAGAGCAAGACCCTGTCTCAAAAAAAAATAGTATATATACATATATATTTTCCGTATAATACACCAGTAAAGACACAGAACAATTCCACAATGCAAAAATATTTCTTTTATGTTTCTTCTCTGCTCAACCACTCTTCTGATATCCATAATGATTGATTATATTCATCAATTCTTGATGGACATATAAATGAAATCATTAGGTATGTGTTGTTATGCATGTTCCTTCTTTTGCTCAACATAGTATTTTTTAAATTTACTTCAAGTCAGTAAATTTCTCAGTAATTTATTATTTTTATTGTTAAGTGATATTTTATATTAATATATTATATATTTATATACTTATATATTTGTATGCATAAACATACTATGTATTTATATATATGTGTGTGTGTGTGTATATATATATATATATATATGTATATATATATGTATATATATATATATATATATATATGTATATATATATGTATATATATATATATATAATTTGGCAACAGAATCTTTCTTTGTTAACCAGGCTGGAGTGCAGTGGCATGATCTCTGCCCACTGTAACCTCAAATGATTCTCCTGTCTCAGGTTCCTGAGTAGATGGGACTACCGACATGCAGCACCATGCCTGGCTAATTTTTGTATTTTTAATAGAGATGGGGTTTCTCCATGTTGGCCAGGCTGGTCTCGAACTCCTGATCTCAGGTGTCCTGCCCACCTTGGCCTCCTAATGTGCATGAAGCACTGTGCCTAGCCTATATACTATATGTTTATAAAAAATATTCTATAATTTTGTATCCATTATTCTGCTGTCATTTGTACAGTATGACTAAAATTTTTATAAAAATTCTTAAAATATATTTCTCATTTCTTTTTGGTAAATACTCAGGAGTAGAACTCTTGCATAATGTTGGGTTCATGTGCTTTAAATTTATAGGTAACTTCTACTTTTCAAAAGTGCTTTTATTGCTTACACTGCCACTAACAACACTTTGGAGTTCTAGTTTTTCCACATTTTCCAAATTTGATAATATCAATTTATAAAAATACAACTTTTTGTATATATATCTCTTCCACTGTATTCCTGTCTCAAGTTATTTGTGTAGTTTTTTTTGTTTGTTTGTTTTGTTTTTGTAGAAACAGGGTTTCATTATGTTGCCCAGGCTCTCTCAAGCAATCCTTCTGCCTTAGCCTCCCCAAGTGCTAAGATTGTAGGCATGAACCATTGCACCAGGCCAAGACAGTTCCACTTATACTTTCTGGTCTTTATGACACTTATTTCTTTTCCTTGTCACAATTGAGAACCTTAAATAAAATGCTGAATAGAAGGAATATAAGTAGATATACTTTCTTTTTTTTTTTTTTTTTTTTTTTTTTGAGACGGAGTTTCCCTCTTGTTACCCAGGCTGGAGTGCAATGGCGTGATCTCGGCTCACCACAACCTCCGCCTCCTGGGTTCAGGCAATTCTCCTGCCTCAACCTCCTGAGTAGCTGGGATTACAGGCACATGCCACCATAACCAGTTAATTTTTTTTTTTTTTGTATTTTTAGTAGAGATGGGGTTTCACCATGTTGACCAGGATGGTCTTGATCTCTTGACCTCATGATCCACCCGCCTCAGCCTCCCAAAGTGCTCGGATTACAGGCTTGAGCCACCATGCCTGGCCTAGATATACTTTCTATGTTCTTTATTTCAGGGTGAAAATATTTAGTCTTTGACCATTAAGTGTAACAGTACACTAATTTTACATGACTATTACCAGACTGAGAAGGTTCCTTTCAATTTGTAATTTGCTGGGAGGTTTTATCATAAAATAGAGTAGAATTTTGTTAAAAATATTTTTGGCTCGTTTCTTTTTACAGCTGCATAGTATTCCATGGTGTATATGTACCACGTTTTCTTTATCCAGTCTATCATTGATGGGCATTTGGGTTGATTCCATGTCTTTGCTATTATGAATAGGGTTGCAATGAACATGTGTGTGCATTTATCTTTGTAATAGAATAATTTATATTCCTATATGGGATTGCTGAGCCAAATGGTATTTCTGGTTCTAGGTCTTTGAGGAATCACCACATTGTCTTCCACAATGGTTAAACTAATTTACACTCCCATCAACAGTGTAAAAGCATTCTTATTTCTCTGCAACTTCACCAGCATCTGTTGTTTCTTGACTTTTTAATAATCACCATTCTGACTGGCAGGAGATGGTATCTCATTGTGGTTTTGATTTGCATTTCTCTAATGATCAGGGATGTTGAGCTTTTTTAAAAATATATATTTTTTGACCACATGAATGTCTTCTTTCGAGAAGTGTCTGCTCATATGCTTTGTCCACTTTTTAAATGGGTTGTTTTTGTTTCTTGTAAATTTGTTTAAGTTTCTTGTAGATTCTTGATATTAGACCTTTGTCAGATGGATAGATTGCAAAAATTTTCTTCCACTCAGTACATTGCCTGTTCACTCTGTTGATAGTTTCTTTTGCTGTTCAGAAGCTCTTTAGTTTAATTAGATCCCAGGCATGGGTGGAGCTGGAAACCATCATCCTCAACAAACTAATGCAGGAACAGAAAACAAAACATCAAATGTTCTCACTTATAAGTGGGAGCTGAACAGTGAGAACACACGGACACAGGAAGGGCAACAACACACATTGAATCCTATCTGTGGGGTGTGGGGTCAGAGCCTCCTCTGACATTAGAAAAAATAGCCAATGCATTCTGGGCTTAATACCTAGGTGATGGGTTGATAGGTGCAGCAAACCACCATGGTATACGTTTACCTATGTAACAAACCTGCACATCTTGCACATGTACCCAGAAATTTAAAATAAAAATAAAAATTCAAAAAAAAATCTTTTGCAACTATAGAAATGATCTTATGGGTATTCTCTTTTATATTGTTAACTAATTACACTGATTTTTAATGTTTAAAAATTTTACTTAGTGATATTATATTATTTTAGTTATATATTACTGGATTTCATTTATTTATTATTCTTTTTGTGATATATGTGTTATATTTTTTATAATATTTTAATCATATTTTGGTTTTAAGATAACATTGACTTCATAAAACAAATCAACAAGGGATTTATTCGCCAGTATTTGATAAAAAATTAAAGTTTAGGATTACATTTTTTTAAATGTGTAATGGAATTAGCCTGAAGAACCATCTGGGCTTGAAACATTTTTTGTGGAAAGACGTTGGTTTAAAATTTTCATATCTTCATGATGTATAAAGATAGTCAGATTTTTTCCTTTTGTCATTTTTGAAAAGTTTTATTTTTTGGTGATTTAGTTCATTTCTTCTAAATTGTTACATTTATTGTCATACATTTGTTTGTGTATTACATGTTGTACTTTTAATATGTATAAAATGTTTAGCAGTACCTCCTCTTTGTTTTTTCAATTTTGCATATCTGATAAAGCAATATTTAGCAGTATTTTTTTCTTCTGTTTGTTTTCTAATTTATTGTTCTCTACTCTGACCATTATTATTTGCTTCCTTATATTTAATATGAATGTAAGTTACATTTATTTTCCCAGATGTAGATATTTAGTTACAAGCCTTTCTTCTTTACTAACATGAGGATATAAAGCTACACGTTTCTCTGTAAGCACTGTTTTAGCTATATTCCATAAATTTTGATATAGTATAACTTTATTGTCTTTTAGTTGAAACTGTGGTTTCTATTTAGCTTTTTTTGACATATAAGTTATATGCAATTGTGTTATCTTTTAAATATTTGTAGCTTTTCTGGATATTTCTAATGGTTTCTACTTTAATTCCATTGTGATCAGAAATACTTAATACAATTTTAGTCATATGATATTGAATGACATTTTATTTCCAATCATAAGGTATATCCCTGTTATCACTCCATGTACACCTAAACTACGTATTCTTCAGTAATTGGATTTCATGCTCTACAAATTTTAATTACAAGTCAATTTACAGTATTTTTCAGAATACTATAAGATTATAGTATTCTGAAATACTATAGTATTTTTCAAAACTCTATAGCATCGTATTCTATTGCTTACTAAATTTTCTTGTGTAGCTATTTTACTAACTACTTAGTGAGGGATGTTAAAATTCTCAATTAAAACTGAATATGTCTCTTTTTACCTTTATTTTTCTCTAAGTTTTTCTTTACATGTTTTAAAGTGGTATTATCATTTGCATATATCTTCAGGGTTGTAATATCTTTCTTGTGGAATTTTCTTATTATGAAATATATTCCTTCTCTATGATTTATTTAAATCAAATTCTACTTGGAATGAAGTTACTTACACTAGATCCTTTATGCTTACTATTTGCCTATTATGTCTCTTTTAGACAATACAGAGTAGTATCTTTTGTTAAAATGCAGTTTGACAGTCTCTTTCATTTATTCATAGTTTTCGAATTTTTTTTTTTTTATACTTACAGTTATTTAACTTCATGAGAAAAGAAACATTACAAAGAATATGTTTACCTTCTTATGGATTATTGTTTTTAAAAAATAATTATTTAATTGCTTTTTAAAAAAACTTTAATTTTTCTGAGCACATAGTAGGTGTATATATTTGTGGGATACATAAGATGTTTTGATGCAGGCATGCAATGTGAAATAAGTGCATCCTGTAGAATAGGGCAACTATTCTCTCAAACATTTGTCCTTTGCATATTATGACTATAGTCACCTGCTGTACTATATAGTAAGTTTTATTCATTCTATTTTTTGTACCCATTAACCATCCCCATCTTCCCCTCAGTCCCCACTACTCTTCCGAGCTTTTGATAAACACCCTTCTACTCTCTATGTCCGTGAATTCAATGGTTTTGATTTTTAGGTCCCATATATAAGTGAGAACATGCTATGTTTATCTTTCTATGTCTTTTTTATTTCATTTAACATAATAATCTCCAGTTCCCTCCTTGTCATCGCAAATGATTGGATCACATTCTTTTTTATGGCTGAATAGTACTTCATTGTGTATTTGTACCACACTTTCTTTATCCATTCATTGGGTGATTGACACTTAGGTCGCTTCCAATCTTAGCTATTATAAACAGTGCTACAATAAACAGAGGAATGCAGATGACATCTTTGATATACTGATTTCTTTTCTTTTTGGTATATACCCAGCATGGGATTGCTGGATCATATGATTGCTCAATTTTTAGTATTTTGAGAAACCTCCAAACTGTTCTTCATAATGGTTATACTAATTTACATTCCCGGTGACAATGTCCCAATGTTCCCTTTTCTCCACATCCTCATCAGCATTTGTATTGCCTGTCTTTTGGGTACAAGCCATTTTAAATGGGATAAGGTGATCCCTCATTGTAATTTTTTTGATTTACATTTCTCTAATGATCAATGATGTTGAGCAATCTTTCATATATATGCCTATTTGCTATTTGTATACATTCCTTTGAAGAAATGTCTATCCAAATCTTTTGTCACTTTCTTGATCAGATTATTAGATTTTTTTCTATGAAGCTATTCATGTTCCATATGTTATTAATGTATTTAATAACTTAACAGTTAATGTATTTTTTGAAATGACTGGTTTTAAGTCTCAAATTTTACTACTTTTTTCTAATTGTGCCATTCTGTTCTTTTTTTCTTAGATTCTTTTGAAATAATCAAGAACTTTTAAATAATCCCTCCATTTCTCTTATTGGTTTTCAGTAATGATGCTTAGATGTCTTTAAGATTTACAGTATTATTTTTAGATCATAATGGTCATTTTACATTTTGTATTCTTCTTCTTAATTTAACCCTCTGTTTCATAATATGTCATCATATGTTGCCAATCTTATATGTTGTCATAATATTATTTCCATATTTATATTAAATACATAAATAAAATGTTATTTTTGTTTTAAACATTCAGTTATCATCTGAGAAACTTAATAAATAATAAAAAGATGATCATTTTTATTTCCCTATATACTTACCATTTTCAGTGCTCTTTGATATATATAGATCTGAGGATTTGTTTAATGTACCATACTTTTTGATCTGAAATTTTCACTCCCTAATTTTTGTAGTGATAAGTTATTGGCAACAAACACCTTCAACATAAATTTACCTGAAAATGTCTCTAGATCTATGTAATTGTTGAAGAATATTTTTCAGTGGTCATAGTTTTCAGGGTTTACATATTTCTTTTGCACAACACATTAAAGATGGTGTTTCATGGTCTTCTAACCAGAATTGTTTGTGATAAGATAGTAACAGTTATTTTATTATTCTCCTGCATGTGATATGTCCTTTCTTTCTGAATCAGGATTTTAAAAAAATTGATATTTTGAGTTTTCATTATCATGTACTTCAATGTAGTTAATCTAAAAAAATATGTTTTTTCTGCTGTGATTTGTTGATCTTCTTGGATTTGTAATTAGATTTTTTTACCCATTTGGTAAATCTGGTTATATGTTTTTTTAAAAATATTTAACCCAATTATTTTTCCTCTCTCCATGTCAAACATCACTTATAAATATGTTACATCTTTTGATATTGTCTTACTGAGATTCTTTTCAATATTTAAAATTTTGTTTTTTGATCTGCTAATTTTATTGATCTCTCTTCAATTTCACAATCCTTTGAGACCACTAGTTTATATATCTAATGTTGCTTCAATACTCTAGAATCCAAAAGTAAAAACAAATAGGTAAAATTCTCCTATTTTTTTTTTATAATATATAAAACCTTCTATGATTCAAAGGAATGATGGAACCTACATTTCTCCTTCCTGTTTTTCTTTTCTTTTCTTTTCTTTCTTTTTTTTTTTTTTAATATTTCAAAGAAAATGGACCTCATCAAGCAGCTCCCTGAGACCAAAGCCAGGTAAATCCACAAAGATGGGGAAAAAAACAGTGCAAAAAAGATGAAACCATCAAAGACCAGAATACCTCTTCTCCTTCAAGGGATCACAACTCTTCAACAACATAGGAACACATGACCAAGAAGGAGTGCAACAAATTGACAGAAACAGGCTTCAGAAGGTGAATAATAACAAACTTTTCTGAGCTAAAGGAACACGTTCTAACTCAATGCAAAGAAACTGAAAACCTTGAAAAAAGGTTACATGAAATGCTAACTAGAATAACCAGCTTAGAGAACATAAATGACTTGACAGAGTTGAAAAACACAGCACGAGATCTACCTGAAGCAAACACAAGTTTTAATAGCCAAATTGATCAAGCACAAGAAAAGACATCAGAGATTGAAGATGAACTCAATGAAATAAAAAGAGAAGGCAAGACAAGAGAAAAAGAGTGAAAAGAAATGAACAAAGCCTCCAAGAAATAGAGGATTATGCAAAAAGACCTAATCTATGCTTGATAGGTGTACCTGAATATGATGGGGAGAATGAATCCAAGCTGGAAAACATGCTCCAGGATATTATCCAGGAGAACTACCCTAGTCTAGCAAGGCAATCCAACATCCAAATTCAAGAAATACAGAGAACTCCACGAAATATTCCTCAAGAAGAGTAACCCCAAGGCATATAATCATCAAATTCACCAGGGTGGAAATGAAGGGAAAAATGCTAAGAGCAGCCAGAGAGAAAGGTCAGGTCACTCACAGAGGGAAGCCAATCAGACTCACAGCAGAAACCCTACAAGTCCGAAGAGAGTGGGGGCCAATATTCAACATCCTTAAAGAAAATAACTTTCAACCCAGAATTTCATATCCAGCCAAACTAAGCTTCATAAGTGAAGGAGAAATAAAATCTTTTACGGACAAGCAATTACTGAGAGATTTTATTACCACCAGACTTGCCCTACAAGAGCTCCTGAAAGAAACACTAAGCCTGGAAAGGAACAAGTACCAGTCACTACAAAAGGAAACCAATTGGCAAAGACCAAAAATTCAATGAAGAAAATGAGTCAACTAACAGGAAAGAAAACCAGCTAGTAACAAAATGGCAGGATCAAATTCACATATAACAATATTAACATCGAATGTAAATGGCCTAAATGTCCCAATCAAAAGACACAGACTGGCAAACTGGATAAAAAGTCAAGACCCATTGGTGTGCTGTATTTAGGAAACCCATCTCACATACAAAGACACACATAGACTCAAAATAAAGGAGTGGAAGAAGATTTACCAATCAAATGAAGAACAAAAAAAGCAGGGATTGCAATTCTAATCTCTGATAAAATGGACTTCAAACCAACAAAGATCAGAAGAGACCAAGAAGGACACTACATAATGGTAAAAGGATAAATCCAACAAGAAGAGCTAACTATCCTAAATATGTACACACCCAATACGGGAGCACCCAGATACATAAAGCAAGTTCTTGATGACCTAAAATGAGATTTAGACTCCCACACAATAATAGTGGGAGACTTCTACACTCCACCGTCAATATTAGACAGATCAATGAGACAGAAAATTAACAAGGACATCCAGGACTTGAATGCAGACCTAATAGACATATAGGACCAAGCAGACGAAAGAGACATATACAGAATGCTCCAACCCAAATCCACAGAATATACATTTTTCTCAGCACCACATTGCACTTACTCTAAAATAATTGACCACATCATGGGAAGCAAATACTCCACAAATGCAAAAGAACAGAAATCATAACAGTCTCTCAGACCACAGCACAATCAGACTAGAACTCAGCACTGAGAAACTCACTCCAAACTGCACAAATACTTGGAAACTGAACTACCTGCTCTTGAATGACCACTGGATAAATAATGAGAAGAAGGCAGAAATAAAGATGTTCTTTGAAACCAATTAGAATGAAGACACAGCTTACCAGAATCTCTGGGACACATTTAAAGCAGTGTCTAGAGGGAAATTTATAGCAATAAACACCCACATGAGAAGGGAGGAAAGATCTGAAATTGACACCCTATTGTCACAATTAAAAGAACTAGAGGAGTGAGACCAAACAAATTCAAAAGCTAGCAGAAGACAAGAAATAACTAAGATCAAAGCAGAACTGAAGGAGATAGAGACAAAAAAATCCCTTTGAAAAATCAATAAATCAGGAGCTGGTTTTTTTGAAAGATCAATAAAATAGACTGCTAGCCAGATTAATAAAAAAGAAAAGGGGGAAGAATCATATAGATGCAATCAAAAACAATAAAGGGGATATCACCACTGATCCCACAGAAATACAAACAACTATCCGAGTTTACTACAAACAGCTCTATGCACATAAACCAGTAAACCAGGAAGAAATGGATAGATTCCTAGACACTTGTACTCTACCAAGACTAAGCCAGGAGGAAGTTGAAACCCTGAGTAGACCAATAACAAGGGCTGAAGTAGAGGCAGCAATCAATAGCTTACCAACCAAAAAAAATCCAGGTCCAGATGGGTTCACAGCCAAATTCTACCAGATGTACAAAGAGGAGCTGGTTCCATTCCTTCTGAAACTGTATCAAACAATACAAAAGGAGGGAATCCTCCCTAACTCATTTTATGAGACCAACATCATTCTGATTCCAAAACCAGGCAGAGACTCATCTAAAAAAGAAAACTTCAGGCCAATATCCATGATGAACGTTGACACAAAAATCTTCAATAAAATACTTGCAAACAGATTGCAACAGCACATCAAGAAGCTTATCCATCACGATCAAGTAGGTTTCATCCCAGGGATGCAAGGCTGGGTCAACATATGCAAATCTGTAACCATAATCCAACACATAAATAGAACCAAAGACCAAAACTACATGATCACCTAAATAGATGCAGAGAAGGCCTTTGACAAAATTCGACAGCCCTTCATGCTAAAAACCCTCAATAAACTAGTTATCGATGGAACATATCATAAAATGATAAAAGCTATATGTAACAAACCTACAGCCAATATCATACTGAATGGGCAACAGCTGGAAGAATTCCCTTTGAAATTAGGCACTAGACCAGGATGCCCTCTCTCACCACTCTTATTCAATATAGTATTGGAATTTCTTGCCAGAGCAATCACGCAAGAACAAGAAATAAAGGGTGTTCAATTAGGAAAGGAAGAAGTCAAACTGGTCTATTTGCAGATGACATGATTATATACCTAGAAGACCCCGTTGCCTCAGCCCAAAATCTTCTCAAACAGATAAGCAACTTCAGCAAAGTCTCAGGATACAAAATCAGTGTGCAGAAATCACAAACTTTCCTATATATGAATAACAGACAAACAGAGAGCTAAATCAAGAGCAAACTCCCATTCACAGTTGCTACAAAGAGGATAAAATACCTAGAAATACAGCTAACAAAGGATGTAAAGGACTTCTTCAAGGAAACTACAAACCACCACTCAACGACATAAGAGAGGACACAAACAGATGGAGTAACATTCCATGCTCATGGTTATGAAGAATTAATATCATGAAAGTTGCCATACTGTCCAAAGTAATATATAGATCCAACACTATCCCCATCAAGCTACCAATGACCTTCACAGAACTGGAAAAAAACACCTTAAACTTCATATAGAACCAAAAGAGAGCTCACATAGTCAAGTCAATTCTAAGTAAAAAGAATAAAGCTGGAGGCAGCATGCTACATGTCTTCAAACTATACTACAAAGCTACAGTAATCAAAACAGCATGGTACTGGTACCAAAACAGAGACATAGACCAATGGAACAGAACAGAGGCCCCAGAAGCAACACTACACATCTACAACCATCTGATCTTTGACAAACCTAACAAAAACAAGTGATGAGGAAAGGACTCCATGTTTAATAAATGGTGTTGGGAAAACTGGCTAGCAGTGTTCAGAAAGCAGAAACTGGACCCCTTCCTGACACCTTACACTAAAATTAACTCAAGATGGATTAAAAATTTAAACATAAAACCTAACTCCATAAAAATACTAGAAGAAAATGTAGGCAAAACCATTGAGGACATAGGCATAGGCAAGGACTTCAGGACTAAAACACCAAAAGCAAAGGCAATAAAATCCAAGATAGACAAATGGGATCTAATTAAACTTCAGAGTTCTGTATAGCAAAAGAAACCATCATTAGAGCAAACCAGCAACCAACAGAATGGGAAAAAATTTTGCAATCTACCCATCTGACAAAGGGCTAATATTCAGAATGTACAAAGAACTAAAGCAGATATAGAAGGTAAAAACAAACCCATTTAAAAGTGGGCAAAGGATATGAACAGACACTTTTCAAAAGAAGATATATATGAGGCCAACAAACACATGAAAAAAATGCTCATTATCACTGGTGATCAGAGAAATGCAAATCAAAACCACATTGAGATACCATCTCACACCAGTTAGAATGGTGATCATTAAAAAACCAGGAGACAACAGATGCTGGAGAGGATGTGGAGAAATAGGGACACTCTCACACAGTTGTTGGGAGTGTAAATTAGTTCAACTATTGTGGAAGACAGTGTGGCGATTTCTCCAGGATCTGGAAATAGAAATTCCATTTGACCCAGCAATCCTATTACTGGGTATATACCCAAAGAACTATAAATCGTTCTACTATAAAGACACATGCACATGTATGTTCATTGCAGCCCTGTGTACAACAGCAAAGACCTGGAACCAACCCAAATGCCCATCAATGATAGACTGGATAAAGAAAATGTGGTACATATACACCATGGAATACTACATAGCCATAAAAACGATGAGTTCATGTCCCTTGTAGGGACTTGGATGAATTTGGAAACCATCATTCTCAGCAAACTGACACAAGAACAGAAAGCCAAACACCACATGTTCTCACTCATAGGTGAGTGTTGAACAATGAGGACATGTGGACTCAGGAAGAGGAGCATCACACACTGGGGGCAGTTGTGGGGGGGTAGGAGAGGGACAGCTCAGGGTGGGGAGGGTGGGAAGCATGGGGAGGGTGGGGAGGGATAACAGGGGAGAAATGCCAGGTATAGCATGCACCTAAAGTAAAATTTAAAAATATATTTATATTTAAAAGAAAATAAAATGAAGACCTAGAGAACATTTGTCCAGCTCATTAGAGTCAGTATTAAAAGTGAAATACATTGACTTTCATTCCTTTGTGTTTCATTGCAGTTATACCACTTTCTATTCCTCTCATCTTCTTTGTGTTATCCCAGGTCTGCAAAAAATATACATAGAATTATGTGCCACGCAATGCTCCTATTATAGTCTCTCTAGGACTGGTTTTCCTTTCTGTCTCCAACTAAAATAAAGGGACCAATTAACACCGCTCTTGGTCCTTCATCCTTCTCCCCTACGGTCTGAAACATATAGAAAAATAAAAGATAAAGCATTGCATCATGAAGTCCTTGAAGAATCTGAACTTTAAATATGGAAAGTGCAGTTATTGACTGAAAAATAAATAAAAACAATAAATGCTAATAATGAACGTAGTGCTTTTGGATCCTGCAAAAGACAGTGAACAGCCACCTGCACATAAAGCTTACAATCAAAGACAGGTGCCACAGATCTTGTTCCTTCTCTAATTTTGTTGCTATCTAGTTATATATCATGACAAGTAACTTTTATAGGCCTCCGATATTTTATAAATAAATAAAGTTAGGGGTTGCATTGAATCAGCATTTCCCAGTATTAAGTGCCTCTTTTTCTTGTTTCCATAATCTCATGCTCTACATTATTTCTGTGTAATATCTATCTTTAAAAAAATTGAAAGTTTTCGATTGCCATCTAATAAGCTACTACAAACTTAAAGTTTACAAATAATATACAATTTATTAATCTCACAACTCTTACACAGTTGGTGGGAGTGTAAATTAGTTCCTGACTGAGTCCTTTGCAAAGCTGTAATTCAGGTGCTGTCCAGGATTTGGTTCTAACATTGTCTAGATTCAACAAAGAAACCACTTCTAAACTTTTTCATGTTGTAAACATAATTTAGTTCCTTGAGACTGTAAAACTAACAGCCCTGGGTTTATTTATTTATTTATTTTTGAAAAGTAACAAAAGATTGCTCTCAGTTCCTAAAAGCCACCGGCATCCTCCAAAGGACATCATGGTTCCTTGCCTCATGGGCCCCTCTCCAAAGACCTTCTCACAACATGGAAACTTGCTTCCTTATAGATAAGGGTGAAAGAGAGTGTGTCTGCTGCTGCATCTGATCTCTGATCTAGGCAGGAGGAGAAAGAATCACTCAGACAATGATTCTCAGTATCCACAAGTCCTGAAGTAAAGTTAACCAATAATGTCCTAAATGTAGAACAATTTCAAAGCTTCTTTACAACAGTCAGAATGGCTATCACTGAAACGTTAAAAAAAAAAAAAAAAAAAAAACTGAACACATATTGGCAAGAATGTGGAGAAAAACAAACAGTGATACACTGTTCGTGGGTATGTGAATTAGTTCAATCTCTATAGAAAATATTATGGAGATTTGTCAAAGAACTAAAAATATAACTGCCATTCAATCCAACAATCTTACATTCTCACTGTGTATCTAGCCAGAGGAAAAATAAATCATTATATTTAAATCACATCTATACTCATGTTCTTGTAGCACTACTCACAATAGCAAAGTCATGAAATCAATCAAGTGTCCATTAATGGATGACTGGATAAATAAAATACTCTCTCCCTCTCTCTCCCTCTCTCTCTCTCTCTCTCTCTCTCTCTCTCTCTCTATATATATATATATATATATATATATATATATATACACACACACACACACACATACACATATATATAGTATCGCATATGTGTGTGTGTGTATGTATATATTAGCCAGAAAAAAAGAATGAAACTATATTCTTTGGAGCAACATGGATAGAACTAGAAGCTATTATCTTAAGTGAAATAAATCAGAATTACATGTTCTCACTTGTCAGTGGGAGCTAAACAATGGGTACATATGTTTAGCTCCCATGACAAGTGAGAACATACAGAATGGTATAATGAACATGGGAGACTCCAAAATCTGGGAGGGTAAGAAGGGTGAAGGTTGAAAAATTGCCTATTGGGACAATGTTCACTATTTGGGTCATGTATACGCTAAAAGCCCAGATTTCATTACTGCACAATATATGCCTATGACAAAACTGCACTTTTAACCCCTAAATCTGTAAAAATAAAATAAAGGCAAAAAAAAAAAAATCCTTCATTTTCCAGAGCCCACTGCACTTCCTGTTAAACTTAAAATAATTGTGGTAACTCTGGATAACAATGTAGTTTTCCAGTTTTTTTTATTTAACAATCTCTTACTTGAAAATTCAATGTCTTCTGATTATTAGAAGCATGACTAAACATCACAGTGACATTAGTTTTATAATAAAGCTTCAAAATGTCCTGAATAGTTTGAAAACAAACATTGCACATAGGGTCAATAAAGTCTTGAGTTAGCAGCTGCTGGGTTAAGAGTATAAATAAACATTTATGACCTAACACAATTAGCACATGTTTTAACAATTTTAAGATAGCTTATTTTTATCAATGGAAATGGAAAATACTGAACTTTGGGTTCTGCAAATGTCTTTCATTTTTGCTTACAATCTACCTACAACAGAATGCCTATAGGAGCCAAGTGAATTCAATGATACATTCTTCTTAAGACAATCACATAACAGAAAAGATGCTTTTTTTCCCAGTACTTATTTGATTTCAAAAAAACAAATGCAACCTCAAAAATTGGAAAGCTGGTTAGCTTCCAGCCCTTTTGTTAAAACTTTACATTTTTGTCTTGTTGCAGAGAAGAAAAAGCAAGTGTTATTACATCATCATGAAGTGGAGAAAAACATAAAGTTGGAATAACAAACAGGTTCTGATTAGACAGGTGTTTCTCAAATGCCTTGAGATCTAGGTCTTGTAGTTTGAAAGATATGAACTTTATAAATTCCTTCCATTCAATTTTGCTCATATAATAAACACATTCTTCCAGCTGTTGTTTTTAAATAGGAAATACCAAAGTTTGCCACTTTCTTAGATATCTATTTTGGATCATTTCATTGGTAGCAAACAAATATTAAAGCTTATATTACACATAATATTTACTTCTAGTTATTTACCAGCTTTTGCTACCTGCATAGAGATATTTTTAGTCTTTCTTCTATATGAGCTCATGATGATGAACTTTATGACGACTTCCTTTGATACTTGAAGTAATTTGTATTTACACATGTGAAACTATTAGTTTGTGAATACAATGTAGTTTAGAATTGTATAATGTCAATATTATTCTTTCAATCGTGATGAGACTCAGACTCCTCAAGGCTAACAGTCAACCTAAATTCATTGCACATATGTTTCTAGTTTCTAATAAAAAGGTAAGCATTTAGGAAAAAAAACCTGTTCTCTTTATTATTCCTAGGAATGTGACAGAACTGGTATTCATTCAAAATTTATAAAGATGTTACATATAAAATACTAAAATCAACCAAAATATCATAATAGAGGATTGTTCAAGCCAATCCTAGTGTGGACATATAATAAAATATAACATTGAACAATTTGAAATAGCCATTTTGTAGGTGAAAAGAAATTGAATATTGGCAATTTTCTATGGGTCAGTCTAATATTATCCAGCATTTTAAAAGAAAGAGGATCTTTATGTCTTTATAAAGAAGTTCTCAAAATATGTTTAATTAAATAAAAAAGCAAATTATAGAAGAGTATGCACTCTACAATCTCATCATTTTTATATAGAAATAAATATACTTGAAAATATATGGAAAATTATAAAGTAACACAAATAATATGCAAACTCTTGAAAGACACTTGGAAATAGGGAAAATAGGAACCCTGGTTTTTCTATTTACATGGTCATCTATTATTTGATTTCTCTGTTTAAGCATTAATTCATAGCAACATACACACACAGACATATACACACACATACACACACACGCTTTATTAGAGCAGGTTTAGGATCACACCAAAATTGAGGCAAAGTTACAGAAATTTCCCTACATATGCATTACATTGCCCCTACATATGCATTGCCCCCCTCCTCAGTTATCAATATCTTCTAGCAGAATATCATATTTGTTAAAATGGGTGGGCTTATATTGACATACCATAATCATTCAAAGTCCATAGTGTACATTAGAGTTCATTCTTGGTATTGCACATTCTGTGGGTTTAGACAAACGAGTAATGACATGGATCTACCATAGTAGTATCATACACAGTGGTAATCACTGATTTTTTTTTTATTGTTGTAGTTTTGTCTTACGCAGAATGTCATATAGTTAGAATCACACCATAGGTAACCTTTTCAGATTAGCTTCTTTTACTTAGTAATATATTTTTAATTTTTTCTTCATGTTTTCTTTTTATGGCTTCATAGTTTATTTCTTTTTCATACTCTGGATACCTGATATACTAGAGTTTATTTATCTATTGACCTGTGGAAGGATATTTTGGTTGCTTCCAAAATGAGGCAATTATGAATAAAGCTGCTATAAACAGCTATGCACTTCTCAGCAAACAGACACAAGAACAGAAAAGCAAATACTATGTGTTCTCACCCAGAAGTGGATGTTAAACAATGAGAACACATGGACACAGGGAGGAGAACATCACACACCAGGACCTGTCGAGTGTGGGAGGGCTAGGAGATGGTTAGCTTGGGGTGGGAGGATTAGGGAGAGATAATGGTAGGAGAAGTATCTAATGCAGATGACGGGGAAATGGATGCAACAAACCACCATGACATGTATATACCTATGTAAAAATCCTAAACGATCTGCACATGTGCCCCAGAACTTAAAGCATAATAAAAAATAAATAAATAAATAAAATGTTTAAACTACTTGTAATTACAGCAAATAGAAGTGTGTATTCAGGGAAACTTGAATATATTCTTTTCGGAAGCCATCCTCAAGCTTTGAGCTCAAGTAAACTCTATGCTTAATCAAAAAAATAATCTATGTACGCTTTTGTGTGGACACGATGTTTCAGCCCCTTTAGTAAATACCAAGGAGCACAGTTGCTGGACCATATGGTAAGAATACATTTAACTTTTTGTAAAAAACTGACAAATTGATTTTCAAAGTGGCTATACCATTTTTCTTTCCCACCAACAATGAATGAGCGTTTCCGTGGCTCATTCATTTGGTGTTGTAACTGTTCTGGCCATTCTAATAGGTATGCAATGGCACTTTCTTCTTGTTTAACATAGACTTTTTAAAGATTAAAAGAAATCATGTTCTTTCTCATCAGTACTACACAAAGTGCAATCCATGGATGACACCAATTTACAAACATAATACATACAGATTGAGAGAATCATTCTAAAACTATTATAACAATTTGATGAGGAATTGTCTGTATATTTACTGGGTCTCACATGGAAATACTAGAACTTGTATTTAGCACGTCCCATCTAATTTTATTAGTTTAGTAATTGATTTTCATTGTAGTTTTCAAAAGAATCCACCTATGAAAGATTAAAAATTTAAAAAAAGAAGCAAGATCAATTTTAGATCTTTTTTGTTTCTCTTGTGGGCATTTAGTGCTATAAATTTCCCTCTACACACTGCTTTAAATGTGTCTCAGAGATTCTGGTACACTGTGTCTTCATTCTCATTGGTTTGGAAGAAACATCTTTATTTCTGCCTTCATTTTATTACTTATCCAGTAGTCACTGAGAAGCAGGTTGTTGAGTTTCCATGTAGTTGTGCCGTTTTGAGTGAGTTTCTTAATCCTGATTTCTAATTTGATTGCATTGTGGTCTGAGAGACTGTTTGCTATGATTTTTGTTCTTTTTCATTTACTGAGAAGTGTTTTACTTCCAATTATGTGGTCAATTTTAGAATAACTGTAATGAGGTGCTAAGAAGAATGTATATTCTGTGGATTTGGGGAGGAGAGTTCTGTAGATGTCTATTAGGTTCACTTGGTCCAGATCTGAGTTCAAGTCCTGAATTTCCTTTTTAATTTTCTGTCTCATTGATCTGTCTAATATTGAAAGTGGGGTACTAAAGTCTCCCACTACTATTGTGTGGGAGTCTAAGTCTCTTTGTACGTCATGAAGAACTTGCTTTATGTATCTGGGTGCTCCTGTGTGTATATATTTAGGATAGTTCTTCTTTTTGCATTGATCCCTTTACCATTATGTAATGCCCTTGTTTGTCTCTTTTGATCTTTGTTGGTTTAAAGTCTGTTTTATCAGAGACTAGGATTGTGACCCCTGCTTTTTTTGCTTTCCATTTATTTAGTAAATCTTCTTCCATCCCTTCATTTTGAATCTATGTGTGTCTTTGCATGTGAGATGGGTCTCCTGAGTACAGCACGCCGATGGGTCTGGACTCTTTATCCAATTTGCCAGTCTGTGTCTTTTGATTGGGGCATTTAGCCCATTTACATTTAAGGTTAATATTGCTATGTATGAATTTGATCCTGCCATTTTTATGTTAGCTGGTTGCTTTGCCTGTTAGCTGATGCAGCTTCTTCATAGTGTCGATGGTCTTTACAATTTGGTATGTTTTTGCAGTGGCTCGTACTGGTTGTTCCTTTCCATGTCTAGTACTTCCTTCAGGAGCTCTTATAAGACAGGCTTGGTGATTACAAAATCTGCTAAGATCAGAGCAGAACTTAAGGAGCTAGAGACACAAAAACACTTCCAAAAAATTAATGAATCCAGGAACTGGATTTTTCAAGAGATCAGCAAAATAGATAGACTGCTAGCCAGACTAATAAAGAAGAAAAGAGAGAAGAATCAAATAGATGCAATGAAAAATGATAAAGGGATATCACGACCAATCCATACAAACTACCATCAGAGAATACTATAAACACCTGTATGTGTATACATCAGTAAATCTACAAAAAATGAATAAATTCCTGGACACTTACACCCTCCCAAGAACAAACCAGGAAGAAGCCAGATCCCTGAATAGACCAATAACAAGACCTGAAATTGAGGCAATTAATAGGATACCAACCCCAAAAGTTCCAGGACCAGACGGGTTCACAGCTGAATTCTAACAGAGAAACAAAGAGGAGCTGGTACCATACCTTCCAAAACTATTCCAAAAAACAGAAAAAGAAGGAGTCTTCCCTAACTCATTTTATAACATGAACATCATCCTGATATCAAAAGCTGGCAGAGACACAACTAAAAGAGAACATTTCAGGCCAGTATCCATGATGAACGTTGATGTGAAAATCCTCAATAAAATTCTGCCAAGCTGACTCCAAGAGCACATCAAAAAGCTTATCTATCATGATAATATCAGCTTCATAGATGCAGAGAAGGCCTTTGACAAAATTTAACAGCCCTTTATGCTAAAAACTCTCAATAAAATAGGTATTGATGGAACGTATCTCAAAATAACAGGAGCTATTTATGACAAACCCACAGCCAATATCATACTTAATGGGGAAAAACTGAAAAAATTTCCTTTGAAAACTGGCACAAGACAAGGATGCCCTCTCTCACCATTCCTATTCAATGAAGTATTGGAAGTTCTGGCCAGAAGAAATAAAATATAGTCAATTAGGAAAAGAGGAAGTCAAATTGTCTCTATTTGCAGATTATATGATCATATATTTAGAAGACCCCATCATCTCAGCCCCAAATCTCCTTAAGCTGATAAGCAACTTCAGCAAAGTCTCCAGATACAAAATAAATTCACAAAAATCACAAGCATTCCTATACACCAATAACAGACAGAGAGCCAAATCATGAATGAACTCCCATTCACAATTGCTACAAAGAGAATAAAATACCTAGGAATACAACTAACAAAGGATGTAAAAGACCCCTTCAAGGAGAACTACAAACCACTGCTGAAGGAAATAAGAGAGGACACAAACAGATCAAAAAACATTCCATGCTCATGGTTAGGAATAATCAATATTGTGAAAATGGCCATACTACCCAAAGTAATTTATAGTTTCAATGCTATCCCTTCAAGCTACCACTGACCTTCTTCACAAAACAGGAAAAAAAAAAAACTTTAAATTTCATATGGAAAAAAAAAAAAAGTTGCATAGTCAAGACATTCCTAAGCAAAACAAACCTAAGCAAAATAAAGAAACAAAACAACAACAACAACAACAACAACAACAAAAAAAAAAAAAAAAAAAAAAAAAGCTGGAGGCATCACATTACCTGACTTCAAAGTATACTACAAGGCTACAGTAATCAAAACAGCATGGTACTGGTACCAAAACAGAGATATAGACAAATGAAACAAAACAAATCCCTTGGAAGTAACGCCACACATCTACAGCCAACTGATCTTTGACAAACCTGACAAAAACAAGCAATGGGGAAAGGATTCCCTGTTTTGGAAATGGGGTTGGGAAAACTGCTAGCCATATGCAGAAAGCTGAAACTGGACCCCTTCCTTACACCTTATACAAAAATTAACTCCAGATGGATTAAAGATTTAAACATAAGATCTAACACCATAAAAACCCGAGAAGAAAATGCAGTCAATACTATTCAGGACATAGGCATAGGCAAGGGCTTCATGACTAAAACACCGAAAACAATGACAACGAAAGCCAAAATAGACAAATGGAATCTAATTAAACTTAAGAGCTTCTGTATAACAAAAGAAATTCTCATTAGAGTGAGCCAGCAACCAACAGAATGGGAAAAAAATTTTTTGCAATCTACCTATCTGACAAAGGCCTAATATTCAGAATATACAAAGAACTTAAACAAACAATAAAAAAAAACCCATCAAAAAGTGGGCTAAGGATATGAACAGACACTTTTTAAAAGAAGATATTTATGCAGCCAACAAACACATGAAAAAAATGCTCATCATCACTGGTCATTCGAGAAATGCAAATCAAAACTACATTGAGATACCATTTCATGCCAATTAGAATGGTAATCATTAAAAAATCAGGAGACAACAGATGCTTGAGAGGATGTAGAGAAATAGGAACACTTTCACATTGTTGGTGGGAGTGTAAATTGGTTCAACAATTGTGGAAGACAGTGTGGCAATTCCTCAAGGATCTAGAAATAGAAATCCCATTTGATCCAGCAATCCCATTACTGGATATATACCCAAAGGATTATACATCATTCTATTATAAAAACACATGCACATGTATGTCCATTGCAGCACTGTTTACAGTAGCAAAGACTTGGAACCAACCTATATGCCCATCAATAATAGACTGGAAAAAGAAAATGTGGCACATATAAGCCATGGACTACTATGCAGCCATAAAAAACAATGAGCTCATGCCCTTTGCAGGAACACTGATGAAGCTGGAAACCATCATTCTCAGCAAACTGACACAAGAACAGAAAACAAAACACTGCATGTTGTCACTCATAAGGGGATGTTGAACAATGAGAACATACGAACACAGGGAGGGGAACATCACACACCAGGGCCTGTTGGTGGGTGGGGGATTGGGGTAGGGATGGGGGGAGATAGGTGAGGGATAACATTAGGAGAAATACCTAATGTAGATGATAGGGGGATGGATGCAGCAAACCACCACGGCATGTGTCTACCTATGTAACAATCCTACACGATCTACACATGTACCCTAGAACCTAAAGTATAACAAAAACGTAGCATGATAACTATAGCCAATTAGAATGTAATGTAGATTTCAAAATAGCTAGAAAAGAGGATCTTGAAAGTTATCACCACAATGAAATGATAAAGCTTCAAGGTGATGACATGCTAACTACTCCGCCTTGAACATTGTATGTATACATGTACCAAAACACCATATTTTACCTCATAAACATATATAATTATTATGTATCAGTTATGTGTAAAAGAAAAATAAATACAGAAAAATGAAATTTAAAAAAAGAACTTCATTTCACAAGGTTGATTTATTTCTTGCCACTGGCAATCTTAGAAGTAGCATCAACCAACTTTTGGCCTCCAAATGATAATATGACAATAGAAGAAAGAATCTACACTGCAACAGGTTGATTGCAGTGAACTACCATTCATCAGGTGGGAAATAGTAATTTATCCTAACTTGAAAAATATCTGGGGTGGCATTTGCTGCTTCTAGCCCATCACTCATTTGCCTAAAATCTTACCTGAAAACTCCCTGAACAACTTACATTTTGTTATCTTGTTCAACATATACTTACTTTTCAAGGAAATAATGATGAAGCAATTACATTTATTGAAATAATTGGTCTTATTGTGTATTTCACTACTGAAGAACATAGACTTGCAGAATGGTAAAATGGCAAGAAAAACTCATATAGGCTTTAGCTTAGAGGGAATGTTTTATCATGATGAGGTGCTATGGTACAGGATGTGTAGCACTCATTCCCGGATAGACACAGGTTTAGAAACCAAGGATCAGAAATAGAGGTTGCTTCATTTATCATTACTCTGAATTACTTGCTGATGACATTTTGGCTTTCAGACTATGACTCTGGACTCCTTGGACTCAGAACCTATAATGTTCAAAGTAAAAATGCCTGCATAAGAAAACCCAGCGTTGTCCCAGACATGGGTTCAATTACATTGGCAACTAGGTGTTGACATGTTTTGCTTCTCCGGTCAGTGAGTAAACAGATAACACAGAAAGTTATTACATGGTTGGGCTATCTATCCTATCAAGGGAAAATAAGGATGCTCTTAAGCAAACAGACATAGAGCAGTCTAGAAACAACCCAGATAATCCCTATGGTGGTTACTTTATCCTACTCTACTTGATATTAAAAGTTAATGTAAGAATGCAGGAAGCATATCCAGGAAACAGCAACATAGACAGTTTCCTCAGAAATAAGGCTGTGGTTCCCCAATTGGTTAACAAATTATAAATGACTAAATTGTCAAAAACTTAGCAACAACACAAAGCTAGCTATTCATATTTCTTCTCTACTAGATAATGTGACTAAGTGGTGTATGTAACTTTGCACATGGACAGGCTGAGTAGATGCTATCTGTGTGTGAAATACACTTGTTCAGGGAAAATAGCCTGTTGGAAAGACGGTCATTCTTAGTTCTTGGAAGCAATAATAGGGTCATTTCTCACTGCCTATATGACATGGTGTGCTCCAGAGAGAGAGAGAGGCAGGCTTTGACACCAGAGCTATTCTCTCACCCTTTCTTTTATAAGGCTTGTCAAAAGCTTTAGATAAAGTGAAAAATGAACCAGACAGCAATGGAGTGAAGAATGAACTAAGGGGTTATGAGTTTTAATCGACTCTGATGTGTCTGGGAGACATTTTCATTATGTGCAAGTTGACTGGGGAATAGTGGGTGCCTTTTCTTTTTGAAAAAAACAATGAATTGGATTTTTTTTTTCTGTCTTCTGAGTAAGAATCCAATGCTCTTTCATTATTGGGCTGTACTTTTGAAATGCCTGAGGATTACTGGCACTCCAAAAAAACAGGCCAGAGAATTCATTTCTGAGATAAACAGTTTATGTCCTATGATGTCTTCAGCAGGGAAGAGTCTCTGGGGATTCCACTCATAGTATTCTGTGTTGGGTAAAGCAAACATCTGACTGTAAGTCAATCTGTACATTTTACTGGATGCAAGAAAAAATAAAATTATTTCAAATATACAGCTTATTCAAATATCCTTTTATCTATTGATCCATCCATTCACCCATATAGCCATTATAATTAAATTCATTTATTTCTTGAAGGATTATAATGTATTCAAAATCATATAACTTTTATTAAAACCATGAGAGACAAGATCATAAATCAAATAAAAATGTGAAATGTGAAGAAAAATAGACTAAGGTAAATATAAATAAATATATATTATATATGTGAAATATATGTAATATATTTATAACTAAATATATAAGTACTATATATAATTATATAAAAAAGTTATATATTATATAGTATTATACCCATGTATGTGGAATATTGACATATATTTATATATATAACATAATATATGAATATACAGATATTATCTATAGTATAATACTTGCATATATAATGGCAGAGCACAATATATAGATTATATATACATACATCATAATATATACATATAATATGAACATATTAGATATGTATGTATCTAATATATATGCAAATTATAGGCGCAATATATAACATCATAAATGTATAATATATGCATGTATCATACATATGTATGTATTTGTAATATATGCATCAAATAATATATCATATATGCAGATATAAGATATATACATCAATTATGTACATAGATTATAGATACATACATTTTAATATCTACATATAATGTAGACATAAGATATATGCATATATCTATTTATCATTTATCATTTTATTACAAAACCATACCACCTCATGCTATGCACATTTATCATTTATTATATGATAAGTTATCATTTATTATAATGATAATGGTTTTGGAATAATCAGAGAAACTCCTAAGGAGATGCAATTATGTAAGTACTTAGTTTGAACTATGGTGGTGAATAGAATTTAAATCTACAAGAGGTGGAGGGAGAGACGTTAGGTAGAATGTTATGAATAAAATTAGTACAATGTGTTGGTGGAGATATTAGGGGTGAATGACTTGACTTTCCTTGCTACATTAGAAAGTAAGGGCTGGCAACAATGATTAAGGTGTATTCATTCTTTAATGACAAACTTCACAACTCTAATCCCTGGATAAATAATTAGGTGGGTTTTTTTCCAGTTGGCTGTTGTTGTGGTTTGAGTTTTATTTCAATGTCTTATTTTTTGTCTAGTTGCTTTTTTGTTTATTTGAATTTATTTTTCTGAGTTGCAGAAAATTAATGTGTCTTTGCATTTATTTCTCGCTTGAGAATCATCCATGAAGAGAGTATGGTGGTGTCCATGGGCAGTGCAGGAAGAGTTTAAATTCTCAAAACGTGAAGGAGACTCAGTTCTTCAGACCTCAGTGCAGTCTCTTCCAGTGCATTGGCCTGCTTTTCCTCACACAGGTTTCTTCAGTATGTATTGGCAAATCTTCACAGCTTTTACCCTTGCTGATCTGCATAACAGACCCCTACTAATTCCCAAATTGCAAATTAAATGCTTGAGACTGAACAGAGATTAGATTAAAAACTTCACACTTCATAGACACCAGCTCAGCAGGAGCAGTTAAGACTCCTTAAGTCATCTTGAAAGAGTGAAGTCCGGTAGTGTGATGCCTCCAGCTTTGTTCTTTTTGCTTAGAATTGACTTGGCTATGCGGGCTTTCTTTTGGTTCCATATGAAGTTTAAGGTGTTCTTTTCCAGTACTGTGAAGAAGGTCATTGGTAGCTTGATGGGAATAGCGTTGAATCTGTAAATTACTTTGGGCAGTATGGCCATTTTCACGATGTTGATTCTTCCTAACCATAATAGGAACACTTTTACACTGTTGGTGGGAATGTAAATTAATTCAACCATTGTGGAAGACAGTGTGGCGATTCCTCAAGGACCTAAAAATAGAAATCCCATTTGACCCAGCAATCCCATTACTGGGTATATATCCAAAGGATTATAAATCATTCTACTACAAGGACATGTGCACACGAATGTTCATTGCAGCACTGTTTACAATAGCAAAGACCTGGAACCAACCCAAATGCCCAACGATGATAGACTGGATAGGGAAAATGTGGTACATATACACCATGGAATATTACGCAGCCATCAAAAACGATGAGTTCACGTCCTTTGTAGGGACATGGATGAACCTGGAAACCATCATTCTCAGCAAACTGACACAAGAGCAGAAAATCAAACACCGTATATTCTCACTCATAGGTGGGTGTTGAACAATGAGAACACATGGACACAGGGAGGGGAGCACTACACACTGGGGTCCGTTGGGGGGAAATGGGGGAGAGGCGGGGGTTGGGGAGGTGGGAAGGGATAGCATGGGGAGAAATGACAGATACAGGTGGGGGGACGGAAGGCAGCAAACCACACTGCCAAGTGTGTACTTGTGCAACAATCTTGCATGTTCATCACATGTACCCCAAAACCTAAAATGCAATAAAAAAAAAAAGAAAGAGTGAAAACAGGCTGCTCTTGTGTGGAAACCCATTAAAGCAGGATCTATAGGAGTTGTAACGTGATATTAAACCTAATTTCCTACGGGCTGAGAGGTTCCTTGGACATGATAAATGATAATAATAATATTATATGGTCTTATTATAACATGATTTATCCACAGCTTAATATGTCTTATTATTTAACAAGAAGAGTGTTGGCTATAATCTCTTTCACATCTACCAGCACTTAATAAAGTGAAATGAATATTACATTGGAATCCTTTACTAAGGGGCTTGAATATAGCAAGAGACTGTGTATGCCAGAGTGCAAGTTGTCTCAAGATGTAATTACTCATAATACACTTCTGAGCTGTTTTTGTGATACATTGTATTAGTAAAATTCTCTCTCTGAGAAAATATAAAACAGAGTATAACTGGCAATTGGAAAGCCCCCAAATTGGTTTTTTGAAATTTATTTACCCATTAATTAATATACTATTAAAATGGAGCAAAAATAATGTAACCATTTTAATGAACTATATATGGAGTCAGGAGCTTCTTCTCTCAATGCCTTACAGACCTAATATGTAAATTTATTTTTCATAATCTCATATTATTCAATTAGTTTTAGTGACCTGTTCCCAACTGATGGTTTAGAATTGTATAGAGTTTCAACCAGAGTCACAGCAAGACTCAACAGCTGAAGAATAAATATTTGATATGCTAATGCATTATACGTAACACCAAAGCCTCTGATGTGATCTGAGCTTCACTGTTATTCAACATGGCGGAAGCAGTCGGTGGCTTGGCCTGCAGTCATTTTTCTCATCTTCATTAGTAACCAAATCCTGATATTTTAAAAAGTGACCTATACCCACCTTCTTAGGATAAATTATGTTAATTGGACAATTGTGGCAATTCTATTCCTTTCTTTCTGTGACGATAGGGAACAAAATCCAGTTCTAGCCAGTACAGAAGAGCTAACCATCCAGAGCCTTCTGGAGGCAAAAATTCCCCCAATAAAAAGGGAGAGCCATAGAGATAAGACACCCTTCCCTCATCACTTCCCTTCATTATTTGTAGATATGAGGCTTGGCACCACAGCAGCCCTGTCACCAGCCAATAGAATAGCATCACAAATACACTGTGGATAGCAGATAATCTAGCTGGTGTCACAATGAGAAGACAAGATGTGGTGGTGGCTAGAATGGGATGATGTCAAGAAAAATGAATGGGACTAAGTAGTATTTTATTAGGAAAAAATCGATAGAACTTGGGACATGACCAAAGATTAGCAACAAAAGAGAGCCAAATCACACAAATTGATAAGATGACTCAAAGAAATAATAAAGAATTAGAGAAAAAATGAATTTTGTAAAACACCCTGAGTAACATCAATTTAAGTTCTATACAAAGGAAGAGGAAACTGTACAGGAATTGACAGAAGTAAACTGTAGAATATATGGTGGCACAAAATTAAGAAAAGGGGTTGTTTCAAGTTGGTGAGAATGGTCAATCAACACTAATAATTACTGAATGAGAATAGGTCAGTAAATTCATTTATTAAGAATGCCTAAAATATTTGGTAATGAAGAAGCTCTTGCCCTTGGCATGATCAGTTTGACTGGGACTGCAGCCTAAGAGTTACCAGAAATTTTGAGGGCCATATCAAGTCTCTGAAAGTGTTCACTAATCTTCTATTGCTGGTCACTCTAATAGTTCATTAAAAATACTAGACAATAGTACAAATATGGTTTGCCTTGGTAGCCTATAACTGCAAGCAAAGCTGGAAATGCAGAAGCTTGCTGATAGTGAATGGACATAAGATTAGGATCAGACATAAGAAGGAAGCCAGAGGCCAAAGGCCAAGTAGAAACCGTAGGCTTGAAATATAAAGGCAATTCAAAATAGAAGTATTTCAGAATCAGAAACTTCTAGTGAAGCTAGTGAAATCAGGTTTACCTGATTAGATGTCTACCAAAAAGTCAATTTTTATTTAATTCTGTATCCTTACCTTAGATCATCTTATCATTATACATGATTTTAATTACTGTTTATGATTATGAATCTGAAACTTATTCTGCCCACCTATACCTTGCTTTTGAGCTTTAAACCTGTATGTCTAACAGCCTAGAGAGTATCTCATCTTAAACGTTCTACAAACACCAAAAATTAATCCTGCAAAATTGAAATCATAATCTCTCTTTCAAACTTGCTTTCATATCCTCTCTCAATTGATGTTCTTTTAATTCATTTAGATAGCCAAGCACTAAATGATGTGTTTGTCATACATCTTTCTTTTTTATTGTTAACTTCCAATCATGCACCAAGTCTTGTTGATTTCATTTCCTAAATATCCTGCAACTGCATTCACTTATTTTTATCTTCCTTGACATGACTTCTTTCTAGGTCACCATTACTTCTTATCTGATCATTGCAACACCTGCTTATTTGTCTGCCTATCACCATATCTGAATCCTGACAATGTACTATGCATAATGTAAACAGAATGGTAATTCCAACATGTATAATTAATTTTTTCATTCTTCTTATTAAAACTCTTCAAAGGCTATCCAGTGCTCTTAGAATAAAGCCTAATTTTATTAACTTATTTTTAAGACTGCTATAATCTTGACTTTACTTATCTCTGAAGTTATATTTCTCACTATTCTCCTTGCTTCTAATTATAGCCTCACAGACCTCAAACTGAAAGATCAGGAGTTACCTGTTCATGTAAATAGTCTTTGTCTCTCTCAATTTAGATTTAGGTGCTTTATTATATGTGTTCCCAGTGCACTCTAAATATCCCTTGAAAGTCACTCATATTGCATTATAATTATATTTATTAGCTTCTCATCTGTAAACTATAAGATGACATGAAGTATTCTGACCCATTTATCAACATATTCTTAAAATACAGTGTGATAAGCAGAAAAGTTTTCAATAAATAGTATTGAATAACTAAGTAATTAAAAGATTTAAAAAAAATTGCCTTGCATTTGGCATTTCACAGCAGGAATGCCACCATGCATCAATGCTACACCCAGAGTAGGTATCCCTAACTGATGATGCCACTTTTCTTTTCATATATATATATATATATATATACATAAATTATACTTTAGGTTCTGGGGTACATGTGCAGATCATGCAGGATTGTTGCATAGATACGTACATGGCAATGCGGCTTTACAATCCTTCTAAACACATAGCTAGTATCAACCTTCTCCGGTTGGCATGTGAGATAAAAGTTATGTTTCTTTCATATCTTGAACTATACGACAAAATACAAATGAATAACTTAATGTCCTTAAATTTCACCTACATTCATGGCTTTTTTTAATGTGTTGACTTCTATTTTTTTTTTTTTTTTTTTTTGGCGGGGGGAGCATGATAAAAGCTGTATGTATTATTCTAGATTTTAAAAAAATTGTGCTACAAAATGTCAACATTTTCCTGATGAAGGCAGATAATAAAACTTAGTATACATGGTTTGTATTGGTTTCAGAGAGCCTTGACACAAGGAATAAAAATAAGTCACTCAAAACATTCATTCATCAAACACAGTCATTCCACAGAGATATATCATTACTGTGTGTTCAAAACTGCCACGGTTACTCTGGTGAATCGAGCATTACCTGCACCTCTGAAGAGTTTACATTGTATCTAAAGACTAAATCATGTAAGTGACTAAGGACAGTAACGTATGCGAAGTCCTGAGAATGAGTGATGCACAAAGAACTGTGGGGTTACATAGGAAGAACCAATAAATAGTGGCAGGGCAGGGAGAAAAAATCCACTGAATAAGTGACCTATGACATGAAGCTGAACCTCCAGGATGAGATCTTAGTGCTTTTCTGCAGCCCTACGCATAGCCCTAGCCATCCATTCAAGATCCTTCTGTCTTCAAACTCCACTTTCTTCCTGCATCTTTTCCCCAAGTCTCCAAAACCTTTCTTCTGCTCTCCACTTTCAAATGATGACTTTAATTTATATTTCACCAAGAAAATAAAAATGCCTAGCAAATGACTTCTAGAAGTTTCTGACACCATTCTATCTACCTTCTTCTTGAAGACCCTGTGATCTTTTGATACCTATCTAATCTCCTCCCCTACTGCCGTGGTTACTCTAGTGAATCGAGCATTACCTGCACCTCTGAAGAGCTTGTATTATATCTAAAGAAGAAATCACGTAATGCTCCCTGTCCTGCTCACTCCCCTGCAGGCACATGGGCCTCCGCGGTGTTTCTCCAACGAACAAGGCATATAATCCTGCCTCATGACTGTTGCACTTACTGTTCCCTATATCTGAAACTCTTTCCCCATTTACCTGAAGCACTTGATCTTTCACATCATTCAGATCACAGCTAAGCAGCTACCTTATGTCTAAAGTCAACCCTAGTTGCCTTGTATAATACCACCATTTCTCTCCACAAGTTTAAGTTCTCCCAACCCTGCTTTATTTTTCCTTATACCACTTACTCCTAAACACACTACCTACATTCTCTATCTTGTTTATTGTCTCTGTCTGCCATTAGGAAATAAACTTTATGAGGACAGAAACATTAACAGTCTTATTCATTGTTATCTTCCAAAAGATTAACAGTATTGTTTACTGTTATCTTCTCATTGCCTAAAATAGAGGCTGCCATATATTGAATACTCAAGAAATATTTTTGAATGAAAAAAATGCACTGAAAGAGTAGAAATGAGCATACAAGTTATATTCCATAAATAATGTCAACTGAATAAATTAATATTAGGCAAAACAATAAATTAATAAAGAATAATGCTATCTTGTGGAGAGAAAGTACGTAAAGATAATAATATAACCTTTAAAAGCAACTATTTGATCAACACCTATGGAAGAAAATAAAGATAAAATAGCAAGTATTTGAGGTGATGGACATGTTAACTAGTTGATTTAATTATTCCACATTATAGAAATCATTCTGTACTTCATAAACTTATACAATTATAAACTCTCTAAGTGTCTGTTGCTTCCCTCCATGTCCGTGTGTACTCACCATTTACTTCTACCTATCAGTGAGAACATGTGGTATTTGTTTTTTGGCTTCTGTGTTAGTTTGCTAAGGATAATGGCCTCCAGCTCCATCTGTGTTCCTGCAAAGGACATGATCTCATTCTTTTATATGGCTGCATAGTATTCTGTGGCATCTGTGTACCACATTTTCTTTATTTAGTCTACCATTGATAGGCATTTAGGTTGATTCCATGTCTTTGCTATTGTGAATAGTGCTGCAGTGAACGTATGTGTGCATATGGGTGGAGGGTTGGAGAAGAGAGACAATCAGGAAAAATAACTAATGATAGTAGGCTGAATACCTGGGTGACAAAGTAATCTGTACAACAAGTCTTAATGACATAAGTTTACCTACATAGCAAACATTCACATGTACCCCTGAACTTAAAACAATTATAACTTGCCAATTTACAATTTTAAAAATAGAGTAAGTCTGTGTCTTATTATCTTTGTAGCTTTAAAGTCTGCCACAGTATCTGGAAAGCAGTAAATATACAGTGAATGAATTTCCGCAGTATCTGGAAAGCAGTAAACATACAATGAATGAGTAAGTGAAAAATAAATACTACCTATAAACCCATTAAGGCCAGTAAGTCACACTTGAATATTTATGTGTTTATTTTGCTTGTTTTTGTTTTTGGGTTTTTTTTTTTTTTTTGAGACAGAATCCTACTCTTGCCCGGGCTGGAGGGCAGTGGCATGATCTCACTTCACTGCAACCTCTGCTTCCTGGGTTCAAGGGATTCTTGTGCTGCAACCTCCTGAGCAGCTGGAATTACAAACACACAACACCAAGCCTGGCTAATTTTTGTATTTTTAGTAGAGTTGGGGGTTTCACCATGTTGACCAGACTGGTCTTGAACTACTGGCCTCAAGTGAACCAGCTGGCATGGCCCATCAAAGTGCCAGAATTACAGGCATGAGCTACAGCATCCAGCCATACTTGGATATGTAACAATATGTGACAATATTTTCAATAAATATCTTACAAAAGAGGGATGTTATAGAACTTTCTGCAAAGTATAATTCCAATATGTAAAAGAATATATTAAAGATAACTATAGGCATAGAAGGGAAGAATAAATAAAAAAATTGTAACAGTGGTTATTTCTAGGTTATGAGACAAAAAAAATGAGTCATCTTATACTTGGCACATATTCGTGTTTTCTCTAATACGTATCTTAAAATCAATGATAAACATGTCATAAAAATCACATTATGGCTTAAAAAGAGGAATGGGAGAAGTAAGAAAAGGAAGACAACAACTGGTGATCTGGGGTCTAAGATTCCCTTTTCCCATTAGCGCAGCTTTATGAACAATTCAAACAGTTGGTGTTGTGCACAAAGACCGAGCTGCCATCAGCAGTTTTCAGAATGTCGCTTGAACTCCTGTCAAGTACCATGATATTCATTCATCTTCATCAGCTATAAATTTGGAATTGCAATCCAATTTAAAAATATTTATTGAGACCTTAATATGTGCCAGGCACTTTGCCAGGAATTGGAGACACAAAGACAAGCAAGACATAGTTCACGACCTCATGGCTTTCCATTCAAACAGAGGAGAGGCATGCTTTAAAGAGAAAAAATTTAAAAAGCAAAACATAAACAACCATCCATTTAAAAAGCCACCAAAATTCAGTATATTTATTATAACAAACTATCTGTGAAGGCAGAGATCATGTTTGCTTTATCCAAAGATAGCGTCCCAAATGCAGAAGTCAACCAAAAGCTATTTGTTCCAGTTTAAGTTAGTGAATGAGAAGTGAAGCTCTAGAATTGTTATCAAAGTGCACAGTATTGTGAAACAAAATGCCTTATTCAAATTAAGTAAGGGTTACAAGTTTTAAGTTCTTAGAGGCAATTATGGAAATTAATAATTAAGCCTGGTAAGGGTTATAGGTTTTAAGTTCTTAGAGGCAATTCCATGGAAGTTAATAATTCAGCCTGATTGTTTACTTTTTTGTGGTTTTTTTTTTTTTTTTTTTTTTTTTTTTTTTTTTTTTGAGATGGAGTCTTACTCTGTCGCCTAGGCTGGAGTGCAATGGCACAATCTCGGCTCACTGCAACCTCCACCTCCTAGGTTCAAGTGATTCTCCTACCTCAGCCTTCCCAGTAGCTGGGATTACAAGTGTGTGCCACCACGCTCGGCTAATTTTTGTATTTTTAATGGAGGAGGGGTTTCACCATGTTGGCCAGGCTCGTCTCAAATGCCTGACCTCAGGTGATCTGTCTGCCTTGGCCTCCCACAGTGCTGGGATCACAGCTGTGAACCACCACACTCAGCCTGAACTGTTTCTTAAATGGGCTGTTCTTATATTTGAAAAGTAAAATTTCACTTAACACATGCTGCATTCAGCAGAGATGGGGAGTAGTGGCAGGTGAAAAATTTCTTTGAGGACCTGCTTATAGCAGGTGCTTTTTTTCATTATAGCACCGATGGGATGGAGGAATGAACATATCAAATAGAACATGTAGAGATAGGAACATAGATTTTGAGTCAGAACAATGAAAAATTTAACCATCACTCTCTACCAATGGTAGTAGACACATCTCAGGGTTATCTTGAAAATTAAATAATATATGAAAATATCTCCAAAAGTTAGACATAATAAATATTATGTATTAGATTGCTAGGGCTCCCATAACAAAGTCCCACAGATTGATTGGCTTAGAGAAAAAATATGTATATATATTTGCACAATTCTGGATGCTAGAAGTCAGAAACCAAAGTGTCTGTAGCATTAGTTTCTTTGGAGGGCCCCCTCCTTGGCCGTTAGAGGCCCATCTTTTCCCTGATTTTTTTTTCACATGGTCTTCCTTTTGTATGTGGTTATGTTCTAATCTCCTCTTTTAAAAAGTCATATTGTATTTGGGCCACTTTAATGGCCTCAGTTTAACTTAATTACTTCACTAAAGACAGTATGTCCAAATAGAGTCACATTTTGAAAACTTGGGGTTTAAGACTTCAAAATAGGAGTTTGAAGGAGCCGCAATTCAGCCCATAAAACCAGGGTTTCCTTTCTTATTTTCCATCACAATTTTTAGTAGAATTTTGATGTTCTTAGTCATTGAAAGCCACTCAGAAGTAAGACTCCTTCATGCCAAAGCTAAGCAAGAATAACGGCATGACTTGGCAGCAGGAATATTCTTATTTGGGATCAGCATTTATTCTCAGATGTAACCTACATTTAATGTAGATACATTAGGATGTTTTAGACCTGATAGGAAACGGGTAACTTTATCAGCTACTTTAAAATGTTTTGTATATTTATACACAGTCAAACTTTTAAGTGGAAAGAAATTGGGGTTCATAGGCTACTTTCAGCTCATTTGACTACTCCTAAAACTCAATTTCCACTAACATGTTGTGTAAGTCAGAAACAGACATAATAAAACTAAGTATATAGATGCTCCATGTTGCAGAACTTAGTGATCATCCCGGGCAAACTCAGACAGGTGCAATATTACCAGCGTCATTTTCTGTGCATAGTAAAATTGAAATAAAGAGCAGCTCAATAGAAGAGATACAGTCTGCAGTGAAGAGTTTATAACACTTGTCATAATGGATCTGTCAGAAGAAAAAAAATGTTTACAGCTCATTGCAGAATATAAAATGTTTGCTAAATCAGCAGTAAAAGTCGAAGCTCAGATAAATTTGCAGCAAGGGTAGCAACACAACGCAGCATAACATAAATACACCCAGCAGGAGAGCAGCAGGAAAAAAAGCAGCAACAACTTAGTCCTGAGCAGCATTTGATTTATGTCATAAATAAATATAAGGGGTATTAGGAAGATTAGTGCATTAGAATGTTAACACAAATCAAGATGCCCTGCACCAAGTGGGATTGCTTGCACAACAATAAACTGTGCCAACATCAGGTAAGTTGTTATGACTTCTTACTGAGCTCATTCCAAGCTGGAAGTTTCTGCTTGTGCTGTAGCAATGGTATCCTGGTTGGTGGTTTTAGGATGTCCTATTGGAATTCATACATGTGGACCATTGCCTGACCATTGACTTAGCTCATTCTAAATAAGTGGAAAGTTGCCAGAGTTTAAGTTTTGAAAAGGCAAAAAAAGAAAGAAGGAAAAAGGGAAGAAAGAGGGAAAGAGGGAAGGAAAGAAGGAAGGAAGAAAGGAAGCAAGAGAGGGAGGGAGGGAGGGAGGGAACAAAGAAAAGAAAGAGAAAAGGAAAGGAAGAAAAGAAGGAAAGATAGCCATGGTGGGTGGACAGACAGGAAGGCAGGTAGACTACAAAAGAAGTTAATGTTATTTTAATAAGTGACTCTTCTTTGACAGTAAGAAGTTAGTTAGGATCTACAACATAACAGAAGGCTCTGGCAGCCCTGTTGGTCTTCGGTGGCTCTCCCTTCCTGGTTACAGCTGTGTGGATCGGTAGTGATTAAGAAACACAAGTTGAAGAAATCAAATGCTTTCTGTAAGAACTTGGAATTGGTTGTGAATGAAATAGTCTCTGTGTCATTAAATGTGTACTATGTAGGCTCCCCTGGCACATTGCATTCCCTGCAGCCAAACTGCTGGTCTTGGAGGGAGGGTAGGTACTCTCCCTGATCCCAATTGCTGCTTTCAAACCAATCTTCCTCCTACCTTCATAAAAATTCCCATGACTTAGCTTTGCCGTCCTCACCTTCATACTCAAATATCGTCTCCTCATTCCATGAAGATTTTAGTCCTTGGTTAACTGTTTTGCTCTTCAACATTACCCCCATCATAACTATTGGTGATTTTAATGCCCATCTAGATATTATTTCCACCAGCTCCAAATTTCAATTCTTGGCCTTCTCTGACCCAATAATCATGTCCTCTCCCCTGCATTTACCACTCACTGCCATAGTCCTATTTTAAGACTAGTTAATACCTGTAAATGCAATTCCTCAAAATTTTACACACCCCGCCCTTAAACCGTCACCTCTCATTGTTCCAAGTTGCTCCTCAGAGCACATTTTCTATGCTGCCAGTGCCTTCAGTCTCTTGATCCTACCTTGTTTTCAATGTCCTTCATTTTCTCTCTGTGTTCTCACATTGATTCCTCCTTGACAGTTTGGATTTAGTGACCCATGATTGTAAAAACTCCCTTGTATTCATCCATAATTACCTGGCTATTTTCTCATCTGATATACTCATCTGACAAAATTCTAACCTGGATTATATCTATCTTACCACACCTTGGTTAAACCTTACAGCTGAACAGAGCTAGAGAAGTAACATACAGCTATCCTTCCTTGTCTTACTTTAAAATAAGAGACCATCATTCTCAGGTGGACCACTATGACCACTATTCTCAGGTAGACTCTGAGTTTTGTGCAGCAGTCCTAATTACATGGCAGTATCCATTCACTCTCCTACATGGTTTGTTAACTTCTTTCCTTCTTTCACTAAAAATCCAACACTTCCTCTTGCCTCCTCTTTCCTAGCTCTTCATTTTACATTGTATTTGACTGAGAAGAAAGAAGCTAAGGAAATAACTTCCACAAATTTCCATCCAGCTACCTGCATCTTTCCCAATCCCTTCCTCCTGTTAAAAAAGAACTGTTTTCACTCTTCTCTGAGGTCAATATCTTCACTTGTGCACTAGGTCCATCCTGTCTTACTTGCTTAAGAACCTCATTTCAGTAATTCTCCAGTCTCTCCTCCATTGTTAATCTTCCTCATTTTCCCATGTTTACCAACCTGGAACAAGATTTTCCATCTCAAGGAGCAACAACGAAAACCTCCCTGTTGGCTTTAATCTCTCCAGTCCTTGTGACGATACTTTCATACCACTTCACAGAACTGTTTTTGTAAATGTCAGCATTGAACTTGCGACTAAACCCAACAATCCTCATCTAGTTATCATATTACCAGAATTTGATGCAGTTGATTGATACAGTTTCATGGCTGTCTTACATCGACTTGTAGGGCAGAAGAGGCTCTTGGTTCTGTCTTATTTTACTGGCCTCTTGATTTCAGTGTCTTTTTCTCGTCATCTTTTATCACCTAAACAACTAAAATTCTTAATTGTTAGACTTCTGTGTCTATATTTACTCTCCCTGGATCTTGCTATTCTTGTGTAGACTCATGAGTCTAAATACCACTTATCTGGTGCTGTCTCTCAAATGTATATCTCTATTCCCAACTTCCCTCCTAAAATTCTAATTTATGCCTCACATTTTCTACTCTACTTTTCTACCTGAATGTGTAAAAGGTGTCTCAAATTTTATGTGACCAAAAATCAAATTCCTGATATCCATTCTTATATGTCCTACAAAGCCACTAATCCCATAAGATAACAGTTGCATTTTTCCAGTTGCTGGAGCCAAATATTTATAAAAAGTAAGTGCCAGTGGCCAACCCGTGGCCTTTCTGCATCACATGATTATCCAGATCCTGATCAAATCTTCCCCTACTATAATAACTCATGAAATTTATAGGAGTATAATACAGTCAATCTGAGTGAGATTATAACCAAGGTTATTATGTAGAGGAGCAAACAACTCTAATTAATTGTTGAGGTTGTATATTGAAATTGACTAATCAGAGTCTGTAAGATACAGCTGCACCAGAAAATGAGCACAGAGTACAAGAGCTGAAGGGACCTCAGAGCTACTGGCTTTCCTGGGCTGATGTCAACTTTTCCCCCTCAGCTTCTTTTCTTATGAACTTATCAATGTAGAGTATACAGTGATTTGGGGATTTCAGAAATTACTTACGTAAGTCAAGATTTCACAGCTATGCCATTGCCATGACACAGTAACAGTAAACCAATGCCACATGTTCTCACTTAGAAGTGAGAACATATAGTCACATAGAGTGGAACAGCACATACTGGGGCCTTTGGGAGGGCACAGGGTAGGAAAAGGAAGAGGATCAAGAAAAATAACTACAGGATATTAATAATAGGCTTAGTACCTGGGTAATGAAATAATCTATCCTGCAAACCACAATGACATGTTTACCTATGCAACAATCCTACACTTTTACCCCTGAACTTAAAATAGAAGTTAAAAAAATCTTGTCCTGTATACCTTCTTAAAGCTAACTAAACATAATACCTATAAAAATTATTATATTCAATGAATTTGGCCATCAATCAGAAACTAAGACCAATACTGCTGGTCAAGTGTTATTGTCATTTAGAATCAAGTTCCACTCTTCCTTCTCTCATCCCACACATCTAATAAGTCAAAAAGTCCTGTTGGCTCTGTCTTCAAAATATATTCAAGATCAGATAAAATCTCACCCATCTGCACTATCTCATTCTGATTCTAGCCACAGACAACTCTCTTCTAGATACTGTAATCACTTTCCTGCTAGTGTTCCTATTCTCCTTGTCCATCCACCTCTTCTCAAACCAGCAGACAGACTTTTTTTCATGACATGACTCAGTTGATGCCATTATTTCACTGAGAATCCTCCCAGTGACTTCCTGTCTCACTCAAAGTAAAAATCAAGTACTTTTAGTAATCTGTAAGATCCTACCTGGTTGGCCCTTGCCTCCTTTCATATCTTTTTTCTGTTTCTCTTTCCATAGATCTCTCTGTCTCAGCTATGTTGGTATCCTTGTTGCTTCTTGCAAATGAAAAGATCTCCCATCTTGAGGATTTTGCACCTGCTGTTCTTTCTACTGGAAGACTCCTTCTCACAAGGTTCATATGATTTGTCTAATTCTCTCCTCTAAGGTTTTTGCTCCAGTATTATCTTCTCAGAAAGCATTCCTTAGCTATTTTATTAAAAATTTCAACTATTTCTCTTCCATATTTTTCTTCACACTCCCTAATAGTCATTGTCATATTTAACAGTTTATTTATTTATTACCTGTCTCCCTCTACTAGAAAGCAAGTTCTAATAGGACATGACTTTTTGTTTGTTTTATTCATTTCTGTTTTTCTAGCACATAGAATAAGCCCAGGACTTGGTTGGATAAATATCCATTGAATACATGCAGACCATAAAGGTGATGTAATGAATATTCTGATGCTTCCCACGGGTGCTCATCTCTGGACCAGTGCACCTGTATGCCTGCTGCTGTGAGTCTACTGTTAATGGCACACAAATAGCTCCTTCTCTGAATTATTAACCCTCACCTACCAGGTGGTGCCCAGTAGATTATACCTGCCTGGGTGAGCCAATGTATAGCCATATAGCTATACCCGTAGCCAATGAATAGCTTACATAATGGTACAAAAGATTGCCTCCATGCTTCTGGAAAACACTATCAGCTGAAAACATAAACTAACCTACCATTTTTCCTTTCTGCATCCTGGTTTCTCCACTTCCCTTCTCCTTACTCTCCTTTTGTAATAAGTCACTTGAATCAGAGACCTCAGCAGCTTAAGCTCTATTTCTAGAGAACCCAATCTAAGATCCTTGAAAAGACTATGAGAATTTATACAAACAAAATTAGGCACTTACCTTTCAATCTGTTTTGAAGAAAAATAGAGAAGGAGTGAAAAGGAGAAACAACTATCTATAGAACATTTCAGTAAACAGCTCTTAAAAATGACTTGTTATGTCAGTCTATGGTCTTTTAGTATGTGTATAGGGTAAAATAAAAACTCCCAGACTTCCAATGCAGTTTTTGCTTTCATTATGTTACTGGGTTTTGAGGAAAATTTAACTTCTAGCTTCAGATGACAAGTAAGAAGCTGGACATATTTCTTAAATTGAGCCACATATGAAGTTTGGAATTCAAACAGAATGCCTAATGTGCAGGCTGAAGTAAGAATTATATTGCATTATGTAGGTGAAACCACGTACTACTTCCCGACATGTAATCTGTACATTAGCATAGATTTCCATTGGAGAAGAAAGGGTGGAAGTGAGACACTAAAGCAGAATCTTAATGTATTTGTTCATAATTAGATACTTTAAAACATTATAGACTGAGTTCCTTTGGAAAGTAGATGCTGAGACAGAGATTAATTTGCAGTGTGTTCACTAAGGAGTGTCTTTGTGATCAACATTCATGGAAAGGAAGGTAGGAAAACAGGATTGGGAAGTAGAAAATGTCATATTGATATGTAGGATCAGTGGCAACCTTTACAATCCTAAGAGAACTCTGGAGTTTTATTGGCTCTTCAAATTTGTTCCCTTTTGGATGAATTGGCCAATGCTTTATTATATCATCTGGAACAGTCATTGGATATCGTCTACCATGAAAATGAGTATAACCTTCAGCCAGGCAGCTCTTTGCAGATGAGACAATCTCTAGAGGTGCTGAGAACTGAAGGCTGGCTGCTGACAACATTCCCAGAAGCTAGAGCAAAAAGTTGAAGGAGAATCCAGGTGGCACATAATCTTGGTCCCCACAAATCCTAATATACAAGAATAATATAGAGATCTTTATTCTTTCTTTCATTCACTCTTTCCAGAACTATCAACTGAGCTCTTACTATGTATATGCCACTGTGGTAGATACTCAAGGTATAATGAGGACTAAGACTTGGTCCTTGACCTTGAAGAGTTAATAGTCAAATGTGGCAGAAGAACTGTATGTAAACAAAGAAATAGAAGCTGGTGAGTGCTATTTCAGAAGTAAGAAGAAAGTGCTGTCGGAGCACAAAGGACAAAACAAACAACTCAGCATAGGAATTTGGGGAACACTTCACCTTGGCTTCACCACTCATTTATGTCTAAGTAGCTGAGCTGTTTCTATAGACAACTACAAAGAAATTGCTTGCATAATAGATCACTTTCAATAGCTGCTCACTGAAACATTTTAAACTGTTGTTGAGAGCAAGACTTTGTCTCCAGACAAATGTGTGCCTCAAACTGTCCATTTAGCTTATGGCAAATAGCAAATCAAGCTCTTGCATAAAATTTACAAAGATTTAGATATGTGTGTCAAGGGATGCATATTCTTTGACTTGAAGAAATTTTAAATGGCTGAAGACAAGATCCCTAAGGCGAGGGGAAGGATTTATTTAGGAAAAAGGAAAGAATCAGCACAACTTATTAAACTGATTCAACATGGTGATCAGACACCAGTACTCGACAAATGCTAGTTGTTATTCAGCCATGAAAATGACTGATTCCGTGATTGAACAAATGCATACTGAAGGCCTATTATGATCATTTTCTGAACGTGTATACCTTTATGTTCATTAAAAGCATAAGTCACTCACCAATAATGAGAGATGAGAGTATTGAGACTTTTATTTGATCACTGTCTGAACAACATAGACTTTAATCCCTGATGTCAATATCTATTTCTGAACTTTCAGAGATGCACTAAAATAAAAACTTAAGGAACATACCAGCCAAACGTTTAAATAAACATAGGGAAAATAAAGCCTGATTTAGAAATTAGCTCTGGGAGGTTATCGTCAAAGATAGGTTTTGAATCACAAGGCCCTGCATCTTCTTACCTAAATTCTCTAAGCCTTAGCTTCTTCATCTGTTAGATGAGAAAGATAGTATTTTCCCCAAACATTGCAATGTTTAAATAAGACATGTTAAGTGATTGGATCAGACTAATTTATCCCAAATGTCAGTCCCTTTGCTCTTCCATTCCTGAAAATACTTCTAAGAGAATTACAATGAAAGGCTTTGGTGTTTAACAGGACCAGCTCAGTCAGTGAAGGAAAACAGCATTTTATTTTAATGTTCAGAATAGTTAAAAAGTCAATATTTATTGTAAATAACTACCATAAATATAACAATCACCTATGCTTTTGTTTATGTAAATAAATAACGGTGATGACCTGTACTGGTATTTACATAAATACATGAGAAGAAAAGTGCCTGGTATGCACAGAAAATGGTGGGAGGCTTTCTAAAACAGTAGAAAGACAATGGACATTTCCACACGGAGACTAGAATTTTAATTCCAGCATTCCTGCAGTATAGCAGTATGACCTTGTGAGAGTGATTACTTAACCTCTTTGAGGTTCCATCATTCACATAAAATTGAAGATTTAATAACTCAATTTTACAGGGATTTTGTAAGGATTAAATAAGATAATATGCATTAAGTATGTCTTGGTGTTTTAGTGAGTCATTAAATGAGTATAGAATCTTTACGGAGCCTCCAAGCACATCACATCTGTACATACTTTTGGTTCTCCTAGTCAACGCCTAAACTCTATAATTATCTGGTTTCTTCTTACTATATGTTATAAAAATTTTAAAAACAACTTCTCCAATAGCACCCACCTGCTTCACAGCAGGTTACAAACCTATCTACCAAATTTTATTTCTATTTATCATACAGTACCCGAAATTGTCGTTAATAATATTAAAATAAAGTTCCAGAACATAAATATTTATAGGTTTCCAGATTGTTAGAATGGGAATGGACCTTTGAGATGTTTTCTCTGCCCACCTCATTTTATAGAAGAGGAGACTGTGATTATCAAATTCTTCTTCTGGGAGTTGTCATTCAGGCAAGACACTGGCCATGTACCAGGTAAGACTGACGTTCGTTCATAGTGAGTTTGGAATCACCTTCAGTTCATAATATGTCCTTTTTTTGTGGGTGTTAGTCTGCTTTCACACTGCTGATAAAGACATACCCAAGACTGGGCAAGTTACAAAAATAAAAAGAGGTTTAATTGAACTTAAAGTTCCACATGGCTGGGGAGGCCTCACAATCATGGTGGAAGGCAAAAGCCATGTCTTACATCACAGCAGGCAACAGAGAATGATCAGAGCTGAGCAAAATGGGTGTGCCCTTATCAAACCGTCAGATCTCACGAGATTCATTCACTATCATGAGAACAGTGCAGAAAAGACCTGCCCCCATAATTAAATCACCACTCACTGGGTTCCTCCCATGACATGTGGGAATTGGGGGAGTTACAATTCAGGATGAGGTTTGGGTGGTGACACAGTCAAACCATATCATTCCACCCCTAGCCCCTTCCAAATGTCATTTCCTCACATTTCAGAACCAATCACGCTTTCCCAACAACCCCCCAATGTCTTAACTCATTTCAGCATTAACTCAAAAGGCCACAGTCCAATGTTTCATCTGAGACAAGGCAAGTCCCTTCTGCCTATGCACCTGTAAATTCAAAAGCAAGTTAGTTACTTTCTAGATACAATGAGTATATAGTCATTGAGTAAATACAGCCATTCCAAATGGGAGAAATTGGCCAAAACAAAGGGTCTACAGGACCCATGCCAATCCAAAATCCAGTGGGGCAGTCAAATCTTAAAGCTTCAAAATGATCCCCTTTAATCTCCTTTAACTCCATGTCTCACATCCAGGTCACACTGATGCAAGAGGTGGCGTCCCATGGTCTTGGGCAGCTCCACCCCTGTGTCTTTGCAGGGTACAGCCTCCCTTCCAGCTACTTTCATGAGCTGGCATTGAGTGTCTGTCACTTTCCCAAGTGCACAGTGCAAGCTGTCAGAGGACCTACCATTCTGGAGTAGGGTCTGGAGGACGGTGGCCTTCTTCTCACAGCTCTGCTAGACAGTGTGTCCCTGTAGGGACTTTGCGTGAGGGCCCCAAACCCACATTTCCCTTCCTCACTGCCCTAGCAGAGGTTCTCCCTGAGGGCCCCCACTCTGCAGCAAACTTCTGCCTAGAAATCCAGGTGTTTCAACATGCCTTCTGAAATCTAGGTGGAGGTTACAAAATCCCAATTTCTGACTTCTGTGAACTCACAGGCCCAACGCCACGTGGAAGCTGCCAAGGCTTGTGGTTTCCACCATCTGAAGCTACAACCTGAGCAGCAACTTGGCTCCTTTTAGTCAAAGCTGGAATGGCTGAGATGCAGGGCATCAAGTTCCTAGACTATACGCAGAAGAGAAACCCTGGGCCTGACCCATGAAACCATTTATTCCTTCTGAACTTCTAATCTTGTGATAGAAGGGGCTGCAGCAAAAATTCTGACATGACCTGGAAACATTTTCCCCATTGTCTTGGTAATTAACATTTGGCTCCTTGTGACTGATGCAAATTTCTATAGCTGGCTTAAATTTCTCCCAAGAAAATGGGATTTTTCCTTTCTATTGCATTGTCAGGCTACAAATTTTCTAAACTTTTATGCTCTTCTTCTCTTATAAAACTGAATGTCTTTGATACCACCAAAGTTACTTCTTGAATGCTTTGCTGCTTAGAAAAGTGTTTTCTGCCAGATACCCTAAATAATCTCTCTCAAATTCCAAATTCCTCAACTCTCTAGGGCAAGAACAAAATGCCCACCAGTCTCTTTGCTAAAACATAACAAAAGTCATCTTTGCTCCAGTTCCCAATAAGTTTCTCATCTCTATCTGAGACCACCTCAGCCTGGACCTTAATGTTCATAATCACTATCAACATTTTTGTAGAAGACACTCAACAAGTCTCTAGGAAGTTTCAAACTTTTCCACACTTTCCTGTTTTTTTCCTGAGCCCTCCAAATTGTTCCAACTTCTGCCTGTTACCCAGTTCCAAAGTAGTTTCCACATTTTTGCATATTTTTTCAGCAATGCCCCACTCTACCGGTACCACTTTAATGTATTAGCTTATTTTCACACTGCAGATAAAAACATACCCACGACTGGACAATTTACAAAAGAAAGAGGTTTGATTGATTGGACTTAGAGTTCCACATGGCTGGGGCGGCGTCATAATCATGGTGGAAAGTAAAAGGCATGTCTTGCATCACAGCAGGGAAGAGAGAGAATGATGAGAGCCAAGTGAAATGAATTTCTCCTTATCAAACCATCAGATCTCATGAGACTCATTCACTATCACGAGAACAGCACAGAAAAGACTCATCCCCGTAATTCAATCACCTTCCACTGGGTTTCTCCCATGACACATGGAAACTGTGGGAGTTACAATTCACAATGAAATTTGGGCGGGGACATAGCCAAACCATATCATTTTGTTATTAATTAATGTTGAAAGAAAGAGTTTTCTATAATCTGTGACTTCAGGTACACCTGTACTTGAACATATGACTTTAACTGTGTGACTTTGAGTTTGTTCCTTTATTTTATTGCAATATGGGGATGGTATTGACTACTGTCAACTGGCACATAATAGTTATTCTATGTCCATTATTTGCACTTTACATTTATTAATTGGTTGTCTTCATATCAATCTATGAAGTAGGCACTGTTATTATGACCATCTTACAGATAAGAAAATTGAGTCCTCCACATTAAATAATTTGCCAAAATTTATATATGCAGTAAGTTGGACAATGAAGATTTGAACCCAAATACACTGGGTACTCATTGACTCTATATATTACCTGTCACTTACAGAGAGCTGAATAAATGTTTTACTCACAAGAATGCCTTTAGAAAATAAAGACTAAAACAATCTGGATACATTTTCTTCAGTGTTCTTGTGGCTGTTGTTTCTATTTCGTTGCCTTTCTTAGATTTCTGTTTTGTATACTACATTATTGGAAACTGTAATACTACAGAGACATCATCATCATTTGATCCCTGTGTGATATTATTTAAAAAGCAGAAGTTTATGCCTTGAATTAGCTAGGTCCTATAACATTCTCCTCAACGTCCTTCCTGCCCTTGTCAGCAGCAGAATCAGCAGCTGTAGCCAGGAGTAAAGAGGCCTGATTGTATGTCTGTGGAATCATATTTAAAGCAAACTTTTTAGGTCACTGCAGTTGGGAATATAAAGTGATTTTGGATTTTGAGTGTGAGATTAATTTCTAAATAGATGAGGCTGAAAAATAGAGTACATGGCACCTGTGTGTACTCTGAATCCAGAGAACAAGAAAAAATATTAAGAACAGCTTACAAACTTACCATGTGAAATATGCTGTAATATCTTTTCTTTATCTTCCCTCAAAAAAAAAAAAAAATCCCAGCTAGAAAGATTGCAAGTGAAACGTGTATAATAACTTCCACCAGTGGCACCATTTAAAATGATACAGAATTTTTTCCCCACTCACCTAACTCTCTAACCATATAGGAAAATAAATAATGTAAATAGAAGACAAGTGTTAAACTCATTGGAATGTATGCTGGAAGTTTTCCATGAACATTTGGACTTTAATGATAATGTGAGGGGATTGTTGGTTCTGGCCCCAACGAGGTAATCCATTTGTCCCAGGCCCTCCTTCTTACAACTAAAACATCTGTGACATAAAACAACAACAGAAATAAACATAGGAAGTTGGAAGAGTGGAAGATGGTAAAGAAGGAGGGGTGGCTAGGGAAGTTGAGAAATGACAGTGACACAGTGGTGAATTCCCCCTGGGTTTACTTTAGCTCCCATATATTCCAGGCTGGGCGCCTCCATTCCAGAACAGCCAACAGAACAAAAGCAGATCCGAGAAAGCCTGTTAAGCCTAGCTAAGCAACCAGAGATGAGATGGTCTAAGAGAGCAAAAAAAATCTTTTCAGTGAAATATTGGCCCATTCAAGCCAAACACCTATGGAAAACTACCCTGCACGCATCATGGTTTCTGAAGGGCTGATTCAATTGTCAATATCCCACCCCACCAACCTGCAACTGGGGAAAACAGACAATGGTGCTATAATTTCTCTGCCTTGTGATAAGGATGCCTAGCAATGAGCTAATCTTCCATCCCTGGCTCAATGCAAGTGGGTGCCGCTCTGGTTCCCCAGCAAGTGAAGGTGGTGTACCTGGGTCTCAGCTGGGAGCTGGTCTCTCTTCTCTTACTCAGCAGAAGCAGTCAGTGGGTACCGTGTCAGCAGAGTCCAGTAGCTCGTTGAGTCTCCACCCCAACCAAGCGGCAAAGGAAAAGACAACATCCCACTTTTTCATCTTGTAGTCAGTGAGAGCTGGTGGGGAGCAGAACCCCCACAAACCATCTCGCACCAAGGAGAATGACCAAAGTAATTCAAGGCAGGGCTGCTTAGCCCTCTAGTTCCAGCCACACAGAACCTTCATTGCTGTCTCAGACGGATCCAGTGGAGAGCTGAGCCTCCAACCCTGTTTTTCCTTAACGGAGAAAACTGAACTGTTTTGTGCTGGGGCTAGTGTACACTCTTAACAGCATATCCTCTTATCAACTGTGTTTTTTTCCTTTTTTCCTTTTTTTTTTTTTTTTTTTTGGTTGTCTACACCTTCTACAGATGTTTCCTTCTGCTCCCAAATGAAATATTTGTTCTTGAATACTTGCCTCAGCGTCAACTTCTCAAAGAAACAAAGATAAGACATCATTCAATGAATCTACTCAGCATTTTCTAGATTCAAAACGTTGTAGGAGTACTGCATTTCTGGAATAAAACAATATAAAGTAAGCTGTCTCTATTCTCATGGAGCTGGTACTTCAGTGGAGAAGAAGGAGATCCATCGTGTCAGTAATTATTTAACTTTAATTTGTTATGTGCTCTGAGGAGAAAGGAGGTGACCCAGGGCAATGCAATGTTTATAAAAATATTAATTGCCTTGGATTCATCACAATCCCATTTCATAATACAGGTTCAAATCTACCCTTATAAACAGTTCATCTTCACCACTCCGGCTCTTTCTAAAAACTTGCCAAATGGTAGGTTAAAGCAGCACACACTTATTTATTAATTCATTTGTATGCAAAATAAAACATTATTAAGAATCGAGCATGTATCAAGTACTGTGTTACAAAATAAAAATTGTTAAAATGTTATACTGGCACCATAAAGTATGTAATCAAATAGAACATCACAAAAAACAAAATGCTGATCTAAATTAAAGGGAATGACAAAAGAGAGGAAGACCCCGGAATCTGCAAGAATAGGAAATTTCAGCTTTGAAAAAATTCCCACCCCCTCCAAAAAGAGAAAAATATCAGGATGTAAAAACAAAACAACTCTTCTTTTCACAATTTTTAATAGTACATTTGATGAACTGAAGGGTTCATAGAACAAAAATGAATCTATAAAAACATATTTGGCAAGTACGTTTCAATTTATTTGAATTCATTATTCTTTATCTGTCTCATCTAAAGAGTTCCTTTAGCTTAACAGGAAGGAACTGTGGAGTGCTCACTGGGGACTGTAGGAGCAGGGATTGTACCTCGCTCAATGATGGAATCAAATATCTATCCCATTGTGCCTTTGCACATGTTCTGTGCCAGTCCCCAAGCCCCAGCCTCCTTATATTTCTGTTGAGATGAGTGAATACCAAGTCAATTTAAGAATCATTGCATTGAGCACCAGGAAGGAGTTAAATTATCCCTTGATGTTAGAATAAATTCTGATATCTGCTACACTGAATCACTCAATTCTATTTAAAGAGAGAGGAGCTTAACTGTGAGAAATGTCTTGAAGCCAGTATTACAATTTCACACAGGTCTTCTCATCTTCAGTTTGCTGTCTAGGAAAGGTCACTCTCTGGGTTATATTGACATCATATGAAGTCATTTTATCATATCTTCTTGGTTTTTATCTGAAATTGGACATTTATTTTATATACACCATCACAATGCCAACATGTACCAAAGGTATTGTTAGTTTTCCAATCGTATGCTCTCAAATACCTCAAAATTCTTTATTTTTACCACATTAACCACAATTACAGTGACATCATTAATTGAAAAAGTCATTGCTTAATAATTTTCTCCACCACTAATGTTTGCTCAGCTTCATAAAGGCAGACCCATGTCTATCTTGCTCATCACTGACTGTCTAATTTTCAGAAAAGTGCTTTATACAAAATACTTATTGAAGGAAGAGTGAAATGCTAAGAAAGCTATTTTTTATAGCAATGCATATCAATCTTTAGTATATAAAAACATCCTGTCTCTGGCTTCTTCTACAGCTAGAGGTTCTGATTCATTCAATTGGGATGGGCCCATGACTTACATTTCTGGCAATCTTAGAAGTGATGGTTAGGCTGCTGATTTGGGCATCATATTTTGGAGAACATCAGTCTATGTGATGTTGGATCACTGCATGGTGCAGCTAAAAAATACGTGACATTTTCTAGGTCTGAACTTAAATCTTTTTGGCCTACATAGCCCATTTAAAATGTTGGACACTGGTTATGAAGCAGGAAAGGTAAAGTTAGGCTGTGCTGACTTGTTTCTTTGAGTGAAGCCCAGCAGGCCCCTTTCACAGTTGGCTCTTTTCGCTTGCACTTACGCATCAGCACCTAACTTTCTTATAAGAAAGTTGTATAGGATACCAGCAGAATATCAAATGGCTACAGGTTCCTGACACCTAGTATAGCCTGAGAAAGAGAACAAAAGCCCTTATTCCTGATGTAGATTGGCTCAGTCTCCAGCCAATTAATCAGCACTAAAAGCCTAAGAAGTTATTAGCTACAAATTCCTGCCCGAGAGAGAGGGCCAGGGACTTCTCCAGTGCCCCACATGCACAGCTAGCCTCGAAGTTTACTGTATAGCAAACTTTTCCTCATTTTAATAGTAAAAACGCACTCCTAGGTGGAGATTTTATATGCTAATGACACTTGCAATGTGCATTAGAGCATGTAGATACCGAGCACATGTGCCAACCGCAGATTTCCATCTGCATCCATGACCTCACCACTATTTTATATTTATGTAAAACTCCCGTAAAAGAAATTCCTCTTAAGGTGCTAGCTGCTTTGAGCAGCCTTCTTTTCTGCTTAGGGCATACTTTCGCTTTGCAATACACTTCTTTGCTCATTCTAACTTTGGACTCACTCTCAAATTCTTTGGTGTGCTAAATCAAGGACCAGAACTGGCCTACTGGCCATGGGTTGGGATGTCTTGGGACCTCATGTAAAGAATAAATCTGTATAAAGTCACAACCTGTTGTGGTTTATTTGGGCCAAAAATAGACTCAGGTAGCCCAAGGGATTATGAAATTCCCTGATTATTGTTGTTCAGCCCCTGATATATCTATAACATATATCACTTAAAATGTCTATTCTGGTGGGGTTACCTTCATCATAATTTTGCCTTTCTTCCTTTCCTTTGTACCAGTTTCCGTATAAATATATATATATATATTCTGTATATATATATATGCATTCTCTATGTGTATGTGTGTGTGTGTGTGTGTGTATATATATATATATATGAGTAGGTCATAAACTGTTGACTCGCATTTTCTTTCCCCTAAGATTTCCTAAAATCTGATTTGTTTCTGACTTTTAGAGGACAGTTTTCAAAGGGCTTGAAGTTTATATTCACTCTCCTGTTGCCCACCAACCACAGATGCATTGCCAAACACCACATATCAATTGAAATCTCTGAGTACATACAGTGCTATGTCTCTTACTGACACCACAACTGGTTCATCTGTCAACTGTTCCCTCTTTTATTGTAATTCACTACTCACATTGTCCCGCTTCAAAGAAATTTGAATTCAACTCTGCTATTTATTGCAATACTTGTGAGTTAATTGACACTCTAGCAGTTTCTTGGAACAGAATTACAAGTTATCTTTGCTCACTGCTGTTTTAGGAGGGGTGGCGGTCATATTTTGAGGAAGTATAAAACAGTGAGTTAGTCAAGGAAGATGGAAAATAGAAAGCAATAGTATGTGTATGGAGCACCATGGCAATTGCTGTAGTTCCTGTTCCCATTTTCAGGGGGCAAAGGTGGGCTGCAATTCTAACTCTTTGAATCTTATACACTCTGCTTGTCTTTGTCTTTGCCGTAAATTTCCCTTTACTGGTGGTGGACTGTAAATAAGCCTTTTCCAGAAATTAGGCAAGACAATGGAATAACCATCAGGTCTCAAGCTAATCTTCAGCTCTTTTACTTCAAACAGATGTGGAGCTCTGCAATCTGCCGCTGCTCCACATGAGAACTGAGACCTTCTCATCTTTCCTGTCCTTTCCTAGTCATCAAGTGATTTTCTGGTCTGTACAGGGCATATTTCTTCCAAACACCTCCAAGTTTCCAACTTTCTTTAAAAACAAAAACAGATAAGCACACTCTTTAGACAGCATTATATTTGGCACATAGATGATCAAGTGCATTTGGATATTTTCCTCCAAGATTCTAATTTGCCTCTTGGTGTCAGAGTGCATTCTCAGAAATCACATATTCTCAGCACTCTAATGAAACTGAAAGAGCTGCTGCTACGTATTAGAGGCTGTCATCAATGACAAATCCATCTTATGACCCTAAGCTCTGAACGAAGAATGTCTTCCCTCCTTCTCATTTACACCCTATGCTAGAAGTGATTGTTTCTTCTTATTGTCTCCTCTAGCTTACTTTGCGTTATTTTCTGGATTTGCATCTGTGAATAAATCGTGTTGGCATTATAAAGTCTTTAGTAAGTAGGATTCTCCTACTTCAATTTTCTTTTTACTTCCTACATTAGTCTTCAGCCCCCTTTCTTTATGGTGATTTAAAAATTGATTTCTTTTCCTCCTTTTTGGTTTATTTTAATACAGTCATATGCTGCTGCTGATGTGTTTCTATCAACCACAGACCACATAAATGATGGGGGGCCTATAAAATTCCAATATCATATTTTACTGTATCTTTTCCATGTTTAGATATGTTTAAATACATGAAGATTTACCACTGGATTATACTTTCCTGTGATATTTAATACAGGAACATGCCTCACAGCTTTGTAGCCTAGTAGCAATAGGCTATACCATATAACTTAGGTATATTACAGGCTATACCACCTAGGTGTGAATAAGCACACTGCAATGTTTACACAAAAATGAAATTGCCTAATTACACATTTCTCAGAATGTATTCCCACAATTTCATGTAGCATGACTGTATATGCCTTTGTATTCTTCAGTTTGGTAGAGCCAAGTTATTACTCTGTCCAATTTACAGAAACTGAAATGTGTGACCCTGACTTTCTGACAGTTTTGTATGTAAAAATAAACAGATCATATTTCTGTTGCCCCAAGAAATTGACTGTCTCTGAGAAAGGTTGTAGAAAGCAGACATAAGAAGAGCAACAACTACAATACTTGATATCTGTAGAGTTCTTATTCACTAGCATCATCGCCAATGTAGAGCTTTTGAATATTTTTGGTAAGTATTTCTTAGCTGTGGTACTTAAGTGTCCTCATTTAGCAAAAGATAGCCTGAGATACAGAAGAATAAAATGCCTTACTTGAAAATGTACATGAATAGAGAGTGTTACATCTCGTATAGGTGCTCCAAACTATTTATTGGGTTGCATAAGACAGCAAATGAGTTAAAGCCCTTGGAAAACTATATAGAGATCCAGCTTAGGGGTTCTCTCCAAAAGGTATCATTCCTCTGTACAAGTGGCACAGCATACAGTCATAGAGAGTAGGGAGGCTGGGATGTCCCTATTTCTTCACTCTCTCACTGTATAAACAATGACACCTGCCCTTCTTTGCCTAATACAGTTTCATCATAATTTTAATAATACAAAGAAGCAAGGAAACATGTCATGTTGAGCCCGTGGCCACAGAGCCTAGCATCATGCCTGCATTGTAGTAGGTATATGATGGATATTCTCTAGATAAGAAGAATACTGGAGGGAAAATAAAAAGCAAAGCCATGAGAAGCTCTGCAAATCACACCCTCTCCATTCAAATATTCATGAACTGATGAGGCGGAGAAATCGTTCTGCTCTGTTACAATGTCTGTCCCCGTTCCCTCTTCCGCACATGTAAGCAGCAAGCACTTACTGTCAGATTGTGACCCTGGGGAAGTCATTCATTTCCACTTGAACCAGCTGTTTCAAATAACTTGTGCATGTTGCGTTTACTTCAACAGAAAATTATACCTTTTTTTTCTTTGATCCACTGAGGGATTTTTATTTGGAAAACATTTACTAGTATCTTTCAGCTGCTGTGATAGCTTTCACAGCAAGCTTCTCATTATAAGAGAGGAAGTCCCACAATATCCTAAACTTCAGGGTCTCTCATGGTGTCCCACGAAGGGGAACATTAAGGAAGGTGGAAGGGGCACAGAGTGTCCTCCTGGAGTTAGAACCCAGCAGGGGCTAACTCACACGGGGCTGCTTCTGAGCACAACTATTAAAAAGAAGCCTGCAGAAGTGGGGGAACAGCAAAGAAATAGAGTAGTAAGAATAAGGTTCAAACTTTGGATACCACATGTTGAGTCATTGAACCTTTATATTGCACCTTCATGAAATGAGAATGAAGATACAACTCTATAAGGTATGTAATATAATGTTTCTAATATATAAGAGGTGCTCAGAAATTGTAGCTACTAATTTAACTTAAAAAAAAAAGTTCTGCCCTTTTTAATGAGACAACAATAAAACTTAACACATCACCAGAGAGAGATATCATTAGAAAAGTTTGAGAAAACTTTGGATATTGTTTCCATGGAAGTTATAGAATTGCACCAACAAAAACAGCATTATTTCACGTACCATATTCTCTTACGAGATCTAACTTGTAACAGATAATCTACATTTCTAGAGAACAAGTTCTTTATGGGACCTAGAAATAGTCCTGCCACACAGTGGGCATTAAGTAAGTATACATTTAATAATAAAATGCATGGATTAGGGATACAGACTATTAAGATGATAAACAATAGTGCAACATTTACTTAGTAAGAACCAAGTAGATGGGAACTTTAGGTGCTATCAAGGATAAAAATCCTTAAGGAGACACTGCCTTTGCCCTTCAGCATGATTTGATATTCAGAGCATATTGAAAGTATTCTAAGAGTGAGTAGTCTTGTGACTGGAGCATCAGATATGGAGATATTTGAAGTTTAATGTTAAATATATTTGCAAGTGTGGTATGATATGATATAATACATTACTTTGAATTCTGAGAAACCATCAAGAATACTTGATTCAGAAGAAAGGCTGATCAGATGGAAGCAGGAGGATATTAAAATAGTCTGGTTTGCTAGTTTTCCAACTATAACCTACAGGATACAAAGAAATGAGTGGCAGGGCTTTGAGATCAATATCTTCACTTTCACCAGAGTCAGTGTAATTTTAAATGGGTTATATATTTTAACAATAAGTAGTCTTGGTGAGGAGGGTAGAAGATGACAAACCTCTAATGTAACATGTTAAGAAAAAAATAAGTCGAGTCTGGCAGTTATTAAACAATTACCTTTCAGAGTTTGGTAAAAAGTTCAGGGTACAAAGAAGAAAAATCAAAAGTTGTTCATGAGATGATAGTGCTGGAATAAAGATTAAGTTAAGCAAGATAAAAAACATAAGAGGACGAGCAGGCTTGATTGTATCAAGGAACAAAATTTTAAGGAGTTGAGTTTTAAAGATCTAAACGGCTTTTGTTAGCAATTTGTGAGTTCAGAAGCATTCATTCCACAAAATATTATAAAAGGCACTCAACTAACCTGAACAGAAGACGTGAGCTTTATAAGCAGAAAAGGCTGAAGAGAGCAGAAATAGAAAAGAAAACAGATTGTTGAAAGTCACTCTTCTTATCTGATGAAAGCAAAGAAGACTTCTTTATCATGCTGGCTATGGTTAACTGTGCCTCTTTAAATTGATTGCTGTGAATCTTCTGTTGTTGTTGTTGTTGTTTTTAACTTCCCCATTTTTAAGTTCCATTTGATTATCTGGCACATAGCATCAGTGACTCCATTCTAGAATTACTCTTTTCTTTTTTGATCTGGTCTTTTATAGCAGGAGATCAGTCCAAAACAAAGGCCTCTCATATTTTTTTAAGAGGCAAAGTGTTTTATTTTATTTAAAAGGTGACAGAATGAACCATCCTAGGTGTGGAATAAAGTGACCCTAATTATTCTGCAAAGAAAAATAACAAGTGACCTCATCAGTAAGATACTCTTTAAGTGTCTTAGATTAACTAAAATTAAGCATGTATCAGGGATTAATGCTCCAAAACTGGCCACAGACTTCCACCCAATGGCTGCCCCAAACTGGGGCAGGGTCCTGGGTTGTCCACCTGGATCTAGCTATGGTTTAGGAGACTGAATAAACAGTGGACAGATAACTAAAGGAAACAAGGATGAAAATTATATCTGTCATTCTTTTCCCACTAAAGTACTTTTTTCATTGATTTCTAATGATGGGAAAGATACATTCTAGCCCCAAAGAACTGAAGTTTTGCTTCGGTTAATCTGATCCTTTCGAAAAGGAAGTGCCCATTTTTCTTCATGAATACATCCCTTTTTTGATGCTTAAGTCTTCAAAATAACAAATTTCTTCTCATAAATAAAATTAAAATGTAAAAATTAAGTAGAATCTTACCATTTTAGCTTTTTGAGTAAGCTTATTACATAATCTAAACGTGTCATTTAATGAAATTGAAATTGTCAAAGAAATTCTTTGATTTCTCCTCTAGGTTAAAAGCTGCTTAAGGGCCAGGAAAATTTCTTACTCTTATATTTTCTATGCCTAGTGCATTTCAGGTACTCAGTACCTGAAAAATTAATTTATGTGCTATATTAACTTACCCAAGATGTTTATTTCTTTCTTCCCTTTTTTTCTCTCTCTTACAGATATGTGAGCATGCACATACACACAGATATGAACATGCATACACATATCAATAATAATCTATGGTTCAGATCCAGTCAGCATAATATCAACGTTCATCACCTGCCAAAATGTAGCTTAACTGGACAGAGCAATTACCTATGTTTTCAACAGATGAAAAAATTGTAACGGTGATACAATGAGGAATTCCACACTGATTTGTAATTTTCAGACAAACTTTTCATATATTCATGTCTCTATCAAGAAAAGATGGGAATAAAATTTCAAGGTTACAGAATTTTACACAAGATTGTCTATGAAGTTTTGCTGATGGCTATGGTAAAATTACTGCTTGAATAGCTATCAGGACCCAAATTGAGTAATTTGGGTAATTACTCAATTCATGTCACAAGTAATTCATATCACAAGTGACATTAAAAGAGAAAAATTATCTAACAAGATTTTAGAAGAATGGAAACTCTTTCAAATCTTCCTTCAAGGTGTGAAGATATTTGGATGATTTGTTTTAAAAAATGACAGTGAACAGTCTAATAATCCATACATTTATGGAGGTAAACAGTGTAATAATTCATATATTTCTCAAGGGATTTCCAATTTGCAAAGCACTCTCACAGAAATTATCCTATTTAATCCTTACAACAACCACAAAGTAGTGATTCCAATAGAAATTAGGTTCTCCAGTTTATAGGTGAGAAAACTGGGACATCAAGGATTAATCAAAGGCATTCAGACTGAGTTTTTCTTCTATTTAAAAGGCTTTTATCGTCTCCTTGGTTACATTTAACAATCAACCTGTTGGAAGACAGAAGGGATGCTTCACTAGTCTTTCTTAATGGCCAGAAAGGACCACCTTTGAGAAGAGACCATGTGATGGTATTACAAGCAACACACTGAGATGTGCTATTGAAAATGAATCTGGCTGAGCTAATAACTGACTTCAAGCAACTTCATTTTTGCCTTTGAAGTACATTTTATCTTGGTGAAGACAAAGAACACACTATTTTCAGTCTGCATTGCCACCTCTAGGATCCACAGTAGCTCAAGCCAATTAAAGGCCTATTCATCTTTACCATTTCCGTTACACTAAGTGGCTCTGCAAAGATAAAAGAAGTTAAACAGGGCAAATCCCATCTGAAGAGGAACAATTCTGCATGTTGATTGACATTATCACTGTTGTCTTCTGTAAACTAGGTTGGAAACTCATTCATTTTTAGTGGCTTCTAGCAGTCATTGTTTGTTAAAAAAAAAAAAAAAAGCAAATTAATGGATATATTAGTCCTAAACCATAAAGAGAAATGAATGTTTGGAATGTCTTCAATGCTTTGTACACATTTTATACCACTTTGGGAACATACAACAGCTTTGATTTTAACCCATAATGATCTGGAAAGAAAAAGAAAAAGAAATGATGTCTGAGCTGAATGTGACCTGACAAACTGAATTTATGTCTCCTAATGTGAAATATTTATTTAAGCCAGCATAGCAGAGGGTGATATTCCATGGACTAGAAATAGGGACATAAGTTCTAGATGTCCCCAGTAGCTCTCAATGTTTTAGGCATAAATCATTAAAGTTTGATGGGTTTGACATAGAAAACCAAGGCAAAGAATTGCTTTACAGAGAGGAATATAGTATATTTGCCCAAATCTTATGTTAAGTGGTCATTCCTGGTATTGGAGGTGGAAACTGGTGGGAGGCGATTGGATCATGGGGGACAGATTTCTCATGAATGGTTAGCACCATCCCCTTGCTGCCGTCCTTGTGATAATGAGAGCTTGCAAGACCTGGCTGTTTGTAAGTGTATGGCACACCTCTGTCTCTCACCCTCTTACTCCTTCTCTGGCCTTGTGATATGCCTGCTCCACCTTCACCTTCTGCCATAGTTGTAAGCTTCTTGAGGCTTCCAGAGAAACTAAGCAGATGCCAGCAGTAGTCTCCCTGTAAAGCTCACAGAATTATGAGCCAATTAAATGTCTTTTCCTTTGAAATTACCCAGTCCCAGGTATTTCTTTATAGTAAAGCAAAAACAGCCTTATACAAAACCTAGAATGGATTCTACAATCTATAAGGAACTCTTCATTCTCTAAATGTAGCTAAATCATGTGTAGCCCAAAACATTTATATGATGCCTCTGACCTATGGCTTAAATAAAAATAATTTATGATTAGCCCTTTCTCCTTGGACCTTCCAGATGAAGCCAACTTTTAATTGAGAGATAAGCTTAAATCTCATTTAACATAGAGATTCCAGCAACATGTAAAGTCTGAGCTCCCAGGGTGGCCTGGAAAAGTATAAATTCTAAGAGATAAAAATTTCTCATCATGTCAAAACTAGTCTCAATACATCCTTTTGTTTTTAATTTTAACCTATTCTCTGGAAATAAATAGGGAATGGGGCAAAGTGTATACAATAAGAATTCTTTTAACTACAAACATATCTCACAAAGTGTCCATTTGGGAAAAGGTTAAATAAATGTTAGTCATTATTTGTCATCATTATCAGCAGTATTAGCAGCAGCAAAATCATCCTAAAGGCTGTTAGGTAGTCTTATCAAGCAGTCTATGCTTTAGCAACTTTGAGTGTAGCATCTCTTCTCAAATGTCTCAATATGAACTTTTAATTTATAAGGCTACAAATTAAGGAAAGAATGTCTTTAGTAATCACATAAAACAATACAGAAAATGACACTATATATATACAATTATAAGACATAGAAGAATAGTGCATAGAAATATTTAGGCTGACCATGATTTGGTCAAGTTGCCTTTAACCTTACGAAAAAGTCTAATGAAAATAAGAGATAGTCCCAACTCATGACCTCCCTGATGCAAAATGTCTATTAAATGATCCGGATGTCTTCCCCATCCCCATTCATGTACTTGACACTCAGTCTTTCTGTGGGGCAGGTGAATAGCACCCAAACTGTCTGTTCTGTTGGTATAAACAAAGAGAATGTGTTAAACTGACTTGGCTCAAGCACTCTCTTCAGAAAGGTCAGATTCAATTATTCAAATTGTACTAGGTACCCAATGACCACCAGTCAGCTGAGTCTACGATCAAAGTACCATCAGTCTGCACCCTCCAATTCATGCAGGTTCCACACGAAGGGTAAAAAAGAAATCACTTTTTTTTTCCAGGGGTACCATACACAAGTTCCTCACATTTCTGTATGTCTTACCTTTGAGACTGCAATTCGTGAGTGGAGTTTGGATATTAGCTTGCATTCCTCCTAAGAACATGGTGACTGCACTTTAGAATTCGCCATAGACACCTTAAATTATTTAAGGAAATAGCACCAATAGGTCATGTAGCCTTCAGGTGGCTGTAGAAATTGCTCTAAAGTAAGGTTACCATTGATTACTCAGGTTTTTTCCTGTAGGGAAAACTAAGGTATTATTTTGGTGTGCTCTTCAAATAGTTATTCCAATGGATATCCTTTGGTATCCGAATAGAGGTCATTCAGTTAGAAAAAGTGGTCAAAATTTGTTTCTGACTCTTGATGAAGCAACCAATGATAACACCTTGGCCCTGAAATACAGGCAGGTCAGGCTGACTGTCCAGGATTATTATGGATGATCAAATTACCCTCGACTTTCTTCCTGTGAACCTCTAGTGCAATCACTAAGAGATCCTTCTGTATCTGGATTAATGCCATAGGCCAAGTGAAAATGTTGATATAGACTCTCGAGGAGAAATCTACATGGATTTCTAAGTTATACCCTAATAATTTCAACTCATTCAACTTGTTGATTTCAGGATCCTAGGAAGCATTGTAGGTTGACTTCATTCTGCTGTGTGAATCCCTGTCGATATAAGACTTTCAATACTATAGGATACAAAATGAAGTGACTTATTTCTACCCTATATTGCTCAGATTAATTAGAGTGGTCAAAGAAGCATCATACTTATGGAAAAAATTGTTAGACTCAAAGACAATGTCGGAATGAACAGTATATATTTTGGCAATTCTTCATAAGTTCCTCACATTTCTGCATGTCTTTCAAGCAAAGACACTGCCTCTTTTTGTTCTGTCTTATCTTTTCAAGAATGTTTGTACAGCAGATAGCCTTGGAAGATAGCAATAATGTCTCCCTCCAGAGAAAAGTGTAGGTTTGTTTATGGTACCATATAGTGAAGATGACATTCCATACTGGGCAATGACCAGGCAGTTTCACTGTCTATCATCAATGATTTGAGTTCTCTAAACTAGGGTTCTTTTACTATAAACACATATTACATTTGTACATACCAGGTAGTGTTTTTGTTTGTAGCATTCCATGGAATCTGAGGCTCTAAGAATCAACGCAAATGCTGACACTCTAGGTAGTATTATTGTCATAAGTAACAAAGCTCTTTCTCTCTGACCCAGGAGTCTTATGTTCTGCCATCTGCCATGAAACTCTGGCAACTAAGATTTTAGTTTGCAAATAAGATAAAATCTCAGACCCTTCAGAGTTTTTGACAGAGGGTGCACATAATTATGGTACAAAATATTCTTATTTTTCTACTATATTTATACTTTGTAGTTTTTTTGGTGTGATAATGACTGAATTTGTATAATGACTGAATTTGTATTATGAGTGTAATTATAGAAAATTACACTTATAATATTCAATCTCAAATGTGAAATCTCAAAATGAGATCATCATGTTTAGGTTTTTTCATTCTCAATGGGAAAATAGTTGTGTTTGTCCCTTGTGACTATTTTCTACTAGTCTTAAAACAAGTAGGTCAAGAGCATGGGCCACTTACTAGGAGCAGATTTACAAGAAAACATAATTATCTGTAAATACAAAATGACTTTTTTTTTTTCACAAGACTTGTGTATTTGTAAAGATGGACTAGGTTTATGCTGAGGTAACAAATAATCCTAAAATTATTGTGGCATAACACAAAGTTTATTTCTCACTCACATAAATTCCTTTGACAACAGATGCACGTGTGCAATGCATCCAGGCTGCTAGATTGTGGCTATTTTTGCCTTCACACTCAACCTCCAAACAGGAAGAGACTGTTGGAATGCTGCAGGAGCGTTTCCACTGCCTCAGCATGAAAGTGACACATGACAGTAACTCTCAGACTCCATTGGCTAGATTTAGTCACATGACCCACCAAATCAAAAGGAGAATGAGAAGTGTAATCTCATATGTAGAAGGAAGACAGCACTTGTTAATTTTCTATAAAAATGTAAAACAATTACCTTTGTATCCCATCAAATGAATGACATGTTTGGGTCATTATTGGTCCCCAATGTCTATATGAAAAAGTCAATAAATATGACCCAAAACACCTTCACTTTAGCTAGAATAGTCACTTGGTTGTCTCTGAAGTTAATGAGCTGCAGGCATTGTGAAAAACCACTTTTGGCGGGGCACGGTGGCTCACGCCTGTAATCCCAACACTTTGGAGGCTGAGGTGGGTGGATCATGAGGTCAGGAGATCTGGACCATCCTGGCCAACATGGTAAAACCCCATCTCTACTAAAAATACAAAAATTAGCTGGGCATGGTGGCATGTGTCTATAATCTCAGCTAATTGGGAGGCTGAGGCAGGAGAATCACTTGAACCAGGAAGGCAAAGTTGCAGTGAGCCAAGATTACACCCCTGCACTCCAGCCTGGTGACAGAGCAAGACTCCATTCCCCACCCCCCTTAAAAAACCAGTCTTACATTTCTTACATTTATCTTTCTATGAGATGATCTAACAAACAATGCTAATTCCCAGCTTCAGTACATTTAGATAGTTATTTCAGAAGTAGTTTAAAGTATAATTTATTATCTGATTTAGTCCTCCTAAAATCCTACAAATTAGATTGTTGTAATTATTTCCATTTTTTAAATGAGGAAAGAGGTCAAATGATCTGTTCAGAGATTCAAAGCCAGGGCATTGGGGAATCCAGGCAGTTTACCTCTTGAGACCAAACTCTTCAGTACTTCAGTATATTACTTTCTCATAATATTCACATATTACTAGAGCATGCATTTGGTAGGTTTTACCAAGTGATCAATATCTCTTAGAATGGTAGAAGGACAATCTTGCTGCAAAACAAAGAAAAAGTTGATCTGGTCTCAGCTATGTAGACAGACCCAAATTTAGTAAAACCCAGAATAGAAGGGTAATTTGAGAGTGAAGAAAGTTGAAGACATTTTGTCAATATAAGCTACCTTTTGCTTTATTGTACTTCATAATTTCCATCGTGAAGACTGATGAGACACTTTGGGGTCTTGATTATATGACTTTGTTTTATATCCAGAGTTCACATGATTGCTATTGATGTTTTAAAACCATTCTTTCAGAAGATAATTGGGAAAGGCATGATTATATTTGGGGTAATATTCATAAATTGGTGAATTTCACTAGCAGCAGTGTTTAAATTGTACTAATATTAAAAATGTAGCATAATATATTGTCTATCTATATGTTAAATGATAATTTTAGAACAGATAATATTTTATCAATGCAATTTGATGTCGATTATCTGACTTAGGATTTCAAGCATCCAATTAAAAAGGTAGAAAATTATTTGTTACTACCATATAGAGATGAAAAAATTTGTGGCAGAGGTTAAAAGTCCTTATTTGTTTTTTAACACAAATTAATCATATGACCTATTTATCCAGGCTGGGTGACAAGGAGTGAAATAAGATACATCTTAGGTACATCTTAGATGTTAAAGAGTGTACAATATCTACAAGATGGAATGGTGAGTTGGTAATGAATCTAAACTGATCAAATTTAATTGGATTAAGATTCCATTAGGATAGTATTTTGATGCTTTGGTTCTGACCTAGTTCAATTAATTATGAACACAAAAAGAAGTTATAATTCAAATTGATTTTTCTCATGGCTCAATTCATAGTTAATATTTTGAAACAACTAAGTACATTCAACAGCTTATTACAGTTTTAGATTTGAAATTCATTGTGAGCAAGTTGTTAATGACATTGGAGCATACTTAGGAAGGAAACAGAAGAACATAGTACAGTTATATATATATATATAATTCATATATATATAATATATATATAATTCATATATATATTATATATATATAAAATTCATATATATATATATATATATATATATATATATATATATATATTTAACAGGACTCTGGGGTACATGTGCACATTCTGCCATGCTTCAGCCTGCAGGATTGTTGCATAGGTACATACATGCCATGGTGGTTTGCTGTCTCCATCCCGATCCCCCCACCCCCATCACCTACATCAGATATTTCTCCCAGTGTTATCACTTCCCATCTTCCCCACCCCTTGCTGTCCCTCCTCTCCCCTCCACCCCACTACCTAGCCCAGTTAGTGTTGTTCCCTTCCCTGTGCCCAAGTGTTCTCATTGTTCATCACCTGCCTATGAGTGAAAACACATGGTATTTGGTTTTCTATTCTTTTGTCAGTTTGCTGAGAATGATGGTTTCTAGATCCATCCACGTCTCTACAAAGGACACAAACTCGTTGTCTTTTATGGTTGCATAGTATTCCATGGTATATATGTGCCACATTTTCTTTGTCCAGTCTATCATCGATGAGCATTTGGATTGGTTCCGGGTCTTTGCTATTGTACACAGGGCCGCAATGAACATAAGTGTGTATGTGTCTTTATAGTAGAACAATTTATAGTTCTTTGGGTATAAACCCAGTAATGGGATTGCTGGGTCAAATGGAATTTCTATTTCTAGATCCTTGTGAAATCACCACACCATCTTCCATAATGGTTGAACTAATTTACACTCCCACCAACAGTGTAAAATTGTTCCTTTTTCTCCACATCCTCTCCAGCATCTGTTGTCTCCAGATGTTTTAATGATTGCCATTCTAACTGGTGTGAGATGATATCTCAATGTGGTTTTGATTTGCATTTCTCTAATGACCAGTGATGATGAGCACTTTTTCATATGTTTCTTGGCCTCATAGATGTCTTCTTTTGAAAAGTGTCTGTTCATATCCTTTGCCCACTTTTGAATGGGTTTGTTTTTTTCTTATAAATCTGCTTTAGTTATTTGTATATTCTGGATATTAGCCCTTTGTGAGATGGGTAGATTGCAAAAATTTTTTCCCTTTCTGTTGGTTGCCAGTTCACTCTAATAATTGTTTCTTTTGCTGTGCAGAAGCTCTGGAGTTTAATTAGGTCCCGTTTGTCTATTTTGGCTTTTGTTGCCATTGCTTTTGGTGTTTTAGTCATGAAGCCCTTGCCTGTGCCTATGTCCTGAATGGTTTTGCCTAGGTCTTCTTCTAGGGTTTTTATGGTGTTAGTTATGTTTAAATCTTTAATCCATCTGAAGTTAATTTTTGTATAAGGTGTAAGAAATGGGTCCAGTTCTGCTTCTGAACATTGCTAGCCAGTTTTCCCAGCACCATTTATTAAATAGGGAATCCTTTCCCCATTGCTTGTTTTTGTCTGGTTTGTCAAAGATCAGTTGGTTGTAGATGTGTAGTGTTGCTTCTGAGGTCTCTGTTCTGTTCCATTGGTCTAGGTCTCTGTTTGGTACCAGTATTATGCTGTTTATATTTTGAGAGCTTACCTGAATGCCTCTACCTTACTTAACCTTTATAACTCTGTGGAATACTTGTAATTATCTTCACATTATAGGTAAGTAAACTCAAAACATTATCTTCACTAAGGAACCTTTCCAATAGTCACCAATTAGAAAAAGTAAAACTTAGAATTTCTCTGATTTTATTACTTGGATGTCCATTTACATTTGATAATCAGTGTATACATTTCATGTATGAGACAGTGTGGCCAGCCTATATAAGCAATTATTTCTGAATAATGTTCTATTTTTTTCTCTTAGTAAATGTGTAAAACTTTTGTGTTTCATCTACCTAAATAGTACAGAGTAAAGGGTTTTCAAGAAACTTCTTCTCAAAAATATAGTTTATTTTATAATTTTAATAGCACGTTAAACTATTTTCTGTGACAATACTCACATCTGTATACCCTGGTAAACTTTTCCAATACCATCTGTTAGCTTTCACATAAATATGGCCCCTATGTTATGGAAGATTCCTAAAGTCCCGAGGGAAAATCAGTTCAAATTTATGTAAAAGTAATTTGGAACATAAAAAGGAGTACAGAAGCCACAGTTCTGTACCTGGATTCAGGAAAATTATCATTTAGATGTAGTACTGACCCTGACTCAGGAGATTTGTTTTGATATTAAGAAATCTTTTTCTGTATCACCAATATCTTTTCAAGCTAGAGTGTTCTTTCATTTTTCAAAAAATTACGAACTAATAAAATCTAAGGGAATTCACCAGGTTTCTGGAGAGTTTAAATTCCATACATGCAAACTGTCAGCTTTAAGTAAGTCATGCAAAACTCTATTTAAATAATTCAGCTTATCCCTGATTATGGAAAATGGGAAATGTTGTTTGGTAGTTAGAATAAAATGGTTTGAATGGAGAGGAATAGATTAAACCCACTCACAGTCACTGAGCAGAGATAATAAGAGATGATTTGAAAGTGGAAATAGTCATTTGTGATGGGCTTTGCTGTTAACACTCTAGCAAGTGCGAATGCTTTAGAGAACATGGGTGAAACCAGTCAGCATTCCTCCACCCTTGTAAATGAAGCATTCACTGGAGGTCCCTGCCTGCTAGAATTTCTTTCAGTTTGCTCTTGACTTTCATTTGCCAACCAGTCTACAAGGGACAGAATAGAAATACATCAGTGAATTCAAATCAGGAAACCCTGTGGAAACAGTCCCCTGAAGAGATCTTAGCAGGGTGATTCCTAATTGACAACCAAGATTCACGCAAAAAAAAATGCTAAGGGCATACTATTTTAATTACATATGGCAGAGAGTTTCGGGGCACAGCTTAGGACTTATACAAAACATGATTCCAACCTGATTTATGCCTTTCTAATTTTTGTGCAAGCTTTTATGGGAAAGTTAATTTCTTTGAGTCTCAGTTTCCTTGTTTGTAAAAGAGAAATAATTGTGGTACACACTCACCATGGATTGAATTCGGTCATAGATACAAAATGCTTGGCATAATACCTGGTCTACAGTAAGCTGTCAGTAATTGTTATTTAAAAATCAAGACAAAAACAACTCTGTCACAATTATACACTTGTTGACTGTTTGCATATGGAAGCAATATACTGACAAGCATTCTATACTTCACTGAGTAGTATTTGTAAAAGTCTTACCATGCACCTGTGCTGAAGTCCTGAAGTCCCCAGACACCAAGATAAGACATATTCCAGAAAACATATAATTTGCCCTTTCCCATAAATTCCATCAAGTTTCCAAACCTCTGGACTTTTAATATCTTACCACTTGTAAAATATGGAACTTAACTGATAACTCTCCATACCACAATCCCCTCCATAAACTCTCTTCCAGAGGGAGAAATCAGTTTGCAATTGTCATTGTTTTTTTCTCTCATTCTCTTTACCTCTGTTAAACTGTCTTTTTATGTAAAATGCTTTCTGTGACTGATAAATATCCTCTTCTATGTACACTAGTTAATTACTTCCCAAAGCATCTGTTGCTTTTTAGAAGTACATATTCCACGTTCTTAAAAATAGCTCTTCTTTCTAGAAAATTTAGTTAAGATATTCTGTACAGGGAATAAGAAGATAAAGTATCTTCCAACTGTTAGGCACCTATTATCTGTCAGGTATTTCTATAACAATTTCTTTAATCTTTTTAGCAAGCAACCCAATGAGAGGAGGAATGTTATATCCATTTTTCACATCAGAAATAAAAACAGAATCATAGAAATCAAATTATTTGCTACATCAATGATAACTACATTTACCTCTGTATATGTTTCATTTGTGGGGGAAGGATGATGTTTTCTGATTTGACATTTGGATTGTGGAAATCATAGGATACAGTCATATAACCTCCCTTGTATAAAAAAAGAATGATAACGCTACCACCACTATCAAAATCACTTCCCCAAATACTCAGTAATTTTAGCTTATTTAGCATCAACCCCAGCAAAGGGCTCTATATACAGCAAGTAAGCACAGAAGACAAATATATTAGGCAAAATTCTAAGATGGTCTCAAAAATTCTGGCCCTCTCCTTAAATATCCCCAATATAATTCTCTTCCCTGGAGTGTGAGTGAAATTTATAAATATACTGGGTCATTATGCCTGTGATCACATTAGATTATTTGGCAGAATGGATATATCAGATTTAATTAATGTCCCTAATCAGTTGACTTTGAGTTAATAAAATGGAGATTATCTTGTTTGGACCTGATCTAATTAGATGTATCCTTAAAAGAAACCAGATGGAGTCAAAGTGAGAGATTACTGCTGCTTGCACTGAAGAAGAAAACAGTGCTATTGTGAACTAAGGATGGACGGGGTCCCATGGCAAAGAACCAAGGATGGCCTCTACTTGCTGAGGGCAGTCTCTGGCCAATAGTCAACAAGAAACTGTGGGACTTATTCTGATAACAGCAAGACACTAAATTCTGACAACAACCACACAGCTTGGAAGAGGACCCTGAGCTTCCAAAGAGATTACAGTCTTGACTGACACTTTGACTTCAGCCCAGAGAGACCATGAGTAGAGGATCCAGGACAGCTATGCCTAGACACTTAACCCAAGCAAATTGTGAAATAATAAGTGTATATTATTTTTAGGCTTTAAATTTGTGGTAATTTGTTATACAGTACTAGAAAACTAGTATGTCAAGTTAAATGTCAAATAGGGTATAGATAGGAAGTACTATAGAAGGTTGGTAAGGTAGAAATAAATCAATTTGGGGGATGGAAGGGATGGTTATACTGCAACAGAAAAAGAGTCTTCAACTCAATAAAGATGGATGTTTTCTGCCAAAGTTTTCAATTTGGCTCTCCCTTGTAATATGTCATTTTCTTAGATTGGTTTCTCCAGGAGCCAACCCTAAGACAAGGATTCACACACAGAAGATTCATTATGGAAATGGCTTGAGGAAAAGCAGGGCAGAGAAAAGGAAAAAGCCAATTGCATTGTAAAGGGACAATTTCAGGAAGAGTCTCAGAGACAGCTGAATCTCATATGAACATTCATAGTATAATTGTACTCTAAACTTTATCCTTACTTGAGACAAGGGTATAGGCACTGCCAACTCACTGCATGCATGAGCACATCAGAAAGCTGCCTCAGTAATTTAAGAGCAGCCCTTGTAAACCCATGTAAGAAAGATACAGGTGTAGACAGTTAAAGGAAAAATCAAAAGAGTTACATGGTAATTTCTCAGAAATGCATAAAAGGAAGTAAATGCATCCAGCTAATGTACCAGCAGTATATACTAAAATTATGAACCATTAAAAGGATTACAATTAACAGCTTAATAACTCAAGGGCTGCTTATGAAAAAAATTAAAAACAATAAATTGATTAAGAAATTGAGTCTCTGACTACTACTGTGGCTATTTATTAAATGACTACTAAGCTCCAAACACTATTTTATTTAATGCTTAGCACAATCTTATGACATTAGTTCTATTATAATCTTCATTTTATACTTCAGAAACATTTTGGATCAAGGAGATTAAACGTCCTTAACCAGTAGATACCTTGTGCATGAGTGAGCTAAAGTTTCAATGCTTTGAGTCAAACTTGTGTCCTCATTCCATTACACTAAGCCACTATGTTTTCAGTAGGCTTGAGTTGAGAAGTTTGCAAACTACATGACAATAACAAGCATAAAAAGTGCTTACTGTCTGCCAGTCTTCCAAATACTTTACATAGTTAACATAAAACTCAAGGGTGTATGTCTCTATCATCTTTTGGGATGAAGTGTTTCATACTGCAATATACCACAATGAGAGACACTCTATTATCCTGGAAAGATTGTCCTTACAATTTATTTTTCTCTTATTCTCCTCTCTCTCCTTTCTTTTGCTTCCTTCCTACATTGACTTATTGTTTAACAAACTGGCGTTGCATAACAAAGTTATACTGAAAACCATGATGGTATTTAGTAAGGTACAAAAGATCAATTATAAAACCTGCCTCCTAGGAACCTATAGTATTTTACAGAAAATCAGGTGAATGCATAAACGCCTATTACATAAGCTCAAAAAGTAAACTCAGAGAGACTATCCTATAGCTATTCAGAGGAGAATGAAATTGTATTTATTAGAAATTTTTGACAGTAGAACTAGACTTTTAAATTGATTTCAACTTGTTGCAGGGAAGAAAAAATCACCTTAGGTGTAATGAATAGTATGAACAAATCCATGAAGACAGGCAGGAGTAGTTTTTCTGGTCATCAGGTAGTTTGATTTGTTTTTAGCAAAGAAAAAAATTAGGAAGAGGATAATGTAGATGGGGGCCAGGTTATGGGCTCTAAATGTCAAATTAAGACATTTAGGCTTTAATTTTTGCTACATAACAAGGTTCCAATTTCTTCTTTCTTTCTTTTCTTTTCTTTCTTTTTCTTTTTCTTTTCTTTTCTTTTTTATTTTTTTATTTTTATTTTTATTTTTTTTTAGAGGAACTCTTGCTGTTGCCTAGGCTGGAGTGCAATGGCACAATCTCAGCTCACTGCACCCTCTACCCACCGGGTTCAAGTGATTCTCCTGCCTCAGCCTCCCGAGTAGCTGGGATTACAGGCACCCACCACCTAGTCTGGCTAATTTTTGTATTATTAGTCACAATGGGGTTTTGCCATGTTAGCCAGGCTGGTCTTGAACGCCTGACCTCAGGCGTCCATCCACCTCGGCCTCCCAAAGTGCTGGGATCACAGACATGACAAAGTTCCAATTTCTAAAACTGTTTTGAATAAGGAAACAATCAGATTTTAGAAAATACCTTTTTACTCAAGATAATGATCCATCCTTTGATGCAAAGACAGAGGAATGTTTTAAGAGTTTTTTGTTTGTTTGTTTGTTTGTTTCTGCCACTTCACTGGATGCCAGAGAAGAGGATAATGTGAGTTGAAGCTCCTCTAAAACATTTTCTTATGGCCAAGGAACACCTGCCACAAGATTGTGTTTATTTTTAATGTCTTTTTAATCTGCTTACCAATTTTCAGTTAGAAAACAAAGCAACTAAAGGCACATTAAGTCTGGAAGCACTGTAATCCTCCTCTCTCTCTTAGATCAGCATCACTTCTATTGAACAAGCTTAACTGTTTTTTGTTTCTATTTAAGGAGAGGCATAAAAACCTTATATATGAAACTTTCACTAATAACCTGAAATATCACCACAGAGACAGGTTATCCTGTGTTTGTTTAGACACCCAGTTATTCACTTGCAGTGCAGGTATGTAGAACTGAGCACAGAAAATGAGTGAGAACTATTAGCAGTTTCATTATTAGTCAATAGATGTAAATCTCAAATTGAATCACATCATATCAAAGGAAAAAGCACCTTAAAAGAATGGATTTTTGGATGTCTTCCAGGCTGCAATTAAACAACTCAAAGTAAAGTTTCTTTCATTCACAAGTTCTATCACTGGCAATTGTTAGCCACTCTATGCCTTTAAATGCGCATAGATAGGGTGGACATGAAATTTATTGTACAAAGAGGGATGGTGGTGACAAGGAAAGGAGAGGATATTAATAATATGGTAACACAGCTGGCATACACATGAACTGTCAGGCAAATTGGGACATGCTGTCACTCAATTTATATAGAAATTCAAGGAAGTTAGGAGATCAAGTATATATCTTCACCCATCGCCAACTTTAGCAGTGGGTGTGGCTTCTAACTTTAGTGAATTTCTTAGAACTTGGGAAAAAAGCTCTGCAAGGCTTGTGAGTGACAGAAGAGTGTGTGAGCACCCCAAATTCTCATTCTGGCTATAATTTACCCTGGCCTAGGAAGGTGTTTCCATTTTATGGATAGATAACTTTTTCTTAAAACCTTAGCCCAAGGCTCATATGACATTATTGTTCCAGGGAAGGAAGGAAAGAAATGGGAATTTACAGATTCCCTATCTCAAACATTTCCTTTGAGAAATATCTCCATCCTGACTCCAAATATGGAAGTGACTCACACAACTTCTTTTTTTCATGATAGTTATAGGATTTATGAGAAATATACCTTTGGTAATGATAGGCAAAAACGACTTTCCAGGAAATCCATCTATGTTGGTCTCTCTCTCTCTCTCTCTCTCTCTCTCTCTCTCTTCTGTAGCTCTCAACATGTAGAATCTCTGAATGGAAAGCTGTTTATGGGCAGGCAAATTATATTTCAATTCTAGCTCTGCCACTTCCTAGCTGAGTGGATCTTAGTTGGATACTTAACCTAGGTAGATATTAGTTGCTTCATCCCTTTATAACACTCCCTAAAAGCCAAGCACTCTGCTAAAGTACTTTATATTAATTACATCATTTCACTTGCCACAACAGACCTTTGAAGTAGATATTATTATTCCCATTTTAAATGATAAAACAGCTTATTATCTAACCTCTTACCATGGTTCATTTTTATTTATGGCATTTTAATGTTTATATTTGTAAGTAATGTATAATTTACAAAAGAGAGCTTGTGTCTTTTAGGTCAATACAGACACACATCATATAATGCTAAATAAATATTTGTTGAATGAAAGGGTGTATAAATCAATACAAGAAAGTTGCTAAAAGTGATGTAGCTATTCAGGTTTGAAATTAGGAGTTAAACCCAAGTAATCTGAACTCATAATCTAGATGCCTAGTTACTCCTTTACATTGTCTTCCTGGGTTATAGTGCCATTGTGAATATTAAGTGAAAAATTTCTTATAGTAGGAACTCATAGATATTAACTCACTTCTTTTCCTTCTACTCAAATTTGTATACCTTGGATATACTGGGGAAACAAGCACTAAAATAACAGTCACTTTGTCTTCTCCAACTCTCAAGAGACTCATTCATACTAGAGAATTCATTTAATGATTTACAATGGGTGAATATCTCTTTCGTTGGCAGGAAATCTATTTGAAAAAAAAAAAAAGACAGGAAAAGGATCAGTTATTTGATGCATTCATGGGATGGGGTCCAGGAAAACCTATTAAGGAATTATTTTGTCAAAATTAGTCTCTCTCAACAATATAAGCTACTTTTTCAATGTTTCTTATTAGAGCAGATCCTTGATGTATATTATCATTATCATTATCAGTATTATTAATGAACGTAGCATGAGCACATACAAAAATGCATAAGTGAGTCATGGTGTACCATTCTAACATTTCCAAGGCATGAATTTGAATCTTGCAGGAAAACAGACCAGTATTCATGATAAGACTTATAGCTACTTAAAAACAAACAAGGTAAGAATGTGGAAAAAAACTGGAACCCTTGTACATTGCTGGAGGGAATGGCAAATAATGGAACCAGTATGGAAAACGATCTGACAGTTCCTCAAAAACCTAAACATAGAATTACCATATGACCCAGCAATCTGCTCCTGGACAGATATCAAAAAATCAAAAACAGGGATTTAAATAGATATTTGTATACCAATGTTTATTGAGGTATTATTTACAATAGCCAAAAGCTGAACAAAACTTAAGTATACATCAAAAAATTAACAGATGAATAAAATGTGATATACACATGCAATGGAGTATTATTCAGCTATAAAAAAGAATGAAGTTCTGATACATGCTATAACCTGGATGAATCTTTAAAAATTATGCTAATTGAAATAGGTCAGATACAAAAGAACAAATATTGTATAATCTTATTTATATAAAGTATGTAGACTAGGCAAATTCATAGAGGCAGAAAGGAGATTAAACCAAGGGATAAGAAAAGACAAGAACTGGGAGTTACTGCTTAACAAGTAATTGAGTTTTTGTTCGGGGCAATAAAATTTTTTGGAAATCAATAGTGGTGATGATTGCATGATATTGTGAATGCAATTAGTGCATCTAAATAGTATACTTGAAAAGGGTCAAAATGGCAAATTTTATGTTTTGAATATTTTACAACAATCTTTAAAAGATAGAAAAAAATAACGATGTGGCTTTTTATCCTCTTTTAGTGCCAAATGTAGTAACTCTCACAAAGTAATATAAAATGTTTTTTTAATAGACAAAGAACAGAATATTTTCTGAAAAATGAAATTTTTGATAAATTTGAAGAGGCGCTAGATTGTGGCAAAGAAAATGCATAACTAACTTTGGGAATCGAATAAGGGAAGAAACATGGTGACAACTATTTTGCTTCCAAATTTAAAGATTTGCAGACTTTTCAAGAGAAATTTCTGGTGAATGTTATGAGTTTACTTTGGCACAAAACTTCCTGGAACTAACATCACTGTAATGGTATTTCTCAGCATGAAAATAGGTCTCAAAGTAAAAACTTTGGGCTTTTTGGGATTAAATTGATTACATAAGCCCTAAAATAAGATTATATAAGCCCGATAATAAAATTATTATTGCAGTTCTGCTCACATTGTTTAATATGCTAATGTACATTGCCAATCACTAAGAAAAAGATCACATCTTCAGCAGTTCCCAAATTCAATTTACCGTGTAATTCATTTAAACATATTATCACTAAGACAAATATTTATTCAAACTGCAGTCTTGTTGAGGCTGCCACACATAGTGTCTACTCCCTTCCCAAAGAGAGGCCAAATGTGATAAACTACAGTTTTGATAAAATATATTCATATCCCTCCCAGAATGAAGATTAGATTTTTCCTACTCATTTGTTAGGCATGTTCATGTAACCTGCTCTGGCCTATGAAACGTGAGTGAAATTTCCTGGAAAAGCTTTGGAGAGTCAATATGTGGTACTTATTCTTCTTCTATGAGACAAGAAATGTTCTATACAGAAGCTACTCTGTCAGCCAAAATAGTGATAGATCTGTTTTGAATGGGGGAGAAAAAGAAGGGTGAATATCAATGATTGAAAAGGTACGCTAGTAGACTGTATTACTGCTTAAAAATGTTTTCAGCTTCCCCCTGTAGAAGGATTGCATTCCTCATTTTCAATAATATCAAACACGGTCATGGTGACACAAGAAAAGTTCTCTTGTTCCCTCGCAGGATGTGTGATGGGGTGTAGCTCGCTGCTTCTTCACTGCTCATACCTCTAGGGGAGCATACAGAGGGGCAGCTTGTGGGGCTTCAACCCATTGCAGTGCCTAGGAGTATGTGTTTACAAATGAAGCCACAGTGGGTGTGTGCCACAGGGTGCTTTTTTAGTTTCATCATCCATAGGTGGCTACCCCTGCCTTATTGCAAGGAAGGAGGGCTTTCTGTATCACGGGGTTCTTGCCTTGGTGTATCAGAAGAATCAGATGATCACACGTGGGCTTGGAGAATGACTGCAAGGTTTTATTGAGTGAAAGAAGCTCTCGGCAGATGGGGAAGCCAGAAGGGAGAGGGTTTTCCCCTGGAGTTCGGCTGCTTGGCGGCTCGACTCATCTCTGATTGCCCCAGGCAAACTCCGTCTGGTTCCACTGATCAATGACCTGCCAGCGTGTGTGCTCTTCTGCCAGCGTGCTCCTGGAAATGTCCATCTGCTTGTGTCTTCTTCCACCAATGTGTTTCTCTCGACATCCTGCCTCCTGTGTGTGTGCCGGCTAGGGTGTCAGATTTTTATAAGCACAGGATAGGATGTGGCAGCCCAGGGTGGTCTTGGGAGATTCATTTGGGCAGAAAAACAAAAATGCCTGTCTTCACCTAGGTCTGTGGACACAGGCACAGCAGGGAGCCCTAGCCAGGGGCCATGCCCTTCCCCACTTCTGTGTCGTTTTAAAGGACTTAAAATGATACAGCACTTCACTTCCCCTCCTCTGTATCAGTGGGGCTTATTTGGCCAATTCCATGGGAACAGAAGTGATGTATATCTCACATAATGAGCCAGTGTATGGTGTGCCATGCTTATTTTCTCTCTTCATCATGCTGGAATTAGTCCAAATGGAGTCTGTTCAGTAAGCTTGGATCTCAGATTAAATATGACACAGAGAAGAGCTACAGCTTCAATGTCTTACTCTGCTATGAGTAAGAAATGAACCATTATTATTTTAGACTCCTACAATGTTGGAGTTATTTGTTACCTCAACATAGCCTAGCTCAGCCTGATTAAAAATTAGGAAACTCATTATTCAGGCTAATTAAGTATCCCATCTCCATAGACACTGTGAGTGTTCTAGGAATAGGCTTATAGATCAATCCTTTCCCAGCATTTTTTGAATTTGACAAGTTGGTTTTAAGGTAGTAAATATTAAACTCTATTCTTTGGGGAAAGCTGACATTCAATAATCAAGCTACTAAGCATAGATCAGTAGAGTCTCTGGCAGAGAAAGAGAAAGATACAGAAATTCAGTACCTTTAAGGTCAGATTATTAACAGATATTGTTGTTCCTGAAACCATCTGTTCTTCTCAAGTTTGCTTACATGAGCCAATAAATGATCCTCTACTCATATTTTTCTCATTGCTTATATGTGCATTGCTTTTTCATTACCCAAAATGAAACTGTTAAGTAGGTTCCTTAGCTACAGGGCTTGTCAGAGCTTTTTTATATACTAATATGTACTGTGTTTGTCCAATAAGGGGCTTTACCACATATAGTTTTTTCCTCTGATTTATTTTTACTACAGAATCCACCTATAGGGATTAATGTTTTGTAAACATATTTTGGGAAACTCTTTTTTGTAAACAGCTTGTGGCTTTTGAATGTCTTCTGTCATGAAGGGTGGGATTTCAGCTCTATGTAATTTAAATGAATGTTGTGACAACAGTTCAAAATATTAAACTGAGATTGGTGTTCTGATCACTGTAAGTGAATTCATAAGGGCATAATTTATCCATGGGGACATACTACTTATGATCTTTATTTTCTGGAAAAATCACAGGAAATAATAAAATTCTAATAATCACAAACGAGATTAGTGAACAAGAAGTTAAGCCTATAGTTAAGTGTTGAAAAATCCAGACCAGTATGTTACATACTTGCTCTTTTCTTTATATGAAGAACCAGCTATTTTCAAGAATTTGTGATGACCACAAAACTTTATTACTATATTTTAGAATATCACATCTTTTAGAATGTCAGTCAGTAATCTATGCATGAATACTCTAAAATATTTCGTTTCTATACTGTTACTCTGTGAACTCAAATATCCACTTCATACTTCAGTCATAAAACAGCTGACCCCAATTGGACCAATCAGATTACATTTTCTTGGGAATTGTAATTGAACATCCCTATTAGTCTGTTTTCATGCTGCTGATAAAGATATACCCAAGACTGGGCAATTTACAAAAGAAAGAGTTTTAATGGTCTTACTGTTCCATATGGCTGGGGAGGTCTCACAATCATGGCAGAAGGCAAAGAAGATCAAGTCACGTCTTACATGGATGGTGGCAGGCAAAGAGAGAGAACTTGTGCAGGGGAACTCCTCTTATAAAACCATCAGATCTCTTGAGACTTATTCACTATCACAAGAACAGCACAGCAAAGACTTGCACCCATAATTAAATTATCTTCCACTGGGTCCCTCCCACAACACTTGGTAATTCAAGATGAGATTTGGATGTGGACACAGCCAAACCATATCAACTTGTAAGCCTGCTTCTGCATGTAACATGAAATATTATATGCATGTTAACATGTAATCACATGTAGGAATGTAACATGTAAGTAAACTCAGGAGATATGCATAAGCATTTTATACTCAGTAGATGGAAAAGCAGGAAAAGCAAGACTATAGATGCAAGGGAGATCAAAGCAGATGTTCCATAAAGAGCTGTTTCAGATGGCCTTCCACATTCAGGTTCTACTTCCTTTTAATAACAAGTTCTTCAACAGAAAATAAGAGATTTGAACAAGAATGACTTGAAATCTTTTTCAGCTCTTAGCATCATTTAATGGTAATAAATTATATAGAAATAAATGTATGACATATAGTGGCAAATTAAGAAAGTTAATACATGTCTTTTGTTTTTCACATTACAGTACTGAAAAGTGTCTGGAAAGGTTAATTTAATAACCTCTTTTAAGATCTTACCTCTAAATATGATTATATTCTGCAGTATGAGGGGTTATGACTTCAACATATGAATATTGGGGAATACAATTCAACCTGTAACACTACACTTTCCTGTTTTGTCTTTAATAAGCCTGTTGATTAGCTGTCAAGATTTGAATGAGTAACTTGCTGTTGTATCTTCCTGTGTTAGGTGCATCCATGTGGGTGAGCACGTTTAAAACAAACACCTCAGGATATGTGACATGCTTAACAGAAAAGTGAGGAAAACATCCAAGACTGCCATGTTTTTCTTCAAGTCACAAGTTTAATTCCTCATATTTCTGATGAGCTGCATACACCCCTTGGGAGGGGAATTTGTATCAAAGCTGCTATAAAATTAGTATTTAGTTAAAGATGTTTAAAATCTTCAGGATAGTATCCATTTTACACTTGAAAATTTATGACAAGAAATTTTGCTTCTCCCTGAGGAGTGAATCTCAAGTGATATTTGAAGTTGAGCTAACTTTAATCCTTTGCTTTTTTTTTTTTCTTTTTCTTTTGCCTTGAGTATGCACTGTTTCCAGCTGACAGATCTTTATGTCTCTTCTTTGGAATTGCATTTCACACAACCCGTGAATCACCACAGAGAGTCACCATGATTAATCAATGAAGGCCAGAAAAATGAAAGCGTCACCACTTATCCATGCTCAGTTTCCTTTGATGCAATACATATAGGGGGAGCTGGAGTATTATGAGTTTGAAAGCTAAATTTGATTATAGGCTGAACTTTTTAATATATGGAGCTGCTTCATCTTTGCATAGAACTCTGCTCACATAGAAATTTGTTCAAAGCCTATGCAAAGAACTAATCAGAATTAATAGTGGAACTAGAAAAATTAATTTTAGAGAGAAACACTGTATTTGTATAGACAACTCTCATTATTTTATGGATTCTTTGGTGCATGGTGATACTGGCTAACAAATTATACAAATTATGGCTATCTCATAAGTGACAGAGGTTCAACTAACTATTGGTGATTTTGGATTTTAACAAATAAAATTATTTGCTGACTTCTGAAATATTGAAATAGGTTTTCTAATTCCTGTAAATGGAGTCTTTGAGAGAGAACTATACTTAAAATTTTCTTTCTGAATTCCCCAGAATAATTAAGTTAGCTATCAGGAATCACAGAACAGAAAGACAGGATTTATTTCTATCATACATGAAGATTTCTTCTTCTTTGGCTGTGGTTACTGATGTATCATTCTTTACCTATTTGTGATAACCTTGTATGACAGCTGTTGCCCATCATTAGATGCCATCTGGATTCTTCTATGTATACAATAGTGCTAGCTGTTATAGAGCTTTTAGAGGAGTTTTAATAATAGATTGTAATGGAGGAGATCCCAAGACGGCCAAATAAGAGGCAGCTCTAGAAAGCAGCTCCCAGCGAGAGAGACTCAGAAGCCAGGTGGTCTCCACAATTCCAAATGAGGTACTAGGTTCATTTTGTGGGTCTGATTGGACAGTGGGTATAAACCAAATAGGGCAAGTTGAGGCTTGGTGGGGCACTGCCCCACCCAGGAGGTGCATGCAACTGACCAGAGAACCAGGGGATCTCCTCTTCCAGGACTTTGGTTCGGATACAGCACTCCACCCAAGCCCTCTACTACCCATAAAACAGGAGATCTTCACTGGGCTGAAAAGCCTAAGTGAGCTGCCTGAACAAGGCAGAACAGCAACTTCAGCTGGCACTGGGGCTGTCAGCATAGATGTAGGCGGAAGCACCAGCTGACACCAAGAAAGCCTAAAAGTCAGCTGGATGGAGCCACCCGCCCCACAGAAAGAAGGGAAACTGAAAACAGGGAAACAGCCCATACAGCAGGATGGCTTTCCCACCCAACAAAGCTCAGCAGGCTAAAAAACTCTCACTCCAGAGTTTCGCACCCAGAACTTCAGTTAGAGAGTGACCAGGAGAGATTGAGCTCGGCGTGGGGGAAGGGAAGTGCCACTGCAGAAGCCGGCCTAATTTTCCTGACTAAATAAAAGATGCAGCAGCTCTACTGAACCCATGGCAGCCCAGCAGCACATCTGCAGGCAGACAAAGGAAAGGCCACCTCCCCAAGAAGCTACCTGAGATCAAAACAATATAAATCCAATGAGACGGGAAAAAAACCAGCACAAGAAGAATGAAACCATCAAAAACCAGAATGACTCTCCCCCACCATGAGATCACAACTCCTGACCAGCAAGGGAACAAAGCTGGACAGAGAAAGAATTTGACCAATTGACAGAAGCAGGCTTCAGAAGGTGGATAATAACAAACTTCTCTGAGTTAAAAGAACATGTTCTATCCCAATGCAAAGAAACTAAAAACCTTGATAAAAGGTTAGAAGAAATGCTAACTAGAATAACCAGCTTAGAGAAGAACATAAATGACTTGATGGAGCTGAAAAGCACAGCACAAGAACTTCAAGAAACATACACAAGTTTCAGTAGCCGAATAGATCAAGCAGAAGAAAGGATATCAGAGATTGAACATCAACTCAATGAAATAAAACAAGAAGGCTAGAATAGAGAACAAAGGATGAAAATAAATGAACAAAGCCTTCAAGAAACATGGGATTATGTGAAAAGACCTAATCTACACTTGATCGGTGTACCGGAAGATGACAGGGAGTATGAATCCAAGCTGGAAACACTCTTCAGGATATTATCCAGGAGAACTTTCCCAACCTAGCAAAGCAGGCAAGCATTCAAATACAGGAAATACAGAGAACACCACAATGACACTCCTCTAGAAGAGCAATGCCAAGACACATAACTGTCAGATTCACCAGGGTTGAAACAAAGGATAAAATACTAAAGCAGCCAGAGAGAAATGTCGGGTCACCCACAAAGGCAAGCACATCAGACTCACAGCAGATCTCTTGGCAGAAACCTTACAAACCAGCAGAGAGTTGGGGCTAATATTCAACATCATTAAAGAAAAGAACTTTCAACCAAGAATTTCATATCCAGCCAAACTAAGCTTCATAAGTGAAGGAGAAATAAAATCTTTTATGGACAAGCAATTGCTGAGAGATTTTGTCACTACCAGACCTGCCCTATAAGAGCTCCTGAAGAAAACACTAAACACAGAAAGGAAAAGCCAGTACCAGCCACTGCAAAAAAGAACCAAATGGTAAAGAACAATGACCTAATGAGTAAATTACACCAACCAAAGGGCAAAACAACCAACCAGTAATAAAAAGGCAGGATCAAATTCACACACAACAATATTAACATTAAATGTAAATGGACCAAATGCCCCAATCAAAAGACAGACTGGCAAATTGGATAAAAAGCCAAGAACCATTGGTGTGCTGCATTCAGGAGACTCATCTCACATGCAAAGACACACCATAGACTCAAAGGGATGGAAGAAGATTTACCAAGCAAATGGAGAGCAAAAAAAAGCAAGGGTGCCAATAGTAGTCTCTGATAAAATAGACTTTAAACCAACAAAAATCAAAAGAGACAAAGAAGGGCATTACATAATGGTAAAAGGATCAATGCAACAAGAAGAGCTAACCATCCTAAATATATATGCACCCAATACAGGAGCACCCAGATACATAAAGCAAGTCCATAATGACCTACAAAGAGACTTAGACTCCCTCACCATAATAGTGGGAGACTTTAACACTCCACTGTCAATATTAGATCAACGAGACAGAAAATCAACAAGGAAATCCAGGACTTGAATGCAGATCTGGACCAAGCGAACTTAATAGACATTTACAGAACTCTCAACCCCAAATCCACAGAATATACCTTCTTCTCAGCACCACATCATACTTACTGCGAAATCAACCACATAATTGGAAGTAAATCACTCCTCAGCAAATGTGAAAGAATGAAAATCATAACAAACAGTTTCTCAGACCACAGTGCAATCAAATTACATCTCAGGACTCAGGATTAAGCAACTAACTCAAAAGCGTACAACTTCACGGAAGATGAAGACCTGACTCCTGAATGTCAACTGGATAAACAATGAAATGCAGGCAGAAATAAAGATGTTCTTCAAAACTGATAAGAACAAAGACACAACATACCAGAATCTCTAGGAGACATTTAAAGCAGTGTCTAGAGGGAAATTCATAGCAATAAATGCCCACATGAGGAGCAAGGAAAGGTCTAAAATGGAAACCCTATCATCAAAATTGAAAGAGTTAGAGGAGCAAGATAAAAACAAAACAAAACAAAACAAAAACAACAACAAAAAAAACCCTCAAAAGCTGGCAAAAGACAAGAAATAAGTAGGATCAGAGCAGAACTGAAGGAGATAGACACACACACACACACACACACACACACACACACACACAAACTTTAAAAAATCAACAAATCCAGGTTTTTTGAAAATATCAACTAAATAAATAGACTTGTAGCCAGACTAATAAAAAAAGAAAAGAGATAATAATCAAATAGATGAAATAAAAAATGACTAAAGATACATGACCACCAATTCCACAGAAATGCAAACTATCATCAGAGATTACTATAAACAACTCTATGCACACAAACCAGTAAATCTGGAAGCAATGAATAAATTCCTGGACACTTGCACTTTCCTAAGACTAAACCAGGAAGAAGTTGAAACCCTGAATAGACCAATAACAAGGGCTGAAGTTTAGGCAGCAATTAATAGCCTACCAACTAAAAAAAAGCCCAAGTCCAGATGGGTTTACAATCAAATTCTATCAAATGTGCAACGAGGAGCTGATGCCATTCCTTCTGAAACTATTCCAAAAAATACAAAAAGAGGGAATCCTCCCCAACTCATTTTGTGAGACGAACATCATCCGAATACCAAAACTGGGCAGAGACGCAACAAAAAAAGAAACCTTTGGGCTGATATCCATGATGAACATTGACACAAAAATCTTCAGTGAAATACTGGCAAGCAGAATGCAATAGCAAATCAAAAAGCTTATACATCATGGTCAAGTAGGCTTCATTTTGGGGATACAATGCTGGTTCAACATACAAAAGTCTGTAAACATAATCCATCACATAAACAGAACCAAAGACAAAAACCACATGATTGTCTCAATAGATGCAGTGAAGACCTTCAACAAAAATTCAACAGCCCTTTATGCCATAAACCCGCAGTAAACTAGGTATCGATGGAATGTATTACAAAATAACAAAAGCTATTTACAACAAACCCACAGCCAATATCATACTGAACAAGCAAAAACTGGAAGCATTCCCTTTGAAATCTGGCAGAAGACACTTCCTTTCAAGGTTGTGTTCTTTATCAGCTTCTCAAACTGTAATATCAAGCAATTCTGTAAGAAACACTGAAATAGGAGTTCTTCACTTTTAATCAAGTGAGAAACTATTTGAAGAGTCCTACAAAGCTATGAAACTTATCTTCAACAAAACACATATAGGTACTTACATGTGTGTTTTTGCATGCAAGTTCAGGGTAAAACTTGTAAAAATCCTTTGATGCTCTTTTGCCAATCTCAATTAAAAAAAAATCTTTTCTAATAAATTAATTTTACCCTAAGAATTTTCTGAGATTATTTTTTAGGGTTGGTTTAAGTAATCTCAAGAAGATGGGAATTGCTGCTTAGATTTTGTTTAAAAGTAACACTTACACATAATAATGAATGTACTATCTAATCTCCATTTTAAGTCAAGTACAAAGAATGTTGCTTTGAAATCATTGCAATAAAATCCCTAGACCCAGACCATTAAGTGGTTAAGTCAGGAACATTTACTGTAAAAATAATCACAACTAAACTGAATATTGCCTTTATGTACCTCAGAATAAAAGTATATAACTTCTAATTCAGTTATTATATGCTAGTAAGTTGTGATTTATATATTGATATGCCTATGGTATAGATTAATGGTAATCAATTATATATTATTGTACATCAAATGCCAATTTTATATCAAGTTTTGATCCAGTTACTGAGAAAAGTAAATCCATATTTGACATGGTCCTAAGGATTTATAGATATTACAATCAAGATAAAACAACACATAAACCAATTAGAGAATTATTATACATACCAAGTTTTGGAGTTTTTAGAAAAATCTTTTTGACAAAGAATATCACAAATAAAATATTGTGTCATAAAGGACATTTGGATAGATAGAGTCAGGGAGGAAGCATTTAGATTTATAGCAATTTTTGCTGAAACAAATAAAAACACACATTAATTGTGTTAATCATTTATATCTACCAGGTACACCTGGCTCTTGCTGCCAAGTTTGCACCCTAAATAATGTACCTTAGATTATAAAATAGTCTTTTTTTCTAACATATGATTTGTTCACATAAATATTTCCAGTCCAAATAAGATCTTGATTAAAAACAATTATCTAGTTGTATTAATCCGTTTGTGCTGACATAACAACATATCACAGACTAGGTGGCTTAATTAAATAAGATAAATGTACTTTTTTCACAGTTCTGGAGGATAGACATCAAAGGTCAAGGTGCCAGTGGGGTCAGTGTCTGATGGGACCTCTCGACTAGGGTTGTACAATGTTGCCTTTTTGCTTTATGCGCCCTATGCTCACATGGCGTCTTGGAACACGAACAAAGAAATAGTTCAAGCCCTCTGTGATCTTTTCTCAAAAGGACACTAAACTTACAGATCAGCGTCCCACTCTTATCATTATTTAATCTTAATTACTTCCTTAGATGCCCTATCTCCAAATACACACACACAGGGAAAGCTAAAGCTTCAGCAAAGGAATTTTGAGGGAAACACATTCATCCTATAATACTACTTACAAGCAAATAGTAATAAAAGGGATGAGACAGAAATAAACAAATAGAAAATGTTCAAAAACACTAAAAGATATGGAGAATTGTAGAAGTGTCAAACTTCTGTTTCTTTCAAAGTAGAGAACAAAAATGTAAACTGGAGGGAAATAATGAAAAACAGCAACTGTTTATCTGAAAATGATAAAAACCTGACACTAACTTTTAGATTAAGCAAGAAATTATAAAAGGAATTTATAGTAGTAATCAACAATGTCTGACCTAATTAGCTAAGAGAAAAATATAGTAAAACAACACTTTACATCATTTTATACTTACGTAACAGTCCAAACTAGAAAGTCATATAATTTTAAGTGCTAGCAAGAGTATAGGTAAATTGAAGAGTATAAATTCATACAAAAAATTCTTTAGATTAATTGAGTGGAACTTAATACACCTAATGACAGAAATTTTTATTGCTGAATATATATCCACTCCTTTCATACAGATTTCAAAAGAAATGAAATAGTTAGTGCTTCTTGCTGCTGTTTGTTTTTTTTTTTTTTTTTTTTTTTTTTTTTGAGACAGAGTTTCGCTCTTGTTACCCAGGCTGGAATGCAATGGCGCGATCTCGGCTCACCGCAACCTCCGCCTCCTGGGTTCAGGCAATTCTCCTGCCTCCGCCTCCTGAGTAGCTGGGATTACAGGCACGTGCCACCATGCCCAGCTAATTTTTTGTATTTTTAGTAGAGACGGGGTTTCACCATGTTGACCAGGATGGTCTCGATCTCTTGACCTCGTGATCCACCCGCCTCGGCCTCCCAAAGTGCTGGGATTACAGGCTTGAGCCACCGCGCCCGGCCTGTTGTTTTTTTATAGTAGAACACTGTAGGCAGTTATGTGTATTCAAAAAGGAAATAGGTTTGTAAAATAAGATGGACACATGCCATGGAATACTATGTAATCATTATTAACAGGAAATCAGATGTATCAGTCAACATGAATATATCTTTAAAACCTAAGATACCTAATAAGTTATACTTAAATCAAAAACATAAGTAAATAAAAAATAATAATTTCAACTTTTAAAAGATACATATGAAACATATTATAACAAATGCTGTGGGGAGAGTAAGGAATGTCATATAAAGAATAAAGATAAAATAGAACAAAACAGGGAGGGGAACTCCCAAAGAGCAATGAGGATAGTTTTTATAAACTGATGCATTAATACAGCTCTTGAAATCTTAAGCCTAAGGTTTATTTTACTTTATGTGAGACAAAACAAAGGATTTGGTAAGAAAAGATAAAATATTAGGATAAAATTTAATTTTAGAAGAATGAAATTTTTTTCTGAGATGAACAGAAAATTTGAAGCTTAGCTAAAAGAGCAGTGAACTGAATTATGAAGGCGGAAAAGCAGATGTGTGAGAAAACATATATTAAATAGTTTGAAGTTTGTCCCAGAGTTACTTGTTGAGAGTAAACTTTGGAAAGAACTATGTTTTTTTAGAATAAAAACGTAGTAAGATAATGTAAAATACATCCGACACTATTTTTTTTATCTAAACACAAAGAATTTATCATTGTTGGCTAGGTTGGTCTTGAACTCCTGACTCCAGGTGATCTGCCCACCTTGGCTTCCCAAAGTTCTGGGAATAAAGGCATGAGCCGCTGTGCCCCACCGATGAGGTAAAACTCTGTTTCCACTAAAACACCCAAAAATCAACCAGGCTTGGTGGCATGCACCTGTAATCCCAGCTATTTGGGAGGCTGAGGCAGAAGACTCATTTGAATCCGAGAGGCACAGGTTGCAGTGAGCCAAGGTCACAGCACTGCACTCCAGCCTGGGCAACAGAACAAGACTCTATCTAAAAAAAAAAGAAAAAAGAAAAAAGAAAAAGAAAATTACAATTGTTATGTAAATTTTTTTTGTTGTTTGTTTCTATAAATTTAAAAGTTACAAGTACAGGTTTGTTACATGGATGTATTGCACAGTAGTGAAGTCTGGACTTTCCTTGTGACCAACACCTGAATAACACACAGTATACTCATTACGTATTTTCTCATCCCTCACCCCTCTCCCATCCTCCCACCCTAAAGTTTTGTGTCCTGCTCCAGTAGAACCCTATGGCCCTGTAACAGGAGAACTATAAAACAAATGATATGATGAATAGATATAGATAAGGCTGATAAAATTCTCAGAGGGTAAATTGTTCTTGGTTCTAAAGTCATGGGGGAGGAAGAGGATCAATATTGCAAGAAGTAGAGTAAAATCCATAGAGCAACAGGAGGAAAAGTAATGACTCAAGGATTTGGTGATACTTTCTTTTCCTTTCTTTCTTTCTTTCTGTTTTTTTTTTTTTTTTTTTTTTTTTTTTTGAGACAGAGTTTCGATCTTGTTACCCAGGCTGGAGTGCAATGGCGCGATCTCGGCTCACCTCAACCTCCGCCTCCTGGGTTCAGGCAATTCTCCTGCCCCAGCCTCCTGAGTAGCTGGGATTACAGGCACGCACCACCATGCCCAGCTAATTTTTTGTATTTTTAGTAGAGACGGGGTTTCACCATGTTGACCAGGATGGTCTTGATTTCTTGACCTCGTGATCCACCCGCCTCTGCCTCCCGAAGTGCTGGGATTACAGGCTTGAGCCACCGCGCCCGGCCCCAGATTTGGTGATACTTTAAATAAAACAGGTTCAAAATGAATTTTAGAAAAATTATGTAAAATCTATGAAATATTTTAAATGTGATTTATACTAAGTTTTGCTAACTTATGCAGCAGTGTCAATTTCAAAATCTCATAGGCTTACCAAAACACACTTTATTTCTCACTCTTGTCACATGTTGGTGGCTGCAGACCAGCTACAGCTCCCCTCCTCTGCCTTATGGGTTATCTTTATTCCAAGAGACAGACTGAAGAAGCTGCCTCTATTTGGGAAATGACTTTTTTTGTGGCAGAGCAAGATGACTGGCTCTTAAATCTTCACTGGCTCCTAAAGCTTACATTTAGTCATGCTTAGGTCACATCCAATCACGTCTCATTTGTCAAAGTTAGACACATACATCAAGTCCAATATCAATGGGATGGGGTGTATGCACATTCCTCCCAGTGGAGATCCAATAAATCTCATGACAATAGGGGATTTATGTTTCTCCTAAGAAATACGGATAGTTAAGAACAATGATATGATCTACCATAATAATATCATAGATAGGCTGGTTCATTTCCTGATACAGCACCTTCCTAGGAATAGAAAATGTTAACTGCTAGTCCGTGCTTTAGGGTAAGTAGGTGAAAGGACTGCTGTCATGATACAGGATTTCCAAATACCAGAATGAGGAGGTCTTTGCTCTGGAGGAGTCAAGTCCACATTAAAAATCTTGTTTAGGCCGGGTACACTGGCTCACGTCTTTAATCCCAGCACTTTGGGAGGCCGAGATGGGCAGATCATGGGTCAAGAGATCGAGATCATCCTGGCCAACATGGTGAAACCCCGTCTCTACTAAAAAATACAAAATATTAGCTGGGCATGGTGGCACGTGCCTGTAGTCTCAGCTACTCGGGAGGCTGAGGCAGGAGAATTGCTTGAACCCGGGAAGCGGAGGTTGCAGTGAGCTCAGATGGCACCATTGCACTCCATCCTGGTGTCTGGTGACACAGCGAGACTGTCTCAAAAAAAAAAAAAAAAAAAAAAAAAAAAGAAAGAAAGAAAGAAAGAAAGAAATCTTGTTTATTTCCAGGGAATGTGTTCACTTTGGTCAAACAGTTTGGTAATTGTCTTCCACCAGGAGCAGGTATGTGTGTGTATGTATGTGTGTGTGTGTGTGTGTGTTGTTCTAAAAAGAATAATCTGCTAGTATAGCAATGCTATAAAACATTTCAATTAATACTCTGTTTGCAGAATTCTATTTCTTCTCTTTTTTTTCTTTGTTTTCTTTTTCTTTTTCTTTTTCTTTTTTTTTTTTTTTTTTTTTTTTTTCAAGAACCTACTCTGACCTGGAATTTTCCAGCTCCTACTTCCTACTTCCATCATAACCCTAGCATGTATAATCTGGACTGTGGCTTTCTTAACAGTAATGGAAAGATCACTATTACTAACCATCCTTTGTATACCAACAAATATGAGAGTTAAGTTGTTAGTGTAGTTTTCATGGCATAATTTAATTAACAACAAAAATAGAATTCAGAATTTAGAGAAAAAAATATGAGGGATAAGAGTTGTTCAGCTTGGCCACGCTACACTGGGGAAATATATGTTAGGAAGGGATGTGGGAATAAGAAAACATGATTGAACACAAGGAGGATATAGTAAAGCCAGTGTTGTGCTGAACTTAATTGTGCCTGAGAGCTGATTATTAAACTTTCAAGACTGTGTGAGCTGGTTGTTAAACACAGCCACAACCAAAATTTAAATTATCTAAACTTTTATTAAAAACAAAGATAATGAATACTCAAAGCTTCTCACATTCTAATTATTTTACTGCTTTTAAAGTTATTTATATTGACTGAATCCATATTATAGATCACATATATAATGGTGTGCTATTGTGCATCCTTTCTAACTCCATGTTTAGTGGTGTCAAATTGGTAGCCTAAAATAGACCATCAGGGGAATACTACACCATAGAAATTGGCAAATGCTACCAGTCAAGGTGAACTCTAGAGTTTTCTTTCTGTGTGTGGGCATTCTAGATGTTAAACATTAAGCAGCATACCATTGATTACAGCAAAGTATAATCTGATCTCATAATCTTAGAAATTTCTCCTTGAATGAAGTGTGTGTGTTCAGGTGTGTGCATGTGTGTATGTGTGTATATGTATGCGTGTGTTTATGTGTATATTACACACAAAGAAGGGGGATGGAGGAGGGTGGGGAGGGAGAAAAGAGAGACAGAAAGCAAAACAGAAACAGCAGAAACAGGGAGAACTTCCATAACCTTTACCACACTTACATGTCTCAAGATTTTGCTATAATGAATAAATTTAAAACATGAAATCAATCAAAAGTTTTGTGTATGAAACACAAAGCCTCTTTTTCCCTAGAGAGCTGGGAAACTATATGCCACCTGCTGTACATTTCCAAGCAGACTTTGTTTGAAGGGTGATCATGTGACTGAATTCTTTCCATTAGGATTTGAGCTGAAAGATGTATATCACTTTCACCCTTTTTCATAAAATCTTTCTACAAGGCCTCTCACCTTTCTTATGAGCTACAGAGGTAATGATTGAAGTTATGTAGACTTTAGAAACCCAGGGCTGATGAAGGCAGTACTACCAAAATTTGTTTATAGAAGCATGAAGTAATCTCTTCCAGATCCCTGACACCCTGCCTTGAACCACACTGACTTGGAAATTCACTAGACTTTTATGTGAAGGACAAATAATCTCATTGATCTTGACTTCTTACATTTTGTATTATTTGTTCCAGTAGTTTAGCTTATTCCAATAGTCTATTTTAGGCATGCAAAACATTTAAAGGATAACTAAAGAGTTTTTTCTTTTGATGATATATAGACATGTGGACTCAGCCAGAGATATAAACTCAATCTATAATCCCAGTGAATAATATAAATGTGCTTTGCTAGATCATGTTCTTCATCAGCACTGATCCACTGCATTTCTCTACAGATATAACTTTCGTTTTTGGGATAAGAGAGCAAGAGAAAATCAAACAGGGGCCAGATTTTAAAGCAAACCCCAATCTGCTATGCAATTTCAAGATTTGACAAATTGTAAGAGGAAATGAGGAAGAAAATAGAGGCAAAAGATCACAGGAAGTAAATCTAGAACAGGAGAAATGGAGGGAAATCTGGTTTTAAGAAAGACCAATGCACCATGTTGATCCATTATGGCCGCTGAAGAATGTCAAATTTAAGACTCTTGATCTAACTTTTATTAAAAAGTAGGCTCTCTGCTTAGTATCTGATGGAAACCACCTGCCAATAATACAGCTTTGCTCCTTTACTCTCTGGGAACACATTTGGAAACTAGGAATGCTACCAGGCCAACTAAATAACAGCATATTTGTGAATGAATGAAGCCAAATGAAGGAAGTAGAGAAGTGGGAAGTGGTATGGGTCAAATAGTTATTAAAAAGGTATAGAAATAAAATGAATCCGGGAGCTCAGCATTGTGGTACACAACTGTAGTCCCACCTACTTTGGAGGTTGGAGAATCGCTTGAGCCTGGAGTTTGAGGCCACAGTGAGGTTTGATAGTGCCACTGAACTCCAGCCTGGTCAACTAGGTAAGACCCTGCCTCTAAATAAATGAATAATATGTAATGAATCCTCGATGCTCTTCCCAGGTGTCTGTACCAACCCTGGCAAGCAAGACACCCACCTTGTTAAATCATAAAGGACTCTTATTCACTCTGACAGCTGATATGACCTGACATTTTTAAAAAATTTAAAGTTAGCATAAAAAATACAATTTGTTATCAAGACTCTTTCCTTTTTGTCTTAAGATGATAATGATAAAAATACTTTTAAGAACAAAAAAACAACTAATGTTGGTGTCTCCCTATTTATAGACACTCTCCTGTGTGGTACAGTCGCTGGATGTTCTCACCTCCTACACCATCCATTCTTCTCTATCCTGTTTGGTGCCCTAGTGGTCTGAAAGGGACTGATCCCTGAAGACTGCTTTACTTGAAGTCTTTGGGCCCTGGCTTACAGCTGGATTAGGCCAAGGAAAGACAGTAGGTAGGAGGACAGAAGGAGAAAGAAATCAATATGGATTACAAAGTGAAGTTTGAACTTCAATAAGGGCATTTTTTTCCCTAAAGTCTAAGGGCCTCATAAGAAGTGAGCAGAGCACCTTTATGTACATCAAAGTGTCTACCTGTAAAAGAGGGATTATAATCCACTCCATCTTTGAGCCAAGTAGGGGAAAAATATTTGAGATAAAGAGATAACAAGGATTTTTCTGCCTCTTTGTAAGAATTATTCATTCTCTACTAGGAAAGGAAGATGCCTGGATCAAATGATAAAATTTGAATTTCCAGATTCTTGCAGTAAATTTTTTCTCCAACATCCTTGCTGTGCTATTATCATCATTATCACCATTAATGCCATCGATACGTGTGCTATTAAAGGGATGTTATGAATTGTTCTGGCTTATTGAAACATGAATTTTCTTAAATCAACAATTTTAATGTATAGATAATACAGTGTTGACTCATGACCCTTGGAATATGTAAAATATTGGCATGGCCATTCAAACATTCTCAACGTATTCAGCTACCATCTTTAGCTATCTTTGATCTCTGAATCATACCCACAATTCAGACTTGTTCAGGTCAGCCAAGGTCTACTCAGTCTTTCTTTTTTTTTTTTTTTTTTTGGCTTCATCTTAAGTTCTTAAGTTAATAACCTAATGGAACCCTTGCTGTGGAATATGCAACAACCTATTTGGATGGGCAAGTAGGGCTACTTATGACAGCCTTATTTTTTTGTGCCAACAGAAGCATCGCAATATGAATTAGTCCCTCCAAACTGCTTACTCCTTGTAATTAAATTTGCTCTAGGAATAGCTGTTTTATAACCGTTACAAATCAAAGTACTGTGCCACTGAAGTATTCACTTGCCAGGGGACTGTGACATCTCATCTGTTAAAAAGATGATGCTTAAAAACAGCCACTTCTCCATTTCTTTTTGAAAGATTGTTTCACTGAATGGACATTTCCTTGAGTTGTATTGAGGGAAATGGGAGTTGAATCAGCAGCACTTATACAATGTATGACTCCTATTACTCTGCTCCCAGGAGCATAGCAATTTGCATGGCTTAGCAGACTGGAGGCTGTAATGACAGAACTAAGAGTGGGTTGGGAGCACCAGACTGTCTAAGGATGCACAAGGCCCATCATGTCCATTTTTCAGAATTCATTTCTTAAGAAGCAGACGCTGCTTTTGAGGACAAAGCTAATAGTACCTAATTCCTTGGGTGTTCATTGTAAAATGCTATTATCCATGCTAAGGTAATTTGCTATTAATATGCATGTAATACAAAATGCTATCAAAATTTCCACTGTAACGCTGCCTTCATAAATGTCTATTAGTTTTCAACAGTTCCTGTTTCATAGTTTAAATTAACCTCTTCGAAGCTGAATGAGCATTTTACTCACAGCACAGCAGTGTGTAGCTGCAAATTGAGGGAGAATTAGTTACTCACCTAGAGCATGCCTTCATCACATGGACGAACATATGGTAGAAACCCAGACAGTGTGAGTCACACAAAATGTGTCTCTTCATCAATTATTGGAAGCTCAACAACAAACTAGAACATACACAACTAAAAACATGTTTATTATTTACTTCAATTTAATGATTATCTATTTAATCTGTTGAGCATTGTTAGACATTCCTGGGTTTTATGCCTCTGATGAAAGTTTAGAAAGATAAAATAGCATTATTTTCCTCTATCAATTTTTGCAATTAGGAGTTAAGAAATTGTGAATTAAATACAAGATCAAGTTAATAACAAATTAATTCCGACAAATTAGAAGGATTTGAACACAGAGACTTGGAAAAGAAGAGTAAATCTTTGAATAAAAATAATTTTGAGATGCAGATGAGTAAAACTGTATCTCTGATTCTGCAAATAGATTTAAAGAAACAGAAGGCTATAAAAATAGTAAGTCTTGATAAATGTCTTTTCTTCCATATTTTACTTTTTAAAATTCTATTCCTTCTATTCATCTGCATGAATGACTCTTGTTCTTACCCAGGGGTTCATATCTCATCTCTTTTATTGGATTGTGGACTCGACATAAGAAAACAAGCTTCGTTTCACTCTATATCCCCTTCAGTGCCTAGTATGTTGTTTTGCACAGAGTGAGTAAAAGCTGTTTGTTGAATCAAAGTATGTGTTAAGTGGTGGTGATTTACACTGGCTGTATATCATTCACAATTTTAAAACAAATAAATAAACACATGCTGAATTTCTTAAGCAGATCCCCTACTTTATTTACATTACATCTTTCTTAATTTCCTTAAGGTATATTCTTATGCTTGTCACAATTAATGATCAGATTAGGAGTTTCTGGTTAATCTGGGTCACAGGCTTATTATTAAAAAAAAAGTTGTGTAAAATTTCTTCTACCAAGCCTGCAAAAGTGGCTTAATAAACCAGACAATTCTTTGCACATATAAGTTTAGTTTGCTGATATACAATTTACAATATGGAGAATATATTTCAATTCTATTTTTTCACAAAAAAATAATTCTCGGCCTGGAAAGCCATGCAAATAGATGTCCTAAATTTGCAAATATTTGCTTGGTACTGACACTAGATTTATTTAATGCTATGACCTAAACATACTTTAATAGATTTCCACCATAAAAAGACAGTAAAAGAGTTTGGCCTGCTCAAATAAAATGACGAATAAATAAATACAGCAGCTAATAATAGAAAGAAATATGACATAAATAATGGTAAGCTGAAAAGTAATTGTAGAAGTTTATGGTTACTGGGCTGAATCTAATATGATACTAAATTTCTACTGGCATTTCAAGAGCTGTCCTAATTAATCAATTGGTAATTGCAGCTATGATTACCAGCTGTGATTATGATTAATTGCCAATACTGATTGATCCTTCAGTAATTCTGGCATGTTCTTCCAAACAGAATCTCTGCTGCATTAAGAAGGATATGAGAGGCATAGTTATTAAAAACAACCAACCAAACCCTTCATTCTTATTACGAATATGTCCTCAGGACACAAGATTTGTAATGGTGAAATCATGGATAGGTTCACAGTAGGGGAAAGCTAAGAGAGGACAACATTATGCTAGAGATTATTTTAACGAAATAGACTCATTATGGAGATGGAGTGTATATTTTATAATGATTCATTCACTTTGGGCTTACATTTATTATACCCCCTACTTAGCTGAGCCTTCTTTGATTATAACAGTATGATCTCTTCAGCCTAGCCCAATCACTGCCTTTCTCAGTTCTATGGGGGGTGAAAATAAATATCTCTGTGTTTTTCTAACTGCCACATTATTTTTTGTAAAAAAGGTTAATTATTAAATTTTTTAGGGAAGTGCCAGCAACTTCAGCAAAGAAAATACTTTTTTCTGGCTTACATCATAAATGAGAAAGTCTTGAAAGTCATTTTGTCTAATATGTTATTAACCTAGTGCTGACTGGGAGTGGTAGTTATATTATCAGGGAGCAGTGATACCCTGCAGCCTAAAGGGGTGGCTTGTTACCATGACAGCTCCCCAAAACCACAAATAGAATTTATCTTGGAAGAGCTTCTCACTTCAGACTAATGTAATGACTTCAGCAAGGTGACATAATTGGAAAACACTGAAAATCTCACTCATTTTCAGAAAAGAAAGAAAGGAAGCCATTACATATGTTTCACAAGGGCAGGGGACTTGTCTATTATGTTCCATTGTAGCCTGAGAACTTTTTGAACTTTTGAAGTGCCTGATACACGGTGGAAATTTAATAAATAACTCCTGGATAAATTAATGAACACATGTGTACACTCCCAGATGTTGGGACTTGGGCATGTACTGAGCATCCATTCAATAAACACGTTTATATATTGCATTGCATACATTACATTGCATTATATACATTCAATTTTCCCAGCAACCACATGTAGGAGGCTCAATTAGTAACCTGTAGGGAATCCATGAGCCCCACACTTTGGTGCACCATAATGTAAGGATCCATGAGACCCACACTGGGCACCAGAATGTAGGTAGCCAGCACTACATCACCCTTGGGTATTCCGAGTTGGGAGGTGACAAAGGAATGAGAAAAAGACAGATTGAAAGTGGGAACAGGGGGCCATCACTTTATTACTCTGGAGGAGACAGTGAAGGCCCCGAGCTCTGATCATCCACACTATTTTGCTTTGATCTATAGGGTAGGGGTGGAGTGATGGTGGAGTGAGTCAGTGAGCCAGAAGTGAGTCAGTGAGCCAGCACTGGTGTGTCATTCTAAGGACTGATAACAGTGGCGGTTTGGGAGTTTCACACAACATGAACTCGTGGTTATCTTTAGCTTATTATCTATGTATAGCTGATGGAACACAGCTCCTTACACAGCCTGCAAGTCTGGCTACGTCATAGTGCTATGAAGGGATTTTACGTCCTTGAGCACAATGTTTATGGTAACAGAGCCTAAGTCACCCTGCACTGGAACATGAGGCATGGAGAGGCCTTCCTCCTCAGAGGCCTCCTGCGGCCTTCCACAACTTGTTGTTCCTTGTTTGTGTGTTACTCATAACCAATGTATGTAGGCACTCTGTAAGTCCTTTCTCCTTTACAGTGTTTCCCAACAGTAATCCTATTTTGGAAATATGGAAACAGCTTCAAAAGGTAAGTAACACAGTCAAATGCACGTGATTAGTAAATAACACTTGAACCAAAGGACTTGAGCTAAGCTTGCTAAAGGTACAAGATCCATGCTTTTAACTAATGTAATTTTCGATTTTCAAAAATGTCCAGAAGGTTAATTGCATTTTTCCTCTTTTACAAAACAAGCTATGAAGTTACTTGAGTTTATAGCAGAGTTTGGACTTGAGACCATCAGTCTGTTGCCAAATAAATCTCTTCCCTCCACCCACTGCTTCCACCTCGCCTTCACCTTCTGTGTACCCACGTCTTCAATGTGGATACCCTGTTCAGAGAGGCTGCTTTTCCATATCCAAATGATGCCATTCTCATTCCTAACTCTATGGCCTGGTATATGGCCTTTTATTCGCTTCCAGTTGCCATTATGACACATTACCACAAACTTAGTGACTTAAAGCAACACAAATTTATCGTTTTATAGTTCAAGGTGTGAGAAGGCTAAAATCAGTCTCACTGGGCCAGAAAGGCACCAGCAAGCTTATTCCTCTGACGGCTCTAGAGGAGACTTCATTTCCTTGCCTTTGCCATTTCTAGGAGTCCTGTACTTTCCTTGGCTAGCGTCCCCTCTGTCCATCTTCAAAGGCCGCTGCACACTGTTGTCACACTCTGTTTACAGACTCCGTTCCTGTCATCTCATCATTTCCTCTGGCTGATGGCCCCTGCTTCCAGTTTCTAAGGAGCCTTGTGACTGCATTGGGCCCACCCAGACAATTTAGGTTAATCTCCTCATCTCAAGATCCTTAGTTTAATTATATCTGCAAAGTCTTTTTGACCATATATGGTCATATTCACAGTTTGGGAATTGGAAGTCAACATCTTTGGGGAGCCATCATTAAGCCACTGCAGACCTGCATATGGTCTCAGTGTGTGGCTTTGGCTTCCCCAGACCACCACGCTTCAATTTACCTGAAGGACATCCATCTACCCATGTCTGAAACTGGATTAATAATATATTCATCACTAAAAAAAATAAAGAACCATGATGCAGAGGTTTTTCAGTATTTTATGCTTGGTGCATTTTGGATGCCACATCAATATTATTCAACTAGAGACTATGTAATGTTTGTTGAAATAATTATGAAAATTATGACAGAACATGAAGATGCTTATGTTTTCTGTAAAGAAAGCAGAACACAAAATAGTATCAGCCTTGTAATATTTATGTATTGAAACATGGTCAGAAGAAAATATAAGAATGTGATTTACTTTGTGGGAAATTATGAGCATTTTAATTTAAATTTTGCTGTACTATTATGTTATTTTCAGTTCCCAACTCTTCCATGTGACTTTCCAGTAAATATCAGCCTTCACTAATACTCTTGTCTTCTCTAAACTACACTTTTTAAAGTATATCACAAAATGTTTCACACTTAGAGTTTTGCATGTGGGAATCATTTCTACCCAACAGAGTATATCTCCTGTATTCTCAAGCCACCTAGCAGGTAACTGAATATTAAAGGATCTATAAACTACATTAAGCTCAACATATATTTGTGGAATGTAGTATGTAGTGTCATCAGGTGTCCTACTTTTCCTGGATTAGAACAATTTTGCCTACCTTCTTGTAGGAATTATTAAGAGTACCTCTTTCACTCCAAAGAGTTTTCTTGGCTGGGCATGATAGCTCACACCTGTAATCCCAGCACTTCGGGAGACCAAGGTGGGTGGATCACCTGAGGTAAGGAGTTCAAGACCAGCCTGGCTAACATAGCGAAATCCAGTCTATAACAAATTATAAAAACTAGCTAGGCATGGCGGTGGGTGCCTATAGTCCCAGCTACTCAAGAGACTGAGGCAGGAGAATTGCTTGAACCCAGGAGGTGGAGGTTGCACTTGGATGAGAGTCCATCATTGCACTCCAGCTTGAGTGACAGAGCAAGACTTCATCTCAAAAAAAAAAAAAAAAAAAAAAAAAATGAGTAGTCTGGTTTGAAAGATAAATTATTTAATTTTCCTAAATGTATACCAAGTATTGTGGATTGGTCTTGGTGATAACTGCAAATCTTGCTTCTTAATCTTAATAAATGAGCATTAAATAATTTGAGACACAATGTGATAAGCAGACTTTTTTTTTTTTTTTTTTTTTTTTTGAAACAGAGTCTTTCTTTGTCGCCAGGAGCCAGGCTGGAGTGCAGCAGCGCAAACTCGGCTCACTGCAATTTCCGCCTCCTGGGTTCAAGCAATTCTCCTGCCTCAGCCTCCCGAATAGCTGGGACTACTGGCGTGTGCCACCATGCCCAGCTAATTTTTGTATTTTTTTAATAGAGACGGGGTTTTACCATGTTGGCCAGGATGGTCTCGATCTCTTGACCTTATGATCCACCCTCCTCTGCCTCCCAAAGTTCTGGGATTACAGGCGTGAGCCACCTTGCCTGGCCGATAAGCAGATTAATGACCTCCTCAAACATATCTACATCCTAATCCTATTGAGCCTGTGAAAATACTATACCTTATAGTATAGAGGTATTAAGGTTGCAGATGAAATTAAGATTACTAATCAGTTGACCTTAAATAGGAAGTTTACTTTGGATTATCTAGGGAAGTCCAATATCATAATCACAAGGGTTCTTAAAGTGGAAAGAGAGAAGTAGAAGGGAAAGGTGACCGTGGAAGAAAGACACAGAGAGATGCAACAGTGCTGGTTTGAAAATGGAGTAGGCACCACAAGTCAAGAAATACAGGGGACATCGAGAAGCTGGTAAATGTAAGAGGACAGAGTTTTCATAGAGCCTCCAGAAGGAATGCAGCCCTGCCAATACCTTTATTTTAGCCCACTGATGTCCATGATAAACTTCTGACATTCAGAATGGTAACATAACAAACTTGTACTGTTTCAAGCTGCTACATTTGGTGTAATTTGTTACAGCAGCAATAGCAAATTAATACAGAGTTACACTTTTGCCTCGACCATAATACAGGGAAGTAGAAGTGGATTAGTCCTAGGCAGAAGAATCCTAGGACTTATGATTGTACCCAGTGCCCAGAGGGTGAGCCTAGAACAGAGTGTCAGATGGAGGTATAGCCCAGCAGCAAGACAGAATGAGTGGCCTGGGCTCATGTGCCAGGTTCACCCATCAGAGGGTACATATAACTTCTTTTTTCCTTTTGGTCATCACCTTCATTATTTTTCAATTACAATATGGTCAATCAGTTTTCAAAAATTGCTTTCTAGTCCCACAAGATGATTGGCAATAATGGTGACCTACTCTTTTGGTTATCCCAGAACTAAAAAAAATTCCTGAGATGAGGGACTTTCAGTACTAAAACCAGGAAGGTCCCAGGGAAATTGTAATTGCTGGTTACCCTGAACATGGCATCAAATTTTACTCATTCTGAAAGCAATTCTTAAGTGAGAATGTTTAATATAAAGAGTAAAATAAAAAGAAAATACAAATCAGCAAAACTAATATTGAATTATTATACCTTTAAAACTTTGGGCTAGGACATTAAAATATATAATGAGATACCCTTAGTCACCCCCATTTAAAAATAATCTATTTAAGCTCAGTTTTGAGAAAGTACTACAGTTAATATTTTGTGGGATGCCTTATTCTAATAAAGAACACAAGATTGAAATGAGCCAAATCAGGTTTTTACTCATGATGTTACGGAATTGTATGATGGAAGTGACTCTCTATTTGTGAAAACATGTTTCTAAGAGATCCTTGTAACTGCGGGATGACTCAGAGAACTTAGCCAGGAGCAGGGAGAGTCTGAGTGGGTGACACTTTAAACCTCCAGTCCTGTTAGAACCAGCAGAGTCTACAGTCATTTCATATGCAAAGGGTTATTTGGTCAAAATTATAATAAAGACCACTGTTTTCAATCAAAACTATTATGTCACATATACAGGCCCAGAGAGGGAATGATTTGTCCAAAGTCACACAGAAAGCCACAACCTAAGCTCCTGAGTAGGCTTAGTTGACTTTCTTCATTAACCTATAATCACCATAGGAATACCTGGAAATGTAGTTCTTTTGTAAGAGCATCTTGTCGGATGTCTGAAGAATGAAAGAAACCCCAACCTTTTAGTGACATAGCAAGTTGGAAGGTCCACATGGTTTGTTGCTACACGAAATCATAGCATTAAGTGTTGGAGCCAGAAGGAATCATTTATCAACTCTCTCCTTCTACAACTAGAATCCAAGGAGGTTCAGTGAGGTTTTTGAGATCATCCTACTACGAGCAGCGTCGGCTGCTGGGGAATTTCATTTGTATCACACTATTTCCCTTTGCTGTCACTTGTACTTACTGTTCCTTTGGTTTCTTAAATAAACATTTCTACTCAAGTCCAGTCTTTTGTTTAAACTATAACTGTACTTAATATTGCTAGGATATAATATGAAAGTACTAAAGCTTTTATTGCTGAATAATTAAGAACTGAGGAGGGGAAAATAAAGACTAGATTTTCTTTGTTTGTTTGTTTGCAGAAAGTGATTTATTTAAAGAGAGAAAGAAATAGAAGAAGGAGAAAGAAAGAAACAGCTAACTCTCACACTGAGTGAGAGAAGTCAGACAGATGGAATCCAGGAGAGGAAAGCAGCTTCCACACTGAGTGGAAGGGAATAGAGAGAGATGGAGTTTAGGAGGGGAAGACAGGCTTCCACGAGAGAGTGTGGAAGGGACTCCAGAGGAGAAATCCAGGAGAGAGAAAGATGGCTTCCAAGAAGAGAGTGTTGGTAGAAGGGGAAAGACTAGATTTTCTTACCAAATCAAGTCAACCTGTAATTGTACTCTAGGCCATGTAAGAGTTTTAGAAAGAACTTGAAGAAAGGGTGCTGAAGTATTTGTTCGTCATCCTACACCCGCTTTCTCATTGCACATCGTCAGCAGTTAAAATAAATAAGTACGTTAATAAGAAAAGAAAACGACTCTTATATGGAAGGTCCTATGCCAGGTACTTTACATACTATATCTCAATCAACACATATGACACCCCATGGGATAGATTTTTTATTAAGACTCTTTATGGGCTGGGCACTGGCTCACGCCTATAATCCCAACACTTTGGGAGGCTGAGGCGGGCAGATCACCTGAAGTCAGGAGTTCAAGACCACTGTGACGAACATGGGGAAACCCTGTCTCTACTAAAAATACAAAAATTAGCCAGGTGTGGTGGCAGACACCTGTAATCCCAGCTACTCGGGAGGCTTAGGCAGGAGAATCATTTGAACCCAGGAGGCGGAGGTTGCAGAGAATCGAGATTGCCCCATTGTATTCCAGCCTGGGTGACAGAGTGAGATTCCATCTCAAAACAACAACAACAATTAAAAAAACAAACAAACAAACAAACAAAAAAACCTTTATGTTGTAAGTGACAAAGTCATAACACAAGGCATGTGCTATGGTTTGATGGTTCCCTCCAAATTAATGTTAAAACTTTATCCCCAATGTGGCAATATTGAGAGGTAAGGTCTTTAAGAGATGATTAGATCATAAGGACTCTGCCTTCATGAAAATGGATTAATCCACTTATGGACTAATGAACTAAAGCATTAGTGGATTAATGGGGCATCATGGTGGATTTATAAGAAGAAAAAGAGACAACTGAGCATAGCATGTTAGCACACTCAGCCCCCTCACCATGTAATGCCCTATACAGGTCACCTCAGAATTCTACATAGAGATACCACCAGCAAGAAGGCCCTTATCAGATGTGGTCCCTTGACCACATTTGTGCCTCTATAACTGTAAGAAATAAATTCCTTTAACTTATAAATTACCTATTTTCAGATACTCTGTAACAAGCAACAGAAAATAGATGAAGACAATGTTTTAAATATACATGAGCATTGCAGGTCTCATATAGTTGCAAATTCTAGGAATGTTAATACCCCTTAAAGAGTATGAGTCTCAGAAACTTTTGTTTCTGTCTTCCTCTACCTCTCTTTCTCTTTATGATGTAGCATTATTCCTTACACTGCAGGACAGAATGGGCAACTTGGAGTTGCTGGCTTAATCATCCGAACAAGTAGGAGGATGCTGGTTAGCCTGCCTTGGGCCTTGTTCCATCACTGTGACAAACTTTTCGGCTAAGGAGGTAGACACGAAGATTAATTAAATCTAAGTGACGTAAACAATTCTAGACCTCTGGACAAGAAGAGCATGGTAATAGGTAGATCGATGAAAACCGTGTTCAGTGGGAAGGGGCACTTTCCCGAAGAAAGAAGAGTTCTCTTTAAAAGCAGGGCTACCGAAACAGGAAATGTAAAGAAATGTTCATTAGGGTCTAATTATCTTTATGTAGGAATGAGTATATGAGATATCAGAAATATTTGATAGTGCATTTATTGTTTGTACAACTAATACATAATAGCCCAGACTATGAGGCCAGTTTCATCTGGTTCTGATTTGTCCTCTTTCTGCTGTAAGCCTTGCACCACTGCGATATTCATAGACCCCTGTAAGGGATATGGCTTTGCTTTTCAAACATTAGAATTATTATATTCAAGTGAGTAATAGAACTCAAAATAGCACTACTGAATTGTAAAAATGATTATTTTGTTAGGGGGGATATAAAATGTCTGTTTCTCTGGAAATTGTTTAGCAAGGAGCATGACTTTTGTTGTGTTTTAAAATGTTTTCAAAGGGATTTCAAAATCTTTTAAGACCATTAAAGGAGTGTTTTAGTGGCTTGAAATGTCCTTTTATATGGTCTGAAGATTTTTCCCACCTACACAGCCATCATCGAAAAATTACCATCTTAGCTGTTCAAACGGAGTAAAACAAATCCTTCTCTCCTATAATGCTAATAGGATTTTTAATTGTTCCACCTTTATAGGATATGGAAAATTTAGCAAAAGAATACAAACTCTAAAAAACAAACAAAACAAAAATCCTGACACCTTTGAATTCACTTTCAGTAATTTATTCTAGAGAAATAATGACAAGTTTGTATATTTGATTTTACGGGGATTCTTCAAAGTCTTAGAACAGAGAAAATAGAAAACAATCAAAACATTAAGCAATAGAGGATTAGCTAAATGAATTATGACAATGATAATACCTAACATTTGTTGAGTCCATGCAATGAGTCAAATATTGTACACACTATTCATGACGCTTATTTATCTCACTTTATCCTCACAATAAAAAACATACAAATTAGGTGTTATTACTATTATCTCCCTTGTCTTCTTCTGCAGTTAAAAACAATGAAACAAAACAAATAAATAAAGGACAGACTGTTTAAAGAGATAAAGCTAAGTGCAAGAATATCTAGTTTTTCATTAGCAGAGCCCAGACTCAAATTTGGGTTGATCAGACTCCAAAAATGCTTGCATTTAAAACACTATGGTATATTATTATGCATTTGATCAATGACAAAATATCCCATGATTTTAAAAAATTATATAAACCTATAAGCCTGAAGAGGTATTTTAAAAAATTATTAGGTTTAAACCAGAAGGTTCAGTTTTTAAATTAATATTTACTTGATTATATTTTTATAAACCAACTTGTTAAGCTTGTCTATCTTTATGCAATAAAACAGCCCATTTTTATACACCTCATTCTATTTTTCTGTAATGACTTAATTGTTTACAATGAGGATAAAATACTTTTCTAATTATAAGAGTAAATTAACAATTTCCATTTTGGAAAAAAGGAAAGAAGAAAATATGTTGTCTATCATTGATCTCATTCCATCTAAGCCAATAATTCTTCTTGCCAGATACTGCAGTCATTGGAATTTCGATTGTTCACCTGTTGTATCCAAACCTTCCCAACAAGAAATATTTGATACCTAAGATAGCAGGCACCTGGTTAATAGGATAACAAAATAAAATTTTTAACACGGAAGGCTCTAGCTTATAACTGAAACATAATGCTTTTCTTCTCGGGAAACATCTGCAAGGGCTGAAAATAATTTTTTTAATGAATTAATCAAATATTTTTCAACCTCCAGAAAGATTCAATATTCATTCAACTCTGGCAAGTGATTAGGCTTTCTGCTTAATACCCTGCTAAATTCATATCTTGCTAATCCTGTGTTGTTCCCTCAATGGTTGCAAAACTCTGAGTCACTAATGCTCCAATATAAAACATAATTATTATTCTTCCCTTAACCAAGAGTACTTTTCAGACCCTGCAAAATATCTTTCTGTATTTTAAAGATGTAGGAAAACTACACAATAAAAATTATTTTAAGAGGAAACAAATCCCTTTAATTAAATTATTTACTAAATAAGACAATGTTAAAGGATTTTATGTCCCTCATATCTCCAAATAGAAAGTTCTAAGTTGTTTTTCACTTCCATCTTCCAATGTGCTGTAGTCATTAGAAAGCCCAAACAAGGGCCAGGATCGCATCCACATTCAACACTCTTCATTGACAGACACCTAATATATAGAAAACATGTTTTTTTTTTTTTTTTTTTTTTTTTTTTCATAATGGAAAAAAGCTTTCAAACATAATGTCTAAATGAAGTATGGGTCTTAGATTTAACAGTGACATTTCACAACACTCATCCTCTATGACTTCAGACCACTTTTGTCCTTCCTGAGCTTACAAGTCCACAGGGATTCTTGCCCCAAATCCTGGAATAACAAAATAGCTTTTAAAATGCTCCTGAGGTGTTTGGCCTACTTGTTAAATCTGCTGCCATCAATTGGTGACAAGTGAAGAGGAGAATAAGGGCATTCATAACTCTTCAGTCTTGGGCCCTGACTATACACATTAAGAACAGAAAACTTCCCTCTGTCTTTGTGCTAACACCCATGCAGTTCCCCAATATTAATAGGCATTTCTTTTATTCCACAGAAATAGAAGTGTTTCGACAAAGAAACCAACAGAATAAATCTTACTCTACTTTGAGCTTAATGGTCAAGTTTGAGATATGTTGATGCAGGAAAAGGAATACACAAAAGACTGAGTTGATAACTTCCAATAAGACGGGGATAAGAACAGAGGTTAGGTCCATGTGTTAAACAGGCTTCAATATCTGAAAGGTTTATAACCACTCTTACTAATATGTGATTTCCTGTCCACCAAAGTTCCTCCCAACCCTTGACTTTCTTACCATAGACATTACTTTTCTTTACTGTTTAGAAATGTCCTCACCTCACACACACAATACTGAGAAAATAGTTTCTTTGTGTTACAGTGTTTGTAATAAAACTGTAATATAATCAAATATACTATAATCACGTGAACTATTATCCCACTTTAGACCTGTCAAAACCTATAAATACAACTAGCTTCTTTTAATAATTGAGAAATTCAGAGTTAGAGTATCTACTAACCTTCTCTCTCACCCTTTTTTCTTCCTCTTTGCCAGCTGTTTTAACAGCCAAAAGAGAGATAGATGTTATGTATCAACTCATTAATTTGAAAATCAAAGTCTACGAGGCAGTGTACTGAATATAACTGGCACCCAAGAAAGTCCAGTCTCTGTGTAAATTCAATCTAAAGGAAGAACAATCCTGTAAAATATTACAGCATAAATAATTTTAGTGTTTATTTTGTCTCTGGAGACATTATCTTTTAAGGTATAGGCTGGAGGAGACTAATGGGCAGAATTAAGAGCAACGATTTTCAACCAGAAAACTTTTGAGTCCTCTGAGGATATCTGGCAATGAGTGTAGGCTTCTTTGTCCGTTTGTTTTTGGTTATTACTACTGGAGGGCAACTCCAGAAGTGGGAAGGAGCCAGGGACAGGGACACTGTTAAATATATACAGTGTACGTGACAGAACTACAACAAAGAATTTTCCAGTCCAAAATTTCAATAGTGCCAAATTTGAGAAATCCTATTTCTAGGTGTTTTTAAAAAATCTTCCAGGTATGGTGGCTCACCACTGTAATCTCAGTGCTTTGGGAGGCCAAGATAGGATAACTGCTTGAGGCCAGGAGTTCAAGACTACTGAGCAACATAGTGAAACCTGGTCTCTATAAAAAATGTGAAAATTAGCTGGTTGTGGTGGCACATATCTGTATTCACAACTACTTGGGAGGCTGAGGTAGGTGGACTGCTTGAGCCTAGGGAGTTTGAGGCTACCATGAGCCATGATTTCACCACTGGGCTCTAGTCTGGGTGACAGAAACCTTGTCTATAAATGAATAAATAAATAAATACAGAAGAAGAAGAAAAGACTAAAATGAAGAATCTCTCCAATTTCATATTCCAACTCCTAAGCATGGCATTAAAATTATAGACTAATTCCAGAAGTTTTCAGTATATAGGAAAAAGATGTTTTTCTTATGTATGTTGCAGAAACTAAAAAGTAAAAAGACAGCAAGTGAGTGGAGGCAGGATTTTACACTAAATATAAAGATGAGATGCTGACAGCTGTGAACTGTAAGAACAACTCCTAAAGCAACCCATAACTGAGTCAGCCCCACTCCCATCCTCACTGGGATAGCATCAAAAATAATCATCTTTAGGAGTAATAAACTCCTTGGTCCTGTATTCTCAAGTTGTATGAAGGTAGATAAATAAGGGAGCTTTATGAGTTGATGCAAATGGACAGGTGAAGGAAGAAAGAAAACTTTAGATTTAGAAAATAGATATGTGTTCTTTGCTGTCATCAGTTGCAATACAAAAACCCACGAAGCAAGTATCTTAAAACGTTTATGAAGGTAGGTAAGCATTTCACATGGCCACTTTAATATTTTATAGAAAATGTGCTATGGTGTGTTTGGCTTATCCAGCAAAGTGATAGTCCAGGGAGAGGAATATAAATGAATCCACCATCTTTATAAATCTGTTCATTTTTTTGACATGTAAGATTCCAGTTTGTACATGAATACCATACTGAAATAATTCCAGCAGTCAGGATTTCTCTTTCTTTTCTTATTATTCTTAATAGAAAATGGGTCATTGGAAGACTCTATGATAAATTATGAATATTAAAATGTGAGCGTATAGTCACTATTCTTAGCCAAGTACAGAAACTTACTTTTGAAGAGCTCTTTAGAGACAAATCTATATGAGTTAGATAACATAATATATCTCGTAAGCTATTAAACATGTATTTAAATATTTTTCAGAGTTTAAGAATCATGTTTTTGAAAAAATTAAAGAACATGGGAAAAAAGAAAGATGAAAAAATTATTGGTTCTAACTTTATTAAAGGTAAACATAACCACATATATGTTGAAAGAGAACTTTTGTAGAAACTAAAAACAGTAATGGTTATCATTGTTGAATGATTATAAATAATTTTTACTTCTTAAAATTTTTATTTTTCCAAAATTTTCATCAATGAAAATATTTTACTGCAGAAGCAAAAAGAAATGTTTATTTTTAAAAGGATCTAAAGAAATTTTTTTTAATCTAACACATTGATAAAACCATTTCCATATCAGTTCTATCTACTCTTAGAAAACAGGGAGAAGAATGAATTTGTAATAATTGAAGGCAGCAAACAACAAAATGTGGCCAAATCCATAAATCCTTTTACTTAGCAAAGCAATTTTTTGCAGCTGCAACAGTTGGAATCAATTACTGAAGATTTTCATATTGTAATATCCGCAGAGTCTACTTCTGGGGTTGGAGCTGGAGAGAAAGCCACTTATATTGAGCAGAGGGGCTAAAGAAAAGAGCAATTTGATCAGAAATGGCTTCATTTCACAAATTACTATGCTATTATCCTGTACGTGAAGATAAATAGTTTAGGCAGGGTCATAATTTAGCAGTCTCTTAAGACCCTACTGTCTAATTTTCGTGGCTCTTAAAAAAAAATGAGCTTAGTTCATTTCTCACTGGCCCAAAGGAAATGAAGGCATGTTTTTCTCTGCTGTCGGCATCTTTCTAGCTTTATTAGCCTTGTGGTATACATGGTACAAATGAGAGTTCATTTTTGACTGAGAAAACTCAATGCACAGGGATTGGGCCAAGATAACAAAATTTGTGTAAGAGTTGAGAATAGCACATCTCTAGTGCTCGAGATCCATAGGCAGCTCAACTCTCATGTTTTACTTTTGCAAAATTTTTTTTCATTGTTTTTTTGTTTGTTTGATTGGTTGGATTTTGTAGAGTAGCCTACAGAGTTTATCAAAATTCTTTCATTGCAAAAGTCTCCCGGGCGTCTGAATTTTGAGAAATGTTGCTTTTAGTAGTAATTTTCTCATCATTCCTTGGATCTAGAGACATAATTAGGCATGTACAGTTTTACGAAGAAGTTCTGATAAAGTACAAACCTGTATATGCACTAGGACAATCCCAAGGTCTCTTCTAACCTGCAAACTCTTATATCTTTTGGTCGGCTAGAAATCTCCACTTGAACGTCCCATATACAACTCAAATAAGCCGCAGGCTAAACATTGAATTCTTGATCCACACTTCTAGCCATTGTATCTACTCTATAAAAGCAGGAATTCTCATTGTCACTTACACAGGAAACTGACATTTTTGACAAGTCTTTCGTAAGCACCTAACATGCCGGTGATCTGTACGTCTCTTTGAGTCTACCTCCAGGATAGATCTAGAAGCTCTCTATTCTCTCCATTTTCACTTTCAGCCTCTTATTCTCTCCATTTTCACTTTCATGCCACCATTGCAGCCTCTCTAGCTATCACACTTTTTTCCTCACTCTCATCATTCCCCTTACAGCAGCCAGGTTGCTTCTTACAAATCACAGTACAGATTCAACCTCTTTCTTGGCAACAGCCTATCGACGTCTTTTAGTTTCATGTAGACTAAAACCCACATTCTTTAACATATAACTGATGGTGATTTGATTTATGCTGCTTCTTTAAATTACCTTCTGGCCTATTTCCCCTCTATATGCCACCCTCCAGTCACCCTGTGCCCCTTTCATTTCCTCAACCATGGCAATGTTTTCTCCAGCATGAGGGCTCTTTTCTAGGCAAGTTTATGCCATTAAGTTTTTCCTGGCTAAATATTTATCTGTTGTTTAAATCACAGTCGAAATGTTCCTTTTTTGCCACAGCCCTGGGTGAAACCGTGAATACTTCCCAAAGGTGCAGATTGGGGTCTAACTTGGTGTGTAACTGGAGAAGAGGTCCCACGTACCAAAATCAAGCACTAAAACTTTAACTTGAAGCCTCTTGCATCCCTGCATTAACTAACCTAGTTTCTACCACTTCAACACCAGAGGTATGGCTCTGCTAAGTTCTTGGATTCATTACACTAACAGAGTAGTTCAAATATGGCTCCTCACATGTTAGTAATAACATAAGGTTTGTATTATACCCTGTGCCAAATGTGGTAACTCAATAAAAGTATAGACTTTGGATACAAAGTATGGGCTATTTTTATAGGGTTCTTATTTTTTCAAAAGTAGTGTAGAGTGGTGTTTTAATGGCTTAGCTACTACTTTTAAGCATACAAATAAATTGTATTCTAACACCAGCTGAAATTCAGGCCTTGATGTTATCTAATGCATAGTAGTTTCTCCATCATAAGTCACCCTCACCGAAGAAGAGACTTTGAGTTACACAACCTGAAGACTTATGCAGGCAGTGCCTATAGATACACACATATTTTTATATTGTGTTTCCCTTCTGCATTACTTCAACTCCTACACTACTTACATATTTATAGAAGCCTCTGGTGATTCTTAATGATGTTGTTCAGTTTGGTTTCTTAATAATTTCCCTGGTTTTATGCTAATGTTTCTGCTGTTGATTGTTCTTCTATTTTAATTATGCCACACTCTAAGCAGTACTTCTGGGAGTGGGCTGAAGTTTTTCATTGCAGTACAGAACAGGTGAAAATAATTTTTAAAGTCCCATTAGAGCAATGGGTTTTTCCTTTGCATTTTGGTAGGGGTGGGTGGGTGCACAAGGCCATATCAATAGTAGAAATATCACATTCCTTGACTGCAGGAGCTGACGGCCACTTGTAGTGAGTTAGAAAATATAAATTACGGTGGCTAGAACCTATTGAATCCATATTACGTGCAGACTAGATTAAGTAATCTACATTCATTCTGCCATTTAATTATCACTGTAATATGTAATTTGCATATGCCATGTGCACATGCATATGTTATTTGCATGCCCATTTGACATACATGAAAACAGAAGCCTAGAGAATCTCAATTCCATGTCCAAAGACATGCATAAGCAAGCAATGGCAAGAAACAAGGCCTCATCTGACTCTATAGCCCATGCTTTTAACCACTTTGCTGTGCTTTACATTGAAAACATTTAATCCCATCCTAAAAGTAGAAAGAACATACCACACACACACACACACACACACACACACACACACACACACAAACATATTTTCCTTGCAATCATCAAGTTTTTTTTAAAAGTAGTTGTTTTTATTAGTTTCAGAAGACATAGTTGCAATGCTCAAGGTTGAAGATAAATCACATCACTGTTGCTAAAACTTGGTTGACATAACATATTGTCAAAAGAACATAACTTTGGAATCAATAGTACTGATTTTAAATGTTGAGATAACTGTGCATTCTCAATGAAATTAGGTAATATATTCAACCCTCTCAATCTCAGTTCCTACATCTGTAGGTGGAAATAATAATACATATATAAGAAATTTTAAATACTAAATTAGGAAATGCATAGAGGATGCCTGGAAACAATCTCTGTCATACATTTTCCAAATCAATATTAGTCTTCTCCAGTTTATAGTTATATTTTTATCTACAGGATAGTAAACAAATGATTCTCTCTCTCTCTTTTTTTTTTTTTTGAAACCATCAGCAAGGACCACTAGATGCCCTTAGTGATGGCTACCAATCACTTTACTGATCCTATTTCCTACTCAGTCAACTTTAGCTTCACTGACCACCTTGTTGTTCTTTTACTGCACTAGAAACATACCAGTTTTAAGGGGTCTTTGCACTGGCTATTCCCATTGCCTTGTGTCATGTTCCTTAGACATCTACTTGATTTGCTCCCTCATCATCTTAAAGTCTTTGTTCAACTGTCACTTTTTCAATGAGGGCAATGAAGGCATTTCTGACTGTCTAATTAAGAATTGTACATGTGCACCCCTCACTCTGAATGCCTCCTGAGCTTGAGTCTTCTTGATGTATTATGTGATTTAATTGTTTTATTTATTGTATGTCTTCCTTATCCACTGGAATATAAACTCTATAAGAATAGAAACGTTTGTTTTGTTCCCTGGTTTATTCCCTGTATCTAGGACAATATCTGGTATTTAATAGATGCTCAATAAATATTTATTGAATTAATGAATAATTCTAAATGAACATTTTCAATATAAAAACAAAATTAAGAAAGATCATTATGTAATGTGTTAATGGGATCAGATGTAAGACTGAAGTATCAGTGTAATGAGAGAAATGTTATTCAGATATAGTATGTTTGATTGTTCATTATCTCCATGTTTTTATAAAGCCCTTCTCTTTTAAGACTTCATTTTCTGGAGCTGCTTTAGGTCCACCGCAAAATTAAGTGAAATGAACAAAGATTTATCATATACGTCCTTCCCCGACATATGCATAGCCTTCTTCATTATCAACATCCTCCTAAGAGTAGTACATTTCTTACAACAAAAGAACCTAAATGTATCATCATCACCCAAAGTCTATAGTTTATATTAGGGTTCACTCAGTATAGAATGACTACACTGAGTGAACAAGTGTGTTATTCCATGTCTACACCATTATAGTATCCTGCAGAGTATTTCAACTGTTATGAAAATCCTCTGGGCTATGCTTTGTCCATCTTCTCTCCCCAGTCCCTGGAAACCACAGATCTTTTTACTACCTTCATAGTTTTGCCTTTTCTAAAAAGGCATATAATTGGAATTATACATTATTATATGTACTCTTTTTGGATTTACTTCTTTCCTTTTGTAATATAGGCTTAGCCTTCCTTTATGTTTTTTAATGGCTTGGCAGCTTATTTATTTTTAGCAACAAATAATATTTCATTGTCTATACATACCACAGTTTATCTATATATTCACGTAATGCTTTAAAGCATCTTGTTTGTTTCCAAGTTGTGGCAGTTATGAATAAAGCTTCTGTAAAGAATTCCATGCAAGTTTTTGCATGGTCATAGGTTTCTACTTTTTTGAATACATATCAAAAAGCATGAATGCTAGATACTAAGCTAAAAATATGTTTAGTTCTGTAAGAAACTTCCAAGAAGGCTGCACATTTTTGCATTCCCACTGGCAATGAATGAGTTTTTCTGTTCCTCCACATCTTCACCAGCTTTTGATGTTGTCACTGTTTTATATTTTGGCCATTTTAATAAGTATATAGTGAAAATTTATTTTCTTCATTTGCAATTTACTAATGACATGTGATGTTGGGCATCTCTTCATATGTTTATTTGCCATCTGTATATATTCTTTGATGAAATGTCTGATCAAGTCTTTTGCCCATTTTTAATCAGGTTATTCATTTTCTTACTGTTGAATTTCATATTTTGGATGAGACTCCTTTATCAGAAATATCTTTTGAAAATATTTTCTTCCAGCCTGTGGTTTGTCCTTTCATTCTCTTGATAATGTCTTTTCCAAAGCAGAAGTTTGTTTATATTTAATTTTAATAAAGTGAGTTTTGTTTTCCTTTATGAATTTTGTCATTGCTACTGTAGCTAAAAAGTTGTTGCTACACTCAAGGTTATCTAGGTTTTCTTCTTTGTTATCATCCAGGAGTTTATGATTTTGTGTTTTAATACCTAGGGCTATTATTCAGTTTGAGCTAATTTTTACGAAACATATAAAGTCTGTGTCTAGATTTACTTTTTGGAAATGTAGGTTCAGTTTTGACAGCCTATTTGTTGAAAAGCCTATCATTGCTCCATTGTACTGCTGTTGTTTCTTCATCAAAGATTAGTTGGCTACATCTATGTGGGCCTATCTTTGGGCTCTCTATTCTGGTCCATTTCTCTATTTGTTAGTTCTTTAGTTAACATCATGCTGTCGTGATTACTGCAGCTTTGTAACAAATCTGGAAGTTGGACAGAGTCAGTCCTCGAATTTTGTTCTTCTTCTTTAACATTGCATTATCTTATAGGTCTTTTGCCTCTCCATACAAACTTTAGAATTAGATATTCAGTGTCCACAAAATAACTTGCTGAGCTTTAAGATCAGGCCAAATATACAGATTAATTTGTGAAGGGACTGATACCTTGACAAGATTAAGTTTTCTTATCCATCAACATGGGATATATTTCTGTTTATCTAGTTATTTGCAAATTGTGTTCATCAAAACTTAGTTTTCTTCATTTAGATCTTTACCATATTTTATGAAATGTATGCCTAAGTATGTCATTTTGGGAGTACTAATATAAATGTTACTGTGTTTTTTATTTCAAGTTCCTCTTGTTTATTGCTGGCATATAGGAAAGATATATATATATGTATATGTATATGTGTATATATATATATATATATATATATATATATATATATATATTAACCTTGTGCCCTGCAACTTTCCTATAGTCATTTATTTCTGGGAACTTTTCCATTAATTTTTTAGGACTTTCTAAATAAACATTTACATTATCTGCAAGCAAAGATCATTTTGCTTCTTCCTTCCATATATGTATACATGTTCTTTTCTTGTCTTGTCTTACTGAATTACCTGGATCCTTAGCACTATGTTCTAAAAGATCAGTGAGAGAGAATATCCTTAGCTTGTTCCTGATCTTAGTGGGAAAGTTTCTAGTTTCTCACCATTAAGTATTATGTTAGCTGTAGACTTTCGGTAGATAATAATATCCAATTTTCTGACCTATATTATTTTCCTTCTTTATAAATAATCTGGCAACAAATTCTATCAATTGTTGTTTGTTCTAGAAAGTATTTCTTCTTCATTTTGAAGCATCATTTCTCAGAATTCTATTTGGTGTTATTTTTTCCCTCACAAGATTTTAAACATTTCACTCTACTCTCTTTGTGTTTGCATGGTTTCTCAGGAGACATCAATTGTAAGTTGTATCTTTGTCCTCTATATGTAAGATATATTTTCCTCTACCATCTTTCAGGATGTTTTTCTTTAAAAAAATTATTTATTTTCTATTTTTAAACCTTCTTATATCTGTTTATTTCTCAATCACCTCAGCTTTATTAAAATATAATAAATAAAAAGTATATATATGTATAATGTACAATATGATGTTTTGATATATAAATACATGATGAAATTGTTATATTGACCTAATTAACATATCCATAATATCACCTACTATTATGGTTTGGCTCTGTGTCCTCACTCAAATCTTACCTTGAACTCAGTGTCTGTAATCCCCAAGTGTCATGGGAGGGACCCAGTGGGAGGTAATTCAACAATGGGGCCACTATTCTCATGCTGTTCCTGTGACAGTGGGTGAGTTCTCACAAAATCTGATGGTTTTACAAGGAACTTTCTCCTCTTTTGCTCAGCACTCCCCCTTTCTGCTGCTATGTGAGGAAGGATGCATTTTCTTTTTATTCCACCATGATTGGAAGTTTTCTAATGCCTTCTCAGCCATGAAGAACGGTGAGTCAATTAAACCTCTTTCCTTTATAAATTACCCAGGCTTGGGCAGTCCTTTATAGCAGTGTGAGAATGTACTAATATAATAAATTACTAACAGGGAGTGGGTGGTGCTGTAAAGATATTTGAAAATGTGGAAGGGACTTTGGAATTGGGTAACACACAGGGGTTGAAACAGCTTGGAGGGCTCAGAAGAAGGCAAGAAAATGTAGGAAAGTTTGGAACTTCCTACAGACTTGAATGGCTTTGACTAAAAAGCTGATAGTGATATGGACAATGAAGTCCAGGAGGAGGTGATCTCAGACAGAGAGGAGAAATATGTTGGGAACTATAATAAAGGTCACTCTTGCTGTTTTATCAAAGCGACTGGCACCATTTTGCTCCTGGCCTAGAGATTTGTGGAACTTAGAAACTGAGAGATTATTTAGGGTATCTAGTGAAAAAAATTTCTAAGCAGCAAAGCATTCAAGAGATGACTCAGGTACTGTTAAAAGCATTCAGTTTTATGTATTCACAAAGATATGGTTTGGAATTGAAACTTATGTTTAAAAGAAAATCAGCATAAAAAATTCAGAAAGTTTGTAGCCTTTCTATAGGCTATAGAAAAGAAAAACCTACCTTTCTAGGAGAGTATCAAGCCAGCTGAATAAATTTGCATATGTAATGAGGAGTCAAATGTTAATTGCCAGGACAATGGGGAAAATGTCTCCAGGGCCTGTCAGAGGTCTTTACAGCAGCCCCTCCTATCACAGGCCCAGAGGCCTAAAAAGATAAAAATGATTTCGCAGGGGGGTCCAGGTCCTTGCTGTTTTGTGCAGTCTTGGGACTTGATGCCCTGAGTCCCAACTGTGGCAAAAAGAGACCGAAGTACTGCTCAGCCCATTGCTTCAGAGGGTGCAAGCCCCAAGCTTTGGCAGTTTACACATTGTATTGGGCCTGTGGATGTACGGGAGTCAAGAATTAAGGTTTGGGAACATCTGCCTAGATTTCACAGGATGTATAGAAATGCCTGGATTCTCAGACAGAGGTGTCCTACAGTAGTGAAGCCCTCATAGGGAATCTCTGCTAGGGCAATGCAGAGGGGAAATGTGGGATTAGAGCTCCCACACAAAGTCCTCAATGGGACACTGCCTAGTAGAGTTGTGTGGAGATGGCCACTGTCCTTCAGACCCCAGCATACTAGCTCCACTGACAGCTTGCTCTGTTTCTGGCAAAGCTGCAGACACTCTGAGCTAGCCCATGAAAGCAGCTGGGTGGGGAGCTATACCTGCAAAGCCACAGGGGCAGAGCTGCTCAAGGCCTTGGGAGCCCACCTCTTGCATCAGCATGCCCCAGATATAAGACATCAAGTCAAAAGAGATCAGCTTGGAACTTTAAGGTTTAATGGCTGCATCCCCTTTATTTTGGCCAATTTCCCCCTTTTGGAATGGATGCATTTACCCAATGCCTGTACTCCCATTGTATCTAGAAGGTAACTAGCTTGCTTGTGATTTTACAGACTCATAGGCAGAAGGGACTTGCCTTGTCTCAGATGAGACTTTGGAGTTGGACTTTTGGGTTAATTATGGAATGAGTTAAGATTCCGGGGGGCTGTTGGAAAGGAATGATTGTGTTTTGAAATGTAAGATGGACATGAGATTTTGGAGGGGCCAGGGGTGGAATTATATGGCTTGGCTCCATGTCCCCACCCAAATCTTACCTTGAATTGTTGTTCCCATAATCCCCATGTGTCATGGGAAGGACCTGGTGGGAAGTAATTTAATCATGGAGGCAGTTACCCTGGTGCTTTTCTCATGATAGTGAATGAATTCTCATGAAGTCTATTGGTGATTTTTTCCCTTTTGCTTGGCACTTCTCTTTATTGCTGCCATTGAAGAAGGACATGTTTTCTTCCCCTTCTGCCATGACTGGAAGTTTCCTGAGGCCTCCCCATCCATGCAGAACTGTGAGTCAATTACACCCCTTTCATTTATAAATTGCGCAGTGTCAAGCAGTTCTTTACAGCAGCATGAAAATGGACTAATACACATACTTACCTTTTTTGTGTGATGAGAACATTTAAATTTTAATCTTTTAGCAATTTTATACTTAGTAAATATAAAATAAGTGCTCAACTATAGTCACTTGCTGTACACTATATCTCCAAAGATTATTCATCCTGTTCTCCTGAAACTTTGTTCCCTTTAACTGGCATCTCCTCATCCACTTCCCCAAGCTCTAGCCTTTGGCAACTATCACTCTACTCTCTGTTTCTATAAATTTAACTTACTTGGATTTCAGGTATAAGAAAACACAGTATTTGTCTTTCTTGCCTGGCTTATTTCAATAAGTATCATGTTCTCCAGGTTCATACATGTTGTTGCAATGACAAAATTTCTTCCTTTTTTTTATGGCTGCATAGCCACCCATTTTGTATGTGTGTGTGTGTATGTGTGTGTGTGTGTGTGTGTGTGTGTGTGTTTATGTGTGTGTATGTGTACTATTTTTTGTCAATGGACACTTAACACTTAGATTGCTTCAGTATCTTGCCTATTGTGAATAATGCTACAATGAACATGAAAGTATAGAAATCTCTTAAACATACTGATTTTATTTCCTATGGATATATGCCCAGAAGTAGGATTGCTGTAACATATAGTAGTTCCATTTGTAATATTTATTTGTTTGTTTGTTTGTTTTCAAGACAGAGTCTTGCTCTGCCTTCAGGCTGGAGTGCAGTGGTGCTATCTTGGCTCACTGCAATCTCCACCTCTTGGGTTCAAGTGATTCTCCTGCCTCAACCTCCAAAGTAGCTGGGACTACAGGCACATGCCACCACACCCACCTAACTTGTGTGTGTGTGTTTTTTTGTTTTTTTTTTTTTGTTTTTTTAATGTATTTTTAGTACAGACAGGGTTTCACCATGTTGACCAGGATGGTCTCAGTCTCCTGACCTTGTGATCTGCCCACCTCAGCCCCTCAAAGTGCTGAGATTACAGGTGTGAGCCACCATGCCCAGCCCATATATAATATTTTGAAAAGCCTCCATACAGTTTTCTGCAATGGCTTTACTAATTTACACCCTCACCAATTAACAATGCAGAGAATTCCCTTTTCTCCACATCCTTGCCAGCACTTATCTTTCATTGTTTTGTTAATAGTCATTCTAACAAATATACAGTAATATCACATTGAATTTTTAATTTCTATTTACTTGATGACTTATGATATTGAGCATTGTTTCACATACTTCTTGGCCATTTGGATGTCCACTTTTGAGAACTGTCTATTCCTATCCTTTGCCCATTTATTAACTGAATTATTTGTTTTATCTGCTAATTCCTATGTTTAAAATTATTGCACCTAAGTATAGTTATTTTGGCATTTGTCCTGCTTGATGTTGTCTAAGTTTTCTCCACCTATGGTATTTGTGTCTGACATTAATTTGAGGCAATTCTCAGTTACACTGTTTGAAATACTTTTTCTCTTTCTTTTTCTTATCCTTCCTGTATCTTATTGTGAAAGCATTACACCTTCTGTAGTTGTCCTACAGTTTCTGCATATGCTAATTTTTTTTCAGTCTTGTCTCATTATTACAAATATTCATGCACATGTATGTTTATTACAGCACTATTCACAATAGCAAAGACATAGAATCAACCTAAATGTCTTTGCTAGTAGACTGGATAAAGAAAATGTGGTACATATGCACCATGGAATACTTTGCAGCCATAAAAGCAAATGAGATCATTTCCTTTTCAGGAACACGGATGGAGCTGGAAGTCATTATCCTCAGCAAACTGACACAGAAACAGTAAAACAAACACCCCATGTTCTCACTTTATAAGTGGGAGTGGAATGATAAGAACACATGGATAGTTTGGAGGGAATGATACACACTCGGACTATCAGGGATGGGATAAAGCATCAGGAAGATTAGCTAACAGATGCTGGGCTTTACACCTAGGCGACTGGATGATTTGTGCAGCAAACCATCATGGCACACGTTTACCTATGTAACAAACTTGCACGTCCTGTCCATGTACCTCTGAACATAAAATAAAAGTTGAAGAAAAAAAATTCCCCCAAATCTAAAAACCAATGCTACTACAACTCATAAGGTATTTTAGCAAGGTCACAAAATATAAGATCATTTTTTTTTTTTAGTTATCAGCAATAAACGATTTAAAATTTAAAAATTTTAAAAATAGTGCCATTTATAATACCAAAAGGTATAAAACTTATTTATAAATCTAGTAAAATATTTGTAAGATCTGTGTACTGCCAAGTGTAAAACACTGGAATAAAACCAGTTTTGGAAATTTCTGTTTTTTTTTTTTTTTTTTTTTTTGAGACGAAGTTTTGTTCTTGTTATCCAGGCTGGAGTGCAATGGCGCGATCTCGGCTCACCGCAACCTCCACCTCCTGGGTTCAGGCTATTCTCCTGCCTCAGTCTCCTGAGTAGCTAGGATTACAGGCACGCGCCACCATACCTAGCTAAATTTTTGCATTTTTAGTAGAGACGGGGTTTCACCCATGTTGACCAGGATGGTCTCGATCTCTTGACCTCGTGATCCACCTGCCTTGGCCTCCCAAAGTGCTGGGATTACAGGCGTGAGCCACCTCGCCCGGCCTGGAAATTTCTATTGATGTAATCTCAAGCTCAAATATTCTTTTCTCAGCAGTGTCTAGTTTACAAATACACTCATCAAAGATATTTTCCATTTTTGTTAGTGTTTTTGTCTGGCATTTAGTTTTGGTCCTTTCTTAGTATTTCCACCTCTCTGCTTACAATACCCCTCTATTCTTGCATGTTGTCTCCTTTATCTATTAGGCCCTTAGCATATTAATCATTGCTCCTTTAATTCCTAGTCTGATATTCCAACATTCCTGTCATGTCTGCTTCTAATGCTTTGTCTGTTTGTTCCATGGTATGCCTTTTAGTATGCCTTGTAATTTTCCTTAATAGCTTGACAGATATACTGGGTAAAAAGAACCATTGTAAATAGGCATTTAGTCATATGGTTGCCAGGTGTTGGGGGGAGGGAAGAGTTCTAGAGTCCTGTGATTAGGTCTTGGTGAACCTATGCCTCTGGACTGTGAAATTCACAAGTGTTTCTCAGTACTCCCCAACTCTTAGGTGGGACAACATAATGAGAGTGGGCTAGAGTTGGATATTCCTTTTCCTCTGGTCAGTTAGGCTCTGATAAAATCCTGGCATATCAGGCTTTGGTTAAATGGTTTGTCCTGAGAGCCAGCGTTGTTTAGAAGAAAATAGTGCTCCGGCATATGTCAAAATGTTTCCTTTCCTCTTCATCTGCCAGGAGGATGTGACGATTTTCTTTTGATATTTGCTATGTGAACCTGGTCAAGCTCCAGAGGATAAAATTTATAAAAGTCTGGAGGGTTGCTAAGACTGAGTCCCTATGGAGTTTTAACTCTCTGACTTGTCCACAATGAGACTCCAGCAATTTGTTCGGGTTTTTCTACCTCATCTCTAGTTCTCATGGTGGTTTCTTTAGTTACACTATACAGTGGTATTTCCTTACCAGTGAAGACCTTTTAGCACACTGAGGACCCTAATATGCTTCCTAAGGAAATAAAGAGTGATGTCAATGTATTCATCTCAGCCTAAAATGAAGATTCTCTGAAAAAGGACATCCAGGGAGGTGAAATGTCATAGGCTACCCAAAGCTATAATCGGTCTCCAGAATATGCCAAGATGAGACAAGTAGAAGGCAGATGACTAGACATGGGGAGAATTTTGAGGAGAACAAAACACCTTGCCTACAGGTTTGTATTCATGCAAAGTTTTAATACTCTGGTCATCAGCATCACAGAGGGATCCTAGTAAATACACAGGATACCATAGGGATATTTGCATTTTCATATGAACAATTTTTTAATAATGTCACATAAAAATGTTAACTAATTTTATATTTAATTAGTTGCAGAGTGTAGAAGAATTAAAAGTGGTTATATTTAGGACTCCTTTAATTAAAATGGATAAACTATATTTTGAGTGCATAATATAGATAATCTCACTAAGTTCCACTTCTGGTTCTACTGCTGATTTAATTAATAGGAAGCATTGCAGCATATTAATAAAAAAACAAAAACAAAAAGCCCAACCTTTGCTTTTTCCTTTATTTCGATTAGGAGCCCTTCTGAGTTCAGGATAAGTGGGTAGTTGATATTAAAGGCAGGAAATGTTTATTATTCAATGCAGTAGGCGGCAGTGACATTTCTTATCATTTCAGCATAACTGTGCCAGAGGGTCTGTAAATAGTATTTGCCAAAGGCAATTTTGCACCTTCATAATATTCTTTGATGTCTGGGCTGGGTCTAGCTGACAGAGCCCTGGAGGCTATCTTTCTGCTTCTCTGCAGGCTGATAAACCAGTGTAGGGGATTATGGAGAAACAAAACAAACCCAAAGAATTGAATTTAGTAATTTCTGAATTAAATTCACCTTAAGGAAGCCAATGTCTAGCAGGCTGTAGCCATTTAATATGTGGTTATTGAGTGAGGGGAGGAAAGGTTATGAGGTATAAATAATCTAAAACAGGAAATTTTACCTTCAGGAAGCATTCTGGGCAGATGAGACTTCCTTCTTCTGCACTGGAAAGAAGAGACAAGAAAAGTAAAGTCCTCATTCCCAGGAATATGAATAACATTTAATAATGCAGTGACATTTATGGAACTCTTACTCTGCTAGTGAAAGCACATTTTGTGTATTTAATCTTTTAATCACAGCATCGGACCCATAAGATAAGTGCAAAACTGAGTCACAGACCAATTAACCAAGAGTATACAGCTAGTTAAGTGACAGAACATTAAAAACAACAACAAAACTGCTGAACACATTTCCTCTAATTTATCAGTAATGATCCATAAAATTATCCTGTGATTTTCTTGCTAAAATATACACTTTTCTGAATTATATTAATGTATTTAGGTTTTTATTTCTTCTTATGTTTACTGCTTGTCTTTGTCTAGTAAAACATAACTTTCTTAACAATAGAACTTTGTCATATTTTCTGCTTTGTCTACCACACCAGGACTACTCCCTGGCACAGAACAGGCAATTGGTAAGTGTTTACTGAATCCATTTCTAAAAGATGCAGCAATTTGTCTCAGAAAGTGTTCTTAGAGGCGAAATGAGGCTCTATCTTATGCTAATCATAAAATGGTGAAAGATCCAAGTTAATTTCCCAGAATGTGTCAAAATATGAAACCTATATTGTACTCCAAATCAATCCCAGAATTTTGATTTTCTTACTTTCAGAACAATTCTGGGTAGGAAAAGTACCTTGCAGGCAGATTTTATAACATTCTGGAAGTGTGGAATTGGTGGTTTAAAAAAGGCACTTTGAAGACAGATATGGGTTCAATTGCCAGCTCCATCATTTCTTTGCATGGTGACTTTAGACAGGTTTTGTTACAATATGTCGTTCGGTCTTGATTTTGTGTGTGTGTATGTCATGGAACTTCAGAAATTTCACCTTTCCCATTCTGGCATCCTAACCAAGAAGATGCTGATTTACAGTCTTATTTTCTTCAAAAATATCATTTATCCCTCCACCATGTTAATATTTGAAAGCTCCACTTTTATTGTATGACTTCCATACTGAGGAATTTAGTTTCGTATTTCATTTTCAGTGACATTCAGGCTCTTCAATCTGGCATTCAAGTCATTCTGACATTTCCTACCTTCTAATCTATTCCAATTTGCCTTGCTCTGCTTTAGGGAAGACACTCTTCTGATCTTCCCTTACAGATACCTCTATCCCCTATGTGTTTTATCCATAGCCTGCACAACCTTCTGTCTTCTGCACAAACCATCTTAGTCCTAGCTGCCTGTTTTACCTAACACTGCTCTCAAATATACAACCCATATCCAGGCCCCTCATACCTGTTTATTCCCTTAATATTCATTAGCATCTTCTTTATGCTAATTTTTTACCAATTTTCTTTTCCTCAGCTACCAGTTTGTAATGTTCTGCCTGCCTTTAAGTTAGTAGTCTTGCCTGGATTAAATTTCTGTCTTGAACAAAATGTCCTGTACCAGCTGGGCATTTTTTCTCATTACATCTGTTCCAGTATTAGGTGATCAATATATTATGGGTAAATAATGCACTAATAGCTATGTATACTGCTTCATACGATTCATTGTTTTTAAATATAAAATAATTACTCATTGTTACTGTGAAACATACTGTGATATGGTATCCGAATCCTTATTCAGAAATGAACTTCCTTCAGCTTCTGAGAGTAAGGTGGACTAAGTGCTATGACCTACTGTTCCACTTCAGAAAGTACCTCTGTTAAAGAGAGCCACCAGGCTGGGTGTGGTGGCTTACACCTGTAATCCCACCACTTTGGGAAACCGAGATGGGTGGATCACAAGGTCAGGAGTTCAAGACCAGCCTGACCAAGATGGTGAAACCCCATCTCAAAAAAAAAAAAAAAAAAAAAAAAAGAGAGAGCCACCTTGTTCAATACTGGGTACTGCTTCCTGAGCTACCAGCATCCATGACCAATTTATAGGGGAGCATTAAAGTCAGGCACCTTTGCTACACTCAGGACTCTGAAGGGTCATGCATTCCTCTGAGATTTTTGTAGAGTTACTTGTGATCTCCATTAAGACTTCCTGGCAGCCTGAGTTCCCCCTCTGTCCAATCCTGCTTCTTTCCTTTCTCTTCTGCAGATATGAATCCCAAGACCATGCTCTACAAAAGCTCCTATACTCTAAACTTCTCAGTTTGAATCTCAGAGAGTCCAACTGGTGACATTCACTAATCATACACTTTTTTTACTCATGAGGAGAGTAGAGGATACGGATGAAATGAGAAGAGAGACAATCAAAAGTGAAAATCAGTGGGAAAGAGAGCACCTTATATTTGCATATCACAAAAAGGTTGTGTTGGTTTTGTTTTGCTTGTTTGTTGGATTTTCTTTTCTAAAAAGGTATTGCTCTTTTTTTTTAACTTTTCATTATCTCTATAAATACAAATCATCGTTGTCTTTAAAAATTATAGCTAGAAATATATGCGAGAAAGAAAATTAAAATTGAGAATTGTACTTGAATTGTGTAGTTAGAATGAATGAAATGGGGACAGATTGCTAGGCTTTTCCTTATTACAAAAACCAATTTCCAGCCTCAAGGAGAGCCGATCGTATGATTTATTTTATTTAAGAATGAGTATGAAATGTGTCAGAATGGCCTAAAAATGCTCTCTTATGTATTTTTATAAGCACAAATTTCAACACTCTAAATGTCCTAAAATAGGAAGAGTGTTATTGCCTTTATCTAAGACTTTAATCTGTAGTTAAAAAAAAATACTCCAGTAGCATGCATCATTATACATTTGCCCTCTCTGTGAAATCAGCTGTATAGTCACTTTAGCAGCACTGACTAATTGCTTCAGTTCTCCAATAAATGTATTGCCCGTGATGCCACTCTTTAGTTTTATAAACATTCAGAAATATCCCCTCAAATTGGCTTGCTCCCTAGCAACCATTTTTTGTAAAGATGAACACCTTCAATGGTGAGAACAAGCATTTCAACCCCTCAAAAACAACAGCACAGATTTTTTTCCTACTTGCCCTCCCCAGTGAATATTAAGCCTCATTTTTCTTGAAAAGAAAGAACATATCAAGCAAAGATTTTTCACTTCTCAACTTCATGTTTGTGGCAATGGTGGGTCAGAAAGTGTTTTTGGGGACAGGCTTGATGCTTTTTTTTTTTTTTTTCCCAGAGAAAAACTGCATTAGAACAAAAAAAAATGCCCCTGAGATTTAATTATCTTTTCATATTATTTTTTACTACAAAGCCACTTACTCTTTTATTGTGTTGCTCTGTTGGAAAAAAAAAAAAAAAAAAAAAACCTTTAGTAGATGTATTTTTTTTTTTTTTTTTTTTTGTAATGGTAAAGGCAGTATAACTTCAAAGATAGAGGGCTCTGCCTTTCTTGTGTCTGTACAAAGGAGCTAAGTGCTTTGAATAGTTTCAAGGTGACATGAAGGTTTGGGACCAAAACTGGTATAGAAAAGGTCCAGGATAAGGAATTTGCAGTATTGCCTGTCAGATGTCATGTAGTCTTGCCTCTGTTTTTAGCCTATTTTGGTTGCTGGTAACATAAAATGTATGCATTTAGGTTATTCACAAGAGTGCTCTTCCATAAAAGTACATGTTGTTTTCACAAACCTCAGACAGGAGAGGGATAAAAATGAACATCCAGAATAGGCCAATGCCAAGGACTATGAAACAATAGGAAGCCGAGAAGACCTCTTCTTAATCCGCCCTCTGTCTTTGTCTTCTCACATCTGTTGTTGCTTTAATTGTTCTTTTGTCTTACCAGGTTACTTTTTCTCTTTCCTCGTGATGGGACATGACTACCACCAAAAAATAGAGTTATGGTTTGAGTGTTTATGGCCCTCCAAAATTCTTATGTTGAAATTCTAGGTCAGGTGCAGTGGCCCATGCCTGTAATCCCAGCACTTTAGGAGGCCAAGGCAGGCAGATCACCTGAGGTCAGGAGTTCAAGACCAGCTTGATCAACATGTGAAAACCCCATCTCTACTAAAAATACAAAAATTAGCCAGCTGTGGTGGCAGGTGCCTATAATTCCAGCTACTCGGGAGGCTAAGGCAGGAGAGTTGCTTGAACCCAGGAGGCAGAGGCTGCAGTGAACCAAGATCACGCTATTACATGCCATCCTGGGTGACAAGAACAAAACGCCATCTCAATTAAAAAAAACAAAACAAAACAAAACAAAAAAACCACAAAATTCTAACTCTCAAGGTGATGCTATTAGGAGATGAGGGGTCTTTGGCAAGTGATTAGGTCATGAGGGCAGAGCTCTGAAGACTTGGATTAGTATTCTTATAGAAAAGTCCCCAGAGAGCTGCCTTGGCTCTTCCACCATGTGAGGACACAGAAGGTGCCAACTAGGAAGGAGAAAGGGCCCCTCATTAGACACAAATTAATCTTGGACTTCCTAGACTCCAGAATTGTGAGAAATAAAGTTTGGCTGTTTAAAGTCACCCGGTTTATGGTATTTTGTTATAGTGGCACAGATAGACTAATATAAGCAGGTTTATAACTTTAGTGCTTAGCCAGACTGACACTCGTATATTTTCTGTTTCAAATTTCCAGGAAAGACTTTGATTAATCTATTCTAGAGTGTCTGTTGTCTTTCGATTGTCTATAAATTGTGTCCAGGAGTGAAAGTTAAGCTGAAAAATGAGGGCAACCTCCATTTCAATTATAAGGCTACGGCGAAGAAGAAATATAAAGAAAAATAATCAGGACAATTATCTGAAAAGTAGGAGTTGGAAAGCAAGGAGGCAGAGACAAAACAGTAAGTATCCATATTATAATTTGTGTCATGTTTGTGAACTACTAGCCTGAGAAACAAGAAGCGCATGGGAAGGAATATTTCAGGCATAAAACTCCATAGTTAAATTCTTATGTCAAGCAATATATACTTGAATGTGGCATTAGACTATCTGGAAGAATATCTGGAGACTTATTTAATTGTTAATTAGTTAATTCTATCTTTCCTCTGTTCATTCATTCATTCATCCACTCATTCATCCACTCATCTGTTCATTCATTCTGAAAGTCTTATGTATTTATCTGATACAGAACTAGAGACAGATAAAAGCATGGAAGCAGGAAATGTATCCAGGGTAAATCTCAAGGTTAGTGAATGTGTTGCAGAGTATGTCAATTGCTAACACATAACTACACACACACACACACACACACACACACACACACACACGCACACACAAAATGGTTTAAAATAAAAAATAGCTTAATTTTATCTGTTAGACTCTTATTTCGATTGGGCATCGGAAGGAGTTTGGTTTCACACAGATACTGAATAACTTGGACTTTTTCTATCAAATGATTCCTGCCATTCCTTAGACACCCAGAGTGTTTTGCGGGATCCTCTGCATCTGGCCATCTGATGAATGATGAAAGAGAATGAGAGGATCTCATGAAAACTTTTAAAGCAAGGGCCTAAAATGGCATGCCTCAGCTCTTCCCACACTTCATGGCTCAGTACTCTGTAACACAGATGCTCCTAAGCTGGCTGGGAGGTTACGGTATGAAACCTACTCACACACCCACTCAGAGTGCCCTCAGACTCTGAGCAAGAGAAGCCATGCTGTGGGCCTAATCTTTTAGACAGATACTTTCAGGATTTCTTTCAGATAGACCACCTCCAACAGGAAATGAGAACATGAGGCCAAAGTCCAGGAGTGCCTTGGATACTGAAATTTCCTGGAAAAAACAATGCTATTGTGATTATTTCCAGGTGCAGCTTGGTGCTTGTCCATAGGTTCATCTTCCAAAAAGGTTGAAGGTGCCTCCTGTATATGAATCACTAAGTCTCAGTGGTGTCCAAGGGCTGGATATTTGTGAAGAATTGGCACAAAACTTGCATGAGCAAGCTAGATGTGCATGATGTAACTCATAGTGCAAGACGGAGCTGGAAGTGGAATGAGAAGGGCAAGACCATGCTAAAGGAGTAGGGCCCTGGGCTCAGGTCTTCCCATGCCACTATTTTCTAGCATCCAAGGAGCCTGAGAAACCTAGATTGAAATGTGGTTTTCCATGTTGTTATGAATGTATTTGACCATGTGGAAAGCTGGAATTGCATTTTATTTAGCAGGTTGCCAGCTTGATTCACAACTCTTAAACATTGAGATGTGTTGTAGGTGGGCATCCATGGGTACCCTTGGCCTGGGCCCCGGAAATATTAGGGAAGCTCCTTGTGTTGAGCTCTAGCAGTGTCTGCCACAATGTACAACCAGTGTGATTTTAGGCTTCACCCTGCATGCTTCTAAAAGGAAGGGGAAACTGAAAATAGCTACCTTCTATTAGACAAACTGAAAAATTTAATTGCTATGTTTCATCAAGCCTGATTCAATGGACCATTTTGCCTTATATTACCCTAAGCAGTAATAAACTCTAAAAAGCAACTAATTAAAACCTCTGGTTTAATTTAATAATAAGTACCTTTTTTGAACTCTTGGTATGTGTTGGACACTATGCTAACAAATTACATTATTCTATTTAACAATTATATTAAGTGTTAGTCCCATTTGACACATCAGGAGACATAAGCTGAGGAAAGAAGCTGCAGATCTAGAATTGGTATGTAGGATTATCATAATCAAAAGTTTGTATTCTTTTCAGCAATGGTGCTCCATTGTCTTAGGCTGGAATGGATCTTTGATGGCAGGAAGTCCAGTGCTCTTTGTGCCCATTTCGATTCCTGAATTACCTCTTTTATGATCCTGCCTGATAAATGGTTGATCTGCCTGTGTATGGACCCTTCCAGTGACACGCTCTTTATAGATTTATACATTAGGAAAATTAGCATATTACAATAACTTATGAAATGTGATACATTTACGCATATGTATCTTATCTGAACTATTTGCTAAGTAGCTGGATAGCCAGTGTTAGTGGGTCATGGACTTGAAAATCAAGTTGGGAAGACTCCAATTTGCTGCATTGTCTGTATTTATTTTCCTTTTTCGTGAAGATGAAGGGATTAAGGAAACAGTTGAGAAGAATGTGGAGATTAATTTTTTTTTTCTGACGTTTGGCCTCAAACCAATCCTCCATGGTGATGTGTGTGTGTGTGTGTGTGTGTGTGTTTGTAATGTGTGTGTGCGTGTACACTACTATAAATAGAACAATCTTCTAATGTATTATCCAGATTGAAAAAGTTTTGAGAATGAAAGTGGGTTTTATTGATAATTATGCATAAACTGAAATAGTCCTAGACAAATGGGGACCATGTTCAATTTCGTCACAAATAAAAACATATATATATGTATATATATAATATATATAATATATATAATATATATATATGCCCAGGATGCATATTTAGATGACATAGATATGCAAATATATATATATATATATATATATATATATAATTTGCCCAGGATGCATATTTAGATGACATTTAAAGAAAGGCTAAATATACCCAGAACACAGATCAGTAACTGCCAAGGCTGAAGCTGGAATGAGGAGAGCACAGGGGAATTTTTGGATATGACGGGATTGTTCTATGCCTTGATCATGATGGCTGCTACATGATTGCATGTACTTGTCAGAGCTCCTGGAAGATGCACCAAAAGTGGATTTTACTGTACGTAAAGTCCTATCTCATTTTTTCTTTAAACAAAAGTAATATGGTTAGGAGATTCTGGTGGAAACCCAACTTTAGAAGGAATCATTTATTTTGACTTTTAATTATAAAGAAAAAAGTAAAAGAAGTGTCTACCCTCTTAAGAAAAGAAACGAAACGAAACAACGTGACATAAAAAGCAGCCATTAGATTCATTTCACGACTAAGTTAAAGAAATGGTACCAATCTAGAATCATCCCAAAGAAGTAAAATCTAAAAAAATTACAGGCATTTTCTTCCCCTATTGGCACACACCACATAGCAGTTAGGGGGCACTCTGGACTAGAGAATCACCAGTGATCTGCGTGGGGAAGCAGCGGAAGTGAGGAAGTGCTGAGCAAGGAGTGACTTACGTTCTGACAGAGGGATAGTCCCTTGTAGGTGGAGCCAGGAAACCCGGGACTAAATAGCAGGGAGGGAGTGCTCAATAAGCTACTCTGACAAAGAAGATTTGTTCAGGAAAATACTGGAGACATCCCCTGAGTAATATCATTAATATTTGGGGAGATTGTTTTTACAGATGACTAAGCAAGTGGGAACAAGGGATAATTAAATATGGACTATTCACATCAAGGTGACTGCCTTGATACCATGGATGGTTTAGGTCAGCAAAGCTTGAGTCATGTAAAACTTAAAGTATACTATGTAGGAGCATCTTAATTGCCTGGTAGGACATCTTCTTGACAGTTCGTGGCATTTTCATATTGGCAATATCACTACTCCCCAGGTCCTTAAAAAATAGATGGATATAATTAACATTCGCTCAAATTTGGTCTACGGTTCCTTTATTCTACATCTTGTCCTGATTTTCCATTTCAAAAGACACATGTATTTAATTTTCCAAGGGTAAACTGAGATCTCCAAGACCCGTTATACTTCTAAAATTCAAGGATCCTAAAATTAAATTTGTGTTTAAAAGCCCTAATCAACTGGGTGCCATTACTGATATTAACAGAAAGTAATGCACATAGTATTAAGAAGGTCCTCAAATCTTGGTCCTATCCCTAACTGTGGGAACGTACATCCTATCTCCACATGCGTAAAAAAACAGAGAATTCATACTACTTTCTCATAGGTATAGGGTTGTTATAGAAATAAAATGTAGAAACAAAAAGAGAAATCCCTTTGTAACTCTTATACTAGCATGTAACACATAATAAGCATTCACTAAATGTCAATTGTATGGTGCAAGGCATGAAATAAAGTTTCCATGTTACATGCTGCCTTAACATCTGAAACTGAGTCTCTCACATGGCCTGACTGCTTATCATTGAGGCCATGCATAGTCTCCTTATCAATATAGACCATGTAGAGACCATGTACAGTGGCTGCTCATCGCTGAGTAGCGGGTTTCTCACTGCAGAATGATTCAAATAAGTCAATCACATCCTCTCATGGGAAGCAGAGGTCATCTCTTCTCCTAGTTACTGTAAAGTCTGCCTCACATAGCCCCTGATTATTCTCTCTGTTCCTGAGTGTAACTCCCTGTGAGTGGCCTTGTATGGCATATAGTGTCCAGCTCCCTTGGGCTGTGAATTTGAGACTAATAAACTGTTCTCGAGCTCATCTGTGTTGGGGGTCAGGAGTACAGCACTCTCTCTAACAGGGTGAAACAGGCAATCAAACAAGCTGTTTCTAAAGATAACTAAAAGTATTAGTGATGTTAGGTAGCAATACTATCACTATCTATGTGAGTACTCTAAAACCTTAATTGAGAAAACTAAGTACCCACACTGCAGCACGGAGACTAATTAGTAAAACTTCTTTTATTCTATGCCTCAAAACTTTACAATGCTATGATTTTTATTCCCACCTAGGAGATTAACATAACACTGTGGTTTACAGAGAACTATTTATAGGGTAGAAACAAATTAGCACATTCATTGAAGGATTTGTAATACTCCTGAAGACTGTCTGACATAGAACTGTAGACCTCTCCCTAAATCTTGAAGACTTAGTGGTGTATACAGGGTGAATGTGGGCATGTCTGTATAAGATACATATGGATTTTTGCACATCTGCTACTTAAACTAAGCTCATGACCTTCTGAGTGGAGATTGAAGTGGCAATAGCTGAAGAAGTCAAGGAAAGGGAAAGACATAGTCGTTCTCCAATGACTATTTACACAACCCACATATTCCCAGGCCACACCTGCCATGAGTGCTAATGATACCATACAATAAAACACATACGTCATATAATGACATGACCTCTATTTGATGGACTCAAGCCCACCAATATTCCCCCCAATGAATGCCTTAAGGGTCTCCTGGGAGAATCCTATATTACGTTGCTCTTGTCTGATATCATTGTCTAACTTTGCTTGGACATTTAGTATCTCATGGCTGCTACTGCTATTGTTGTTATCTATTATCTCATTTGTGGCCATTCCAAAGTTACTAACCTCTAATGTTTCCAACTTTTAATTGCATGATGCTGTGCAGAGCTTATAGCTTGCAGTGAACGCTGAGAATGAAGTACTCAGACAATTCCAGCTGAGCAGGCGGGGTGGGGACCATTCTTCGGAGAGAATGTCGCCTCAGAAACCGTCTACCAGGTATTTATTGAAAGGACTCGTATTAACTACAAACATCTACTGGATGGCCATTTGAGGTCAGTTAGTGAGGCACCTGTGACCTTGTACAACACTCCAGCTGCAATCTCAGGAGGCTTTTTCCAGTGTTCCTTATCACACCGCACATTCCACTCCCTGTCCTGTTTCGAGGGTCAAGGAGTTTCATTTTCATACCAAATAACATACACACCACAATGCCTCCAAATTTTCCATGCCTCAACCTCAAATGCCTTGTACATAAGCTTGAATATGTTGCCATGTGACCCCCACAGGCTGGAGTAGCCTACATTCACTGCAGTTGTCCTCTTATGGAGTCATGCTAACTACCACAGAAACATAAGGGTTTCTGTCCTCTTCCTCACCTTTTGTTTATGTGCATTATACAAATAGCACTTTTGCTTTCTCTCTCAGACCCCTCTGACCACAGGCCTGGGCATCACTGCTCCCTGCCCTTCACTGTTTCTTCCTTTTAGGCAAAAATTGATCATCACTCTCTTCTCACATTGACAAAAGCATCCTAAACCAACCAAATTCTAAATGTCTATCCATTCATTTTACTAGATTTACACAGATATGTCTGAAATTTCCATTAGTTTCAGGACAGGATCCCTAATATGTAAGATCTGAGAAGTGGCAAAGAGCTCTGCAATCAGTGTGTTCATTCCAACAGTCATTCAATAATTCCCTCACTCATTCGGGATCTCAGTAAACATGTATTGAATCTCTTTGTAGGAAGCACTGTGTTATGAGCTGATCATTTGCAGTCTAGGGCAGTTGTTCTTTGAATAGCTGCATCACAATAAGGTAAAGCATTTGTCAAAAACGTAGAAATCCGGATCTATACTTGCTTTCTGAATCAAAATCTCTCCAGTAGGGGCAGCACTAAGTGGGAAAGTTGGGTTCTTTTATTGAGGAAAAAAGGCTAAGTTAGAAAGCACTAGAGTTAGAATGATTACTGAAACGCTTGGCCAAGAAAGCCAGTTCAATGAGAGTCAATAGCAGACATGGGCGGGTTGAGGGGGTGGGGAGGTTGCGGTGGTGCTTGAAGAGGAGATTTGCATCAGCCACTCATGTAAATCATAGACAGCTAATAGATGGGGCAGTTCCAAAATTTCCCAACAGCCCTTTCAGAGATATGGTCTGATCTCCAAGTGGATGAGATCTTGTGGGCTGGGCTGTTTTATTCTGGTTACACAGTGCCTGCATCATAAGGAAAGGGCATTAGAAAAGTGACTCAAGATCATATCTGTCAAAGCAAAGAGGGCCAGTCCATTGCAGCTGCAGTGATTCTAACAGTCCCTGTAAGATGGGAAGTCTAAGGCTTTCTGATTAGGCCACCAGCAGGAATAGGGGCCCTAAGGAATATGCTCTAAGAGTCATCACTGATGCTTCTCCCTTTACCAGCTTGAAGCCCTGCTGCCTTTAAGGCAAGACACCTGCCTGATTTTTCTATCAGTCTTTAATAGTTAATTCCCACCTTGTCAGTTAAAATATTTCAGCAACTCCCTTAGGCCAGATAAATCCAAGTAAGTTTAAATTAGATGCCTCAGCAACATCAGTCATTCAAAAAGCTTCCAGAGAGAACAAGCCCCACCCTTTCCCTCATAACAGACAGATGGTTTTGAATGAAACCCTTTATTGGGCCTTCTCCATGGCTCTGGGGCAGAATTGGATACATTTGTATTACACCTCAGTTGGACCTTTTTTACAAGCCATAGGAAGGATACATGTTACATTTAAATGAAACCTCAACATTTCTCAACACTGGTAAAATTCTGTTTTTAGCTCAGTGCTGTCAGCAATGCAAAAATCTGGATCACTTTCCTCCTGTGCTAAAACACATTCAAGGACTCTCACCACCTACTGCATTGTGCCTTACCTTCTTTTGCTAGAGTATCATCTACTACAGTTTAGCCAGACACGTTTTTCAGTATTGCCTCCACCTCATACCCCAAGTACTTTTATATCTCCAGCCAAACAGTTCTGTGTATTCTTTTCCAGGATTGGTTTTCCTGAATATTGATCCATACCTGGGCTCACATCTGCCTTTCTAGGGAGAATGCCTTCTGAGCTTACTGAAATTGTGCCCATCCTGTAGAACTCTTTTCAAATACTACTTTCTCCATTATGCCTTTCTGCAACCAAATTTGGATGAAGTATCTCCAGTCTATAAAGTCTAATAAGACCCTGTACTTCCATTATCTAACCATAGGTATAGAAAACTCCAATTCTGTGAAGCCTTCCAGCCTGGTCCTAGTAATAGTCATCTTTGTATTGGCCATCTATGTTTTGTATTGGCCATCTATGTTGGGATCAACATCTTATGCATAAAATCTTCTCAGTAATACACCGCATTTTGTTGGATTTGAATTATTTTCACTTCTCTTTTTTTGTGACCCTCATCCCCTTTTTGGTCTCTTTCGTCTTGTTTGCATGCTGACGAACAATCCCCCATGGGGTCAGTAAGCAATGCCATCTTCAAACAAAGTCCAAACCTTACTGTAAACTTCAGGTGAATAAAGTTTGCTTTTAGCTTGTTGGAGGAAAGAATGTTTGTAAAGCACTTTGTAAAGGAAAAAATCTCCCTGCACATGTTAATTGCTATTATTAGTGATATTCATTCATGTAAAATGTCTTAGAGAACTAACTTACACCAACTACAGATCCTGTGTGGCACGCTTAGAATCTTGGCAAGTAGAAACTGGTATTGAAATTGTTAAATGGCAAAGTCTCCTTTGATTCTGAGGTTAACCTTAAGGATAATTATTTTTCATTGTAGAAATCTGGCCAAAGTGGCAGTGACATCTGCTCTGGGGAAGAGAAACAAATTATATTAAAAAGTTCATATCTTGGTTTAATTTTGGCTTGCTTTCAAATATATTAGACCAACTAATTTAGATTTATGTTAGCGGTTCTGCTTTTTCCTTGCTTACCACATTTTCATGCTTAATGAACACTTTTTTTCTTTCTAAAACCAATTTAAAAATTCATGATCATAAATGTATGATGATAAAATCTTACTTTTATATTGAGAACTTCTTGTAACTTGCCTCAAGAGGACATTTTTAAAATTGTGCAGCTAATGTTGATTTGCAAACTGCATAGCCTCCTGTGTCTTCCAATGGAATCAGAGCTGAAACAGGGGTTGAAGGCTCTTATTTATCTCTACAAAGGCAGTTAATCAGTAGGCATCCAGATAAAAGAAATGTGACTGAAGGAAATCATGAAAACATGCTTTCAGGTCCTTCAATATTTCCAACTCAAGCAATTTAAGCAGTTGAACACATAACAATAATCTTTCTTAAAATATGATAATTCCTCCAGCATCTATTTTGTAGAAACTTAAGAGCATAAAGAAATGAAAACATAATACTATGAAGACAACCAGAAACCAAAGCAGAGAATTAGAACAAAATTCCATTTTATGACTTTTCTAACTACGAAGGGTTGTATGAATTGCTTGTATACAAAATATTTCTGATTTGAGATTCCACAGAACTTGACAAACAAATAGATAACAGTCACCTATAATTAGGGCATTTTTAGGTAGCAAACATCTCCTAGATGCTAGATAATTATTTCTCCCTTCAAGCAGAAATTTCCCTTCTCCAATTTTTAAGATAATATCAATTATTACAGTGTAAATTGTACTTAAAATGCAAAAGTAAATTTCAGACCAGCACCAATCTAATAAAATCCATTTTATATTTAGAAAGCTCAATTTAAACTAAGTCATATGTTAACATTTATTTACATTAATTCATTAATTTATTTAGCAAACATACTCCAATTAATGTGCTGAGTGCTCAGTTTGAGAAAACAAAGACAGTATTATATTCTGCTGTCAAGAACCCTACCTATATCCTATCCCTACCACACATAAACTACAAACCACAAATCTTCATGATAAGATCTATGGTAGAAGGAAGAATGGGATTCAAAGTGGCCCACAGAAAGGTATGACAGATGAAAACAAGTGGATTTTACTCATTGAAACAATAAACTTCAGACTAAAGTGAGCCAGCCTCAAAGATGTTCAGAACAATTCACTGGGATACTGGAGGAAAACAGAGAACAGCTATACATATTTATTGTTATCTTGTATTCTTTTTATTTGTGTATGATTTATATGTAATACAGAAATACACTATTTAAAATTAATTAATAGAGTCCTGGGAGTGATTACTCTTTAACTTATGGTGTACACAACAAAAAAAATCATAGACCACTTATCTTGGAATCATCAAGCCACTGATTGATTTTAGCATGGTAATCACGTAGCCTTTTCTATTTTAGAAAGATGACTTGGTGGCAATGTGAAGGGTAAATGGAGTAGAGTGAAGACGGGCACACATAAAAGTGAAGGATGATGCATTTCTGAATGAAGGTAAGTAAAGTGAAAATGAAGAGTAGAAGACTGGGTTGAGATAGGTCAGGGAAGATGAATCAACAGGACTCAGTTTATGAGAGGAAAGGGTACCTAGAGAGGCCACTTCACAGATACTAGGTTTGGTGATAGAATTAACAGTAGATCATTAATTGGGATATCTAACACAAGAAAGGATTGGGCTAATTTGGAATAAGAGGAAGCATGAGTTCAGTTTGGCATTTGAGTTGTAAATGGGGGAGGCATCTTTCTAAGTAGAGATGTTCAGGTAGCAGTTGAATAATTAGCTCTTTTACTGAAGAAGGACCAGATGGTGATTCAGATTTATGAGTGCTTTTAAACATAGATGGTAGTGGAGTTGTTTATCTTTTAAATGAGGAGGCCAGATTTAGATTTCTTGGAAGCACTTAAAACCTTGTGCTTAGATGGAATAAATAGTTGCTTCCATAGTCTCATTTCTTAGTGCTAGAAAATTCTTCCTGAAACAAATTATTTGTTACATAGGACTTTATTTGCAGTCCCAAAGATGGGAATCTTGGAGTACATGCAATGTATAGAATGAACAAGACTGTTTAACATTACAATGGCTACAGAAATCAAAACAGGGACATTAAGCTAAATAAAATAATTCAGGCTTAGAAAGGCCAATACTGCATGATGCCCTCTATATATGGAATCTAAAAATGTTGAATTCACATAAGTAGGAGTAGAATGGTCGTTACTAGAGGCTGAGGATGGAGGTGGGAGAGTAATGGAATAGGGAATGACTGGCCAAAGTGTAAAATATTTCAGCTATGTTGGAAGAGTAAGTTTTGAGACCGACTGCACAGTAGGGTGGCTTTAGTAAAAAATAATCTATCGTATATTTAAAAATAACGGAGAGTACATTTCAAATGTATCACTACAAAAAAGTCCATATAAGAGAAGCTATTGATGTGTTTAGCTTGATATAATGTGTTTAGCTTGATTGATTAGCTTGATATAATCACTCTGGATTGAATATATATATAACAAAATATCACATTGTACTACATAAATTACAATTATTATTTATTAATTTAAAATAATGTTTTAAAATAGATTCAAATACAATCACAAGAAGGCAGAATAGGGCCAAAGGCAGGATGGCCTTATGAAAGGCTGAATTAAACTGGGGTCATAATAAAAATTTAAGGCCAAGACTGGGCACAGTAACTCACGCCTATAATACCAGCACTTTGGATGGCTGAGGTGGATGAATCACAAGCTCCAGAGATTGAGACCATCCTGGCCAACATGGTGAAACCCCATCTCTACTAAAAATACAAAAATTAGCTAGTGGAACATGCCTGTAGTCCTAGGTACTCAGGAGGCTGAGGCAGGAGAATCACTTGAACCCAGGAGGCAGAGGTTGCAGTGAGCCAAGATCGTGCCACTGCACTCCAGCCTGGCAACAAAGTGAGACTCCATTTAAAAAAAAAAAAAAAATAGGGCCAAGAAACACGTAAGAGCTGTATCTAAACAATACAATAGATGATCTACTATCTGGATGGATTGTAATTACTGTTGATATAATAAAAGTTGAAAGGGTCACAGGCAAGACATAATGATACAACACAAAATAGGCAGCCAAATTGCTCTGATGATTATTAATTGATCGTCAGTGGATTTTGACTGATAGACTCAGGTCTCTTGGATTTTCTCCTTCTTGTTATTAAAGGGCAAATTAAGCGAGTACTACAGCAAATTCCAACTGCTTACTTTTAAAAATGTTGAATAATTAGACTCCCATGTCTAATCGTCATTATGAAAAGATGTATACAGTGCCTCTTGGACGTGTGTGTGTGTGAATGTATGTGATATTAATTCATGTAGACATTATGACTATGAATATACATATAGCTTCAATTTTTTCAGATATATGAGATTTTAAAACCTTATACTAACATGTAGGTTTTATTCATGAAATATTTTCAATTTGTGTAGACCTTTCTCAATTTTGCTTACTTTATAATATTCTATATTATAGAGTTACTGTAACTTAATGCTGATGCAGTAGAAATTTATAGATCTCCATTCTTTAACTGTTATAAACAATATTTCAGTGACTCGGGGGGTATTTTTAAAATTACAATTCCCTGGGAAATTGTATCTGTTATATAAAAATAAGTATTTAAACTTATAAATGTCAACATAAAATGCAGTTTGAGAAGAATACACATACTAAAATCATCTGAGGGAATAGTAGAGTTATATCTGCTATCTCACACTCTTTCTGGGACAGACATAATTACCTAATTTAAATTGTATACATACCTGCATGTATATACACTGATACACATATGTATGTATGTATGTGTAAAATTAACATGTGTTTTTATGTCTGTAGGGGTGAGTGTTTCTATGTATCGATAATTGGATTTGTATTAGTTAAATGCAAGGATGCTTATGTAATATGACTACTAAATTTTATCTCCCCAGAACTATATGGGTTGGGTGTAAGGTATACTAACATTGTCTGAAGGATATTCGAACCTAAGAAACTTCAATTTGGAAAACATTTTATGCTATTCACATGTCTTCTTTGTTGTCACTTGCAACAAATAATACTGCCTTAAATTAAATAAAGTATAAACTTTAGTAATAGCTTTCAGTTAGAACTAGATTCTGATACTCAAATGTTGTTGTCAAGCTCTTACTTTCCCTCAGCTTTCTTCTGGGGAGATTTTTTCACTTGTGGTATGTAGAGTCTGATACATGATGGGTGTTTGCAAATGTTCTTTGAGAGGATGAGGATGATGAGCTGCATTCTTAAAAATATGGAAGAATATTTCTTCTTCCATGTTTGCCAATAATTTGGGCAAAAGTCCCATTATTAAGTACCATTGACCTAGTATGAGTCACTTGTCTATCATTGCACCAATATTGTGAAGGGGGATGAAATGCACAGATGGGCCAGGTGTGTCTCTGGGACATGATACAGAAAAGGATACAATTTGATAAATGTGTTTTAAAGCACAGATTTTGTGTCCAATAGCCTGTCAGACATTCTGAAGGATCTGAATATGTGTATGATATGTTCTCTGTCTTCAAAGGATCTACCACCTGGTAAAAGACATTAGGTGTAACACTCAGATATGCACAGGTTAAATTTGATATTATCCACTTTTTTTACTCTGAGGATTTAAAAATTCTTTTACTCGGTATGCCTCATGAAATCTTCAAGTGAAACTTTGTAACTCTGTGAGGTCTTGTGTTGAATAACTGTTATTAAAATAAGACGTGTTTGTCTTATTTTAATAACAATTAAAATTCAATAATATAAAAATTCAGTAATATAAAAATTTCTTTTTATACATAATTTATATATTTTCCTTTCTATTCTAATCATTACTACATTTCTGTAAACAGACTTTCCCAAAGAAAAATTATCCTGGAAGTCTAATATTGCTTATTTTGTCCACTAGAAAATACATATTTTAAAAAGTTTGTTCTTTGTAGGATGTAAAAATAACACTCCAATGAGATATTTGAGTCAAAGCTGTTATCATGCACAGAAAGCCATGCTATAGTTTATTCTTCATAGTGATGCCATATGCTCTGACTTTACTGAGAGTTACAAGTTAAAACTTTCAAGATTGAGGCCAAATGCATGCAATTATTTGGAAAGCCAAGTGGAACTCTGTTGCTTATCCTATCAACTTTTCCATCATCTAAGGTCTTGGCTTAGAATGTTCTAGTGATAATGTAAGAAAATCGTAGCAAGAATATAGCATAGTCTGTCTTCATCTGGTAGGAACTGACAGAAATGCTGCTTTGTCTATCATCAGACCTTCTGTACTGAGAGGATTAAAGCTTATAAATTGATCCATATGAAATTGCCCACTTTTAGGCAGAATTGTCAAATGTCAACATATGATGCAATCTAACATAGAGGCAAATAATCTATATAAATCTAAATTTATATAGACAAATAAAAAGCTATCAAATTACATGAATATAGAGGACACAGTAAAAACAGATGTAACTTTTAAAATCCTGTGTTGTTCATTCTCATGTGTAGCTTAGTCAACCTTCTCTTCATTGCTAGTACTAGATAAACTTAGCTCAAGCACAGCAGATGTATCACAAATATTTAATTAGTGTGACCCAAATTAATGAAATTGAGGCTCTGCTATATTGCCTTCTTAACCTCATGCACGTTGACTTTTTGTGGTAGGGAAGCCATAAGCAAGGATTTCGTCATCTCCACCTAGTTACTCCAAATTCAAATAATACTGACTTTAGCATTTCATCACAGGAAATTGACTTAATTAACCACCCTTCAAAGAAAAATAGAGTCTGCTGTCTCCAATGCTATTAAATATGTATTGTACACATCTTCACAGTAAATTTCCTGACAGAGAGTAATTCTACCAAAGTAGATCAAATGAGAATATCACATTGCCTTGTAGCAAGCGTATCCACCTCTATACATTATTAAACAACATATATCTATATGCATAAAATATAAATGTAGTAGCTGCATACTGTGGAGGCTGAGGAGTCTATGAAGAAGAGTATGTTTAGAGTGTGTTCCCCAATACTTCCAATTCTTAGCTCAGGTGAGACGTTTACTATACTTATTTCTTCAGGCAGATTCCTTCCTGGTAAATGTAATTATATGTAAGAAGAAAAAATTAATAATTAAATTATGGATAGTCCTCTCCTGCAAAAATGTTACAGCAAAGTAACGAGAAAGGATACTGAATTAGAAAACCAACCCAGTCGCAGAGTCCTCAAATGGGCTTCTTCTGAAAGTAAAATCAACTAAATTGTCAAAGGAGAAAAAAATCTGGTCAATGATATCTCATGGGTATTTTTACCTTATATTCTAGCTGTCCAGGAAAAAAAAAACATATTCATCAGGAAGATGGCTAACCAGAATAACAGACCCATCTTTTGCTTAAATAGAATTAACTTTTAACCTTTGAGTGTGTCTGGGTTCCTGATGGGAGAAGAGAAGTGCCAGAAATTTTGCAAAATTGTTTAGTTTAAAAATAAAAGAACAATGATAGTATGAAATACTCAAGACTTTTAGTAAAAACTAAGAAGAAAAGTTGTAGCTAGTTGGCTTGAACTACTCAAAACTGCATATTCCAACTATTCAGCTATATTCCTCAGGATAAATACCAGTGAAACCATTCTCAAAATAATCCCATACCTAGTTATAAAGTTAGCCAGTCACTGTCATGGTAATTGAAAAATAATTTATTCAGAGCAGCACCAGAAAATACAAATATTTAAGAATTTTCAATATATATAGATACACACATATATGTATTGTATTATACATATATATACACACACACATTTATGTAAGAATTGAATATATATTCAATTGAATGAATATAGATATGTATCTTATATATGTAAGAATTGAAACTATATGAATATTTAAATTGTTGTTGTCATGAAAATGGCTGTACTGCCCAAAGTAATTTATAGATACAATGCTATTTGCATCAAACTGCCATGGACATTCTTTACAGAATTAGAAAAAACGACCTTAAATTTCATATGGTATCAAAGAATACCTCATACAGCCAAGACAATCCTAAGAAAAAAGAACAGGCTAGAAGCATCATGCTACCTGACTTCAAACTATGCTACAAGGCTACAGTAATCAAAACAGCAGGGTACCAGTACAAAAACATAAATATAGACCAATGGAACGGAACAGAAACCTCAGAAATAACACCACTCATCTACAACCATCTGATCTTTGATAAACCTGACAAAAGCAAGCAATGGGGAAAGGAATCCCTACGTAATAAATGTTGCTGGGAAAACTGGCTAGCTATATGCAGGAAACTGAAGCTGGACCCCTTTCTTACATCTTATACAAAAATTAACTCAAGATGGAATACAGACTTAAATACAATTATTAATAAATTAATATAGATATATTAATATGTCTTTATCAACATGCCATCAGCACTGAGTATTGTTTTAGAAAAAAGAATTGCTTACTTGGTAGGTTAAGATAGATGATAGATAGATACATAGACAGACAGACAGACAGACACAGACTTTTAAAAATAATTTCAGACATTTTTCCTTCCTCTGTTTTCTATTACCACATGCTATTACAATTTAGTTTATTTAAAGCTTATGGAATACTTTTATTATTTATACATCAAACACTTCTGATTTAGATCTGTTTTCGCATTCAGTGTTCTACCCAAATTTACTTAGGTTATTAATGATAAACTGCATACTGAGTACTATCTTTCACTGCTCTTAAAAGATTTTCATGTTATGATTTGTGGCTTTTGAATTTTGATGTGCATTATTTTTTCTTGCTCTCTTTAAAAAATAACAAATATATTTATAATTCATTCTTTCATATATACTGTTCTAAATACCGTTTATAAATTATCTAGTTTAATACACATGACTTCTTTATTATTTAACCTATTTTGGACATGAAGACATTGAGGAACTATACAGCTGTTGGAGTAATCTGTACTACAAAGTCAGGCTGTCTCTAAAGCCTGTGTATATAACAAAAATACTACATTATTTCTTTCCTGTGACACAACAAGTTTTTTTTGTTATTGTTTTCTCTGTCAGGAGATTTTCTAATTGTCGGACACATAAAATATCAGATGACGACTTTTTGTTACCTTCACAAAAAAGTAGAAACCTACTTCGGTTTACATTTCTTAAAACTATCCCCGCCCCCCATAGCTATATAGATAGAGATTTTTAAATAATGCTCTTATTGGAAAAACAAGCAGTTAACATAAATAAATTAAATAATGTATTTCATGGACAAATAAGGTAGGATACTAATCAGATGGTTGGCTTGATTTTGTTTTATTTGGGAATCAGTACACTTTTCTGTAAAGGGCCAGGTAGTAAATATTTTCTGCTTTCCAAGGTATGCAGACTGTTACAACTTCTTACCTCTGTTGTCCTAGTGTGGAAACAATCATAGGCAGTACACAAATAAATAAGTGTGATTGTGTTCTAATAAAGCTTTGTTTACAAAAACAGGCAGTGGGCCAGACTTGGTTCCTGTGCTGTAGTTTGCAGATAACTGTTTTTGTTTTTAACACGTTCTTTTTTTTTTTTTTTTTTTTTTTAAGACAGAGTCTCATTCTGTCACCAGGAGCCAGGCTGGAGTGCAGTGGTGCAATCTCGGCTCACTGCAGTCTCCGCCTCCTGGGTTCAAGCAATTCTCCTGCCTCAGCCTCCCAAGTAGCTGGGACTACAGGTGCGCGCCATCATGCTCAGCTAATTTTTGTATTTTTTTTTAGCAGAGATGGGGTTTCACCATGTTGGCCAGGATGGTCTTGATCTCTTGACCTTGTGACCCACCTGCCTTGGCCTCCCAAAGTGCTGGGATAACAGGCTTTTGCCCTTTTCCTTACCAAAAGAATATTATCCTCCATACTGAGGCTGCTGCTTCAGCAAGATCCTATTCTAAAGAAAGTCTTTGGAATACAGCTGAGCTGAAAAGAGCTGCAGCTGAGCCATCACCAACTTGCAGCTGACATATAACATGTGTGAGAAATAAATCTTTGTTGTTCCCAGCCAATGGGATTTTGTGGCCATTTGTTACTAAAGCGAAGTTTATAAATACATAGTCTCTTAATAGATGTACATGATAAGACAGGAACCCATGGGAAATAGGAAAGGTAGCCTGAGACAACTGGCAGAATGAAATACACCTGGCTGTTCAGAAATCAGTTTTCACACAATAGAAAAATAAACATATGGGTATATGTGCATATATGTGTAACCATGTATAGACATACATGTGTATGTGTGCAGATAAGTAGGTAGGTAGACATATTATAGATATAGATATAGATATAAATAGATAAATTCATTTTAGGGAAGAGCAGAATTGTGGGGGAGGACAGTGAATCAAACTACTTTTAGAGCTTCTTATGGCCATCTGGGCTATTCTGGCTCAAAATCCATATATATATATGGATATATACACATATATAGTTTTTGCATGTCTAATTTTAAAATATTCTTCTAAATTCATCTTTATTGATTATGCTGTTATTCGAGATTTCCCCCTACACCTTGCTTTATGGTCTTATTTTCTCATTCATAGTCTGATTGTTAGCTTTGTCCTTTTTATATCTTTTTGAGTATATTAAAGGCAATTTATAGGAGGGTGTATTGAGAAATAAGTGTGCTTCTATATTAGATTTATTTTTCCAATATTTTTGGATGCTGTTTTTGTCTTCTTTAAAAACAATGTAAATGGGGTGCTCCATATTTTTCCTAATGTGGCTGGCTTACTTGGAAACAAAATTGACATCTTAGGAAGAAAGAGTTATTAGTTCAGTGATATTGGTGGTCATCATCATTTCTCTTAATTGCTGGCATGTTTTGGAACTGTAAAGGGACATTGTCATTTTGGTGAGGACAGATGGAAGTCTTGGTATTGTAATGTTTCCTTTCTTTCCCAGATACACGTTCCGTTCATAGCAGGGAGGCACTCTGTGCCCCCTTTGCCTTCTCTTCCACCCGGAAACAGTATCATACCATATGCCAGGAAAATTTATAGCTTATTGAATTCACCTGTATTCCTTTTCTTCTTCAAGAGCAATGTGAGCAATAAAAAATACAAGCTCATGAAAAGACATAACTCTTTTTGTCAGCTGTGTCACTACAATTCAATACATTCATGTACAGGAAGACAGTAGTATCCGCGAGAGTAGTACAGCTTTACAAACTCTCACCCTTTCCCCTCCACCTTGACACCTTCCTTAGAAATAGCAGGAGAAACAGTCACTTCGTCATATTCAAATTTCATCACAACAGGACATATTAGCTGAGAAGCTAAGTCTTCCAAAAAATCGAACAGTGTCCCTTTTTGATTTATAGTTTCATTTCAGTATCAAGTTCTTTTTCTGCAGTTTGGGGAGCAGGCTTAGACCAGCCTTCTTATAATTCATCCTTGCTTTTCAACTTGTTTATATTTACCAGTCAGAAAAAAATGATGATTTCAATAGATGAAAAGGAAAACCACAAATCATTTTCTTTATCTCTTCGCAGGTGCCTGGAAGAATCATTTATTGGAGGAAAAGGGTATTTAATGCCTTATTCTTTGAATAAGCAGGACTCTTTCAAGTAAATAGACTGTTTTAAACTATTTTTATAATGGTTGTTTCAGCAACTATTTTCCTTCTCATTGGTAATACAGGAAACATGTCAATAAGAGTCCACATATTTAAAGGAAGAACTCTAAAACTGATTGAAAGTTGAAGTAATTGTCTCTCAGCAGAAATTACTATATTTCAATGAATACTATTTTATAGCCACATGTTCAAAATTGATTTTGTTAAAGTTTTGATAAAAAATTAATATATTTTGGATTTGTTTTCCTAAACAGCCTGCTAGAGTAAGTGTAGGGTTGCCAACTCCTATTTATAATAAAAACTGAATATTGGAAATTTACAGAAATGTTATGTAAAAATATAAAGAAGAGAAAGGAGAAAGAGAGGGTGAAGAAACTATAAAGAAAATAAAGTGACCAAGATTTACTGAATTTAAATGCATTAAAGTTTTCTAAATTGCTATAGTGTAGGGTAGGGCACAGAGTAGGTGCTCCGTGTATGCTTAGTAAATATAGAAAAACTCACCTTCTTGAACCACTGCGTTGACTGGTTAACCAAATAGCATCAAATTTCAAAATCGAATTACTATTGGGAGCATTAGTCTCTTAAATCTTAGACAGCAGTATGATTAGCACATTGGAGGAAATTTCTAAAGATTTCTCCTTTTACTCAATTTTGACAGGTCTTATTGATGATGATAAATGAGTTGTATGTCAGTTTTCTTTTTACAACCTCACTGCCTGCTAACACTGGCACATTTCTTTTATATCTTTTTTATTTGGTGGCAAAGAGCACTGTCCTTGGTATGAGCATAATTGCTTCAGTTTTGAAATCCTAAATAAGATAATGAGACCCCGTGAATCACTGATGAGGAGAGATTAGATGGAGTGATATCTCTGCCTCCAGAGACTTCCAGTAGTTAAAAAGCTGCTTAAACCTTCATTCCACAATGAATCTGACATCCCAGGGTCTTGACTGAACTGAAAGCAAGTTTGGCACTTTGCAAAATCCATTAAGAGGCAAGGTATAAGTTTGCAGTGAGAAAAACTAACATGATCTCTTTCAATGAAAATTGGTTGGCAATGGCTGTCTGGACAATTGGTGACAAAAGCCACAGAGGAAAAACAAATTACAGTTTTGCCATAGTAGAACAGTCAAGAAATTGACAAGTAATTAAGTCTCTTACCTGCTGCTAATTTCAGAAACCTTTTTACAATTCTAGGTCTTGGCATACATAGATAAATACCCTGGGTAGTTGGCAATCTGTTGTATTAGAGTCTTAATTCAGTGCCTACTGTGCTCAGTTAATGCTAAAGGATCCTTGCTTTAACACATTAAAGGTGAAAAATACGCATTGCTAACATCTGAAAATTCACCCAGTCTTTTATTCTACACAGTTGTTTCTAGATCCAGAGGATGCTTCTTACATGCATTGACCTTCAGCCGTTTCATGTGCATGAGATGTGGTAGATAGTTTCCGGCTGGAATTAATCCTGAGTTACAGACTGACAGAGTTCAGGGTTAGCTCAGGAGCTAACCAAAGGAAAGGCATCCGTGGGAAATGTGGTTTAGAATCATGGTGAGAGACAATGTGCTTTAGAGCTTGTGTCCCACTTTTCCTGCTTTTAATTACATACTTTGGACAGCTGCTTATCCTCACTGAGCCTCAGCCATCTTATCTTTAAAGTGGGATAATAAGATGCCATAGCCCTCCTATGAGGATTATCTTCATAGACCAAGTAAGATGATAATAAATATGAACGCAATTGAATCATCAACTGGGAAGTAGTGCATGTACAAATATTAGTCTTCACGGTGCTTTAATTTAGTCACCATTTATTGAATGTGTGTCAAGTGTCAGGTTCTGAAAAAGAGCTAGAAATACAAAAATGACTTAAGATTCAGTTTCTATTCTTAAGTGCAAACATATAATTATTAATAAAATACTCAAATATTCAAGCTAGTCCTAGAAACCTCAGTCCAAGGTGTCATAAACACTTAGACAGATGTCATACTATTTTTAATTACTTTTTTAACATATTTATATTTTTGAGAGAATAATTGCTCTAAAACAGTGACTACTACTTCCTATCATATCATTCCCCCTCTGCCAACTTTTCCTTCTTGGTACAGATGCTTCCAGTAAAGGCATAATTCCCACTATTACTGCAGAGTAGGCAGAGGGCATGAAGGCAGTGCCAGTTCTGCTACTGATATGGTTTGGATTTGTGCCCCGCACAAATCTCATGTCGAATTGTAATCCCCTGTATTGCAGGAGGGGCTTGGTGGGAGGTGATTGGTTCATGAGAATGGAGTTTCTCCTTGCTGTTCTTGTGAGTTCTTATGCAATCTTGTGATTTAAAAGTGTGTAGGACTAAGCGCAGTGACTCATGCCTGTAATCCCCATAGTTTGGGAGGCCAAGGTGGGCAGATTACTTGAGGTCAGAAGTTCAAGTTCGGTCTGGCCAACATGGTGAAAACCCATGTATTAAAAATACAAAAATTAAGTGGGCATGATGGCACACACCTCTAACCCCAGCCACTTGGAAGTCTGAGGCAGGAGAATTGCTAGAACTTGGGAGGTGGAGAGTTGCAGTGAGCCGAGATCACGCCACTGCATTCCAGCCTGGGTGACAGAGCAAGAGCAAGCCTCTGTCTCAAAAATAAATAAATATAAGTGTGTGGCATTCCCGCTTCGCTGTCTTCCTCCTGCTCCAGCCCTGTAAGACTTTACTTCTCCTTCGCCTTTCGCCATGATTGTAAGTTTCCTGAGGCCTTCCCAGCTTTGCTTCCTTTACAGCCTGTGGAAACCATGAGCCAGTTAACCCTCTTTTTAAAAATAAATTACCCAGTCTCAGATAGTTCCTTAGAGTAATAAATTAGCCAATCTCAGGTAATTCTTTAGAGCAATGAGAGAATGGACTAATACAGAAAATACTGCTCACCCTTCTTTTCCAAAACACCAACCACAACTAATTCCTGGTGTTGTCAGATTACAACTCTCCACTGGTGAAAACCTCTATTGATGAACCTAGAATAATATTTACTTTGTTTATGGGCACCATGTCTCAGCTGTCATCTCTAACCCTTCTACCCTGTCTCCTATGTCCCAGTCACACTGCTTTTCTCCAGTTTTACACAAGCCTGCTCCAGCTGTAGTCACTCTTACCTTACATAATCTCTGAGATATCCACATAGCTGTCTCCTTCACTTTCCTCTAGTCTCTTCAAAGAGCTAATTCCAGAAAGATCTTCTCTGTCTTCTATCTAAAATAGCATGACACTTCCTTTATCAATTTCCGATATTTTATAATTTGAATTTTCAGTGTCCATGCAGAGCCTTCTACCTATAACTTGCTATTGTCACATGTACTGCATTTAAGGACCAATGCTCATAGACATCCATCACCCACAGTCACTGGTACTGAAAAACTATTTCTAAAAAAATAACTTGACCTCATTACACTGGCTATGACGTTTTAGCTGATGAAAAAACAAGAGTGTATTTGAATGGGCTTTGTAGTTTTCCAGATTGCATAGGACTAGTATATCTTCCATTTGGTGCTTCATGGAACCCGAACAGTCTTTATTTATATGTTCTCTCTGCATTTGTGATCTACAGAAAGTATTTCCTTCCATAGCTAATAGCTTCTAGCTCATTTTTAGAACAAGGAAAAAAGAGAACATGTATTGTACTTCAACAAACAATCATGTAACTAATTTACATCCACATTATCTGAATTTTACAGATGCGGAAACTGAGTTTCAGAGATGTCAAGTAGCTTGCTTAAGATAAGTGGTAGGGCCGGGTGCGGTGGCTCATGCCTGTAATCCCAGCACTTTGGGAGGCCAAGGCAGGTGGATCATGAAGCCAAGAGATCGAGACCATCCAGGCCAACATGGTGAAACCCCATCTCTACTAAAAAAATACAAAAATTAGCTGGGCGTGGTGGCGTGCGCCTGTAGTCCCAGCTACTTGGGAGGCTGAGGCAGGAGAATTGCTTGAACCCGGGAGGCAGAGGTTGCAGTGAGCCGAGATTGTGCCACTGCACTCCAGCCTGGCACCTGGCAACAGAGCAAGAGTCTGCCTCAAAAAAATAAATAAATAAATAAAATAAAGAGATTTGGAGTCCACGTCTGCATAACTTCAAAACCACTACTATTTATTCCATTCTTCTTTCTTCCCGATATTTCTGAATTGTAACATGGTTTTAACATGCCTCAAATCCATTCTTAAGATTGGAAATCCATTTGTTGATATTACAGTATCCTCTCTTTGAACACTGAAATTGAGCAACTTCAAACAGTCACGGGACCAAGGTCTTCATGCTTCAAATAAACCTGCATCAAAAAAACCTGGCTAGAAGACAGAGATCATGCTTTATTCCCCTCGAAAGGATTATGTTTAGATTTAATGTTGATGCCTCAGTTAAGTGCTCACTTTGAAAATCAATACAACACTGTGTGCTTGGTTGGCTCAATACATCTCAGTCAGCATTAATAAAAAAGCAGCCACAAAACAACGCACTTTGACTCTTTATTGCTTGTCTCTGGATCTTTGGGCCTCATAACTATTAATCGAGCATACTTATTCCTTATACACAATAGCAAGTATGTAGTTCGTTCAATAAGTGGGAAACTGAGGCAAGTTGGCCTATGGCAAGACACTCATGCACCTTTGTCCTCCGAAGGAAAAATCGATGCCTGTTAGTGAGTGCTAACATAGCTTATGTAGCATTGAGCAGAAGTCAGCCCCAGCAGAGAAGTGCTTTCCTTTCCTTCTTCCCTCTAAGATCATGACTGTAGAGGCAGTAAATGTGAAGAAAACCCAGAGGCCAGTAAGAATGTACTTTAATTAGCAACTATGTGTTATCCTAACTGAAAAGAAACTTCAACTAAAACAGCCCACAACAGCAAGACTGAACCCAGAGACTCCCTGATGAACATAAAAAGAATTGTGCTTCTGTTTAAGATAAGTGGAAGGTCAATTCAAATGTGTAGGTAAGATTACCAGAATTGCTTTCTCCCTTAAGCTTGAATGAGAGTAGTCAGGCTGAAGAAGTGTGGGAGGGTCCCATACACCATGTTTTGTGTGTGAGTAATTTATCACACACTCGCATTAGCTATCATACTTTTTAGTTTAGGACCATGTTGATTGTAAGGTGCGTCACCAGCTTCATGGCTTTAAGGGGAGAAAATAAAAGAGGACAAAGAAACACGAACTCACCAAATGAAAACACTGACTGTCAGGTGAGTGCCAGTTTAGAAAACGTTTTTAAAAATCTGTATATCTCAAAATTAAGGAAATGCTGTATCAATGCCTGATTAGTACCTCTTGGAAAGGCTCTTAGAAGAAACACTTGGAGAAATGCCATTGTTTACTGTAATTCTTCCTGGACTATAATACCTATACAAAGCATCATTTACCCTTGATATTTATATTAGACTTTTACCATTATCGAGTATGGTAAGTATTCACTTAAACACATCAATAGGTTCTTAGAAACTACAACTTTAAGCAAAATGATGTATAATTCAAATAATTTTACCATTGGCTAATTGATATAAAGAATTGAGCTCCTGAGGCATATTTCTCATCATAAAAATATTACCATACTTCTAAATACAGATGAAAACACAATATTAAACATGGAAATACATGTGAGCTATACATGCATTTAAAACAATTACTGAAAACAAGTGAGATATTATTTACTCATTTACTCCAGTTAAAAATCATGGATGGGCCGGGCGCGGTGGCTCAAGCCTGTAATCCCAGCACTTTGGGAGGCAGAGGCGGGTGGATCACTAGGTCGAGAGATCGAGACCATTCTGGTCAGCATGGTGAAACCCCGTCTCTACTAAAAATACAAAAAATTAGCTGGGCATGGTGGCACGTGCCTGTAATCTCAGCTACTCAGGAGGCTGAGGCAGGAGAATTGCCTGAACCCATTAGGCGGAGGTTGCGGTGAGCCGAAATCGCACCATTGCACTCCAGCCTGGGTAACAAGAGCGAAACTCCGTCTCAAAAAAAAAAAAAAAAAAAGAAAAAAAGAAAAAAATCATGGATGGCCAGAACCTTATCCCAGCAGCTCAGGATGCAAGGTAGAAACCAGCCCTGGACAAGACCCCATTTCTTTTTTTTTTTTTTTTTTTTTTTTTTTGAGACGGAGTTTCGCTCTTGTTACCCCAGGCTGGAGTGCAATGGCACGATCTCGGCTCACCGCAACCTCCGCTTCCTGGGTTCAGGCAATTCTCCTGCCTCGGCCTCCTGAGTAGCTGGGATTACAGGCACACGCCACCATGCCCAGCTAATTTTTTGTATTTTTAGTAGAGACGGGGTTTCACCATGTTGACCGGGATGGTCTCGATCTCTTGACCTCGTGATCCACCCGCCTCGGCCTCCCAAAGTGCTGGGATTACAGGCTGAGCCACCGCGCCCGGCCAAGACCCCATTTCTTTACAGGGTGCAAGCACACACACCCACACTCACTTGGATTGGAACCATTTAAACACAATTAATGTGGACAGGTTTGGGATGTGGGAGGAAACCAGAGCACCTAGAGAAAATCCTTGTAGACATGGAGGAAACCACCAGGCTTTATACAGACATGGCCCCTGTCGGTAGCCAATTGTTGTTGTTGTTGTTGTTGTTGTTATCTATGTTATACCAAAATGACACTGAATGAAAGGATGTTATTCAAAAATCTCCTGTATTTACTGCATCCTAAGTTATCTATGTTCATGGGAAAACTGGAACTTAGGTAGCTCAAGGAATATCCTGAATATCATATGGTCAGTGACAGAATAAATATACAAATCCAGATGTGGGGATTCAAAAGCCCTTCCCCGAAGCCTTCACATTACACAAATACTAAGCTCTGTGTTAGTTATAATTTCTTAATTGATTGAAATAGAAAATGACTAAATCTAACATAAGCAAGAACTGAGTTACCAGAAGGATATGGGAATAGACATAAAGGAGGCTAGGGAACTGGAGAACCCCTGGTCATCCAAACTGAAAAAACTATTGGATATCGTCTTTGACTGCTGCTATTGATATGAATTCACTCCAAGCATTTTCAGTCTTTTGGCTGCTGTTGTTAAGTTTCAGAGAAAGAGAACACAACTGGCCAAGGTTGTGCTATCTTCCCATATTTTAGCTGTGGACGGGCAGAGTCCTATGCTTGACTGTTCTTCCAAACCATATCCAGTGTTGGATGCAAGCAACACTCAACACAGTGCATCGTTAAAACAAGGAGAGAGAATGGACGCTAGACAGTAAAACGTCAAATGATTATTGGAAAGTCTTTATTAGAGGGTTGCTTTGAAAAGCCAACAAAATTATATTAAATTGGGATAGGAAACGGATTTAAATCAGAACAAAAATGTTGTGGTGGTATGTTTGGTCCCGAGTCTTTATGTTATTTTAGCTTACCAATACATCACAGGGCCAGCCCTCCTGCCCCAGTCCTGACCTTCTTCTCCATCACCTAACAAAGTGGTTTCGACTTCTGCTTTATGCTTGGATATCACAGCAGCATGAACATCTGAATAAAATATCCGAGTTGTCATTCTGTCTTCCTTAATTCATTTTTTAATAAATTAGTTTTTTATTATCTAGTAGGTGCTAAGCAATGAACTTGGTAATAAATACATTTGATCCTGTTTATGGAGTTTGCATTCTAGGGACGTTGGATAAGAAAACCCCAAGTAAATTATAATTTTAAAATTTTAAAAAAATTCATATATCAGACACTCAGCAACCATCTGTGTATGCATATATATATTTGTATTTTTCATTCAGGTAAATGCATTTTTATATTAAAGACAAAAAAGCTATTAGTATCTCTACCAATTTTTTTTCTAAAATAACATTTTCTAAAAGCTATTTTAGAAAAAAAAAGTATATTTTTAAACAAGTAAAGTATAACATAAAACCATTTTCTTTCTTTTTTTTTTTTTTTTTTTTTTTTTTTTTTGAGATAGAGTTTCACTCTTGTTGCCCAGGCTGGAGTGCAATGGCATGATCTCAGCTCACCACAACCTCTGCCTCCCCAGTTCAAGCAATTCTTCTGCCTCAGCCTCCAGAATAGCTGGGATTACAGGTGTGGGCCACCACATCCAGCTAATTTTGTATTTTTAGTGGAGATGGGATTTCTCCATGTTGGTCAGGCTGTTCTGAAACTCCCGACCTCAGGTGATCCACCCACCTCAGCCTCCCAAAGTGCTGAGATTACAGACGTGAGCCACCGTGTCCACCCAAAACTATTTTCTGAATGATATTATTGATATTTAATTTGAGTCTACGGCATAAAATGAATTACCATGTCCCGTGAAGTGCTCTGTCAAACTTTTGACTAGATGACTAGAGGATTGTTGAGGACCCTGAAATGTTATTCTCATCCTACCTATCGGGAAATTAGGATATTAGATCAGTTGACCTTTAAGGTTCCTTGAAGTTTCAGAATTTCATATCTCGTTATATATAAACTAAATTCTAATATGATGATATATACAAGAAAATTCTGTAATCTTACAAGCCAGGACAATAGTGTAGAAAGTACTGTAAATAAATAAATGAATGAATCTGTTCAGCAAATATTTATTAAGTCCTAACTCTTTGCATAGTTTTTCAGGACATAGCATGCATGGACTCACACATAACACCAAGAGGACAATTCTGAAGGAATTAAAGCTGTTTCTTAGCCAATATCCACATACAAAGCTTCAAGAGAGATTTATATTTCTCTGCGATGTGAATACTAGGTCTGCAGATGTCTGATCCCTATTTGTTCAAGTGATTTTGATGAATGTTCTTAATTTTTTTTATGGCTCTTATCTGTTGGAGGTTGCCCCATAAGTCTTCATAAATGTCTCAGGAATGACATACTTCTTCTTTCCTTTAAAAGGACACTATAAAATGGAAAGATTAGACTATATATATATTTATGTTCCAGGCTTCAGTCTGGTAATTAGAGGTAACAATATAAATGAAGTACTGTGATTTATTGTAAAAAGAATTAGAATTTCTGGTAAAGACAGTAACATGTCTTTAGAAAAAAATAACAAAAGTGAACTTTTTATTCTTTAAGAATGAGATCGTTAGCCATAGTATTCAATATCTTTGCAGTTTCTCTAATATAATCTGAAGTAGGATAGATTTTCTTTCCACCAAAGTTTGAATGAAAACTTTCCCATGAGCAGTATTATTTTCTCCTTGAAAGAATATTACCTATCCCATTTATCTAACTTTTCAGTTCATATTAATAATAGCATTTTAGCTCAAATAAAAATAAATAAACTGACCCTAAAATAAGCTTTATTTATCATTAGGTACCTACTGCTGCTTATGTGAGTATCAGAACCAGGGATGGAACCCTGGGGTGCTGGATTCTACCCACTCTCTTCTTGTTAAATCATACTTGGCTCTGATATGAATGTAGATGTTGGGCAGATGTTATCAAATATGCTTCAATGAGAGGGGATCATAAAGCTCTTAAGTCATTTATGCATCTAAATGTCAAGTAACTAAATTGATATTCCCATCTGCTTGGAACCTTACTGGGGAGAAAGGAAAATGAGGAATGGAAATTCTAATTTTCTTTCAAAATGACTTCAGTGTGTTATCATGCCAGGGACATCTATTTTTGATGTTTCAAGTTTAGAAAAGAGGGACGGATAACTTTAGCGGCTCTTTTAAATTTTATTTCTTTGAAATGCCAAATAATTATATGCATTCTCCATACCCATGATTGAAAGCAACGGGTTGTTCTTTAAAGGCAAGAGTGATAAAATGTTAGGTTAAAAATGGCAATGGGTCTGCCATTGTTGTTAATTCTCTACATACTTGCCTTTCTTTCTTTCTTTTTTTATTTTTATTTTTTCATTATCATAGCTGAGGGCCCTCTCTTTCTTTGCCTCTACTCTCCCTACCAACATGACCTCAATTTTCCTCCCTGGGTATAAATTCTGCACTCTATTAACCAATCTCCAAGTTTATGCAATAAATGGCTTTAGAAATGTAGATGTGTTAAGACTTTACAGCATTTAAAGGATGAGAAATCAAGTCACTGAGACCATTACTGCTGCCCTCTAAGAAAGTGCTTGTAGCTAATACTTAATTGCCATAAGCCAAACATTACATTAAATTATTAAAACATATGTTAATTCTTTTGGTCCCCTACACTATGAGGTAGCTAGCATTATCATTTCCTTTTCACAGATGAGGCAAAAGAGACATGGAGTGCTTAAAAATTTCTCCAAAACAACAGAACTAGTCAGGGGAAGAGCAAGAGGTTGAATCCAGATTTTTCTGTCTCTTATCTTTTGTCTTGGTTTCTTATTACTGCTATAATAAATTTAGTTACTGCAGACTTAGTAGCTGAAGCAATACAAATGTATTCTCTTACAATTCTGGGGGTCAGAATCTGGCATGGATCTTACCAGGGCTATGGTCAAGGCTTTCTCAGGGCTGTGCTCCTTCTCAAGGCTCTACAAGAGAATCCATTCTCTCTTTCCAGCTTCCAGATGCTGCTCACTTTTCGAGGCTCCTGGCTTCTTCCTCCATCTTCAAAGCCAGTAACATCAGGTTGAGTCCCTCTTCTATTTCCATCTCTCTGGTTTTTACATTTCATTCCTTCTTCCTCTTTTAAAGATCCTTGTGATTACACTTATCCAGGTATATAACCCAGGATAATTTGCCTATTTTAGTCAGCTCATAAGAACCTTAACTCCATCTGCAACTTTAATTCCCCTTTGCCTTGTAATGTCACACATTTGCAGATTCCGAAGAGTAGGATGGGGACATCTTTGGGGGCATTATACTGCCTGCTACAGCTTTTACATTGTGCCACCTTTTCTTACTAGGATTGCCTTAATAGTATTAGCTGCCTCTTAGAGACCAGGTTAGGTTTCTTCATATGTGTTTTTACTGGGTTCTCATAGAGGGCAGGCAGTCTTCTCTGTTATTAACAGACGAGATGGGTTCTGAGAGGTAAGTACCTTATGAAAAGTAAAGGGGTGGAGTTAGAATCTACATTTATCTACTCCAAAACCTTGTTCTTGTGTTGTACTGTGAAATTTTGACTAATTTCCCTATTCTTTCATTAGTAGTTTTAATTAATAAAGTACTAAAGAATTGAACAACTTCACCTTTCCCTTTTATAAAAAGCAAAAAGAAAAAATCACACACACACACACACACACACACACACACACACACTCCACAAAAACCTGTTTTCAGTCTTTCTAAAATGCAAGAGCTTATTCCTTGCTTTGATAAGCACAGATGGCTGAATTTTCTGCGAAATACCCTGTGCAATGACCAGCATACTAAAGGTCCTAGATAAGACTGTTGTTTCCTTGATGGTGTAGAAAGCTACCCAATGTCAGGGCAACTGTCAAGGTTCATAATGATCACAGTATAATAATGAGAAAATAGCTCCAGAGGCCCAAATGTGTCATGCCATACTTGTCCTCATTTGTCTTCTGCCGATTTTGGATTTCCTCATCTGTGAAATGGATATGATAACATCTACCTCCAAGGTAGTGAGAATGAGAGATAATGCATTTAAGACAAACCATCCCACAAACAGTTAACCTTAATACATGGTAAAAATCACTGTGATTTAAAATACATGTCTGGTATCTTAGCTGCTTGTAGGTCTGCTTTCAAAAAAGTATAACAATAATAATCAAAGTGTTTGAAAAAATTAAGTTTCATTTCTTTTTTAATGAATAATGACCACTCAGAAGACTCTGAGGCATCCAGGGAGGCCATGGCAGGGACCCTCTTACTCAAGGTTTCCTGAAAGTGGCAGAAACTGGTATTTAAAAAATTGCGGCCCAGGTTTATGCAGACTCTGAAGTTCGATCCCACAGACTTATCAAACCCTGTAAGTCTAACATCTCCTTTGATTTCTTTTCTGTTTTAACCCTCAAAGTACTCTATAAAACATCAAATCTAGGACATCAATGATTACGAAGTGCAACATTTGTGTGTGTAACATTAAAAGAAAAAAAAAAACCCTGAAAGCACCTATTAAACCACAAACTGTGATTGTACAATAAGAATTTTAGAATTAATTAAAGACAATGCTACATAGTTTAATTATTTATTTTGTTTTGGTGTGTGTCCTTAGGCTATGTGATAACCTTTATTACGGTAGGGATTTCTTTAATGGTTTAACACCATTATTTTCTCAGCATCAAAATCAGTGCCTGGAACACAATTGATGCTTAATGAACATTTATTAAATAAATGGCAGGGCATGTCTCCCAGGGGTATTAGTCATAACATTACTCTCCAAGAGTTCCCTGTATATTTATATAAATAATAAAATAGGGTCCAGGAAATAATAAAATGTCATGGCGTATAACTGCATTTTCATAAAGCAACGTGACATACATCATCTCCTTTGCTTATTACCTGCATTGTGTAACTCGGGTGTGGGAAAGGAAAGCACCTGGCCCCATGGCCTGACTATGGTCAAGCAACGACCCAATTCTAACTGAGAAACAATTTTTTTTTTCTTGTTCCAAATTCTTGTAAAATAGGAGTAAACTGAAGAACTATTTTGATGAATTTATTAACTACTGCATTGAACTAGCTGGACCAGTCTGTGGAAGTGGGCCAGTACTGGTGGATTCAAAGCCATCGTTGACTGAATATTCAGCTGTTATAAAAGTGTTGACCCTTGTGCTTAGATGTCACATAAAAACCAGCTGGTGGCTGAGGGCAGTGGCTCATACCTGTAATCCCCATGCTTTGGGAGGCCAAGGTGGGCGAATCACCTGAGGCCAGGAGTTCAAGACCTGCCTGGCCAATATGGTGAAACCACATCTCTACTAAAAACACAAAAAAATTAGCCAGGTGTGCTGGCATGCACCCGTAGTCTCAGCTATTGAGGAGGCTGAGGCAGAAGCATCACTTGAACTTGAGAGGTAGAGGTTGCAGTGAACAGAGATCATACTACTGCACTCCAGCCTGGGTGACAGAGTGAGACACTGTCTCAAAACAAATAGCTGGAAGATCAATGAGACATGATGGTCATGAAAATCAGTGCATGGCCCGGGGAAAAAATAAGCTAAGTCAGGTCCAGGCAAAAAAAAAAAAAAAAAAAAAAAAAAAAAAAAAAAAAAAGAAAGAAAAAAAAATACAGTGAAAGTGAATTGAAAATCAAAAGATTTTTAAACATTAAATATATTAAATACATATATAGATAGATGATAGATGATAGAGGTAACACTTTTCTATAGACAGGTATATTTTACAAATAAACACACAAGTATATGTTATAGTATATAAATATGCATAAGACAATATTTTTTATACTTAAACATTTTTAAAAAGAATTTTATAAAAATAAGTGAAGCGTATAATTTTAACTAAAGATAAGATCCCTAGAATCTCTTCCTTCACATCCCTCCAACAATAGCAATGATCATTAACAATTGGTTGTCACATTTCTGTTCATGTCCTCTAAATCAACTTATATCCATACACACACAGCTGTACAACTGTTGTACATTTTTAGCAAAGATGATATCCTACTATAATACATTTTTCTATAAATGATTGTATTCACTCAATCCTTTATCATACATTCTCTTTTATGAAATATATACAAATTACACTCCTTTTAAAAGCTCTGTGTTATTAAATAGCATGACGGTGTTGTGACTCATTTAACTAGTATACATTATTTCACATTTGTACTTCTATAACACGTGTAACAGTCAACTGTTGCGTAAATATTGGCTAAATATATTCTCTTTGTTTCCCTTTATTTATTGTTTTCTCATGAAAAATCTCTTTGACACAAGTTTCTTTCTTTTTTAAATTGTGTATATTTAAGGTGTACGACATGATGTTTTGACATACATATATAGTGAAATGATTACTACAGTTGAATAAATTAACATATTCATCATATCACATATCTCACAGTTACTTTTTCTTTTCTTTCTTTCTTTTTTTGGTAAGAATAGCTAAAATATACTCTCTCAGAAAATTTCCAGTATTCAATACAACATCATTAACTATAGTTTCAGTGCTGTAAGTTAGACCTTTAGACTTATTATAAATAATGTCAATATTGTACCCTTTGACCTACATCTGAGAACACTTGTCCTGAGATGGGAAGGGATGATTAGTAAAGGCACACACATACACATACACACACATACACGCACACGCACACACAAGCGGTGGGAGTTGAATGCCTGATTTAAGAACAAATTCCTTTGTCTTTGTTTCTATGCTTGTTTTTCTGTAAATACTTTTTATATATTTGTTTGTTTTAACATTAATCACATGTCCAAAACAAAAAAGAAAAACCAAAAAACTGAAAAATTAAGTCTTAAAGTTGAGAGCTCTGGCTTGTTATCCAGCCTGACCTCCCACTTCACACAGAACCCTTCTCTGTAGAACATCAGGCCTTCTCTTAAGCTTCTTTCTCATCCTGAGATGACCTTCGGCCCCTTCACCTAAACCTCTTTACCTTCCAAAGTTTCACTTGTGGCCCCGAATCCAAGGACCTTTCTCTGTTTGCTCTGAGGGATTCGGATTCCCTTCCTGTGATCTGAGAACACGCTGTGTTTGCATTTATCAGAACTTTCCACATGCTACTGTGTTTGCAGATGTGTCTTGCTATTTCCTGTGAGATTATGAGCATCCTCAGGGGAAGGAAATTTATCTTCTTCAATCACTTTTGTGCTTCCAGTGCATAATATGATGTCTAGAGAAATATCATCCCTTCTTTTTGTAATAGAATGATTGAATGCATTAACATATGCATTGCTTTATTTTTTCCCTCTTTTGGCTAATATACATGTCTGTGAATTTAATTGACATATGTGCTATGTCAGCTCTGAGGTACAGAATGCTAGAAGGATAATACCTAATTTTGGGTAATCTTAAGAAGTAAGAGGTGGCTATTTGTGCAAGGATGGCTTGTTTGCTTCAATTTATTGATAGAGGTAACCTAGGTTATACTACATTTGTTGCCTTTGTGTGAAACAATGCACCTCATATCTGCAGTATCTTTTTCTCATTAAAGAGTTGTCTTAAGGAAACAACTCAGCAATTGTCAGGGGAATGGCAAAATGAGTCATTGATTTGTAGTCAGGATAGCCAACTCTATGCTAATAGATTTGCCAATTTTTCAGAGCCTCTTTTAGAGTTCACCTTCTTGTCACCCAGGATAGCACTTTGATTGCTACTTTGAAGTGAAGAATGTCCCTTCTTGTGACCCAAGCTGTCTGCCCCTCTGTCACCAGATGCTAGCTTCTAGAATAAGTTTGTACCTTTCACTCAAATAAATGCCACTAGAGCTTAGGGTGTAAAGATTCACCTGAATGTTTTTTCCAGATAAATTGTGATGGTAAAGACATTCTCAGGTGGAAAGCTGAGGTTCCATTTATGTGGGGAAATATAAGTCCACCCTCCCAAATTCCATGTAGTCCAACACAATCTAAAATGATAGTTATTTCTTGACTAAGAAAATGACCAAGCAGCCTGAGAAACCATTTAATCTTACTTCATTGAAAATTGAAGCCCAAATTTCTGAGTGCCTGTGCTTTTCCAGAAAGAAATGGACAGGACAAGACTCAAATGCAAGTCTGATGACGTTGCCACATGGCTAAAAATGGCCCCTCCCTTTTTCTTCTCTGCTATAGGCTGGCGCTGGAGGTGTGTGTGATTGGTTGGTGGATAGTCAGGATGTTGTGTTGAATGGTTAGGCCAGTTCTTGTAAAAGCTATCCTGGGTCTTCATTTTCCTTTTCTCCTATTTCCAAAACCAGTGTAGCATATCATTTAAGTGTAGAGGCTCTTAAGCCAAGCCATACTGGTTAGGACTCAAAATTCACCTGTATGTAGCTATAATAAATAAAAGAATTGAGTAAGTGACTTAATTTCTCTGTGCTTCAGTGTCTTCAGTAACCAAACTGGATAGTCATGACATGCTGTGAACAAGTTAAAAGAATTAACCGAAGTCCAGTACTTAGAATAGTGACTGTCACATAGTGAGCACTCAACCAACCTTACGTGTGCTTAGTCATAGGAGTGTGTAGGAATGAGTTGAGAGCTGATGTCTTCCTACTTCCCCCTTTTTATTTAGAATTGGAGCGAGATCTTCATTTTGCTGTATATTACTCACGGTCTCAACTCTATCTCATTTGTTTTAGTATATTCTTAGATCTTCTGCTTATATTTGAACTGTGAAAAAATAAAGACAGAATGGTATAGAGGCTAAGAGCATGGGTTTAGGAGTCAGTCATACCACATTTTGGCAAGACTGGAATCAGCCCACATGTTTTCCTTTCCTGCCTTCAAAGCCTCAGCCAGAGCCACTATCTAAGGCATATGGAATGTTTTATGTATCAACACAAGCTCCAGTGTAATGTCACAGAGAACCAAGGGACCCACTTCATAGCAAGGATGGTGTGAAATTATAGATATGCTATGGAATCCACTTGTGCTTTTGTATATCACATCACCCAGAAACTGCTGGCCTAATAGAGCAAAAGATCAACCTGTTGAAGAAACAGCTGAGGCACAAACTTGCATACGATAACCTGTAGGGATAGGGCACCAACTTCTAGGACAACACTCACCCTACATCAACATCCACCAGATGACAACATATCTCCAATGGGTAAAATAGATAGGTCTGGGGAGCAATAGGTAGAGCCAAGAAGGTCTGTGCTTTCCATTATTTTCAGTGATCTACTTGATTAATGTGTGCGCCACATCCCTCAGCTTTGTGTTCTTTTGGGTTAAGAAGATATAATTTTCGAAAGGGAAATGCTTCCACCGGGGAACTGCCAAGATATCCATTGAACTTTAGTCTAAGACTTACTAAAGCACCATGGGCTCCTTCTGCCAAGGGATCACCTGGGAGGAATATAATTCACAATCCTGGTAGGTGCAATTCATCCAGATATTTACAAGAAGGAAGAGCCATTGTCACGTGATGGAGAGGGAGTCAATATGTTTGAAATTCAAGTTATCGACTTGGATATGTCTTTAGTTCTCCCTTGCCCGGTGTTGATGACACAAGTGTAATGGCTGATGCTTCAAAATGCATGGAAACCAGGGGTACAGACTACTTAGGAATGAGGATCTTGTCCACTCCACAAGGTGAGCCACCAGGATCGATAGAGGAGATAAGTAAAGGCGAGGGGTTTCTAGAGTGGATAGCAATAGATGAAGGCAGTAATTAGCTGTGGCTGTAACACCAGTTATGGCAGTGGGGGCTGCAGTTCGTCCTACTAATCTACCACTTGCTTGTATTTTTGTTCCCAGCAAAAGAAGCCCACCAGAACCTTTTATATGATCTAAATATATTAAACTGACATAAGGGGTAAACCGTTATATATTCTGTGCCGTGCTATATCAATCTCTCTTTTAGGATGATATAGTCACCCAACTGCTGATTAGATTGCTGCTAAAAAGTTTTGGTTTTCAGGTGAAGGTTGACTAGCCTCAAAGTCTTCCTTTGCAGTACATCTTATATGCAATTACTGATTGCTACAGTGTTGTGAAGTCCTGAAGCCCTCACCTTAACTCGTGACAACTCTGAAGGGCCATCCTAGCTTCAGAGCTCCTTATAGCATTGGTTGCTGCCTTCCTTTTTAACACTGCATCAGAGCCTGACTTGTCTCTTTGCTCAATCCTGCTTTCTTTCTTTTTCCTCGTGAAGTTGATACTGAGAAAAATCATTAGTAAACTTTTTGCATGTGAGTCTTTATCTCACATTTCTCAAGGACTTCAACCTGTGTTGTCACCTTAATATACACCTATCCAAGTAGGAAATGATGTAGGCAGATGTTATCTAGTTCAGCACCACTCCAAAGGGCAAGGTTTCATGAGCAAGACTAAACCGTCCATTAAATAAACTATGATAATTCTCACAAGGCAATACCACACAACCTTCAAACAATAAGGAAAATTTCTATGAAGTATACGGAGATAATCTCAGGGCATATTGTAAAGTAAAATAAAATAAAATAGAAAAGCTTCATAACAATAAATTATATATGACTTTCATGTATTAAAAGACAGAAAATAAAAACAGAGAATATGTGCATTTTCTATTGGGAGGGGTGATGGAAAGCTAGTCTAAGGAAATGATAGGGACAAAATGGTCAAAACATAAAGTGACTTTTTTGTTTTTTCCTGGGTCAAAACAATGAAAATAAGAAAGGAGATCATGGAAAACATTTGTTGGACAATTGGCAAAAAATCTAGATATCAACTAGAGATTAGATGATATCAACTAGAGATCAACAAGTGCTTGGGAGTTTTCTTAATGGTAGTAGTTTTTGTGGATTATGTAATAAAATTTTCTTATTAGAAATCAGAAGTTATTAGGCATGAAGCGTCAAGATAATTATATTTGTTTTCAAAAATGTGTGTTTGTGTGTAATGTAAAAAGAGAAAAAGAGAAAGACACACATACACAGAGGGATAGAGAGAGAGTATCTTAGCAATTGCTAAATAGAGACAATGAGTATGTTGTTTGCTACACTTTCAATTTATCTCTGTGTTAGAAATGTATAAAACAAAGTGGTTTGGGGAAAAATACATGAATTGTTGATGTTTAAACCTGCTATCAGAAGTCCAGTTTGACTAGGTAATAATGATGGAAGTTTGAATTATTTCTTGCTTGTGTGTCCTTTATTCTCCTGCATCAGTTCACACATTTTGGAAAGTTATTTTCTCTAACTCTTCCAGATCAGTGACTTTTTTAATGCTTAGCAATCATTTTGATGTATTGATTATAGTAATTATCACTGTCCATCTTATCTGGAAAAGTGAAATGCTTAGGTCTGCTTTTAAAGTTCCAAAATTGCAGCTAAATCTAGCATTTTTATTTTACATTATGCATCTGTATACAAAATACAAAGTTAGTAGGGAAGCTAAAACCACTTGTTAGGGTATTTGTTCTGCCTGGGTAAGATGATCTTATAATATACCTATAGGGATTACTTGCCAATTTCTCCTGAGAAATGGAGTTACAGGCATTCATAGATGACAAATAACTATAATATATTAATAAAATGCAAGAATTTCAGGTGGATCTAAAAGTAGGGGCTGATAATTCACTAATCAATACAGAGCATATGCACTGTAAAAAATTTAATAGATGCTGTGCCACTAAAAGATGGAGTTTATCCTTCCCACTAATGAAATAAAAGTACATTCTCTGTTTCTGCCTCTTTGTTTTTCTCCCTTTCTCCCCTCCCCTCTACCATCCTCCAATCTTCCCATGAATAAAGCAGTCTCAAGTTGACATTTTTACTTCAATCCTTACCTTAATTTATTTTTCAGAGTAATGTCGAATAAATACAGAATTTTGTTCTCTTTTTTGGAGAAGAAAATCTGATTTTCTCCATTTATTACTGATAGTTTGTAGATTGAGAGCTGAATAAAAAGGCATCATTCAAAACTGAACCAGTATGAGTTGTAACCAAAAGAACATTCACTAATGAGAATAAAAAAAAATCACTTTTACATTAAGTAATCCTTCTAAACTTTTATATTTTGTAATGGACTTTCAAAATTTCACTGACCCAGAAGAAAATATAAATAATTCTGGACTTTTCATCCTAAAATGAAAATGATTTGAGAAACAATTACATTGTGAATATAGAATGATTGTAAGTCTATTTGTGAATGAGAAATAGAAATACAAATGGAATTCCTTTAATCACTTAAAAATGTAATCAATATAGTATTAACCTGGCTGAGTTCTAGTCCCAAAGTAGTAACCATTTAGTTTTGCCTAGGCCTGTTCTGCAATCCCCCAGCTATGACAACCTCTGACTAGTACAAAGGTAGGTGTCTCCATTTTATATATATATATATATATATATATATATATATATATATATATATACATACATGTATATTTGAGATGGAGTGTTTTGCTTTGGATGCCCAGGCTGTAGTGCAATGGCAAGATCTTGGCTCACTTCAGCCTCCACCTCCTGAGTTCAAGTAATTATCCTGCCTCTGTCTCCCGAGTAGCTGAGATTACAGGTGCACACCACCATGCCCAGCTAATTTTGTATTTTTAGTAGAGACAGGGGTTTCACCATGTTGGTCAGGCTGGTCTTGAACTTCTGACTTCAGGTTATGCACCCACCTTGGCCTCTCAAACTGCTGGGATTACCTATATGAGCCAACACACCTGGCAGGTGTCTCCATTTTAAATAGTCCAGTGCCAGGGCAGGCAGGTCAGCCTGAAGCACACTGATTAAAGTGTCTGGCACTTGGTAATTGGATAGCAGATGGAGACAGCAGCGTTTTAACTCAGTTGTGCCTCAATATCTAAGAAATTGGCTTGTATCAATTCTTCCAACTGGCACTTTAGGCTTCCATAAACAAAAACAAAAGTATACCTTTTTTCTCTATTGCTGGATTCTTTCATAATCACTGTTTATTGGCTGTCCTTGTGTCAGGCAATTAACATTTTTCTATTAATAGTAGACATTGTTTTAGTAATAGTATAAGTAACAATATAGGTAACATACTGCTGATGGTTTAGGTTTTCCCCATTTTTATAAATAGGGGAAATGAAAGATATAATTAGTCATTAATATATTTAATATTTCGGGACAGCAAATATTTTAGGGGTACATATAATAGCGAGCTCCAAACCAAGACTACTTAATTACTTAAAGAAAATAACCTAAGGAAAAGGGAATTTTTAACCTTAATTCAATTGTGCTGGTTCCCTTTGATACAATGTCACTAGCACAAGCACTTCACAGACTCCTGATGACATTATTGCTCTGAAATATGAGAATGATGACAAGAAGAAACAAATAAATATTGCATATGATACTTGCATTAGTGGAGATATGTTAAGGAGTCTCAGTAATTCTTTTGAAATTTTGTTTCTTGCCTCATAGATATCCTACCAAAATCAAGTATGAGTAATTCAGTGTATGCAATCATAGCATTTTAGAACTAAAAGGACTTTGGGGAGACTATCCAGTTCAGTGCTTCAGTGTTTTATTTCTTCCCTAGTCTGTTGGTATGACAAACCATATTAATTCAATTCGAAATGCTGAGTCAATCTTGAATTCTCAGTATAAATAGTACTTGAAAACTATAGTGGGCCAATTAGTAAACTTGATAAGGTTGAGAAAATAACTGGTTAACTTGAAACGTGAATATCACTTACCAAACTTGAAACACAAAGAGAAAAGGATAAAGAAGAAAAGGAGTTTTTAAATACATATATACACATAACTGTTTATATCTAAAAAATTATGTGTATCTATCAAAAAATATATGTGTACATGTATATACATGTGTATGTGTATATGTTTATGTACATGTGTATGTATCTTAATAAAGAGTATATATATATACATATATATATCCTTTGTTTTATATATATATATATATATACACACACACACACACACACACACATATATATAATTGAAATATAAAACAAAAAAATAGTATTCCAATGAAAAAGAAAGAAAAGAGAGTGATTATGATCTGACATGTGGTATAATAGGCTGAATAATGATGCCCAAAGATATCCTGGTCCTAATTCCCTGGAATCTGTAAACCTTACCTTATATAGAAAAACATTTTTTTTGCAGAAACAATCAAATTAAGGATTTTGAGGTCAAGAGATTAGCTTGAATTATTTAGCTGGGTCTAAGTCTAATCACGATTAGCCTTACAAATGGGAAACGGGGAGATTTTGCAGCGAAGAAGAGAAGACAATGTGATCTTACAGGTAAACTGAAGTGACATGGCCACTCTGTTTGAATACAAGAAATGCAACTTCAGATGCTGGAAAAAGTAAAAAACGGCTTCTTTCCTAGAGCCTTTGGAGCAAATAAGATCCATCAGAAAGGTAGATTTTACCCCAATGCCAATGATTTTAGATTTCTGGCTCCAGAGCTGTAAGAATATATAGAATATATATATGTGCATTGCTTTAAGCCACTAAGTTTATAGTAGTTTGTGATAGCACATAGTAAACTAATATATATGGAGTTTCAAAACATCCATAATAGTTCACATACTTCTAAAGAAGTTGATTATATTGAGATTATTTGCTTTACCAAATATTAAGATTTACTATAAAGATACAGTTTATAAAAATCATAATATTAGTGTAAGGCTAGATAAATAAGCAAATGGCACAGAATAGAAAATTCTCCAAAATATCCAACTACATAAGGAAATTTCATATATAATAACTTTATGAAATTTACACTGCAAAACAATAGGAAATATGGCCTTTTCAATAAATGGTGCTATGGAAAATAATGAAGTGCAACCATATACCATTTACAAACACAATTCTAGGTAAATTATAGAACTAAAGTGAAAGACAAAACTGTAAAGAAATTATAATCAAAATATTATAATGACCTTAGGGTAGGAATTTTTGTTGTTAGTAAACAAAAAGCATTAGTTAGTCATAAGAAAAATGTTGGTAAACTAATTTAGTGTAATTTTAAGAATGTTCATCAGCAAAAGTCACCATGAAGACAGTAAAAATCCAAACTATAGAGAAGTATTTGCAACACATTAAGCATCCAAAGCCTGTAACTTTGTATGACACACAAACCTACTAAGCACTAATAAAAAGCAAGAAAATTTAGTAGAATCATGGTCAACTTTCTTGAACAAGAATTTATCAAAAAAGCATTTTCAAATGTCGTTCAAATACATAACCCCCTCATCACATTAGTCATAAAGAAAATGCAAATTAAAATCACAATAAAATACAAGTCTATACCCATGAGAACAGCAAATATTTTTTAAAGTCTTATAATACCAGGTATTGGGAGAGATTTGAATAAAATGGGAATTCTCATATATTACTGATATAACTATAAATTAGTACAAATATGTTATAAATCAGTTTGATATTATCTAGTACATTCTAAATTATGTATAACCTGAGACTCCTGATCAATGTGTATATCAACAAAAAAAAAAGTTAGTGAGCATGTGGGCTTCAAAGGGTAAGTTCAAACATTATATTAGCATCCTTTATAGTAGCACTGAACTAGAAATAATCCAAATGTTCCTCAAAAATTTAATGGATAAATACATTGTGATATGTTCATACAGTTAAGTTTTAGACAGTAACTAAAGTGAATATGCCTTCCATGACAATATGGATGGATTTCACAACATCATGTTAATAAAAAATTCAAACATGAAATAATTCCTATTGACTAATTTATTTGATGTAGAGTTCAAAGATGAAGAACTAACCTATGGTCTTAAAGGTTATATACCCATGTGCTAAAATAATGAAAAAAAGCCAGGAAGTTGATTACATTAGTTATCAATAAAGTAGTGATGGTGAGCAGGATAGCAAGGAGTTGTGATTAGAGATGGGTTTAGGAGAATGTGGCTGTGAAATGGTGGCAATGCTTGGTTTCTTAAGCTGAGTGTTGGCTGTATAAGTATTGTATTTATGATGATATTGTATGGGGTACAGTTGCATATTTTCTGTATGTATGTGCCATTTCATAATTTAATTTATTTCATATTAAAACATAAATATAGAAAGACTAGTTAAAGGCTACTGTAATTCTCTGAGGAAAAGAGGATGGTGGACTGAAGAGGATTGCAAGTTAAAGGGTTTAAGAGCTATCAAGAGATAGTTATAGGGAATAAGTATTTGGAAGGAAATGATACTGTTCTTCATAGAGTAAGTAGCAAACACTTATAGAGTGGTTACTATCTGTATATGGTTTTCTGTGTAGGTCAAGTATCATTTTCTCCATATGGATAACAAGTTAGTCTCATATCTCTTATTAAGTGATTAAACTTCATGTAAATCCTATTTATTGTCAGCCTCATTTTGCTTGTAAAGAAATTTAGGCAAAGGATAACAAAACAACTTTCCAAAGTGTAAGACAGCATTAGAGCCAAGCTTTTCCTTTCAATTGCACCTAAAGTATAACAGTAATGATAATCAGCATACACATTATTACAACATGACCACTGTTTGCCAGTATAACTAGTAACAGTGTGTCAAAGCATAAGGTAAGTGCCTTAAATACATAGTCTCATTTAGTCATTCAACAAACCCGAGAAGGAGTACCTACAATTATCTCCTTTTACGTATGAGAAAACTAAATCTTACAGACATGAAGAGCAAATAACTAAGAGATGAATCAAGGTCTAAAATCACAGGTCTCTCCAGGACTCAGACTCTAACTATTAATCTCAATTGCTTTAGAAATAAGTTAAAAATGAACATAGATTTTAAATTTCAATTTTTACTTTTCAGTGTCAAAGCAATCGGAATTGTAAAGGTTTTCATTTGTGTGTTTCCATAGACAATCCTTGCACCAAATCTTCTTATCACAAAGGGAAGAGATATAGTGAAACAATCTAAAAGCCCCAAATTTGTATTATTTCCATTCATACATCAGCTTTTCATATGCCAGTCTGTCACATTCACATTTATCACCACATGGGTATTTTAGTATTAAACTTATCTGAACCTTTTAATGCCAGTTTGTTGCTTTGCTGCAGAATTCTATGTCATAATTTGAGATGCAAATTTAAATGCAGCAGTTAACTAAGAAGTCACTATATGTTCCAGCTACAAAAAATGTTACTATGCACAACCAAACTCTACTGTTTTCTGTTTCCTGTTTGACTGGTTTGGTTTCAAAACTCCACATCTTTGGCTCTTCCTCTTGGAATAAATCCCTGGCACTCTGATAACTTGCCAATATTAATTCTTTGTCATTAAATAAGTTTTATGTCCCCAGTGACGTTTTTCCTCCTGGAACTCTGACCTTTGAGACTCTGCTGAAATAATTATTATTGCCAGTAGCAGACCCTCAACCCTCATCAGAATGCTCAGCCAGACTCTTTCTTTTTTTGCTTGACATCAGACATTTCATTTTCTGACACCTACAATTTTGTTAGAATTTCAGTGGACTGCATTTCATCCCTACTGATGGCATCCATATGAAGCTTGCAAAAATGAGTCTATATGGTTAATGCATTAACCTACCTGTTAAATAATGTTTTTGGTGGTGATATTTGATGAACCAAGTAATTTTATGTAATTGTGCTACCAAATCCAAAGTCCTAGATTATTTTTCCACAGTGTCTGTTTATCTTTGCATTGTACATTCCTTCTCAACCTACATTTACATACGTATTTATTTCTTCAGCAAACATTTCTTGAGCACCTGTTTCATATATCATAAAAAGCACAAGAATGAAATAATAAAGAAGAGTAAAATGGTGCTTGATAAAAAGTAGTTGCTCTGAAAACATTTGTTGAATATATGAAGGAATGAACACAATGACATAGACATTGAATATTGCATACCTTCCCAAGAGTTTGCCTAACCTTCTGATAGCAGAAACCCAGAATTCCATCATCTCAGGGACGTTACTGGCATAGGTTGGGAAGTTAGCACATCTTACTTCTGGTTCTAGAATAAGAAGCAAAGGGATTATATCTGAACCACTACTGAGAGTGAACTTCAATGTCTCAAACTGAAGAAGTGAAAAGAAAGTAAGAAAACAGTTTACTTAAAGAATGGAAAGAAATAGAAAGAAAACACGTAAACAAACATTCTGAAACTACCTCATGATGTTAAGGTACGCGGAGATGGTATTAGTAATAGAACAGGTGGAAGAAGAGTGCCTGTCATTTGCGACAACATGGTTGAACCTAAAAGAACTAACAGTCATTATGTGATGTGAAGTAAACCAGGCGTAGAAAGACAAATAAGTAACAACATAATCTCACTTAAATGTGGAATCTACAAAAGTCAAAATTATTCTGAAGCAGAGAGTAGGATGGTGGATACCAGAGACTGAGGAAGAGGGGAACTGGGGAAATCTTGGTCAAAGGTTACAAAATTTCCATTAGGAGAAAAAAATGTCAAGATATCTATTGTACACCATGGTGACTATAGTTAATAACAACATATTGCGTACTTGACAATTGCCAAGAGACTGGATTTTAAGTGTTTTTACCATGCACACACACAAAAAAAAGTATATGAGTAATACATACGTTTATTAGCTTGGGTTAGCCAGTACCCAATGGGTACTTAAACATCATGTTGCTTTAATCAACATCATGTTGCTTTAATCAACACCATAAATACACACAATTTTTACTTGTCAATTGAGAGATGAAATGCTGGAGGTTTGGGAGGCTGTGCTGGGTGGATCACCTGACAGGTATGATACTGGTTTATATAAGGGCAGCAGGTGCCATGTTCCTTGCAGTTCCCAAATATTGTTACGTGACATAATCCTTTTTCTTGTTTTATATTGCTACAGAGAGAATGAGCTTCTTGTTTAGTATCTCGCAGGGATTCTCTGCCTTTCCAGAATTTGAATGTTAGCCTCTCTGGCAAGCTTGGAAAAGTTTTTATGAACGATATCCTGAAATATGTTTTCCAAGTTGCTTGCTTTCTCCCCATCTCTTTCATGGATGCCAGTGAGTCATAGATTTGGTGTCTTTACATAATTCCACATTTATTGGAGGTTTGTTCATTCTTTTGTATTCTTTCTTCTCTTCTTTAGTTTTGTCTGATTGAGTCAGTTTGGAGGACCAGTCTCCAGGCTCTAATATGTATTCAGAATTCTATTTCTTTCATTTCATTCAATTCAGCTTGGTTAAGAACCTATGTTGGGAGATGAGCGTATTCATTTGGAGTAAGAAAGACACGCTGGCCTTTTGAGTCGCCAGAGTTCTTGCACTGCTTCTTTCTCATCTGTATGGGATGATGTTCCCTTAACTGCAGTGCAATTTGAGTAAAGTCAGTAGACTTCTGGATGTTTTCAGAGGGCCAAGGCTTTCTGCAAGGTCTTTATTTGTAGCTGAATTATTGTCTTTGGTTTCATAGGGGAGTATATTAGCAAAGTGTTTTTGATGTTGAAGTTTAGGCTGTGAGCCAGTAGATGGCATTTAAGAATAATGGACCATATGTAGGCTCCTGGTTCCTCTGTACATCCTCACAATTGCGGCTGTGCTTTTTCTCAGTTCTCTGAAAGTGTGGGCTCTTCTCCCACTCGAGTGTTGGCTGCAGATCTCAGCTTGGCACTCCCAGGTTGCACAACACAGCTCTGGGGTGAGCTCAGGCTTTATATTCCTTCCCCAGCTTGGAAGCAGCAGGGGAAGGTACTTTGGCAATGGTTGTGGCAGAGGGCCTTTCACTTGTCACTTGGGGCTCCACCATAGAGAGATGCAGAGATCCTATCAATCAGTGCAATCTGCCTGGGGTGGGGCGGCTGTGCTATGGGCTTAAGCTGGGAGAGCCCTGCCTTGTAGAGAGCAATAGTGGCAGAGGAGCTCTTGATTGCCTTTGAGAGCAGTAGCTCAGAGAAACGTGGAGCTGCTGCTACTGGGAATGTTCAGCCAGTGGGGTGGGTTGTTGTGCTGCTGGCCTGAGCTGGAGGTTCCACTTCATTAGGGCTCACAGGAAAGAGAGCACCATACAGAGGGCTCTTCTCTATATGGTGATTGTGGTGTGCTGAAAGAAAGAGTGAAGCCCTTGGTCTCTATTTCTTCCCCAGAACAAGGACAGCAGTGGCAGTGGGGCTCTCAGTGGCCTAGTGTTTATTCGACACTCTTTCTTCTCTCCATGAGAGCAGCACATACTGGCTGCTTCTAGTCAGCTGTATGACAGAACTTCCCTCTTCCTCTTTTTAGTTAAGGCTCACTGTTGTAAAGTAGAACTTTTCCTTCATTTTGGAAACTGAAAACGCCAGAGACTTATTTTATCAGCCTCCCTGACAAATAGAAACGAGTATATCTAATTCTCACAGTCAGACATGTCTTCCCTGGACTTTGAATCAGAATTGACGAGGCAAAAGAGAAGGGAATACACAGAATCAGTGTAAGAGACAAAGAGCAGAAGAACTTGTCTCTATATGAAAGTTCCAGATGCAGAAATTACAGAATTTTTCGTGGTAGAATCCAGCGTCCCTTGCTGGGATTTTATTGATACAAACTGTGGTGCCTATGTCTGGCAGGATTTTCATTATGTCATCCCTGGAACAGTTTGATATAATTGTACTTGGCCTTCACTTCTGTACTTACTAAGTCACATGTTGTGTGTCACACATTATCTTAATTGACTCTGCCTCAAGAATGATAGAGTATATTCACACATGAATATAATTGCATCTAAAAATCTATGCAAAGGAAGTAAAATTCCCTCTTCTTTCTGCTCTCTTCTTCTTCCTTGCCTTCTCTCATTAAACATTTTGGCTGTTAAGATTTAGATGATAAATACAAAATGGTCAATTTTGCTTTAGTTAATATCTCATTAAATTAGGGGTTAAGGACCTAGTTTCAGTTTGGGTTATATAAACTTAATGCCAGATTTATAAAAAAACTTAAAGTAATTTTAATTCTACTGTGCATTTCATGGTTAAATCCCCTATAATACTTCTGATGCGTCATAGTCTGCCCTCTGTGCAAACATCTTAATTACTATATTTATGATTAAAATTTCAGATCAGGAAGTAAACCAAAAGAGGTTTACCAACACAACACTTTTGCAAAAGAAGAAAACCAAGACCAAGAGAGGATAAATGACCAGGTTATGGCTGTATAATCATTGGCAGTTGATCCCTCTATCTGATTTCAGTGGTTTATTTCTTGCACCTCTATGCTTACTCTTGAGGTAAGTATAGATGATACTGTTAGAACATTTTTCCTTATAATGAGTTCAAATTTATCTCTCTGAAACGTTCTTGCTTCATTGATCCCTAAGTATTGGAGACATGAAGGATGATGTTAATCCTTCTTGAAAAAGACCACGATTACTTCCTTTTCAGACTTTCTGAATCCAACATGAGCATTTCCCTAATTCTTTGAACTTGGTCCTCATATTGCCACTCTCTGAGTCATCCTCACCATTCTTGGCAGTCTCCTGGGCACAATCCAATTTATTTTATCGAATAGTAGCTAGAAATGTATATAATATTTATGTTGTACTCTCACCAGCTTAGAATTAGTTTCATTAGTTCCCATGAATAGGGAAATGTCTGCATCTGACATGGCTCATAAAGTCTTAGAAGGAATCTTGGTAGGTTGGAGGTGGTTTGGTACACATAATGAAAGGAGAACTGTGTCTGAAGGAGACTAGAGGATGCTGCCCTGTAAAATACCACCTGTCTGAGGTCCATGAGAAACCCTTTTCTAACAACCTGTGGAACCTAGGGAAGTCAGTTAAATCCTTTGAGCCAGTGTCTGAACATGTGTAAAATAAGCTGTATGATGGAAGTGATCGCTAATGATTTAGCAAATTTGCTCTCGTAGAAAGAACATCGGGGGTTTGATTCTGAGGATCCTGTTCATTCATGTCTTAGTTCTGGTATTCACAAAACTGTGTGAATTTGGGCCAGTAACTCCTGTATCTGTCTGGTTTATTCCTCTTTGAAATGGATATGTGGAAATGGGAACTGAAACAGAAGGATGCTATTGGAGGTTTATTCCTCTTACTATTACATTTCAACAAGCCAGCAGAAAACACCTCCTTTCATTGTCTTATGCTGCAGCTGCATCACAAGTACTACTCAGACATGGTATTTGGAAAGTCAGAGATACCACTTCAGGTAGAAGAACTGAGGTCCTGGTTTTATGAGAAGACATCTTTTTGTTCATAGCGATTTTGTTCTTCCTTGGTTTAATTCATCCTTGATGGGGACTGATAGAGTTATATATTATGTAGCATTTCAACAAGCTTAGAGATTCCCTTGAGCTGCTGTCACAAAACGGCAGTGGCCAAGCCTTCTCAACAAGATCTCTTCCAATAACGGGGTTGTTTCTAACTTTATCCCCATCACAGGCACACAGCTCATTAGCTGGTTTTGAAGAGCAGGTTGGGCTACCAAAGACTATTAGATGTGATTATTGATTGTTCTGAAAGCTGCATCTGGGGATTATCAACTCAGCAAGTGGCAAGCATACTAACAGTGGATGTCTTGCTTCAGTTGAATATCAGGATGACCTAGATTTTGGCAGACTCAGTCAGCTGAAAGAAAGTGTTTCTGTATTTTTTAAACAATCCAAAGTAATCTTCTCCCAACTACCTCAAATTAGCTTCTGTGCAGTGGGATGGTCCATGAATTATTTACAAGAAAGCACCTGGCTCCCTACTCATCTTTTTCTTCAGCGGTGACTTGTCATGCTCCTTCCTAGAAGTCAGAAGATGAGCAGGTTTAACAATCTTGTGTAATAATGTCCTCCAGGGACCGCTTCATTTCTTTCCCTCCTCTGAGAAAATTGACCAGATAGCTAAAGCTTTGCCAAATATTGCCTTACTGACGTCTAGTCGCAAGAAGGTCTTTAACAAGGCAGTAGTTTCACTGATGACTAGTGCACTTATTCTCTGAGAAAAGACAAATAAAACTCAGCAAGAATTATAAAAGAAATGTCTGATGGAGATTAGGCTGTGCATGCTAGGCATCAATTCTTCAGTAATCACAATTACTTTAAAATGGGGACTGACATAAATTCAGCAGAGAATATGTGCCTGGCACTGTGCTAGTTCTGCTACATGTTACTCAACCTGTCTCCACAACCTCACAACCAAGTACTTTTTATTCCCATTTTAAAGGCAATAGAATAATATCGTAGAGGTTATCCAATATTTCATCAGGACCTGGCATTTTACAAGTTGCTTAAAAACAAATCATCAATATAATTATTTTACAGAGTCTATAATGCAAGCATTAATGTCTCCATTTTAGAAATGAACAGGTCGGGCATGGTGGTTCATGCCTGTAATCCCAGCACTTCAGCAGACTGAGGCAGGTGGATAACCTGAGGTCAGGAGTTTGAGACTAGCCTGGCCAACATGGTGAAACCCCGTCTCTACTAAAAATATAAAATTAGCAGAGTGTGGTAGCATATGCCTGTAATCCCAGCTACTGGGGAGGCTGAGGCTGGAGAATCACCTGAACCCTGAAGGCAGAGGTTGCAGTAAGCAGAGATCGCACCACTGGACTTCAGCCTGGGTGACAAGAGTGAAAGTATGCCTTAGGAAGAAGGAAATAAGAAAGAAAGAAAGAAAGAAAGAAAGAAAGAGAAGGAAAGAAGGAAGGAAGGAAAGAAAGAGAGATAAAGAAAAGAAAGGAAGGAAGGAAGGAGAAAGAGAGAAAGAGAAGAAAGAAAGAGAGAGAAGAAAGAAAGAACAAGAAGGAAAGAAAAAGAAATGAGCAAACTGAAACAGAGAAGTTTGGCCTTGGATAAAAAGACTGTCTAGGTGTCTGTGATTAAAACACTTTAATGACCATTTGTAGAGAACCTTCCATCTAACATCAAGTGCTTTCCCTGCGGTATTTCACTGCTCTTCCCAACAATCATGCAAAGAAAGTATTCTTATCTCAATGTTTGTTTACAAATAAGAATATGAAGTCTTAAAGAGATTAGACTTTTTATTATTCCGAGGTTATCCAACAAATATATTGTAGAAGTAGGATTCCAATTCAGGTAATTTGCCTCCACAATAGTCTTTCCTGAAAACTACTTTGCATCCCAGTGTAGGTAATCATGCACTCTGGCTAAATTCTTTTGAGGTTAACGACACTTTTCTTTTAGCTGTGTGCCACATTCTCATTCTGCTGAAATACAGAAGGAGATAACAGTAATATCAACTGCATAGGGCTGTTGTGAGTATTAAATGAGTTCATAAGCCTAAAGCAAATAGAACAGAGCCTGGCCTGTGGAATTATAGAATGATGGCTAGCTCCTGTTTTGCCATTGCTATTGTTACTGTTTTTACTTTTCTAAAAGTATCATACGCTGTTAAAAAAAAAATCTCATTTTCAAAAACCTTTCCATTACTCTGGCAGGATTTTTTGGGAGGTGTACATGTTTTATCTGTGATATGGAAACATATTACGTTCTTTGGGAGGAGAATGCTGGGAAGGCGAACCACATCATCCAGTTTCCTTCATGGTATTCCCTAGGTGCTCAAAGCATAGGACTTCTCAAGGTGACCTTGTTATCTGCTGCTCTTCTTTTCTGCAGCTCCCTCCTGAGCATTTAGTTGTCACAGTGACAGTGACAAGCACTGACAGGCTTGCAGACTTCCCCCGGGAGTCTCTGTAGCCAGCTTGGCTCTACCATGAACAATCACTGTGTGAGTGCTGTGCTGTGGTTCCTGCCTGCTGGTTACAAGTCAGTCAGGTCTTTGCCTGGCAGCCAGTCATTCCCTGGGGTCTGAAAAGTGACACAACAGAGCAGAATCTTCTCTTTTGCCATAGCCCAATCCAGCCAAAGTTCCCACATATCAAATTAGGATTCTTCAGGCCTTCAGCAGTAAAACTCATTTTTCTCTGTTCACTCTAGGGCATCGACCTAGAGCATTGACCTGCCACGTTCATCTGCGTATGATAGTTTCAATTACATGTCAGGGAAATTCTTTGACTCTCTTAGCTGAGTTGAACTGAGGGGAAAGAAGGTGAATCTTTGGGGTGGTAATAGTCAAACTGAAATCTCATTATCCAGGAGGAGGAGATGTTGCTCTTTAAATCATGAGGTCTCCTGTCTGAACTGGTGGCTGTTGATGACCTCAAGAACTTCATGCATTATGACCTGGGTAACATGATGTGTCAAAAAATGTAGGTCTAAATAGAAACTGCAATATCTTCATTAGAAATAGTTGGAAAAACTTTCTGAGGCAGCTTAATCCATGCTGTGCAATTTTCTTTCTATCTGTACCACACGTGGAAAGAGTTTAAGTTTCAGCATAGACCAACATGAATTTGAACCCCAGTTTTACCACCCATATCACTGTAACCTTAGGTCAGATATTTTAGCCCTCTAAGACTTATTTGTTTTCCCAATATGGATAACTCTCATCTTCAAAGGTTATTTTGAGACTAAAAAGCAGTGATGATTTCAAAAAAGTTAGTAAATACTATGTCCTCACATGACTGCTTCAAATTATCCCCCTCTTAGGAAAGCCTTCACTGACCACAACCTCATGCCCCTTCTCCCACCTCATGCTATTTCTGATTTCTCTGTTCTTATATTTCAAAGAACCTATGTCTAAAATAATCTTATTGTTGCTTTGCTTATCTTTCTCTTCACTTAGTACCAATTTTCTCTCTTTTCCTGGTGTTCAGAGAAAGACCTGGCAAAAATAAGTAATAAGCTAAAATTGCAAATGGCTAAATGACTATGATGGCTTTTTTTTTTTTTTTTTTTTTTTTTTTTTTTTTTTTTTGAGACAAAGTTTTACTCTTGTTACCCAGGCTGGAGTGCAATGGCACGATCTCGGCTCACTGCAACCTCTGCCTCCTGGGTTCAAGCAATTCTCCTGCCTCAGCCTCCCGAGTAGCTGGGACTACAGGTATGTGCCACTATGCCCAGCTAATTTTTGTATTTTTAGTAGAGACGGGGTTTCACCAAGTTGACCAGGATGGTCTTGATCTCTTGACCTCGTGATCCACCCACCTCGGCCTCCCAAAGTGCTGGGATTACAGGAGTGAGCCACCGCGCCCGGCTGACTATGTTGGCTTTTTATGGTGGCTGTAACAAATTACCACATACTTAATGGCGTACAACACCACAAATTCATTCCCTTAGAGTCCTCTGGGCCAGAAGGCCAAAATCAATATCATTAAGCCAAAACCAAAGAGTGGGTAGGGCTGTGCTTCCTCCAAGCCTCTGGAATATTGGCCTTCCTTGGCTTGTGGGTGCACAATTCTCATCTCTGCCTCTGTGATCACAACACTGCTCCCTCCAGCGTCTGTGCCAAATCCCTCTCTTCCTCTTACTCATAACGATACATGTGATTGCATTTCGGGTCCATCCAGTTACTCAATGATATTCTCCCCATCTCAAGATTCTTAACATTGTCATTTCTACAAAGTCCTTTTCAGCCATAAGACAACATCCATAGGCTCCAGGGATTAGGAGGTGAACATCTTTTGTGGGGACTGTCATATTCAGCCTACTAGACTATTTTCTGTTTATTGTTTTTTATAGCACTTTCTTTTATCCTTTCGGTTTCATATCACCAACTTTCCTGCTATCAGTACTTATCATCTCTCCTCTTCCCTGCCCTCCTCCTTTCTACCCTGCCCTATGTCTGTTCTTCCCTGTTTTTCTTTCTTTCCTCCTTATTCTTTCTCAGAGGAACCACTGAATACAAATAATCAACTCAAACCCCTATTGGCTTTCAGTATTTTTTCACAGGCTATGTAAAATCAAACAAAATACGATATGTCCCAGCAAAGACTTCACTAAATCTGGGGGGAACTATATGGACCTTATTTTATTTCTTTTGATTTCAGACTATAATTACCATTTGTCTTCAACCTTTAGCAGTCTCCCTCTTAATAATGCTCAGTGAATCTGTAAGTAATTATCAAGGACAATCTGTATTTTGGTGAAGAGGGCCAAAATAATTATAACTAATCTAAGATGGCAATTGCTAGGTAATTATTCAGCTACCACCTGATAATTAACCTGTTTTACCCGGATGATCAACTGGCTAACATTTTAATTAGAACCTGATGTAAGTTACTTAATGTCCTTGAAAGCTAGAGGAAAAAAATTAAAAACCAACCTACCTGCAAAGAGTCTTTACTAATAATTAATTGATTAATCATATTGGATTTGACTTACAGGACTCCAAGTCATTTGTATGGTGGGTATCTCAGATGATTTTAATTAATTTAGCACATTTTTAGCCTTAGGTAAATACAACACAGAAGTGGAATGTAATCACCATTATAAGAGGTAATATGGCAAACTCTGAGCTATCTTTTGCATTCAGAGGATTGAAGCATTTTCCTCTATGGCAGAATGGCAAGGAACTCCTACAAAGAAACATGAATGGTCTCAGTGTGAGTGTTGACCACAAGTTTGCGTGTCCTATGGCCAGCGTTTCTGAAAAGGTGGTGTTATTTGATCTCAGATAATTAAGACTGCAAAGGTTTCCAAAAGGCAGCTTAGTGTCACTCAACAAAAGTAAGCTGAATGTGATTTGTCTGTCTAAATGAAGGACTGGAAATGAAAGTGCTCATCAAGCATGTTTCAGGAAAGCACTTCTTTCTTGTGTTTATTTTTGTCTGTTGGAAAATAGAATTGCAAAAAGCAAAACCAAAAAACGGTCATTCCTTGATGAAATGTCAGGGGTCCTGAAGCTGCTCTCCTGCTAATATTTTAGCTTGTTCCTGACTATTGCCTTTGATCAAAGGGTGAGAGGAAATGCATTCTTAAGGTTATAGAAGGTTCTACGGAAAACGTGAACTTCAGATTGTTATCCTGGCAGTTCACGCCAATTTTGCTTTTAAATAATATAAATTAAAACTATTTAATTTCATTTCTTTTTTTCTGGTTCCACTTTTTTTCTTTGAATAATAGCTAGTGATATGAAGTGCTGGGAAGGGAAAAGTGTGGTCCTTTTAAATGATACGGAAGCAGGGACAGGGAATTGCTGGGTAGAGAGGGGATGGTCCCTGGCTAGAGCTCCACCCCCATGGACCTAGGTGAGGACAGGCACAACTGCCTTCCCACCCAAATGTTTCATTTTCTAAGACCACCTGGCCTGTCACGCCCCCCATGCTGTGCCTATAGAAACCTGGGACCCCAGCAGACACACACAGAAGCGGTTGGACATCATGAGGAGCACATCAGCGGAAGAAAGACACAGGCACTTGTTGTCTGGAGAGCACACCCCTGCAGGCCAGCAGGTCATCGACTGGCTGAAAGAGCAGAGTTTGGCCCGAGCAGTTGAAGAGGAGTTGGGCTGATCAGTGGTCTCCTGTCTGACTCCCCCATCTACTGAGAACAACTTCTACTCAATAAAACCTTGCACTCATCCTCCAAGCTCACACGTGTCTGATTCTTCTGGTACACCGAAGCAAGAACCCGGGACACAAATCCCTCTGTCCTTGTGATAAGGAAGGGGTCTAACTGAACTGGTTAACACTAGCTGCCTATAGACAGCACACTAAAAGAGCACCCTGTAAACACACCCACTGGGAATTCAGCTGCCAACATGCACCCCCAGATGCTGCCATGTGGTCAGATCTCCACAGCCTGCCTGTTTATATGCTCCCCTAGAGGTATGAGCAGCAGTGGGCGCTGAAGAAGCGAATCACAGCCCCATCAAGTGCCCTGCGAGGGGAACGATGGAACCTTTCCTGTTTCACTAGGATGATAAATGCTTCAACAAAACAAGCACCAATAACAAAATGTGTAAGAATACTGTTAAACATATCTGGATTCCAGACCCGGAAATCTAGACCAGAAAGACAATTTTCGGCAGATTGCACAAACTCTCTGAGGCTCAGTTTCTCAAGCACGGATTCTATAGGTGGAGTAGTCAGTTCAAATTCCAGTTCTTCTTACCAACTGTGTGACCTTGTAGTTTAACCTTATAGTTTCCTCATTTAAAAAATTCAGGCAATGGTAGTATCTATCTCACTAGCTACTGCAATGAGTCAATTAGTCAATTACACAAAGTTAATACCTACAACCCAATTAGAAAAGAGTCTCAAAAGTGCTCAGTAAATGTTCACTGTTTTTGTTGTTATCATTGTTACTATTTTCTCTTCTGTCAAAGAAGAAACAATCGCTACTTCCCTGAATTGTGACATGTCTAAGTTATTATTGACCTACATGTCTCTCATACAATGAGAGTTTAATCCATGACCTATATTTGCCAACAAATGAGTTCAATTCTCCCTTTCGACTGTATGCACCTTCATCCTGGCTTTGTAGTTTCAGCCAGGAAGTCTATTCCTGAAGAGAGTATGAGTAATTCTACGGTCAAAAGCATATGTACAGTTACAGTGCTTTTCTAGTTCTCCTCCCATTTCTTGAAAGAATTTTTTCATATAAGCCTACCAGAAAAGGTCAGATGAACGCAGCGATTTGGAGCCACCTTAGTATTCCCAAGGCCATAAGACCTTATGTTCTAGCAGCTGTGTCTACCTTTTTAGTTGAGATTGAAGAGAGAGAGAAGTTAAACATAGATTCTCAGTTCCTCTTCCCCAAAGCCATAACTCAGATTCTACACAGCATTCCACACTGCAATTCCCATTTGCCCTTCAAAAAGAGTTACCGATGGACTGGAAAAGCAGATTAGAAAGAGTAAAAATAAAAGAAAGACCAAGGTGACCCAACCCTCTCTGTTTTCTGTGGTTGAAAAAGCATCATGACTTCCCCAGCCCTCAGGACTAGTTTAGAAAGAGACATTAAAGAGTCATGGAGACCAGGAAGAGATTATAACTGTTTGGAAGAGTAAGGAAAGAGATGATGCTTGAACTAGTCTTGGATAAATCCAAGTTTAGAAGAGTGGGATATATAAAAATTTAGTGGTGAGAATAACATATTCAAACCCTGGAGTGTACAATAATGCCTTTATTCCATCTTGATCTTGGAGAACTTACTGTTACTATATTATAAAGTGAGAAGAAAGAAGGAAATGGAAAGATGTTCCCAAAAAGAAGTAATTTCGGCTTTTACAAATGCCATTCGATTACATAGATTCCTTGGAATACAATTTATACACAGCCCCACTCTTAAGGCTCTTGCATCTAACACTGAGTACAAATAGATTAAAAAGAAAAAGATGCGTCATGGGTGATGAGAGTTAAAATAAATAAAACTCAGCATAACAGGAGGACAAATCCAGCTTAAGAGTCAGGCAAGGCCTTTTTGAAACAATTTAAGTTGAACATTAAAGAAAAAGAAGAATTAAAGAAAATCTTAGTCTCCTATTGATCAGCTTGCAATATACTTATATGTGCTTAGTTAAAATGCAAAACTTAGACATTATGAATTAGTGTATTAATGTATATATATATACATACAAATACTTTTTAAAATTAGATAAGTGAATTCCACTTTATAAATCCAATTTTGGTAGACAATACTCTGAACAGTTCGCATTCTTTAAAAGCTAAAAGCAAACCTTACTGACGTGCCAATTTTAAATCACTGGAATACAAAGTTCCCAAAGAGTCTTCTAATACTAAAATTCTATACTTCCTTAATTAGTACATAAAATGCAGTAATCACTTATGTGCATTTATGTATCATTTTATAGGAAGTACCTCTAATATTTTTGCTCAATTATTCCTTGAAATCCTCTTGCCATTGGTACATACAAACTCTTGCTAAGTTTCAGGGACTAACCAACAGTTGTTCAATTAAACAAATAGAGATAGTGTAGGAAATTCACTCAGCATATCACGCTAGAGTATGGTTGAATGGGTTCAGATCCAGGCTCAGATCCTTTTTTTTTCTTTTCTTTTCTTTTTTTCTTTTTTTTTTTTTTTTTTTCATACGGAGTCTCCCTCTGTCATCCAGGCTGGAGTGCAGTGGTGCAATCTTGGCTCATTGCAACCTCTGCCTCCCAGATTCAAGCAGTTCTCCTGTCAGACACATTTTTATAAAGTCTCTAAGTCTCCATTTCCTCATCTATATAAATAAAACAGACATATAGACAACAGTAAGATAATTCACATAGAATTCTTAATCTAGTGTCTGGCATACAGTTAGCAATTATGACTTAATATCCATACCAACTCTGTGCTAAGTATATCTCTCCTCTCCAGATGAGAAAACTGAGTGTCATAAGTTCAAGATAAACAACTTATCCAAAGACAAGAAATTAAATAAGTCGGATTCAAAATCAAGTCTTTTGGGTCCAAATGTATTGGTACTTCCATAGAAGAACAGCTCTGCCTATCACAGAGTTATGCTGGTGTCTGATAAGCTCAGGGGGTCTGGGCATCCCCAGCAAGGTTCCCCCTGCATGCTCCTCACTCAGCAGCAGTATACTGAATTGGAGATAAAGAAGAAGAATCTGTTTACATGCCTTGCAACATGAAAAACCCAAGCAAGTTCTCAGCTACCACGTTGTGAACACACTAGTATGCCTTGACCTACTGTGAGGTAGATCCAAATAATTTGTTACAGCTAATAACGAGATTGGGAAAGTTTGTGAATATCTTGTATTGTTTTAAAGAAAGAAGATTCAAGGTTATCTTTGTAATAACCTCTCTTTCCCTCATTTACATTCAGATACACTTTCTTGAGTGGTTGCAGAAGAAGTGGTGTTTGAGCTAATTCGGGAAATTGCAAATGAGTGCCATACATACAAATGTCATCTGTCAGGTGCGTCTGATGAGAAAAAAAAAATGTAAGTGCAGCTGCTCTAAATAGTAGAGGAGAGTACAGCGAATCTCTTAGAAGCTAGGCTATTGCCCATGAAGTCCTTCTCAGTACTTCTTTAGAATTAATGCTCCCTCCTTTTGTTCATAGTTTCTGGGTTAATAAGTATCCTCAGGAAAGTCCTGGCCCAGGGCTGCTTATTCTGATCAGGCTGCTGCTGCATCCCACCAGAACATTGTCCCTGTCAATGTTCACTTAGATGGGCACTACCTCAGTATTCGTAACCCTGGCACCCCTGAGCTCCCCTGCATGCCTGGCCAGCAATGGCAGAAGCCTCTAGAAAAACAGCAATGCAGAGAAAGAGGGGAAAACACAGTGTTATGCAATATGCACCAACTCAACTCCTTGAAATCCTCCTCACAGGTTTCCAGAATGAGAATGAAGTAACAAGGAGGAGGCTGCTCTGACATGTCTCTGGAAGGTGCCTTGATGGTGACTGACAGCTTGTTATGCAGAGGTCTAATTGAACCCAATGGCCTTGTAAGTGAATGCCAAGTGCTTTAAGCCAAAGGGAATGTAAGGGACTGCTGGGCTTACTGTCTTTATTTTCCCAACAGTGGCATATGAATTTCCATTTTATTGGGGCACCTCTTGCCAATGGGTTTCCTGGGTTTTGCTGTTTTTATAATTAATTACTGACCTTGGAGTGTGTGTCATCTACTATCTAAGGTTTCCAGCAAGAGGCAGATTCTGCCACATAAGGCAATAGGGCATTGACTGAAACTACTTTTAAAAAACTATGAACAACAAATAACCAGATGAAGAAAGCATTTCAGTTCCCTGAAGCAGAGCCTTCCTGCAGATGAAGCTGTTAGAAATGAGAAGATTGCAGGAAAGTCTTGAACAAAACGTTATTCAATCTTTATTAAATAATCATTAGAATTGTGTTAAGTGCTTTACATAAATGAATTTCTTTCCATCACAAAACTGAAACCTGATAATCCCCATTTTACAGATGAAGAAACTCAGACATAGCTTAGACATCCAATGATATATACTCAAGAATAGTGAGTATTGGGGTAGGGGCTTGCTCTCATATCTGAGTTCCCAAATTGTGCACTTTGTGCTGTAACAAATTGACAGTATTTCTAAAGTGCCTGCTCTGGACTGAGGATTTTGAGAATTGTGTTAACAGGGACTCTAATGATCATGTCAGTATTAACAATTATAATGATGAGGATGAGTATAATGATAATGACAATGACAATGACAGTAGCATAATGTTTTCAGATAGTAACTCACGTTCACTTTTCTCTTCCTGAATTTTTCTTTCCTTAACCTCTATTCCAGCAGAGACTACCTCCTGTATTTTTCTAAAAGGCTGCAGTGCTGAAAGCAGAAAAATTTGCATTTGATTTTTAAAAGCCAAGTAGCGGAGATAAGAGAGGATTCAAGATATAGACAAAATGTTTTAGACAGAAATGGGGAGAAAGAAATTACTCCCTGAAATGAGAAAGGAGAAAAGAGCATCACTGCTTTAGGATGGTGTCACGGTGGGAATGAAACTGAGTGGCATTGGAACCCAGAGCCGAAATGGCCACTTGGAGCATTTATCTGGTGCGAAAATAAGCACCCTTTAAAAAAATTCCATGCTCTTAAGAGTGACATGAACATTGCAGAGCATAGACTAAAGAGGCATATAAATGGCACAGTGCATATCTCACTTTTAAATTTTGTATTTTAAGTTCTGGGGTACATGTGCAGAATTTTTATATAGGTAAACTTATGTCACAGGAGTTTGTTGTCCAAATTACTTTGTTATCCAGGTGTTAATCCTAGTAGTATAGTTATTTTTCCTGATTATCTCCCTCCTCACACCCAGTGTCTGTTGGACCCCCAGTGCCTGTTGTTCCCCTCCATGTGTCCATATGTTCTCATCATTTAGCGCCCACTTATAAATGAGAACATATGGTATTTGGTTTTCTATTCCTGCATTATTATAGTATGCCAATGATAATGGTTTCTAGCTCCATGTATGTTCCTGCAAAGAACATGATCTTATTCTTTAGGACCGCATAGTAATACATGGTATATATGTACCCCATTTTCCTTATCTAGTTTACCATCGATGGCCATTTGGGTTGATTTTTGCAATTGTGAATAGTGCTGCAATAAACATATGTCTTTATAGTATAATGATATATATTCCTCTGGGTATGTACCCAGTAATGGGATTGCTGGTTCAAATGGTAGTTCCATTTTTTAACTCTTTGAGGAATCACCACACTGCTTTCCATGATGGTTGAATCAATTTACCCTCACACCAACAGTGTAGTGGTGCTCCCTTCTCTCTGCAACCTCAACCAGCATCTGTCATTTTTTATTGACTTTTTAATAATAGTTCTTCTGATTGGTGTGAGATGGAATCTCATTGTGGTTTTGATTTGCATTTCTCTCACAATCAGTGCTATTCGACCTTTATTTCATATGCTTGTTGGCTGCATGTTATGCCTTCTTTTTAGAAGTTTCTGTTCATATCCTTTGCCCACTTTTGGATGGGGTTGGTTTTTTGCTTAAACATTTAAGGTCCTCATAGAGTCTGAATATTAGACCTTTGTCAGATGCATAGTTTGTAAATGACTTCTACCATTCTGTAGGCTGTATCCTTACTCTGTTAATTGCTTCTCTTTCTGTGCAGATGTTCTTTATAGTTTAATTAGATCCCACTTGTCAATTTATGTTTTGTTGTAATTGCTTTTGGTGTCCTCATCATGAAACATTTGCCAGGTACTATGTCCAGAATGGTATTGCCTAGGTTATCTTCTAGGATTTTTATATTGTTAGGTTCTATATTTAAGGCTTTAATTTCTCTTGAGTTTATTTTTGTATGTGGTATGAAGAAGTGATCTAGTTTTAATCTTCTGCATGTGGCTAGCCAGTTATCTCAGTACCATTTATTGAATAGAGAGTCATTTTCCCATTGCTTGTTTTTTTCAGCTTTGTCAAAGATCAGACAGTTTTAGGTGTGTGGTCTTATTTTTGGGCTCTCTATTTGGTTCCATTGGTCTATGTGTCTGTTTCTGTACCATGTACCATGCTGTTTTCATTACTGCAGCCCCGTAGTATAGTTTGAAGTTGGGCATTGTTCTTTTTTCTTATGACTGCCTTGGCAATTTGGGCTATTTTTTTGTTCCAGGTGAATTTTAAAAGAGTAGTTTTCTAGTTCTATGAAGAATGTCATTGGCAGTTTGATAGGAATTGTACTGAATCTGTAAATTGCTTTGACCAATATGGTCATTTTAATAATGCTGATTGTTTCCCTTTATGAACATGCAATGTTTTTCCATTTCTTTGTGTAATCTCTGATTTCTTTGAACAACATTCTATAGTTCTCATTGTAGAGATGATTCACCTCTTTAGTTAGCTGCATTTTCTAGGTATTTTACTCTTTTTTGAGATAACTGAATTTGATTGTATTCTTGATTTGGCTCTTGGCTTGACTGTTGTTGGTGTCTAGAAATGCTACTGATTTTTATACATTGATTTTGTATCCTGAGACTTTGCTGAAGTTGTTTATAAGTTTAACAAGCTTTGGGGCTAAGACTGTAGGATTTTCTAGATAAAAGGTCATGTTGTCTGCAAATAATGATAGTTTGAATTCCTCTCTACCTATTTGGATGCCCTTTATTTCTTTTTCTTGTCTGATGGCTTTGGCTAGGACTTCGAGTACTATATCAAAGAATAGCAGTGAGAGAAGGAATCCCTCTTATGCCAGTTTTAAAGGGGCATGCCTTCCAGCTTTTGCCCATTCAGTGTGATGCTGGCTGTGGGTTTGTTACACATGGCTATTATTCTGAGGTATATTCCTTTAATACCTAGTTTATTGAGAGTCTTTAACATAAAGGATGTTAAATTTCATTGAAAGCCTTTTCTGCATCTACTGAGATATTTGTGGTTTTTGTCTTCAGTTATGTTTATGTGATGAATCACATTTATTAATTTAGGCATGTTGAACCAACCTTGCATCCCAAGGATAAATCCTATTTGATTGTGATGTATAAGCTTTTTGATGTGCTGCTAGGCTTGGTTTACCAGTATTTTGTTGAAGATTTTTGCATTGATGTTCACCAAGGATATTGACCTGAAGTTTTCTTTTTTTGTTGTTGTCTCTGCCAGGTTTTCATATTAGGATGATTCTGGTCTCATAGAATGAGTTAGAGAGGAGTTCTTCTGCTTCAGTTTTTTTTTTGGATAGTTTTAGCAGGAATGGTACCAGCCCTTCTTTGTACATCTGGTGGAATTCAGCTATGAGTCAGTCTGCTTCAGGGCTTTTTTAAGTTGGTAGGCTTTTTATTATGGATTCAGTTTTGGAGCTTGACATTGTTATGTTCAGGGATTCAGTTTCTTCCCATATCAGTTTGGTAGGGTGTATGTATGTAGGAATTTATACATTTCTTTCAGATTTTCTTCTTTGTGTGCATAAATGTGAAATATTCTCTGATGGTTATATATATATTTCTGTGGAGTCAGTGGTAATATCTCTTTTGTTGTTTGTAATTGTGCTTATTTGTATATTACCTTTTCTTCATCTTTATTTAGCTAGCTAGTGGTATATTCGTTTTACCACTTTTTTTTCCTTCAGAAAATAAATTCCTGGATTTGTTGACATTTTGAATGATTTTCAGCACTTAATCTCCTTCAAATCTCCTTTACCTGTGGTTCTCTAGTTCTCATAATTGTGATGTTAAGTTGTTAAATTGAGATTTTTCTAATTTTTTCATGTGGGCATTTAGCGCTATACATTTTTCTCTTAACATTGCCTTAGCTGTGTCCCAGAGATTCTGGTATGTTTTATCTTTGTTCTCATTAGTTTCAAAAAAATTCTTGATTTCTGCTTTAATTTTATTATATACCTGAAAGTTATTCATGAACATGTTATTAATTTTCCATGAAATTGTATGGTTTAAGTAAATTTTAATGGTGCCTATCTCAATGACAAATGAATAATCAGTGACCTGGGACCTGACAGGAGACCCACTCCAACTACTTGTTAGCAACTGTTATTTGGAGTTATGTCACAACCATGGGAGAGGATCATGAATGATAATTTATCCTCAGTTCTGCAGGTGGAGTCTAGAAAACAAATTCTATGAAAATACTTTTAGGTTTAAAAAAGGAAAGAAAATTTTTAAGAGAAAATAATATCAATTTGTATTTCTTACAAATCTGAGTGTGTAGACCAATTCATACTTGCTTAAAAATATAATAATTGCAAAATAACAACATTACTGGATGCTTATAAATGCATGCCACTCTCAGAATCTTATGATACACTAAAACACTTCTTCATTTACTTCTCACAACTCTAAATAATTAGATGTTTTTATTAACCCCATTTTATGCAGCAGGAAGCTATTTAAGGTTATAATTCTGTCACATGCCTTTACAGAGGCAATGTTTGCCACTCGTCCTGGCCTAGTAATTTTTCTTGGCTAATTCTTTCAATATAAGACAATATCACTTTTACTGTACCCTCACAATTGTCCTTATTGTCTTCACTAAAAATATGTGAAGCTGTTTATTATGTGAGCCTGAGTAGTACTCAGTAAGATAGAGATAAACGCCCTGAAAAAAATCAAAGTGGAATGCCAAAGGGGAAAAATCATCACTGAACTCTAGAGAAGTCCAGGTATAGATTTAATGAAGGTAAAAGAAGTTTAAATTTACTTCACATTTAATTTTTAGCCTAAAAATTCATTGAAAAAAAACCCCAAGATTCCATAGATATGAATATAATAACTAGGGTAGACCAGGATCTTTATAAGCAAATAATTTTTGTCTTTCTCTTTCCTGTCCCATTAATCTATTGATGTTGGGCTTTGCTGTGTGATTTTTCTTTGTTCAGTGAATGAGCAGGTATGCCACAAGCTTGGTTGAGTCTGTTGTCTTGGGTATCAGTGACTCTCCAGGAGAAGAAATCCAACTCCCACTCCCCTCCATGGGTAACCACTACTCCATCAATCTCAGCATAGAATTACCAAAAGCAGAATGAACCAATCTCCAGCTCTAAACCGAGCCTGGATAAACTCCCAGCCTAAAAGCAATGCCACCCAAGATGACAGACATATAAACAAGAAATAAATGCTTATTCTTGTATATTATTGAGATTTTGTGCTTCTTTTCTACACATAAAAAGCTAGTGATACAATAATCAATATAAAAGATAACCCAGTTAATCATCTCTTTACTTTTAGTTTATCACTCAGGAATCAAAGTTTGGTGAAGTGAATTATGAGGGTGTAGTCATCTAATAGACTTCTACAGTTACTTATTTATTTTTCTGATTTGTATGTAGCTCAGGAACTAAAAGATAGGAGATCAATTTTGGAATATAAAAATCTCTTTCTAAGTAAAGTGCCATAGAAAAAAAAGCAAAGATGTCGCCACCAAGCAATAATGGTGAGCATCAATTTTATTTAGTAGGTAGACATTGAGAAAAGGAAGAACTCAGAGAATTGTTATCACAAGACTTGTAGTATAAAAGATGAAGACACTCTTTAAGATTCCATTTCTTAATCCCCCAAATAGAAATAATCAAAATATCTACCTTACAGAATATTTTTAAAAATTTATTTCATAAGTATTTATTAAATACCAGTACTTATTGTTTGGCCAGTTTCTGTAAAATGTATTGAGGAGTCCACGATGGAAATAAAAGAGAAACGTGTTTTAACTCATGGATCATATTATCTGGCCACCTTAACAATATTTATAAAACCAAATATTTGCAATAATTAAATACATAACTAAAAAACTCAAAAGTTTTTTACAAATTAAAAGTAATGATACAAATAATATGTTTATCTCAGTGCTAAATTATTAATATTATTGCTTACTAATTATCAACAAAAGAGGTTAAGGTGATATGGCAGTTATGATCATCAGGGTGAAAATTCGCAGATTTTCAGTACGAGTTCTCCTGGGCTTGGGTTTTTATTTTTGCCTTTTTATTCTCTCTTTTTTTCTCTCTCTCCAACACACACATGCTCTCTCTCCTGCTCTCTCTCTCTCTCTCTCTCTCTTTGCTTGTGTAAATGTAAGCATTAGCCACACTCAACAGGTTTTGAAAGTGATGGTAGGCTAATAATAAACTATGTAATCCTATGTGATTTTAAAAGTCAGGTTTGTCTTTCCTCATGTCTCACTAAGGGCTCCTGTACCAGGCAAAATGATGGTCTTTAGGGAAGAAGCCATCTGTATAAGAACATCCAACCTGCTTTTACATTCTGGGCTTAGGAATCAGTAAGAAAGGAGGCAGTATGGGAGCAGCATGTTGTCCACAACGTCTCTAAAATTTCTGTGCCATTTGTGTTTAATGAAACCTAGTGAGTTTCCAGCAGATGCTTCTAACAGTCTCTTGGAATATGGATTATACTAAACTATCTTGGTCTGATAATTTAATATATTATATTGGGGGAGCATTTCAAAAGAGCAACAGAATGCTTAGATTTTAAGGTCCTGTTTCTAACCTCACTTTTTACTCATAGATTACTCTCTCAGGTTAAATCACTTAATATTGCTAGATTTTGCTTTCCTCTCCTGTAATTTAACAATGTTGAAGTCTAGGTAAACAGGTGCCATTCATATCCAACCATCTATAATTACATGATTATTTTAATGACTTCTGAAATCTCTCTCTCTCTCTCTCTCTCTCTCTCTGTGTGTGTGTGTGTGTGTGTGTGTGTGTGTGTGTGTGTGTGTGTATCTATATCTGTGTCTGTCTGTCTATCTAGCTATCTATCTAAAGATACACAGGGCCCTAAAAACTGACACATTATGCCGTTCCAATGGATTTTGCCACGAAAGCTTTGCTTTACATAATGACATCGATAATAAAATTTCTCGAAGGGAAAATCTTTGAGTTTTAACCTTCTGTTGTAAGTCTAAGACTACATACACGTACACTATAGAAAACATATTTCTTCAGTAGCTGAACTTCCGAGTCTAAAATCAATGAGCCAAAGCTGCTTTATTGAGTTATTCCAATAATACTGATCTGCTTTTAAAAGGACCTGTATCTAATGATAGTCAGAATTGTAGAGCCAAGGAGAATAATAGACTTCATCAGATCTAAATCATTATTTCACAAATGAGAACATTTTTATCTCATTTTATCCTTATGCCAGCTTGGATTTGGTTTAAGCTGAGATAATCTCACTGTATTGCTGTCACTATTATTATAGGATGTAGGGAACAAGTATTTATTGACCACATACTATGTTAAACACTGTGATAGACAATTGCACACTATTACTTTTGTACCTCCCAGTTTCAAAGCAACACAGATATTAAGATCATCTTTCACAGATAAAGGAATCAAAGCCTAGAGTTTATGTAAGTTAAACAAGCACTGCTAGTGGCAGAATCAGGGTTTGAAACCATCGTTGTTTATTTGAAGTCCAAACCCAAGGCTCTTTCCACAATGCTATACATTTTATGCCAGTATATAGGTCCTCCTATCCTAGGATGTATACACTGGCATAAAAGGGGTCTAAAACCTCCTGCAATTGATTGTAAAGTTTTGTGTGTAGACAGACATACACACACACACACACACACACACACACACACACACACATATATAATTTCCTTTTTGGAGATCAGTTTTAGCTTTGATTAAATTTTCAAAGGGAGACATGATCCTCAAAATATTGAAGACTCACAAGTGACTATTCATATCATCATTTAAAATCTGCCTTATTGCAAAAATAATTTAGGGACATTGACTACATGCATCAGTTAGCCCAGGCTGCACAGCAACCACTACATCTCAGTGAGTAAAAATGTCAAAGGTTCATTTCACACCCAGACTCCATGATCATATGAGGAAGATAGGGTGACAGCTTTTGGGTGGCCCATATTCAGTGAGCTGAGATAGCGGAGCCTCCTCTATCTGGAAAGTCCACAGGACATGTCGAAGACAGAGAAAATGGAGAATCAGTGACTGGCTCCCGCGTGTACCCATAATATCTGTTCATGTTTAGTTAGCCAAAGTTAGCAACATGACCATACCTAATAACAAGGAGTGAGAAGCATCATCTTTCTGGACGCCCAAAGTAGAAGAGCAAATATTTTTCATAAAAGGCTAAGAAGTAGAAATTTTCAGTTTTGTGTGCCATTCTGTCACAGCTGCTCAGTCCTATTGTTGTAGAGTAAAAACAGCTATAGAAAATAAGCAAATGGGTGCACGGTCATGTATCATTTGATCCTGAGGGATGGAGTCACCTGGTATGTCTACATGACAGAGCTGAATTTTTATCCTGTCCTAACTCTGCTTATTTTTAAAAATCAGGCCACTGGTGATAAAAAGTTCCCTTAGTAACCAGACCAGGTGAGACTGGTTAGAACCAAGAAAGCTGACCAAGTTATTTTAAAAAGACCTCAGAAGGCTGGATGTGGTGGCTTATGCCTGTAATCCCAGCACTTTGGGAGGCTGAGGCGGGTGGATCATGAGGTCAGGAGTCCAAGACCAGTCTGACCACTATGGTGAAATTTTGTGTCTACTAAAACTACAAAAATTAGCTGGGTGTGGTGCCAAGCACCTGTAGTCCTGACTACACAGGAGGCTGAGGTAGAAGAATTGCTTGAACCTGGGAGATGGAGGTTGCAGTGAGCCGAGATCACACCACTGCACTCCAGCCTGGGAGACAGAACAAAACTCTGTCTCAAAGGCAAAGAAAAAAGACCTCAGACTTCAAATAATCTCATTTTCATGCTACACAACACTCTCACCATTGCCATAACAGTTGATACTCACCGTGACAATGACCAGAAGTCATCAAAGAACAAAAGGAAAGCAGTACTCTGGTTCCAGAAAAGAGATGAGTATTTCTCCCCTCACTTTTAATGTCCAACCCCTTTATTAGTGAAAGCCTATATTTTAATTCCCTCACTCCTCACCTATTGAGAAGTTGATTTGTGACCCATGCTTCCACTTCTCAATTCTATGGCCATCGAACAAAGCCTGCACTGCTTGACACTCATTTTTCGTTTCATATGTCGACTCCATGACATTGAACAGGAAAGACCCCATCTTTTGGGGACCAGCTTTGTCAGTAACAAAGGGATACAAGGAAACTTTCAAAGGCAATGGATGTATTTATTACCTTCATTGTACTGATATTATTAGGAGTATATGCATATGTCAAACTTATTAAAATGTGTGTATTAAATGCAAAGTTTTCATTATGTATAGACTAAACTTCAGTAAAGCTGTTTAAAATAGCATTTGTTTGGTTATGACCTGTTTGATTACAATCTGTTTGCAAACTCTCTGCACCTTACTTGTGGAAATTGACTACCCCTCACATAAACAAGATACATTTGTGTGTTAAGTACTCACTTTGCTGCCTGGATTTTGAGATAAAATGTTTTTTAATGAAATGGTGAACATTCCTTTTTAACGGTACTTTGTCTCTGGCCAGAGACAGCAAAGCAGCCCAAAGCATTTTGTCGCAGCACTTTTTATGACTAATTGGGTAACATTAACATGAGTGTGAATTTTTAAGCTTCTCAGCTCAGCATGTATCACCAGCTTAAAATCTCTTCGAGAAAAAACAGCTTTGCACTCACATGCACACAAGCTCATTTGCATACAAAGAGCACTGAGGTCAGGGAAACGATTCTGAATCCTGAAGTCTACTCAGCTGCACAGTGGCACAGCCCTCACTTAGCTTAAACATCTGAAGAGCAGTTAATGGACATTGTCCACTTTGTGGCTACCCAGGAAGTTAGAAGAAACTTCCACTTATTATGCCTTATTCTTGAGTTTTTGTGAGTGTGTTTACAAAGGGTAAACGAAGACGTCTTTATCGTGAAAAAGAGAAAATTGCTCCAGTGTTGCACACAGAGATGTGTGATCACATTTTTCTCTGCCCCAACAATGGCTTAATTACTTTCCAAGTACAAAACGTAATCAGACACACAAAGCAGACTTTAAAAGGTGTCTGCCAAACACCATTGTGCAGAAACAGGTGAAAGCCATCTTCCTCCTTTATCCTTCTCTTCCTTGTTTCCTTCCTTCCTCCCTTTATTTTAGAAAAATAGAATGTGGAGATGTAAATGATTTTCAAGCCCTCCATAGTACTACCTCCACTCACTTTTTTTTTTTTTTTTTTTTTTTTTTTTTTTTTTTTTTTTTTTTTTTTTGAGATGCAGTCTCACTCTGTCACCCAGGTTGGAGTGCAGTGGCGCCATCTCTGCTCACTGTAACCTCTGCTGCCCAGGTTCAAACAATTCTCCTGCCTCAGCCTCCCTAGGTGCTGGGATTACAGGTGCCCACCACCAAGCCAAGCTGATTTTTTTTTATTTTTAGTAGAGACAGGGTTTTGCCATGTTGGTCAGGCTGGTCTCAAACTCCTGATCTTCTGATGCGCCCACCTTGGCCTCCCAAAGTTCTGGGATTACAGGCGTGAGCCTCCATGCTCGTCCATCTTCCACCTATTTTTTACAGTTATTGTCCATTGCTCCTCCTTGTGAAGTTTTCTGTCTTACAACTCTGAAGCATTTCTTGTCCTTTTGTTCTGTTGCTGTGTCTCCTTATCATATATTACTCCTTTCTTTGACCCCATCACCACCTGAATAGATACTATATACTTTTAACTGTGGGTTAGAATGAAACAAATAGAACAAATAGAACACTGAGAAATTACAAAATTACAAAATAGAACACTGAGAAATTACAAAACTAGATATATGGGGTAGAATAAATCAGATGTTTTCTTTTTTTTTTTTTTCTTCAGAATATACACATAAAGTACTTAATAATCAGAGGATTTAAAATAACTGTATCAGACAGTTCAACATTTACATTCAGAAAGTAGAAATTTTGATTTAAATCTAAATTTTAGGGGGTCACTTTCTTTAAGGGGTCAAGGAGGAGTCGATTGGGTGAAAGAGAAATATTCTCTTAAGTCACATTTCAAATTACCCTAAACCCACTGCTTCAATGGCCTCTGTCCTAAGTCTGTTATCCTCAGAGGACTCCATTGCTGATGTGTTGACCCAGGACCCAAGGAGTGCCCAGGAGCCTTCTGTTTATAGAAAACATGGATGGAGCTTGATAGGAAGGCTGTGGTGTCCATATGCTGCAGGGTGGAATCAGGTGTAGGAATAAAGTCAGATGAGGCTCTAGGGGTCCACCATTCTAAATTAAATTATGACTTTCCATCTTGAGGTGAAAATGTCCTCTTATATTCTTGCCCCAGGCCTACAAATGTTAGGCATGGACAGAAACTACATGACCTAGTCTGTAAAGGGCCTTTCTGAATCCTCTCAACCACCTCCGAACTCCTGTTTTAACAGCTCTAGGCCTTGTCTGCTCCATATATCACTTTTAGTTGTGAATTAGTGATATTTATGAACAGACATCTTCATCATCAGCCTATAAACTTCTTGAAAGCAAGCTCTGGCTGAAAGATGCACATTGGTGGTTTCAATGTACCTATAACAATATATCTTACAAGTTATGGATAATTCATAATTTTTGTCAAATTAGAAAACTAAAGAAGCTTTTAAAAAGTGTAGATTTTTCCCTCTTCTATAATGTGCTGGATACATGATAGTTGGCTCTTGTCAAGGTCATTTGGTTATAACAAACACATTCAAGTTAATGGAGAATTCAAGGAGACCATTAAGATCTGGTAGGGATAAAGTAGGACTCAGATTTATAGGTACTGAAACTGAGGGATTGAGAATGTGACTGTCTTGGCTTCTCTAGGACGACAAGATTGTTTGTTGCTGCTTCTCTGAGACTGGTTTTCTCTCCCTACCAGGTTTCTGCTACATTTACTGTGATTCAGTCTTGCCTGGTCTTTGTTTTTCTGGAACACTGTCTGCATTAGTCAGCATTCAACCAGAGGAACAGAGTCAGCAGGTGGTACATATGAAGAGATTCATTGAAAGGAGTTAACTTATATGATTGTGTGGTCTGGTTAGGCAAGTTCAAAATCTGTAAAGCAGATCCTTAGATCCTTAAGAAAGGTAGGCTGACGTTCTCAGGTCTGGGCTGAAGCTTCTATCCACAGGTAGGATTTCATCTTTCTCAGGTAATCCTTGGTTCTGCTCTTACAGCCTTTCAACTGATTGAATCATACCTGCCCCAGATTATGTACGATATTTTCTCTTACCTAAAGTCAACTGATTATGACCCTTAATCACAGCTACAAAATACCATTATAGCAACACCTAGATTCATGTTTGGATGAGTAATTGGGACCATACTCTAACAAAGTTGACAAAGGAAAGGAAGCTATCACACTGTCCCTGGTCCTTCTTTAGCCAGACCTTTTGCTTGGCTTCCCACACTTAGATACCTTCATTTTTTTTTTTAGTTAAAATATTCAGAATAAAAGCTCATATTAGTTGGTGGCAATCAATGTCTTCTATCCCTGGTGAGGTAAAAGGGGCCACAATAGAATATATAGATCTGCTCCTTCCAGAGACTGTGGTGAAAAGTTTCTCTAGAACCTATAGGCATGGTTAGCCAAGAAGCCCATCTTATAGAATGTCTACATTTCCTTGGCTCTCTCCCTTAATATTGTGGAAGTAAGGAAGCAAACCATGAGAGGTAAGGCACATTCTCAGTCCCTTAATTTTGCAATAAGTTGTCTCATCGGAAAGGAAGTTTTATATGGATGAAAAATGTTTGAAGCATACACCAAGAAAACATTCATCAGAATTTTGCTCATTTACAACTGCATTAAATATAGAGGCAAACCAATAAAATGCAGCATAGCCATAAACCTCATAATTTGTTTCAGATATAATAATAGTAATAAAATACCTGAGTGAATCTTTTGCATTTTTTTCCCTGTGTGTTATGAACATAGCTTAATTCTGTCAGATTTTATCATTCAGACTTGTATTCATTTGCAGGGTAAATATCTACTGTTTCATAATTTCGCAAGTGTGTAACTTTGATGGAGATTATAAAATTTTACTCACTGATGGTAGCTCTTTCCTTCAGTATAACCAATTAAGTTTTCATCCTAAAGCAAAGTACTAGAGATCACAGCAGAAACAAACAATTGTCACGGGCTGTGGCTGGGCTAAATGCTAATCATGGCTGGCTTCCTTCTGCCCACAAAATTTGTGCTTTACACTGAAATTCAAAATAGTATAAATGAGCTATAAATTACATTTTCATTCTCCAGGCTTCATCGTACAAATTCTGTAAGCGAGTTATACATCTTATATGGTTTGCTTTTGATACCACAGATTGCTGTGTCCTGTGGTTTTATATACACAAGCTCTCTTGCTGATAAGCATCTTTGCCTAAGGTGAAAGAGGGAAAAAAATGAAGGTGCAAAGGACTGAATTCTTGAAGGCACTCACAAGAAATTTGAAAGAGAGAATGTTTAAAGTGTAGGCTCGGTTTATGCACTTATGGGCTAATTTGTGAAAAGCCTTTATTTTATAAATGATACTGTGTTAGGTACTCTAGATATTGTCCTACACACACACACACACATACACACACACACACACACAAACACATATATATATATAAACACACACATACATATATATATACACACACACACACATATGTGTGTGTGTGTATAGATAGACTGATTGTGTATAGATAGATTGATTGTATCAATCTATATTGATCATACATATATATCAATCTATATCTATCTATATCATCATATATATCAATCTATATATATCATATATATATATGTATGTGTGTGTATATAGATGGATTGTGTATAGATTTATTGATACACACTCACATACATACATATATATGTATATATACACACACATACATAGATGGATAGATAGATAGATTGATTGATTGATAGATTGATTGATCTATCTACCTATCTGTCTATCTATCTATCTATCTATCTATCTATCTATCTATCTATCTATGAGAGACAGCTCAAGTTCCAAAATCTCTCTCTGGTCTCTAGATAAGAAAGGTACAGGGAGTATTGCAATATGATTAAAACAAGTCTAATCAGAGACAAAGTGTGCAATACTTTATGAATGTTCCACGGAGGAGCAGATTGCACCCAGCAGAACTAACACATAACATCATAAAGGAGTTTTGAACGATGTTAAAGATGGATTTGTTGACAGTAGAGAGCTAGGAAATCATATGAGCAATGGCAAAGTGTGAGGGAAGCGGAAGGTGTATTTGGGTACAGAAAGTCATCCTCTGTGAATACAGAGGAGGATGCTGCCAAAACAATATGGCCGGAACCAGATATGGAAGATCTTCAATATGAGGATGAATTATGTACTTATTTCCAAGGAATGCAACAGATCATTCTGCAAACAAATGTAACAAAAATGTTAAGGCAAAAATATATCCAGGAAAAAAATCTTGCCTTCCTAGGAATCCCTAAACAGCACTCTTTAGAATGTGGTCCTCATCTGTGTGCTACTGGTTTACACTGAGATAAATGCAAACAATAAAATTAAATATATAGACATTTTATAACAACCCATTGCCATCCAAATGCATGGGTTTTTTTTTTCTATTTTTCAATCCATGATGGAATGAAAAAGAATTGGTCTTCACCACAAACAATCTGAGAAGTACCTCAGTGCCTACTCAACTTTATGCTTAGCGTATAGATATAGTCACTTTGCAAATGGAGTCGAAATTTCTGTGTCTGTTTTTCTCTTTTTCTTAATTACCTTCATCTCACTGTTCATGTTACTTTTTGATCTTGACATTTTGTTATTGCATATTAATCTTAACCTGTTGAAAGGCAATGGTATCAGGCCATAGAAATTAATCCCATGTAATTCAGAGCAAGGGCCAGCAAATTACGGCCCATGGGCCAAATTCCGTTATCTGTCTGTTTGGTAAATTGAATTTTATTTGAATAAAACCATGCTCATTTGTTTACATTTTATCTATTGTTGTTTTTATGCCATAACAGCAGAGCTAAATGGGTGCCACAAAAATTGTATTGACATGAAATCCTAAAATATTTACGAATTGCTCATTTGTATTAAAAGTTTGTGTGAAAAGCAATTGAGTCTTATATGGAAGCTACTCATCATATACCTAAGGTTCTTATTTTTAGGCATGAAAGGAAGCTCAAAGAACATGCTGCATTAACTAATCTCTCACATCAGATTTTTAGTTCAGCCCAGAAAAGAATTCAAGCTAATGAAATGTGATGAGAAAAAAATGTGATCGTTGTCACTGGTTCTAAAAACCATATCAGGTGTGTATATCCTACAGACAATAACACTCACATAAAGGTTATGTGGGGAAGTTGAAGTTATTTCAGGTAACAATTACTTTAAAACACTTCATGATTCATTTTTTTGCTTTGGCTTCTAAAAGCATCAGAACAATCAAAAGAAGATTTTGTCCTGGAAGTAGTAGTTTCTTGAATTGGTATATCTGGAAATATATAAAAATGTAAAGATATTAAGTAAAACTGTCTCTTCTTCTCCCTGTGTACCTTGTTATATATTTGTGTCCTGGACTGTAACATAATGTGCTATATTGTATCAATTTCCATACTTAGCTATATTCTCAGAAGCAAAATAATTGAGGGATTGAGAATAGAAGGGAAGACAGGCATCAATTCCTTGCTTTAATTCTTTGTAAGACAAAGAAGGGCATATTATCAATCTTTAGATAAACTTTTGTGATACATAATATTACCCCCATTTTACAATGAAGAAATTAAGATTTAGAGAAGTTATAGAACTTGCCAGTGTTGCATAGCTAATGTTAAGTGCATTGAATGAGAAATAATGAGATGCATTTGTGGCAAGAACATTTAAAATCTACACTCTTATTAATTTTCAAGTATATAATACATTGCTAATGACTATAGTTACAATGTTTCATGATAGATCTCCTGCATTTTTTCTTCTTGACAACCTAGAATGTTGTATTCTTTAATGACGTGTCTCAAAACCCTCCTTCCCACACTGCACCTGCTGGTAACAATGATTCTACTCTGATTCTATGAGTTTGATGTTTTAAGATTTCATCTATAAGTGAGATAATTCAATATTTAAATACCATTCTCTGTCTAGCTTATTTCACATAGCATAATATCTTCCAGGTTTTTCATCCATGTTGTGACAAATGACAGAATTTTTTTTTTTAAGCTGAATAGGATTACACTGCATATGTGTGTGTGTGTGTGTGTGTGTGTGTGTGTATCACATTTTCTTTATCCATTCATTTGCTGAAAGACACTTAGTGTGATTCTGTATCCTGACATTTCTTTCTAATACCCATTAATGAAAATGAGACTTTTATATAATATCATTAAATCAAATAAAACAGTGGCCTATATTTCACACACAGCTCTTTTCTTCTACTGTCATATATCACATGGATTCACAGCGTCAGCACCATTAGTTTATTTATTTTTATTTTTTTATTTTTTTTTGAAAAAGAGTCTCCCTCTGTTGCCAGGCTGGAGTGCAGTGGAACAATCTCGGCTCACTGCAACCTCCGCCTCCTGGGTTCAAGCAATTCTCCTGCCTCAGCCTCCCCTGGGACTACAGGCATGTGTCACCATGCCCAGCTAATTTTTTGTATTTTTAAGAGATGCGGTTTCACTGTGTTAGCCAAGATGGTCTTGATCTCCTGACCTTGTGATCCACCTGCCTCAGCCTCCCAAAGTGCTAGGATTACAGGTGTGAGCCACCACACCCAGCTTATTAGCATGTTGACCAGATAACTGCTTGTGGAGGAAAGCTGTCTAGTGTGCTTCAATGTATTCAGCAGCATCCTGGCCTTTATCCTCCCGATGCCAATAGCACCCTTCTGATTATGACAACCAATAATATCTCCAGATACTGACAAATGGTTTTGCGAGGAGGGAGAGAAGGAGGGAGGCACAATCAGTATCAGCTGAGAACTGCCAATACAACGGGTTAGATAAAATTTAAGACAATTTCATTGCCTTCCCCTCAAAGATGCTTGGATATTATACTGGAAAGTAGAATCTCTGATAATGTGCGGTAAACATTAATGTAGAAATGACATAATTTCTGAGTCCCTGCTTACGGGCTCTTTGAACGATCATAACAAGCATCCACTTTTGTCCCTATTTTTACTCTTTGCCTCAATTAAGAGTTCTTTCATTTCTCCTTATCTTTCTTTGGTTCTTATAATAAGCATTAACCTGTACTTACCCCATATGGAAACTATTATGATGGATTTAAAGATGGAGCTCTCCTTCTTTTCCTTTTCCTCTGTCTGCTCTTCACTGTGCTAGTGAGGGCATTTTGATAACCTCTCAAATGAACACACATACATGTGTGTCATGTAAAATAACCACTTTCTAAAGGTGACCCACAAAAGCCAGTCCTGTCCCTATTAGCTTCTCCTTTTCCCTACGCCAAGCTCCATGTTTTTCTAGGTTTAGCTGATTAATCCTAGACTATGTTATTTGCTTATGCTGATCATCTCATGAATAGTTGCCCAGTAATTGGTTTTATTTTTTCTAAAGTGCTGCATGAAGTGTAACCACCGGAAAAAGTCAGTCTACTTTCGGTTCACTTTTAATTTTTTGGTTGCCTGATAAGCTAAAGAAAGAGAAATATTTTAAGCACATAATCCTAGAGTCCATCCTTTAAAGTAATTTTATTTTCTTATCTGCTGGCTTCTGTTTGCAAGCAATTTGTGCCTTTAATCAATAGTTTATTATCCCATATAGAAAAAAAAAGTGTGGACCATTTTTTAAATTGTTTGTTTGAATCTTCTTTCTTTTGTGTCCAGGGCAAGCTTTCTGGCTGGGCTTATAATAGTCATGATTTCTGGGGACTGCCAAGGAACTCTGACCTCATTCTACCCCAAATATATTTCTAATATTTAATGTGAGACATCTATTTCTTTTGCGTAAGATTTTGAAAAATTCATCAAATCTGGAGGAGATATGGCATTGAGGTAATGATAATTTTGTAGCATAACTTGTTATAGATTGGAGAAAGAAAAGATCATAAATCAGCTCTGGAAAGGAACAGCAGAGAGAAGAACAGAAAAAGAAAAAAGAGTCCTGGGCATACCTGAGAGCATCCTGGTGTACTTATCAGTTTGTCCCCAGTGGGTTCCAAGCATAGTGTGGCATTTAATTAGGCTGGATTGAATTACGTGTGAGTACATAGGTATATAAGATTCATAGTTACACTGGAGTAGGAACTACAAAATTTCAATGGGTGAGTTTTTTGTTTTGTTTCTCACAAAACAATAATATAGTCAGAAATATAGTTCTGACTAACCCATGCCAAATGTGGAAAACTTCTCAATAAAAGTGTGCAATCTGTTTGTTTTTTTTTATTTTCCTCATTACTTCATAGTGTGTAGATCAGTGCCTGTAAATAGTGGCTCCTTGGTAAATTTATATTGAATGAATGAAAAGTCACAAAGGAGAGATGGAACAATTATTCCTTCTTATTCTTAAATTGTTAAATGTAATGTGTCCCTTGTTAAGAGAGTTGTCTGTCAACGTCTCATTCCAGATGTATAGTACACCCACATGATTTTATTGGTTTGATAGTAGTTCTGGTGTGCTGGAGATCTGTGTTGTATTTGAACCCCTGGGCATGTAAGTCTAGGAGTTAAGAAAGTGGAAACTGTGCAGGCTTTGGGGTCCTCAAGAATGAATCCATATCCTACCTCCATTTCTCACTAGCTTCAGGACCCTAGACCTCCTCAGCTTTAGTTGCTTCCTAAAAATATGGACAACTGACATGAACTGTGGATTCCCTCCTCTAAGTCAACATGGAGAAACTGCAGATGAGAGAAGAGTGTACAGATCTAATGGCTTTATGGGAAACCCAGGAAAACACTGAACACTTCTGTAAACTGATGTGTAGCAGTGGCACCCTGCGGCACTGGGGTGAAATGCCACAGCAGTTAGGTATGGAAAAGGATTTTTCCTTCTATTTTACCTCTAGGCTTGGGAAGATTCCTGCTTTCTCTAATACCCGGGGAGTCAGTGTGACCAGCATTGCTCAGACTATCAAGTGTTAGCAGTGCTGTAGAGCAACCTGCTGCAAACAAATGTGAACTGCCTCACCCCCTCTAACATTCAGTCATCCTTCCCCTCTCCTTTCAAACCACCAGCCATGGTGAATTACCATCTAAAGAGAATGTTTTCTCCCTTTGCTAGCTTGTTCAAAGGGTTTAAAGGAGAATCCATGATCATAGGATTATGCCTGGTGGAAATGCAGCAAAGAAGGTGGTTGACAGCAGTTCTGACGCACATTCTCTCGTCTCCTGAAATTCACAAGAATGGTACAAACTAAGAGTGCCTGGGCTTTGGCTCCTCCCTAAACCCAGCAGCAAACAGATTTTTCTGATACCCCCTGGGGAACAGGCACTCTCAGCCAAAATAACCAGATGCTCAGGAAATACAACCATTAGAAAAATACATATCAAACAGAACAATGTTTATTACATAAATTTTAAAACAGGGATCAATAATTTAAACTAATCATGAAAATATTTGCAATGACATAAGGGAAAATGTTAATGAAATGACACAGGACAATTGAAAAAGTATACAAGTTGTTATGCAGCCATAAAAAAGAATGAAATTATGTCCTTTGCAGCTGCATGAATGGAACTGGAGGCCATTATCTTATGTGAATGAACTCAGGATCAGAAAAAACAAATATTGCATGATCTCACTTATAAGAGGGTGCTAAACAATAAATGCAAATGGACATAAATATGGAAATAATAGACACTGGGGATCCAAAAAGGGAAAGGATGGGAGAGGACTGAAGGTTGAAAACTTTGGGTACAACGTTCAACATTTGGATTACAGATACACTGGAAGAGCACCAATTCCCACCATTGCAAAATACACCCTTGTAACAAACATGCACATGTAACTCCAGGTCTAGAATTAAAAGAAAAAAAGTCTAGAAGTTGTTGTCATAGCCAACAGGGCTCCAAGGAGGCATAATGATTAAATGTAGTATGGTATCCTATGTAGCAACCTGTAGCAGAAAAATAAGAGTAGGTAAAAACTAAGGGAATCTGAATAGTGTAGACTTTATTTAACAATAAGGTATCAATTTCTGTTCATTAATTATGACAAATGGACCATAATAATGTAAAGTGTTAGTAATATAGGAAACTGGATATGGAGCATATGGGAGTTCTATGTACTATTTTTGAAATATTTCTGTAAATTTAATTTTATTTTAAAATTAAAGATTTATTAAAAATAAGTAAGGGCTTTCATTTTCCAGTTTGCTACATGAGGAGCTTAGAAGTTGTCATTGTATCCTAACAATAAGTAAAAAGCTAAACAGAATGAAGAATAAACAGTTCTTCATATATCCTTCAGAGAACTGAGTTCACAGGACATTGCTGCCTGCAAAATTTAAGAGACTGGTAGATGAACACAGAGAATCACAAATTAACAGAGCAGAAACCCAGCAGCAGAAAACTCTCTGAGAACCAGTACCAGTACCAGCTAAACTGTAACTGACAAATTACTAGAGGCTCACTGTGGACAGTCTGAGAGTTAAAGTCTTCAGAGATGCCTATCACGGAAGGTGAGGGAGGGGATGCAGCTCATGCTTTTGTGAGTTTTACCTTCAGGAGCTCTGTTCACTTCCCACAGTGAAGATCTGGGAAAATCCCCTTACACATTCTGCAGGCAGGGGTGAAGGGAGGGGGATGTCATCATTTTGAAATACACCAGAGCATTTTATTCTTCTTCACAAAGCCTGCTCTCAGGAGAAACTATTTCACCAGAGTCTAAATTATAGGCATTTGACCCGAACCTAACTGACTTGGTAGAAGGGCAATTTCCAATTCCAGCCCACTGTAGCCATCCTGTCCTACCTAAAGTGAGGAAGGACTGAGAAACACTGGAGAAGTGCACAGTCCTAGGTACAGGCTTATTAAAACCCTGAGACTTACACATAACACGTCCCCTGCTACAACTTACCATTACATTACTAAAGTCCTATATACCACAGTTATTTTTACCCAGTCTATTATGTCCAGCCATCATGAAAACATTAAAAAGCATACTAAAGATCAAAACAAAACAAACAAAAATAAATAAAAGAACCACACGGCTTGAAAAGCTTCAACAAGCCTCAGGCTGAGACAGATATGGGAGGGATGTTGGAATCATCAGACCAGCAGTTCAAAACAATAATTAATATACAAAGGATGCCAGTGGATAAAGTACACAGCATGCAAGTACTGAGGGACAATGTAAGCAGAGAGATGGAAAACCTAAGAAATATTTTTAATGCTAGAAATAAAAACACTGTATCAAAAAAGAAAAATGTCTTTGAGAACCTTATTAGGAAACTGAACAGAACTGAGAAAGAATCTGTGATCTTCAGGGTATGTCAGTAGAAACCTCCAAAACGAAAAGTAAAAGAGAATAAAAAACTGCAGAAGTTAAAAGGAATAGAATGTCCAAAAGCTGTGGGACTCACCTGTAAATTGGAATACCAAAAGGAGAAGAGAGGAAGGAGATAAATAAATATTTAAAACAACGACTGAGAATATCCTCCAAATTAATAACAGACACTAAACTACAGTAACAGGAAGCTCAGAGAATTCTAATAAGGCTAAATACCTCCAAAACCTACATCTAGGAATATTGTATTCAAACTGTTAAAATCCAAACATAAAAAAAAATTCCAAGGAAGCTAGAGAAAAACATAATCTTACCCATATGGGAACAAATATATGAATTATGTTTAATCTCTCTTCAGAAACCAAACTTGCAAGAAGAGAGTGGAATGAAATATTTAAAATATAGAGGGAAAAGCCACCAATTCAGAATTGTATACCTTGTGAGATTATCCTTCAAAGTGAAAGAGAAATAAAGACTTTCTAAGACAAAAATCAAGGGAATTTGTTGCCGGTAGACTTGCATTGCAAAAAATGTTAAAAGTTCTTTAGAAGAAGAAAAATGATTTAGGTTTGAAATTTGAATATATGCAAAAGAAAAACATAAGAAAAGGGATAAGTGAAGGTAAAATAAAAACTATTCTTAATTGATCTGACAGATAAATATTATTATTTGGACAGATTGCTCAAAATAATAATACAACAGTAAAATAAATTATATGCATATAGCATATTATTCGTGTATATATATATATGTATAATTACATAAGCATACCTAAGTGTATGTGTGTGTATGCGCACATTTGCATACCTAAGTATGTACACACGCATCCACTTAGGTATGCTTATGTAATAGTGAAATGAATGACAGCAACAAAACAAGAAACAGGGAAGAAGGATTATTTTGTTATTTATCTGTACTTTTACTACTTGCAAAGCATTTTAGTATTCTTTGAAAGTAGATTTAGATTAGTTGTAAATGTATATTGCAGACTCTAGGGCAACAATTTAAAAAAAGAAAGAAATTAAAACTGACATACTAAGAAGAAAGAAAAAATTGAATCATATAAAATGCTCAATTAAACCAATAACAAACAAATAAAAAGACAGAAGAGTGGAAAAATAGGACTACAACAAAAAAGAAAACAAATACGGTAAATTTAAATCCATTATATCAATAATTTCTTAAACACCAATAATCTATAGACACAAATTAAAAGACAGAGATTGTCAGAGTGGCTCACATAAGACCCAGCTATATGTTGTCAACAAGAAACCCACTTTATATATAAAGACACATATAGATGATATATAAAATGATGAAGAAAGATATAGCATGCAAACACCAATCAAAAGAAAGCAAGAGTAGTTATATTAATTTCAAACAGCACAAACTTGAGAGCAAGGAAAGTTATCAAGAATAAAGTGGGGGCGGGGCCAAGGTGGTCAATTAGAAGTAGTGGCTCTTGGAGGCCCCACCACAAAGAACCACAATAGCGTGCGAATTCTTCACTGGCAGACGAGGGATCCGAGTTCCGTCATCACAACTGACTAGGCAGCTAGCATGACCCATGGAGAGGAAGAAAGAACAATGTGGTATAGTGGCCCACCCCGAGTGCCATATAGGGCAGGGGAACCCGGACCCTTCAGCCAAGGGAGGCAATGAGTGAGCATGCTACCCAGCCTTGGGAAAATGTGCTTTTTCCATGGAACTGTGTAACCCACGGATTGGAGGATCTCACTCCTGAGTCTATGACAACAGAGCCAAGGGTCCCAACCATGGAGCCATGCAAATTCTTGACAACCACTCAACCAGAATCATATTAACCCTACTGAGCTCCTGGGTGGAGGGGTGGCTGGCACCACAGCTGTGACTGCCTGCTGCCTAAGCCCTTTGAGCTCCTTGAAGGAGGGGTGACAGTCAACACTGGGACTGATAGCTGCCTAACACACTAAGCTTCCAGGGTAGGGGAAGCCATATCTCTAGCTCCAGCCCATGCTTTTCCCCTGCTGAGCCAGGGAAGATGGGTGGCTTGGTTCCAAGAGGTACCCCCCACCCCGCAACCCATCACACTGACCCTGGCAGACTGTAGACAGAGTGCCTCTTCAGGCCTGACCCAGACCCAGACCCATCCCTCCTCACTGGGGTGGGAGGTGGGGTGTCTCCCTGCACGGACTCCAACAACTCCAGCCAGAGGCTCAGAGACAGAACTCTGATCTCCCTTGGCCTGAGCCCCTAGTGGGAGGGGTGGCTGCAGTCTTCATGGACCAGCAGACTTCATCTTTCCTCCTGCTAATTCTGAGAAATCTGGGCAGCTCAGAAGGGTGGGTTTCCCCCGAGAGAAGCACACCTCCTCCACCAAGGGACAGTCAAAGTGCTTTGTTAAACAAGTCCTGCTCCCTGCGCCACCCAACTGGGTGATACCCTCTAACAGGGGTTGTCAGGCACTCTATACAAGAGTGTTCCTCCTGGCATCAGGTCATTGCCCCTCGAGGTCATAGATCCCAGAGAAAGGCACCCATCTTTGCTGTTCCCCAGCCTCCTCCAGTGACATCTTCAGGCGCAGGAGTGAACCAGATGAATAGGGCCTAAACGGAAGCCCCAGAAAACCTCAGCAGCTCTGCAGAGGACAGACCTGACCATTGCAAGAAAAACAAACAAACAAACAAACAAACAAACAACAGAAAGCAACAACAGCAGCATCAACAAGAAAAAGTTCCCATAAAAACCTCTTCCAAGGGTCAGCAGCCTCAAAGATCAATACTAGAAAAACTCATCAAGATGAGAATTAATCAACAAAAAATGCTGAAAACCCCAAAGGCCAGAGTCACTCTTCTTCTCCAAATGATCGCAATGCCTCTTCAACAAGGGCACAGAACTAGAGGGAGGATGAGATGGGTAAGGTGACAGAAGTAGGCTTCAGAAGGTGGGTAATAACAAACTCCAATGAGCTAGAGGAGCATGTTCTAACCCAATGCAAAGAAGCTAAGAATGTTGATAAAAGGTTAAAGGAGGTGCTAAATAAAATAACCAGTTTAGAGAGGAACATAAATGACCTGATGGAGCTAAAAAACACAGCACAAGAACTTTGTAAAGCATATAGAAATACCAATAACCAAATCAACAAGTGGAAGAAAAATTATCAGAGTTTGAAGACCATCTTGCTGAAATAAGGCATACAGATTAGAGAAAAAACAATGAAAAAGAACAAATAAAACTTTTGAGTAATATGAGACTATGTTAAAAGAATGAACATATGATTGATTGGAGTACCTGAAAGAGAGGGAGAATAGAACTGTATTGGAAAATACACCTTAGGATATTATCCAGGTGAACTTTCCCAAACTAGCAAGACAGGTCAACATTCAAATTTAGGAAATACACAGAATACTACTAAGATACTCCATGGGAAGATCAAACCCAAGACACATAATCATTCTCCAAAACTGAAATGAAGGAAAAATGTTAAAGGCAGCCTGACAGAAAGGCCAGGTCACCTACATAGGGAAGACCATTGCACTAACAAAGGAGACCTCTCAGCAAAAACAGTACAAGCCAGAAGAGAGTGGGGGACAATATTTAACATTCTTAAAGAAAAGAATTTTCAACCCAGAATTTCATTATCCAGCTAAACTAAGTTTTATAAGTGAAAGAGAAATAAAATCCTTTATAGAAAAGCAAATGCAGAGGAATTTTGTCACCACCAGGGCTGCCTTGCAAGAGGTCCTGAAGGAAGCACTAAATATGGAAAGGAAATACTGGTACCAACCACTGTAAAAACACACCAAAATATAAAGACCAGTAACACTATGAAGAAACTCCATCAACTAGTGTGACAAGTAATCAGATAGCATGATGACGACAGGATCAAATTCACACATAACAATATTAACCTTAAATGTAAATGGGCTAAATGTCCCAATTAAAAGACACAGACTGGCAAACTGGATAAGCAGTCAAGTCCCATTAGTGAGCCATAATCGGGAGACCCATTTCACTTGCAAGACACACATAGGCTCAAAGTAAAGAGATGGAAGAAAATTTACAAAGCAATTGGGGGAGGGGGAAAAGCATGGATTGCATTTCTACTCTCTGACAAAACAGACTTTACACCAAGAATGATCAAAAAAGACAAAGAAGGGCATTACATAATGGTACAGAGATCAATTCAACAAGAAGAGCTAACTATTCTAAATATGTATATACCCAATATGGAGCACCCAAATTCATAAAACAAGTTCCTAGAGACCTGCAAAGAGACTTAGACTCCCACACAATAGTAGTGATAGACTTGAATACCCCACTGTCAGTAATGGACAGATCAATAAGACAGAAAATTAACAAGGATATTCAGGACTCGAACTCATTTCTGGATCAAATGGACCTAAGGGACATCTGCAGAACTCTCTACCCCAAATAAACAGAATAGACATTCTTCTCAGTGCCACATGGCACTTATTCTAAAATCAACTACATAATTGAAAGTAAAACACTCCTCAGCAAATGCAAAAGAAGTGAAATCATAACTAATAGTCTCTCAGACTACAGTGCAATCAAATTAGAAGTTAGAATTAGAAGAAACCCACTCAAAGCCAAACAACTACATGAAAATTGAACAACCTGTTCCTAAATACTCCTGGCTAAATAACGAAATTAAGGCAGAAATCAAGAAGGTTTTTGAAGCCAATGAGAACAAAAAGACAACATACCAGAATCTCTGGGACCCAGCTAAAGCAGTGGGAAATTTATAGCACTAAATGCCAATATCAGAAAACTATAAAGATCTCAAATCAACACCCTAAAGTCACAATTAAAAGAGCTAGAGAAGCAAGAGCAAACAAATACAAAAGCTAGCAGAAAGCAAGAAATAATTAAGGTCAGAGCAGGACAGAAGGACATAGGGGCATGAACAACCCTTCAATAAATCAATGAATCCAGGAGCTGTTTTTTTGTTGTGGTGGTTATTGTTGTTTTTGAAAAAATTAGCAAAATAGACCACTAGCTAGACTAATAAATTAAAAAATAGAGAAGAATCAAATAAACACAATGAAAATGATAAAGGGCATGCCACCACTGACCTCGCAGAAACACAAACTACCGTCAGATAATACTATAAACACCTCTATGCAAATAAACTAGAAAATCTAGAAGTGGATAAGTACCTAGACACATACACCCTCCCAAGACTAAACCAAGCAGAAGTCAAATACCTGAATAGACAAATAACTAGTTCTGAAATTGAAATAGTATTTAATAGCCTACAATTTAAAAAATCATAGGACCAGACGGATTCACAGCCAAACTCTACCACAAGTACAAAGAGGAGGTGGTAATGTTCCTTCTGAAACTATTACAAACAACTGAAAAAGAGACTTCTCCCTAACTCATTTTATGAAGGCAGTATCTCCTGATACCAAACCCTGGAAGAGACACAACAGAAAAAGAAAACTTCAGGCCAATAACCCTGATGAACATAGATGTGAAAATCCTCAATAAAATACTGGCAAATGGAATCCAGCAGCACATCAAAAAGCTTATCCACCATGATCAAGTGGGCTTCATCCCTGGGATGCAAGGATGGTTCAACATACACAAATCAATAAATGTAATCTATCACATAAACAGAACCAATGACAAAAAACACATGATCATCTCAATAGATGATCATCTCAATAGATGCAGAAAAGGCCTCTGATAAAGTTCAACATCACTTTATGTTAAAACCTCTCAATAAACTAGGTATTACCGGAATATATCTCAAAATAATAAGAGTTATTTGTGACAGACTCATAGCCAATAAGTGAAATGGGCAAAAACTGGAAGTATTCTCTTTGAAAACTGGCACAAGACAGGATGCCCTCTTTCACCACTCATATTCAACATAGTATTAGAAGTTCTGGCCAAGGCAATCAAGCAAGAGAAAGAAATAAACGGTATTTGAATTGGAAGAGAGGATGTCAAATTGTCTGTTTGCAGATGATACTATATTTAGAAAAGCCCATCTTCTCAGCCCCAAAACTCTTTAAGCTGATAAGCAACTTCAGCAGAGTCTCAGGATACAAAATCAATGTGCAAAAATCACAAGCATTCCTATACACCAACAATAGACAAGCAGAGAACCAAATTATAAATGAACTTCCATTCACAATTGCTACAAAGAGAATAAAATACCTAGAAATACAGCTAACAAGGGATGTGAAGGATCTCTTCAAGGAGAACTACAAACCACTGCTCAAGAAAATAAGAGAGGACAAACAAATGGAAAAATATTCCATCCTCATGAACAGGAAGAATCAATATCATGAAAATGGCCATATTGCCCAAAGTAATTTATAGATTTAATGCTACTCCCATTAAAATACCATTGACGTTCTTTACATAATTTTAAAAATACTACTTTAAATTTCATATGGAGCCAAAAAGAACCTGTATAGCCAAGAAAATCCTAAGCAGAAACAACAAAGCTGGAGGTATCATGCTACCTGACTTCAAACTACACTACAAGGCTACAGTAACCAAAACAGCATGGCATTAGTACCAAAACAGGCATATGGACCAATGGAACACAACAGAGACTTTAGAAATAACATCATACATCTATAACCACTTAATTTCAACACATATGGTAAAAGGAAAGATAAAATATTGAAGAAGTAATGATTATATGTTTTATAGAAATAAGGAAAAAAGAAAGGCCTTAGAGTAAAGAGGTTCATCAGATGTTAAATAGTATAGATAAGAAAAATTCCCCACCCAGACATATTTTAATAAAATTTAAAAACACCAAGATGAAAATACATTTATTAACAGTTCCCAGAAAGAGGAGGTCACAGCTAAAAGAATAAAAATCAGAATGACAGTGGACAACTAATATTTCTGATGCTGAACTAATATTTTAATACATTAAAAGTAAAATATTTTGAACCCAGATTCTATATCTGTACAAATTATTAAATATGAAGTTTCAATGCATATATCTTTAAATGTATTATATCTCAAAAACTTTGCTATGCAAAGCTTTTTGTCAGAAACCATTTTAAAGACAGAAGTATAGCCAGTGGATTCCACAGAAGGGATTAAGTCCATAGTATCCAGTCTTTGGGAATGAAACAAAGAAAACTTTATTTCATGTTTTCACTGAATTTTAATTGGGATTGCTGGAGCACAAATAAAATCTCACTTAGAGAAAGAGTTTGCAAAATATGACATGGTATGTGGAACATGAGATGATACTTCTATCTGCAAATAGTCTTGAAGTATTACTGAATAAGAATAAAAATAAATCTAGAAAAGATGCCATAATCTATCTAGAAAGTCAGAGTATAATCAAATCATTTAGTGAAAATTATTGCTGTTCAAAAAAGACCTTCAAGAAAGAAATAATTCTTATTCTATCCAATGTGTTTGATACAATAGAAAAATATTTAAAATCTTTCTAATTTTATAAGGTCAGGGTAACCTTCACTGAAAACTAGAGAAAGAGTTAAAGTAACTAAGCTATAGGCACATTTCGTTTATAAATATAGATACCAAAATGTCAAATGCAATTTTCACTAGTAAAAGCTACAGCATATTACAACAAATGGGACCAAGTATTAGGTAAACCGGGATTGTCATGGGTTTTCTGTTTCAATTTATCCAGCAGTTAATCAATGTAATTTCACTAGTTTACTTATAAAAGAAAAAAGGAAATTATATTTTCTTTACTCAATAAAGAAAAATATTTTTTTTAGAAAGTTACTATTTATTTCCAATTTTAAATAAAGTTTTTGCATTTTAGAGATATAAGATTAAATAACTTGGCTAAATGTCACTTATCAAAATCCTGCATCAAACATTACTCCTAATACAAAAACTTCAGACACTGTCTGCACTTGAAGATGAGTCAGGTTTGTGCAAGGGGCAATATCTGAAGTACTCACATTGCACAACAGAGGGATAAACAGGACACAACTGTATACAGTGATACTATCATCACAACTTTTTTATGCAGCACTGGAAAAACTGCCAAAGATATGAGACTCAACACCTGGCTAAACCAATTTTTTTAAAAATGAGAAAAAAGAAAGATATACTATGAAGTCATAATATAAAAAGCAGCAGACTAGGTGTTTCTGATACAAAAACTAACAATACTTATCTATAAACTTGGAAAGCCTTCTTACGGTAAATAGTGGTACAAAAACCCATACAGTAAAATGATTTATATGTTCATGCCAAAATTAGAGATTTTTGATATGTTATAGAAAAGTAAACAAAGCTAAAAGATGCATAGCAGGAGAAAAGATTGAATAAAAGATTTAAAAATTACATCTGGAAGATAGTGAAAGCTAGTCAAAACAACATCAAAACCAAAAGAAAAGCAAAGGCCAGGCATGGTAGCTCAGGCCTGTCATCCCAGCACTTTGGGAGGCCAAGGCGGGCAGATCAACTGAAGTTGGGTGTTTGAGACCAGCCTGACCAATATGGAGAAACCCTGACTCTACTAAAAATACAAAATTAGCTGGGCATGGTGGTGCCTGCCTGTAATCCCAGGTACTGGGGAGGCTGAGGCAGGAGAATCACTTGAACACGGGAGGCAGAGGTTGCGATGAGCCAAGATGGCACCATTGCACTCCAGCTGGGCAACAAGAAAGAAACTCCCTCTCAAAAAAAAAAAAAGGAAAAGACAAGACAGGACAGGACAGAAAAAAAGAAAAGGAAGGAAAGAAGGGAGGGAGGGAGAAAAGAAAGAAAAAAAGGAAGGAAGGAAAGAGAAAGAAAAAGAAAGAAAAGAAAGAAGGAAGGAAAGGAAAGGAACGGAAAGAAAGAAAAAGAAAGAAAGGAAGGAAGGAAAGGAAAAAAGAAAGAAAAGCAAAAGATACAAAACCCCAAACCCAATAGATGAAATAGTAATAAATAATGGCTGCCAAAATAGATAATTGACTTATAATGATTTGTTCAATAAACATGTGCAGAGAACTGCTACTCTGCCCGTAATAGACCCTAGGTGTGCATCATTAAATGCAATGGACAAAGATCTTTGCCTGGGCTATTACAAGACTTTGAGTTGGATCTTCCTGGTGATCTTTAGGCTTCCCATGCTCCATTGCTGTATTACAGGTTTCAGCCTCCTGTGCTATAAACACGGTAGTACCTGGAGAAGAACAGGGTGGATGGTTCTGCGCAAAAATACTCACTGCTGGAAACACAACTCAGCCAGGGCTGGAGCAGCACAGTAATCAGATGAAGGATACTGAAGACAGTGAGGTATTGGTTACATGCCCCCTTTAGGCCTGCACTGGTTGTTTATAGAGTTGAATAAAATGTTACTATTTGAAGCGGCAAGTAAAAAGTACCTAATTTCAAATCCAAGTTTATGGAAAGAGACCTATTTACTTACACTTGAGATATCTGAAAACACTGATGATGTTTAGTGTCATCAAATGCACAAAAATAGAGTATATTTTGGTATTCAATAATGTACAGGTATAGAATCCTTAGTTATTTTAATTTATTTAGTAGAAAGAGCATGGGCTTTAGTATCAGACAAACACATTGGTTTAAATTCCAACTCTGAATGAGCCAAATCACTTAACCTAACCGTGCTGCAGTTTTCTTATGAATAAAGTAGTTACAGTACAATCCACCAACTTATAATTTTTTATTTGCTTCAGTAAGGATTGGAGAGCATAATCTAAAATAATTAGCACAGTGGCTGCCATTTACAAAGTCCTAAATAATGGGCATCTGTTATTATTATATTGAAGCAACTGAATATGTTGAATCTTCTGAATAGAATACATATAGTTACCCCTACATATTTCATATCTAACTATGATAGTGAGGTCATCTTGATGCAGGACAAGTGTATGAGTCTGTTCTCATGCTGCTAATAAAGACATACCCAATACTGAGTAATTGATAAAGAATAAAAGGTTTAATGGACCTGATGGACCTCCCACCCACATGTCCACATGGCAGGGGAGGTCTCACAATCATGGCGTAAGATGAAGGAGGAACACACATCTTAAATGCTGGTGGGAGAGAGAGCATGTTCAGGGGACCTGCCCTTTATAAAACCATCAGATTTTGTGAGAATTATTCACTATCATGAAAACAGCACAGGGAAAACCCACCCCCATGATTCAATTACCTCCTATCGGGTCCCTCCCATGACATATGACGATTATGGGAGCTATAATTCAAGATGAGGTTTGGGTGAACACACAGCCAAACCATACCAGCAGGTGAGCCCCAATAGGGGGATTAGCCAGGGAAGGTTCCTGGCTTAGTACAGGAAAGAATTCTAGAGTGAGCTGGCCAGGCGCAGTGGCTCACACCTGTAATCCCAGCACTTTGGGAGGCTGAGGGGGGGCACATCACCTGAGGTCAGGAGTTCAAGACCAGCCGGACCAACATGGAGAAACCTTGTCTCTACTAAAAATACAAAATTAGCCAGGCATGGTGGTGCATGCCTGCAGTCCCAGCTACTCCAGAGGCTAAGGCAGGAGAATCACTTGAATCTGGGAGGCAGAGGTTGCGGTGAGCCGAGATCGTGCCAATGCATTCCAGTCTGGGTAAAAAGAATGAAACGCCGTCTTAAAAAAAAAAATTAAAAATTAAAAAAAAAAAAAAGAATTCTAGAGTGAGCCAATTGTAGAAGAAAACAGCTTTATGAAGGTAACAAAGTTACAGCTCTGTGATTGCTCCTGCAGAGCAGGGCTACCCCACAGGCAGGGTGTTGACAGTAGTAGCTCAAGGGCAGTTCTTTAGTCATGTTTATGCCCATATTTAATTACATGGAAATTAAGGAGCAGGTTATTCAGAAATTTCTAGAAATATGGTGATAACTTCTGGGTCACTGCTTTGGAAACGGGCAGTAATGGGTATTGTATGGCAATGTTAAACTGACATGCTTTGATAGATGTGTCTTACAGAGAAGTGCATTCACCCCTTCCCTATTTTAGCCATTCTTCAGTCTGGTCTGAAGTAAAGTCCTGCCTCCTAACTCACTCCCCTTAGGTAGAAGGAGGATTAGGAACTCCTTCTTAATCTTAAGGGAGCTGCAGAAAGGTAGAGATCCATCTTTTGTAACTACTTTCTCCTGAGGTTATGGAGGCCCTACCTAACACTGTAGGGTAAAAATCTGTGGGTATCTGATCTAAGAGGCCCAAAGGCAGAATGCTTTTATTCTCCAGATCAGTAGACAGGAATGATTGGAAGCCTTTTGAGAGCATGGTCTTTAACTGGAACTGTTGTAATGCAGAGGACACAAACTTTACTAAAAAGTTAAACAAGCAGGGGCCAAAGATTAATAATAACAAGACAGCTGATATGGTTTGGCTGTGTCCCCATTCAAATCTCATCTTGAATCGTCGTTCCCATAATCCTCACATGTCCTGGGAGGAACCCAGTGGGAGGTAATTGAATCATGGGGGTGGCTACCCCCGTGCTACCGTTCTCATGATAGTGAGTGAGTTCTCACAAGATGTGATGGCTTAATAATGGGCTTTCCCCCCTTTTTGATCAGCATTTTTCATTCTTGCCACCTCATGAAGAAGGATGTGTTTGCTTCACCTTTTCCCATGATTGTAAATTTCCTGAAGCCTCCACAGCCATGCTGAACTGTGAGTCAATTCCTAGCATCAGGAAACCATTTGTATGGTCACTAGATTAGTCATCAATATCCCCAGGATAGAGAGTTTTACCTTCTGGCTTGTCTAGAAAATTTCATGGCCTTTTCCCAGACCTTTTATATATCCTTTTATAAATTAAGCAGTCTTGGTTATGTCTTGATTCGCAGTGTGAGATTGGACTAATACAGCAGCTATTAAAGGTCCTAGGAGAGGTCAAAAGCAGATGAGACTTGGAAAGGCATTTTTGATAGTCAACCAGATATAGTTGAGGTCAGTGCCCTGGGTACATTTATGTAACCAGGTAGTTTGCTCATAGATATTTTAAGTGTTAACCTCAACCTCTGAAGTTGTTAACATATGCGCAGGAGGTGGTATTAATAACTGCACAGATTCCATCTTGTTTAGTTAGTAAATAATTCAATGCTAGTCTGTTATTGAGAACTACATTTGCCAAAGGGTCTAGAAATTCTTTAATTCTCTTTAGTGCTACCTGTGTTGATGGCTAAGGATTCCAGGGTTTGAGTCAAGTTCTTTAGTGTTAACTCATGGTGGACAAACTTACCCCAGGGTGTCACTAGTGTTGTTGCTGCCCCAATTATACCAGAGTTAATACTATTGCTCACTTACTTCTGGTGTTCCTGGATCCTATTGGGTTTTACACTGTGACCCCTGGAAGGGAATGGTGGCCAATATACATTCACCTGTGTTCCTTGTTTTTTTGTATACAAGGAAAAACTATTCCTAAAATAACAGGTAGCTCCCCGGGGAGTTGGGAGTAGTTAGGAATGTCTTTTTCCCACTCACAGCCAGAAATAAAAATGAGCCCAGTTGGGGCATAAATAGAGGACCCACAGGCTGTAATGTCTATCCTTTGCTGTCAAGTTGGGACTACAGAAATACATAGAGCTTCCCATTTTTCTTCTTTTTTACAGAAAAATAATGCCTAATTTTTAAATATCATGATAACATAAAAAAACAAACAAACAAACAAACAAACAAAAAAAAACATGCCTAGGCCGGATAGGCTTATTTTAAAATTTTGTATTGAATTCAAAAACTGTGGCAATAGAAAATGTGGTTTTATTTAAATTGAATTTGAATTTGTTCCAATAGTCTAAAGGACTCTCCTCGTGGAGAGTCTACTGGAATGCTTATCATTACCTCCATTTCTGAGACGAATTTCTACTGGACACAGAAGTTTTTGTAAATCTAGTATGAAGAAAAGCACTTAGGTTTTTGCTACTTTTCCCTTTTAAATTCTCACTTCCTGAACAGAAGTTCTAAGTACAGTTAGCAATGCATCATGAGAATGAATTATAAGTGTTTACAGGTCAATGAAATAGTACTAAAGAAATATTTTTATTAAGCAAAGTATAGAAGGAAAAGTATAAATAAAGTTCCAATAAGAAATAAAAATGCTATTACAGAAAATGATAATTTTAGGGCAGGAAAAAAGAAAAGGCAAGACCATGATAGCCCTAGGCTGGACCTCTACCCCACAATCCTAGAGGGAATGTCAGTGCTGAAAAACCCAGAGCATCTGATGGCAAGGGGTGGCCAAAAATCTCAAACACCAAAAACCCAGAGTATCCAAGTATCAGCCAGTGAGGGTCCCCACACCAAATGTTGGTAACCCTAGAGTATCTGGGAGTCAACCAGTGCAGAGTCCACACAATGAGGGAGCGCTCGCAATCAAGTGTCCTGCCTATACAATTGCCCAAATACAGTTAACGGAAACTCAAAGCAACAAAACTCAAACAAAACACACATTTTAGAACTAAAAATAAGATGTCCAGCAGAGCAATAAAATTGATTAAAAGGACCATGGAATGGAATGGCAAGAATGTGCTTTGGGGCACTCAAACAATGGGGACCTTTTAGCTGACCACTTAGCCAAAGGCTTTTAATATTCCCTGGCTCATCCAATATTATCAGGGGATGGGGGAGAAGAGGGAACCCACACAGATCCACAAAAGACAAAATGGCACTGACTGATCTTCCACGTGGAACTCAGGTGAAGGTCTCTTGAGGTTCCCACAACAGGGTGGGCTTAGCTGCTGTGGTGGGAGAGGTCAGCAGGAGGTCTGGTAACCCACCACCTGTTGGTCAGAGCAGCAGGTCCCACACAAGGCAGCATCACTGTGGATGGCTGCTTGCCCATTCACCCAACTCCACTGCCTGCCAAGAAAGATGGTGGCTCTGAAGAGAGCCTTTGTCTCCTGTCAGCACTTGCAGTGTTAACAGTTCTTTGGTGTTACAGCCTCAGTGATGCAGCTTTTGTACCCCCGATCACGGACTGCTTTGTTTTCTGTCTACTTGCTGCTCTGCTCATCCGTGGTTGTCTCTTGCTGTGGCCTTGCTATCTGCCAACCACCACTTCTCTCACTGTCTCTCACACTGTCGTCTTATCTCTTCTGCCCCCACATTAGGTGCCATCAGATGCAGGGCAAGTAAGCGCCACATTGAGGTTAGGCCAGGGAAGATTTTGGCTCTGCTCGGGAAAGAATTCAAGCATGAGCTGGTGGTAGAAGAAAAGAGCTTTATTGAGGGGGCACAGCTCCTGCAGAGCGGAGCAACCTCATAGGCAGTGTGTTAAGAGTGGCTGCTCAGGGGCAGTTCTTCAGTCATGTTTAGACCCATTTTTAATTACATGTAAATTAAAGAGCAGTTGTTCAGAAATTTCTAGAAAAAGGGTGGTAACTTCTGGGCTATAGCCATGGAAAGAGATGATAACTTCCGAGCATTGCCGTGGCAATGATAAACTGACATAACACTAGTGTGCATGTCTCAGGGAGACGTGCTTTCACCTCTTCCTTGGTTCAATCTTCAATCTGGTCCAAAGTCAAGTCCTACGTCCTACCTCAATCTGACCTATTTGATGTTAAATCATTTAACAGAATATATGTATTACAGTCATACATTTGGAAGTTGCATATGTTCCAAGGAAAAAAATATAAAAAATAAAAGCTGTACATTTATAAAAAAGCTGTACATTTATAAGAGGCAAAGGGGGTCTCCAGAATGTCAAGCCAGTAAATTACAGAGGGTAAGTCTCAAACCCTGATGTGTTTACCTCCTAGTGCTATGACTTTTCTGTAGTAATTCTTCCTTGTTATTTTTTAGTTTGGGTTTATTTTTAATATACAGTTTATGCAAGGCATTCAGGTAAGGATAAAAGGCGAGTATACAAAAATTCTAAAATAATGAAGACAGGTTTAAATCTCACAGGAGAGAGGTACAAGCAAAGAGGTGCACATAGACTTAAGTGTTTGTTAAAGGCTTAGCAGAAGAATAAATATATCAAATGGCTTCAGAATAGAAGCGGCTTAGGATAGTCATATAAAATGAAATAGGGAGCATATTGTGGGTAGAAAAAAATATTGTGAGCAAGGGCACAGCGTCTGAAAAGAATGAAGTATGATTAGCAAGTAATAAATAGTCTAGCTGAACTTAAGAAGTATTTTCTAGACATGAAGACATATTTTATTAAGAAAGAAAAGGAGGGAGGGAATGAGGCAGGAAGGAAGAAGCAATAGAAGGGAGGGAGGAAGGGAAGCAGTTGATGAACAAATGAAGTCTTGAATAGCAGGCTGAGGGTTTTGAAATTAATTCAAGAGGAAAATGGGTTTAACTCATGCTATTTTTTTTTTTTCAAGATTGTGTGCTGGCTTCCTTCTAGCAAACACAGTTCAGAATTGGTGATTGTAAGTGTACAGAGTTTTGGTTTTAGTCACATAAATGTATAATTCTTGCTGTCCCATTCTTGCGATGATAACCCAAAAGAGGGAAAGCAAATAGCATTTCATGCAGGAGGCCAGATTAATTATAAGGGCAGTCAGAACCCAAGCAAAATAAACAACGCTCTGAAACACAAGTCATGACCAAAAAGAATGGATGAATTATTACTCTGGCATTTTCTTTATTTATGTCCAGAAATTGATCAACAGCTGAAGGAACAGAATAATTTATAAATCAGGTGCCGTCAAATACTTGTGACTCGCAACTGGTATAATCTGTCCCAGAATTCCTATAAGATTTGATGACAATAGAAAATAATCTTATTACAAGCCTGACATTAATCATCTAATACATATTATTCTAACCTGATATAAGAATATAAATTAAAAATACAATAGCTGCTGAAAACAGAAGTGCCCACTGACTGTATAAAACCATTTCTCCTTCCTCACCACACCTTGTTTAATAAAAATAGATGTAGGTGATGGAACATTTATTATGGAGACAAGTTAACCAAAAAGACCTGTCAATTTGATGGAGGAGGTTATTTGTTCAACAAAATATCCAAGCACATGAGGCAATCTGGAAATTCTACAGGAAAACAGAGACAGCCTGCTTCCGCCTTTGTTTTCCCCAACCTGTCTTTTTGGCCAGAAATAAATATCTAAGAAAAATTGATTACAAGTATATACATAGCTTCATGAACATATTTTGCTTCATCAAATTCAGAAAGACTAGAAAGTGATTGGTCATCTCATGAGAGCAGAATTTAGAACAAGAATCTTGTTAGAAATGACTAGGTAATCAATCTCTCTCTCTCTCAATCACTCTCTGTCTAGCAGTTGTGTGGCCCCCAAAGCCATTTTATTCAATGGACCTACACACATGTGGTCAGTCTCTCAACTAAACTACATTAACTAAATCAACTAAATTAATAGAAATCTGATAAATATTTTAGAATGCCAAGAAATCAGTTTAACAATAAACATAAAGGTTTATAATTGGCAGGCAGAACAAATGTTTCCTGTCAGCCTACTAGTGTACCATTTTTCTATGGGCTACATGCTAAGAAAGGTTCTAATTGGAAGGTATTTTGGTGATCAGAAAAAGAGAGTTAGGCAGTTTCAGTGGCTCATTCATGGCACCGACGTGATTACTGATGAATTTTTTCCATTCCTAAGTTGGATCTGAAATGGTCTCATTCAGGGGACTCTCTGCTCTACATAGTATCAGATTAGGCTGGGGTTTTTTTGTTGTTATTGTTGTCATTGCGCATTTGTTTTTTCAGGATGAGCTATTTACACTGTGGTTCAAACCATCTTCAATTTTCAGTAGCTTAAAACCACACAGGTTTATTTCTCACGCATACCACATGTCCATGTTGATCTGGTACCTCTGCTGGTTCAGGGTTTCAGCATGATGAGGGCCCTCACCATCAGGAATCTCATCAATTATTGTTCCAGGGGAAAGGAGAGAGGGCAAGTTGTGTACTAACTCTTAACCACTTGGCCTTGGAAATCAAAGACAAAGCTTCCTCTCATATTCCATTGCCTAAGGAAAAACAGATGGTCATGCCTAACTTCAAAGCACAGGACATTCCAAACATATTCCACACCTTAAAAAATGAGAATCAGAATATTCCAAACAGCCTTATTATCTTTCACAACATTTTTGCTGTTGTGTTCAGCTTTTCTAGATACATTTTTTCATTTTCATAGTAAGTTGTACTAAATGTCTGGAGTATGGTTTTAGATTTGCTAATGATATACATTCAAATTTTCCTACATTTGGTCATTTAACTGGCAGGTGTTTGGTGACTAAGCTCAGCAATACATTTATTGCTTAGTGGAGTGGAGTGGCGGTTACTTCCACAGAGAACTGATCTCAATCATTATTTGTTGACTATTTTAAGTTATCGTGATTTAAAGGCCATGAGTCTGCATGCTGCTATTACTTCCAGGAACACACACCCAGAATCATCCTCGAACTCTTCCAAATTAATAACAAGATGGGTTCAAGTGCTCTTGTTCTGGGAAATTGAAATCCACTGAGATTATGCGATAACTGTTTGTCAGTTGCACCAAGCTAAGGCTCATTTTTCAGAAGGAAAAAAGTTCTTTCCTCTCTAAAAACTATATCCACAATTTAATCAAAGATAATATGATATGGTAGAAAAGGTCACAAACTTTGGAGCCAGATAGATATGGATCTCAGTATAGACTTTTTTTATCTACCAAGGTGGCTACTTTGGGTGTCAACCTCTTTGAAATTCTTTTTCCTCGTCTGTAAAACGAGACAATGGTACTCAAATAGGAGTGTGGTCATTAGTTAACGTTACAAGTGGCCAAACATAGAATCTGACGTAATAAAGGCTGCTTCTATTTCAGAAAATGATATTTACCATAGCAAATTCCTGAATATTGTCCCAGAAGACACAATGTGAAATAGGAAATATTCTTCATCAATGTGTTTATTCACTGCTGTTTAGTACAGTACTAAAGGTGTGTACCTAGCCCAGTGCCTGGTGCAGAGTAAATACTATACTTCCCAGATGTTTGTAGAAAGAAATACAAACTTATTCTAATTAGGAAGCTTGCACTTATCCACTTTCTTGCTAGATGGTGAGTTAAAGTAAAGCATGATATTTGCTTCAGTTAAAAAATTGTGTTGTTCAAAACTGGGAGGAAATTGAAGGTTTGGAAAATTATCCACAAAGCAAAGTGCAGGTGTTTATTTTTGTTTGTTAATTTTTACATGAGGTGAACAAACTAGGAAAATGAGCAGTATCCATCAGTGGGTGTCTGTAGCAAGTTGTCACCTAACAACCAACATGGACCCTGATAACTGAAGCATGATATCCTTTTATTTAATGTAATTTATCACAAGCTACAAGGTTTGATTCACAGCTGGTGTTAATTGAACAACTTCAGTTTTCTCTGATTTCTGTTTTTTGTTTTGTTTGTTTATGTTTGCATGTGTGTGTCTGTCAGATGAATTGTTACTTACATCAACTAAATGAAACAAACACAATTTGACAACTCAGGGAACTGCTTTCTCTTCCTCATCACACGCCACCCCATCACACACATTTGCTTCTTTCACTGAGGAAAGTGACTATTAGTTTGTATAAACATATCTTTTAGGTATTGGGCTTCTTTCTTGACATGCTAAGCCTATTTATTTCATCTTTAAGAGCCATAAATTATAAAAGAAGACAATCTCTGAAATCACTTAGAATTTTTTTCAATTCAATTTCCATCTTATTTCTTCTCTCCTTTTCTCCCTCCCTTTCTTCCTCCATTTATTTTTCTTTCTCTCTCTCTTTTTCCCTCCATATTTTCTTTTCTTCATTTTTTTTTTATTCCTTGATCAAATGGTTCCTAAAGTTTTGTATTTATCAGAAATCATTCCAAACACTAGAAATACAGTTCTGATTTTCTGCCCTGAAAAGAGGTTTGGGAGGGGAACAAACAATAAACTAAATGCAGAAAGTGATATAAAATTGTGAAGAAAACTCAAACAAGTGGCAACCAGGAAATGTTTATTTTAGATCTTGCAAAACTGGCATCTTAGCAGAGGCCTGAATTCAACCAGAGAGCAAGCCCTGAGAGCACCTAGGGAGGAGTATTCTAGGCAGAGATAACAAGGAACATTAGTTTGAATGGGAATTTGTTTGGTAGCCAGAGTGTCAGCTTGATTGTGGTGAATGAAAGAATAGGAGGTAGGAAATGACATCAGGGGAATAATCAAGAACCAGGCATCAGGCTCTTGGGTAGGATCTTGCAAACCACAGCAAAGGTCTGGATTTTACTATAAATGCAAATTGAAGTTACTGGAAGCTTTTGAGTAGGTGAGTGATATGACTTAGATTACTCTTTGAAGGAACGATCTGGGCTGCTGCATAGAAAAGAACATTTAGGAAAAGTAAGAGCAAAAGCAGTGAGACCAATCAGGACATGACTGCTATAGTCCAGGCAAGGAACACTGACGGATGGACCGGAGGGAAGTTCACAGAGGCAGTGAGGAGGCATTGGATTGCAGAATATCTTTTACTAGGTAAATACTGTAAGCAATAGGACCTGGAACAGAGGAATATGGTCCTACACAGTTTTGGTTACAGGACCTCCCTTGACAACTGAGTTGTCTAATAATTCCATAGAGAAAATGATCAATACAAAAGATCTCCTTTGACCTTTCTTCTGTATTTCTCTTTGCCCACTGAGAATACATGTTAAGTGGGATTTGTATTTTCGAAGAACTGAAAATTTCTCCAATTATCACAGAAACTGGCATATAATAGCTAATAACCTAGCTAATAATCTCCTTTTTTTCTTCGGAAGGAGAAAAAAAAACTAATGGATGTCTATGTCTACAGACCCAGGGTGTTGGTATATTTTAGAAACTTTTTGGAATGTAATCCAATAGTAGCTGTAGGTCTAGTTAATGGGCATCCTGCAATTGCTAATTTACCAAAACAAAACTTCCACTCTTGACGGAGGAAGAAATTAAATCTTGTATAATTTATATTTCATCTGGGGCTGTATTATGCTATGATCCCACCCAGGCTGCCTGTAAATAAATAGTTATAAAATATAGACCCTGATGGAAATTCAAACTTTCATTGCCTACATCCTCTCTCTCTGTTCTCCCTTCCATTTTGTTTTTTCTCATGAGTACTGTGTCCCTGTTGAGTTATTTCTGTCCCCATCCATTTCTTTTTAGAAGCTCACAACTCAGTGGAAATAAGCTCTAATTTATTTTTTGCTCTGTATTTAGCAGGACAACTCATCTTGATTTTAAAAAGCAGTCTAGAGTGTTTGTTTTTGCCCTTCCCATTAGCCTAGACAGATTTCATTAGTAACCAAAACATAAAAATGCCCACTTGTATTGGCCTCCAGATTGGTGTGCCTCTCCAAAGAATTTCCCAGGCCTTGGGATGTCACTGAAGCAAGCCTTGAGGTTGAATGGTCACTAGACTTATGTTTGAGGGTATTGCATTTTATGTATTTCTCTAGGGATGTTTGCTAGGCCTTCCTTTATTCCTCTTTGAGATTGCCACATACCAAGCTCCCTCTTACTTCTATTCCTTCTTATGGATGTAAGACAGTGACAGCTGCCTCAGCCTTCCTTACAATATGACTCCTGTCATCTGTATGCTGAACACTTGCAGCACCCTAACCTCTTAAGTATCTAAACTTGCAATGCCCCACACTGAAAAAAAAAAATTCCAAGTGAAATATCATTAAATGTGAGAATTCATATGCTAGAATACAAATTGATTCCACTGTCTACACTTTGTGAAAGAAAAGGTAAAGATTCTGATATGTTGACTAGATCCTGAAAGCTAATCTATATTCCAAAGTCAATAAGAATGATAATTTGGAATCAGTTCAATGGTGATTTGACTTTAGTTTACTGCAACGTGAAAAACAGTGCAAAGGAAATATATAAATTAAGGATAAAGGTCAGTGTGGTTTCCCAATGTCCCCCTGCACCTAAAGTTCAGTGGTCAAGGCACCCCTACAGGACAGGAAAAAAATGCTTCTTAAGAAAGTCAAAACATTTTGGTGGCTTACGGCCTATATCAGTAATCAAGGGTCTATACTGGTACTGTAAAAGGCATTCCTCATGATAGCACAGTTACAGATATCTGATTTTCATAGATGTGGTCATGGCTTTCTATATCAGTTTTCTATAACTTTCTATAAGCTCCAAAATGGTTGAAGAAATTAGAAAATAATCTATGTTAATTTATTTTTTAAAAAACCCATAAACCATCAGTGTTATGACACATTGTAAAAATTTGCTTCATTAGAGCCTGCTTTCATTTGCTTATCATGGAAGTGATAATGCTTAGTGCTCACTAATATGTAATAAGACAAGAGGAAATTTTGCAGTTAAAATGGAGGGGCATCTACAGCAAAAACACCAAGAAACAAACCTTGTCAACATATCTAACAAGTAAGATCCAGTAATGAGATCAGAAGAAATATGATTATAGAGAAAAATGTATGTGAAAAGTAGAACTGACCATCTTTTTAAAAGCATTTTAGAATGAAAGAATATATGTAAGGAAAACAAGTTATACAAACAACTTATACTCTTGATCTAATTGTGTCATACTGGACGAATTACTACATCTTCTTCATCTGAAAAAAACAGGCATTTAGCGATATAATTTACTAAGATTTCTTAAATTTCCTATGGTATTTATTATGAGTAGTACTTTTAAAAACTTGTGAGGAAAACTCAAGTAATAAACTAAGGTTGACGTGTGTTTAATTTACTCTTTGTAATAAACAATAACTTTTTAATATTTCAGTTGGTCAATATGTAGTGGGAAGTGTGACCATTTAGTTCAGTTCCAAATGCTTTATTTCCTATAAGATTGGCAAATAGGAATGAAAGCATAATCACCAGCCATCTCTGGCACCTTCTTTCTAACAGCTCCTGTCGATGTAAGTGAAAATGATCCTTAACTTCAAAAATAGGAATGAGAATAAAGGGGCAAAATTTCAATCCCTACTGTCAGTAGGGTCTATGGAAATCTCATAAAATATTTTGGCTTTACAAGAGAAAAATTCAAGGCAGATTGAAAAGTTACAAGCATTCTCCCCATAAAATAATAATAACCACTGTAATTGAATATGGACAAGATAAATGAGAAAAGCAACCAACTTTCTGATGAAATATTTAATGGAAATATTGCTTAATAGGAAGAATTGCTGATCTGCAGATGCTGGCTTCAGTAAGGAAGAGCAATGAGTGCTCTGGGCTGAAGCTAAACAGATATAGAAACTGTTCTCTCTGATTAAGAAGAAAAGGGCAGCACCTAATTTAGTAGAACAAAATTTTAACTGTTTTCCTTCCTTTATCCCCATAGGATTCATTTTCTCCCCTCCTTCTGTTTTTAATGTTCAAGAAAAATGTTTAAAGCATGACAAACAGAAAGTGGAGACCCTTCATGTATTCAGTTATTCAGCATATTTAAAATATACTTTAAACTTAAAAAAATGCTAAATCATACTGAACGCTGACTCTGGGAGAAACTAAAAGATTGGTTTCACTTGTATCCGTTTTAAGATCACCCTTTTCTGTTAATTTTTTTTTTTATATACCAAAAGCTCTTGGGGTTTTTCTTCAAGTTTGTTGAATATTCTGTTGCTTCATGTTCTATTTTTTTTTTTTTTTTTTGAGACAAAGTCTCACTATGTTGCCCAGGCTGGAGTGCAGTGGCACAATCTTGGCTCACTGCAACCTCCACCTCCAGGTTCAGGCAATTCTCCTGCCTTAAACTCCTAAGTAGCTGGGATTACAGGCATGTGCCACCACACCCAGCTAATTTTTGTATTTTTAGTAGAGACAAGATTTCACCATGTTGGTCGGGCTGGTCTTGAACTCCTGACCTTGTGATCCACCCGCCTTGGCCTCCCAAAGTGCTGGGATTCCAGGCATGAGCCACCGTGCCCGGCCCATGTTCTAAGTCACATCCATTATGAGACACATAATCCCTCACACCCAGAAGTTTCTCTACTCAAAGGCTTCCCAGCTTCTCATCCCTGAAGTCATTATTGAGCCTGGAGTTTTCCATCATCGTCACCTGCAGATCTCCAGCATGGGCTGGTTGAAGATTGACCATCTTCAGAAGAGTGGGATGCTGTGCATAATGGCTCAGCAGTCTGCCTTCAAGTCGAGGTGGATTCCTTGCTATTTTCACCATGCATTTACTGTGCTACCTGACCTGTCTTCCATTGATTTGGGTGTGATGTGATAGAACAGAAAATGTAAACTCTTCTAATTGCAAATGCTGCTTTCATCTCAACACTTGGATGAAGCTGGAAAATCTACTTCCAAGATGCTGAAATTGCATGACTAGTAAATTGGTAGTGACTGGTCGGCAGGAGGCCTTTATTCTCACACGTGGACTTTACCACTGGGGTTCTTGAGTACCTTTATGGCATGACAGATGGCTTCCTCTAGAGCAAGTTTCACAAAAGGAAAAATATGTAATGATTTTTATGACCCAAGCTCAGAAGTCACACAGCATCATTACTGCAACTTATTAATTGGTTATATGTAGGTCAGCCTATTTATTTGTGCTGGGCGGTACTACATGAATGAACGAATGGCATGAAGTGAGAATTACTGAGAGTCATCTTGGAAGCTGGATAAGAGGGGCTTTAGATATTTTGTGTTTACAATGGTATATTTGTAGTTAAAAAAAAAAGAGAGTTGCAGATTGCATTATTATTACCCAAAAGTCACTCCCTTTCTAGATCGATATTCATCAGGTTTGCTATAAACATTCTCCAAATCTTAGTAAAGCAGCATTTATTTCCTTCTTACATTAGGCTACAGTGGCTGTCGGTCACACTATTTCTCTATTTTGTTCATTTCTTCTCTGCCCAATATATTTTCTCACATATCATTTGCCAAGCAAGTCACATGCCCAGGCTGATAATGGAAAGTGGAAATATATTCTCATAAAGAGCACAGCAAGGGAGTGAATACTATCATTTGTATCACTTACGGTAGCAAAATAATGGTCCTCAAAGATGTGCATCTTTTAATTTCCAGAACCTGTGACTATATGACATTATATGGCAAAAGGAGCATGAAAGGCGTAGATGGAATTAATGTTGCTAATCATCTGACTTTAAAATAGGGAGACTGTCCTGGATTACCTAAGTAGACCCACTGTAGTCAAAAGAGTCCTTAGAAGTGGAAAAGACAGCCGGGCGCGGTGGCTCAAGCCTGTAATCCCAGCACTTTGGGAGGCCGAGGCAGGTGGATCACGAGGGCAAGAGATTGAGACCATCCTGGTCAACAAGGTGAAACCCCGTCTCTACTAAAAATACAAAATATTAGCTGGGCATGGTGATGCGTGCCTGTAATCCCAGCTACTCAGGAGGCTGAGACAGGAGAATTGCCTGAACCCAAGAGGCGGAGGTTGCGGTGAGCCGAGATCGCGCCATTGCACTCCAGCCTGGGTAACAAGAGCGAAACTCCGTCTCAAAAAAAAAAAAAAAAAGGCTTCTGTCTTTTGGTTTCTCACCCCACCCCCACAGAAGGAACACAGACTTGATAATACATTGACTTTTGCCCAGCGAGATCCATTAAGAATTAAGCAAAAAAGCTTTTCCTTTTTAGGGAGGAGTAAATAATAAGGATTCAATGTATAGAAATGGGATGAAAACTTTGGGCCTGATAGGATAGTAGATCAGAGAAGGTTTTACCCTGATGTCAGCATATTCTTAGGGGGGCATTTCAGGTGGAGCTATGTGCTGCTTAAAGTTCAAGAACCCTGGGGATGGAGTAAATAAATCTTCACCAAAGTTCAGTTAGCAAGAATTTTGTTCTAATTTATTAGTGAGAATAGTTCAGCTAATCACTGAGTTGTAAAGAATGGAAATTTGGAGGGTGTATGTGTGGCCGTGTCATAGATAAACAAAGACAGCATCCCTAAGTCTTAGTCTATGAAAAGGGTGGCTCTTTGCAGTGAATCCTTTCCCAAGACACAAAAGATGAAGGAGGGATTGGCCTGGAGTAGCCTTCACTGTGTTCCAGGAGTACAGAGTTCAGGGAAAATTCAGCATTGTCAATAATAAATTTGTATTAATAAAGTAATTAAGTTTGTGGTAATTTGTAATGGCAACAATAGAAATATAATACACTGTCCTTTCCATGTGACTTACAGTGTGTGTGTGTGTGTGTGTGTGTGTGTATACGTGTGTGTGAGTGTGCGTGTGTTAGTGTGTATGTGTGAGCATGTGTGTGTATGTGTGTGTGAGTGTATGTGTGTGAGTGTGTGAGTGTGTGTGTGTGTGTGTTTTCTTGTTGTTGTTTGCTTCTGTTTTCCTCTTACTCATATTTGGCTCATAACTCCACGGTCTTCCTTGTACCAAAGAGATGATATCGTAGAGTATATGTACACAGGCTGTAGACTTTCATTTTTTTCTACCCTACCTTTTTCCCCTGAACTCTAGGCATAGAAATGTAACCAGTAACTGAGCATTTGAAATGAGATTATTGTGTTTTCCTATATCACAGACATAGCTAACCTATAACTATCAAAATTTAACCTGATCCAGAAATAAATGTTGATTGTTATAACCCATATTTACATATTGATATTTATAGTAAGTGCTGATAAAATATTATCTCATAGAGTTGTTGAAAAATACAGTAAATAGGCCGGGTGCGGTGGCTCAAGCCTGTAATCCCAGCACTTTGGGAGGCCGAGGCGGGTGGATCACAAGGTCAAGAGATCGAGACCATCCCGGTCAACATGGTGAAACCCCGTCTCTACTAAAAATACAAAAAATTAGCTGGGTATGGTGGCGTGTGCCTGTAGTCCCAGCTACTCAGGAGGCTGAGGCAGGAGAATTGCTTGAACCCAGGAGGCGGAGGTTGCGGTGAGCCGAGATCGCGCCATTGCACTCCAGCCTGGGTAACAAGAGCGAAACTCCGTCTCAAAAAAAAAAAAATACAGTAAATATATACATATATACAATGTGAATATATAGAGTTAATATGTATGCATATATATACACAGATACATATAAAATACACACACACACACACACACATACACACACACACACACACACAAATTGCCTGGGACATGGTAAGTACGAAATGCTAGCAATTATTGATTTTGTAGAAAATATTTGTTAGTTTCATTGTTAGTAGATATTCCAGTAGAAATGCTCAGTTACTGGTTATATTTCCGTGTCTAGAGTTCAAGGGAGAAGGCTAAGGTAGAAATAAATGAGAGTCTAGAGCCTGTATACACTCTGTGATATCATCACCTTGGGACAAGAAAGAGTGTGGAGTTACTGGCCAAATAAAAGGGGAAAAAACAGGAACAAATAATGTCCCAGAAGCAAACAACAACAAGACACACACACACACACACACACACACACACACACACACACACACATTCAAGGAGAGAATGATTAACCGTATCCAGTACTGCCGATGGGCAAGTAATACAGTTAAAAATGAGCCAAGGCATCTAGCCAAGTAGAGGCCATTTGTGATCTTGACAAGAAATGTTTCATTGGAGCGGCAAAGACACAGTCTGATTCAAGTGGTTGTAAAAGAGATGAGAGAAATAGAAAAAGCAAATCTAACAAGGTGTTTTAGTGAGTGTTGCTGTAAAAAGGAGGAAAGAAGACAGGTAGTAGTTGGAGAGATACGTGAAGTTCAATAAGGTTTTTATTGTATTTTTTAATTATTTTCCATATGGGAAATATAAAGCATATTTATATTCATAGAGAAATGATATACTTCATGAAATCAGCAGGAAGTGTTAATGTAGGATAAAGAGTGGAGAACTGCTGAAAAAATATTCTTGAAGAGGCCAGAAAAGATAGTTCCTCCATGGTAATAAGAAGGACAGCAAAGAATTAGAACGCAGGGGAAAATACAGTAAAGTATTTGACTGTGGGAACATACAGCCATTTTCACCTAATTGTGTTTATTTTCGTAGTGAAAGAGCAAACAAGGTCATCAGCAGAAAATGAAGACAGAGGAGGGACTGGAGTTGAGCAGAGTCAAAGGTGGGAAGTGGTCAATGGGAAAGTGAAAGAGTGGGTGAAATAGGGAACATAGTAGGATTATTAAGCAGCACGAAAAATGCACTTGGTGTTGGTGGCTACTAATTTAAAGTGAGATCAGTCAGCCTTGTTTTTCTTCACTCACATACATCTGAGCAAATTTGTAAACAGAGCAAGCAGAGAATTTGATATAACCAGTGTTGGGGTTTTGTCAGCTAAGTCGTCAAAGGAAGAAAAGGGAAAGGAAGTGAGAGTATGATAGTCCATGTTTAGAGGAAGGATGGAATCTAAATCTCTGCCTGAAGGGATGTGAATTTACAGGAGAAACAGTTCAAACATCAGATGAGCAATAGAGTGCAGACTCCAACAAGCTATAAAAACAGTGAAGCTGTGATATTAGAAATAATACATTAGAGGGCTGGGTGCAGTGGCTCACAGCTGTAATCCCAGCACTTTGGGAGGCCAAGACAAGTGGATCACAAGGTCAGGAGATTGAGACCATCCTGGATAACATGGTGAAACCACGTCTCTACTAAAACCACAAAAATTAGCTGGGCATGTTGGTGTGCATCTGTAGTCCCAGCTACTCGGGAGGCTGAGGCATTGAGAATCACTTAAGCCCGGGAGGCAGAGGTTGCAGTGAACCAAGATAGTACCAGGCACTCTAGCCTGGGTGACAGAGCAAGACTCTCAGAAAGAGTGGGGGGAGGGGAGAGGAGGGGAGGGGAGGGAAAAAGAAAAAGGAAAGAGAGAGAGAGAAATGAAAGAAAGAAAGAAGGAAAGAAAGAAAAAGAGAAAGAGAAAGAAAAAGAAAGAAAGAAAGAGAAAGAAAGAAAGAGAAAGAAAGAAAGAAAGAAAGAAAGAAAGAAAAAGAAAAAAAGAAAGAAAGAAAGAAAGAGAAAGAGAGAGAAAGAATGACAGAAAAAGAAATTAGAAAGATTCAGATAAGACTCAGAGTGGAATACCTGACATTAGGAAAATGGAAAAGAGCAGTATTGGAAATAACAATGGAATGAGTGAACTGAGGAAAATGCAAGAATGCTAGAGGAGAAGAGGTCAAGAAAATGAGAGGCTGAGACTTTGAAAGAATCCAGCATTCTTGCATTTTCCTCAGTAATACTGATTTCTTAGTTCTTAGAGATTTCAATATCCAAATGCTAAGAACTAAGAAATCAGTATTATTGGAGTGATGTAGAAATATATTTATTTAGATCTTATGGCATTCTATGCCTTGGGGGAGAAAGAGAGAAGGTTAAAATAAAACTGACAAGAACAAAACAAAACAAGATAAAATATCTTTCCTCATGGACTTCTCAATATTGTCAAAGCTGACCTTTCCTAAGGACATACAGAAAGATGGGTCTCAATTATGATGGGAAAAGTTTTCTTCAAAATAATTTCTATCAATGACTTTTTTTTTTTTTTTTTTTTTTTTTTGAGATGGAGCCTCACTGTGTCACTCCGGCTAGAGTGCAGTGGTGCAGTCTTGGCTCACTGCAACCTCTGCCTCCCGGGTTCAAGCGATTCTTCTGCTTCAGCCTCCCAGGTAGCTGGGACTACAGGCACACACCACCATGCTCGGCTGCTTTTTGTATTTCTAGTAGAGACAGGGTTTCACCATTGGCCAGGCTGGTCTCAAACTCCTGACCTCTTGATCCGCCCACCACAGCTTTTCAAAGTGCTGGGATAACAGATGTGACCCACAGCATCTGGCTTATCAATGACTTTTCATATGATTTAGTTAACCGTTGGGCATCTTTTTCCATTAACCATTTATTCTTTGCAATTGTTTAGTTTGACTTCTAATTCAAAACTGTAAGTGTATTTCATTTTCATTCATGGGAAGATTTCACTCCTGGACATGAAATTCCAAAGTATATTCTACTTAGAGTTTCATAAGATATCCTGCTAAAAACCAGAGGTAGGGGTAGTACTAGTGTCAAAAATCCCACATGAATTAGGCCAGTAGTCCTTAACCTTTTGTAAGTTGCAGAATGTAATAAGGAATCAGTGCAGATAATCTGTTTACATGTGGAACTTGATTTCCAAAACAGAGGCTTCCTCTACATCCTTCATTTACCTAAAATGTGTGGGTTTTTTTAATGAAAGAACTAGATATAGGAAACACTCACTGGGTAGCATGTGCCTAAACCATAGCTCTGGATAATATAAGCAAAATTGAAGCATGCATTGTGAAAATTAAAATAGCATTCAGAAAAAATACATAAAGAAATAAACAGTAAAATTCTATTAAAAAAAGAGACGCTCAGGGCATATAGGCTTTATCTAATTGAGGAAGACAAAAACAAACAAATCAACCAACAAGCAAACAAACAGCCAACCTCAAGCAGACATTTCTCTCAATAACTTCACTATGAGTCTCTGCAAGGGACCTCTCCCTTTCACCTCATCCTACATACACATACACGCAATTAATGAAGACCACTTACTAGCAGACAGAGCCCCATGTGTGAAACCCAGGTAAAACTTTTCAGATTACTATTTCTTAAGCCACTTTCAGCAATCAGGTTTTATGTTTTTATGTTTCCTCAGCCCTTATCGGTTGTTAAACATAAATAACACAGATAAATGCATGTCCTTGTATTAGGTGCTCTTGAAAAATGGAGGCTTCCAGGTGCTCAAACTAAATAGAGTCACTTTATCCTCCACTAGCAGAGATCTCATCCTGATATCAATTTCTAAGTGGGCTGGGCATCTCTTACCGAGAATGAAATTGAACTCTATCACACATCAACTTGTTTGATTAGAAAACCAAAACTTACTTTCTCCTGAGAAAATTCATGGCCTTTTTGCCATGCTTCACAAAACTAGGTGGGGTGAAGAAAATAATGGAAAGAAATTAAAGAAAACAACCTAGTCAATAATAAAAATGAAAAGTCACAAAAAGCGATTATATGGTGACTCATGCCTGTAATCTCGGCACTTTGGGAGGCCGAAGCCGGCAGATTGTCTGAGCTCAGGAGTTTGCGACCAGCCTGGGCAACATGGTGAAACCCCATCTCTACTAAAATACTAAAGATCAGCCAAAGGCATGGTGGTGTGCACCTGCAGTCCCAGCTACTCAGAAGGCTGAGGCAGGAGAATCACTTGAACCCAGGAGGCGGAGGTTGCAGTGAGCCGAGATCACACCACCGCACTCCAGCCTGGGTGACAGTGAAACTCTGTCTTAAAAAAAAATTTTTTTTTTAAGTTCCACAAAAGTAACTTGCTACCCAGAATAGCTATTTCACTCTCCCAAGTTAATGTTTTAATATTGAAGCCCATATCAAGATCATGGTTGGGGTAAGAGGTAGGGGACATAGAAGAGAAGGGGAGGAAAGACAGTGGGAAAGGACATTTACAGGGAAGGATTGAGGGGACTCAGTACTTATTAAAAAATGGAGAACCATCATTAATTTTTCTCTACCATGCTATACCTTAAAAGTGTAGACATGCTATTATGTATATATGTATGGTTATGTGTGTGTATGTCTGCATGTATGCTTGTGTATATTTCTGTGTGCACACATGTATGTATTTATTCTGGCTACATGATTGTTTCTGTAATGCTTAGGGTTTTTTACAGCGAAGAGCAAATAAAATTTCATTTTACACTTAATGAAGACCAACATTTGCCAAAGTTAGACTTCTGACTCTGGGCCTCCACTTATTAGTTTATATTGATGTATAGGTCTCTCATATATTATTGACACACAATAACAGAGCATAGACTTAGAATTGCTACTCTAAGAAGGTTCTGCGTGTTTTTACATAGTGTTATATATATAGCATAACAGTTGAAGTTAAAGCCAATTCCAAAAATAAGATGAACTAGACCCACATAATAAAAATGGATAATGTTATTTAGATCTTACAATATGCCACATACTATGTTAAGCACTTTTATTTGATTATTGTATTTGATTGTCCCAAAAACCTATTGAGGGAGCTACTATTATAATGTCTGTATTGTAGGTGAGGAAGCTCAGATTTGAAGAACTATAGATGAGAAAACTCAACTCCCATGATTATATACCTGGATAAAGACTGGCAGAGGTGTGTGAAAAATTCATCAGCTTATTCCTCGGGAGGCTGAGGTTAGTAGTTGGTACTATTAACCAGTGCACTGTATTCAAGATAACCTTGAACCAAGTAGGCACTGAGATTAGCACTCATTACAAACCAGAGATCATTCTCTAAATGATTCCAGTCAGAATAAAGGATCCATAAACCCACTATTCAAAGAAGAGAGAAAAGAAGATAAATAAGATGATAAATAAGATTGTGTATATATATATAATATTATATGTATATATAAAGATGCAAAATTCATGGCAATGCAGTGAAATTGCCCAGGGGATAAAACATAGAAGAGCTTCATCAGCATTCACAAATTTCCTAAATAGAACATAAAAATGCATTTCTTATCATATTTAATGACTGTCTATTGCCACTTGGAGTGATTGGAGCTTCCTTTGCAGATTTTGTTGTTGTTTTTGAAAACCTCTCTTTCTCTGTTTGTCAGACCCAACAGAATCCATAAAAAGCATTAGTTCAAAAGTCCTACTATGGAGCCAAAGCATTACTAAGCCACAGTGACAAAGAAAATAAGAGGCTCAGATGCCACCACAAGTGAAGCAGCAGGTTCGCATGTTCTGGAAAGCAGGCATGTTCCCCACAGGGCGTATTTGGAAAAGCTTACCACTCCTCCAAAAATAACTTTTAGAAATCATATTATGAATATCAATGCCCTGTAAGGTACTATTTGAGAATACACAATAAAATATGGTCAAATTTCGACTGGAATGACATGTTCTTATCCAGGCTCAGAAAACCTAGTTTTGCTACCTCTGCACCATAATGCTGTTTCCCAACCTGTTTTCTAACGCCAGTGAGTATTAGTCAGGCCCTGTCTCAATGGGCTTTAATTACCTCATACCTAGGTTCTTTTTCAAATATTATAGAGTGGTAGCCTAATGGCTAAATCACACAACTCACATAATTTTTTTCTGCACAGTGTATGCATATAAACGTACATTATGTGTATATTTGTGTATACACATATATATGTGTATGTATACATACACACACTCATATTTATATACGCATATTCATTATATATAAATAATCTCAGTGCTTTCAAATAATGGAGATGCACTGGCTTCTTTGCCATTCTTTCTTTATACATTTGTATTGCCTGACTGCAACTTTATATACTTCTCAAGTCATTTCCATTGTACATGTTTTATATTCTTAACTAGATTGGGTTAAAGGCAGGCATTGTCTCTTTCACTTTTTTTCAGGGCACAGGCATTTCAGCTCTTAAATTTAATAGCAAAATTTTGTGCACTTGTGTAGTTTTAGAAAATTTATCATATTCTCAAAGGAGTTCGTTATTCAGAGAAATTGTAAAGATCTCATAAAGACCTCTAGTTTCCAGTTATTATTTTATAATCTCTATTATTCTATGTCTGGGAGAGAAAGAAAATGTCTTAGCTAAGGTTTATCCTAGAATATATACCCTACTAATTTATGCCAGGCTAGGACTAGAATGAGTTCACCTGACTAGAAGATGTAAGTGCCATTTTTACCACATCAGTGTTTAGGTTTTTCATCAATATTTGCTTTAATCTTTTTAGCAACAGCTAGGTAAAAGAATAATTGAATGTCACAATCTCGATTTTAAAAAGAGGCAGATTTGTAACATTTATTTTTAACCGCAAAGTATATCCATATTGCCTGATTCTGTCTTGGATGTGTTGCGCTGGGGTCATAGAACAAATTTTCAATGACGATTGTGACAAACATCTGAAGGAAGCGACTTCAGTTTCTAGGAAGAAAGATGCTCAAGTGTACCTACTAGTGTTGTCTTGCTTAGGAACGCTTTTCTTCCTTTGAATTACTGTGTTATGCCTCCTCCTAACTTTGCCATAAATAAAAGTATATTTTAGGAAAATGAGAATGGTATGGGGAAGAATGAGAACTGCTATCCATTTTAGAGACCATCTGGTGCAAACCCAAATGCCATTTCTCCTGACCTAGACTTATTGCTTCAAGTATAATTCTTTTTTTTTTTTTTCTTGCAAATCTTTTCCTAAGTTTCACTTCATTCACCTTAGATCACACATGCATTTGGTTGGGCTATGCACATGCTATGGCAGTGTATTTAGGAAGTGGTTCCTTTTCAGCACTTTTAAATCCCAAGATTAAATACACCCCACTTCAAAAAGATACAACCTTTAAGGCATTAGATAGTTTCAGAAATGCAGAACATTCTTCACTAGGCTCATACTCTCACTCAAAAAGCCCTTCAGGTTTCACAAGTTCCACCCACCTATTGCATTTCCTTGAAAAGTACAAAGGATGAAAAGAAGTAGATGATCCCTTGAGACAACTCTGAGTTTGTAATCAATTTCCTGCTGAAAATGACATCAAAAGTAAATTTGAGTCAATTTTGAAAGGCAAAGAAAAATCTCTCTGTTCCTTCTCAGTCAGTATTACTTGTGACTTACAAGCTCTTATCTTAAGCTTTTCTTAATTTTTTTCTTCTCCTCTACTCTACTCCCTTGAGGATCAGAGTCCAATAAATTGAAAATTCTTAGGAAAAAATACGTGACAATTCCACAAGAAAAAATTATGTAAAGACTAAGAGTATTTAATGGACGAAAAGAAAATCAGATGGAGCACAATGTGAAGGAATATAGAAATGATGATACTTTCCATATTAGCAAAAAATAATAAAAGCTTCAAATGGATGTGATTCCTAAAAATAAGTGGGACAGCTCTGAAGAATTAAAGAATTTTTATTGAGTAACTACCATGAATACTGCACTGTGACTGTACCCAGAGGGAAATACAAGGGAATATAAAGTTAACCAAGTTCAACCCTTAAGTCACTTACCATATAGGTAAGGGCATAAACTATAGGCTTGTGAAAAATAAATATACAACAAAATGTTAAGTTATTGGTACAGACAGACAAGAAGCATTAAAGAAGATTTCAGAAATATCCCTGCATAGAATATGGGGCAGTTTTAATATCTGTGATAAAATTTTTTATTTATATAATCTTAATTGTTATGGGGAAATTTCACACGCATTAGCTCCTATTATTCTTAGATTAACATCATTACATAAGTCGATTCCAGTTCATAAATTGGTGAACTGGGGATTAGAGATTTTACAGAATTTTCTCAATGCTATATGGATGGATAGTATCAGAATTCTTATTTGAACTCCTGTCTTATAAGCTATAGTCCTAAACTGATATAGCATAGTTAAGGTAAATAAAGTACTAGAACTTCAAAGAGTCATTATATGTCCATTCTTAATTTACCAGGTACATACAGTATAATAAAATAGGCATTGCTTACTTGCTGGTACCTACACTTTATGAGAAAGCAGAAGTCCTTTCTAGAAGGGTAAGTACGAACAAGTAAGCCATAACTATTAAATATGATACATGAGCTAATTGGAGGAATAACCGTGATCAGATACATTTTTCTGAAACTCTTGGAGGGCTTGGATTGTTACGGTGGTGCTCTCCTAAAGTGGGAGCATGTGTAATACAGACATAAAAAAGTGATTCAGGACATCAAGGATTTGAGAAATTTGGGAAAAACCAGTACCTTATCATAAAAGATTCACTGAAAGGGAGAAAAAAAATCTTACCATTTGAGAGAAAATGAGAAAATGCCAGTCTAGGTAGGAATCTAATATTTAAGGAGAGAAAGCATGTTTTTAAATGTCATTGCTACAATGTTCTAGCTATGAAACATCTGAAAAGTTTAATTTCCTAAGGTTTCTTAAGCCTCATCTATTAATAGTATAAATAACCATAAAGTAGTTACATAGATCCCACCTTTAGAGCAGAGGCATTTATTGCCCAATTATCAGGAATATTGCTTGCCAACAGCTCATGGATTTGCCCTTCCATGTAAAGGTATTTTCAGCCAAAATAAGCTGCTCTATCAAAGCTGATCCCTATCAACAAGGCAGCCCATTAACCATGTCACTGTGGGGAGCCAAAGGTGTAGCCACCTCAATGTGTGACAAGCCTAAAGAGCCTTCTCAACTTCTGAGCTCCTCATGGGATCAGCTGATATCTTCATTGTAGCCCAATATTATTTCATTATGTTATTATTTCATCAGCATTATTAGTTCATCATTATTTCATTGCATTTCAATTTCTCCTTCTGACCAATCTTGTATTGTTTCTTTCTTCATAGGTGTTACAGAGGCCACTTTCTAATACACTTTCTAAATCTACACATAGTTTTCCATTTGAATGTTTCCTAGTGAATCTCACTTAATGGAGTTGGTGCCAGGAGTGATCCTAGAATAAGCAAACCCCAAAGTAGAATTCTGGAACTCTACCATCTGCTGTGGTAAGTAGAAATCTGATTGACCCTGGGATGCTCTATTGATACAATCATAAAAACTTTTACTGGTGATGAACTAGAATTTGAATAGGAATGCCCTAGCCATGCAGTGACTCAGGGAAGTCATAATATCAAGGACAATGGAATCAGATGACTACTTTTATAATTTTTATGGGTACATAGTAGGTATCTATATTTATTGGGTATATGAAATGGTTTGTTAAAGGCATGTAATGCATAATAATCACAGCATAGAAAATGGGATATCCATTCCCTCAAGCATTTATTCTTTTTGTTACAAATAATCTAAATATACTCTTTAGTTACTTGTGAATGTACGATTAGATTATTTTGACTATTGTCACCCTGTTGTGCTATCAAATACTAAGTCGTATTTATTCTTTCTAACATTTTTTGTACCATCAACCATCTCTACTTTTCCCCACTTCTCCACTACCCTTCCCAGCCTCTGGCAACCATCATTCTACTCTCTATCTCCATGAATTCAGTTGTTTTGATTTTTAGGTCCCAGAAATAAATGAGAACATGTGATGTTTGTCTTTCTGTGCCTGACTTATTTCACATAACATAATAAACTTCATTCCATCTATGTTTTTACAAATGACAGAATATGATTCTTTTTATGGTTAAATAGTACTCCATTTTGTATAAATTCCATATTTTCTATATCCATTCATCTGCTGATGGACACAGGTTGTTTTCAAATCTTGGCTACTGTGAACAGTGCTGCAATAAACATGGGAGTGCAGATATCTCTTTGATATACTGATTTTCTTTCTTTTGAGTATATTCCTAGCATTTGGGTTACTTGATAATATGGTAGCTATATTTCTAGTTTTTTAGGAACCCCCAAACTGTTTTCCATAGTGGTTGTACTGATACACATTCCCACCAACAGTATACGAGGTTTCCCTTGTCTACACATCCTCTCTAGCATTTGTTATTGCCTTTCTGGGTTAAAAGCCATTTGAACTGGGATGAGATGATATCATATCATGGTTTCATTTGCATTTCTCTGATGATCAATGATGTTGGCACCTTTTCATATTTCTCTTTGTCATATGTAGGTCTTCTTTTGAGAAATGTCTATTCAACTCTTTTGCCCAGTTTTAAATCAGATTATTAGATTTTTTTTTCCTATAAAGTTATTTGAGCTCTTCATTACATCTGAAATCCAAGGACTACCATTCAATACCATTAATGCATTGGAAAACCACAAGGAAAGGTTCAGGTTAACATGCTAGCAATTTAAGGTTAAGTGTGAAAATGAGAGTACTTACTATACCTACCACCAATTTATAAAGAAGGCTTTTATCTCTTTCATCCTGAGGTCAAAAAAGCAAATATTAAGAAGAGGACTGAGTCATAAGAGTAGCAAAGAAAGATGAATTTTCAGCCCCAGCAAGTCCACTGTGCCAAGTTCAATATCCAAGTTAGGAAGGAGTAGGGCACAGAAACGTGGAGTGGGGATTCTGGGTCAATACGCTAAAAATTCTGGAATCCTAAGATTTCCCTGAAGCATCTGGGCAAGTAAAAATGTCCCACTTTTTTTTCTCTCACCACCCATCCTACTGTTTGGAGAACAGGTAGAGACTTTTGCCTTGTAAGATAATATATGCCTGCCTCAGGATCGATGCCTCCCTTCCTTTTTATATGCCAAATATATACCTGGGATCAAGATATAATACAAGATTACCTGGGTATGGAAGTCCTGGGCTTCCTGAAGGATAAAAGGGATTATGCCTAGAAGAAGCTGCAGGACCCAGAGTACACATGATAGCAGGAACCAGCAGAGCAAAAATAATATCATATCTTTTTGACAGAGGAACAAAGGAAGAAAAGGCAGGTACTGGATAGAAAACTGGATAGTGATATTTACTGATAGGAGAACACTCTACTTTGATACCAGATTTTAAAACTCTGGCATGGACCCTGCGAAACAGTGTTGTTATTTTATTAAGATGGTTATTGTAAGCTTAGACAGAGATCCCTGATGCCAAGGGAAAGAGAAATGACAGGATCGTGGAAGGTGTAAAAGATGGAGAATATCTAGAAAGGGGAATTAAAAGACTCATGGAACTGGGAAAAATGCTAAGTTGGGCCTTTAGCCATTGCTAGTAGAGTGGAATCATATAAAGGTCAGGTAATAAGTGGAATATATGTCCATATCTAGCTCATAGTCGCCCGTTAGGTACATGAACCCACCCAATGGTTATTTCCTAGATTCCGAAAGTAAAATGGAAATGGACATTCTTGATAATTCACACAACTTTCACATTACATCTTCATCTATGGGGTAAGAACTATTGTAAAGAGTAGGAAAATCAAGTAAAAGCCTCTAAATTTGCTTCTTTTTATCCCCAACCAAGACAACAAATCAGAAACAATATCACATCCCTCCCCACAAAAAATCAGAGATTTGTAAATTCCTGCAGACCTAAAAGATAAATGTGGTAGTTTGCATTTAATTTCCCACTTATCCCCCATAAAAAATAAGAAGAATCCCAGAGGATTAAAGTAGACTACCCAAAACTCAACCAAGTAGCACCTCTTATTACAGCTGCTTTGATGACTATGGTAGGTATGTAAGAGCAGTTTAAGATGGTCTCAAATGTATGTACCCATTTATCTAGTAAATGCTTTATTTTTTATCTCTAGCAATAAGGGGGGCAATATATCATTTATAATCATATAAGATGGACAAGAGTTTACATTGTATTCTTGCCCAGGTTATGCTTAACACTCTTACTCTCTCATATTAGAGTTAAAAATAAAAAAGGATTTTGACTATCTTATTCTACAGAACATTATATTGATTCAATATACCAACAATATAACGTCAATGACATATGAGTAAAATGTGCAAGTATGCTGGGGTATCTTTAAGACACATTAGATTCAGAAAGTGGGTGATAGAGCCTATGAAAATTTGGGAATCTTTCAAGTTATGCTTACCTAGAACATATCAGGAAATTTTATGCAATATAAAGGGAAAATTACTGCTTTTCTCATCCCTGCCACTAAGAAGAAAACATAGTTGTCTGGTAGCATCTTTGGCATCTGGAAACAGCATATTCCACACCTGGAAATACTGCTATGATTCATAAGCATGGATGAATAGCATCTGGTTTTCTTCTATCTGTACTGATCTCCTTACCAAATTGCTTGACCACAATCTTGTTATTCCCTTCTGAACAAGCCTTTTGATCAGGCTGATAATTCTGTAAATCTTTAAGTTCTGCTCCCCTTTTCATTACAAATTCTATCTTTCATTCATCTCTTTATTCCCATATTTTACTATAAGCAGTCAAAAGAAGACATGAAGCACCCTGAACACTTTGCTTGGAGATTTCTTTCATGGAATATATTGGCTTATTGCTCTTAACTTCTGCCCTCTACATAGTACTAGGACACAAACACAATTTGGCCAAGTTCTTTGCCACTTTGTAGCAAAAATAAATGGCTTTTCTTTCAGTTTCCAATAAGATATTCCTCATTTTTGTCTGAGATTTCATCAGAATGGACTCTTCTGTCCATATTTCTACCAGAATTCTCATTATGAAAACTTAGATAATCTCTAAGATAAAGGATGTTCTCTCTATAGCTCTCCTCTCCTTCTGAGCCTCAACATAATTACCCTTAATGCTTCATTCCTGGCAGCTTAGGCATTTTCTGCTATACAATTCAAAATTGTCCCAGCCTCTACCCATTATCTAATTCAAAAGCCATTTACACATTTTAATATATTTACTATAGTAACACCCACTCCCTGTACCCATTTCTATCTTTCTAATCTATTTATGCTGCTGTAAAAAAATGCATGAGACTGAGTAATTTATAAAGAACCAAAATGTATTCATTACAGTTCTGGAGGCTGGAAAGTCCAAAATCGAAACACTGGAATTCAGTACCCGTTATATGCTGAGGGCTTTCTCATGTCCTCATGTGGCAAAAGGGGTGAACACTGTGTCCTCACGTGGTGGAAGGTGGAAGGGCCAAAAGGGACACATACTGTGTGAAGAATCTTTCATAAGGGTTTTAATCCTGTGCACCATAGAGAACCCCTTAGTACCTAATCACCTCCTCAATGTCTCACTTCTTAATATCATACTATTTTAGTGGGGATTAAGTTTTAACATATACATTTGGAAGGGGATACATTTAGACCACAGCACAGCCCTACTTAGGCAGAAGAGATGAAGAGCAAGAGAGATTTTTAAATTCCTTTGATGGCCAGAGCTTCCTGCAGTATACTTCCTTGTCGACTCTGAATGGAAGAATAAGTGGCCAAAAGTCAGAATAAATATAGCTTCATGGGCAGTGCCCAATGCCTTGGCTGATTGGTTAGTCATCTGAAAGAAGAAAGTTTTAAAGATCAGGGGAAAGGGAGTCTGGGAAAAAGTTACGTGAATAGACTACAGAATTGAGTCTCCAGTGTGACTATCTATGAGTTGCATATTTATAGCCACCAGAGACCGTCCACCATGAGAAAAAGTTTAAATAACTAAGAATTCAGAATGACTCAGCAAGTTGACTGCAGCCAGTCATTGTCATTGTTTATTTCAGTACTGGTACAATAGACACATAAAGGAGTAAATAAGACCAGATTGGGGATGGAAACTATCCATGGTCTCAACAGCATGGACTCCCACTGATCAAAGCCAGTATAACCATCTCTGCTTCTAAATATCACACCTTTTCTTAAGCCACTCTTTCTACCATTTATGAGTCAGTGATTCCTCTTTCCCGGAATATCATATATCTTGGGTTTGGTCTTGTATTTCAAATCTGCAGAGTCTCATCCAGTACCTCTATTCAACAGCTCACAACTATAAGATAAAGATCAGTTGGTCCAGCCTTGATGCCTATGCATTAAAGAAAGAATACAGTATCGGACAAACCCAATTGTCTATCAGTAGAAGTAAGGGGCATAAGCTGGAATTCCTTCTTTATAGATGTGTTTAAGATTACATCACAACCAAGTCATTTTGGATAAATGAGTATATATTTTGTATAAATTACTTTTGCTTTTGGAAACCACAGAAGGAAATGAATTAAAACACTTTCATAAATGGTGGAACGAGAATATCAAATACGATGTCTTTATTTTACTTTCTTAACAATTAAGTAAAGTTTAGGAGAAGTGACATATTCATTTAATAAGAAACCTTTTGGGGGCTCTAAGAGGTAGTCACAATTATCCTTTTCTGAGACACACTCTGGGAGCAGGGCATTTATTTTGTATGTGGTTTAGGCATTAAAGGTAGTCATGTATGTCATAGATGTGTTAGCTCATTAATAGTGTTATCATAATAGCTAAAAATAGGTGGTATCTACTATGTACTACATACATATATTCCTAAGCCAGACTAAAAGCTCCATGCATTCAGCAATTGCCTTAAATTTATTTATTCATGAATTATACTTTTCCACATTTGACATTTTGTTTGTAGTAAATCTCTGTTATTTTGATAGTATTGTTATAGTTTTGTATTTGGTATTTTAATAATGCATAGGTTTCATTATTCCTTTTACATTTCTCCATTACAAAAGCAACAGCATATCTGGTGACTCAATTTAAAATGGAATACATGAATAACGTTTATTTACAGATTGATTACTCAATTCGATGTGTGGCTCTTCCCAAGGTGAGTCGCTAACTCTCATGTCATCAACCCAGGACTTTCTTAATATTTTCTGAGAGAAACTATGTCAGTTCCTTGGGTTTCTTCCAGGAAAGTAAAATTATTTCCACAGAGAAGAAACAATCATTTTCTAAGCAATAAGGTTATTGAACTACTTTGGCTGAGTAAATAACTCTGTTTGCTCCAGGGCACATTCAGAGAAATTTCCAATTCTTGTCATGCATTATGACATGTTTTCCCCTTGATAAAACAACAGAAATGTGTATTGGACATTTAAGCAGATTTTAACCTGGAAGTTCTCAATACACTGATTTTCCCAGGACTGCTGCAGGGTAAGCTCACCTACCTTCTTCATTGTTTAAGGGTGAGGAATCTCATTGTTTATGCGATTGTTTTTATTTTATTTCCTCTTTTCCTATTCTACACTTTCATACTTTTTTAAACTTTAGAATTTTTCTAGTGCAAATTAAACTCAAATTTTGAAGTTTCTCCAAAACTCCGAAGTCTCCCATTTATGACGTGCTCAGGAGAGATGTAATGAGATGCCTTGGCAACATTTTAAAACAGAACTCTTTACTCTCCCTCCAAGTCAGTTTTCCCTCTTGCCTTCCCATAACTTTTGTATCTCTCCCTTCATTCATTCAGTCTTCTTTTCACTCTATTAAATTCCTGAAATCTGCTCTCAGATGATCATTTAGGATAGAACATCTCTCCTCATTTATCCTCATGAGCATGTAAACTTTATAACTTTTGTCTACTAAACCCATTTGTTGCTAATTTCTGGAACAAATGTTGCCAATGCCTGACACAAGATAAGCACATAGTAAGTATGTATGCAAGAAATTGATGAATCTCAAGCTCAAATGCCTTCGGTAGTTTCACATTACATAATAAATTCACCTTGTTGTTCAAATGCTTACAATTACATTCTGGTAGTATATAGAATCTATGATTAGAATGATAATGAAGATTAAATAATAATTTAAATTAATCATTATTAGGATAAAACAATCTTTAACTGATTAGTTGTATGAAGTGTTTTGAACTTTGTTAATTAAAATTAAAAAATCAGATAAACTATATACTAGGCAATATGCTAAGAGATTTTTACAAGAGTACAACTTGATGATGTGAGCTTTATTGTCCATATTTTTCAGATAAAAAAACAGACTTAGATGAAATGATTTGAAATGATTTGTCCATGGTCACCCAACTAGTAAAAAAAAAAAAAAAAAAAAAAAAAAGAGTTGAGATTTAAAATGTTTTACATGTATCATTGTTCTATTGTGCAACTTCTCATTTTCTTTATATAGAAGAGAATCAATATTATATGTTTTAAAAAATTGACATTTCGTAGAAGTCTCTTGATAGGAACAGTCTACTTGCAAATAGTGAGTTTTCTCTCTTTGGGGATGAAGGTTTTCAACTTTCTTGGAAGATCTGAGCGATTCTGGGAGCCCCAGAACAGCATCTTTTCTGCAACTCTGAATTGAAACCTGGTTTGAGTGTCATGACTGTAAACCCTAGAACAAACAAAACTCCGTCCTCCATCCCTCAGAGTCATAAAAATAAGGAAGTATTTTATGAAGTTCATAAATATACAGAACACTTCTATTTTTATATAATTGCTGCAGCTGTCCAGGGATCCTTTCTTAATCCAAATGGGAGCTCCTCAGTGAGCAAGGAACTCCCTCTCACCTTGGCATTTCATCTCCTCAACACCTTTCACCCCTCCCTGCTTCTTCAGTAGATGGATCAAGAAGCCTGCTGGAGCTTGAGAGTCCCGGAGAAGCCACCTCTTCCTTGACCCCACCCCTACTCTGTACACAGCTGGATCTCTTGGAAATTGCCAACCCTTCAGAGAAGTGTCTTTAACTTGTCTTCTGATCTGGACAAACCACAGAGCAAACTTAATATAAAAAACATTTCAATCTATTTTCCTCTTTCTTTCAGCCTTTGTGATAGCCATCTAGTCCACAGAGGCTAAATGCATGTGGAAGGGGAAAGGCATCATCTCTGCATGCGCTCCACTGACATTTTGATAAGAGCACAGGGATGGGAAGGTGACATGTCCCCTAAGCTAACCTTTTAAAGACATACCTTTTCAGGCTCTCGGAAAGCTCAGTGGGAACCTTTCAGTCTGCTGGGGAAGTTAAAGAGTTGTAAGAATAATCAGACCCACAGAAACACACTTGTCAGGTGTGGCTATAATGTCTCCATAATTTAATATATACTTACATTTAGCTTTTTAATAATTCAACCATTTCCATTTAAAGAAAATGCTGTTTTTAACTTAAATTCTTATTAAAGGATATTCATCTTGGTTTATTTGCTTGTCTATAGAGTTTGAATTTTAGGCACGAAAAGAATTGTAGAGATAATTGATATGATTATTTTATATTATTACATAATAATAAAATTATTACTACATAATACGGAGGCTTATTCAGACCTCAACATGAAAAAGTAAGTCATCACGGCTACTTCAGAGAAACCATGGGCCACAGGGAGGGTCTCGCTCCTTCCCCTTCTACTTAATCCACAAGGTGCTCTGCAAAGACCACTTCGAATATTGTTGAGTTTATCTGAACTGTTCTGGAGAAAGGTATAGAGAATTGAAGTGATTTCTAAGGCCACGTCACTAGTTGGTGGCGGAACAAACTCTAAAATGTAGGCCCTAGATTTTCATTTCTGGCTTTGAGGTTAATTCAATTCCTTATATCTAGGGGAAAGAAAAAAATACTTAAAATGGAGATGGCTGTAAAGAACACCAACTTTAAAATGTTCCCAAAGGCTGGGCTGTAAATAACTATCTTGTGACAGAAAAAAAAAGGCTTCACACTCATAAATAGGAAAGTATTAAACCACAGTGAAATGTCCCACTGAGGATGGGCATTGTCCTTCTTTAGTAACTTTAGTTCTGACCTGTATATTCTATCTGTCACAGTGAACCCATCTTACACCTGTCCTCTGAGTCCTGAAATACACTGAGATGCTCCAGATGGAAAATACTTAACTTGCTGCTGCTTGGCAGCTGTCCCAACCAATATTTGTCAAGGTCATTGCTTTGGGGCAACAGCCATGGAACCCCAGGCATATATGTGCCAAGCAAAAACTTGGCATGAACCTGGGGACAGGTAAATCAGTCCTTTGAGACAGAAGCAAGACTGTCTTGCCATCATCCAGGATATGCTCTTTGGCACTGAGCTGGGCATCTTAACCAGACAGGAGGATACGTTCATTTACATTATAGAGAAAAAGCACAACAATAATTTTAGTTTGTGTAGGAAAATGTTCTTCCAAAATCATCTTTGTCTCCTTGCCATCAGCTTCTCTAAGTCCGTGTTTTTTCTGCTCAAAATAATTACCCTTTTTTCTATTTTGTTTTAACCTGAAGTTCTTCCTTTTTTTTCCTACTTCGCCCAGTCTCTTCCAACTTATTTGTTAGTTCTTTTATCATTCTTTCTTTCGTCTTGTATATTCCCCCTGCTTTTTCCCTCTGTCTTTATTTTTTCTTTTATCTTTTTTTTTGTCTCTGACAAAGTAGATTTTAATAGTAACAAAGACTAAAAGAAACAAAGAAAGACATTACATAACGATAAAAGGATCAATACAACAACAGGAGTCAATGATCATAAATATAGATGCACCCAATATAGGAACACCCAGATACATAAGACAAGTTCTTAATAACGAGACTTGGACTCCCACACAATAATAGTGGGAGACTTTGACACCACATTTTTAATATTTGATGGATCAATGAGATAGAAAATTATCTTTTTTTCATTCTTCCTTTCCTCTTTGCCTCTCAACTTGCTTTTCCACATTCCTCCCCGTTGCTGTTTCTTTCATTTTTATTCTTTTTCTTTCATTGTTTCTTCCTTGGTTTCGCCCTCCTTTTCTTCTTTCTCATCCTTCCTTTATTTCATCTTTTTTTCTGTTTTTCCTCCTCTGTCTAATTTTCCCTTTCTTCTCTTTCTCCTGCCTTCTTGTCTCCTCTCCTTTCTTCTTTCTCATTTCTTTCCTTTTTTACTTCCTAGTCTTAGTTCTTTCCTCCTCCTGCCTTAACATATTATCTCCTTTCTTCCTATCTTACTTAGGGTTCCCCAAAAGCAACCCAAGAGAAAGAAATTTGAGTGCAAGTAGTTTATATAACGGTGGTCTAGGAAGTGCTGTGAAGCAGTAGGGAAGTGGACGTGGGTGTCCGGGAAAGCCAAGAGGGAGTCCACTGATCAGAAGGTTTCTACAGTGGATGATGAGCTCATTTCACTCTGAGTCATCCACTAAGGGGTAAAGAAATGGGATTATTCATTTACAGACTTGAAGTTCTATAAAATGAGGATCTCTCTCCTTTGGCTATAATCTTATTCCTTCTAAACTGCACAGTGTGGAGGACAAACATGTCCATGTTCAAAGAATGGCCTCAAACAGGGAAACATGAGGAGCCCCAACATGGGTGAGAATTATCTGGGCCGACCTCCTGCATATGCCATGTTGATAGGAATGGGTAATTTCAACATTTAATATGCCTCTTTCCTTCCATCATTCTTTATCCTTTCTTTTCTTCTTTCATTAAACAACTATTGAGTATCCACAATATGCCAGGTACTGTGAATGAATGTAGGAACAGGTAAGTAGGCATGGTCCCAGCCTTCTTACAGAATACACTCCTAGTCTAGTGAAACTGATGAAAATAATTTTTAATCAAATAGTCATAAAACAAATGTAAAATGGGAACTGTAATGTGCACAAAGAAGGAGAGACTCACAGGGTTAGCCGAGTTGATGATATAGGATGTGGTCTATTGGGTAAGGATGCCTGAGGTGGTAACTTGAACTGAACTCTAAAAGGTAACTATGAAATACCTAGAATAACAGGGAGTGTGAAGAGCCCTCAAGGGTCAGAGAAGAGTCAGTAAAGAGAATACGTTGGCCAAATATTGAAGAGCATCTGAAAGGACAGTTTCGTTGGGACAGAGAGTGAGAGATGAGGTAGTACAGTTTAAGCCAGAGCCAAGCTATCCAGAGACCTTTTTTGAATGAGTACAGTCATGTCATTTCTGTGTCTTAAAAACACTCTGGTGGAGCAGGGATACTAACATAAGTGTTTCTTAAACCTTTCTACTCATATTCCCCTGAAAAGTAGAAGACAAGAAGAAGGTATTCTTTATCTAACAGATAATACTTGGAAATTATTTTTAACATTCTTTTCATATTTTATTTTAAAAATTTGCATAAACTTAATGTACTGTATACTTCAATGTACCAAACTAATTTATATCTTGTTAATGATTTAAATACTAAACTACATTTAATTTTGAGATGTTGATACAGGTAAAACCCCAGGCAAAATAACCGGTAGCTATCTTTTTTTCTTAAGTATAGTGGTTAAAAGCTCAAGTTTTAAAGGAAATAGGGAAGGAAAGATGATGCACAGGCTTTTTCCTTACCGGTTGGATGGCCATGGGCAGCTTCATTACACTTTCTGTGACCTGATACATCCTCTTTCATCAAAATGACCTAACTCAGAGAAATGCTGTAAGAATTTAATCAGAGCATGTAGGATCTGGCACAGATCTATGAAACTGACTATTGTTATTTTGATACCACAGCATTATTGTGTATTAACTATTGTTACTGCTATTTTTATTACTGTAATTAATTTGAGTCATAGCTATGGGAGGGGGCATCAAGTGAACAGAAGCACACTAGCAGATCAAATGAGGAAATAAATGGAGGCTCAATTTTGAGAGCTCATGTTCCTACACAAGGAGATATCCTCACATTGCTTCTAACCCAGTGTCTAATGGGCCTGGACATACATAGCCTTAGGGCCCAAAGGTGCTGAAGCCCAACAAAGCTGGTACTGAGCAGACAGTGGGATGAATGGCCCCCAGCACAGCTTGCAGTAATAGAGAGCACTGATAGGCTGAGAGGAAGCAGGGAGCAGAGGGAGAATGCATTAATAACAAACCTCCTGCAAAAAGGGGAGAGATCAGTGAAAGATTAGCTGAACTGATGATCTTGCTTAGAAGGCCAGCTGTGAGAGGTTAATGGAACATTTAAAGAAGAGAGAAATCCAAAGACAGCCGGCTGCTGCCTGGGAAGGTGGCTTTGAGTCATCAGATTCCAAATGACTATGCCCAACAGACAGCCACAGCTAGGGGTGGAGTTATGACCCCAGCCCTGCAGAACTTGCTGAGAGGGCAGTTAATATTGGCATGCAGGGTCTGGGCTCTGAGAGACAATGTGTTAATTCATCAGCTCCTGTGCCACTTTCCCTCATTCCCTTTTCTGAGTGACAAGCATCCACTAGGATGGAAACACACTAGGGCACACATTAAAGAAAAGGTTCTCAGGTCTTTTGCTCAGTCTAGTCCTACATCCCCTATGCTTAAGACCTAAAGTCCTCAACATTGATGCTAAGGGAAAGTGATGAAGGTTTTGTGTTCCCTGAAATTAATTTATTTATCATAGACTTTTCAATCATGAAAAGAAATAATTCCCAAACTGCTTTGATGCCTTGCAACTGACTTGTCAGATAGCCCTAACCTGCATGTGATGAACTCTAATACAGAGTCAGTGGGCATTTGGGGCCTGCCAGCTGCCAGCTTCCACTTCCTCCCCACAAGACAAGTTCATGTGAAGACCATATGCACTCGTCGGACCCTCATTTAGGTAACAATTAGACTAATCAAAGGTAGACTAATTTAGATGATTGTTTTCTGAAAATTAAAACTGAAATAGAAGTACAAAAATACTCAGAACGTTTGAGATTTCATGATATTAATATCTCAGTGATCAGACTATACCTACTAATAGACCACTTTTATGCTTTTTGCTTCGTATCTTCATCTGTTTCTGCAAGTTTTAAAGCCAGATTCTCCAGTCTCCTAGGAAATTGTGAGTTGTCAATATAATTTTAAGAATATTTTGGCCTACACCCAAGGAAAGCAAGATAATGAATAATTCTCAAGACACTAAATATAGTTTCAAATTCCTTTCTCACCTCTAAGAAAGTATATCTAAATTCAAGTGGATGACGAACAATTTCAGGAATAATTTTCATTCTACTGTTACTCATTTTTAAAAGATTTTCCTAAGCTTTATTCTTGATTATCAAGAAAAAATAAATTATGAAAAACAACTTATAATTGATTATAATATACCCATGATAAGTTGCTTTTAGATAAAAATGCAATATTCTTTCCCTCCTTGCACGTACACACCTTTGCAACTTGGTTGTGGCACCCTGCCCATCAAAAAAAGAAATTCACTTCTCCAACCTGTGAATCTCCACTTAGTCATGTGGCATTTTGGTCAACGTGATATTAGCAAATTATACATAGGCAGAGGCTCAAAAGGTGTTTGCACAGTGGGGCTTAACCTCTTTTGTTTATAGTGCGAACTCCAAAACCAAGATGAGAATGAGCCTGACTTAGCCAGATGGAAATGGAGAAAACAGAACAGAGAAGCTCTAGCTGAAGCCTCTAACAAAAGCCATGTACATGGATGTGATCATTATGTATCATCCATTCACAATCGAGTACATTTTTTGGATGGATTTGGATAATTTCAAAATTGTCTCATTCCTTTTCTGCTAGTTTCTGAAAACAGAACAGAAAATACCCAACTGAATCTAGCCCAAACTAATGATCCAGGTTATTGTTTTACTTTTTCTTTGGGTGTGGATTTTCATATTAGCAATAGATAGTTGATAGAGAAATTAATGCCAAAACTCGAATGAGGCCAGGCACAGTGGCTCACATCTGTAATCCCAGCACTTTGGGAGGCCGAGGTGGGCAGATCACCTGAGGTCGGGGGTTTGAAGACAGCCTGACCAACATGGAGAAATCCCCTCTCTCCTAAAAATACAAGATTAGATGGGTATGGTGGTGCATGCCTGTAATCCCAGCTACTCAGGAGGCTGAGGCAGGAGAATCGCTTGAACCCAGCAGGTGAAGGTTGAGGTGAGCTGAGATCGTGCCATTGCACTTCAGCCTGGGCAACAAGAGCAAAACTCCTTCTAAAAAAAAAAAAAAAAAAAAAAGAGATTAAAGTATATTGCATTGCCTTTAAAGTACATTGCATTTACCACTGGGTGGCAAAATGAAGCTGGCAAGGAAACGGTCAGTGAAGGCTGGAGGAATTCCAAACTGCTATTTGAGGTAGCAAAAATGGCAATCCATGTCGTGTGATGATGAGCTATTGGTAAAACTGTTGCCTATGTTGGTCTTGGGTCTTGCCATGGAAGATTGCTCACAAAGATGCCCCCCTGTCCCCATCAACTCTACCTATCTCTTGCACCGATGGTCAATTTTACATCAAAAGCTGGGGTCTAACTCCCTTCCCCTTGAATTTTCCAGCTCTGTATGTTAGGCTATAGGAAGGGAGAGAAGTAGCTAAAGAAGATAGTGCTCAATTTGCAAGGAAAGTTTAAAGAAAATATTAGGGCCCAGGACTTGCTGGGTTAGAAAGTTAAACTATTCACAAATCTGTTCTCCCCTGCCAGGAAAAAAAAAAAAAAGATTCTAAGAGTAAGAAATTAACTGAATATTGAAGATCAAATCAGTGTTGTGGTTGTAAAATATTTTCAGGATAAACACGCTTGATTCAGGTAAGTGTTATCTGATTCTGAAAGACATTAGGGTTTCCCAGCTTTGTTTCACAGAGCTCTGCCTTCGTGAACCCAGTGGGATTTGGAGTGTCGAGCTGGGCATGGTAGAGAGGGATAACCAAGTGAACTGGGGGCTGACCCTTCACTCTGCTTTAAGGAGAAAAGTTCTGATTTTTTCTGTTATTGTATTTGGTTTCCATGTAGGTTTTTGATGGAATGATATTTTCCAAAGCCAATAAGAATCATGTGAAAAGTACTGGAAAAACCTCTAGCAAAGAGCAGAATGTGCATTTAAACCTAGGTCACTTGGATTCCAAAGGCCATATTCTTCCTTTCAGGTCATGTTGCTTAAAGGATGGTTGAGGGGTTTTGAGGTTACAGGGTTTTCCTCATCAGTTGTAGGAAGTGTACCCACTATGTTTGTATTTCTTGAACCAGAAACTGACAGTCCATATGGCAACAATATGTTATATTTTAAATCTGGATTGTTCTCGAAGATTTTAGTTGGAAAACTTTATTATCTGATCCTTAAGAAATACTACTAACAGATCATATCATCTAAGCAAGATTGTACAGAAGAGATATTTCAGAACTTTTGTAAATCATTTTGTCTATTAATTCATTATTTAACAAATTAACTTGTTGAAATTAAGGTCCTGTGCTAAAAACTAGAGAACAGAAAACAAACACAGAACTACATCTTGTTTTGGCTTCCAGGAATGTCTAGTTTAGAAGGTGAGGCAGAGAAAATTAATATCTATGCAAAACAGTGTCATGTCTAAAAGGAAAACTCTTCAATAGAAAACTTTCCTAAATTGTCGGAATCCATGCTTTCCTGAACCATGGGCATATGGATTAAGAACACCATTTAGTGTCCCTTACTGTGGGTATAACCTAACTACTTAGGATATGCCATAACTAAATGGTGTTTCTAATTTCAGAAATTATGAAATAAATCACATTATATAAACTCATTTTTCTTATCACAAAAGGAGATGTTTATTTCCTCAGATCCAGAGGAATAAAATATAAAAATACAAACTTAAGGGCCTATGAGGTACTAAATGATTTTTATTGTTATTATATTTTCAAGTGCGAGAGAGAACCTGGACCCTTCTGCCCTGGGCATCCTGACTCATAATTCAGTCATCGTCTTAACTTGGTGAAGTGCCTATAAGCTAAACTAATTTACAGGTGCAAAGCCATGTCATATGGGGCTGAATAGGTGAAGCACCTCAGGGGATCCCAGAAAAAATGGTTTTCAATGCCAGTTAGCTTCCGTATCTTTTGTCCTTCCAGCATTCCAGTTACTTCAAGCCTTACAAGTAAGGGTTTACATAGATTGGAGCACATACTTTATTGTTAGCACAGTTTGGTAGTTTTCCAGCAGACAGCTACACAAATCATTCTGTCTATTGCTGTACTTGTAAAGAAATCCAGGGCACCTGGGTTTGCCCAGCAGCAGAAGAGTTGACTTTGAGATCAAGATGATGAGACACCAGACAAGTTTACGGAATGTTACTCAAAAAAAGTGAACAGCCATATTCACAATTAGAGGTTTGATACCACTGTTTCAAAGAGGGGTAGCTGGTGTATTTTATTATTTTTAAAATAGTGTGGTTGTCCTGCCTATTGTGTAGATTCCCTGGAGTGTTAAATGGAATGAATAGCCATCTTTACAAAAGTGTGTGCCTGGTCTTTCCTTAGTTATATTCAGAATATTAATTATATTTATAAGATCCTGTATAAGAAACAATTCAGTAAGACCTATTCTGGCAGAAATCAATTACTGATAATAGTAGAATGACAAAAAATGATGGGTGGTTACATGTAAAACTATTTTATAAAAATCTTTCTCTATATGAAATAATTTAAAATTTCCAAACATTCACTAAGCTAAAACTGTTATAATCCCCAGTATGCAGGTAGAAAGCTAGTCTAGAAAGATTAACTAATTTGATCAAAATCACACAGCTAGAAAGGGCTTTAAATTTAGGCTGCCTAGCAATATTGCTTATTGATGTGGTCCTCAGGCAAGTCGTTTTAAATTTATTTTTTACCGTACCCGAGAGAAAATAGAGAAAATATGTTTTATTCTCTCTCATTTATGATGTTAACATCTGTGGCAAAAAGTTCCCATTTATCTCGAAATCTTCATTTGAAAGGGAAAAAGCACTTTCAGTAGATGATGTTATAATATGGTTTAGAAAGCTCATTATATGAAAGAAAGCACAAAAGGTGAATTTGCACTACAATCTGCCAGTCTGTTAAATAAGTGTATAAAATAGAGCTTAAAATATGAGCCTAAAGTTAAATACCTTATGTTGCAAACAAACTTGTCACATCAGTGAAAATGCCCTCCTGTTCTCTCTTTTTCACTCCTGACACCACCCGTCTGTTCTTGCCACCCAGGGGTTTTTCATCTTGCTGTCTTAGAAAGAGTTTTTTCCAGATCCTAAGATACCAATAAACCAAAGTCTGGCCAATGATTAAAGAAAGGTATTTTGACCTTCAGAAAATACTTTTTTATGCTTTTTATCTCCAAACTTTTACCTCCCACTTTCTACCCCCTAATTCATATTCAGGTCCTTTCTTTCACCTACTTGCATGGACAAAATATAGTTAATAATAGCTAAAACTGTATTTAAAGCTTACTTCTGTTTCATGTACCTTCCATGTATTCTCACAGAATGCATTTTACCCATATATTATTTAATTTTCACAAATCTTAAGGGCTATGAAATGTTTTTATCATGATCCTTTTGTAGATGAGATTAAGTTTATACTAAGGAAAAGATATTGTACAAAAATTTGAACGCAGAAAGTTTAATCTTGCTACCACATTCTGACCCACCCACTAACATCGTTTCAAGGACCAGTAATGCAGTACATTTACCTAAGTTAAATACAAAGTCCATTTCAACGTTTGTGTAAGATGATCATCATCCAAATAATGTGAAAATGACATTGGAAATCATTTACTCTTAGGAATTTCATTTGTTTACATACAAAAAAGTAGTTTGGGAAGATATTTGTGCTGATAATGGATGCAGGGAATTTTACCTGAATCTAAATTACAATGTGTTGATAACATTTTCTCTCTTGTGAAATGTGATTCTCAATGAAGTCTGGTTGTTAGAAGCTTTGTGCTAAAAACAGCACCCCCAATGCTCAGATTCACTTGTAAGACTTCGAGAATTCTTCCCAATTATACCAAAACTGCACATATGCAGGGCAGACCCATACTTACATAAATTGGGTTCACTGCATAAATATTCCTCATATTTTTGATACTTTATTACAGTGGTCTGCCAGTTTTCTTTAGAAGTATAAATTATTATTCAAGAAAAAATGTACCTATGTGACATGCTTTTTCATTTGCAATGTTACTTTATTCAGGCAAACTCTAAATTTCAGCTAGTACATCATCAAGAAAAATTTTATATCCAGTGTGCCTTGGGTAGCAAGGCTCTGCCATATTCTAAAGTCATATAAGATACTCAGTAATATTTGTTTATTAATTGACTAATTGTGCTGTAATGAGACTGCATCTGATTTTGCCAAACAAGAAATATACATCCACTGTTTGCCTTATAAAATGGAAGACAGAGCTTATTCCTGCCTTATCATTCAAAGATAGAGCTTGAGTAATTGAAGATGCTTGGGAACTGATTATATATGTGAGGGTAATTAAGATGTGGGCTCTAATCATAAAACCAGTATGTGGCATTGGATTCCAGGGAGTCACTGAGTTGCCTTTCCAACAGAGATCAAGCACCTGGTGAGAAAAAACAAATGCCGAGAATGGAGAACATAAGTGAGAAGTAGAAATACTTGAGGAAAAATATTCCCTGCCCATTTCCTCCCATAACTAATAACAATTTCCCTTTTGTTGCTCTTCTCTCTTTCCTTTTACTTTGAAAAACTGAAAAAAGTGCAAAGCCAGGAACAAAAGAATCATCTAAAATTTTAATCTTTGGCTTTTGAATTTTTTAGCTGTTTTAGTTTTGTTTGTTTAAGTAGACTTTTATTACTTAGGGCTCTTCTTGTTGTCATTTCCTTTTTGTAGAGTTGGCAAACATTAAGTGAATATTTGTTGTGTAAAAAGAGCCAGAAAATACACTCCTTTTCATTACAGGGAATTAATTAATTTAGCCTATTGGTTCTTTTATTAGACAATGGGACTTTGACATGCCGGATAAAATAACAGAATAATTTAGTACAAAGTTGGTGACAAAACAGAGAATATATTTAAAACACAAAGGAAAGATAAGGAACAACCCCATCCCATTCCTTCCAGAAAGGCAGCTGGCTTTTTCACAAATAAAAAAATATATATCAATACTTGATATTTTACCTTAAAAATAATTGGTAGAATAAATTGCACAGGATTTAAAAATTCAACAGTTGCCAAAAACTGAAAATTATTTTGTGTTTTGGAAAAAAATAGTTTCGTGTTTACTCTTTGATTCAGCTATAATATGTAAATGACACATTTACTTCTTTGTATTTTTTTTTTTATTGCATTTTAGGTTTTGGGGTACATGTGATGAACATGCAAGATTGTTGCATAGGTACACACATGGCAGTGTGCTTTGCTGCCTTCCGTCCCCTCACCTGTATCTGTCATTTCTCCCCATGCTATCTCTTCCCACCTCCCCACCCCCCGCCCCTCCCCCATTTCCCCCCAACGGACCCCAGTGTGTAGTGCTCCCCTCCCTGTGTCCATGTGTTCTCATTGTTCAACACCCGCCTATGAGCGAGAATATACGGTGTTTGATTTTCTGCTCTTGTGTCAGTTTGCTGAGAATAATGGTTTCCAGGTTCATCCATGTCCCTACAAAGGACGTGAACTCCTCGTTTTTGATGGCTGCATAATATTCCATGGTGTATATGTACCACATTTTCCCTATCCAGTCTATCATCGTTGGGCATTTGGGTTGGTTCAAGGTCTTTGCTATTGTAAACAGTGCTGCAATGAACATTCGTGTGCACGTGTCCTTGTAGTAGAATGATTTATAATCCTTTGGATATATACCCAGTAATGGGATTGCTGGGTCAAATGGGATTTCTATTTTTAGGTCCTTGAGGAATCGCCACACTGTCTTCCACAATGGTTGAATTAATTTACATTCCCACCAACAGTGTAAAAGTGTTCCTATTTCTCCACATCCTCTCCAGCATCTGTTGTTTCCAGATTTTTTAATGATCGTCATTCTAACTGGTGTGAGATGGTATCTCGATGTGGTTTTGATTTGCATTTCTCTGATGACCAGTGATGATGAGCATTTTTTCATATGTTTGTTGGCCTCCTGTACGTCTTCTTTTGTAAAGTATCTGTTCATATCCTCTGCCCATTTTTGAATGGGCTTGTTTGTTTTTTTCTTGTAGATCTGCTTTAGTTCTTTGTAAATTCTGGATATCAGCCCCTTGTCAGATGGGTAGGCTGCAAAAATTTTTTCCCATTCTGTTGGTTGCCTATTCACTCTACTGACTGTTTCTTTTGCCGTGCAGAAGCTGTGGAGTTTGATTAGGTCCCATTTGTCTATTTTGGCTTTTGTTGCCATTGCTTTTGGCGTTTTACTTCTTTGTATTTTAACGTTTATTTTTTAGTTTCTATATTTTTATTGTCTCGAACTTTCTGTACTCCAGTGTTTGGTTCATTTCATAATTCCCATTACATTTTTAAAAACTTGCTTAAAATTAGAATGTTTATTTTTATCAGTTTTATAATTTTCCTCTTTATCTAACAGGGATATTATAATGTAGACCCACATATCCCTACTACCTCTGATTTTGATAGTTTTAATGCAAAAAATATTGAGAAGGAGACACAATCTGCATTAAGGGCACATGGGAAAAATGAGGGAGCAGCAATTACATTTTGCTGTGTTGTGTAGTCAATAAATGTCGAGGCTCAGGCAATAGACTGTCTGGCTTCCTGTTCCAGTTCCAATATTTACTAGAGAAGAAAATATGAACAACTGACATCACTTCATGTTTACAGGAGAAGAAAATATGAACAATTGATGTCACTTCTCTTTGCCTATGTTTGTCACCTTTAAGTTGAGGTGGTTTATAATAATAAAATTTATTCTGTTAGAGTCGTTGTGAAGTTTCAACTGGTTAATATATGTAAATTTTTAAGAATAGTTTCTGGCACAAAAAAATGCTCATGAAAGTTAGCTATTATTACTATTTTGCATCAGGATTATAATTAATACCGATTACATTTTGAAATATATGGTGAAATATAATAATGTTAACTACAGCAAAGACTAGAAACAACCCTTAATTGAAGACATACTCAGACAATAGTTTGCTCTTTTTGACTAATGAAGCTAAAATGATTCTTCAGAAAGTCCTTCATGTTAAATAGAAGTGAATGAAGCTAGGGTGGCCTAGGGTAACATAGGACTTTATACCTGGTTGGGACTGAAAACTCATTTCATTGCCTAGATGAGGAAACTGAAGTATTTAGAACTGGTAAAGACAGCTTTGGAACAAATATTTTCTGACTTCCTGTTCTAGGATTTTTTTCTACATTGTTTTGCAGTAGACTAAATAAGCTCTATTCCACTAGCTGGGCATTTTGAAACTTTCCTCTAGGTAGGACAAAAAAAAAAAAAAAAAAAAAAAAAATTTAAGCTAAAAAAAAATCCAAGTGATTAGATATGAATCAGACAGCAGTTCTAATTAAAGAATGAGAGGAAATTCATGCAGTTTTGAAGGGTAGTTTCATATATTTAGGTCTAGCTGGTCAACACTCCAGTCAGTCCATCCACCACATTTTGTAAAAATTGTTTTTATTATTACTTTTTTCACTTGAATTAATAGCCTCCTTGTGCTAGGAATCTGCAGAGGGCCCAGTAGCCTTAAGCATTGTACTACTAAACTGTGGACTCACCCACTAATTGATCCTCATGCCGTTCCATAAGCATACTAAGTGGTTTCATTCATGTTATATGTAATCCTCTTATCAAATTTTATTATCTGCATTTAACAAATGTGAAAATGTAGGCATTCAAAGGGTAAATAACTTGCCCAAAGCTAAGCAGCTAATAAGATACCTGTATAGGATTTAATTCCAATGTCTCTGGTTCCACAACCAGATCTCTTTTAGATATAGAGCAAACAGCATAATTTCCATTGGTCAGTGCCAATTGGAATCAATGATCTTTCTTCAGAGTTTCAAACAGCTATTTTCCTAGTCCCGAGGGCAGCCATGGAAGCAGTACTGCCCTTGGGTACCAAAAGGAGAAGGGAAGCATTGTGATTTGAGAAAGCACATTTCCTGACCCTTTGATAACCACGGACTCCTTATACTCAGCCATAAATGTTCATTTCTCAGCATTTACTACCTTATTTCTAATAAACCATTAAATTTAGCCATGTTTTTCAGCAATATTCAAGTGTATAAGAGCATGTTTATTTTATTGATATCTTGAGATTCAGAGTTTTCCTCACATCCTAGACTAAAATTTCCTGGATCCCTGACTAAACCATTACCATTGCTGTGAGGGGTGGGTTGAGAAGTTCCGAATGGCCTCACACCACTCAGGATCTCAGTGTCAGTGTTTAGTGGTTTTGTTTTGTTCATATTTTAGAAAGAATAAGGTATATCAAGGAGAAGTTACAGAGCCTATACACACACACACACACACACACACACACACACACACACACGTGATGTGTATGTGTGTATATATACGTAAATATATATATATTCATATACACCACACACACATGCACACACATACATACATAGCAAGAGAGAGAGACAGAGAAAGAGAGAGATATTCATCTATATAGGTATATATAGAATCCTCCTAAGTTATGCCTGCATTTACAGTAGATACTACTCAAATATAAGCTTTCACTTTTCTAAAAGTTAAAAATCAAATTCAAAAGCATAATAATTTTTACTATACCCAGTAATATTTAAAATATTTGTCTCTTTCTTTAGCAACTCACACGGGCCTAAATCCAATAGTTTTTTCAAGTTTAATGCAGTCCCATATTGGCTACCACACACTCCATGGTTGGAGCTTACCCTTTCTATGTGGCACGATTTCATACTGTTATTGTACCATTAGATCAGAATAGCAATATGACGCCATAAATTCACAACGGAATCATCATAAGGCCAGTATTTTGAGTAAACTCTCTAATACAAGAAAAGAAGACACGCTACTCCCCTGTAACATGGTGGTATCACAATACCTGATATGTGAGGCCGTCTATCCTGTAGCTACATATGGCTATGCTATAATAAAAAGTAGATTTAAAAGTCCATTCATCATTTGTTGCAGAAACTGAAAGGGCTTTAGAACATCATGAAATGTGCTTCTTATACTGTGAGAGAAGACATTGCATTTCTAATTTGTGTCATATTTGATTTACTTTCCCATAAGAACCATTAGGATTTTAGGGGTTACTGGATCTGGTACGTTTATCCCTGATGAAATACACTATTGCTTAGGACTCTCTACAGCTTTAGGTAACAGAAACAATCTAAATCACAGCAGCAATAAGTAGAATATAGTGGCTCACAAAACTGAAACAATTTACAGATAGAACTGGTCCCTACTGAAGCTGAGGGCCGCAGCTCAGTGACAACTCTACCATGTGTTGGCAGAGTCAGCTTTCATATTCCAGCATCCAGAATTTATCCTACACTCACCAGTATGACTCCAGGGGAACAGAGAGGAGGACCCAAGCAGGCTTCTGCTTACATTTTTAGACTCAGTCTCTTTCATTAGTTTCAGTTGGATCATTTATCCAATCCTGAGCCAATTACTGTGGTTAGAAGGAATAAATGCTAGAAGGGGTGGGAGATAGATTGCCTAAACCAATCAGCCACACCCCTGAAGCTAAGAATGGCATCATTTCCATCAAATAGTAAGGCTGTAACACAATAGTAGAAAAGTAATTTACCGAAAGGAAATTAAAAGTGTTGATGGCAGAAGAAAACGAGGGGTATGGAAGCTGGAGAAAAAGAGGGGAATTTCAATGTTTTCTGCTAGGTAGAACACCTTAGCAATATCGAAGTTCTCTGAAGATGAGAATTATTGTATTTTTTTTATCATGAGCCCATGATAGATATTCTAGTGTCAATCTGAATAATAAACAGAGGGAGATTCTCTAGAGGAAAAGATGTTTATTTGGGAATAGAGTATTGCAATGGGAATATGTATGCCAATATAAATTATGTGCATAGTCTGGGAAGTAGAGGAAGGCAAAGATTTTTAAAGGAAAAAAATGAGAATTACATAATTGTAGTAATTATCCTTGGCTACGTAGGTCAGTTACATTTTGAGGCTGGACAGGCACTTGTTGGGCAGATACCTTTGCCTCAGTATTATTTTAAATAAGGTTGGGATGACCTTTGTACCAGGTTGTGATTTTTGTAGAATTTGTTTTATTATTAGGCATACAAGTGTGAGAACCCTCTCTTCACGGCGTTCCCTGGCTCTGTCCGTCAAGGTTTTCTCAACATTAGTGAATTTGTCTTGATTCTGTCATTTTCACATTAGAAAACATTCTTTTGTGCAGAGGTTAATGAAGTTCTGTTTGCGATACGGTAAAAGCCCCATAAAACTGTATACCTCAGCCATACCTCTCTTTCTATTGAAACTGCTCTCTGTAACCCAAATGTGATGGGCAAGCAGTCCAAACCCATGCCATCTTGGCCCCTGTGACTTGTAATAAGTAATTAAGGACTGTAATTTCCACCCTACCCACATAATGTGTAAACAAATGCTAATCTTGACTTTTGTGAACCACTTAAGTAACAATCAGAATGTCCGGAGTCCCTCACCCTCATCTCCACCCAGGAGGTGATTTACAGAATCCACTAGCCCTCAGAACGTCTGAAGCCCCTCACCCTCACCCCTGCCCCTCACCCTCACTCCCAAGGTGGTTTTATGGGTATAAAAGGTCTTGACACCCTCCTTTGGGGGCCAGGGGTTGGAGAGACACGAGTCCTCCGTGGCTGCAGGCAATAAAGACCCTGCAATTTGGCATACTTTTGTCTTGGTTTTGACTTTCTATGCTCAGGCCAGTACAACATGTTCACTTCACTTCCTATTATCTCCTGATTAAGCATTTTAGCCTTCTCAAAGATTAAGACTTGCAGGAAAACTAAGGCAATGGAAAGGTCCACTTTCTAGGGCAAATCTAGATTCTGAGTATGGTAAATATGCCAGGGACGAACTGAACATTATTAGAGCAAGCATGAATATATTGGAAGCAGGATTGTATAATCACAAGACTTGGGCTTTGAGGTTAGGCAGATTTGAATTCTAATATTATTTTATTCATAAGTAAGATATGCCTTCCCTCAGGCTCAATTTCCTCATGGGAAATCATACTACATGCATGACAGAGATGAAGAATGAAATATGGTAATATGTATAAAAATCAGAGCAACATTTATTATGTAAGAAATGAGTATGGCTGGGCACGGTGGCTCATGCCTGTAGTCCCAGCACTTTGGGAAGCTGAGGCAGGTGGATCATGAGGTCAAGAGTTTGAGACCAGCCTGGCCAAAGTGGTGAAACCCTGTCTCTACAAAAAAATACAAAAATTAGCTGGGTGTGGTGGCATGTGCCTATAGTCCCAGCTACTGGGTAAGCTAAGGCAGAAGAATTGCTTGAACCCAGGAGGCAGAGGTTGCAGTGAGCTGAAGTGGTACCACTGCATTCCAGCCTGGGTAACTGGGTAACAGAGTAAGACTCTCTCTCAAAAAAAAAAAAAAAAAAAAAAAGTTCCTGGAACATGTTTTGAGATCAGCCTAACGTGTCTGTCACCTTTAATTTAACAAATAACAATAAAAGTCACTATGTATTGAATGAACTCCATACGGTGATTAGGAATGCAAATTACAAAGCCTGAATGCCTGGATTTGAATGTAAGCGCCTTTTAACTAATTAGTGACATTAGGCAAACTACTTAGCTCCTCTGTGCTTTGGTTTTCTTATCTATAAAATAGTGACAAAAAGATTTCTGACATTTATTGAGTGCTCCTCAAATGCCAGGCATTCTTCTAAGCCTTATTAGATATAAACTCATTTATCTTCAAAATAACTCTATGTAGTTGAGTAGTTGAGTACCTCTTTCTGTGTTTCAACTTCCTCATCTGTGAAACAGCAATAGCAGTAGTACAACAACTACCACTCATTTATTTTCAAAATGACTTTATGTGGTTGAGTCATACTACTACTACTAGTCGTACTATTTCACAGATGAGGAAACAGATGAGTAAGAAAGATTCAGTTGCTTACCCAAGTGATGGAACTCAGATAAAAATCCAGAAAATGTGGCCCTGAAATAACTTTGCTAACCACTAACCCTATTCATTATGCATCTTGACCTCTAAGCTTTTCTGTGTATTATCTCATTTAATCCACTTAGAATTATGACATCCTAAGTCACTGCTTCCAGAGTACAGACTTAATTTTTAAAGAAAGACTAAGCAACAACAAAGTGAATTAAATAGCTCAAGTTTACATAGCTAGTATGTATTGCTGCCTGGTTTTGAAATATGTATTATTAAAACCTAAACCTTACAGCCTCCATTTCAATATCACCTGAAGACTGAGACTTTCACCAAAATATATATAATCCATTTGTCTAATTGGAGCATTTGGAGTTCAGCAGAATTATCTCAGCTACACAATTCTTACAATACTCCTGTTGTGTACTATGCATTTGGGGTTTTTGTTACTCATCCCCACTGTCTCTGGCCTGTGGTCTTGGAAGGACTATTAGAGAAACTTGACTGGGTTGATCAGCAGAAGGTTAGTCATACTGGCAACGTCTAAAGTTATCCAGCACTGTACCAACACTTGCCTGGAAGCAAGAGGTTTAAAGTGGTTTCAATAAGAAAACTATATATAGTTTTTATTTTCTTTTTATAGTTCATTTATCTATGAACTATACCTATTGTAATCACCTACTCACATTTTATAACGTTTTTCACTGCCTTTAAAATTAATACATGCACATTACAGAATGCTAGAACATAAATACAATGTATTTATTTTTCAAGATTGACTTCATGGGTTGATTATTTTCCTGGTTTTTTAGTTTTATGTGCTGTTTGAACACTTGACTGGTAATTATATTTACTTTAAAAATCTCATCTAATCATAGTTTATCCTTTTTGTAAAGCTAGGGAATAATCTAATGACTGGTGATTCCTTATCATATTTGAATATTTTGATTATTAATATAGTATTATCCCCTCTTACCACCATATTCTGAAATCTCATATATTTTGGAGTTAAACCCCTAGATAATGGCAAAGTTATGTTTTGCTTTATTTTATTTTCATTTGGCATTCTTTTCTGCAAAAAAATTTTTGGGTTTTGTATATCCCTAAATTGTATATATTTACCTGCTATAGGAGTCATCACACCACTCTTGTGGTTTACTACCCAGCTCAGTGTTTTACTTTATCTTCTTTTGGTTAACTCAAGTTGCTCTTTGAATCAATGTTTTCTGGGGTTCATATGGGCAGCAAAGTTACTGGGATCTTGAATCAGTGAGGTCTTAACAAATGAACTTCTGCTCAATGTAGACTCTGAGTTGAACCCTATGTCTTTTGAAAGCATGTCCTCACCCTCCATTGGCTTTGTGTGCTGGAGAAAAATGTAATCAGCTTGATTTTGTTTTGTTAACAACTCATCTCCCTCCTTTAATATAGAATGCTTTGTCTAATGCTAAGTCTGGGTTATTTGCTATCAGACAAGAGACTACTCATCAGACAGGATGATTCCATTCAGTATGGGGAATTATAGATGTTTTTTGACAGACGGAGAACTTATTAGTTTCATATCACTTATTGTGAAATCTTACTAGATTGTATTGAAAAATAAAATCCAAGGAAAAACAAAATCAGTGACAGAGAGCAGAGGAAAAGTAATAAAAAACAAGACACTCACATCTAGCAAACAGCTCTAGCCAGATATAAAATAAAGATAAAAAGAGACCAAATAAACAGGGTCAATTCTTCGAAAGTCAAGTGGGTGAACTTTCTGAAACTGCAGAGTGATAGAAGAAGAAAGCAGAATCCTAGAGGCACTTGCCACTACTTAAGGAAACGCTGGAGCAAAAGCAAACAAACGCTGCTCACTGAAACATTCAAAAGCTGGAGAGAGACAAGGTCTGAGGAGCATAAACAGAAATGCCGGTGCTCCGGAGAACTATAGCTTCCAAGGCAACAGCAATAGTTTGGAAACTCCGTAGGAAACAGATTTCTTAGGCTTAAGTGATTATGGCAAGAGGTGCAGACTGCTGGCAAAGGCAAAAAATGCCCATTCGCAAAAGAATCTGCAGATGCTTCTGCCAGGTAGAGACTCCCTCAATTTACCATGGAGGTGCCAGAACCATGGGGACCAGAGAGAAAATGGAAACCAAGAAATTTTTAATATTCTGAATGAGAATAAACAGTAGCTCAAGAAGTAGCTGCCACTTTTGCAAATTTTAAGGGCTAATAAACTATAATTCTCTTGAAGGTTATTCTGCCTGAAGAGATAGTATATATAATTGCAATTTTCCCCTAGACAAATGGCAAACAAATGGTAATAAGCTACTTATAGGAGATTTATTCCAGGTAAAAATAACCTCAAGGCTGTAGTCCTCAGGGAGATTTAAGTTGACTGGCATTCTAGAAAATCTAATACAGGAAACGGTTTCTCTATCTTTCTCTTCTTAGCCCCCACTGAGTCCCTTCAATAGACCTCAGCCATAGTAAATGCTGAATTTCAAGAACAAAAAGACACATCCTAAATAAACTGCTATAGGTGATGGGGACTTTCTTGCTTTTTTTATTATTATTATTATCTGGGAGTTGGGGCATCAATTTTGTCTGTCTTCAGATCTCTTTGGATCCATTGGAGTTGGCATGGAATTAATTCTATTTCCAGAATCTTGAAAGGTGACACAGCTGCAGGCATAAAATGTGTCCCCCCAAAACTGATAGGTTGAAGTCATAACGCCCAGTACCTGAGCATGTATAAACTTGTAGATAAAATTTTAAGAGGTTATTAAGTTAAAATGTGGTCTTTAGAGTGGACCCTAATCCAATGTGGCTGGTCCTTGACATGAAGAAGAAATCTGAACACACAAAGGACAAGTGCAGAGATGGAGGGATGACCATGTGAGGACACAGTGAGAAAGAGAAAAGCCTCAGAAGAAACCAACCTACCAACATTTTGACCACGGAATTCTAGCCTCCAGGGTTATGAGAAAAAAAATATACATTTTTTTTTTTGTTTAAGCCACCAGTGTGCTGTAATTTGTTATAACACCCTTGGCCAACTAACACATATGCCCATTGCAGTGGAAGACAGGAACGGGACAAACCATGGCCAAACTTCAACTTGTTTTAGGCAAGAGGAAGTCATCTAGCTAGGATACAATGGAATAATAATTTTTAAAATGGCAAGGACTTTTATTTATTTGGACAGCTTTGGAGAGTTGAATTATGTTTGTACTTTAACTCACAAAAACATGATAATTTTCCTTTGGACATGAATTTACAACAGCAAAGGGATTTAAAACCTTGAATGTGCTTTTATCCCTAGTAATTTTATGCGAAGAAAGGATTTCATTAGGATTTTGGGGCACCTCTATGCTGTGTGAAATTTTATAGTAATTATCTTATCAGTTAATCTTAAACAGAACCTCTAAGAGCATTGAAGATGAATGTGACTAGACATAATTTAAGGTAGGAAGTAAACAGTGTATAACTGTTCATCTTCGAGTTTGGTGTAGAATGTGAGTAATTTTGTTAATACATATTGAATAACTCATTCTATAGTTTTCTGGAGGTAAAATACACTCTGCCTACCAGTAGTCCCAGAAGCATCCCAAAGTGTCCATGGTCAAGATTGGGATAGCCATCTCATGAAAACAGTGGCAGAATACTCTGATAGGCATTTGACCTCTGTTTTAGCCCACCTGAGTTGCTAAAATGAAATAACTATGACTGGGTCATTTAAAAAGAAGAGACTTATTTGTTCTCAGAGCTCTGAAGGCTGTAAAAGCAGCACAGCGCTGACATTTGCTTCTTGTGAGAGCCTTAGGAAACTTCCACTCACAGTGGAAGGTAAAGGAGAGTCAGAATGTGAAACTCACAAGGCAAAAGAGGAATCCGCAAGAGAGGGAAGAGGTCCTAGGCTCTTTTTAACAGCCAGTTCTTGAAGGAACTCTCATGAAAACTAATAGAGCAAGAATTCACTCATTTCTGCAAGAATGACACAAAGACATTCATGAGGGATCTGCCCCCTGACCCAAACATCTCTCGTTAGGCTCCACCTCCCACACTGTGGGTCAAATTGAAACATGAGGTTTGGAGGGCCAGATATCAAAACTCTGGAAACCTTCTTCCCCAAAATTGGTTAAAAGGACAGTTATAGTGAACGTTTATTTCTCTGCTCTCCCCGATGCTGTTTCACTCCTTTCCCCATCTTTCTTCATTCCTTTTTTCTTTCCATGGAGGAGAAATGAGTTACCTGGATTGGTGGGGGACATCTGTTGGTTTTCATTTCTCTTTAGTGTTGGCCAAACCTGTTCGTTCAAATTGTGTGAGCATTGGAGATTTTTTGATTTTGTTCCTTTCTACTCTGCAACAGGAAAGGCATGATTTTTGATAAGCAGTATTTTCTGTTTGGATCTATACCTGTCCTCAGATGGGCTTCTCAAGATCTGAGCTTAAATAAACGAATGGCAGGAAAGATTGGAACATAGCTTGTGCTAACTCCTTTCTTCCAGTTTAGCTTACTGATGAAGTTTAACGTCTGTGTCTGCTTCTCAATTGTTTCTAAACAAAGAAAAGAAGAGTGCAGCTCAAATTAGGCTCACTTAAAACCAAAGGAGACTGTTTTCTATTTTATTAATAACACATGTAGATGCATATTTAAAGTGATTTTCTATTTTCTATAGTACATTATTTTAATTTCTAGTCTGCAAATGTCCTTTTAGGTTTCAGAATGTATTCGTAACATCAGGCCTCTTTCTAATTTTCTCATCTTTGAGTGGACTACTCTAGAATCAGGGCTTGAAAGCCAACACAGTGTTTATACTGCTTTTGACCTAGCTCACAGCTTCTGAACACTTCCTAAGACTTCCTCAAGGTTTACAAAAGGAAGGCAGACTTAATACCACTAGTTGCCAATGTCCTGTCCTATTACTTCATGGGGTTAGGTGAGCATCTAGCATCTCTATTGACAGATCCTGTGTTGAACTTCTGGATCATCTTGAAGTAGTGTTTTGTTTTTCTTCTAGGCATTGTGCATAAAAACTCCAAGCTTCTTAACTGGTAATATTTTGAATGTGATTCTTGATTCTGACCTTCTATCCTTCAGATTTGAACAAACAGAGTGAAAGAGGACACTCCACGGCTCCCCTTAGCTGTGTTGTATCTTAAAGGTTTGTAATATTCAAAGGTGCAAAACGGGAGATTTTTATAAGAGTAAAAGGATGGAGAACTGTTCTCAAAATGTTCTAAATTGACTATCAGGCTTTCTGATTGAATGTAAAGGCCTTGAATTACTGAGAAAACCCCAAGGAATAACTAAAACACTTCTAACTCATTCTGATTGGCTGTGAGGAGACAAGGGCTTACTGAGCAAGGAAATGTTGGCAGCTCTTACTTTTGCATTTTTGTAAAAGGAACTAATGGTTTAATAATATTGCAAACATAGCTGATAAGAGTGGTCAACTAGTCAAATGCATTCAATGGCAATACAGTTTACTTTAAAACATGGCAGTTCTCATATAGAGACACACACAAATACTGGAAATGTAATAAAATTGACTTATCCAGAATACTCTTAAATTATTAGAAGGACTATTTGATAAGCTTCTTATTTCAGGAGGGTATTGGTGACAACCCCAATTGCATACAGAGAGCAAGGACTGTTAAAACTTTCTTCTGAAGAGACTGTGTATGGTCAGCAGCACATTTATGATTTGTAGTGAGTTTGCACCTCTGGGACCTGAGCTGAGTTTCTTGGTATAATAAGAGAGAGACTGAAAGCTATAAATAATGGTCATTCTTTTCCAGCCTCTCCTCATACCCCACACAGCATGTATCCTTTCCTATAAATAAGTGTTGAAGTACTAATAGAATATAAGTTTAAAGGGTACCAGACTACTAGCCTGCCTGGAGTACTAACATGGACTGAGTCTTCACTGACACTAGGACTCCTTCCAAAGAAGAGTCCTATTAAAAGACAGTTTTCCCGTAAATACTTTGTAATTTCATATAGCCTAAACACAGCTTACACAGACTATTCAATTTTACAGAGTACAGGTGGTGGCAGGTAGCTAATGATTTTTGAGTAAAGGAAGACAGATCAAGGAGTCTGAAGGCTGAGTTTAACGATCCTTTTAATTAATTTCCAGGCAAAGAAACCAATATAGCACAGAGTCTGAGACTCTGAGGAATGAGACATGGAGATGGAAAATGGGATAAGTCACTTAAAGTTAAGAAATAAAAACTCTCCTCTGACTTATTAGAAAAGCTGGAAGTGCTAATGTTTGCTTAATAATTTCTTGTCTTATCAAATAGGTAAACTCTGGGATGCATGCAGCAATTCCTCTAGCAGACCACAGCAGAAGAATCCATCTCACCCTCCTAAGATTTATGATATCCAGCTCCTATCAGCGTATATCTGAAGATCCCCATTTGAGATTATTGCACTAGAATAAAATGTGTGCAACAAGTTAGCTGGTTATAGATTGTGGTAATGGTTCCAATGACTGCTATGCTGAGGTCCCGCTTTGTTAGTTTTTATATCAATACCATGAGGTGAGCTGGTTAAATACTACATATTGTAGATGAGAAAAAGTATATCAAATAAAGTTAAATAACAGATCTAAATTCAAATAATAAAAGACATAGCTTGCCACTGAAGCTTGTCTCTCCCTAAAGTGCCCCACTTGCAAAGACATTACTGAATCTTCAATAAAAGAATTTAGAAAAAGCATATTTGCATTGAGAATTAGCTAATCTAAAATCCAGGCTCAGAAATGATTTTTAAATGTTTGTTAATGAATTAAAAATGCTATTCTGTTTTAGGAAAGAGAACAAACCCATAAAAGTAAACAGAATATCTATAACACTAAAATATGGACAGAGTCTTATTCTGCACTTGAGAAAGGACTGAACTTATTTGTGATTTATCTGAAGAAAGTATTATTCAGTTAAAGTTTGAGGGCACAACCTTAAGCTGCTCTCTCCAGCAGTACTTCTTTAGCATATCCATTGAGTTCTTTCTTATTTTTCCTATGAAACGCTCAAGGTGAAGTTCAAAAATCCTTTTCCCTTTTTTTAAATAAAAAAAGATGCCTCAAACATTATAATGAAGTGGAAAAACCAAGAGAATAGCAAACTATGAAATGTAGAAAATGTCAAAGAGGTAAGAAGAGGTACTTCTAATTGAGGGTATTATATTTCAGTGAGAGTCTATATAATCCAATTTATCTCTGTCTCTTTCATATATACCCTAACATCATGGCCACACATTAATTGGGAATTTTAATTTCAATTTGTACTGTGCCCCTGTGCTATCTTTCCTAATATTCCTTTTCTTTTCTTTTCATTTTCTCTTTCCCTCCTTCTCTCTTTCTCTAGGGCAAACTAAAGTTACCTGTTGGTAGAGTAGGAGATTGCCTTAATGATATATTTGATTTTAATAACTCCAAAGTGACTGACCTCTTAACTTGGTGCCTGGATCTATAAATTACGGATTATAACTTCTAAGCCTTATAATTCCTTTTCTAGTGCTATAAGCAAAGAAATATTCACACGCTGAGCATCATCTCAAATTCTTGGACTACTTATCTACCCTAGGATGAAGTAGCCAATTATGACTAGCAATGGTGCTAATTTGCAAAGACCCAATTATTTTCCTGAGAAGCTGGACATTGAAGTGTTTGGGATGAACTGATTCCATCTTGTTACTTCTGGGTATCTTGCTGTTAACTATCCACAACTGCATTTCACAAACTTACATAATGCCCAGCTTCTGTATGAAGTACAGAATGGCACAATTAAAGCTTAAAATCTCCTACTATAAGGAGAATAAAAGGAGAGTGAAACCAAGAAATTGAGAGAGGAGGAACAGAGGAAGGAAGGAAGGAAGGAAGGAAGGAAGGAAGGAAGGAAGGAAGGAAGGAAGGAAGGAAGGAAGGAAAGGAAAAATACAAAGTGGGGGTGGTAGGATGCATTAGCAGAGGAGTGGATAGCTAAACCAAAGTAATCTGTTTTTATTTTTTCAGGAGGCTTTTGAATTCATGTCTCACAATGTGTTTTTTTCTGTTTTATAAAGATATTCTGAAATACTTCACTCATATATCATTAATAAAAGTCTGACCCCAAATTGCATATAAATTCTCATGAAGTTTCTGTCTTGCTTTACTTCTTGCCTATTTCTGCTTTAAAGGGAGATGCAAAGAACTCAGTGATATGCCCCTTTCTGCTTTTCTGTATCTTAAAATTCAGTTCATATTATTGACACACTAATGTGTTGCAAGCTGTTAACGTTCGAAAAAAATGTCAAAATGCAATCTTAAAGAATAGCCACAAATGATAGAAAATCTCTTTCAGTAACATTTGTTACTACTCTAGGTGACACAAACTGCAGTGTTTCGCATTTATATATTTTGTTGCCCTGATACCATTTTCATACTGTTCTACTCAAATATAAGCCAAAAAATTATTTTTGAAACAAGATACAAGCTATGATAGAAAGGAGAGAAGAAGGATACAGGGAGAGAGAGAGAGAGGGAGAAAGAGAGAGAGAGAGAGAGAGAGAGAGAGCGAGAGAGAGAGAGAGATGGAGACAGAGGAAAAGAAAAGAGAGAAAGAAGGAAAGCATGACAACCAAGAACTCATTTTTTATTTATGGTCTGTGTTTGCTAATGCAATTACATTTCAGGAAAAGGAACACCTATTTTTTGCAAAAGCTAAAGTCTACAAATAACTTTTCTGGGTCTCAACTGTGTCATTAAAAAAAAAAAAAAAGCATGGGTCAGACTAGATGATTTCAGGCTCTGAAATCTTATTCAAATGAGCAAGTTGGTCTGGTAGCCAGGTTTCTGCCACAATGGATATTGTGTAGCAACTATCCTTACAGAGAATTGTTAGTACATCAAAAAGCATGGTCAAGCTTGTCCACAAGATAAATTAGGCCTCTGGATTAATGTTTCTTTGGCTATTAGGATATTCGCAATTCGTAGCAGTTGTGCAAAAAGGCTCAACTAAGACCAGTTTAAACAAATAAGTTGCTTTTGAAATGTCAACATGTAAAAAAGTAGAGTTACTATTCATCATTTATATTTCACTGTTGTTTCTATATAACTTCATTTAAGAAATATGTGCAATACTTTTCATCATGCATCTGTCAACATTTCTACTAAGTTGATAAGATATCTCTAGATGTGATAATCAGTAAGCCCCCGAGACATTACCCAAAAACCATGATGCATCACTGAGGCCCTTGCCATGTGCCAGTCACCTTGCAAATGTTCAGCTGGCTTCAACAACGATGCTTAATGATAGTTCAGAAATATACGCCATTTTTCTCTTAAGAAATGTGAATCTAATAGGAAATATTTCCCAGAGCTCAGGGGAGCCTACATTAGAATTTAGCTATAGTGCTCTGTGGCCCACATATTAATAACAATGTTGAAGTCCAGCAATTGTCTAGCACATAATAGGCAGTAAATATTTGTTGACAAGTGAATCAATGACCTTTTCAAATCTCCCAGATATTGCTTGAGATGTAACTAACTTTTAAAAGTACTAATCATATGTAACTAATCTCTACTCTAAAGACTAAAAAACTGAAATCAGAATTTAACTAAGATTCATTCAATGAGGAATTTGTCCCAGGTCCGATTCAGTGTCTTTTTGATCTGTCCAGAAGTCCCTGCTGGAGGAAACTGCTGCCTTACTTTACCATTTGATAAAATTTCACTTTTTCAGAAGAAACTGCAGATTCATGAGAAAAGTCAACCATTTTCGTGGGTTTTTCTCTATAGATGCCATCCATCACGGTGGCTGCAATGGAGCTCTCTGTATCTGCCACCTCCACAGTGCTCAGCTGTTGTTCCCACCTGGCACCAGAAATGCAACTCAAAGAAAGAAACAGCAGAAGGGAAATAAAACAAGAACAAGAAGCTGGGATTGACGCCAGATGAGGTGGAATGAGCAGAGGGGCTGAGAGAAATAGAATCTAAATTCTACATGATGCTTTGCCACAACCCACCTCTGAGAGTGCTGGCCCCAACTCTTTCATCATTCTTCTGCTTCTTGAAAAGGTTTTCATGATGAGGAAAACAGGAATGAGGAGAGAGGATCTAAAGTCTCATTGCTTCAAAGCTTTAGCTGTTCAATACCTTCTAAGGTTTCTGTGATTCTGGAACTTACACATTTAAAAATTTAGAGCCCGATTTAACCAGCCCTAAAACAAGCAAAGCAGAAGGTAGAGGCAGGTAGCATAGGATTTGCTGTCTGTGTGTAGGGGGAAAGGGGAAAAAGTAGTTTCAGATATCCTTGAAGTAAACCAGTGCAGGTCAAAAAAGAAACAAAGACAGATTTAGGACAGACTAATGATGTTACTACCACAGTGAAGTGGAAATGATTATCATTTAGATTTGTAGCCGTAGTCATGTGTGTGTGTGTGTGTGTGTGTGTGTATTTATATATATAAATATATATATGTGTGTGTGCACATAAATACATGCACAAACATCAAATTGTACTCATTAAAATAAGTGTATATTATTATTATTTTCTTTCTACTGCACATATATACTTTTCCTGGCTATTTTCTACATATATATGTATATGTACTAAACATTACATAACTGTATCTGATTAAGTTTTTAAAAATGAGATCAGATAGGTGTGGGGGAGTGTCTGTAATCTCAGCACTTTGGGAAGATGAGCAGGGAGGATCACTTGAGCTCAGAAATTGGAGACAAGCCACTGCATCATAGTGAGGTCCTGTATCTATAAAAAATATAAAACATTAGCCAGGTGTGGTTGCACATGGCTGTAGTTGTAGCTAATCAGGAGGCTGAGGTGGGAGGATGGCTTGGGCCTGGGAGGTTGAGTCTGCAGTGAGACATGATTGTGCCCTGCACTCCAGCCTGAGCAACAGAGAGACATCTCATCTCAATAAAAGACAAGAAAAAAAAACACTTAAATTATCAAGATCTACAAATTTGGAAAGGAGAGAGAGACTATTTCTTCAGAAGGGTTACAGTCTACAAGGTGGCCATCCTGAAGCCTGGGGAACAGCCTCTATCCAAGATCAAAAACAGAAGAAAGGGTTAGAGTAGGAGTTTCATGCTGAACAGGTTGGCTAAACACACATACTCAACAGGTTACAGGAGAAGCTATAAATATTCATGAAGGTAGTCCTGACACATACGTATTGAACAAACATGCATGTAACATATAACCCATGTTTACTTTTGGGTATAGATTTAACATTTAAATGTATTAAAATTAGGCCTTATGTATTAGTCTGTTTTCACACCACTACAAAGATACTACCTGAGACTGGGTAATTTATAAACAAAAGAAGTTTAATTGACTCACAGTTTCACATGGCTGGGGAGGCCCCAAGAAACTTACAGTCATGGCAGAAGTCACACGGGAAGCAAGGCACATCTTACATGGAGGCAGGAGAAAGAGAGAGAGAGCACAGGGAAAATCATCACATCTCCTGAGAACTCTCTCACTATCACAAGAACAGCATGGGGGAAACTGGCTCCATGATCCAATCACCTCCAGCCAGGTCCCTCCCTCAACATGTGAGGATTACGATGTGAGATGAGATTTGGGTGGGGTCACAGAGCCAAACCATATCACCCTAGATGTCATAACATCACTTTAGGCCACAAAGGCATGCAAGTGAACAATCTCTGTAAAATGGCCAGAACCAGCCCTTGGTTGGTGGTCTATTTATCTGGAAAAAGTTACTGTATGAGTCCTTTGTCCAATAAAAGCTGTAGTAGTGGCTGGTGAAGCAAGGGCTGTGGATCAGTTAGTCAACACTGATTGAGCTGCAAATTATTTTAATATATCTTATCTCAAGGCCCGTGTCTATTAAGCTGCTAGAGAAAAAGACCTTGTAGCAATTAGAACATAGTTTATTCCTTAAGTGTAGAGGATGTGTGACTTAATGCTTGCCTGTTATAATTTGGTATCTTATTGCCAAAAAGTCCTGTTTATCATTTGGTATCTTATTGCCAAAAAGAGCCAGTTCTGTTGGTTTTATGATATTTATTTCAACATTAATTTTGGTCATTTGGCCCTAAATCATAAAAGAGAGGAGTTATAATGAGGCCTGACTGATGTCTCATCCTACATGGCTGGGAACTAGGTTTTTAAGGTTTTCTGGAAAGTTGCCTTGGCCATAAGGGATCAGCAGAGACTTAGGATTTTATTTTTAGTTTCAATATATATGTGTGTGTGTGTGTGTGTGTGTGTGTGTGTGTGTGTGTAGAACAGAACCAGAAAAGTGTATATCTGTAAACCGGAATGAAATGTTTAGAAACAATTTTTCATCAACTCTATTGAGATACAATCTGCATACAATGAAATTTAAACAGGTTGAATATGTAGGTCAATGCCTTTTTTTTTTTTTTTTGAGACGGAGTTTCGCTCTTGTTGCCCAGGCTGGAGTGCAATGGCAGCGATCTCGGCTCACCGCAACCTCCGCCTCCTGGGTTCAGGCAATTCTCCTGCCTCAGTCTCCTGTGTAGCTGGGATTACAGGCACGCACCACCATGCCCAGCTACTTTTTTGTATTTTTAGTAGAGACGGGGTTTCACCGTGTTGACCAGGATGGTCTCGATCTCTTGACCTCGTGATCCACCCGCCTCGGCCTCCCAAAGTGCTGGGATTACAGGCTTGAGCCACCGCGCCCGGCCGGTCAATGCCTTTTAAAAAATCAATTGTAGAATCGCACCCCAGTCAAGATGTAGAGGATTTTTATCCCCTGGAAAGTTCTCTTCATCCCTTTAGAGCTGATCATTTTGATGCCATCTCTGATACAGAGAACCACTGATATAATTTCTGATCAGGATAAATTAGGTTTTCCTGGTTTTGAACTTAATAGAGATACAATTTTTTATCACCTCTTTTTTTCTTCAGCAAAATATCTATGATTTATTCATGTTATTCAGTTTCATTCATTTTTGTTTCTGCATAGTTGATGTCATATGAATATGCCATATAATGTATCATATGGATATACCACAATTTAATATATAGCAAAAACCTGGAGAAAATACAGAGCTTCAAAAGGGACTCTAAAACAGAAAGATATGTATTTCCCCATTCAATTGCCTTGACATCTTTGTTGAAAATTAGTTGAATTAATATGTGTGGGTTTATTTCTTCTTTCTCTTTTCTGTAACATTTTTATATGAATACCAAATATCTTGATTACTATAGCTTTTAAGAGTAAGCCTCTATTCCAGGTACAGTAAGTGCTCCAACTTGGTTCTTCTTAAAGTTGGTTTATTTATTCTGAACGTTACATTTTCACATAAAATTTAGAATCAGTTTGCCAATTTTTATAAAATCTCCTGGTGGTATTGATGGAACTGTGATTGGAATTCTGTTGTGTCTTTCAATCCATACCCACGTTATATCATTTTATTTAGTTAGGTTTTCTTTATTTGATCTCAGTAAACGTTTGTAATTTTAAGTATAGAAATTTTAGAAATTTTGGTAGATTTATTCCTAGGTATTTTATATGTTTTTTAAAAATATATAATATTTTTAAAAACATATATTATTACATATATATGGACAACAGAATATTGAAAACATATTTTCAATATTCTGTTATACATATATATGTAATAACAAAATTGCTTTTTTGTATATTAACTTTTCAACTTGTGAACTTGCTAAATTCACTTACTAGTGCTAATATTTGTTTTATAGAATCCCTGAGATTTTCTATGTAAACAATTACATCATCTTATTTTATTTCTTTTCAATCTGTTAATTTTTTAAATGACAAAATCAGGAATTCTCACCTTATTTCCAATCTCAAAGGCAAATATTTCAGTCCTTTTTCATTAAGTATAGTGTTGATTATAGTTTTTTCCAGATGCTTTTTGTCAGTTTGAGAAATTCCTGGTTTGTTGCATTTTTAAAATCTTGATAGTTGAACTTCTGCAAATAAGTTTTATGCATTTATTGAAATAATAGTTTCTTCTTTATTCGATTGATAGGCTACGTTATCAATGGAAAATTATTTTTGAATGTTAAACTACCCTTTAGTAAACCTTAATTGCTTATGATGTGTTGTCTTATATATTCCTAGATTCAATATTTTTAAGAATTTTTTAATGTAAATTTGTAAAAATTATGGATTTGTAATTTTTATATGTATTTGTCATGCTTTGAAAAATGTAATTTCTTCTGAGAGTGCTTGATAGAGTTCACTAGTTAAAATCATATAAGGCTAGTGTTTTGGGGAAAATGGGTTTCATAATAACTTTATTTTTAAAATAAATATAGGACTAGTTATTCATTTAAAAATTAGGTTTTCTTTTATATCATGAAGTATAGTTACAATAGCTGTTTAAAATCATAGTCTGATAGTTTTTCTGTCTAACTTTTCTAGGGTTGGTATTCATTGATTGTCCTAGCCTTAGAAAATCAGATCCCCAGTTCTCTAAATGATTAATCAATTTGGATCATGTCCTGGACACTGTCAAGGTTATGCTGTGCAGATCTGGGGTCTTGTCATATACTTTAGTGCAATGTAGAAGTTTTTGTTTTTCAGCCTGGTTAGGTTTAGACAGTAAACCATTGCTTGTACTCTGGGTGATAGTTCAAATCTCAGTTCAGTTATCTAAGCCATTGTTATACTGGTTTGGTTCTGTCCCATGTTCAGCTCAGAAGTTAAATAAAGTGTTCTGCCTGCAGAGGTCGCATTTTTTCTCATTCCTCTAATCAGAAACTTAAGTCTTATCAGACCTTTAGAATGCCAGGACACTGTGCTACTCTAGACTGGGAATCACTTTCAGGGAAAAGCCAGAAGAAAAATGAGTAGAAAGTTTTAATTTATGTGGATTACTTCTTTGAGTTGTAAATTTCCCTCACAATACATCTGCTTGTACTTATTCTCCCTGTCCTGGGTAGTAGTTGTGTTTGTTATTGTTTTAATTTTTTTTTATTTTGCCAATAATTTTTAGCCGCAGTTAGTGAGAGGGCTGGGCAGTAGTGGGCTCACAGTGCTGTAACAGAATTACAACTCCACACCTTAGTCATCATTGTTTTTGAATATTGTTTTCATATTAAGCAATTGTAGTTCAAAGCTTAATCACATATATGATTATATTTATGAATATTTTCTTTTAAGTAGATTATCATATAGTCTTGAGTGGAATGTCAGTTTATTCCTACAATTTTCAATTTTTATAACTTTATTTTTACAACTGTGGATAGAACTCTTGGCACAATGTTGGCTAGAGATAGTGATAACAATATCCTTATCTAATTCCAGGATCTAAAGGTAATGCTTTAAAATTTGTATCTATCAATATTATATTTGTGTAGATATTGGGTCATTTACATTTATGAAGTTAAGAATGTTCCCTTGCATTATTTGTCTATTAAGAATTATTGGCCGAGCGCGGTGGCTCAAGCCTGTAATCCCAGCACTTTGGGAGGCCGAGGCGGGTGGATCACGAGGTCAAGAGATCAAGACCATTCTGGTCAACTAGTGAAACCCCGTCTCTACTAAAAATACAAAAATTAGCTGGGCATGGTGGCGTGTGCCTGTAATCCCAGCTACTCAGGAGGCTGAGGCAGGAGAATTGCCTGAACCCAGGAGGCGGAGGTTGCGGTGAGCCGAGATCGCGCCATTGCACTCCAGCCTGGGTAACAAGAGCGAAACTCCGTCTCAAAAAAAAAAAAAAAAAAAAAGAATTATTTTAATTTAAATTATAAATGGGTATTAATCATTGTACTGAATCTATTTATATGACTATATGCTTTGTCTCTTTTAAACTGATATCTTGGTGAACGACATTAATACAATTTCTAACTAAAAGCCAAAATTTGTGCACATACACACACACACACACACACACACACACACACACACACACACACACGTAGATATCGATAGCCGAATTTTGCTGGGCAATATTTTATTTAAGATTTCATATCTACTTTTAGTGGGTGTTGTTGGTCTATAATTTTTTAATTATGTTATTCCTGTCTTACAATTACGATTATTGTAGTATTATGAAGTAATTTTGAGAATGTTTTTTATGCTTCAGAAATCATTATATAAATTGAAAATATCTTTCTATCAAATGTTTTATAAAACCGAACAGTAAAATAAAATGAAATCGTTATTGCAATAGTTTTTCTCCCAATGATTAAATGTATTTTAAATTGACAGGTTTTACATATCATTTATTTATTTATATTTTGTTGTACGTTAGGCTCTGGGGTATATGTGTAGATCATGCAGGATTGTTGCATAGGTACATACATGGCAAGGTGGTTTGCTACATTCATTCCCCCATCACCTATATCTGGCATTTCTCCCTATGTTTTCCCTGTCCAACCTCCCCACCCCCACTGTCCCTCCCCTGGCCCTTCATAACTGACCACAGTGTGTGATGCTCCCCTCCCTGTGTCCATGTGTTCTCATTGTTCAACTTCCACCTGTAAGTGAGAATATGTGGTGTTTGGTTTTCTGTTTTTGTGTCAGTTTGCTGAGAATGATGGTTTCCAGATTCATCCATGTCCCTATGAAGGACATGAACTCATCATTTTTTATGGCTGTGTAGTATTCCATGGTGTATATGTGCCACATTTTCTTAATCTACTCTATGTTGATGGACATTTGGGTTGGTTCCAAGTCTTTGCTACTGTAAACAGTGCCACAATGAACATACGTATGCATGTGTCTTTATAATAGAACAATTTATAATCCTCTGGGTATATACACAGTAATGGGATTGCTGGGTCAAATGGAATTTCTATTTCTAGGTCCTTGAGGAATCGCCATACTGTCTTCCACAATGGTTGCACTAATTTACACTCCCACCAACAGTGTAAAAGTGTTCCTATTTTTCCACATCCTCTCCAGCATCTGTTATCTCCTGAGTTTTTAATGATCACCCTTTTAACTGGCATGAGATGGTATCTCAATATGGTTTTGATTTGCATTTCTCTAGTGACCAGAGATGGTGAGCATTTTTTCATATGTTTGTTGGTCTCATATATGTCTTCTTTTCTAAAGTGTCTATTCATCTCCTTTGTGCACTTTTGAATAGGTTTTTTTTTCTTGTAAATCTGTTTTAGTTCTTTGTAGATTCTGGATATTAGCCCTTTGTCAGATACTTTCTAATTAAAATTTTTAGATTTACGGAGTACCTGTACAGGTTTGTTACATGAGTATATTGCATGGTGCTGAAGTTTGGTATAGTAATGATTTCCATCACCCAGGTATTGAGCACAGTACCTAATACCTTGTCAAACCTTGTTCCTCTCCCTCCTTACCTCCTCTAACAGTCTGCAATTTCTATCATTGGCATCTTTATGTCCATGGGTATCCAGTGTTTAGCTCTCATTTATGAGTGAGAATATGCAATATTTGGTTTTCTGTTCCTGCTGTAATTTGCTTAGTATGATGGCCTCCAGTTCCATCTGTTTTGCTGCAAAATAAATGATTTTGTTCTTTTTTATGGCTGCATAGAATTTCATGGTATATCTGCTCTTTATTTAATCCACTCTTGAGGGGCAACTAGGCTGATTCCATGTCTTTGCTGCGGTGAATGGGGCTGCAGTGAACATGAGAGTGTATGTGTCTTTTTGTTAAAATTATTTATTGATTTTTGAATATATGCCTGGTAATGGGATTGCTGAGTCAAACAGTAGTGAAGCAGGATATTTTCTTGACTACTTCGTGGCGCTTGTGACAGGGGTGCCCATGTCTAACCCTCATGTGAGGGAGCATGTGAGCAAAAGATTGCAGGAACTGGAATAAGTGCTTTGGGGCTCAAGGAGGAAGAAACTCCATTTACTCAGTTTGCCATACTCAATCCCTTGTGGGAGGGAGCAAGTGGGCAAGCAAGCACAGGATCCAGCTGGGTGCTTTGGGGCACTGGCAGTAGAAAATTCCATGTGGGCTCTATGGCAGCATCCAGGTTGGGGTGCCTGAGCCTCCCCACACCCCCCACCTGAAGCACCACGTGGCATGTTACAGTGCTCTTTTAGCTCTGCCATCTGTGGATGACTTAACTGTTAACATCTCAGTGGGCCCTTTGCCTTGTCATGTGGTGCAGCTGCCCTCTGCCATTGAGGGCAAAGGGCCAGTGTGATAGCCTTTTTTGGGGGTATCCACACTCATGGCTCCCAAGCTCAAGTCTAGTGTCCAGGAAAACTTAAGTAGTATGAACGAGTTGAAGGGTGGTAAATGTGGAGGATTTTATTGAACTGTAAAAGTGGCTCTCAGTGAGAAGGGAAGCTGAACGGGGCATGGAAGGGCAGGTTACTTTCCCCTCAAATCTGTCAGTCTCTGAAGGGACTCTTCTCTGAAGTCAAGCCATACAGCTATCTCTCTGAAGTCAAGTCTCTTCTCTCCGATCTCCAGCCACTTCTCTGCTCCTCTCCAATTGAGTTCGGGATCTTTATAGGCATAAAAGGGTGTTCACGTGGTACATGGGTAGTTTAGAAAAAGGCAACTGTCAAGTGGGAAAGCAGGGATACAAGTTCTCACTTTGGGTTGCAGGTGTTAGGCTATTTGACTTGAAAGTGGGACTTCATCAGGGACCTGCCACTGTCTGCCTAGAGTTTTTCTGCCTCCTGCCTCTGTTGTATCAGTAGTTCTAAACTCTTTGAGAAGTCTCCAAACTGTTTTTCACAGGGGCTGAATGGATTTACATTCCCACCAACAGCGTATAAGCATTCTCTTTTCTCCACAGCCACACCAGCATCTTCTGTTTGTTGACATTTTAATAATAGCCATTCTGAGTATTGTAAGAGGCTATCTAATGGTTGTTTTGATTTGTATTTTCCTCATGATTAGTAATGTAAAAAAATTTTTCATATATTTATTGGTTGCTTATAAGTCTTCTTTTGATAAGTGTCTGTTCATGGTTTTTGCCCTTTTTTTTTTTTTTTTTTTTTTTTTAAGACAGAGTCTTGCTGTGTCACCTAGGCTGGAGTGCAGTGGCATAATCTCATCTCACCTACAACCTCCACCTCCTGGGTTCATGCAATTCTCCTATCTCAGCCTCTCGGGTAACTGGGACTACAGGCGCATGCCACCACATCTGGCTAATTTTTTTTTTTTTTTTTTTTTTTAGTAGAGACAGGGTTTAACCCTATTAGCCTATTAGGATGATCTAGATCTCCTGACCTCATGATCTGTTCACCTTGGCTTCCCAAAGTGCTGTGATTACAGGTGTGAACCATCATGTCTACCTAATTTTGACCATTTTAAATAAAGTTATTTGTTTTTTGCTTATTCAATTATTTAAGTTCTTTATAGATTTTGGATATTAGACCTTTGTCAGATGTTTAGTGAATATTTTCTCTCATTTCTTAATTTAAATACTCCTTTATCTATATAAAGGCTGTCTGTTTACTCTGTTGATAGTTTATTTTGCTATGCCAAAGCTCTTTAGGTTAGGTCCCAGTTGTCAATTTTTGTTTTTGTTGCAATTGTTTTGAGAACTTAGTCATAAATTATTTCCCAAGATTAATGTCCATAATAATATTTCTTAGATTTTCTTCTAGAATTCTTATAGTTTGAGGTCTCACATTTAAGAGCTTCATAGGCTCACATACGCCTTTTTAAAAATAAGTTTGACGTTTCTTTTTCCTTAGCTATTGTAGATGTCATCCAAGTTTCCAAATTTACTGGCATAAAATGTTAGCATAGTCCTTCATGAGTTTAAAAAAATCACAGCAGTGCCTACAATTTTGTCCCTTTTTCATATATTATTATTTATATGCATTATCTGTTTTTCTCTTGATCATGGTTAACAAAGATCTATTTTTATCAGCTTCAAATAATCATCAATAACGTTATTATTAACTTTTTTTCTATATTTGTTTTTGTATCTACCATTCTTTCTTTCTATTTTATTTTGGTTGCTTGTTTTTCTTTTCTAGCTTCTGTTGCTGCATTCATACCTCAATAATTTTGGCTTTTTCATATGTAAGCATTACTGTGAAAGAACCATAAATTCAGTTTTAGCAGCTTCTCACAAATTTGCAATGAAGAAATTATTTTATTGTTTATTTAATTTCCATTATAATTTCATTGTTAACTTCATATTGCTAACAATATATGACTTAATTTCTAGGTTATGTCTTATCTTTAGTTATGTTTCTGACAATGATATCCAATCATAATTACATTATATTCAGAGGACATTGAGAGTAGAATAAAAATTGCTTGGAAGCAATTGAATTTTTGCTTCAGAGGAAAAAATATTCTTAAACTGTTTTGTACAGGGCTTGTATATATCTTTGAGATTAGCTACTACATTCTTACAAGGTTTATCAATTATTCAAAGAAAAGTGTTCAATTTTCTGAAGTTGACAAAAGATTTATTTTTATTTTTTGTAATTTTGGCAGTTTTTTTGCCTTATGATAGTTAAATTTTACGTCTCTAGTTGAACCTTTTTAGTCCAAACCATATGTTTTGCCTTAAAGTTTATTTTTTCTCATATCAGTATAAACATTCCATATTAATTGCCTGTGTCCTGTTTTTTGATTTTTGTTTAATTTAAATACTCCTTTCACCGGGCGCAGTGGCTCAAGCCTGTAATCCCAGCACTTTGGGAGGCCGAGGTGGGTGGATGACGAGGTCGAGAGATTGAGACCATCCTGGTAAACATGGTGAAACCCCGACTCTACTAAAAATACAAAAAATTTAGCTGGGCATGGTGGCACGTGCCTGTAATCCCAGCTACTCAGGAGGCTGAGGAAGGAGAATTGCCTGAACCCAGGAGGCGGAGGTTGCGGTGAGCCGAGATCGCGCCATTGCACTCCAGCCTGGGTAACAAGAGCGAAACTCCGTCTCAAAAAAATAAATAAATAAAAAATAAAAATAAATAAATAAATACTCCTTTCTTTTTATGCTAAAGTGTGGCTATAAGAGCCACATAGCTAGACTTTAAAGATCTCATCTGATGAACTCTTTTAAATAATTAATCTTATTAATACATAACATTTTTCTTTTTTCCTGCCATATTGAGTTGAGATCTATAATTTTTCTTCTCATTCCATAAATTTAAAACTTACACATACTTATTTGTGTTTATTATTTTTAAAATTTCCTTAACTATATAAATGTGAGTACGGTCATTCAATTTAACAAAGCCTAAATTTATTCAATTTTGTTACTCTACTTCAAAATAATATGATGAACATCTAAACTTCAATCTTCTTATTCTCTTCATATTTACTATATTTGGTCAAGATTTCAGATGTTTTATAATAATTTTAAACTCCCAAATTAGACTGTATTGCTATAATTTTATACGTTAATATACATAATATTTAGGATCCTTTTTTTTTCTCCATTCTCCAATCATATTTTAGCTAGGAAATACAATTCTAAGAACTATTTTCTCTCAGCAACTGGAAAATATAATTTTACATTAAGTTTTAAGTTCTTCACTTGATGAATCTGCACCAGTATAATTATTTTGATTTATTTATAATAACACTTTTTCTCATTGTATCTGAAAGCTTCTCTTTGTTTTGGGTTTTGAAATTTTACTGCAATAAATCTTTTGTGGATTGTTTTCATTTTAATTACTTCAGGTTTTTTTTAATGCTTTGTCAATTAGAAGAAATGTGACTTTTATGAAATCTGGAAATTTTTCTTCTGTATTTTTCCTTCTTTTTTAAAGACATTTATTTTTTTAACTTAGTTAACACATAGAGTTGTATATCATTTTTGTGCCCAACATGCAATTTTGAAATATGTATATATATTGAAATGACTACATTGAGCTAATTATCATATACATTACTTCACATAGTTGCTTTCTTGTGGTGAGAACACTTAAAATCTGTCAGCAATTTTTAAGAATACATACAATATAATGTTATTTAGTATAGTCACCACGTTGTACAATAGAACTCTTGAACTTATTCCTTTTATGTATCTGAAATTTTGTATACTTTGATCAACATCATTCCAATACCTTTCCTCAGCCCCCAAACCCTGGTAACTTCTGTTCTACTGTCTACTCCTACGAGTTTAAGAGGTTTAGATTCTACATATAAATGAACTCAAGCAGAATTTGTCTCTCTGTGCCTATCTTTATTCACTTAACATAATGTTCTCCAGGTTAATCCATATCATAACCAATAACAGGTTATCTTTCTTTTTGAGGCTGAATAATATTCCAACTTATCTTTTTTCATTCATCCATTGAAGGACACATAAGTTGATTTCATATTTTGGCTGTTATCAATATCAATGGGTGTGCAGATATCTCTCTGACATACTGATTTCATTTCAAGAAATATCAATAAATGAATAAAACAATCCTATTTACAGCAGCTACACAAACTGCAATCCTTAAAATAAATGTAACCAAAGACACATGACCTGTACATTAACGACCATAAAAAACAGGTAAAATAAAATGAAGACATAGTAATTCATTCCATGTTTAGTGATTATAGGAATTAATTTGTTAAAATATTTATACTAATCAAAGTCATCTATAGATTTAGTGCAATCCCTAACAGAATAATAATATCCTTCATAGAAAGAGAAAAAAATAACTTTAAAATTTGTGTGGAACTACAAAATATCCAAATAGCCAAACAATCTTGATCAGAAAGAACAAAACTGGAGGTATCACACTACCTAACTTCCAAGTTTAATAAAAAGCTATAGTAATCAAAACAGCATGGTACTGGCATAAAAACAGACACATAGACCAATGGCATGGAAAGCCCAGAAATAAACCCACATATTTACAGTCTATTGATTTTTGACAAAGGTACCAAGAATACACAATGGATAAAGAACAGTCTCTTCCATTAATGATGTTGGACAACTGGATATCCATATGGAAAAGATTAAAATTAAAATCTTATATTGTATACCAAAATATACTTAAAGACTTACATGTAAGACTTGAAACTGTAAACTGACTAGAAGAAAACATAGAGGGAAAGCTCCATGACATTGTTCTGGGCAATGATTTTTTTGGCTATAAATCCAAAAGCACAGACAACAAAAGCCAAAATAGACAAATGGGACTGCATGAAATTAAAAAGCAGTGTAATCACTGAATGCATGCACTGTATTTTCAGCAAGTACAAAGAGGAATAAGGATTTACAAGTTGTGTCATTTGGGGTTTATTATTTAATCTTTTTACATAATAGTTTTCTTATCAGTGAGAATGGACATGATCATAGTAAGCACATGGGCTTTGCAAAAAGTGCATGGAGATGTTTTTAAACTACTGAGTTTTGTACCTGGTACATTGAAAGCAGCCAAAATGCGATTTAGTTTTAGGTTATAACAAAAATTGTCATGGAAAATCTGCCTGGAGATACCGATAAATTGATTCACATGAGAATGGTAAGTAGGCATCTCCCAGAGTGAGGAAATATGAAAGGAAGAATCTCAATCCAAAAGGAGGAAAGCGTTAGTTCATAAAGAGTTCATATTCATTGAGCACTTACAATGTGTCAGGCACTATGGGCGACGGGTCAGTTAACTACCGTCTGGTGCCAAATCCAGACTGTTGGCTGCCTGCTTTTGTAAATAAGGCTTTATTATGTCACAGATATAATCAATTGTATGTGTATTGTCTATGACTATTTTCACACTACAACAGCAGTTAGAGTTGTAACAGCATATATTTCCTTTATTAGAGACAAAAATATTTATTATCTAGCCCTTTACAGTAAAGTTTGCTGACCCTTGTATCATATTAAAGACTATAAGTAAAATTTCTTATTTAATTGTCTTTTGGCATCAAGGGAAATAGAAAGGTGTGGTCAGTTGCAGAAAGGCAATTATTGGAAATTGGTATAGTACCAGGAAACAGAGATGAAGAGTGTGTGATGAAGAATAAAAATTGAGACAAGAAAGGAAAATGATAGCTAGTGCTTAAATATTTCATCCACTAACATTTGAATATAATGACAAGGAACGTATAAGACCAGGTGGATCAGATAAAGAATAATTTTCTAAAAATATGTGCACAGTTACCTGCTTAAGTGGCAAAGAACAGACCTTATTCGATTATTTCTCCCCACTGTAAGTTAGTTTATCTTCACATATTTGCTGTTTGTGTATCACCCCCTTTTTTACTGCTTGCTTAGTCAGTATGTGCCTCTCATTCCTAAGAATCTATTTACAAAAAAAAAAAAAAAAAAAAAAAGTCTTCATTCTTGCCAATACTTTCTTCAACACCCCTTCCTACTCCCTCATCCATCTTCAGGATTTATGTGTGTGGGTTATTTTTTTTTTCCTTTTTGCCCTATGTTTAGGTCTTATATGAGCTTCTCAATTTTCAAACAGCCACATCCTACACAAACTCTGACTCTGATTCCAATCTGTCTTGCCAAGATTTTTCTGAGCTTGTGAGTCAGTGTTTAAAATAACCTACAGGAACTGGGCTGTAATGATCTTAGGATATTTTACTCTCAGGAGAGTGTTACTGTTTCCTAAGATGGCAGACACACCTAAGTCGAGAATATCAACTCTAATTCCCCAAAGCAAGTCTGTTTGCATTGCAGTTCATTTTCAAGAAGGTTGCAATGCACCTACCTCTAGGAGCTCCCATAACACAATCTTTAGCATAATTTTTGAATCCTCATGAGTGAGATGAAGGCAGTGTTTCAGATAATATCAACTATACAGATCTAGAGGAGGAGAAAAAAGCAACATTGACTTAGTCTAGAAGGGCTTCCCAAAGGGGAGAAATTGACATTAAAACTGGAAGTGTGAAAAATGTACTATGGTTAAGTACAACTATAAGGATAATAAAACATGGGAAGATATATAGATATACAGCCTTTGGGACTAATCAAGAATGGTGACAGCATTGTATTCTATCAATTTAGTTCAATTAATGTTTATCTATGTTCTCATTAATTAATTAATTAATTCATTATGTCATTCATCCTGTTTCTATTCAGCAATCATTTTAAGCACTGGGCAAGTCAATGGAAATCTAAAGATAAAGAATTCATGGAATTCAAAGCTCAGTGTGGTCAACAAAGCACACATACACACACACACACACACGTACACATATATAATTTATACACATGCATTTATACAACATATTTATATACATATACAGTAATTGCACAATGGTGACAACTATCATTTACCAAACATCTTATTTTGTTCATTGCCATTCTTGTAATCCAGCAAATTTGATATTCATGTAGCCACAGAGGTTCATAAAGGTTAGCCAAATTGCTCAAGGATACACAGCTTGTAAGTAGCAAAGCTGAAAATTTAGCAGAAGTTTTCTGTATCTAGAGCTGGCCATGTATTTTTCCTCTATGTTGTGTTTCCTCTCTGGGAGATGTAAACATTGCAACAACTTGACACATATCCAAAGAATAGAGTTAGCAAAGAAGAAGAGGTGACCAGCAATAGATGACGCCAGACAAGACAGTGAAATGGTTGATAGGAAAATATTTAGCAAGATTCCTTAAGAACTCATAGTCCTTTGGGAGAGAAAGCATTTCCTCCACAAATCAATTAAAGAGCAGACCTTTCTTTAATTTAGAATATTTCACAACTTAAGTTTGAAGTTATGGGCTCCTCAAGTAAATGCTTTTTCCACTAGTTTTTAATCCCTGCCCTGGTTCTCTTCATTATATAATAAGAAGGTTGACCAGAGAGATCTTCTGGCCAGGTTCTCTGTGTACCTTAGATTGGGGTTAATACAGGATAACTGAATTTGACTATATTAAATTAAAAGAGCCCAGGGTGATTTTCATTTCAATCTTTTCCAGTCTGAATTACAGACAGACACTATGGTCTCTTATTCTGTTCGAGGAGTTCTGCCATGTAAGTAGCAAAAGAATGCTGAGAATAAGTTTAAAATCAAAATGAAATGAACTCAGGGATTTAGCTGTACATTGGCATTATTTTTTTATGAGCTGAAGCCCTGACTAATGAAATGTGCCTCGTGTTGCACTGAAGTTTTTAAGGTCAATGACATTCTTAGAAGCTGTGAAGTTTTCGACATTTTAGGGGCCTCCACGTTGGTCTGATCCAATGTACCTCAAACTTCAATGGCCATAAAAACCACCTGGGGATCTTGTTAAAATGCTGTTTCTGATTCTGTAGGCCAGATATTCTGCATTTCTAACCAGGTGGTACCCACACTGTTGATTAGCAGAGCTCATTTAACTAGTAGAGGCAAAGATATTGAAATTACAAGACATAAATAGCACTGATGGAACATGGTTTTCTAGTCATCTTGCTTGCTTTTTGTCTTGTAATATATATAGTGAAATTTATTTAACACTTGGAATATATCAACTATGAATGGAACATAAATAGTTTGCCCAATGCAGATTTTATTATATTTCAGGATGCAATGAGGAAATACAGAGCTGGTCAAGAAATCTTCCATACTCATGGCAGTGCCTCTGAATTATCTGTGGTGAGAACCAGTTTCAGTTTCCTCCCATTCTGTCTTAGGCCAATAGTTAATAAAATATATAAATCACTAGAAAAAAGACACAAACTTCGTATAAAATATAAGCTTTTAAGTTTTTTTTTTTTTCAAATGCTACATTCAGGGTTTGAAAAGAAAAAATTACATTTTTCATATCTGAAAAGAAAAAAAAAACACTTTTTTTTTTTTTTAGTTTCAATGGTCATAGTTATTCCTAAGTTCATATAGAGGTTTTACAATGCTAACTCTCAATCTCTATAACCATTTCCTCACAGACTGGCCCAATATGCAGATTCCACTACGAGTAGCATGGCTCTTGTAATGAGTAGTTCAGTAGGATACATAAACAAGTACATTAACCACAGGATTGCATATGACATGGTACGAGGCTCTGCACACCACAAATACTTAGCAACAACCTGTTAACTGCTCAGTAATGATATTGGGTCCTTTTCATCTGAGTGACATTGAAATATTTTTATATTCTGTATTTCCTTTTTGTTTAGATTCCTTCAGATTGCTCCCTTTGGCCTTTTGTTTTAAAAATGCATCGAAACCACCTAACTATTACTGAATACAGAAAGAAATGTAAGGTGAAGGATTACCCATCTTGTGTGAGGTGGTAACAGCAGAAAAGAACTATTATTTTAAAAGGGCTCGACAGCTTCAGTGGAGAGTTGCCTGATGGCAACAAAGTTAGGAAGACAGTTTTTCTAGTAATGAATAGAAGTAAATATGCTTAAGTGATATGGGAGCAGAAAGTGATGATTTCAATGGCTTTATCAGGTTCATTATGACCAATAGTCACAAAAGAACACATGTCATGTTCTCCAATATTGGAGGAGTAAACAATGAAAATATAGGTAGTGTGATATGAATGAAAGATGAGAACCCATTTTAATATAGACTGGCCAGAGGAGACTAAAATGCCATAATTGATGCTATTACCATTTTCATTGTAAGAGACATGGAGGGTGGGTAAATTGATTGATTGTGTCTCATAATACAATATAGATGTTGTCTCTCAAACTCATGATCAGAATCAAAAGGAGGCAGTGAATAAGAGAATTCAATTGGAGATAATTATGGAGAGGTCATCTCTATAAACTGTGAATTAGAAAAGGTGTAACATACCTGCTGATTTGAACATCTGCCTCCAAAACACCTTTCCCACTCCATGTACCAGTGTACATTCTCTTCAGTGGAAATAAAGTCTGACATATTTGGCTGGAGTATTTAATTATTGTGTTGCTGGGTATTCTTAACTGTGCCTCTCCACTGCAGTATTAATACAAGATGGGAATAAAGAAACTACCCTTTCCGTTCTTTTACAGAGACCTCTTGCCAAAAGGGGTCATTGGAACCTGCTGGAGATTGTTTTGTTCACAATCCTCTTTATTTCATTTTCTGTCAGTCTTTGAGAAAAGTGAATGTATCGCAATTTTGAAAATTGAGTAACACATTCAGAAACGACAACTCTGTATTTGGTTATGCCAAGAGGATTCCCCAGATAATCTCCAAGATATAAAGACTTAAGACATCATCAAAAAACAAAGCCTGGCTTTGAATATTCTGTTGTTTTTTCAAAATATGATATTTTCATTTATATTTCTTGGCTTTCTTGGGATCTTGCTTGATTTTCACATGAATTCACACTGTAAGAATTTCTTTTCAAACAACTAAATCTCTTGTTATTTGTTTACATGTTAAATAATATCAGTTTACTGTAGCTTGTTTCCTGGATACACTTTTTTTGTGTTGTTGTTGTTGTTTTGAGATGGAGTCTCGCTCTGTCACTCAGGCTGGAGTACAGTGGCATGATCTCGGCTCACTGCAACCTCTACCTCCCGGATTCAAACGATTCTCCTGCTTCAGCCCCCCAGGTAGCTGGGACTACAGGCACATGCCACCACGCTCAGCTAATTATTTTTCCCCCTATTTTTAGTAGAAACAGGGTTTCACTATGTTAGCCAGGATGGTCTTGATCTCCTGACCTTGTGATCCACCTGCCTCAACCTCCCAAAGTGCTGGGATTACAGGCATGAGTCACTGCATCCAGCCTCCTAGATACACTTTCACTAGACAAACAAATGGGTTTTTAGTTTCTCTTTGACATTCTTTCCTATGACTAGGTAAAAGACGCTGGACGACCAAGACATAGACAGCTAGTTTGGGAGAATCTAATTTCTTCTTTATTTGGTAGAATCTGATAACAGAATATACTTTTTGGCATGACCTACAAACTATTTATGGGTTTGTGCAAAAGTGATTGCAATTTTTGCCATTGAAAGTAATGGCAAAAACACAATTACTTTATTGTAGTATATCTTTCTGCTGAGTAAGTTTCATGGTTAAAATTATTGAAGTCAATCAAATTCTGGTTCTACCCTTCACCAGCCATCAGAACTTAGGAATGCCTTTTAGCTTTTCTGAACTTTAGTTTTCTCATCCTCGAGATGATCATAATGACCAAATTTATGTCACAGAGTTTTCCTGAGTGCGAAATGAAATATAACCTTTTAAATTATTACCATAGAATCTGGAATATAATAAATACTCAACAAATAGTAGCAACTATTTGTGAGCCTTTATATATTTACAAAATGTATATAAGGTAGGTGGCATTAACTCTCTTTTATCTATAAGGAAATAGGCTAAGAAAGATTAAGCAATTTTAACATCACAAAGCAGGTTAATCCAAAGTATTAAGCCAATCCAAGGTATTATCTTTCCTCTATATAATTCAGCAAATAACATTTCCTTTGCAATACTGTAGTTGGTTACCTCTAGTGTCTAGCAGTATCTTTGGGCCTGAATGTCACCTATTAATCTCACACCTATTCTATTGTTTATTTCCTGGATGTAGGAGCTAATATTTATCAATCTACTAGTCACAGAGCTGTGAATTTACATACATAATTCTGATTTTAGCTATTTAATATCTAAAGTGTATTGAATAGAAATGTGAATTTCCCTTCTATTCTACCAAACATATGCAAGGATATTATCTTTTAAATTTTCAGTAACTTGTGAAGCCTGTGAACCATATAGATATTTGACGTCATAGAACTCTAAAAATAAATAGACATGTTTTTCTTTTGTCCCCCCACTGCTTTCATCACCATTGGGGATTGGCATGATCCCAAATGGTGGCCAGGTATTGGTACAATGTGACTTCGTTGGAGTAATTATATCCCTAAATCAGGATTAAATAAGAGACTGAGGTCATCCAACAATTCAGATCCTGAATCTTCCCATAACGATCTCCTAGAACCAGCTTGTTGGTAGTAATTAGAAATGATTGACTGTATAGCACCTGTAAGGCCAAATAGGACAATCTGACTAAAGCTAAAATGTCAAGAGAAGCTTCCAGTTTGGAAATCAAGGATTAGAACAAAGCCCAAATGGGTTGGGGTTTTCAATAAACAGAAATAAATTCTTAATCTACATGCAAAAGCATGTGTTCTATCAGGACCAGCATAAGGCAATCCAGATCGTTCAAGATCAAAACACTGGAAAACAGAAAATGTCTACTTAACTTCCTTCTAGGGGAGAGTTTGTTTGGCAACTGCTCACCCTTCTGTGATTTCTCTTGAGTTTGGACAGCTGTGGGTTTCCTCTTAAAAGTATAAATGAGGTGTTTTGGTAGCTGTCAATCCAGAGTAATATAAAGTTCTATTTATGGTAGCACTAAAAGAGGGGCCAGTTACTATATATTTAACAAACTATTAGATATTGGAACCTAATAAATTATCTCCCCCAAAATCTATCTCTACACCAATTCACCAAGGGAACCTGGATTGCTATTATGAGTTCAGAAGTACCTGTTGCTCTTCTCCATAGCAAAGAGGATATGACTTTCTCAAATCTCAATGACTAATACCAATTTCTAGGTACCTCCTAGAAGTCAACATTGTTCCAAGCAGTAAATCTTAAAAATCAACTGTGTAGACACTGGTCTATATTTTCTGACTTCACTTCAGGCTCCACAATTTACTAACCCTGACCCTGAGCAATTTATTTCAATATGTTAATCTCTATATATTTAAAATAGGAATTGTAAGACTACATGCCTCAGATGACTATTGTGAGAGGATAAAATGAGTTAAAGCACACGAAACATTCCAAATGATGATTGTCATTAATAGTGTGAGAGAAAAATAAAGTCTTCAAAACAGACGAATGCATCAGGAATTGGCATGAAAATAAGAGGCCAAATAGTACTCTGAAAATTATAGGAGAGAGCAACATTTTCTGATGTAAGAGTACAAGACAATTTCACATGAAAAGGGTAAGTAATACAATGATACAATGATCATTTCTTTAAACAATTAATTCTGAGAAAAACACTAAATTATAAGAAATAATTAAAAGCACTCATTTAAAATATGTGTTCAAAGTAAGAAATTGACAAGAAGCAGCAGCAGAACATCAGAAGAAAGAGAGCTACTGATTCTCACCCAACAACAAGCAAAAAACCACTTTAAAACTTTTGCTAAGCCACTGTAATGAACCCATCCCATCATCTCTGAAAACCCCTTTCTAAATCATGATGGAAATAAAAGTCTTTGGAGTTTAAGAAATAGTATTTCGGTAAGAAGAAGTTTCATAACTTTAGTAAGACTGGGTATTGATGCTATAAAACAGTGTTTTTGAGATAACGTTGCCTTGCTCAAACAGTATTTCCAGGAGACTTCATTTGAGAAATCTAATCTACAGAAACAAGTAATCAATATTTATATATAAAGAAATTCATTTCACTATTTTTATGGCAACAAAAATAAATTGAGATTATGCAGAAAGATAGCATGGCCAAAGGATATGTAATAATTCATCATATAAAATATTATGCAACTATTAAAAGCAATACATTATATAAATACACATTAATAAGGGAAGGAAACAAAAAGGAAAGAAGAGTGGGAAAAAAGAGAAGAAGTGGTATCATGAATTTCTAAACTTGATAAATTAAGAAGCCCATTTCAACATATCAGGAAAACTATGACATTTTTCCCCAGGGTTTATGAAAAATATTCTGTATTGTTGGTTTTCTAGAGTTTATTTTTAATTTTTAATTGTTTTTATTTACTTATTTATTTTATTTTATTTTTGGAGATAGTATCTCAAAAATAGCTCTGGCTGTTTGCAGTGGAGCGATCTGTAGCCCAGGCTGTAGTGTAGTGATCTCGGCTCACTGCAACCTCCACCTTCAGGGTCCCAGTTCAAGCAATTCTCTTCCCTTAGCCTCCTGAGTAACTAGGATTACAGGCATGTGCCACCATGCCCAGCTAATTTTTGTATTTTCAATAGAGATGGAGTTTCACCATGTTGGCCAGGCTGGTCTTGTATCCTGGACCTCATGATCCACCAGCCCTGCCCTCCCAAAGTGCTGGGATTACAGGCATGAGCCACCATGCCACCCAGCCAGTTTTCTAGATTTAATTACATGATTTAAAGCTACAGCACTCATTGACTGTTGAATAAGAAGCAGTATCCTCACCTAGATATCAGTAAAACTTCTTAATTTATTCAATATCAGCCTATCTACTTACATTTGTGCTTAGTTCCCAGCTGTAAATTGGTAGTCCTTGGACTCTGGAAGAATTAACTTCTCATTTGAGAATATGATTTAAAAAAAAAGAACATAGCACAGATACACAAATGTAACTGAGGGAATCTGTGTGACAATGAGGCCAACAAGGAGAATCATGATAGAACACAGAGCTCTGATGATATTGTTGGATAGGCCCGTGCTGAAATTCAGCTCAATTTTCAGGTGTTCAGATAAAATAAGCCAATACATTCTACTCTGAGTATGTTTGGGTTGGGTTTCTGAGACTACAGGTAAATAAGTTCTTTATCTAGTAGGAAGAAGAGATGGGTAAAGATGTGGTCAGGTGTCAATTTGGTGACAGAAAGTTGAAATAATACCAAACTGTTGGCATCAGTTTTTTATATTAAAAGAAGTTAAGGTAGTTCCTGAGAGAAGAAAAAGATCATGGAGTTGAATGTAACAAAGAAAATTTGAAAGGAGTGGGATAATGCTGATGAAAGAAATAAAATGTAAAGTCCTGGTTAAATTAATTTCTCAAGATCAATTTTCAAGCAGACATTTCTTATTTTATTAAAAAACATAAAGCCTAGCAACCTAGCAACTATTATTTAAAAAGTAGAAAACATCCAAGGAGATCTCCTAGCTCCAACTGAGGTACCAGGTTCATTTCAACAGGTCTTGTCAGATGGTGAGCAAAACCAAGACACTGCAGACCTAGGCAGGGAGGGGTGCTGCTTCACCCAGAAAGCACATCTGGCCAGTGAGTTGGGGGCTCCTCTCCAGCATCCTGGTCCAGAAATGGTGCTTCCCCCAAAGCCTGAGCAATCCACAGAACAGGGGATCTTTGCCAGTCAAGCACTGGGAATTACAAGCGTAGAGTTAAATAATAATCCAGGATGGTGCCCTTGATTGTCACACAGATCTAAGCAAACCCATAAGCCTATAAGCCAGCAGGGGAGAGACTGCAGACCGAACTATTGCCCCATTCCCCCCCACCTCAAGAAAAAGGAAGCTGAAAGTGCTAAGACACATGGTGTGGCTGGGCATGTCCCTCCCTCCCCAACAAACTCCAGCTGGTTGAAGCACTAATTCTAGGGGGTATCACAGTCAGTGCCTCAGTCTGAGCTGAACGTCGAATGATCCAGCTCTGTGGAGGAAAGGGGCAACCCACCATTAAAGAGGTGGGACTAGGCTTCATGTTTTAATAAAAAACACAGGAAGCCTATGTAGCAATGGGATGGTGTCCTTGACAACCCAGCAGTGCCTCCAGGTCAGCAGTATAAAGGGCACCCACCATTAAAGAGGTGGGCCTAACCTCCCAGTGTAAACAAACAAACAAACAAAAACAAAACAAAACAAAACAAAACAAAAAAAAAAAAAAAAAAAACACAGGAAGCCTACCTAGCAACCTGAAGGAGTCCCTAGAAACTCAGTAGCTCCTCAACAGGCAGACAAGTGACCTCATCAGGCAGCTCCCTGAGATCAAAGCTAGATAAATCCATGAAGATAGGAAAAAAAAAAAACAGCACAAAAAAGATTCCTTCAAAAAAATCACAACTCCTCACCAACACAGAAACACAACATGACCGAGAAAAAGTTCAACGAACTAACAGAAACAGGCTTCAGATGATTTGTAATAACAAACTTTTCTGAGATAAAGGAACACGTTCTAACCCAATGCAAAACCAAAAACCTTGAAAAAACATTAGACAAAATGCTAACTAGAATAACCAGTTTAGAAAAGAACATAAATGACTTGATAGAGCTGAAAAACACAGTACAAGAATTATGTGAAGCAAACACAAGTTTTAATAGCCAAATTGATCAAGAAGAAAGGATATCAGAGATTGAAGATCAACTCAATGAAATGAAAAGAGAAGGCAAGACAAGAGAAAAAAGAACAAAAAGAAATGAACAAAGCATCCAAGAAATATGGGATTATGTGAAAAGACCTAATCTACACTTTATTGAGGATCAATATTCAACATTATTAAAGAAAAGAACTTTCAACCCAGAATCTCATATGCAGCCAAGCCTAAGCTTCATAAGGGAAGAAGAAATAAAATCTTTTATGGACAAGCAATTACTGAGAGATTTCATCACCACCAGACCAGGCTTAGAATAGCTCCTGAAAGAAACACTAAAAGGAACAAGTACCAGCCACCACAAAAGCATACCAAACGGTGAAGACCAAAAATGCAATGTAGAAACTGAGTCAACCAATGGGCAAGAAAACCAACCAGTAACAAAATGGCGGTTCAAATTCACACTTAACAATATTAACATCGAATGTAAATGGTCTAAATTCCTCAATCAAAAGACACAGACTGGCAAACTGGATAAAAAGTCAAGACCCATCAGTTGCTGTATTCAGAAAACACACCTCACATGCAAAGACACATAGAAACTCAAAATAAAGGGATGAAATAAAATTTACTAAGCAAATGGAAAACAAAAAAAAGCAGGAATTACAATCCTAGTCTCTGACAAAACAGACTTCAAATCAACAAAGATCAAAAGAGACAAGGGCATTACATAACGGTACAAGGATCAATCCAACAAGAAGAGCTAACTACCCTAAATATATATGCACCCAACACAGGAGCATCCAGATACATAAAGTAAGTTCTTAACATCCTAAAAGGAGATTTAGACTCCCACAAAATAATAGTGGGAGACTTCAATACTCCACTGTCAATATTAGACAGATCAACAAGACAGAAAATTAACAAGGACATCCAAGATTTGAATGCAGACCTGGACCAAGCAGGCCTAATGAACATGTACAGAATGCTCCACCCCAAATTCACAGAATATACATTCTTCTCAGCACCACATCCCACTTACGCTAAAATTGACCAAGTAATTGGAAGTAAATCACTCCTCAACAGTGTACCAGACCACAGCACAATCAAATTAGGACTCAGGGTCAAGAAACTCACTCAAATCCACACAACTATTTGGAAACTGATTAACTTGTTGCTGAGTGTCAACTGGACAAACAATGAAATGAAGGCAGAAATAAAGATGTTCTTCGAAACCAATCAGAATGAAGACACAACTTACCAGAATCTCTGGGGCACCCTTAAAGCAGTGTAGAGAGGGAAATTTATAGCAATAAATGCCCACATGAGAAAAAAGGAATGATCTAAAATCGACACATCATTAAAATTGAAAGAGCTACAGGAGTAAGATTAAAAAAAATGCAAAAGCTAACAGAAGATAAGAAATAACTAAGATCAGAGCAGAACTAAAGGAGATAGAGACACAACAATCTTACAAAAAATCAACAAATCCAGGAGCTGTTTTTTGAAAAGTAATAAAATACACAGACCATTAGTTTGACTAACAAAAAAGAGAGAAGAATCAAATAAGATACAATAAAAAATGATAAAGGGGATATCACCACGGATTCCAAAGAAATACAAACTACCATCAGAGTTAACTACAAACAACTCTATGCACACAAACCAATAAATCTGGAAGAAATGAATAAATTCCTGGACACTTGCACTCTACCAAGACTAAACCAGGAAGAAATCGAAACCCTGAATAGACTAATAACAAGGGCTGAAGTAATCAATAGTCTATCAACCAAAAAGAGTCCAGGCCCAGACGGGTTCGCAGCTGCATTCTACCAGACCTGCAAAGAGGAGTTGGTTCCATTCCTTCTGAAACTATTCTAAACAATACAAAAAGAAGGAATCCTCCCTAACTCATTTTATGGACCAACATCATCCTGATACCAAAACCAGGCAGAGACACAACTAAAAAACAAAACTTCAGGCCAATATCCATGATGAATACAGATGCAAAAATTTTCAACAAAATACTGGCAAACCGATTGCAACAGCACATCAAAAAGCTTATTTATCACAATCAAGTAGGCTTCATCCTGGGAATGTAAGGCTGGTTCAACATACCCAAGTCCATAAATGTAATCCATCACATAAACAGAACCAAAGACAACAACCACATGATTATCTTAATAGATGCACAGAAGGCCTTTGTCAAAATTCAACAGCCCTTCATGCTAAAAAATTATCAATAAACTAGGCATTGATGGAATGTATCATAAAATAATAAAAGCTGTTTATAACAAACCCGCAGCTAATATCATACTGAATGGGCAAAAGCTGGAAGCATTCCCTTTGAAATCAGGCACTAGACAAGGATGTCCTTTCTTACCACTCATATTCAATATAGTATTGGAAGTTCTAGTCAAAGCAATCAGGCAAGAAAAAGAAGTAAAGGTATTCAATTAGGAAAAGAGGAAGTCAAATTGTCTCTGTTTGCAGACAACATGATTGTATGTTTAGAAGACCCCATCATCTCAGCCTCAAATCTCCTGAAACTGATAACCAACATCAACAATGTCTCAGGATGCAATATCAATGTGCAGAAATCACAAGCATTCTTATACCAAGAATAGACAAACAGAGAGCCAAATCAAGAGTGAACTGCCATTCACAATTGCTACAAGAGAATAAAATACCTAGGAATACAACTAACAAAGGATGTAAAGGACCTCTTCAAGGAGAACTATGAACCACTGCTCAACGAAATAAGAAAGGACACAAACAGATGGAAAAACATTCCATGCTCATGGTTAGGAAGAATTAATATTGTGAAAATGGCCATACTGCCCAAAATAATTTATAGATTCAATGCTATCCCCATCAAGCTCCCAAGGACCTTCTTCACAGAATTGGAAAAATAAACCTTAAATTTCATGTGAAACCACAAGACAGCCCGAATAGCCAAGACAATCTTAAGCAAAAAGAACAAAGCTAGAGGCATCATGCTGCCAGACTTCAAACAATACTACAAGGCTACAGTAATCAAAACAGCATGGCACTGGTACTAAAACAGAGACATAGACCAATGGAACAGAACAGAGGCCTCAGAATCAACACCACAAATCTCTAATTGTCTGATCTTTGGCAAACCTAACAAAAATAAGCAATGGGGAAACAACTCCATGTTTAATAAATGGTGTTGGGCAAACTGGTTAGCCATGTGCAGAAAGCAGAAACAGGATCACTTCTTGACACCTTACACTAAAATTAACTTCAGATGGATTAAAGACTTAAACATAAGACCTAATGCCACAAAAACTCTAATTAGAAAATCTAGGCAAAACCATCCAGGACATAGGCAAAGGCAAGGTTTTCATGACTAAAACACCAAAAGCAATGGCAACAAAAGCCAAGATAGACAAATGGGATCTAATTAAACTCCAGAGCTTCTGTACAGCGAATGAAACAGTCATTGGAGTGAACCAGCAACCAATAGAATGGGAAAAAATTTTTGCAATCTACCCATCTGACTAAAAGCTAATATCCAGAATCGACAAAGAACTAAAACAGATATACAAGAAAAGAACAAACAAACCCATTCAAATGTGGGTGAAGGATATGAACAGACACATCTCAAAAGAAGACATATATGAGGCCAACAAACATATGAAAAAACACTCATCATGACTGGTCATTAGAGAAATGCAAATCAAAACCACATTGAGGTATCATCTCACACCATTTACAATGGCGATCATTAAAAAAATCTGGAGACAACATGCTGAGAGGATGTGGAGAAATAGGAACACTTTTACACTGTTGGTGGGAGTGTAAATTAGTGCAATCATTGTGGAAGACAGTGTGGCGATTCCTCAAGGATCTAGAAATAGAAATGCTATTTGACCCAGCAATCCCATTACTGTGTATATACCCAAAGGATTATAAATCATTCTATTATAAAGACACATGCACATATATGTTCATTGCAGCACTGTGTACAATAGCAAGGACTTGGAACCAACCCAAATGCCCAACAGTAATAGACTTGACAAAGAAATTGAGGCACATACACACCGTGGAATACTACACAGTCATAAAAAATGATGAGTTTGTGTCCTTTGTAGGGACATGGATGAATCTGGATACCATCATTCTCAGCAAACTGACATAAGAACAGAAAACCAAACCACATGTTCTCACTCATAGGCAGGTGTTGAACAATGAGAACATGTGGACTCATGGAGAGGAGCATCGTACACTGGGGTCAGTTGGTGGGGGGGTTTAGGGGAGGGACAATGTGGGGTGGGGAAGGAGAGGAGGGATAACCTAGGGAGAAATGCTGGATATAGATGAAGGAGGAATGGAGGCAGCAAACCACCTGTTTATATATGCACCTATGCAACAACTCTGCATGATCTGCCCATGTACCCCAGAACCTAAAGTACAATAAAAAATATACATATCCGAAATCCTATAACCTTAGGACAATTTTTTTTACTATCTAATCTCTTGTCATGAGCAATATTATTTTGTGTGGCAAAAAAATTTGTGATCTTTGTGGTCTTCCCTTTCTCATTCAATCAGAACTCATATTGTACATGTAATGATTGTCTTAATAAGTAGATTGATTAACAGATAAAGTGAAAATCCATTAATTCCTGGTTTTAATTGCTATAAAAATATGAATATTATTTCCTTAGGTATAATTAATTTTAAATACTCATATATATATATATTTTTTAATTTTGCCACATCCTTTTTTTTTTCTTTTTTTTTCTTTTTTTATTGCATTTTAGGTTTTGGGGTACATGTGATGAACATGCAAGATTGTTGCATAGGTACACACATGGCAGTGTGCTTTGCTTCCTTCCGTCCCCTCACCTGTATCTGTCATTTCTCCCATGCTATCTCTTCCCACCTCCCCACCCCCCCGCCCCTCCCCCATTTCCCCCCAACGGATCCCAGTGTGTAGTGCTCCCCTCCCTGTGTCCATGTGTTCTCATTGTTCAACACCCGCCTATGAGCGAGAATATACGGTGTTTGATTTTCTGCTCTTGTGTCAGTTTGCTGAGAATAATGGTTTCCAGGTTCATCCATGTCCCTACAAAGGACGTGAACTCCTCGTTTTTGATGGCTGCATAATATTCCAGGGTGTATATGTACCACATTTTCCCTATCCAGTCTATCATCGTTGGGCATTTGGGTTGGTTCCAGATCTTTGCTATTGTAAACAGTGCTGCAAGGAACATTCGTGTGCACGTGTCCTTGTAGTAGAATGATTTATAATCCTTTGGATATATACCCAGTAATGGGATTGCTGGGTCAAATGGGATTTCTATTTTTAGGTCCTTGAGGAATCGCCACACTGTCTTCCACAATGGTTGAATTAATTTACATTCCCACCAACAGTGTAAAAGTGTTCCTATTTCTCCACATCCTCTCCAGCATCTGTTGTTTCCCGATTTTTTAATGATCGCCATTCTAATTGGTGTGAGATGGTATCTCAATGTGGTTTTGATTTGCATTTCTCTGATGACCAGTGATGATGAGCATTTTTTCATATGTTTGTTGGCCTCCCATATGTCTTCTTTTGTAAAGTATCTGTTCATATCCTTTGCCCATTTTTGAATGGGCTTGTTTGTTTTTTTCTTGTAGCTCTGCTTTAGTTCTTTGTAAATTCTGGATATCAGCCCCTTGTCAGATGGGTAGACTGCAAAAATTTTTTCCCATTCTGTTGGTTGCCGATTCACTCTACTGACTGTTTCTTTTGCCGTGCAGAAGCTGTAGAGTTAATAAATGGTGTTGGGAAAACTGGCTAGCCATGTGCAGAAAGCAGAAACAGGACCCCTTCCTGACACCTTACACCAAAATTAACTCCAGATGGATTAAAGACTTAAACATCAGACCTAATACCATAAAAACCTTACAAGAAAATCTAGGCAAAACCATTCAGGACATAGGTGTAGGCAAGGACTTCATGACCAAAACGCCAAAAGCAATGGCAAAAAAAGCCAAAATAGACAAATGGGACCTAATATTTTATTTTTTAATTTATACAATCATGAACATCTTCATATACAATGGTAAATATGGAATTTCTTATTTCTTTCCCTTATAGTCACTCTGAAAATATTTCCAATATATTTAATCACTTTTTCCTGTAGGCTACTTCTTCAAAAGATGTCACCAACAGCTTGAATTCTATTTCCTAGTTCCTGTGGATGCTGTTTAGTCATGGCATATATTTAGTCCCTTTCCTCCTAGGCCACTTTTTCAAAAGATGCCACCAGCAACTTGAATTCTGTTTCCTAGTGCTTATTTCCTATATGAATCATTCTCATTTGTGTCACCATACTGTGATGGCAAAAAGATACTTGACAAGAAAAATATCAAGTACATTTTTCAGCCAGGTTCCAACAATGGTACTTATGAAAGTACAGTAACCTTAAAATATATCTATATTCTCATCAAATTTACATAGATTCATCTTTCTAAAACAGTACAAAAAGAAGGGCTATCGGTAACCAATACAATACAAACAGGGAAGCATTTCTATGTTACATGTGGACCCAAGTATAAATAATGCTGCCAACACTACTACATGCTAAAATATTTTATCTCTAAATATAATCTCCTTGTTGATATCAACTTTTATGGGAAGAATGACAATATGCATTTATACAGCCCATTGAAATTTCCAATGCACTTTTGTTTAAAAGAGGAAGTCTTGCCAGTTGCCTAGTCTGCACTTGAATTCCTTGGCTCAAGGGATCCCACCCCCTGAGTCTACCTAGGACTACAGCATGTACCACTTGTGCCTGGCTCCAACTTCAGTTTTCTGTGTTCTTTCGTACAATCATCCTAGGGGGCAGATATGACCATTAATTTGCTTCTTCAGATGTAAAAACTGAGGTTCAAAGACATTTATTGATACATCCAAGATCAAACAGCAAAGAAGTAACTTCCCCAATACCTGCTTTTTCTATTATATAACACTGCGAAAAGTTAGGGAGACAGATGTGAATTCAAATGCTTGCGTCAAAATTTATTGCTTGTAATTCTAACCAAATTCACATATTTATGCTGGTCTCTGAAATTTTAGACAACATTATCTACACTGTGGATCTGGTAAGGATTTGATATCCCTCCACTGAAATCCATTAATGTAAAGTCATCATTTATTTTATTGACAATTGTAGTGGATGCTACATTTTATTGACTATTGCTTTGGAATGTTTTTTAACCTCCTGCTATATTTGTCATTGTCTTTTTCTTACTGAAGTGCTCCATTCTTTTGATTTTTGAGACATTTTAATATCATAATCACTTTTATTCAGTCTTCCTAAATGTTTTGTTTAGCCACAAATTTCCATTCTTCACTCTGTCCCTGAGTAATCTACATCTCCTGATATAATCTCACCCTCTGCATGCCTTGATCCATGTGTTGCTATTCGACTGTATTTGGCTGAATTGTTTCTTCCAAAAAGATATGTCTAAGTACTAACTGGAGCACCTGAGAATGTGACTTTATTTGTAATAGGGACAGGGGGCAGACAAATTCAACGCAGAAAAGGGCAAGCCTCTGGCAAAACTCCACCCGCAAGCCAAAAAGCCTAAAAATGTGACCCAAAGTGAGTACTTCTATCCCTGTTTTCTGGTTCAAATGTTGCCTTTTCCTAAACCACCCATGGCCCCACCCTGCCCCATCCTGTGCCTATATAAGACCACAGACTCAGCTAGTAGATGGGACTGCAGCTGGACATCAGAGAGAAGTGGCTTGACGTTGGAAGGATGGCTTGATGGTTTAACTTTGGAGACAAATCTAACTGGAGATGGCTGGACTTTTGAAAAAGATTATCTACCCACACAGTCCCCTTTCCAGTTTCCCTTCCTGCTGACAGCCACTTTCATCAGCAATAAAATCCCCCACACTTACCATACATCAATTCATTCGTGCAGCCTTATTTTTTTCCTGGATGCCAGAAAAGAGCTAGGGAGCCACTTTGTGGATATGAAAGGCTGTCACACTGACTCTTTGCCCTCACTGACTCAGGGCAACCACCTCGTGCGGAAAAGCAAAGGATTCACTAAGCTGTTCACACTTAAGCTGTCCACAGATGGCCCAGCTAAAAAGCACTGCAACACACCCTCTGTGTCTTCAGAAGTCACAGGCACCCCCACCTGGATACTGCACTGAGGCCTGCATGAAGTGTGCTCCTGCTGTGGCTGAAGTACCTGGCTGGTTCCTGCACCTGTTCACCTGTGTGCTCCCTCCTGCAAGGGGTAGAGTACAATGGGTTCAAGTGAGTGGAGTTTGGTTTTGCTGGCGCCAAAGTGGCTAACCAGTTCCAGTACCATTCACTCCAGTTCCCACACTCGTTGGCTTGTGTGCTCCCTTCCATGAGGAGTTGACAGTGGTGGGCTAAGTAATTGAAGCACCCCTGTGTGAGTCCTGCAGAGGTCAGGAAAATCCTGCTTCTTCTGGAAATAAAGTTTTTGCAGATTTAATTAAGAATCTCAAAACAAAATCATCCTGGTAGTAGGGTGGTCTCTAAATCTAATGACTTGTGTCTTTAAAAGAAGAGGACACATAGATGTAGAGAAAAAGGCAATGTGGCAATGTGAAGATGACAGTAAAGACTGATGTGTCTACAGATCAAGGGATGTCAATGATTGTCAGTAATTATTAGAAGCAAGAAGAATGATATAGAACAACCTCTCCCCAAGAACCTACAGAAGGAGCCAACCCTGATGACACCTTGATTTCAGATTCCTAGCTTCCAAAACAGTGAAAGAACACATTTTGTTGTCTTCAGCCACCTAACCTCTGGTAATTTGCTACAGCAGCCCTAGAGACTAATATATTCCATACCTTACCATTCTAGCCCAATTTATTGGCTATATCAATGATCATGTCCCCAGACATGTAAACCTGTTTGTCAAAAGCTGAGATTTTTAAATGCTATCCCCAAACCTGCTCTGTTCACTATGTTAGAAAAGGGCCAGGCTGACCAGGCGTGTTGGCTCATGCCTATAATCCCAGAACTTTGGGAGGCCAAAGTGGGAAGATAACCTGAGGTCAGCAGTTCAAGACCAGCCTGGCCACCATGGAAAAACACCATCTTTACTAAAAATGCACGCACACACACACACACACACACACACACACACACACACACACAAATGGCCCGACACAGTGGCGTGCATCTGTAGTCCCAGCTTCTTGGGAAGCTGAGGCGGGAGAATCGCTTGAACCCAGAAGGCAGAGGTTGCAGTGAGCCGAGATCATGCCACTGCACTCCAGCCTGGGTGACAGAGTAAGACACTTGTCTCAAAAATAAAAAAAGAAAAAGAAAAGGGTGGGATCATGTGTAGTCACACAAATATTATTACTTAAGTAATTACTTCTGTTCCTAGGGCTTCAGTTCAACCAGAAGTCTATGCAAATAACTATCAGATATATGTCTATAATCCTGATCTGCATTTCTAGCTCTGAAACAGTAAACTCTACTACTCAACAATTCTTTCTCCTTGGCATTTAAAAGACCACTGATACCTGATATAACAAAAGAGCAAATTGTAGTGATTCTTTTACCCCAAGCACAATCCTCTTGGTTCTCTAAACCAACTTTCTCAGTGTCTCCTGCTGAGAAAACATCTATGAGCTTGAAAAAAACAGAAACCTAGGAGCCAACTTTTACACTTAATTCTCCCTAAGCCATTTCCAAAATATACCCCACTTATATTCAATAACACTTTAATGTGCTAACTTCTATCTCTGCTAACACTTCTGTGTAACCCACTTCTGTCATATCTTCCCCTGATTCTTTCAATAGCCTCTGGCTCAGTGAACTACAAATATTTTTGCTTTTTCCAACAGCAAATCCAAAGAAAAACTAGATTGGTCATTTTGATCACAAAAGTGATCACATTTCACCTCAACACATATACTTCTACTCTTTGAAATATCTGAATGGATTCCTGTCACTTTTACCCAAAACTTAAACAAGTCCTCAAGACCCTAATTCTTGAGGACTTGTTCAAGTTTTGGATAAAAGAGTTGGGCTGAATTCTTCAACCTCTAGTCAAAAAGCACATTCCTGTTTTCCACCCACAATGGGATACTGGCAGCTTTAAAAATGCATCATGCTGAATTCTGAATCTCATCTGTTTGGGATGCACTTTCTCCTGCTTCTTGATTGATAATACCTACTACTATCTTTGACTTCTTAGCCTAAAGGTGACTTTCTTAGAAGAGACTTTCTTATTGCCCTAGACTAGTTCAGGCTCACCTATTCCATGTTCTCCTAGCATTATTTTTCTTTATTCTATAGAAGTCTTCATAGAATTCTACACTTATGTGTGTGATTATTGGATTAATACTGATCTGATCTCATATTCAGACTATGAGAATGTGGCTTTCTTCTTTATTGTATTTCCATTTTCTTTGCCAGGCATAAAAGGCTGGCAAGAGGAGAAGCTAAAATAATTGTTGAACAGATGCCATTAAGTGAATGTGCCAAACATGCTTGGTGTGGGTATGAAACCATGAACACATCAATCACCATCTCTGAAATTATACAACTTTGATCTACAGAGATTTTTAGAAATACCGATTTCCATTTCAGAGCAGGAAGTTGGAACTTTGATTCAAAAGATGGCAGCATGGTGCAAGGTAGCGGAATGAGGCATAAACTGGAGTTCCAGTTAACTGTCTGTTATCTAGCACTAAACTGCTTCACTGCAATGGAGGGGTACAGAAAAACTGAGCCCTTCCATGGGGACACTGCTAATTTATGGAAATGTTCAACATCCAGGACTGCTTATATGTTTCTTCCAGAGAGATATTTATTACTACCAGTGAAGAGAAATACAATAAAAACAATTATTCAAAAACCAATTTCCCTGGTCAGTTCCGTTATACACTGCTGCTACTATCATGAATATTTGTGTTTTAAATAAGTGCTTTTTCATTCCAACACCTTCTGCTGCTGCTATGTGATTTCAAAGCTGAGAAAACAGGCTACCTGCCTGTATTGATGAAGAGATCTAATATATTTTCTTAGAGGATTTTATTTCCAGTGTGTTTGAGTGTTACTTGTTTATGAAGAAAAATTTCCCATTTTTATTGAGAGTACAATGTCTTTGAGAAGGAAAAAGAGGGCCTACTTTAATTTTAAGTAGCAAATGAGGTTGTACAATTGGGAGGAACAGGCCATGAAACATACCTATAGACAAATCTAGAGAAATAATTTTATGATTAAATCAGGACTAAAAATCAGAAAGCTAATTTCTTCATCTGAATTTTTTAAAAATTATCATGGTGAACAGGATTTCATTCTTGAGCCTGAGCTGTAGCTACAGCACTTTTCAGCTATCAAGTCTTGTCTACTTTAACTTTTGGGGTTTCTCTTTCCTCAGGTCTTACATGATGACAATAATTCCAGGTCTGGCTTTCTCTGAGGAGGGTTAGGCAGCTCTTATTTAGTAATAAATTTGAAAATATGGTATACATGATCAAACAATATACACGTCAGTAGATTGTATTACTATGATGAAATATAAGCCAAACTCACCCTTTCACCTCTTTATCTGCCTAATGTCTATGCATACATTAGATCTCCCTTAAATATTCCTTCATCTAGGATTTTTTCCTTGCCTCTGACCTACCCTTAACTATGTCTATGGTGTCCTCCTCTGAATCATAAGTCTCATGGTAATTGTGCATTTATTTCCCTGTCTTCTTCATTAGACAGAAAACACCTTAAATATGATGACCTTTTCTATCTTACAAACCACTCTACCATCAGTTCTTTTTCTTATTAATATTAACTCATATGCTGTTTCTTTCAATGTAATCATTTTGTTTTCCCTGAACTCCATCAGGTCTTCCACTCTATCATTACCCAGTTTTACTTTAATGATGAAAACCACTCCCTTACAGAACACCTAGTAAATATTGAGTACTCAATACACACTTTTAGATGTAGGCATAGTTAAAATAATGGAAAATATAAATCTGTAAAATTGTTGTCTAAATAGAATATCACAAAGTAGCATGGCCAGGAGTTACTTTATTTTTGATGTTCAGTGAAAGAGAATTTAAATTTGACAAATTATTAGCGCAGTAAGTCCCACCCCTAAATATCTATGCCTGTAGAGCTATTCACCTCTTACAATCAAATCAGTTCTTTTTCTTATTAATGTTAACTCCTATGCTGTTTTCTAAATGCAATCATTTTCACCGAAGGATTAAAGGAATAAGATTAGTAATCATCTTCAACTGGTGACACAGTTGATTTGTAGTTATATTTTTTATCACCTTGGGGACCATATTCCCACAAGTCCCAAATGGCACTCTCTTCCCTCTGTGGCCTTGTAAACAGATCTATTGATATTGCCTCTTCATTTCAGTTGCCCACTCCTAGAAAATTAATAGGCATGGTTTTACCACAAGGCCTTTATAAGGACTAATTAGTTAATGTTTGTAGAGTGCCTCCAAGATAATAAGTACCATGGAGATGCTAAGTGCCATTATGATGAAGCTGTGCCTGTGGGATACTCTGAGACAGAAAGGGCTTGAGAATGTGTTGCCATGCAAAGCTGACTGGGATGGTGCAGGAATTCCATCTAGAACGCAACAACTTACACCAAAAAGACAAAGATTTCTGAAAATATATGCCTGAGATGACTTTCTCTGAAGCAGGTGAAACTTTGAGATTGGTCATGGCTAAATAAAAAGATGCGTATCACTCTAAGTCAGAAGCACAATTTTATTCTACTGCCTGCTTCCCTGGGGAACTAGAAAAATATAAACAGCTGCTATGGAACTTTGGGCTTTCTAAGAATGAAAGAATTTAATTTCCTTCTCTATATGAAGACTCTGCCTGGTTGCCTGATCTGTAAGTGTCTTGTCCTGATCTCAAGCCAATCCTTCTTCAATGCAACCAGGATATGTATACTAGAGCCAGGGCAAAAAAAGAACATGACAGAAGGCTTGAACCCCTAACCTGCAATCTTTACTCCTTCCTTCCTTTCTGTATTTTGTCCATTCTTCTAAAAGTACTATTGAATTTCTGCTACTTTCAGATAGTGTTCTAGGTAGAGACATAAGAGAGAATGGAATAAAGAAAGCAGCTCTTTTTTTCTTGGATATCCATGAACTCATCTGGATGTCCATTTTTTTCCTAAGTATATGTCCTTCTTCAGAGTTAATTATGATTCATGAAGACATAGTATATTTTGACTTAAAAGAGACTTTGAAGAACCTTACTTAACAGATGATAAATCTGAGATGTGTATGTGTTCATGTGTATTATCACCAGTACCAATACTACTGCTAACACTAATACTGGTAATAATATTGAAGATGATTAAAATAATGATAAGTAGAATGATGAGGTTGACGAAGGTGATGATATCAAACCCTATTTACTATAAGGCCTAGATTTGGAGTAGGTATCCTTAAATCATATTTGTATATTGAGAAAACTTCTCCTCCTTCTATGGAAAAATGCAGCTCTTCTGAAACACATTCCATTAGATTATACCGTCTAGTTATCATTTTATGTGGAGTCATATACAGACCTTTCGAATGTTCTTTAACCTATGAAGGTTTTCATACTGAGTCACTGTATCCTTGATGACTTGAACATTTACAGATGTGATTTACTCGACAATTTAGTATCTCAGTTCTTGATTTTCTCAACTCAAACTCTATTTTTCTTTACACTTCTTTAGCCACTGTTTGAATAAATGTACACCAGACTTTATTATGACCTGTAGATGCACCACCTTTAAAATCTCAATTTCAAGCATCAAAATGTATGATGAAGACTCCAACTAACTTACTCTGCCCCCCACACTCTGGCAATTAATTGCTCTCATCTTTAGTCCAGTTCACTGATCTTACTACTTATTTTATTTGCCCTGAACTCCAACAGGTCTTCCACTCTATTATTACCCAGTTTACTTTCATGATGAAAACCACTACCTTCCACAGTTTTAACTCCATTCTTTACCTCTTTTATCTTCCTTCTCCTTCCTCACTTTGACTGTATTCATCTGTCAAAATCTAACTCTTCACCTATGATTTTCCTATTACTAAACATAATAGGAGAAAACACATAACCATGCTCTTTAGGTTTTTTTTTTTTTTTTTTTTTTTTTTTTTTTTTTGTGACGGAGTTTCGCTCTTGTTACCCAGGCTGGAGTACAATGGCACGATCTCGGCTCACTGCAACCTCCGCCTCCTGGGCTCAAGCAATTCTCCTGCCTCAGCCTCCCGAGCAGGTGGGACTACAGGTGCATGCCACCATGCCCAGCCAATTTTTGTATTTTTAGTAGAGACGGGGTTTCACCACATTGACCAGAATGGTCTTGATTTCTTGACCTCGTGATCCACCCGCCTCGGCCTCCCGAAGTGCTGGGATTACAGGTGTGAGCCACTGCGCCTGGCCTTTAGTGTTTGAATTTATGACCACAGACTACAGATAAGAACTCATCTCCTAGCAAATTCACCCTCTCACTTTCTACTCCTTGCTGACTGATAGTCTTATGTCTTATTTTGCCGAGAAAATAGAAGCAATTATAAGTGAAGTTATCTAATTTGCCCACCACCAAATCTATCAATAATTCTGCATCTATACCAAAGCATTTATCTTAGTTCCTGTTATAATGAATGAACTCTACATTCCTAAGAATAATTCTTACATTTGTACACTGATTCTTACATTGTCATCTATGTAAGAGCATGGTTCTGAAATTAAGTATTCTTGTTTGTCATCAGTTTATCTTTTTCTACTAATTATGTCCATCAGAAAGAAAATTTACTGTAATATGTTCCATCAAAAAAAAAATAAAACAAAACAAAATACTTACACCCATTGCTTCATGAAGCATCTGCACATATCTGATCATTTCTCTATTCCATTTTATAGCAAATCTTCTCAGAAGTATAGCCTGCCCTAATTTTCTTCTTTTCATCTAACCTTTTCTCTTGAACACACTCTCTTCAGGCTTTACTCCCTACAATCTCACTGAAATTACCCTTGTCACAAGAGACCACCATCTTGCCAAACTCACATGCCAAATCTTAGTCCTTGTTGACCTCTTAATAGCATTTTACAAAATAAATGTCCTTCTTGAATCATTTTCTTCACTTGACTTCTGGAGCACAGAATTCTGGCCTTTTCTTTTTTCCGCATCATACATACCTCCTTCTCAGTATCTTTAACTAGCCTCACTTCATTTTCCTTATTAATAAATGTTGGATGTTCCAGGTTCCAGTCTTGGAATTCATCTCTCCTTTATCATCACTAGTCCCTGAGATTAACTTTTCTAATTGTATGCTTTTAAATATCATCTACCTGCTGAACATATAGTTCTAGCTGCATATATCTTCCAGTTTTAAGCTTATATATACAACTTTCCACTCACCAGCCCCTTGCAATTGTAGACTACCTCTCAACTATATCATTTCCAAGGCAGAACTCTTCATTGTTTGCTACAATTTTTTTTCTGTCTTTCTTATTTCAGTGATGAGCATCACCATGTACACAACTACTTGTCCCAAGAAACTTATTGCCATTTTAACTGTTCTCATTTTCTTATTATACCCTTATTCCAGCCAATCTGATACTCCTGCCAGATTTATCTTCAAAATACATCCTGAAGCATTTTCCCCCATAATAAAAGCCACTTTTATCTATCACTAATACTGATATGAAGGCCTCTGAAGTGGTCTCCCTGTTTTCATGTTTGTCCACTTCAGCCAATCATCCTCAAAGCAGCCAAAGTGAATTTTGTAAAATTTATGATAGTTCATGCCACGGTTCTCCTCAAAATCCTGCAATGCCTTTCCATACCATTTAAAATGTGCTATATCATCTGGTTCCATGTATGTCCTCCAGTGTTCTTTCTTAGCACTTCAGACTTTTGGCCTTCTTGGTATTAAAATACATCACACTCATTATTGCCTCAAAGGTTTTGCATTGTTGTTCCTCTTGCCTCAACATTCTTTAGTAGACTGATCTTCACATATCTCTTTTCCTCACCTGTGACTCTTCTGTGACTACCCTATCTAAAATCAAACGTCCCTATTAGTCCTTGTATTAATCTGTTCCCATGCTGCTAATAAAGACATACCCAAGACTGGGTGATTTATAAAGGAAAGTGGTTTAATGGACTTACAGTTCCACATGGCTGAGGAGGCCTCACAATCATGGCAGACAGTGAATGAGGAGCAAAGTCATGTCTTACATGGCGGCAGGCAAGAGGGCATGTGCAGGGAAGCTCCTCTTTATAAAACCATCAGATCTCATGAGACTTATTCACTATCACAAGAACAGCACAGGAAAGGCCCACCCAATGATTCAATTATCTCCCATTGAGTCCCTCACAGGACACATGGGGATTATGGGAGCTGTGATTCAAGAGGAGATTTAGAGGGTGACATAGCCAAACCATATTAGTTATTAACCATTGTCTCATGAGGCTGGATTTTTATTCATATTATTTATATGAATTTTCATTATATTACAGGCTTATCTGTTATTATCTGTTTCTTTATGACAAATAAGTTCCATAACAGATTTATTTATGTGTAATTTAATGTACATTTCTGACACTGTTGTAGATTGTTGTACATTATATACATTAATGTACAGCAATATAGAACAGTGTCGTGAATGTGGCATGCTCTCAACAAATATTCCTTGAATAAATTAACAAATGAATCTTAACATTCATCTATTATACTGATCTGTGAGTAACTTCTATGATTATGCACAGAGTAAACTGCATTATCAGACTATTCAGCTACTATTTCAATAAATGTATACTAGGCCTTATTATGACCCATAGCTGTACCACCTTTAAAATCTTAATTTCAAACATAAGTTGCTCTCAAACTGAATTATCAGACTATTCGCTATTCTTAGGTTCTTTCAATACCTTAAATTTTAAAAGAAGCTTTTCAATGTTTTAAGATTTTAAATTGTGGGTTACAACCCAGTCAAAGTGTCTTAAAATCAATTCAGTGATTATGACCAGTATTTTTGAAAAATGAAAAAGAATAGAAAATATGATGGGATATTACATATATTGCAATGTTTCATAAAACATTGGGTTTGGTAGTATACATGTTGTGAAAAATGGTCAGAATCAAAATTGAGTCACTAATCTTAAGAAAGCACTAAGAAATAGAGCCAGGCAAGGCCATGAGGAAACAGTTTACATCCTTGAATGTCTGATAACAAAACACACTCTGCAACGACCACAACCTTGCATAAAGGTCATCACCTTATTCAAAATACTTCTATAAAGGCCGGGCGCGGTGGCTCAAGCCTGTAATCCCAGCACTTTGGGAGGCCGAGGAGGGTGGATCACAAGGTCAAGAGATAGAGACCGTCCTGGTCAACATGGTGAAACCCCGTCTCTACTAAAAATACAAAAAATCAGCTGGGCATGGTGGCACGTGCCTGTAATGCCAGCTACTCAGGAGGCTGAGGCAGGAGAATTGCCTGAACCCAGGAGGCGGAGGTTGCGGTAAGCCGAGATTGCACCATTGCACTCCAGCCTGGGTAACAAGAGCGAAACTCTGTCAAAAAAAAAATAACAAAAAAAAAAAACAAAATACTTCTATAAGAACATCTGCCCAGAAATGGCCTGTCCAACTTCAGACTAGTACCATCCTTGTTATTAATTATTCTTGTAGCCAAGAATAATTATTTCAAAACAACTACATTGTTCTAATTTTTCTCCTTTAAAAACCTTTGCCTTTTCTGCCTTCCTGAATATACATAGATTACTATGGCATGTGTGGTCCATTTGCAATGCTGTATTTCAAAGTAAACATTATTTTCTATTAGCAAGTGCCTCTGTTTGTTATTCAGGTTGATGTATATGATGTCAGAAGTAAAATCTTAAGAAGTTTACTATCTGAAGGAATTAGCAATTCTCTGAACTGGTATGCAGGACTCACTAGAGGCCTTTGAGCCTGTCACATTCACAGCTTACCTTTTCTGCCCTGGTGAGTCTTTACTCAGATCAATCCTCATCCTTTTGGTAGAGATTTTTTAATTTTACTTGGGTTCTGGTTTGGATAAGGCCATCCTAATAAAGGACCATGTAGCCCTCCTGGGATGATAAAAGTCTTTTTATTTTTTCTGGTAGTAAGTCCTTTTTGGTATAAAAATAAGTGTCTTTCTGGATTAAATATTCTTTATTTCTACAGAATTAACATTCTATCTATGAGATTTGTCTTCTCTGGTTTGCATGCCTAGTTCAATATTTTGTTTCATCTGCATCCAGGTTAAAATTTCCTGAACACATTCATCTTAGTTTATTTTTAATTGGGTTGACTGTATTCTCTTGCTTTTCTCTAAAAACGTATTTTAAGAGAAAAAATAAACATTCTGGAAGGGAATTCAGAATGGCTAAAATAACAGCCACTAGGGCAGTTGGCATCATCTAAAACACTGTTCTACAATTTTGACATTCCCTCACAGGATTTATAGGATTTTCATTGTTCCCAAGAGATTAATAAGGAATGAAACAGAATTCTTAAACTTAAGGCATGCCAAATTTCCTTGAACTCCAGTCAGCTACATTTATGGCTTATTCTTGTGCATATTTTTAAACAGACAAACTATATCAGGGATAATTCAGAACTGTTCATATTATCAATGACCATTCAAAGACGGTCATTATTAAAAAAAAAAACTGCAGCTATAAAGGTAACATACGGTGTCTTCTAATTTTCCTGTTTCGCTCCTTCTTTTTTTTCTGCCTACTTTGAATCTGCTGACTTTTCTACGAGTGCTGAGAAAAAACTCACTGCTTATGAAATTCCAGCCAAGATTAAAAAGGAAAAAAGTCTTAGTGGTCCTTCAAATTAATGACCTTACAAATTACAACAGCTCCATGGTAACCAACAACCAAGAAACCTTTTAGAAATATAAATTCATAGTTTTCTACCAATTGTGTACAATGAAGGAATGCTTAATTTAAAAATTAATAATCTAAAAAAATACTTAATAACTGTTTATAAATGTTAGGCTCTCTAGTCAAAATTTTGGGCTTTGCACAGTAATACATCTCTGTCTGCTGTAAAACTTTTGCTTTCTCCGCCATAAAGAAGCTAAAAAAAAAAAAGGTGAAGAAAAAGAAACTGATAAAATTTTCACCTATCTGCATTTGGTAATCAAGCAAACTATCCCAGCAAACAAAAGATAGATTTGTCATCAATTTAAGGCTGCTTAGAGATTTTGTTTTTCTTATACAATTCGACCAGTCCTAGCTAAAATGTAAATTTTAAAAATTTAACCCTAAACTTATTTTAAATTGACTTTCAAAAAAGGGTTAAATAATTTTTTCATTTAAAAAAAATGAGGCCAGGTACAGTGGCTCACACCTGTAATCCCAGCACTTTGGGAGGCCGAGGCAGATGTATCACGAGGTCAAGAGATCAAAACCAACCTGGCCAACATAGTGAAACCCCATCTCTACTAAAATATAAAAATTAGCTGGGTGTGATGGTGCGTGCCTATAGTTCCAGCTACTCGGGAGGCTGAGGCAGGAGAACTACTTGAACCCGGGAGGCGGAGGTTGCAGTAAGCCAAGATTGTGCCACTGTATTCCAGTCTGGCACCCGGCGACAGAGCGAGACTCTCTCTCAAAAAAAAAAAAAAATGAAACTACCATGGAAACAACTTAACCCAAAGTTTTAGTCTACAGGCTTTATACATCACCTGTCAAGACATGTAAAGTTTAGCCATGTAAACAGATCTCACTTTTGTCAGAAATATAATTTGGATCCAACTGTCTTTTATAAACTGGTGAGTTTTTTTCTTTTCTTTTCTTTCTTTAAACTATCAATTCTAAACTGAAAGTTGTAAGTTCTTTATTTGTATGTGTATGTAAGTTTAGATGGGTTTACATATGTCTATGTTCATGTATTATATTACATAATATGTCTACAAGGTCAAAGCTGGTGTAGTTGTTCAAAAATTCCTTAAGGATACATGAGTGTTTATATACAAGATAAAATATACAGTAGTTAACCTAAATGCCTTTAGTTTGCATGACTCCAGTAAATTGTTAATAAATAAGCTGGTTTTAAAATTATTGGTAAAATAAAAAAGAAATGTCTTCAGAATTCTCAGAATGTATTTTTACCTGGATTTACTATTCAGAGAGCTTTATATTTGTCTCTACTATATATTTAAGGTGTCAGGGTTTGAGACAAAGATTATAAAACTATAAATCAACCCTAAAATGGAGTGATCTTTGTGTAATTTTTGATAAGACCTATTTAGCATTATTAGTTTAGTGAAAATAGCTGTATATTCTGAGTTTTCAAGTAAAAATTTTTACTTAGGTAAACACCTGAGTAAATAGCATATTTCATATGCTATAAAAATAGTTAACCAGAAAGTAACTTAAAATGATTACCAGCTTTGTCTAATATTGCTAAAAATATATGTTAGGTAGATGTAAATGAGGTAAACATTTATAAACAAACTTTTCATGTAATTTGAAATCTTAAAGTTACATTAAATAGCAAATATTCATTAATTGCTGGATTATTTCCAAATAAGATTTAAAAAATTATGTTAAAGGGAAGCATGTTTCTAAAATTATAAAATGTTTCTTGTCTATAAAATATTGACATGTCACAGACAATGCAAGTTTTCTTTCTTTCTAGGTCTTCCACAAATTCTAAAGTTACTAACAGTTAAAAATTTTAATTCATACATATATAATTTTTATATTTTTATATAACTGAGTTATATAAAAATTACAAATATAACTATATAAAACTTGTATATATGTATATATAACATATATATGTATATATAAAACTATATATGTAAAGTTACATATATAACTATATATAACTATATATGTATTTAATACATATATATATAAAATATATATGTATATATGTATTAAATACATATGCTATATATATAGTTATATAATTATATAGTTACTATATAACTATATATGTGAAGTTACAGATATAACTATAACTATATATTTATACATAATATATATGTATTAAATATATATACTATATATGAAAATATAGTTATATAAATAGTTACTCCAGTAAATTATATATGTAACTAGATATATTTGCCTTGAATATATATAATATACATTAAACATATATAATATAGTTATATATAATTGTATAATGTGTACCCCCAAAATAAGATGTTACATTTTTAAAAACTATAAGATATAAAAATGTGATATTTATTAAAAAAAATATAATTTTTTTCTAATTCAGAAGTTATTTGAAGGTTGCTTTAGAATATAAATTTAGGAAGGAAATAGAAGCAACATAGAAAGAAAAAGTAGGAGAAAGATAGATGTGGAGAAAGTTTTAGATATAAAAATGTATTTTTGATAAGAAAGGTTAAAATGAAGAGAAAAATTTTGTATAAGAAAAATTCCTGTATGGTAAATATTTCTTCTAAAGTAAAATAATTGGTTATTTAAGAAGGAGGAAGTATAGGACAAAAGAGAAATCTAAGCATGACATGTGGTCTCTGTAAGTCATCAAAAGGTTCATGGGAAGGAAACTTACAAAAGGAATTATGTGTGTGATCAAGTTAGTTATAATTAAAAGGCAATTATATATATTAGTCTTTCTAAAGATAGATCTTTGATATTAAAAACATACTAATACAAAACTAAAAAAAAATTGGTGTCTAATGTTATAACAAGTTTTCCTTAAGGTATTTATTTACTTTTAGTTGTGTTGCATGAAGTATTGATTTTTATTTTTGAAATGTTTCTTTTTGAATTTCTTACATCTGTATCTATCTCAGAAGTTTAAATTTGTTCTACCTTACTGCATTTGCAAATTATACTTTTTTTTTTTTAATTCTTCTCTTGAATTTATGTATCTTCTTGCTTGGTTTGGGTGATAACTCTCTTCTTCAACCTTTTCTTGGACTTCTATAGCTATTTTTCTCAGTTCCAACTTTTGTTATGGTCAGATACTGAAATGTTTATCTTAAAAGTCTAGAAATGGAATGTTTTTCTTCAGTATAACTTGATTCTGTATTCTTGTTCTTGATATGTCTGAATAGTTTCATGTAACCAGGAAATTTTCCACGTTGTCACTAAAAGTCATGCACTCCTTGCTCAAGGTACCATTTTCCTTGTCTGTATTCCTCTATAACATGCTGTACAGTCACAATGCTGTACCCATTATTCTTGTATCTGATTAAATTCAAGTACCACTGTCATTAGGTTTGACTTCCAGGTAATTTAAGAAGGCTTCTCATTAGAGTAAGCAATCATCCTGCAGAAGGTTTTTCTTTACCTCTTTATCTTTTTGGTAACCAGCCAAAAAATAAATACATTTCATGTTTTATCAAGATAATTTTCTATGTTATCTTTATTAAGTTTTTTGTTACTTAGGAAAACTGAGCTTTTAAAGGCTTAATGTTTCTATGTCCATATAACTTTTTGTATTGTTTTTGCAGTATTTTGATTATAACTCTAGATAAATAAATATTATTTTACACAACCTGTAATTTTTTTTACATTTCTTTCTTTTGTTATTTTTTGGGGGTATGAGTAGTACCCCAAATTTTGCTACATGGGTGAATAATATAGTTGTGAATTCTGATATTCTAGTGTACCCATCACCAAAGTAGTGTACATTGCACCTAATGGGTAGTTTTTATACCTAGCCACCCTCCTACCCTTTCTCTTCTGAGTGTCTAAAGTACATTATATCACTCTATGCTTTTGCATACTCATAGCTTAGCTCCTACTTTTAAGTGTAACGTACATTTTCTTTTTACTCTAGTATTACTTCACTTAGAATAATGACCTCCAGCTCTATTAAAAGGTGATTCTGTTTTGATCAAGTGTTTCAAATCTTTTGAAAACTTTGGCATGTTTCTCCAGAAACAAAATCCTGAATTAAATCTTTTGGGGCTAAAATTAACTTGAGAATTTTCCAGTTAAGTGCCTCTAATGCCTCAGAGTATATCTCTTCTCTTGCAGTGATGCTAAATAATTTGACTTATTTGATAAATTATGTGGGAGACATTGTCAAATGATAAGTAATACTTGATACTCTTTCAGTTACACTTATGGGTATACAGCTGATAAACATGTTTTAAAAATTATACAAATTCATAAGTGTACTATATAACCAGTCATAATTTTAATTATACTAAAACTTCCATACAGTTGTATTTGTATGGATATGTCATTAATGTTCCAAAGATTATTTGAAATTTATTAAGTCTGATGGTCCTGATGTGACACTGTCAGTCATGAATCTGGTTACCTCAAAATGCTACATATAGTAAATTAGTAAATGTCTTTGTCAATTGAAAACTTTCATCAGATTTTAAGCATAAGCTATTTCAAGCTTTCACCATGAAAAATTATTATTTTGAGTTCTTCTCTAAAAGCATTTCCAATCAGTTCGATTCCAAAACTGTTTTTTTCTAACTAGTACTCTTAAACTCATATTTCTGATAACTAAAATAAATGAACTAAATGAAAATCTCCAGAATTCTAATTGGAAAAAACTGATACATTCATATAACTGCTAATCAAGTTAAAACAAAAACAAATTAATTACACAAAATTAAGTAATTGATGAAGATGTTTTATGACTTTTAATTAAAACATTACTGGTTATTTTCTTAATGTTCAATTTTCCAGATTCAAGAAAATTTTCCTTTATAAGCTACCTATAATTTTAAACAATCTGATAAAGTATACTTTTGTGAACAATAGAAGAGAAATTTGCTTTTCCTCCCTACTTGATTTTTCCAAAATTTGGAAACTCTTTGTGCATATTCTTATGTTTTTATTTACATAAGTTTAATAAAAATCTGCTCTGTCCTTGTAAGCAGGATACAATTAGAAACATTGATCATATTAAATATTACCAAGGACTTGACTAAAATGTCATAATTTAAAATGTGCATAGAATATCCAGCTTAGGAGTTTGCAGCCTTATAGTAAATAAAAATTGCCACTTCCTGGCAGTCTCAAGAACCTTTAGATGCTATGTAAAATCTAAAGTATGCCCTAGTTTGGGTTCCTAGCCTCAAGAGGTTTTTAAATTTGAGATTCCTATATGATGAATGTGGAAAAAAAATAGTTATATTCCTTTTTTTTTTTTTTTTTTTTTGAGGTGGAGTCTCACTCTGTCACCAGGCTGGTGTACAGTGGCATGATCCTGGCTCACTGCAACCTCCACCTCCCAGGTTCAAGTGATTCTCCTGCCTCAGCCTTCAGAGTAGATGGGCCTACAGGCAGGCACCATCATGACCAGCTAATTTTTTTTGCGAAAGGGTGGGTTTTAGTAGAAGTGGAGTTTCACTATTGTGGCCAAGATGCTCTCGATCTCTTGACCTCGTGATCCTTCTGACTTCGCCTCCCAAAGTGCTGGGATTACAGGCATAAGCCACCGCACCCAGTCAGAAAAAGTTATATTGCTAAAGAAAACCTGTAATACACCTGTTATTTGAGTCTTTAGAAAGCTGTATTTCTAAAGAAAACTGTAATACATTTGTGCATTGCTTTTATGTCCATATTCTCTAGGACTGAATCAGTTCCTGAATTTTCCTAATTTTCTCCAGTATTTGGCTACAACTTTCTAACTAAAAAAAAAAAGCTACTCTGTTCTTACAGAAAGCACTATAGAAGTTGAAACTAGATGAATTTTAAGAAACAAACCCTATAACTGATGTATGGACCACATAAAAAGTTCACCAAACTACCTGATGTCATGACCAGAAACACTCTTAGTACAAACTAGAAGTTAATGTTTTCATGGTGTAAACAGCTTTTCCTAAGACACAGAAACAAGATTCCACATCACAGTAAGAATCTTCCCCCATTTGCTGCCTTTTGTACTTGACAAGATGACAATTAATTGAAATGTCATAATCAGTGGCTTCTGCTGGTAACTTAACAGAAGCTAGCTTAAGAAATCCTTCAGTACCTATTGGTTGAATTAAAAATATATATATGTGCTATTGCTAGTACTACCTGCTGATCTAGATAAATTTCTCTGGGAAAAGTTGATGTTTATATATACAAAATAAGCAAACAAGCCACATGCTGACAAAAGACCTCATCTAATTCCCTATGCTTATATGATTCATTCAATTGGTGACCTTCAAGTCTAGGTTTATGGTTCAAAACCATTATGTAAACTGTAATTGTCACATTATTATTAATATGACTTTGTATTTTCCTTGTTTAGACTTTATATCTGTTATTATTTAAATTTTTGTGGAAGTACAACTTCTAAAACAATAATACTGGCCCTAAACTTTAAGCTGGTACCAAAATTGATTTAATAATGAACTATGAGTGGACTTAATATGAGAGCCAGTCCTTTTAAAACCCCATTGTTACCAAAATATGGCTAAAAGAATGTTGACGCTGACTATTACTTTCTCATCATTCTCCTCAGTGTGGAAAGAGACCAGCAATTGAGACAGGTACATTCTGGTGTCAAGGGACAACAAATCTTAACTATAGTATAATTTATCAGTGATATTTTCAGAGAAAGATCTTGATCAAAAGGGGGAAATGTGAAAGTCATCAAAATCCAAATGGAGTCACTAATGTTAAGAAGTCTGACAAACAGAGCTGGGGTAGGCTATAACGAGAAGATTGTCAGGCTTGTATACTTTATAATGAAACCACAACCTTGCACAAAGTCTATCACAACAGTATATAAAAAGTATTTCTGCAAGGACATTCACTCAGCAACTGTGTGGCCAAAATTTGACTGGTGTCACCTTTGTTTTAATCTTTGAAGCAATGGAGAATTATTTCAAAATGATTAGGTAATTTTTCTCATTTTTTTCTTTAACATTCTTTGTCTTTCTTTACTTTCCTAATATGCATGTAGTTTACTATGGCGTGTATATTCCTTTTGCAATGCTCTATTCCCAAATAGACATCTTATTTTTAGATAGCTTCTCTGTGTCTGTTATTATGATTGACAATGTATATGTGTGTGTTGAATAATAAAGTAAAAATATTGTTTTTAATTTGGAATTGCAGTTAAAAAATTTTAGAGTCACACTATAAATATATTCTACTGCAACAGGAAATAGGACTTTTTCCCTTGTGCATGGAAATGGTGGAACCAAGCCAGGAGGGAAACTCAGCCTTAATGAATACAGCGTGCTGGTAATAAAAGAGAGATTCCGATGTTGAATTACTCTTTTAGTTGCCACCCTCTTTTGTTTTGTTTTGCTTTTTTGCAAAAGCGAAAAGACTTCCTACTTCAACAAAGCTTGTCCTGAGATTCCTATGTGTCGTCTTTGGTGCTTTTCCTATATTACCTTCTAAATCCATCCTTTTCTTATAGAAGAAAATGAGAATCTCTCAGTCATCCTTCCCATAATTTGTCTGAGTTTTGGCAAACTGACAACTAGGAGCCTGCCTTTGTAACTTTCTATCTTTCTGATGTGTTCACTGAGATCTCCAATAAAAGACCACTACCCAGGCTTGCCATGCTTTCCGTCCTAGTGCTCTTCAATAGGAAACAAGATTGCTTTTCCTCCTAAAAATGAAATTTCTTGTTGACACTTCTTTCCGTTTCTCAGAAATTTGCCAAAATTAACTTTCTTCTCACATTTTCCAGACAGTCCTCAGGAGGGTCTTTTATGTCAGCACTAAATGGAAAGGACAGAAATGTAAGCTAGCAAAGCTAGTCTAAATGGTTTATATTCCTAAGACTCCGGAAAACTTTTCCAAGATAAGTGACTATCTTTTCAACACTGCCACAAAATTGTACTATTGCCTGAGAAGCAAAGAAATACTAACATTTGTTAAATAACTATTATGTGCTAGGACCCCCATATACACAACATAAATTAATCCTGTTCTATTTTAACTACAGAATTTTCTCTTGCAATCTTTTAAATAAATTTAATTTAGCTTCTGAAATTTAAAAATCAGAAGTTTTTACCTAAAATACAGTTTTCTGGGTTCTCTGGAACTATCTGAAGAAACAGTAAAGTAATATACAATAGCTCCTGTAATCATTTACTAAGGCTGCCACACAAAATACCACAGCCTGGGTAGGTTAGATGACAGAAATTTATTTTTTTACAGTTATGGAGACTAGAGTTCAAGATCAAGGTGTCAGCAAGTTTGGTTTCTTCTGAGGCTTTTCTCCTGGGCCTGCGGATGACTGCCATCTCTCTGTGTTTTTACAGTGTCCCCTCTCCGTTCCTAGGTATGTCATAATCTTTCTTCTTATAAGTGCACCAATCATATTGAGTGGGGTCCACCATGATTATCTCATTTTACCTTAATTGCCTTTTAAAAAGCCCTGTCTCTGAATTCTGAAGCCCTGTTTCCAAAGCCCTGTCACACATTCTGAAGTACTCAGGGTCAGGATTTTGATACATGAGTTTGAAGAGAGCAAATAAGTAAACATTCAAACACATATGTTGGATATTGTGATGGTTAATTGCATGTGTTAGTTTGACTGGGCTAAGGGATGCCCAGATAGCTGGTAAAACATTACTTCTGGTATGTCTGTGAGAGTGTTTTTGGAAGAGATTAGCATTTGCAACAATAAACTAAATAAATAAGATCACTCTTACCAATGCAGGTGGGAGTCATCTTAAATAGAACAATCCATTTATAAAATTATAATTACCTTGAGAGATGTGCTGCATCTGACATTCAAGACACTTGTGTTCCAGTTCTGACACTACTCAACCTTGGGCAGATAAATTGCTTTTCCTATATCTTAATTTAGATAACATTATTTTTAAAATAATTACTACTTTCATATGTTCAGTGTTTAAATTTGACCAGGCACTGTGATAAATATTCTACGTATATTTTCTATTTTAATTCTCACAGCCTCCTTTAACTAAATATTATGTTTTTTTTAACAGAGGAAGAAACATGGCTAAGAAAGATTGAATGCTTTGTTCACAGGCATACAGATATCAAGGGACAGTTTGGGATTTGAATAAATTGCGATTAAACAAAAATTGGCCTTTTCAACCATGTAGTAAATACGTCTTGCCAAGAAATTAAGTGAAGTGTTATATCAGACCTTTGGAATCAGGCCTTGGCTCAAGGCCTTGTTCCACTATTTGTTACTTAAAATATCTATACATCAGTTCCCTCTTCACTAAAATGGAGATAGATGCCATATCTTTGACATAAGATTATTGATAGAATGGGATCATTTATACATCTGAAATTCTTCAGCAGTTTCTGTTACTGTATTTTCATTTTTTTGCTATTATATTAATAGGTGTCCATTCAGGCCCTCAGATCTATGATACATAGATAAAACTGAAGCTTTCAAAGTGACCCAGGAGAATGTACTTTTAACAATATGTTAGATTAGATCACAAAAGATGGAACTGAAGAAATCTTTCTAGTAGCTTCCTGGATACTTAGATGGTTATTAGATCATGAGATCAGGAACTCTATCTTAACTACCTCTATGCCATAAGATCTTCTAGAGACTCTATTTTATAGCAAACACTTCTTTAAAGAGTTATTTAAATGATATTAAACTCAGTGGCTTACTTGCAAATAAATGGCTGATTGTTTTACGGAAGTCTTAAACATATGCATTTTTAATTAAAATTGCAACCACAAAATATAAAAACATATGGTTTTAACTAAAAAACATATAAACTCACACTTGTAGAGAAAAGTGAGCTTAAGTAGAGATACTCAGTACAAGAACTTTTCTTTTTCAAAATGCCATTTGCCTTCATTAATATTCATGTGTAGATAAAAGTATTTTTTCATAGACTTCTTAAGATATCAAGTATGAAGACTAACTACTCCAGAGAGGGGATTAAAAGCAAATTCCCTGGTTTTAAAGTGTTAATTTTTAACATTCATGTAAATGTTTTCAGTAAACTGGGCATAAAAGCATTATTTTAATGCTGTTAAAAGTGTGTAATTTTACAATTGATGCCAAATTTTGCTTGTCTTCAAATAATCACCATTTGTATAACAATTCTCTCCAAAGTGTCTAAGCCATCTTCTACTGCCATTAAAGTAGGGGGAATGGTCACTAAAACATGAGTCTTTTCTAGTCATCACTCAAACCCCAAAGCACACATTTCAGAGACTGAGAAATGTTCAGTGGCAATATTATTTCACTAAAGAAAGATAATCACAACTTTAAGATGTGGGTCCATTTATTCTTCCATATTTTAGATATCAAATTATATTTTGTGCATTATTCAACTAAAATCATTTCATTTTATAATAAAATGATATATATTATAAAAAAGTAAAATCTACAAATATATGGTTTTACTTCCACAGACAGTGTAAATTGTTAAAAGTGTGTGTATATATATATACACATACATATATATGTATTTTGAGATGGGACAAGTACATTCTGGTATCAAGGGACAAGGGACAAGTCATCAGAATTCAAATAGAGTCACTAATATTAAGAAAAGTCTCATTTGTGAGGTGGAGAAGACTATAAAGTAGTCTTGTATACTTTATAATGAAACCACAAAACCTTGCACAAAGTCTATCACAACAGTATACAAAAAATATTTCTGCCATGAGATGGAGTTTTTCTCTTATCACCCAGGCTGGAGTGCAATGGCATGCTCTCAGCTCACTGAAACCTCAGCCTCCCAAATTCAAGTGATTCTCCTGCCTCAGCCTCCTGAGTAGCTGGGACTATCACCACATCTGGCTAATATATATATATATTTTTTTTGATTTTCAGTAGAGACAGTGTTTCACTATGTTGGCCAGGCTGGTCTCAACTCCTGACCTCAGGGTCATCCGCCCACCTCAGCCTCCCAAAATGCTGGGACCTCATGACCCACCGTGCCCAGCCTAAAAGTATATTTGTAAACATCTTGAACTGCTTGAATATCTATGAATTCTTTTATATCTATTTTTATAGTTATATTTTAATTGTATGTACATGTTTTAATGAAATATACCCATCTTTTGTGTAATTTACTTTGTTACCTGAAAATTATTTTTTCCACATATGAAAAATATTATCCTATTTTATTAAGCTGCACTGTGATTTAATCAATTCAATTACTGTTTTATCCATCCTAATTTTATCTGGATATAATATGTATCAATATTTTCTTTATCTCTACTCTTGTATAGCTCTATCAGCTACTAAAACTAATTGTGACATGTCTTCATATCTCTAAAGGCGGTCAAATTTTTAACCAAAGAAAGGAAGAAGGCTGAGTGCAGTGGCTCATGCCTGTAATCCCAACAATTTGGGAGGCCGAGGTTGGTGGATCACCTGAGGTCAGGAGTTCAAGACCAACCTGGCCAACATGGAGAAACCCAGTCTCTACAAAAATACTAAAAAAAAAAAAAAAAAAAAAAAAAAAAAAAAATTAGCCAGTTGTGATGGTGTGCACCTGTAATCCCAGCTACTTGGGAAGCTGAGATAGGAGAATCACTTGAACCCAGAAGGTAGACGTTTCAGTGAGCCGAGATTGTGCCACTGAACTCTAGCTGGGGCAACACAGGAAGACTCTGTCTCAGAAAAAAAAAATAAAGAAAGAAAAAGAAAAAGAGGTTTATAGATGACTCTTTCTAGATGAGACATTTAGCAGCAAATGTTAATAAAACAAAATATCATGTATATTAAAAGCATCACAAATAATTCACTGGTTTTGTTGTTGTTGCTGTTGTGTTTTTGTTTTTGTTTTTTGGTTAAGCAATTTGGTTGTAGTTAGAAAGTACAAGCAATTTTTCAGATGGGTCTTTTCTAACTTAGGGAGACAAATGCTGAAAACAATGGCTCTGTATGCCACCTGACTTAAAGTCATTACCACAAAACATTCATTAATTTTTTTAAGAGAAAAATTTAGAAGAAAAAATTAAAAGAGACATGAACCAGTTAAGCAAGTGACGAAATTTAGACAATAGTTTTGACATTTGACAGAACTTTTTTTTTTTTTTTTTCTAAGAGATAGTGTCTCACTCTGTCACCCAGGCCAGAGTGCAGTAGCCTGAGCTGGGCTCACTGCAACCTCTGCCTCCTGTGTTCAAGTAATTCTCCTGCCTCAGCCTCCCAAGTGGCTGGGATTACACACACCCACCACCACACCAGGCTAATTTTTTGTATTTTTAGGAGAGATGGGGTTTCACTATGTTGAGTAAGCTGGTCTTGAACTCCTGACCTCATGATCCACCCACCTTGGCCTCTCAGAATGCTGGGATTATAGGCGTGAGCCACTGTGCCCAGCCAACAGACCTTTCTATGCAAAAGGTAAAAATCATGAAGACTGGAAAAGATTCTAAATGGAATAGTCACTTTGGGTTTTTTGTTGTTTTGTCTTTTCTTTTTTGTTTTGAGATAAGGTCTTGTTCTGTCACTGAGGCTGGAGGGCAGTGGCGTGATCACAGCTCACTGCAAACTTTACCCCTTGGGCTCAAGTGATTCTCCCACCTCAGCCTCCCAAGTGGCTGGAACCACAGGCGCACATCACCACACCAGGCTATTTTTCTGTAATTTTTTTTTTTTTTTTTTTTTTTTTTTTTTTTTTTTTTTTTTTTTTTTTGAGACGGAGTTTTGCTCTTGTTACCCAGGCTGGAGTGCAATGGCACGATCTCGGCTCACTGCAACCTCCGCCTCCTGGGTTCAGGCAATTCTCCTGCCTCAGCCTCCTGAGTAGCTGGAATTACAGGCACGTGCCACCATGCCCAGCTAATTTTTTGTATTTTTAGTAGAGACGGGATTTCACCATGTTGACCAGGCTGGTCTCGATCTCTTGACCTCGTGATCCACCCGCCTCGGCCTCCCAAAGTGCTGGGATTACAGGCTGGAGCCACCGCGCCCGGCTATTTTTCTGTAATTTTAGCAGAGACGGGTCTCACCATGTTGCCAGGCTGGTTTGAATCCCTGAGTTTAAGCGATCCACCCAGCTCAGTCTCTCAAAGTGCTGGGTTACAAGCATGAGCCACGCACACAACCAAACTAGTAATTTATAAAGTGGCAGCTGAATAGTCTTCAGTGAGCTCCTTTTTCCTGATGGACACTTTAAGTCTTGAATTTCTGACAATACAGATTTTTAACCTGATGATGTTTATACCTATTAATGGTTTCTGTGGTTTTAGAAAGATCTTAGTCATGATTACATATTTGTTGGCTTCTTAATGGTACAAAGTATTGGGGAGATGATGATTACTCATTCCCTTTTCTCTAACTTTTGAGATTTCACACAAAGGATAAGATATGAAATGGGAAGAACAATCTGATTAGGAAAAATGGAAATAACAATTATAAGCTTCAGCTACTTCCTGAATAAATTAATTGTCTTGGTAGATACTCAATATCCTCCCAAAGGTACAAAGGGACCACTTGGCTTTCTGAATGCTTTTATAGATAATTACCACAATTCATTTTTGCCCAGTATCACAGTTTTAATCACCTTGGTAACTTGAATTAAGCAGACAAGTTACCACAATATAACATGAATTCTATCAGGGAATCAAAATTGCTTGTCCTTGTCTAAAGAGGTGACCATTTTATTTGACCTTCTAGGCAGACAAAGATGCTTGAGAATAAGTATGAGAAAACTGAAAAAACAACTGAAAACTTTTCCGACTCCCTTAAAAGAACGTCTCCAATTTCAATGCATTTCATTGTCCTGGTAGTTATACAAAGTGTATTAAGGAAGTGAATACATTTTAAATCATGTCTCTTTTTAGCCTAAGCGCTGAAGCAGTTTTCCTTTTTACAGGTTTTCTATTATTCTTATGTGAATCAGGACAGCAGAGTGTTTTTTATTTATCTTGAAACCTGTTCCTAATTCCTATTCTGCCAAGACCACAGAGATGTTTTCAAACAGTAAGCCCCTTTGCATATGTTGTTTATAGATAAACAACAGTAATCAAACTTGGTTTACAGTGAGTTAACATTGATCATATTAATCACAGATATGCAATTAGCAGTTGGTTTCTACCTTTGCTCCAAACTACAAAAACATTTTAAATCACAAAGATATTCACATGTTTTTGAATGTTCATTTATTTGGTGGAGTTGGTTGCTGATATAAACCTGAGGTCAAATTCTGTCCTCTACATAAATGTGAGCGTTTTGGTTTATTAGTTGCCACTTTAAAAATCTATAGCTAATATAAAATCTTAGTTATTTGGGAAGGTGTTCTTCTGCTAACAAATGCCAGAAAAAGCTTTCTGAGCCTCTACTGATTTTTCATTAAGACAAACGTGAGCCGTAAGACAAGACCCTGGTGGCAAACACTTACTCCATTGTTCTATCTAACTGTAAACAATTTCATACGATTTATTATTTTATTTATAAATGAGAAACTCTGAGTTCAGAAAGATTAAATAAGTTCACTGAGGCTGCTAGTGGATGGAAGTCAAGATTTAAACTAATTATGTTTAAAGGCCATAATTGTCTCATTAAACCAAATTTTATCTGGGATTGCTGCCTTTCCAAACTTCTATCAAAAAATGGAGGCATTGGCTGGGATTTGGATTCTGACCTTCAGCAGTCTCCATCTCTCTACAGATAGGATTTGGGCCCCATCTGATGTGAACTCACGTGAGATAAAGCGGCTTATGTTTTCCTGCTGAACCCTTACTGTACACTCCATGTCTTATTTTCCACAAGTCACAAAATAAACATTTATCAATTGCATCTTATTCCTCCTTGATGGAAAAGCCCCTAACTATTTCAAGTGACAAACTGATTAAGATCTCAACATCTTTTTTAGACTGGAAAAGACTGTATAATGAGAGACATATCTGCCTCTACCATCTTTTCCCCTATTCCTCCCTCTCTTTCGTTAGGAGATCTCTGGCAGTGCTTCCTTCCTTTCTCCTGTACACACTTGCCAATCTAATTCATGGCGCAGAGCCTTGGCACTTGTCATCCCCTCCTCTTGGAACCATCTATACCCAGATATGTGCAGGACTTCTTTCACCTCATTAGGCATTTGTCAGCTTATATGTTACCACCTCTGAGAAGCCTTCCTTGACTGCCTTAGCTAAAATGACCTTAATGCTATTAGATTCTTAATCATCTAACATTATGTATTTTGTTTTTCTTCCTACACTAGAAAAACTTAGGGAAAATGTCTTCTTCATTACTCTACCTGCAGTTCTTGAACAGTGATGTGAGTATAGTAGGCAATCGGTAAATATTTGTGGAAGGCGTGTATACATGAATTAATAAATTATACATCTAACTCTTCATAAGTGATCAAAACACTGTTTTTATTGAAATAAAAACAATATGCTTCCCTAGAAAACAGTTTGTTAATCTCTTGTAAAACTCAATATGTAATTACCATCTGACATGGCATTTGCACATGTGGACATTTATCTTAGAGAAATGAAAATTTATGTTCACACAAACACCTGCACACAAATGTTTGAAACAGCTTCATTTATCACAGCTGCAAACTGGAAAGAAGCCAGAGGCCCTTCGATTGGATTAAACAATTAAACAAACTAGTATATCTATACCATGGAACACTATTCAATAATAAAAATGATTGACTACACTCAGCCACTTGAGAGACTCTCTAGAAAGTTTGGTAGAGTCTAAAAAGCCCATCACACAGGTTACATGCTGAAAAACTCCATTTGATAATATTCTTGAAAAGATGAAATTATAGAGATCGAGATCAGATTAGTGGTTGCCAGGGTTAAGGACAGGAAAGGAGAAGAGAAGAGACGTGGGTAGATTTATAAAAGGACAAGATGAGTCTTCATAGGGATAGGACTGTTCTGTATCTTGACTGCAGTGGTGGATAGAAGAACCTATACAAGTGATAAACTTGCATAAAGTTGAATGCACATACATTACACACAAATTAGTGTAAGTAATATTGAGGAAATCTGAGTAAGATGGGTGAGTTGTATCAATGTCAATATCCTGGTTGTTAATTTGTAATACAATTTTGCAAGAAGTTACTTTTAGAAGAAATTGGGAAAAGGATTCTATTTTAAAACTGTGTATAAAGCTTTAATTACCTCAACATGCAAAGGTTAATGTTAAAAATATATATATCCTTGAGATATAAGCAATTTTTCAACAACATTAACTGTTTGAAAAATGAATAAACTGCTATCCACAAACAAGATTGAGAGAAGTCGTATTAAACAATCTAATTTCATACTTAAATTGAAATTTATGATCCTATTGAAAGAAAAATCCTTATGTGTCTTTCTCTCTACAGTATCCTTTTTGTATTCCTCCTTTTTCCTTTCAAATCCAAAGTCATATTTTTGATCCACTTGGAATATACATTTTTTGCAGAGAACCTAAGAAAGCCTACTTGTATGGTGAAGCTGGGAGGTGAAGGTAAATTTCCAAAAGTGTACCATAAGAACCTGTAGTGAATATGCAATGCAATCCTCCTTAACTAAATTCAAAATTGGCTAAGTGACATGGTGACAGTCATAGGGGACACAGTACATGTATAGTGTTAGTATGCCTGGCTCATACCTAAGCACAGAACATTGGTTTGTTAGCTGAGTTCTCAAGAAAAATAACACTGAAAGTTTTTATTCTAACATATTCCTTTAATCCAGATTCAAAACTTCTACTTTGGGTCCAGAAAATTGTCAGATTTAATTGTCATATATTACAATTTCATAAAAATTCAGATTTTTTTCCTTTGAAAGTAGCATGACTTCACAGTAAGCAAAAATTAGGATTGAAGTCTAGTTCTGTCAATTTTTAATTCATTATGAAAACATAAGGAAGCCATATAACTCTGAACCTCTCATGTCTTTTCATACTTCTCCATTAATCCCCTATCCTATTTCAACCATTTCTTTCTGTGGTCATAACCCAGAGTTTGTCATTATGTAGCCCCTTCATAATCTCAATTGTATTCATCCCATTCTCTGACTATGCCTCCTCTCTTTCCACTGATATTTAGTTTCCATTACTTCAACAAAAACAATTATTTGATGTCAGCAAGACCTCTTTTCTTATTCTCCAACCATAAAGATAGTCTGTATTATTTTCTAAAAGTTTACAGTATTACATTTTAGTAAAAATGTTTTTAGTCTTTTATTTTTTTCTGTAATTTATTTTGAATAGTTTCTATTGCTGTTTCTCCAAATTCATTCATTTTTTTGAAAATTCTGCAGTATCCAATTGGCCGTTAATCTCAATCAATATATATTTTTTCATTTTATATATTTATTTTTCAATTTCATGTGAGTCGTGTCTTATATATTCCATTTCTTTCCAAATCAGTTTCATGATGTACTCTTTCTTCCTTAACATACATAGGACATTTTAATAGCCAGTTTCACATACCTTTCTGCAAAGTTTATCTTTATTGCTTCTAGGTCTGTTTCTATTGATTAATTTTTTTTTCATGGTTACAGGTCAAACAGAACAGGATCCAGAAGAAAAAAACCAGAAAGGTCCATATATACATATATATGTATATCTGTGTGTGTGTGTGTGTGTGTGTGTGTGTGTGTGTGTGTGTGTGTGTACAGCCTGAGTATCATCTTTTTATTTAGCTGGCTTCTAACCATAAAGCTCTTATAAATTGTTTTCCAAATATCTTATTACCAGATTTTAGCGAGGAAATACATTCAATATTCCTTTTGAACTTTCTACTAAACGTATCTTCCAAGGGACTCATCAAAACCAAAAAGTCTTAACTAAGGTTATACCTTAACCAAGAATGCACACGCATCTTCAAAGAGGTACAAAGGAGTCCTCTTAAGATTCAAAACCACTCAAAGACAGTTCAAAGAAATTAAAGTTTTGCTCGCCACAATTGGGAAGCAATGCACATTTTTTGTCTTCTCTGGATATGTTCTCTAGAATCTCACCTTCTCAGCTGACCTTCTCCACACAAACACTGACCATTCCCATCTGTGTGCCCTACAGATGAAAGACTAAACGAGATAGTCGAAAAGACAGGAAATAAAAAGAGAGGGAAAGGATCACTAAGAAATAAATATCCCAGAAAGTCAAGTCACACAAATATCCAACCAATGTTTTACTCAATCTTTCCAGAGTTAAAGGAGTTACATCTGTAGAGACTGCTTCCCTGATCAGGAATCAAACCTGAGCCATGACAGTGAAAGTGCAAATCCCAGCCTCTAGACCACAGGGTGGAGTGTTTTATTTTGTAAATTTCACAGGGAATCCAAGGGAGGCAGTTTGAGCAAAGAAGGCATTTTAACTTCCTTTTAGGTCAGTCTAGAATCTCAGCTTTTATCTAACTTGCTTTTAGGTCAGTCTCTAGAATTTTGGCTTTTCAGTTGCTCTTTTATATTATTGAGAGAATTTCTAAATCTAGTCATGACACTATATGTGTCTTTTTTAAATTATTTGATCCATCCATAAATATAAATAAGGCAATTGGTTTAAAATAAGAGATCAAGAAAATATTTTTTAAATATAGAAGTCATTCACATTTAAAACATCCATCTTTTGGCGACTGACAACTGGAATTTCCAATGGCGTACATATACCAATAATAACCCAATTCAATAAGCCTCTTCACTGAAAGCCTGGAAAATAATTTTCCAGGTTTACAATAAGTTTTTACCATATGAGCAAGAGGGTGCAGAGAATATCAGTGGTATGGGATGGGTAGGGCTAGGACAGGGGGGAGACACAGGTTAAGGAAAAATAGATAAAGGCATGCTTAGTTCAGGATTTATTTTGTTTTTAGAAGCTTCTGAATTTTTCCTCAAATTTTTAATTTGTCATTGATATCTCTTACAGGTTCTAGTTCAGACTTTTAGAGTATTTTAGATACGTCAAGATAACAAATTAAAGTAGAAGTTCCTCTCAGACTGTTTAATCTTTCTACTTAGCTGCTCAAGTTGTCTGGGAAGAAAAACAAGTTTTGGGAAATCAAAAGATTCCAGCTCATCACTGTAATTCCAGATCACTTCTAGTGATGTCGGTCCATTGAGAAAGAAATTTACAAGATGAAGTACCATAACTTTTATGCATGAAAGCAGCAGAGGTTCCAGAAGTGGGTGACTCAGTGCATATACCCTTAGAAGTATAGTCCCCATGAGTTCTCCCCAGAGGAGGAAAAATCACTTTGTTGATAACTGGCAACAAAGGACCCACAATAAAGACTTGCACCCCAACAAAGATGGGAGGTGTGGGAAATAAGAGGACTCACCAACAAGGTGTAGGGCATCTGGGAGGCAGTGGAACACAAGAGGTCCTTGCAGGTTCTGTGCTCAAATCTGCAGCCACACTGGAACACAGAGGAGAAGAGTCACTTTTTATCCCACTCTATTTGAACACCGTAGAATGTCAACCAAGAAAAGGGAAAGACCAAACTATAAAGCACTAACTCAAAGTGTTTACTGGGGTCTTAGGAATTGTAATTTGTGAGACATGGATTTTACTAGATGCTAAATTGTGTTCCCAAGAGATGGAGGGGGTTTTGAAAAGAAAGCTAAAAGTGATTACACAAGATGTTTTGAAAGAATTATCATTGCTGGAGGCAGCTGGCTTTGTACATGTTTTCATATTTCATGGGTTGTTTCTGATCAGGAGTTGCAGTGCTGGTGAAATTCCTCTGTTTCCTGGGATGTTGTGGTTGTAGTGGCTTGGCCTGGTTCAAAAGTTCAAGGCAATTTCTTGTGTTTTTGTTTTGTTTTGTTTTGTTTTGTTTGCAACATTGCAGGCCTTGCAGGTAATTCTTTTTAGAATGACTTTCCAATTCCATTTTAGAGCTCCCAACCAGGGTGATGCCATTTTGTATGTCACATTTTTACACTTGCTTTCACTGCTCTGATCCGTAAATTCTAGCTATTTTGTCCTCTGTATACTCTATACTCTGATTTCTCACTGCAACAAAACATGTGGGCTTTATTTGAATTCTTCCCCTTTGCCTTGTGGCCTGGAAACTGCTTCTATACAGTCAGTCTGTGCAATCACAGAGCTGACCTTGTTTGCTAATGTCCTCTTAAACATCAAGTTTTGTGTGGCCTGCGCTCCATTGCCTGAAAACCCTTGTTTTATATATTTGATCTGGTTTTCTCATTGTTTTTAGCAGGAAGATAAATCCAGTCCTTGTTAACTCCATCATGGGCTGAAGGGAATGTCTCTAATTTACTCATTTACTTTATGTACTTTTTAAAAATCATACCTACACTAAAACATAAGCTTAAAAAGGGCACAGATATCTTTGACAGATTTATTTGCTTAGGTACCCCAAACACCTAGAATAGTTTCTGGTACATAGTAAATGTTAAAAGTAGTTGTTACATGAATACGGAAATGAATAAATGAGTATCATTTGATAGTACCTATTCTCATTCTTTATATTATTTTCATTTTTCAGAGAAAACACTGATCCAAATGAAAGTTTTTATCTACTTGACTAGTTTCTGTATAGCCCATATTTTGCCACTGTTTAAGAAAATTATGTAATACTTGGAAAGTTCTAAAAAATATTTAACCTTGATGATGATATTTATGATGATAAGGAGGTGTAATGAAAAACCAACTGTTTTCTCTCTACCATGCTTACACCTGATACTTCCAGAATACTTTCTTTCTGATACCAGATGTGTGTGATTTTTTTTCCCCACAGCAAGCAATTCTGCAGTTCTCTGGGAACACAAGCTGGATGTCCTGTAGTTCAATTCCATTCCAACGCTATCTACCTGGAGTTAGTGCCGATCTCACAGGTTAAGGACTTCACAATACTGTCCTCTACCCCTACTTCAGTTGTGAGTCATAAATCCAGGTCACCACCTGTGCTTCTGACTTACCATGTATAAATCAGAGGTTTGCACCCTCCTCGGTATCAGTCATTTGTTAGAATGGCTCACAGAACTCAGAGTTACAGTTTACTTACCAGATTCCTGGTTTGTTACAAAGGATACAACTCAGGAACAGTCATATAGAATAGATGCATAGGGCAAAGTATGGAGAAGGGTACAGAGATTCCGTGCCCTCCCCAGACAGGCCAATCTCCCAGTACTATGTGTTTGCCAAGCTGGATGCCATCTGAAATCCATATTTTGTGTTTTTCCAGAGGCCTTCTAATGAGGCTTCACTTCTATGATCAAATGTCATTAGTCACTGGTGATCAACTCAACCTTCAGGTCCTCTCAGTCCCAGAAGATCAGTGGTGGAACAAGAGCTGTAATCCTCTAATCACCTGATTCATTCCCCTGGCAGCCAGCCCCCATTCTGAGGCTCTTCAGGAGCTCCCAGCCACCAGTCAACTCAATAGCATACAAAAAGGCTCCTCACTGGAGATTCCAAATATCTTAGAAATAGTGTGCCAGGAATCATAATAAAGATATATATTCTTTATTACATAACAGTATCTCAAGAGGAAAAAGTAATAGAGTATTCCAAAGCTTCAAGGGTTTCATAAAGATCTGCAATTAGGTAACAGAACATTTAAGGTCAGTTTTCTCGTAGGAAGTGATAGAATTGAATATTTATGCTTAGATAATGTAGAAATCCCTCCTCCCTTTATTTCTCACTCTTCCACCCACTTACAGCAGGCATTCTGCAGTCTGGAATCTCTATTAATATGAAAACTCAGCTGGAGAAAACTTAATCAAACAGTCAGTCAATTTTTAAATTAAAAAAAATAATAAAACACCTGTAGCCTTAAAAATTACTGTCATTAATCAGTACTAGAAACAGCAGCAAATAATAAATGAACCTAGAACACCGAGGGCAAAGAAAAAAGTTTATGACCCTGTTCAGAAAGACTTGTCCTGGAAAGGTCTCAACTAACAGGGGAGAAAAAGAAAAAAACACAGTGCTCTTTGCCTCAAGACTTGAAAAGGATTTTTTTTTTAAAGTAGCAACAGAGACCATTGGAGGGAAAAATTATCATCTTAAATACATTCCTACACATGTCAGAAATGAACTGACTTTTGAAAGTTATTACCTATTAATTGGAAAATCACAGAGCAGATGGAACCAATTAATCTACAATTACAGAATCACCACAATCCAAACAAAAATAATCAGCTCATTTACAAGATATGATTTTTTTTTAGGAAACTCTTCCTAACATCTCTAAAATTGGGCAAGGAGCACAGCATTTCATAGGCATAGGCGAGTGTAAGCTACCTCTGGGGACGAAATTTCCCTTCAGGATAAAAAGGGAGTTGAAGCGTACCGTGCTTACTCCTAAAGAAAAAATACAGAGGTAAGGTATGTTTAGACCATATCTTTGAGAAGGTTTGCTTTATATCGACTGTACAGGAGAAACCGTGTTAGGTGCTCATTATGCAATAGTGATTCAACAACAACAAACACGAATCCTGCTATCATGAAACCGACAGTCCAGTGAGAGGCAAATAGCAAATCACCACCAATAATGTCAAATTGCAACTGACACTGTGAAGAACTAGACAGTATCATATGAAGCCGAAGGATGAAGATTTGCACAAGTTAGGGAGGCTGGTGAAAGCTTCCCCAAAGATACCTTTCGAGGTTATATACTTGGAATTATCAAGAAGAAAGCAGAGCTAGGACAGGAAGGACATTCTGACATATGGAACAGCCTATGCAAAGGCCTTACAGTAAAGGTAAACATTGCTAAATGGGGGCTTTTAAAAGCCAGTGTGACTGAAATGCAGAAAGCAAAAGGAAGTTTGCTTATACCTACAGGGTTAAAGCTTTCTAAGACTAGTTTTAAAAGTTTAATTTTGTTTTTCTGTAAGCATTAGAAAATTATTGAAGGATTTCAGGGGCCATGGAATGCTGAGATTGAAGTCATTGGATTTATGCCTTACAAGAGAGCTCTAGCTGGAATCAGGAAAATGGATTAAAGGGAATTCAGTAGTTGCGAATCATCTGTTTTCTAAACCAGGATTTTCCACTTAACCATACTCCATTTTGAATTATGCCTTACCCTGTGTTCATAAGTCTTGCCTTCTCAAATATATTTTCATCTATCTCAGGGCAGGCCATTTAACTTTTATTTCTTTCTTCTCCATATAGCTACCCAAGAAGCTTTCAAAAAGCTGAGATTCAATCTTAGCACACTCCATGCTTAAAATAAAGTTCACAACATTTAGAATGATGCCCAAGGCTTTTTGTGATCCAGCCAGATGTTATCTTTCTAGCTTTATCTTTACCTCTCTCTCTGTGTACGTTTTGTTACAAGCTCATTAAACTACTTATTACCCCTGAGGAACATCATGCTTTTCTTTCATATTTTTGTAAAATGTATTGTCTAATCTCTCTTTCCAGACTATCCTTGCTTTCTTCCCCACTACATAACATTTTGCTTGTTCTCTTATTTTTCTGTGTGAACACATCTTCTTCTCCATTGGTACTTCTCCAATGGTACGTCTTCATTCCTGCCCATAATAATTCATTTGTCTTATATTTTTGCATACCACATTGTGTATACCACCCTATGCATTTCTAACCCCATCATTTGATGTGAGTACCCTGGATCCTGAGACTGTGTGCTATTTATTTTTGTTATCTGAGAGATACTATTATGCCTAGCACATAGTAGTGTTTCAACAAATATTGTTTGTCTTATTCTCAGTTTGTTTCACTACCAAGTTCAGTACTGGGAAGGGTGTTTAATGATGTCAACAAGCAGAGAGTTAGGGACCATAAAGGAATAAGGAAAACTTTTGAAAGCCTCTAAAAAGTCCTGACAAGCCCAGGTAATAACAAAGGCTCACAGGATGAGAAGTACCATATTTTCTAAATGACTGGCAAAATAGATAAAATACTGTAGCAGATGCTGCAAGAGTTACCAACTTGGTACTCTAGGACAAAACACTCAAAAAGATATTCAGGGAAATAAATACTTGTTAGACTGATAAAGAGTCTAACAAACTCATCTATATAGAAAAATAATAAGAGGGAGTCTCAATATTAGCATTCAGATACATCCTCTGATCCAGAAATCTCTCAGTTGCCCTGGAGCCCTTCTTAGGCCATGTCTCTGATATAACTGCAACCTGAACAATGTGGATTTCACTCTCTCTGGGGAGCCAACTATATTTGTTTCAATAACTATGTTTTTATAGGTATTTACTACTTTATACTATGTGGAAAATCTGCCAGCTAGTACCCAGAGGCATCATTTCCTCCTTTATTTCTTGGCTGTTAAAAAGAAAGAAAGACAATTTGTCAAACATTTAAATAAAGCTGTGGATAAAAAGTTAATAGAAAAATGTATTATTTGGGTGTTTCCATCGGATTAAATATTAATGAATAGTAGCTGTATAAACAGTAGATTCTCAGATATGGTATTTTTATAGTATGATTAAGAGATAGAGCATCAGTGATCCATTCCTCAAACAGACCATATGTGTTTACTAAACGAAAGGTATTGGGACACATGGAGATGAAATATTTCCAGGTATCATGGCAAGAGATCTAAGTGTCCCATTTTTGTATTTTTAAGAAGCAGTGACCCCCAAAAAAAGAATCTCAAAAAAATAAGTTTCAAAGTTGAGTCATATATATACTATATGTCTTTAATAGATGTCATGTAAATGGCACTTCAGATCTGTGGATTTCCTCCACAAAACACATAACCTTAGTGGAATCATCATAAAAGCATCAGACAATACCAGTTAAGAGACAATCTACAAAATATCTGACCAGTACTTCTTAAAACTCTGAAGGTAACCTAAAACCAGGAAAGTGTGAAAAACTGTCATGAGGCAGGGAATTAAAGAAAGAAAGAAAATTTAAAATCAAAAAGAAAAAAAAAAAAAACAAACAAGTTCTCTGTATTAGGCTGAAGGCAGTTAACAGGTAAGGCCCAGGCCAAGGAGAAACCTTGATGATATCTTAGAAGTCAGAGCTCAGAGGAATGTGCTCTGGAGACTTTTCCAGGACTCCCTCAACATAAGGAGGGAAATGTAAATTTTCCTTATAGCCTTACCCCTATAATATGAGTAAACTTAGAAATTTATACATGTCTCTCTCCTGTATAACTTCATGTAGTCTGTTTTGTATCTAAACAATATGTGGAAGGCTAAGAGAAATGTCTAAGCAGGCCAGAACTGCAGACACCAAGGGGCCAGGACAAAGGCTAAAAGATAAACTCAGGTGAGACTCTGTCCTAGCCATCCCAAGTTCAAGATGGGCCACAGGCCCGCATACCAAGAGTCATATGTAAGCCGGTCACAGTTTTGATTAAGTGCTTGTGTTATTGCTTCTGTAAAACCTGCTTCCTGATCTCGTGCCTCTGGATGCATAAAAGACACTTGCTCTCTTTGTCCATTGCTCAGACATTCTGGATGTGAATCTGCTGAGCAGGTGTACACCTTAAATAAATCTTCCTGTAACCTCATCATTCTCTCTGGTTCCCTGATTTCCCACAACAGTCATAGCCAAGATGGGCCTAAGGAGACTTGAGAAGCAAATGTAATGTCGTATGTTAGGTGGTACTCTGGAAGAGAAAGAAGGTATTAGTCAAAAACTGAATGAGTGAATGAAATCTGAATGAAGTATGGAGTTCAGTTAACAATGAATCAATATTGGTTTATTAATTATAATCAATGTATCATACTAATATTTGATGATGATGATGAGGAGGAAAACTGTGCATAGAGTATATGGACAATCTCCATACTATCTTTGCAATTTTTCTGTAAATATAAAACTGTTCTAAAATAAAAAGGTTGACTTTTTTTAAAAAATGTTCAGATAAATTGAAATTAGAACAATAAAGATATACTTTATATGCGCATCCCCCATGCATTAGGGGCATACTTGTAATAAAAGTAAAAATCGGTGGGGGGGGGTGTTTATCTAAATTTCATATTTAACTGGGTATACTTATTTTATCTGGCAATTCTACATCTGGAGTTGATGTCTCCCAAAGTAATGATTTTCCACAAGTTTCATTCCAATATTATTGTCACCAGAACAAACAGCAACAACAACAACAAAACAGAATTAGTTTCAATGCAACCTAAACAGAGAAATGTGAACTTTGCTCTAGAAGTAATAGCCTACCACTAATGGAGTGATGGGGCCGATCACCACTGTAAGCCAAGGTGAGGTATTGAGGATGTTACATTCTTGAGACTGGGGCATGAATACAAGAGTGCTTTTTGATATGAGGACGCTCAGTTATGATTCAGGATTCAGTGCTGCATTGAGAACAGGTGGAGACAATTCTAATGTTTATTGGTGTAAACAAAAAAGTATCTGAGACAGGTCTCAATACATTTAGAAGTTTATTTTGCCAAGGTTAAGGACATGCCCAGGAGAAAAGAAAGCAGATTCACAGAAACAGTCTACAGTATGTGGCTTTTCTCCAAAAATAATTTTGAGAACTTCAATATTTAAAGGAAAAAAAGTTGGCTGAAGGGAAGAGAGAAAGCATGGTAATCTGCATGTTGCAAGAGAAAAGGAGTGGAGAAAATGTCAGTTATGATCAGCAAATCAGCATTTTACACAAGATAAAATGAACTTAAAGTAGCTATCTGTGGAGATATTTAATCTTTATTTGTACTCTCTGCTTAGGAACAAAAAAAAAAAAGGCAGTTTTTTATGTGACAGCTTTCAGCTCTTTTTTTTTTTTTTCCTTTTGGCATAGTGAATTGGAATCCTGAGTTTTTATTTTCCTTTAACATTGAGATTGCCTTTTAAAATTGGAATAAGAAAAATGGTTTTCAGTCACAGAAGTGGAGGCACCAAACTGCTTTTGAGGAGGAGAGATGGAGAGATCAGAAGTTCAAGGAGGTGGGCTGCCAGAAATGAGTTATTACATAAGACTTAAGAACCTGCCACTTGAACATGTTTCTCAAGGAATGCTTAGAATAGTGGCTCTACAACTTTAATGTTGTCAATGAAAAGAGTTGAACTCTGTAAAATATTTGAAGAGATTTATTCTGAGCAAATATGAGTGACAGTGGCCTATGACGCAGCCCTCAGGAGGATCTGAGAACATGTCCCCAAGGTGGTCAGAGTGCAGCATGAGACATCAATCAAGTACATTTAAGAAATACATTGCTTTGGTCCAGAAAGGTAGGACAACGTAAAGCTTGGGTGGTGGGGAAGTGGGGTTTCTAGACTTTAGGTAAATTTAAATACTTTCTGCTGGAGAATTCTTAGAGTTTGTCTAAAGATCTGGGATCAACAGAAAGAAAATGGTCCAGTTAAGACAAAAGATTGTGAAGACTGAGGTTCTTTTGAAGTCTTATAGCGGCTTCCCTTAGAGATAATAGATGATAAACGTTTCCTATTCAGATCTTTAAAAGGTGCTAGAGCTAGACTCTTAATCTCTTCAGGGTTGGGAGGGCCTGTAAGAAAAAGATCTAGCTAGCTTAATAGAGATTCTTTACAGATGCAACTTTACCCCCACAAAAGATGACTTTGCAGGGTCATTTCAAAATAAGAAAAAACAAAAAAAAACAAAAATATGTTTTGGGGTAAAATCTTTTTACTTTCTTGTCATATAATGTTATGCCAGAGTCAGATTGGAAGGTAAGTCACGATATATAGGCTTAAATAAAACCCATCTGATGAGAATTTATGGTTTGTAGGGCATGACTCCCCAGACCACCTAGATAGGAATTTGGGTAAGATAAGAAAAAAAAAAATCAGAGCTTAGTCCTCAATGTACATCCAAAGTACCCAGAGATTTTATTAAAATACAAATTCTTATTCAATATACCTGGAGTAGTACTTGAGATTGTGCTTCTGATATGGGAACCATATGTTTAGTTAAGACCTAATAGTGCCTTTATTAAGATTTGAAGAAATACAGTTGTGTAGCGGGTACCAGAATGTTGGAAAAGCTTGGAGTTGCCTGTTTTCTAAAGGCTGTGGTTCATAGTGAGAGATGCTACAATGAAATTGGTGTTTCTAATATTATAGGGATAAAAAAAAATCTCAAAATGACAAGTTAGACTTGACAACACTGAATTGACATGGAGGCTAGAGTGAAAATAGGGTTGCCTTTACCTGCAGGAATCTAGAATGATAGCTAATAATGTTCCTATAAAAAAAAGTATTGTTACCCGAATGATGGTATTGCTTAGTTTGTATAATAAAAAACAAAAGGGAGTGGGGGAGAGCGATAGTGAGAGATAGGAAGGGAGAAAGGGAGGGAGGGAGGGAGGGAGGGAGGAAGGAAGGAAGGAAGGAAGGAAGGAAGGAAGGAAGGAAGAAAGGAAGGAAGGAAAAAGAAAGAAAAAATTGAGAACTCTTATTAGCCACTGAACGGAAAATAACTTGCTCAGTTTCTAGATCTAAATCTGTTGAGCTCTAGAGCCTATTGATTCAAAGAGAGGCTGAGTCTAATTATCAAAAAGGATCCTGAAAAGCTACTCCAAATGTATAAAAAATAGTTATCTAATTCTTCTCTGAAGGGATCTAGGTCAGTAGTCAGGATTGGTGTATGTCCTAGTGAATATAAACTCCTGTAAGATATAGTTAGGTACCACTTCAAGCGGCGTGCCCAGTTCCCCCATTCTTTATTCTTCAATTCCAAGTACCCCTCCCCTGCCCTTACTGCACCCTAACCTGCCTAAACATGCCTAGCTATGCTACAGCTCGGTCCACATTGCTTTCCTTATGTGGAAATAGATTAGTTGTCTAGTCTCCCATAGGTGACACCTTTCTTTCCTCACTTTCTCTCCCATCCTGTGTCTACCTTATAGAAGAAAGTTTAAATGTTTAGCCAACTGGGACTAGTTTAGATTGTGTGATCGAACCCCAGCCAATGGGGGAAAGACAAAGAGGCAGAAGCTGCATTAGGTATAAAAAGCCCTACTCTCCTTTGTTCTGTGTGCTATCATGGTGACCAGACCTGAAAGCAGCACTGTTCTGCAGAAGTAAATCTGCCTTGCTGAGAAATCCTTTGCTTGAGTCCTCATTTTCTTTGCAACTCCACACTTTTATCTCCACACACCTTAACAATTATTGGGATTTTTCTTTCTTTGAATTTGCAGGTCAATAATATCAGCCAATACTTTCAGCCAGGGCTTGCTTCCAAATAGCCTTAAAATGTTGAAATTACTAATGAGGGCATTAAATTTGGAGTTGAACTATGTTGTTTAGAAAATTTTAACAACTTCAGAAATGACTCAATACTCACACACCCACATTTTAGGACTTTATATTCCCTTCAGGGAGGAGGAGGGGCATAAGCCTGTGAGTGGGGCATTTTTAACATCACACATGTATATATATTCATGAACACAAAAATAAAAATTGACCTATTTTTTCCAATAGAAAGTTATGTTATCATTCTCTGTTGCGAAAATAGTTTATTTATAAACAATTTTTGAAGATCTTAGTGGCTGAAATGTTTCCTCATTATATGTAGATATCTACTTCTATTCATTCTTCCTTTGATTTTCTTCATTTTTACCAGTGTCTAAACTTGCTTATGCTAAATATTTAAATACAAAATAGTTTGAGGTTTTTTCCTCTGAGTTCTCCTAAATTACATAGATAATTTCTAGCAATGAATAAATTTCTAGCAATGAATAAAACATTTGTGAAACTGAATGCAATTTTTTAAATAAATGGGATTCTTTGGTGGGTATGTGTGTTATTTTTATCTTTTTCTCCTTTTTCTTGATGTAGAGCATGCATAAATAAAAGGGTACATATCTTGGGTGTACAGTACAATGAATTTCCAAAAAGTGATCACACTCGTGTAACAAGAAATATTAATATTGCCTGAATTAAGCAATATTAATATTTTGATGCTATTGTATTATCGTTTAAATTTTTTATTTTTAGATGCTTATTAGCATATAAATATACAATTATTAATTTTGAAAAAAAAATAGAGGATCACCTGCATCCCAGAAGTCATCCTCATTTCCTATCCCTGTCACCACACATACAAGGACAACTATTACTCTCACTTCAGCACATTTAAATAATGGCTCCTGGTTTTTAATTTTATGTGAATGGAATTACATACTATGTACAATGTTTATATCCTACCCTCTTTTGCTCAACATATTGTTTTTGAAATCCACCCATGTTGCTGCATGGAATTGCAGTTTATTTAATTTCATTACTGTATTCCATTTCATTATAATCCTTTCCATTATTTATGGTTGTTTTCATTTTCAGTCTATTACAAATAATGCTATGAACATACTTGTATAATATTTTGGTGAATGTAAGTATGTACTTCTTTTGGATATACACCAGGGAATGGAATTACTGTGTCCTAAATTATGAGCTAATTCAGTTTTAGTATATACTGCCAAAGAGTTTTCTAAAGTGGCTGTCTCAATTTATACTTTCACCAGAAAAGTATGAAGATGCTTACTACATTTGGAATTGTCAAACGCATTTATTCATTTTAGTCTTTCTGGGAGTTTTAATTTGCATTTCCATGACAGCATATAATGTTAAGCATATTTTACATACTTCAGTGGACATTTGGATATTTTTAAAAATTAAATGTGCAAGAATGCTGTCCATTTTTCCTATTATCATTTTCATATTTAGGTATAAAATTCCTTATACTTCATGAATATTGTTCTTTTATAGATATAAATATTAGAAATATTTTCTCTCATATTAGCTTGCTTGTGACACTCTTAATTATGTCTTTTAATTCATTTTAACTTTAGATTGTATCTCTTTATCAAATTTTCTTTTTAAATGATTATTTTTATTAAAATCTACACTATTTATACAAAATACCATTTTTCCCCACTGAATTGCAATGTTTCCTTTGAGAAAATAAAGAGATCACTGACATCGAAGTCAGTCCAGTTATAGATTTTCTTCACAGTTACATTGGTCAATGTGTTTGTCTGTAGGTCAACACCATACTATTTTAATTTTTACTATAGCATTATGTAAAGTGGACATTGATATGATAGTCCTCTAACTTCATTATTCAGAATTGCCTTATTCTGTGTCCGTTGCATAAATTTCTGTATAACTTTTAGATTCAGTCTTAATTTTCACACATACACATGTGTATTGCACACATATACATACATACAAATCTGTTTATTTTATTTGAAAGTGATTTTAATCTACAGATAAAGTTGGGGAGAATTTATGTCATTAAAATACTGAGTCCTTCAATCCATGCATATTAAATATTTCTTCATCTTTAAAATTCACTTTATTGTGGCATAATTTACACAATAAACTGCTTCCATTTAGAGTGTACAGTTTGCTAAATTTAACAGATGCATATACCCATAAAACCATCCTCACACTCAAGACACATAAAATTTCCTTCACCTTTATGGTTCATTCCTCCCTTAGCTTTAAGTTGCAGACAAAACTGATCTGTTTCTTGTCACTAGAAATTATTGTGCATTTGCTACACTTCTGGCTTCTTTTACTCAGTATGACTTTGAGATTCATCTATGTTACTGTGTTTATCAACAATACATTTACATTTCCTGTATTGTATAGATATAACATTGTTTATTAATTCAATTGTTAATAGAAATTTTGGTAGTTTTCAATTTGGGGCTACTGTACATAAAGCATTTCTTTTAGGTAAATATGTAGTAGACTCTGTGGGTCATGTGATAGGTATATATTTGTGTTTTTATAATATCAGCAGTTTTAAAAAGTGGTTATATCATTTTACATTCCAGAAGAACGTGAGAACTTCTTTCCTGTTTCAGAAGCTTGCTAATAACTTTAAACAAGCAAGTTTTATGTTTTACCTGTAAAATTATATTTATGTAAAATTCATGTTTTTCTCACTACCGTATAATCTACCCACTAAGCAACTGGATACTTTATTTCATCCTCACAAAATATTGTGATATAGATATTATTCCATTTTTACATTTTATGCAACTCATGTATACAGAAGTTGAGCTGAGTACCTAAATTTTTGCAGCTAGAGAGTCGTGGAATTGGAGTATGATTTCATGTATGACTGTTAGTCTTTGGGATGTTTTGCTATACCATGCCATTTTAAAAAGTACAGTCTTCAGTAAGAATGAAGATTTATGTATCCAATTTTGAGTACGCATTGTAATATTATCTATATTTCCCTACTATGCTAACAGACAGGAAGATAGCACTGTGCCTGAGAGGAGCTCAGTTTCTGGGTTCACAACTTAGCTGATGTGGAGGCTAAAGCAGCTCCATCTTGGATGCTAATCTGCCACGTTGGTTTCTGACTAGCCTCAGTTCCAGGAAGTCCTTTAAGAGTTCCTGTTTACCTATTTTTTTTTATGTAAGAGCAGGTATTTACCATCAATCCTGCCTTCAAGTCAAGCTACCTTGATGTTATCCTACCTCAGTTGTCCTACACATCCCTTCTGAACCACCTTCCCTGTGGTATATAAGCCCTAGTTCTGGGTGATAATGGCATAGAAATTCACCATTTTGTCTGCCATCCAAGACACAGACAAGCGTTCTGTTGATAAGTCCCTGTTAAACATTTATTTCTGGGAAACTGGATTTCTCAGCTTCTCTCTTTGGCCTCTCAACTTCCACTGAATTTGGGGTAGGTTTGCATAGACCTGCACTCTGAGAAACAGCTGATTATTAGCTACAAACATTTGCACAGTCTTTTAAACCTTGACTGACCTACTTTTTAAATGTTTTTAATAAAAGAATTTTTCTTATAGGGCTTTCTTATCGATGCAATGTAATTAATGCAGGTAAATTCTTATCGTAGTTTCTTATGCATAGGAAAAATAAGTATTATTGCCTCCATAACCTGGTGCTAAATAGTAAGAGCAATAGAAGCAAATAAAACTAAAATTAATAAACTCTTGAAAAACTGCATACTTTTATAAAATGTTTAAGGTTTTGGACTCAAAATTAAACATAAATATTACAATTAATATGAAATGTATAATTATATTTACTTCTATTTTTTTATAATTTGACTGTTAGAATGCACATCCTCTCACAATAAGAGCTATAACTACTACATTATGCTAGAATTTCAAGTGGTCACATTTCCCATTAAATGGAGAGTGCTGTGTGGAGAGTACTTTGTGTAGAAGGAGGCCAGAAAGAAGAGAGCCAATTGAGGACATGAAGAACAATATGTAACTGACATTGTAAGAGCACCTGAGAACAGACTTATCTAAAATGTTTTTGTTTGTTTCTGAGATAGATCAAATCGGATTTCTGAGGGTTATACTTAAAAGAGATTCACCTAATACACAGGTTCAATGGTTTTTTGTGTGCAATCAACACCCCTTTCCTGAGCTTCCTCTCTTCATTGTAGTTTGCCTATCCATTTCTTCAAGGGATGCCACATTTTACTACAGATACAGGAATTATCATTCAAAAGTTATTATTGAGGAAAAGAATAAAAATTTCTAATTTATTTTGTGGAAGAATATCAGAAGTTCATTTCTCAGGAATGATGATACGGATAAGTGTATACCAGGTTATACAGCTGATCACTACGCTAGCGGATCAGGCAATCTTGTGTCTACATACCATTTCACTATCCCAGTGGACATTCTTAAAGTATTATTCATGATTATTAATTTAGAATGTCTTTGCTGGAGTAACACATTGTGGCTTTTTTACTCCCATAGTTTGGCAAGCAGGAGTGTTAACAGCTCTTTTGCTTCTGCAGTTCAGCAAGTTTCAGGTTCTTGTCCCGTGACCAAGAAAAATAAGGCATGCAGACACCAGAGAGCGGGTAAGGCAGAGTAGAATTTATTGAGCCAAAGAAAAGCTCTCAACAGTGAGCAGGGATCTGAACATGAGTAGCCATCTGTGAGGCTGAGTCCGGAGATTTTATGGGCTTAGAATTGGGGAATGCATGCTGACTGGTTTATGGGTGGGCTTAGAAAAGGCACCATTTGATTGGTTAAAGCCATCATTCAGAAAGAACCAGTCAAGACAGAGTAGGACAGAATAAAAGACCTCACTCCAGTCTGTGAATTCTTTTTTGTTTTTTTTATTTTTTTTGAGAGGGAGTCTCACTCTGATGCCCAAGCTGGAGTTCAATGATACAATCTCAGCTGACTGTAACCTCCACCTCCCAAGCTATTATCCTGCCTCAGCCCCCCAAGTAGCTGGAATCACAGGCACCCACCACCACACCCAATCAATTTTTGTATTTTTTAGTAAAGGTGAGGTTTCACCAAGTTGGTCAGGCTGGTCTTGAACTTCTGACCTTAGGTGATTTGCCCACCTCAGCCTCCCTAAGTACTGGGATTACAGGCATGAGCCACCATGCCTGGCCAGTCTGTGGATTCTATCCAGAACTGATAGCTCAGTTTTCAGGCTTCAGACAGCACTTGGCTTAAAGATGGAGTTTCACTAGGGACCTGTCCCTATCTGCTTAGGAATTCGTCTGTCTCCTGTCACTATCAGTATCAAGTACAATCTTTCTTTTCCCCAATACTGCTTTATTGAGGTGTCATTGACAATAAAATTGTAACTGCATGAGACAATAGATGGGCTAATTTGACTGTTGTGTTCATTTCACAATATATACCAATATCGAATAATCACATTGTACTCCTTAATACAGGAAAGAGTACTTAGGTATACATACAGTATTATTAATTATAGTCACTATGCATTCAATCCATGGAACATATTCTAAACATAACTGAGAGTTTATGCCCTTTTACCAACATCTCACCATTTCCCCCATTCCCTATACCTGGCAACCACAGTTCTGCTTTTTTTTCTGAGTTTCACTTTTTAAGATTTTACATGTGAGATAATACAGTATTAGCTTTTTTCTAACTGGCTTACTTCACTTAGCATAAATGCCTGCCATATTCATCCATATACTTGCATATGAAAGGATTTCCTTCTCATTTAAGGCTGAATGCTATTTCATTGTATATATTCACCAGTCATTCAGCAACAGATATATAGGTTGTTTCTATTTCTTGGCTATTGTGAATAATGCTGCAATGAACATGAGAATGCTGATATTTCCTTGAGATCCTGATTACATTGTCTTTGAAGATATATCCAGAACTAGGATTGCTGGACTGTATTATAGTTCTCTATAATTTTTAGAGGAACCTTTATACTGTTTTCCATGACTCTAACCTGTTTTCTAAATGTACCAATTTACATTCCTACCACCATTGCACAAGAGTTCTCTTTTCTCCACATCCTCTCCAATACTTGTTAGCGCTTTTCTTTTTGATAATGACCATCCTCACAAGTGTGAAGTGACATCTCATTGTACTTTTGATTTGCATTTTCCCGATAATTAGTGATATTGGGAACCTTTCCATTTACCTGTTGGCCATTTGTATGGTTTCATTATAAAATATATGAGTGAGTCCTGTGACCATTTGTAATCTGAATATTTGCTGGTTTGTGTGTTTGTTCGTTTGCTATGATGTTGTATAATTTTCTTACATATTTCATATATTAACATATTATCAAATATATTGCTTGCAAATATTTTCTTCCATGTTACAGGTTGACGTTTTACTTTACTAATTGTTTCCTTTGCAGAACAGAAGCTTTTTACTTTGATGCAATCCCATTTGTTTATTTTTATGTTGCCTGTGTTTTTGATGTCATAAACAAAAATCATTGCCAGGATCAATACCAAATAGTTTTTTCTCATTTTTAGTTTTTAAAATTTCAGGTCATGTAATTAAATCTTGAATCCATTTTGAATAATTTTGGAAGGAGTGATATAAAACAGGAATCCAATCACCTTTAAAAAAAATGGACATCCAGTTTTTCTAATATCATTTATTGAAAAAAATATACTTTCTTTAGTTTGTATTTTTGATACCCTTCTCAAATATTAGTGGCTCTATACACATGGGTGTGTTTCTGAGCTCTCCATTCTGTTTCATTAGTTTATGTGTCTGTTTATATGACAGTACTATTCCAATTTGCCTACTATGGCTTTACAATATACTTTGAAATTGAAAAGTGTGATGCCTCCACCTTTAGTATTCCTCAAGAATGCCTTGGCTATTTTGGGTCTTTTTGGTTCCATACAAATTTTAAGAATAAATTTAGTCAATGAGGTAAAAGATTTGTACTCTAAGAACTATGACATTAATTAAATTGGAGAATATACAAATTAATGGAAATATATTCTGTGTTCATGAATTGGAAAATTTATTATTAAAAATGCCCATACTCCCTGCTACAGTTTGGAGATATGTTTCCCCCAAACCTCATGCTGAAATTTGATCCCCAATGTTGGAAGTAGGGCCTAATGGGGAGGTGTTTGAGTCATGGTGGGTGGAATCCTAGTAAATGGGCTGGCGCCATCCTTGAGACAATGAGTGAGATTTTGCTTTATTTGTTCCTGTAAAAGCTAGTTGGAAAAAAAAAAAAAAAAGGCTGGTATTTCCCTGTTCACTGCTTCCTCTTTCACCATGTGATCTCTGCATATATTGGCTGTCCTTCTCCACATGCCATAACTGGAAGGAGTCTGAGGCACTCACCAGAAGCAGATGCTGGTGCCTTGCTTCTTGTACAGCCTGCAAATCTGTGAACCAGATAAGCCTCTTTTCTTTATAAATTACCTAGCCTCACATATTTCTTTATAGCAACACAAAATGAGTCAAAAAATCCCAAAATGATCTATAGATTCAATGTGATCCCTATTAAAACTCTAACAGCATTTTTCACAGAAATATCAAATACATTATTGAACGTCATGTTCAATGAAATAAATTGAAAACTTCAACTTTCTTTGATGGAGAAGCTATATGAGACAATAATAGTGTCATGTGATTCCCCATTAGACAGATCTGCATTTCAAAGAGCAGGATTTGTTTTTCTCCTTTTTCATTTTATTTATTGATGGAGCCTGAAAATCAGGAACAGTGATGGAAATGTACCAGCCATTCAATAAAGTTTTTTTGAGTAAATAAATAAGTTTTCATCTCAGCTCTGCCAAATACTGACTTTGTTACATTGGAGAGATTATTTAATCTTTCTAAATGTGCTTTCTACAAATGTGAGACTTGTAGTATTCCATTATAAAATGTAGGAAGATGCAAGAAGATTCTTTTAAATATATGTAGAGTGATACCAAAATGTAATCCACAGAGAGAAACAAAAAAAAAGTTACATGTGCATAGTTTAAAATCTTTTTTTTTTTTTTTTTTGAAAAGATGGGTATACACCAGAGTGCCTATGGCCATAATAGTAAGATTTTGCAAGAACTGTATCTGTTGACCTAATTCTCAAATAAGTGTTTCAATGAATAAAAAGATGTATCTTACAAAAGCAAAGCAGAATTGATATGCCAATGTGGAGATCTTGCATGTGTGAGAGTATCAAATTATAAGGATATTATTGGGTAAACTTTCAGAAATAATCTTCAGAAATAATTTGGTTATACATTTGGACAATGTTTTGGCATAAATATTACTAAGTGTTCCATCTGTGTCTAGTATCTTCTGGTTCCCATTAAAATTCATTTCTTATACTATAAAGGGAATGATAATCTTTTGATTTATTGACAATCCCATAAGCTTCTATGTTTAAGTTTATGGGACCTAATATACTGAAGAAATAAAATAGGAATTATGCTGAATCATTTTTATCCTTCTGTATTATTGATATACCACAAGCAAGTATTTTTCAAGTAATTAACTTGGTGTATTCCATTGTAACTATACTATACTTCAAGTCACATACATCTCTTGCATTTTTTTTGTAACATGTTAATTGGATAATGATGCTTATAAGAAAACTTTATTTCAGAGATAAGTTATTCAATTATATGCTGAAATATAGAAAGCTCACATCTGCTCTTTGGTTTTTTATTAAAGGGTGATACTTTATTTTTTCTTTGAAATCTGCTTTTTCTAGTGTGGATATAGCTAATTAATCTTTCTTTAGTGTTAACAGTTTGTTTTCCAATCCAAATAAAGTAATTTAACATATTCATGATTTTTATTTAACGTATGTTGCTTATAAACACTAAATACTTGAGTTTTGCTTATATATCCTATCTGATAATCTTTGTATTTATTGCAGTGCTGAGATTATGTACATGCAATGTAATTACTGATATGATTGGTTATGTACATCATCTTTCTATTTGTTTTCTATTTGCCTCAACATATCTTTATTACTCTTTTTCATTGTTCCATGATTTCATTTTATCTCCTTTGCTGACCTATCGTAATAACTCTTGTCATTACTGTTTTTTTTTAAAGTTGGTGGTTATTTTAAGATTTATGGTACACATCTTTATCTAAGTCTACTTTCAAGTGATATTATGTCACTTGATACAAAAATATATATATAATTTTATATTTTCATTTATCTCTCAAATTATGTGCTATGGTTTTTAGACATGTTACCCTACATGTTTTAAAGCTCAAAGTATGTTTTTATCATATGTTTAAAAGTCAGGTATTTTTAAAGAGATTTAAATTATAGGAATAACATCTTATATGTTTGCTTATGTAGTTATCATTTATAGTATTCTTCATTCTTTTGTGCTGATCAAATTTGCTTCTGGTATTATTTTTCTTCTTTTCAAGAAAATTCCTTTAAAACTTTGAAAACTACAGGTCTTCTGCTGATGAAATGCTTTTTATGCCTGTGAAGTATTTTATAAACTTTATTCATAAAATATATTTTTTTTTCTGGCCATAGAATTCTAGGTTAATATGTTTTTTGTGTTGTTTCTTTATTTTTCTCCAAGAACTTTAAAGGTTATCTGCTATAGTTTGGATATTTGACCCTCCAACCTCATGTTGAAATTTGATCTCCATTATTAGAGATGGGCATAACAGGAGGTGTTTGGGTCATGTGAGTGAATCCCTCCTGAATGTCTTAGTGCCATCCTTGCATGAATAAGTGAGAACTCACATTATGAGTTTCACTGATAGAGGATTGTTAACAGGAACAAGGAACCTCCTTCTCCTTTGCTCTTATTTTCTGTCTCTTTGTATGATCTCAGCACATCAACTTCCCTTTGCTTTCCACCATGAGTGGAAGCAGCCTGCAGCTCTCATAAGAAGCAGATGCTGGTGTCTTTCCATGAGCCAACAAATAAACCTCTTTATTTATAAATTGCCCAAGTATTTCTTTATAGCAACACAAAAAAGGAAAAAGAAAATTGATATTAAGAGAGGAGTCTTTCCATGCAGATAACAGAAAAAGGTGGAAGTGGTTTTGAAACTGGATAATAGGCAGACATCAGAAGAATTTTGTGGGCTCAGGAGAAGCCAAAAAAAAAAAAAAAAAAAGAAAAAAAAGGAGGAAAAGTTTAGAACCTCTTAGAGTCTGGTTAATTGGTCATAATAAAAATTCTGATAGAAATATGGATAGTAAAGTCCTTGCTGATGAAGCCTCGGAGAGAAATGAGGAATTTATTTGGAACTGGAGGTTGCCCCCTTGTTACACTGCAGCAAATAACTTGGCTGTATTTGATCTCTGCCCTAGTGCTTTGTGGAATGCTGAATTTTACAAATTTTTGAGACATCCCCTCTCATCGCAGACCCAAAAGCCAAGGACAGATGGTTATGAATGAACGACCAGAGGCACCACTTCCCTAAGCTGCCTCATAATGCTGTTCCCTGCATCCTGGCCCCAGGTATTGCTCAGGTCGCAACCCCAGAGAGCACAAGTCATAAGCCTTGGTGGCTTCCATGAGGTGTTAAATTTGCAGGTATACAGAACGCAAGAGTTGTAGAGATTCGGCAGCTTTCACCTAGATCTCAGAGAATGTATCAGAAAGCTTGCGTGCCCAGCTAAAGCTTACCTGCCGCAGGTGTGGAGCCCCCTCAGAGAGACTCTACTAATGCAATGACTAACAGAAACGTGGGGTTGGGGCCCCAGCAAAGAGGCCCCACTGGAGCACTGCCTAGTGGACCTGTGGAAATGAATCTGGTGCCCTCCAGACACCAGAAGTGTAGAGCAAAAAGCAGCATGCAATTTGAAAAGCTGTGGGTATTCAGCTCTAACCCATGGAAGTAGCCAGGTGAGCTGCACCTAGCAAAGCCATGAGACAGGGCTGCCCAAGGTTTTGGAAGCCCATTCTTTGTACTGATGTGGAATATGGAGTCAAAAGCTATTATTTTATAGCTTAAGGATTTAATGTCTGCTCCACTGGATTTTAGACACGTATGGGGCTGTTACACCTTTCTTTTGTTCTATGTTTCTATTTTGGAATGGGAATGTTTACCCAATATCTCTTCCATCATTGTCTCTTTCATGTTAATAACTTGTTTTTCATTTTACAGGCTTATAGCCAGAAGAAATTTGCCTTGAGTTTCAGATGGGACTTTGGACTTCGGACTTTGGGGATGGTACTGGAACAAGTTCAGACTTTTGGGGAACTCCTGGGACGAGATTGTTTTATTTTGCAGTGTGACAAAGACTTGAGGTTTAGGGTCCAAGGGTAGGATGCTATAGTTTGGATATTTGGCCCTCCAAACCTCCCTAATGCTGAAGCTGTGGCTGAAAGATGTTTGGATCGTGGAGATGGATCACTTGTAAATGACTTGCTGCCATTTTTGTAGTAGCAATTGAGTTCTCACTGTCAGTTCTCAGGTATGTTACTTCCACTGAGAGTTCCCTGAGAGCTGGCTGTTAAACAGAGCCTGGCGTCTGCCCTCTCTTTTGTGCTTCTTCTGTCACCATGTCATCACATGCCCGATTCCCTTTGCCTTCCACCATGAGGGGAAGCCGCCTACAAAGCCCTCATCAGAAGCAGATGCTGGTGTCATACTTCCTGTACAGGTGAGGAACTGTGAACTAAACAAGCTTATTTTCTTTATAAATGACCCAGCCTCAGGTAATCTTTTACAGCAACACAAAATGGACCAAAACAATGTCACTCCACCGTCTTCTCACTTGCATGGTTCTTGCTGATAAGTCTGTTCTCATCATTATTTTTGCTCTTCTGTCTTTTGTTCTCTGGCTTGTTATTTTAAGATATTCCCTTTATCACTGGTTATAAGCAATCTGATTATGATGTGTTTCTGGTACTTTTAATCATGTTTTCTGTGTTTATGTTGATTTTCTTGAATTTGTTGGCTAGAGTTTTCATCAAAATTAAAAATTTTGTACATTATTTCTTCAAATGTTTGTTGGGTCCCTATTGCTCTTCTTTTTCGGGGGGTTTCTAATTATGTTGTTTAAAGTTTTCCCACAGCTTAATGATGGTCTTCTCAAGTTTTGGGGTTCTTTTTCTCTGTGCTTCATTTTGAATGAATTTCTTTGCCATGTCTTCGAGTTTACTAATCTTTTGCGAAGTTTAATTTGGCATTAACCCGATTTGGGGTGTGTGTGTGTGTGTGTGTGTGTGTGTCTTTACTTCAGATATCAACATTTTCAACTCTAGAATTTCTATTTGACTCTTTTAAAAATTTTCCGTGGTTCTATTTAACTTTTTGGAAATCTGAAATGCAGTTGCATTAACTGTTTGATATCCATGTCTGCTAGTTCTAATATCTGTACCATTACTGGGCCCCTTTTGATGAGTCAGTTCTTATCCTTATTATGGTATGTATTTTCCTGCTCTTAACTAGCAATCTTTAATACACTTCTGGAATTTTTGAATTCTACCTTGTTGAGTGCTGAATTTTGTTTTGTATTCCTATAAATATTCTTGAATTTCATTCTGGGACATGGTTAAATGGCTTGGAAATCATTTGATCTTTTATATTTGGTAGGTTGAACTAGACCAGTATTGTTCTAGGGCTCATTATCCCCTATTATGAGGGCAAGAACCTTCTTAGTGCTCTACTAAATCTCCACTAATCATAAGATTTTGTTTTGTTTTGTTTTGTTTTTCTAGTGGGAACAGGCCCAACCACCAGCTATTCATGTGCACTTTAAACCATTACCACTAACCTTCAGAGAGGTTCTTTCTCTATTGTTAGATAGTTTCCTAAATGCATGTGCCAATTAGCATTCTGCTAAATATTTGGGAAGTGCATCTCAATATCTAGAATTCTCTCTTTGCAGAGCTCTCTCTTCCCTGGGATTGTGTCCTGTGTACTGTAGCTTCCCCAGTCCTCCTTTTGTCTCTCTGGACTCTTGACTTTATCTCCTCAACTCAGAGAATCCATCTGCGTCTTTTGGGATTTCCCCTCCCTGCAATTTAGCATAAACACGTATCGAGCTAGTACTGTAGTAAGCTGAGACAAGAGTAGGGTTGACCTCATTTGTTTCTCATCTCTGAGGAAATAATATGAACCGATATCAACATCAATATTTGTCTCCCACACCACATGAAAAAGTATACTTTCTCAATTAAAAATAACTTTCTCTTTATCCCAATTTATCTTACAATTACATGTCTTTTTTCTACTTTCCTCTACAGAGAAGTCTTAAGAAGAGATTTTTTACTCTTGATCTCTATTTCTTTATTCTTTATTAAAGCTACTCTAGTCAGGCTACAGCTCTGAACACTCCACTAAAAATGCAATCCTTAAGGTAACCACTGCAAGATATATTGCTAAAACCATGGACAAATCTGTTCTCATCATACTTGACATATCATCAGGATTTAGGGCATGAGGACCATTTGTTCCTCCATAACAGTTGCTTTGCTTGTGTTTCAGGGAATTACACCTGAATGGCTTGTTCTTGCCTTGTTGGGGACAATCTTCTCAGTGTGATTTCCTGGCTCTTCCTCATCTCTCTGCTTTAAAGTAGTGTTTTCTGGGGACTCAGTCTTTAATCTTTTCTTGAGTTCCCATTGTGATCTCATATAATCCCATGCCTTTAAAAATCATCTATATCCTTATTATTCCAGGTTTTAAACTCTCTGCCCAGAACTGACCCTGAACTCTTGGGTCAGTAACAAAAAGTATCTATCTTAAAATTCAATATTTTGAATTATGTTTCAAACAGCAATCTCAACCTTAAAAATGCACATCTGATCTTTCAATTCCAAATGTCTTCTTCTTTCACTCTTTTCTATTTCAATTACAAAATAATTACTCTACCTATGTAATTCTTGAAGTCTGGGGTCATAATTGACTCTCTTATATCTTCATGCTGTTAGCAAATTCTGTTGACTCTATTCTTATTTCCTGAATCTGGCCAATTTAGCAATTTCTTGCTATCAGTTTGGACAAACACACTATCGTGTCTTGTCTTAAATTACTGTAATTATTTTCTGACTGGTCACTGTGCCTCTATTCTTTGCTAAATTTATTCTGTTCTAAACTGAACAGCTAGACTCATCATTTAAATATATGAATAAGTTACATTTGTGGGGAAAGTCCTCCAACGATGTTTCATTGCTCTCAGAGTAATTCAAAGTTCTTTTTAGGACCTATCAGTCCTTACGCAATTTGAACCTAAACTGATTCTTTGATTGACTCTCTTGATTTTCTCAAGAGAGTCAATCAAAGAATCAATTTCTCAAGATTTTTTTCTTTGATTCTGCTTCAGTCACACTGGTCATCTTGTGATTTATATACATATATTTTTAAGTAGGCACTCTCTCAGTGTAGTTCTTAACACAAACAAAATAAGCTGCCAATATCCAGTTAATTAATTGAAAGAAGGACTTCTATTCTGGTTGGTATATGAACTGTTAAAGGTCTGGGAAGAGGTGAAAGAAATAAGCCTGTGGCTTGTTCTATAAAGTAGACCATTTAAGAAGAGGACAGTTTAGTGAACAGAAAAACTCCCATGACTTATTCTACTTTCCTGCTGCTGCAGCCACAGAAACAGAAAAAGATCCTCTTAAGGTGATAGATCTTAAACTGGTGATTTGCTAATATCTCTGCTCAAAACTGAGTCAAGAACTGGAAAGTGCTAACCTTGTAGGTCAAAGTTTTTATATGATGTTTCTTGGAAAATACTTATTCTCCATTTCACTATAATCTTACTGAATCAGAATGTCTGAAAATCACATGTACCCCATAAGTACATATAACTAATGTGTACCCATAATAATTAAAATGTTTTTAATTAAAAAGAATAGGTAGTAGCTTAGACATGTTATGTTAACATAAATCAATGTTTTAAAGATACTTATTGTGTAATTTTTATGCTTATCAAGGTACAATCCTAGCTGCACAAAAAATTCTCTGGTGATTTTTTTTTAATGCCAATAATCAGGAATAACCCCAGAAATTTGATTTAAAAAGGAGCAGGACTGAGAGCCCATAATCAAACATTCATAGATATTAATATTTGTTGGATTAATAACTTATTAAAATATGAATTATTATATATCTATAATCATTGACAGTTTTGTTGTCCTAGTCTTTTTTTTACTGTCTTCATTTTGTCACCATAAAGAAAATTAAGAAACAAATAACTCACTTTCACATTTGTACTTAAGAAAGTCCCTGTTATTTATTTGTGACAATTTCTATTCTTGTTTTGCTTTTGCCTTCTTATTAAAACCAAAGGTATCCTGTAGAGCACAACCAATTACACTATTTCTATATTTAATAATGTGTTTCTGTTCTCCTTTATTAATCAAGAGCCTTTTGGTTGTAAGTGACAGAAACCCAATTCAAGCCAGCTTAATTTAAAAGGAAAAAAAGTTAACTATTGGCCAACGTAAGTAAACAGATTGGTTACATTCAGATTAGCAGAATGTAATATTCCATAGAATTACATTTCTTTCTGTTTTTCAGCCCTAATATTTTCCATTGGCTTATTTCTTAGTCATGTTCTTTCCTCTTTCCTGTAATTCCAGAATCACTTTTTCCCAATTTAGCATCCTTGGTAACCTAAGCAAAATTTCCAGAATTAACCTAGATTTATCCAGTTTGAATCATGCACAGATATATTTTATAGCCAAACTATGGCCAGAGGGTGAACTGATTTGGTTAATCAAGCATGGACCTCACATGACTGTCCATTTTTCTGTTTTTGAATGAAACTGTTCACATAGGTTTGCTCCGCCTAAGATATGTAGATTGAAAGTGATAAAAGAGTAGTTTACCAGAAGAAAAGATTTTTACTAGGAGAAGAAAGGAAAATCTCTGGAACACAAAATGACACAACAGGATATATTTAGAACATTTTCATTAAAGCTTTATGCTAGTCCAAAGCCCATTACTATTTGCACCCTATTTATCTCTAAAGCCCTAAAGGTAATACTCTCCTTCCTTCACCCAATATTTCAGTCACATTGAACCATTTTTCTCTGGAACCTGCCATAGTTATTTATATACCTTTCTTTGTATGTGTTGCTTATAATAAGAATATTGGCCAGATTTTGATTTCTCTTTCAAGGCATATATTTCAATTATCTATTGATACATAATATACTATTCCAAAATTTAGTGACTTTCAGAAACCATATTACTGATTCATGAATCTGCAATTTGCTCAACACTTGGCAGAAACATCCCAACTCTGCTTAATATACTGTCAGCCATAGTAGCTCAAAGAGCTGGGAACTACCAAGAGGAAGTTGACTTAAGTCAGACATCTATGACTTAAGTTCTCACTGTCAAATGGGTGATCAACTGGAGCCATTCGCAAGGACATCTTCATTCTACTCCATGTGGCTTGAGTTTCTCATAGCATGGCAGCTAGAATTCAATGGAAAAAAGTACAAGCTGCTTGATTTTTTAAGACTTGGAAACTCCCAAACTTTACTTCTGTTGTATACTCTTGGTCAAGAAGGGTTACAAGTCCAACCTAGATTTATAGGGAGAGAAGATAATGTCTCTTCTTTATATGAGGAACATCTAAGGAGCAGCATACATATTTAAATGGTAGTGGTGGTATGATAGGAGATTTATATGGCTCTTCTTTGAAGATCACCTGCTGTGGCATAAGTGAAGCTTAAATATCTCAATTGTCAGTCAAGCTGTCTTTAAGTTATGTATTTATTTTTATTTATTTAATCAATCTTTGTAATTGAGATGGAATCTCACACTGTTGCCAGGCTGGAGTACAGTGGTGCGATCTCAGTTCACTGCAACCTTTGCCTCCTGGGTTCAAGCAATTCTCCCACCTTAGCCTCCTGAGTAGCTGAAATTACAGACATATGATACCACATCGGGGGATTTTTTTTATTTTTATTTTTAGTAGATGGGGTTTTTCCATGTTGGCGAGGCTGATCTCAAACTCCTGACCTCAAATGATCTGCCTGCCTTGGCCTCCCAAAGTGCTGGGATTACAGGTGTGAGCCACCATGCCCAGCCCAGACTGTCTTAACCTCTCAAAATCACCAAGTAAAGTAAATCCTTTTCTTGTCTTCATTCTTTTCTTAGAAGAGTGTTTTTATGGTATGTTTACAGATTTATTGAGGGAGTGAATAGGCTCATTACAGAAAATAAAAAATATTGATATAAATTTGGAAAAGATTTGCCTAATAAACAGATTTCTCTATGCAGAAATCCCAAGAATTTATAACATACTAATGTGTCTTGTGAACATCCCAGGGATAGAATATAAGTTGGATAAAGCACAGGGAGAGTTACAAAGTAGAATATTTCTCAATATATTTGACTTGCAATTCCTTACATAAAGCAATATCTGGGACAAATATTTTATAACACATATTTTAGTAAACCTGCCTTACCAGTTTTACATTAAAATTATTTGAGTAATTGTCTTAATTCCATCTGCAATCTTAACTCCCTTTACGAGACAAACTAATTGTAACAGGTTCTAGAATATGGAGCTCTTTTGGAGGAGAAAATTATCCTACCTGATACAATAAAAATATGCAGGAACAACATAATTTCCATATATATGTATATTTAAAGACAATTAATCAAATTGTGTGTGTGTGCATGTGTTATATATATAACACTGTAATACTGTAGCTCCCCAATCATGGGAATTTTGTTGTCTTTGTCATTTTATTTTTAACACCTATTCCAGGCCCTAACACATAGTAGACATTTAGTAAACATTTTAGAAAGAAAAGATAAAGAAGAGGGAGTTTGGAAGAGAGAAAAGAGAGCTTTAACACCCTACATTATGTAAACACAGTCTTGATATATGCCATCTGACCATTTATGCAACGCCTAATTCATTTATTAGAACTCAGTCCTTCTGTGAAGATTCTTTGGAAAATTTGTCATGATATCAGGCTGGCTAAAACTAGACTGCTCCTGCATATTTCCATTACAGTATGAAAAATAACATTACCCTAAAAGATTTCTACATCCTAGAATCAATTATAATTAATCTGGCAAAGGGAATTAAGGTTGCAGGTGGAATTAAGGTTGCTAATCAGTTGTCCTTAAAGAGGGTGGTAGATGACAAACCAGGGCATCATGATGTGAGAAGGACTTGGCCAGATGTTGCTGGCTTTGAAAACAGAAAAAGGACAATAAGCCAAGAAGTGTGGGTGGCCTTTAGAGCCTGGAAAAGGCAAATAAGTGAATTCTCCCCCAAAGCCTCCAAAAAGAAAATATTCCTACCAATATGTTGATATAAGTCCAGTGGAACCCATTTTGGGTTTCTTCCAGAACTGTAATATAATAAATTTGTGTTGTTTTAAGCCACTATGTTTAAGGTAATTTGTTACAGCAGCCATAGAAAACAAATACATTCATGGATAATTGCCATATTTTTAATTGACTTGTAAATGAAAATAAATTATACAGAAAAAACAATGGTGCAACCCTAACTACACCATTTGTTTTAATGGATTAATTTTTAATTATTATTAATTATGCTATGTACTATGCTAGTAAAAACACAATACTCAACAGTCCTTTGTTTTAAATTACTAACCTACATTAATAGAGAATCACAGTATAGTTTTGGTCCTGTGGTAATTCATAAGAAATGTACTACAGCAAAGCATGAATGAGTATTTGTGGAATATGGAAATTATTTAGGCATTATAATTCTGAGAAGAATTGTTTTTAAGGATGTTATTTAGTATACAGAAGCAGAGTAGAAAATGTTTTATAAGAAAAAATACACATTTCAAAATGTGAAAATTCTAATAAGATATAAATATTTCACTCAAAGGATGTTCAATTATTTAAACTTCCTTTCTTCAAGTAACCATTGAGTATCTACTCTGTCATGATCCAAGATGGGGTAATATACTGATAATTAATACATGGTCTCTTAAAGTTCAGATATTTTATTGGAGGAAATGGAAAAATATTTAACACGAGTAAATGAGGCTCTAATGATAAGTAAAAGTAATATGAAATTTCAATTGAGAGTTTATTCAGAATTTAAAAAAGCTTTACTAACTGAATAATATTGAACTTGACCTTCAAAGTATTCAGATAAACATAGTAGAGAAATAGATTCAAGAAAGGGAAGACGACACTCACAAAAGCATTTATATCTCAAAAATGGTTGAGATATGGAAAGTAACTTGTGGCACTTGGATAGAGAGTGTGTGTGGGTGATGGAAGAAAGATGGAAAGAATGGAGCATATTGAGAAACCATCCTGGAAAATCATGTAGGGGCTAAGAACATGAAAACCTTCAGAAACATTAAGGATGTTGTACTTCTTCTGGAAGGATATGGAAAACAGTTTTTAAAAATGTTAACCTGACATATAACATGACAGATTTGTTTCAGAGTAATTTAAAGGTACAGACAATTGATTGAGAGATGTTACTATTTAATAAAATGAATGAAGGAGGGTAGAAGGCAGGACTAGCTTGCAGCTCCCACTTGGACAGACAGAGCAGCATGTGGAAACTCACGTGATAAACTCTTGCTCTAAGAACTACCAAAGCAACATGCCAGGAAAGCTGAGAGAATCCATAGACCCTTTATTTAAAGAAACTGGTCACTGCCACAGGATTTCTGAGATGCCAAAAAACTATGAGTTGGCTTGCTTTCTCAGAGAGGAGGCTGGTGATCTGGGGCAAGTTCTGAGCTCTGGTTACCAGCTGCCTGGAAATAGACTTGGTGCTATTTGTGGGGCGCTGTGGGAGTGAACTGGCCTTTAGGACTGTTCATGGGACCAGGGTGGGGCCTGTGACTGATGGCTTTGCCCCAGTTCTCTGGTGACCTGTATGACACAGCAAAGACAGCCATAATTCCCTTGGAACATAACTCCATTCATCTGAGAACCATACTCTCATCCCCCACAGCAGCTTCAGAAAGCTCCACCCAAGAAGAGTCTGAGCTCAGATACACCTAACCCTGCCCCCACCTGGTACCATTTCTCTACTGGCCCTGGTAGCAAAAGAAAGACAAAGAACACAATCTCTTGAGGGCTCCATGGCCCTGCCCACCTCCTGAGAAATCTGAATGCTTTACCAGTGACCCTAGGGCAAGTTTGCTTTCTCCTTATAGTACCACAGGTGATTCAGTCTTGAAAGCACATGTCGTGGCTGCAGGCCAATCAATACAAAAACCAACACACTAAACAAAAATACAATAAAGGAATCTAACAGTGTTTACTTCACTTCCTAGCTGCCTTCAGAGCAGGTACTGGTATTCATAGCTGAAAGACCTAAAGACAGATAACATCACAGGACTTTTTGCTGATACTCCCCATTAACAGCCCAGAGCCTGGGAGCTATGCTGAGTGGGTAGACCCAAGAGGGCATAAACAATCATTGCAATTTGGTTCTCAGGAAGCCCCATTGCTAGTGGAAAGGGCAGAGCACCACATCATGGGAACATCCCATAGAACAAAACAATCTGAACAGCAGACCTTGAGTCCAAGATTGTCCCTCTGACATAGTCTACCCAAATGAGAAGAAACCTAAAACAATTATGGTAATATGAGAAAACAAGGTTCTTTTAACATTCCAAAAAGATGGATCCAAGCCAAGATGAAATCTCTGAATTGCCAGAAAAAGAATTCAAGTTTAAGATTAAGTTAATCAAGGGGTGTACCAGAGAAAGATGAAGTTCAACTTAAAGAAATCAAAAAGCATATGAATGTTCATTGCAGCACTGTTTACAATAGCAAAGACCTGGAACCAACCCAAATGCCCATTGATGATAGATTGGACAGGGAAAATGTGGCACATATACACCATGGAATATTACACAGCCATCAAAAAAAATGAGTTCATGTCCTTTGTAGGGACATGGATGAACCTGGAAGCCATCATTCTCAGCAAACTGACACAGGAGCAGAAAATCAAACACCGCATGTTCTCACTCATAGGTGGGTGTTGAACAATGAGAACACATGGACACAGGGAGGGGAGCACTACACACTGGGGTCTGTTTGGGGGAAACAGGGGAGGGACAGAGGGAGGTGGGGAGTTGTGGGGGGATGGCATGGGGAGAAATGCCAGATATAGGTGAGGGGGAGGAGGGCAGCAAATCACACTGTCACTTGTGTAGCTATGCAACAATCTTGCATGTTCTTCACATGTACCTCAAAATCTAAAATGCAATAAAAAATAAATAAATAAATAAATAAATAAATAAAAGAAATAAAGATGATACAGGATATGAGAGGAAAAATCTTCAGTGAAAAATCTTTAGCATAAATAAAAAACAATCACAACTTCTGGAAACTGTGATTTCCAGAAATAACACAGTTAGAGAAGTGCAAAATGCACTGAAAGTCTCAGTGACAGAATCGAACAAGCAGAAGAAAAACTTCAGAGCTCAAAGGCCAGGCTTTCAAATTAAGCCAATTCATCAAAGACAAAGAAAAGTCTGGAAAATTTATTTGAGGGAATAATTGAGAAAAATTTCCCTGGCCTTGCTAGAAGTCTACAAACCTAAATATAAGAAGTTCAAAGAACATCTGGGAAATTTGTCACAAAAACATAATCACCTAGGCACATAGTTATCAGGTTATCTAAAGGCAAGATGAAGGAAAGATTCTAAATAGCTGTGAGACAAAAGCAGCAGGTAAGCTATAAAGGAAAACCTATTAGAGTAACAGCAGATTTCTCAGCAGAAATCCTACAAGCTAGAAAGAATTGGGGTCCTATTTGTAGCCTCCTTAAACAAAACAATTATCAGCAAAGAATTTTGTATCCAGAGAAACTAAGTTTCACAAAGAAGGAAAGATTTAGTCTTTTACAGGCAAACAAATGCTGAGAGAATTCACCACTACCAAGCCAGCACTACAAGAACTGCTAAAAGAAGGCCTAAATCGTGAAACAAATCCTCAAAATACAGCAAAATAAAACCTTCTTAAAGCACAAATCTCACAGGACCAATATAACAATAACACAATGGGAAAAAATGATATTCAGTCAACAAATAGTACAATGAATAGAATAAGTACCTCACATCTCACTACTAAGGTTGAATGTAAATGGCCTTACTGCTCCACTTAAAAGATACAGAATGGCAGAAAGGATAAGAATTCACCAACCTGGTTTCTGCTGTCTTCAGGAGACTCACCTAACACGTAAGGGCTCACATAAAGCGAAGGTAAAGGAGTGGAAAGAAATATTCCATGCAAATGGACACCAAAGGCAAGGAGTAGCTATTCTTATAACACACAAAATGACCTTTAAAGCAATGAGAGTTAAAAAAGACAAACAGGGGGCCAGGCGCAGTGGCTCAAGCCTGTAATCCCAGCACTTTGGGAGGCCGAGGCGGGTGGATCACGAGGTCAAGAGATCGAGACCATCCTGGTCAACATGGTGAAACCCCGTCTCTACCAAAAATACAAAAAATTAGCTGGGCATGGTGGCACATGCCCGTAATCCCAGCTACTCAGGAGCCTGAGGCAGGAGAATTGCCTGAACCCAGGAGGCGGAGGTTGCAGTGAGCCGAGATCGCGCCATTGCCTTCAGCCTGGGTAACAAGAGCGAAACTCTGTCTCAAAAAAAAAAAAAAAAAAAAAAAAAGACAAACAGGGATATTATATAATAAGAAAAGGTCTAGTCTAATAGGAAAATATCAGAATCTTAAAAATCCTTTAAAAAATTCTAAATATATATACACTTAATACTGGACTCCCATATTTGTAAAACAATTACCACTAGACTTAAGAAATGAGATAGATAGCAACATAATAATAGTGCAGGACTTCAATACTCCACTGGCAGCCCTAGGCAGGTCATCAAAACAGAAAGTCAACAAACAGTGGATTTAAATTATATCCTAGAACAAATGGACTTAACAGATATTTACAGAACATTCTATTCAACAACTGCAGAATATATACATTATACTGATCAGTACATGGAATGTTCTCCAAGATAAACCATATGAATGGGCACAAAACAAGTTTCAGTAAATTTTAAAAATCAGGATTATATCAAGTACTCTCACAGAACACAGTTGAATAATACTGAAAACCAACTCAAAAAGGAAACCTCAAAATCATACAAATACGTGGAAATTAACTAACCTGCTTCTAAATAATTGTTGGGTTATTTCAACTTCTAGGATACAGCAAAAGCAGTGCTAAGAGGAAAGTTCATAGCATGAAATGTCTAAATCAAAGTCTGAAAAAAGCACAAATAGACAGTCTAGTGTCACACATCATGGAAATGGATTAACAAGAACAATCCAAACTCAAACCCAGAAGAAGAAAAGAAATAACAAAGATCAGAGCAGAACTAAATGAGATTGAAACAACAACAACAACAACAACAACAACAACAACAACAACAAAAACACAGATAAATGAAACAAAAAACTGGTTCTTTGAAAAGATAAATAAAATTGATAGACCATTAGTGAGATTAATCAAGAAAAGAGAGAAGACCAAAATAAGCTCAATTAAAAAATGAAACAGGAGATATTACTACTGATACTGCAGAGGTGAAAAAGTATATTCAAGTTTTCTATGAACACCTTTATATACATAAACAAGAAAACCTAGAGGAGATGGATAAATTCCTGGAAATATATAATCCTCCTAGATTAAACCAGGAAGATATGAAAACTATGAACAGACTAATAATAAGTAGCAGGATTTAAACAGTAAATTAAAAACTGCCAACAAAAATGTCCAGGACCAGAAGGATTTACAGCTGAATTTTATCAGATATTCAAAGAATTGGTACCAATTATATTGACACTATTCCACAGGATAGAGAAAGAGGGAATCCTCCCTAAATCATTCTATGAAGCAAGTATCACCCTAATACCAAAACCAGGGAAGGACATAACAAAAAAGAAAACTACAGACCAATATCTCTGATGAACATAGGTGCAAGAATCAACAAAATACTAGCTAACAAAATCCAATAGAATATCAAAACAATAATCCACCATGTTCAAGTGGGTTTTATACCAGGGATTCAGGGATGGTTTAACATTTACAAGTCAATAAATGTAATACACATAACATAAACAGAAAAAACACCACATAAATAGAACAAACATCACATAGTCATCTCAATAGATGAAGAAAGAAGCATTTGACACAATCCAGCATTCCTTTATAATTAAAACCCTCAACACAATTGGCATGGAAGGGACATATAAGGCAATAAAAGCCACTTATGACAAGCTTACAGCCAACATTATACTGAACAAGGGAAAGTTGAAAGCATTCCCCTTGAGAACTAGAACAAGACAAGAATGCCCACTTTCATCACTTCTGTTCAACATAGTATTGGAAGTCCGAATGCTGGGAAGATGGCCGCCTAAGAACAGCTCAGGACTTCAGCTCCCAGTGAAAGTGCAGAGGGTGAGTGGACGCCGCATTTCCAGACGAACTCTTATTGCCCACAGACCAGGAGATACCCAGGCAGAGGGGTCGCCAGCGTCGCAGTCCCAGCCGGTGTGGCTGTTTTGGCCCCCGCGGGGCTGATTCCGCCCGCGCGGCTGCTGTGACCACTCCCTGTTGCTGCGGTTCTCCGTACAAAAGCCACTGGTCTGGGAGCCCTCTTAGCTGGCGAGCAGAGCCCTGAGACGGCAGAATAGCCCATTCATCTGAAATAGCGAGCCAGGCCAGGAGATTCCTAGGCAAAAAATCTACCAGGAGCCGGCGCCGTGGTTCGAGCCGACTCCGTGAGTCGCAGCATGGGAGATCCCTGCGCCTTTTCAACAAGCCACCGGAACGCGGGGTCATTCAACTTAAAAGAAAAGACTCTGAGTCAGGGAACCAGGTGATCAGGCTCGGTTGGTCCCACCCCTCCACCCCCAACAACAACCAAAACAAAAACAGTAATTGGAAACCCTCTGGGTTGAGCCCTTCAAACCAAGCACAGCTGAACGCATACGGTCCGGCTCCGTGGGGGAGGGGCTTCCGCCATTACTGAGACTCTCCACCGCTACGGAGGCAGGCTGCCGTTGCCGAGGCAACCCACCGTTGCCGAGGCAACCTGCCACAACAGAGAGAGTCCGCCATAACAGAGGCGGGGCCACCATTGCCCAGACAGTTCTAACTACGCCCATATAAAAAGGACTGCAGGGAAGAGCTCAGGGCAGCTGGGCGGAGCCCACAGCAACTCAGCAAAGCCCCTGCGGGCAGGCAGAGGCTAGGCTTGCTGCTAGCTGGGCGGGTCCGACCTGAAAGAAAAATCAAAAAAGGCAGTAGTGCAACGGAAACTCATAAAGCTCCAACTCCCTGGGACAGAGACAGACAACAGGTGGATAAACCCACAAAAATGGGTAGAAACCAGCGTAAAAAGGATGAAAACTCCCGAAACCAGAACACCTCTCCTCCTAAAAGTGATCAAAACTCCTCACCAGCAAGGGAACCAGACCGGATGGAGAAGGAGGGTGATGAAATGACCGAATCAGACCTCAGAAGGTGGATAGTAAGAAACTACAATGAGCTAAAAGAACATGTTCTAACCCATCGCAAAGAAAATAGGAACCTTGAAAAAAGATTGGACGAACTGCTGACGAGAATGGACAGCATAGAGAGGAGTATAAGTGAATTGATGGAGCTGAAAAACGCAACACGAGAACTTCGTGAAGCATGCACAAGCTTCAACAGCCGAATTGACCAAGCAGAAGAAAGGATATCAGAGGTCGAAGATCAACTCAATGAAATAAAAAGAGAAGGCAAGAACAGAGAAAAAAGCGCAAAAAGGAATGAACAAAATCTTCAAGAAATGTGGGACTATGTGAAAAGACCTAATCTACGTCTGATAGGTGTACCTGAATGTGATGAAGAGAATGAATCCAAGCTGGAAAATACTCTTCAGGATATTATCCAGGAAAACTTCCCTAACCTAGCAAGGCAGACCAATATTCAAATCCAGGAAATACAGAGAACACCACAAAGATATTCCTCAAGAAAAGCAATGCCAAGGCACATAATCGTCAGATTCACCAGGGTTGAAATGAAAGAGAAAATGCTAAGGGCAGCCAGAGAGAAAGGTCGGGTTACCCACAAAGGGAAGCCCATTAGACTCACAGCAGATCTCTCAGCAGAAACCCTACAAGCCAGAAGAGATTGGGGGCCAATATTCAACATCCTTAAAGAAAATAACTTTCAACCCAGAATCTCCTATCCAGCCAAACTAAGCTTCATAAGTGAAGGAAAAATAAAATCCTTTGTGAACAAGCAAGCACTCAGAGATTTCATCACCACCAAACCTGCTCTACAAGAACTCCTGAAAGAGGCTCTACACATATAAAGGAACAACCAGTACCAGCCACTCCAAAAACACACCAAATGGTAAAAAAGCATCAACACAATCAAGAATCTGCATCAACTAACCAACAAAACAGCCAGGTAGCATCAAAATGGCAGTATCAAATTCACACATAACAATACTATCCCTAAATGTAAATGGACTAAATGCCCCAATCAAAAGACACAGACTGGCAAATTAGATAAAAGGCCAAAACCCATCAGTGTGCTGTATCCAGGAAACCCATCTTACATGCAAGGATACACAAAGGCTCAAAATAAAGGGATGGAGGAAGATCTACCAAGCAAATGGAGAGCAAAAAAAGGCAGGAGTTGCAATTCTCATCTCTGATAAAATAGACTTTAAAGCAACAAAGATCAAAAGAGACAAAGAAGGACATTACATAATGGTAAAAGGATCACTGCAACAAGAAGAGCTAACGATCCTAAATATATATGCACCCAATACAGGAGCACCCAGATACATAAGGCAAGTTCTTAATGACCTACAAAGAGACTTAGACTCCCACACAATAATAGTGGGAGACTTTAACACCCCATTGTCAATATTAGACAGATCAACCAGACAGAAAATCAACAAGGATATCCAGGACCTGAACACAGACCTGGAACAAGCAAACCTAATAGACATTTACAGAACTCTCCACCCCAAATCCACAGAATATACATTCTTCTCAGCACCACATCACACCTACTCTAAAATTGACCACATAATTGGCAATAAATCACTCCTCAGCAAATGCAAAAGAACAGAAATCTCTCAGACCACAGTGCAATCGAGTTAGAACTCAGAATGCAGAAACTAACTCAGAACCGCACAGCTTCATGGAAACTGAACAACTTGCTCTTGAATGTTGACTGGATAAACAATGAAATGAAAGCAGAAATAAAGATGTTCTGCGAAACCAACAAGAACGAAGACACAACATACCAGAATCTCTGGGACACATTTAAAGCAGTCTCTAGAGGAAAATATATAGCAATGAGTGCCCACATGAGAAGAAAGGAGAGATCTAAAATTGACACCCTATCATCAAAATTGAAAGAGCTAGAGGAGCAAGATCAAAAAAAACTCAAAACCTAGCAGAAGACAGGAAATAACTAAGATCAGAGCAGAACTGAAGGAAATAGAGACACAAAAAACTCTTCAAAAAATCAATAAATCCAGGAGCTGGTTTTTTGAAAAGATCAACAAAATAGACAGACCACTAGCCAGATTAATAAAAAAGAAAAGAGAGAATAACCAAATTGATGCAATAAAAAATGATAAAGGTGATATCACCACAGATTCCACAGAAATCCAAACCATCATCAGAGATTATTACAAACAACTCTATGCACATAAACTAGTAAACCTGGAAGAAATGGATAAATTCCTGGACACCTGCAACCTCCCAAGCCTAAACCTGGAAGAAGCCGAAACCCTGAATAGACCAATAACATGGTCTGAAGTCGAGGCAGCAATAAAGAGCCTAGCACCCAAAAAAAGCCCAGGTCCAGATGGGTTCACAGCTGAATTCTACCAGACATACAAGGAGGAGCTGATACCATTCCTTCTGAAACTATTCCAGACAATCCAAAAAGAGGGAATCCTTCCCAAATCATTTTACGAGACAAACATCATCCTGATACCAAAACCCGGCAGAGACTCAACAAGAAAAGAAAATTTCAGGCCAATATCCATGATGAACATAGATGCAAAAATCTTCAATAAAATACTGGCAAACCGATTGCAACAGCATATCAAAAAGCTCATCCACCATGATCAAGTAGGATTCATCCCGGGGATGCAAGGCTGGTTCAACATACGCAAGTCCATAAACGTAATTCACCACATAAACAGAACCAAAGACAAAAACCACATGATTATCTCGATTGATGCAGAGAAGGCTTTTGACAAAATTCAACAACCCTTTATGCTAAAAACCCTCAATAAACTAGGTATTGACGGAACGTATCTCAAAACAATAAAAGCTATTTACGACAAACCAACAGCCAATATCATACTGAATGGGCAAAAACTGGAAGCATTCCCTTTGAAATCTGGCACTAGACAAGGGTGCCCTCTCTCACCACTCCTATTCAATATAGTACTGGAAGTTCTAGCCAGAGCAATCAGGCAAGAAAAAGAAATAAAGGGTATCCAAATTGGAAAGGAGGAAATCAAATTGTCTCTATTTGCAGATGACATGATTGTATATCTGGAAGACCCCATCATCTCAGCCCAAAATCTCCTGAAACTGATAAACAACTTCAGCAAAGTCTCAGGATACAAAATCAACGTGCAAAAATCACAAGCATTCCTATACACCAGTAATAGACTTCAAGAGAGCCAAATCAAGAACGAACTGCCATTCACAATTGCTACAAAGAGAATAAAGTACCTAGGAATACAACTAACAAGGAACGTAAAGGACCTCTTCAAGGAGAACTACAAGCCATTGCTCAACGAAATAAGAGAGGATACAAACAGATGGAGAAACATTCCATGTTCATGGTTAGGAAGAATCAACATCGTGAAAATGGCCATACTGCCCAAAGGAATTTACAGATTCAACGCTATTCCCATCAAGCTACCAATGACCTTCTTCACAGAACTGGAAAAAAACACCTTAAACTTCATATGGAACCAAAAGAGAGCCCGCATAGCCAAGTCAATTCTAAGCAAAAAGAACAAAGCGGGAGGCATCACACTACCGGACTTCAAACTATACTACAAGGCTACAGTAATCAAAACAGCATGGTACTGGTACCAAAACAGAGATATAGACCAATGGAACAGAACAGAGGCCCCAGAGGAAATACAACATACCCACAACCATCTGATCTTCGACAAACCTGACAAAAACAAGCAATGGGGAAAGGACTCCCTGTTTAATAAATGGTGTTGGGAAAACTGGCTAGCCATGTGCAGAAAGCAGAAACAGGATCCCTTCCTGACACCTTACACCAAAATTAACTCCAGATGGATTAAAGACTTAAACATCAGACCTAATACCATAAAAACCTTAGAAGAAAATCTAGGCAAAACCATTCAGGACATAGGTGTAGGCAAGGACTTCATGACCAAAACGCCAAAAGCAATGGCAACAAAAGCCAAAATAGAGAAATGGGACCTAATCAAACTCCACAGCTTCTGCACGGCAAAAGAAACAATCAGTAGAGTGAATAGGCAACCAACAGAATGGGAAAAAATTTTTGCAGTCTACCCATCTGACAAGGGGCTGATATCCAGAATTTACAAAGAACTAAAGCAGATCTACAAGAAAAAAAGAAACAAGCCCATTCAAAAATGGGCGAAGGATATGAACAGATACTTTACAAAAGAAGACATACAGGAGGCCAACAAACATATGAAAAAATGCTCATCATCACTGGTCATCAGAGAAATGCAAATCAAAACCACATTGAGATACCATCTCACACCAGTTAGAATGGCGATCATTAAAAAATCTGGAAACAACAGATGCTGGAGAGGATGTGGAGAAATAGGAACACTTTTACACTGTTGGTGGGAATGTAAATTAGTTCAACCATTGTGGAAGACAGTGTGGCGATTCCTCAAGGACCTAAAAATAGAAATCCCATTTGACCCAGCAATCCCATTACTGGGTATATATCCAAAGGATTATAAATCATTCTACTACAAGGACACGTGCACACGAATGTTCATTGCAGCTCTGTTTACAATAGCAAAGACCTGGAACCAACCCAAATGCCCAACGATGATAGACTGGATAGGGAAAATGTGGTACATATACACCATGGAATATTATGCAGCCATCAAAAACGATGAGTTCACGTCCTTTATAGGGACATGGATGAACCTGGAAACCATCATTCTCAGCAAACTGACACAAGAGCAGAAAATCAAACACCGTATATTCTCGCTCATAGGCGGGTGTTGAACGATGGGAACACATGGACACGGGGAGGGGAGCACTACACACTGGGGTCCGTTGGGGGGAAATGAGGGTGTGGCGGGGGGTGGGGAGGTGGGAAGAGATAGCATGGGGAGAAATGACAGATACAGGTGAGGGGACGGAAGGCAGCAAAGCACACTGCCATGTGTGTACCTATGCAACAATCTTGCATGTTCACCACATGTACCCCAAAACCTAAAATGCAATTAAAAAAAAAAAAAAAAAAAAAAAAAAAAACATAGTATTGGAAGTCCTACCCAGAGTGATCAGTTAAGGGAAAGAAAAGGCATCCAAATCAGTAAAGAGCAAGTAAAACTGTCGCTATTTGCAGATATTATGATCATATACCTGGAAAACTCTAAAGACTCATTCAAAAAGCTCCCATAATTATTAAATAATTCAGCAAAGTTTTAGAATAAAAAATTAAAGTACACAAATCAGTAGCTTTGCCATACACCCCATCAACAGTGATCAAGTTGAGAATCAAATTACACATTCAACCCCTTTTACAATAGCTGCAAAAAAACCCACAAAAACAAAAACAAAAAAACCCCACAAAAAACCACCTTAGCAATATACCTAACCCAGGAGGTAAAAGACCTCTACAAGGAAATCAACAAAACCCAAAACACTGCTGAAAGAAATTATAGATGATACAAACAAACGGAAACACATCCCATGCTCATAGATGGGTAGACTCAATATTGTGAAAATGATCATTTTGCCAAAAGCAATCTACAAATTCCATGCAATTCCCATCAAAATATCACTGTCATTCTTCACAGAACTAGAACAATTTTAATATTCATATGGAACAACAAAAAAGCCCGCATAGCCAAAAAAATAAATTAAATTAAAAAATAAAAAAAAAACCACTAAGCAAAAAGAACACATTGGGAGGCATCACATTACTGACTTCAAGCTATGCAAGCCCATAGTCGCAAAACCAGCATGGTACTTGTATAAAAATAGGCAGAAACACCAATGGAACAAAATGGAGAACGCATAGAAAAAGCCAAATACTTACAGGCAACTGACCTTCAACAAAGCAAACAAAAACATAAAGTGGGGAGAGGACACTTTGTTCAACCAATGGTGCTGGGATAATTGGCTAGCCACATGTAGAAGAATGAAACTGGATCCTCACCTCTCACCTTATACAAAACTTAACTCAAAATGGACCAAAGACTTATGTAAGACCTGAAACCATAAAAATTTTAGAAGACAACATTTGAAAAACCCTTCTGGGTATTGTTTTAGGCAAAGATGTCATTACCAAGAAGCCAAAAACAAATGTAATAAAAACAAAGATAAATAGATGGGACTTAATTAAACTAAAAAGCTTCTGCACAACAAAAGAAATAATCAACAGAGTTAACAGACAACCCAGAGTGGGAGAAAATCTTCACAATCTATGCATCTGATAAAGGACTAATATCCAGAATCTACAAAGAACTCAAACAAGTTGGCAAGAAAAAAAAAAACTCATCAAAATTGGGATAAGGAAATGAATAGACAATCTCAAAAGCAGATATACAAATGACCAACAAGCATATAGAAAAATGCTCAGCATCATTAATGATCAGGGAAATGCAAATCGAAACCAGAATGCAATACCAACATACTCCTGCAAGAATAGCCATAATAAAATAATCAACAAATAATGAATGTTGGTATGGATGTAGTGAAAAGGGAACACTTTTACACTACATGTTGGTGAGAATGTAAACTAGTACAACCCCTATGGAAAACAGTGCAGAAATTCCTTAAGGAATAAACAGTAGATTTACCATATGATACCGCACTCCCACTACCAGATATCTTCCCAGAGGGGAAAAAGAAAGTTATTATACAAAAAAGATACTTTTACACACTTTTATGGCAGTATAATTTGTGATTGCAAAAATATGGAGCCAGCCCAAAGGCCCATCAATAAACAAGTGAAAAAAATATATATAGTACATATGTACAATGGAATACTACTCAGCCATATAAAGAAACAAAATAATAGCATTTGCAGCAACCTGGATAGAACTGAAGATGATTATTCTTTTTTTTTTTTTTTTTTTTTTTTCTTTTTGAGACGGAGTTTCGCTATTGTTACCCAAGCCGGAGTGCAATGGCGCGATCTCGGCTCACCGCAACCTCCGCCTCCTGGGTTCAGGCAATTCTCCTGCCTCAGCCTCCTGAGTAGCTGGGATTACAGGCAGGCGCCACCATGCCCAGCTAATTTTTTGTATCTTTAGTAGAGACGGGGTTTCACCATGTTGACCAGGATGGTCTCGATCTCTCGACCTCGTGATCCACCCGCCTCGGCCTCCCAAAGTGCTGGGATTACAGGCTTGAGCCACCGCGCCCGGCTGAAGATGATTATTCTAATTGAAGAAACTCAGAAGTGGAAAACCAAACACTGCATGTTCTCACTCATAGTTGAGAGCTATGCTACCAGAATTCAAAGGCATAAGAAAAATACAATGGACTTTGGGGACTCTGAGGGAGGTGAGAGATAAAGACTACACAAATAAAATATATGTGATAAAAATATATAAAAAATAAAATAAATTAGAATTGCATGATGAAAACTGAAATAAGGAAGATGGTGGTTGGTTGAGACCGGAGATTAAGAAAATAGACATTGAAGAGGCAGATTCCGTAGGACTTGGTGATTAGGAAAAACTGGAATGAAAAACAACTAATGGTTATAGTTTAGACAACTGGTAAAACTACTCTTTCTTATTCAGATATCAGAATAAGGCAAAACATATATGTTGCTTATTATTGTTACGATTCTTTGTCATGTCAATAGAAAATGCAAATCAAATTTGTTATATAAAATAAGGAAATACAGAGTTTTATAAACCTGATTACAATAAGAACTCAAAAGAGGCTTGAGGCAGTCAGTCAAATAATGCAATTTAAAAATAGTTTATATCTTGCTTCAACTCTGCTTCTGTGGCTATTTTCTTTACATTCAGAGAACCACCTCCAACAAATATATTTACATGTCAAAGCTTGCTAAATGTCTTAATGATTGTTTTCTATATTTCACAAGATTTATATAACAAAAATCATAGGTCTCAATTCCATTTCTAGAAAAGAAAATAGATGATTATAATTTAAAGAGCCCCTGAATGTATGCTTCTCAAAATGTAGAATTATACTAAAAAATGAATTATAAAAAATGTATTAATTTTATGCTAATAAAATACACATAACATAAAATTTATCGTCTTAACTATTTTTAAGTATACAGTTCAGTGGTGTTAAACATATTCGTGATATTGTTCTGCAATCACTACCATCAATCTCCATAACCCTTTCTTCTTGCAAAACAAAAACTCTCTACCCATTAGACTGTAACTTCCCATTTTCCTGTTCTATCAGCTCCTGGCAACCAATATTCTACTGTATCTCTATGATGTTGACTATTCTACTTTACATAAATGCAGTCATTCTGTATTGGTCTTTTTGTTCCCGATTTATTCACTTAGCAATAACGTCCTCAACATTCATCAAGGTTATAGAATGTGTCAGAATTTTCTGAAGGCTGAATAATATGTTATTGTAAGTATATACCATATTTTTCTTATCCATTCTCTGATGCATACTTGCATTGCTTCACATTTTAGCTGTTATGAATATTGCTGATATAAATATGGGTGTGTAAATATCTCTGAGAGCTTGTTTGTAACACTTTTGGATATATACACAAAAGTGGAATTGCAGAATTGTATGGCAATTTTATTTTTATTTTTTATTTTTGAAAAAATGTGAAAACTTGCACACTGGGAATAATAATACATCAGCAGGTCATCTGCATATCATTAGAGAAATGTCCATTAAAATATTTGGCTTACATTTGAATTAAATTTTGTTATTGTGTTTTAGAAGGTCTTTAAATATTTGTGATATCACTTACAAGATAAGTAATATTTTGTGGGTTACCTTTTCACTCTGTTGATAGTGTTTTGGTGAATAATATTTTTTAATTTTTATGAAGTCCACATTTGTCTACATTTTTTGTTGTTCCTTTGACTTTGATGTCACATACAAGACATTACTGCCTAATCCAGTGTTGGAAAGACTCTGACCTAGATTTTCTTTTAAGAATTTTATAGCCTTATGTCTTATGTTCCAAACTTTGATCCATTTTAAGTTTTACATATGGTATTAGGTAGGGGTCCAACTTCATTTTTTTTGTTTTGTGTGTAAATATCCAGTTTTCCCAGTACCATTTGTTGAAAGAACTGTTATTTTCTCATTGAATTGTCTTGGCATTCTTGTTAAAAATCATTTGTCCGTATGAGTGATGATTTGTTTCTGGGTTTTTATTCTATTCCATTGCTCTATATGTCTTTCTTTATGCCAGCAGCACAGTATTTTAATTACTGTATTTTTGTAGTAAGTTTTGATTAAAGAACTCTGATTCCTCCAGCTTTGTTTTCATTCAATATTGTTGCTATTCAGGGTTCCTTGAGATTCCATATAAATTTTAGGGTGGGATTTTTTATTTTTGTAAAAAAAAAAAAAAGAAAGAAAGTCACAGGATAGAGCTTGAAATAAATCTGTAAATCACTGTGAGTAGTATTGACGTCTCAATAATATTGTCTTCCAATTCATAAATGCAGGATACTTTTCATTTACTTATGGCTTTTTAAATTTCTTTCACCATTTTTTATAGTTTGAACTTATAAGTTTTTTTTTAACCACCTTAAGTTACTTCTTAAGTATCTTATTCCTTTTGTAAAAACAGCTATATAGAGATATAATAAGCAGATCATGCAATTCACTTACTTGATATATATAATTCAAGTTTTTACTATATATGCAGGGTTTTACATTTGCCACAATGATTCACTCTTATAACATTTTTGTCTCCCCGCCCCCAACAAAAAAGTCTCTGTATCTTTTAGCAGTCATTCCCATTTCAATTCAACCCTTCTCCCAGCCTTAGGCACACCTTAATGTACTTTCTATCTCTATTGATTTGTTTTTCTTAGACATTTAGTGTAAAAAGATCTAAGTATTTTATCCCTATTATGATATGGTAAATGAGATGATTTTCACAACTTCATATTGTTTGTTGTATATAGTGTATTATACTACTTTGCCAAATTATATCCTTTATTAGTTCTAAAATTTTTGTAAAATATTTAGGATTTTCTACATATATTATATAATCTGCAATTAGACATTATTTTCTTTCTTTCTTCCCAATTTTGATGCATTTTAAATAGTTGCTTATAGTTAATATTTTCCTAATTGCTTTGTTTAGAACTTCCAAAACAATGTGGATCATATATGGTAAGAGTGGGAATCCTGTCCTTGTTTCTGATCTTAGAGAAAAGGTCTTTATCCATCGAGTGTGATGTTTGCTGTGGGTTTTTTTTTATATATGGCTTTTATTAAGATAAAGTAGTTTTCTTGTATTTCTAGTGTGTTGAGTGTTTTTAAATAATAAAACAGTGTTGCATTTTATTTAATGCTTTTTCTGTACCAACTGAGGTCATCATGTGACTTTTCTCCTTTTTATTCTCTTAATGTGGTGTATTCCATAGATGAAATTTTATATGTTGAACCATCCTTACATTCTAGGAATGTTCTGATAATATGATGTATAATCCTGTTAACATGTTATTGAATTTAATTTGATAGTATTTGTTGAAGATTTTTTGCATCAGTGTTCATGAAATGTATGGTCTATAGTTTTATTTTCTTGTACTGCCTGTGACTAACTTTGGTTATCAGAGTAATTCTGGCCTCATCAAATTACTTTGAAAGTTTCACATTCTAATATTCTGAAAAAGATTGAGAAGGATTAGCATTAGTCTGAATTTAAATGTTTGGTAGAATTCACTAGTAAAGCCATTAGGTTAAGGGTTTTTGTGTGTGTGGAATGGGGGTGAGATTTTTGATTACTGATTTAATCTCCTTGCTTGCTATAGATTTATTTAGATTTTCTATCTTTTAAGTATTTGTAAATTTTGATTTTTTAAAACCTTTTGATTTTATTGATTTTCTTTATTATTTTCCAGTCTCTATTTCATTTACATTATTTTCAAGTCTGATATAATATTTATTATATCCATTCTACTGTAAGCATAGATTTAGTATGTTCTTCTTTTTCTCGTTTATTAAATTGTAAAAATTAGATTAAGTTAAATCAAGATCTTTCTTTTTTTAATATAAGCATTTATAGCCATAAATTCCCTACTAGCACTGCTTTTACATGTGTCACATGCTTTTGTATGTTACATTTTCATTTTCTTTCATCTCAGGTACATTCTACTTTCTATTTTGATTTCTTATTTGATCCATTAGATGTCTAAGAGTGTTGTTTAATTTCCGTAAATTTGTACATTTTCCAGTTTTACTTTTGTTATTTATTTTTTAACTTCATGCTGTGGTTGAAAACAATATTTTGTATAATTTCCATCTCATTAAATCTATTGTGACTTGACTTTTGGATTAACATATGGTCTATCCTGGGAAATTTCCCAAATGCACTTGAGAAAAATATGTACAGAAGCCCACTTCTTTATTTGTGAGAAAATACTTTCTATGACCTCCAGTAGATGTCTGAAACTGTGCAGAGATAATATCAAACCCTATATACTTGATATGGTTTGGCTCTGTGTCCTCACTCAAATTTCATGTTGAATTGTAATCTCAGTTTTGGAGGACGGGCCTGATGAAAGGCAACTGAATCATGGGGTAAGTTTATAATAGTTTAGACAACCCCATTAGTGCTGTCTTGTGATAGAGTTCTGACAAGATCTGGTTGCTGCGAAGTGTGTGTCATCTTCACCCTCCCTCTCTCTCTTGTCAGCCATGTGAAAAGCACAGCTGCTTCTCCTTCCTCTTTCACCATGATTGTAAGTTTCCTAGGTCCTCCTCAATAGTGGATGCCTGTACAGCTCTCAGAATTGTGAGCCAACTAAACCTCTTTTCTCTATAAATTACCCAGTCTCAGAAATGTATTTATAACATTTTGAGAATGCAACTAATACAAAAATGTTGTACCAGAGAAGTGAGGCATTGCTATAGCAATACCTGAAAACGTGACAGTGACTTTGAAACTGGGTAAAAAGCAGAGGTTGGAACAATTTGTAGGGATCAGAAGAAGACAGGAAAATAAAGGAAAGTTAGAAACTTCCTAGAAACTTGTTGAATGGTTGTGATCAAAATACTAATAGGGGACGGAAGGCAGCAAACCACACTGCCAAGTGTGTACCTATGCAACAATCTTGCATGTTCATCACATGTACCCCAAAACCTAAAATGCAATAAAAAAAATACTAATAGTGATATGGACAATAATTTCCAAGCTGAAGAAGTCTCGAACAGAGATGAGAAACTTATTGGGAACAAGAGTAAAGGTCACTCTTTCTATTCTTTATGAAAGAGACTGGCAACATTGTGCTCCTGGAACTTTGAACTTAAGAGAGATAATTTAGGGCATCTGGCAGAAGAAATTTATAAGCAGTAAAATGTTCAAGATGTGACCTGGCTGTTTCTGAGAGTTTATATTCATAGTAATGAGTAAAAAGATTATCTGAAACTGGAACTTAAATTTACAAGGGAGACAGAGGACATAAGTTTAGAAAATTAGCAGCCTGGCCATGTGGGAGAATATAAAAACTCATTTTCTTTGGGAGATTTCAAGCTGGCTGCAGAAATTTGCAAAAGTAAAAGGGAGCCAAATGTTAACAGCCAGGACAATGGAAAAAATGCCTCCAGAGCATGTCAGAGACCTTTGTGGCAGCCCCTCCAATCACAGGCCTGGAGGCATAGGAGGGAAAAATGATTTAATGGACCAGACCCAGGGCTCAACTGCTAGGTGCACCCTGGGGACATGATGTCCTGTATCCCAGCTGTTCCAGCTTCAGCTGTGGCTAAAGAGCACCAGATATGTCTCAGGCTGCTGCTCCATAGGGTGCAAGCCATAAGAAGCCTTGGTGGCTTCCATGTGTTGTTAGGCCTGCAGATGCACAGAGGGTAAGACTTGAGGCTTGGGAGCCTCCATCTAGTTTTCAGAAGATGTGTGGAAATGCCTCGATGATCCTGGAGAAGTCTGCTCCAGGGGCAAAGCCCTCATGGAGAACCTCTACTAGGACAGAATAGAGGGAAAATGTGGGGTTAGAGCCCCCACACAGAGTCCCTATTGGGACACTGCCTAGTGAAGCTGTGAGAAGAGGGCCAACATCCTCAAGACCCCAGAATAGTAGATCTACTGATAGCTTGCATTATGCACCTGGAAAAGCTGAAAATACTCAAGGCTAGCCAGTGAAAGCAGCTATGGGGGCTGTACCCTGCAGAGCCAAAGGAGTGGAGCTCCTCAAGACCTTGGAAGCCCATCCTTTGCATCAGTGCAGCCTGGATGTGAGACATGGAGTCAAAGGAGAATATTTTGGAGCTTTAAGATAATACCTGCCCCACTGGATTTTGGACTTGTATGGGGCCTAAAGCCACTTTGTTTTGGCCAACTTCTCCCATTTGGAATGGAACATTTACCCAATGCCTGTATCCTCACGATATCATGAAAGCAATTAACTTATTTTCTATTTTACATGCTAATAGACAGTGAGGGATTTATCTTGTCTCGGATATGACTTTGGACTTGGACTTTTGAGTTAATGCTGGAATTAGCTAATACTTTAGGAGATTGTTGGGAAGGTATGACGGATTTTGAAATGTGAGAAGGACATGAGATTTGGGAGGGGCCGGGGGTGGAATAATATAGTTTGGGTCTGTGTCCTCACCCAAATCTCAGGTTGAATTGTAATCCCTAGTGTTGGGGGTGGAGCCTGGGAGGAGGTAACTGGATCATGGGGTTTGTTTCTAATGGTTTAGCACCATCCCCCTACTCTTGCCTTGTTGAAGTTCTCATGAGATCTGGTTGTTTAAAGTTTGTGGCACCTTTCCCTTCACTCTCTTTCTCTCCTGCCATCTTGAGAAGATTCTTGCTTCCCCTTGGTGTCTGGTGAGGAAAACTCCTTGAAGTTTCCTCACATGACGAGAGGGACAGAGGAGCAACAAAGGGCAAGCTAATTCCCTATCAGAAGAGCACTGATCTATTTATGAAGGTGAAAGCTCTCATGATCTAATCACCTCCTAGAGTACCCAACTCTTAATAGGATTGCACTGGGGATTAAATTTGAACATGAAATATCAGGGACACTGATATGTTTTGAATGTGTGTCTCCACCAAAATTTCCTATTGAAATGTAATCCCCAGTGTTGGAAGTGGTGCCTGGTAGGAAATGATTGGATTATGGGGGCAGATTTCTCATGAATGCTTTAGCAGAATCCCTCTTGGAACTCTCCTTATGATAATGTGTTATTGTGAGATCTGCTCATTTAAAAGTATGTAGCAACTCTCTTGCTCTGGCCATGTGACATGCCTGCTGCCCCTTCACCCTCCACCATGATTATAAGTTTCCTGAGGCCTCCCCAGAAGCCAAGCAGATGCCAGCATCATGCTTCCTGTATAGACTGCAGAACTACAAGCTAATTAAACCTATTTTCTTTATAAATTACCTAGTCTCAGGTATTTCTTTACAGCAATGTGAGACCAATTTAATAAGGACACAAACACTCAAAATATAGCACTCATTAAACATATGAAAAATTGTTCAACTTCACTGATCTAGGAATTATCAACATAAGACAAACATAAATGAAATATACAAAATGACCCATTATTTTATGTCCATTAGGTAAGCAAAAACAAATTTTGACAGCAGCATGTATTTTTTGTTTTCATTTTTGTTTTAATTTGGAGTGTCACTCTTTTGCCCAGACTGGAGTGGCACAATCTCAGCTCACTACAACCTCTGCCTCCTAGGTTCAAGCCATTCTCCTGCTTCAGCCCCCCAAGTAATTGCAAAACTTAAAGTTTTTGTAAACTATATGAATTACAATTGTACTTGATTATATGGTGTAGAAATTTTCTAACACATACAATATTTCTGTCTCAGGACATTAGGGGAAGCATTGTTATAATAGCAATACACTAAAAATGGCTGTGTTGGTAAATATGGGAAAAAATAGTAAAATGTGATATATTTGTATAATTTAATAATTCATATCAATTAAAAGGAATGAACTAGACTTCTTTTGAGTCACAGGTAGACTAAGACATAAACGTTGAGAGAAATAGGCAATTTAAAAATGAGACAAAGAATATATATGTGAATTTAAAAGTAATACTCTACACAAGTCTATACAAGTTTGTCTATTTACCTATCTATACCTATCAGAAATTTTGATGCATTCATGAATCTATTCATCTTTCAGTCAATCCACTGTTAATTCACCCATCTAAAATATTTGTAAATGGACTAGAATAATATACATTGAATTTATGAACATAGTTGCTTGTGGACTGGAATGTACTTTGCTGAGATGGAAATGGAGATAATGCAAAATAGATTCAACTTCATTTGTAATGCATATGCTTTTATGATTTAAAAATAGAGCAAATTTCACAAGACACTATTATCTATTTTAGGTGTTACATACAGTTACATATTACACCTTCCATGCTATTTTTTAATTTTAATCATCTAATTTATTTGAAACCTCTCCAAATGAAACAATTTAACACATGTAATGATAGAGTTTTAGCCCTTTAAACCTGAATATATCTTTATTGAATAGAGTAGTTAAATATTGTCATCTGTGTGCAACATCTGTAATATGCTCAGAAACAATTCATAAGGGATGAAATTGACATTTTCCCAGAGTACCCAGATCTATGCAAATCTCACCCTGTTAATTACTTCTGCAGTGAGAGAATTGGCTCCTAGAGATGAAGTAATTACAGAAAATAAGAAATAAAAGAGAACCCAAGAGACTGTCCTAAAAGAACCTGTCATTGGAGTGATGAAGAAACTGAGGTTCATGTGGAAGAAGCAACTTGGCAAAAATTATACATTCTCATCTTTGGAAGTAAGTTTTCTTGACTTCTAATTGTGCATACCACATAGAATTACAGGTGCTCCTTATGGGAACCCAAATTTCTTTTTCCTGTTTCAATGACTTTTGCTTCTGGGCAAAAGCAACGAAGTCAGAAGCAATACCGATTAGTCATACTTGTAATCTGCCCTGAGCCAAGTAACAGGGGTAGAGCACATTCAACGGTGGTTTACCCCAAGGTCTAGATTGCCATCTCTCAGCTGTCACATCAACTCATGGAAGCCCCCTTGTTCCTATGTCCCCATTCTGGCTGTGCTTCCTGTGGCTTTGGCTTCAGCCTCACTGATTTCAGGAAGACAAAAAGAGGGTAAACTTCCTTCCTGAAAGATGCAATTTTGCAGGTTGGAGGCTAGAAAAGTTCTTTTTAATAAAGGCTAGAATTAATTAAAAGAGAAGGTCAAGAGGGTTTAACTACCTCATGCTCTGTAAGGACAACAGGTCACACATGAGTGACTGGTATTGATTAAGCATTTTGATTGCCTGCTTCAATAGTCAATCAATACCAAAGACATCCTTCAAAACATTAAACAAAATGAAGACAAGAACTTTAGCTTGGAGCCTGAATTTTTAAAGTTTAAATAAATTGGGGAGGAAATCTTTGTGCATCCAGGTGAATTGCAGTGGAATAAGCGAAGGCGGAATGATGGATTATTGAACTGCTTGGAAAGCAATAGTTGCTGCCTGTGGCTCTTGTAATTCACTCTGGAAAGATGTGTCTTGAGGCTTGTGGTAAAAGTATATCAGATGTAATGAGTATATTTTTCAATATCAGAATGTAAGAGATATTTTTCTTTCAATTAAAGACAACAAAAAAGCAACTCCTTATTGGAGAATCTATTTCAAATGCTTAAGGAAAGTGGTGACAATTTGTTGTTTTCATTGTATAACTGAAAATAGCCAAACAGTACTAATAGTAAGACTTTCAAGATGTCTAAAAGAGAGGCCATGACAGAACTAAAGGATCACGCCATTTTTTCCCCTAGCGGCAAGAACTAGTGTTTATGATACTTGGTAGGGGCCAGGAAATGCTGAGTCACTTAATTCTCACAATAAAAATCTAAGGCAGATCTTAATATTATCATTATTATGTAGATTATATCATTACATAGATACCTAATGTCACTCAGCTGTTAATATCATAGCTATTATTTGAATCGAGGAAGCCTGTATTTCCTACCACTACAGTGAATTTTTCAAACAAACATACATCGAAATTACATGGAGAACTTGTTCAAACAGACTGCTGGGCCCAACTTCCAGAGTTTCTGATTTAGTAGGGCTGTAGTGGGATCCTGAATTTGAAATCTAACAAGATCCAAATTACTTCAGATACAGCTAGTTGAGGATTCTACTGTCTTTGGTTATTGCACTTAATAGCGCTTGGTATGTCACCACTTTCCTACCTAGGATTCTGCAGCACTCATGCTGCAAATGGCACAACACAAGTGTCACAATTAAACTGTCATTTCCTTAGGGTCATAATCAATCACCCAATCATAACACCACAGGTATGTAAAAGTTTTACATATCAATAGACTAGGTAAGAAAAATGAATACAAATGCACTAATGAAAAGTTAAGTGTGCCATGTATTTTATTATGTTTTAGGTTTAGCTATGACACACATTATAAACAAGGCAAATCATTTGTGAATTGAATTACAAATATAGCTGTGTTGCTATTTTCTATCATTTGATGCTAGTGGCCCTATAGCCAATTATTTGGTGATGATTCATCATGTATATTTTTATACCCCTAAGCTGTTTCTTTTGACTAGAAAACTCCCTCATTTCTTATTAACAAATAGACATCCTACTCACTCATCAAGGTTCTACTCAATCTCCATTGTAAAATGTGAAGTTTCCTAGGGTTAAAAAGAACATGAAATGATAGATAGCTGTTCCCCGAACTAGGTTATAGCAAAAACAGGCTGAACTCCAAGTCAGTAGCTTGAAACCATCAAAACATGAGCTTTGTTAATTCTTGTCAAAACAGGATGTCTTCATCTCTATCATTGTCCTTTTCCTATATTTACTAACTTTTGCTTTGACCTTAGGCAATGAGTACCTTGAGTTTAGGAAGTGGAATAAATGAAATAAATGGATAACTGAGGTCTTGAGTTTTGTAAACCTTGTCCAATATGAGATTCTAGGAAACAGGCAGTATCAGAGCTTATCAAAGAGCTCTAAATTTTTGTGAAGTAGTTTTACTGAATTTCAATTAATAGAATGTTCTCACAACCATTGAAGTACAAAACCTGTAAAATGATGTTCAGTGTAGCAAAATTAAAGCCCTTGAATTGCATAAAACCCAACTTCTCTTTAGTAGAGTTTGCTTTATCCTTAAATTCTCCATCACTCCATTCTTATAGTCTTATAGAAACACCACTTAGCTTTGGAAGTTAAAATCAGATAAACACGAGGACAACCTTATGCCAAAACAATGAATGCTGACAATCTTGCTGTTTGACTTTTATTCAGACAATGAGCAGGGAAAAGTGAATTCCTCAAGATCTTTCTTCCTTCTTTCTGAGACACCTATGATGCCTTGGTGTTGATAGAACTTAGAGTCAAAGTCAAAAAGAAATTAGCCACCTCTATACTGTCTGGATGCAAGTTAGTCTTCCTTGTGTTTCGCAATTTAAAAGGGAATTAGTAATGAAATACTTGGAATTCAGAGAGCATGAGGCACCATAGAATGAGTACTTGTCTTGATAAGTACTAACCACGTGAATGCAAAATGTGGGTTTTACAGGTGACACCTGAAGCTTCAAGTTCTTGAGAAAATCAGAGCAGTGGAAGATCCAAGATGCCAAATTAGGTCTCAGATTCCAGATTCTATGTATATAGATCTCATTATTGGAAGCTTCACACTGCCTGACTTCAAAATACGCTACAAAGCTGTAGATCAAAAACAGCATGGCATTACTATAAACACAGACACATAGACAAATGGAACAGAACAGAATATCCAGAAATAAATCTACATATGTATAGTCAACTGATTTTCAGCAAAAGAGCATACATTAAAGAAAGGACACCCTCTTCAATAAATGGTGCTGTGAATACTGGATACTCATACACAAGGATACAACTAGACTCCTATCACTTGCCATACAGAAAAAAATCAAATCAAAAGGATTAATGACTTAAATGTTGAGACCCCAAACTATAAAACTATGAGAATAAAACACAGGGAAAACACTTGAGGGCATTGGTCTAGGCAAAAAGTTTATAGGTAAGACTTCAAAAGCTTAGACAATAAAAATAAAAATAAACAAGAGGGATTATAGCAAACAAAAATGCTTCTGCAAAGCAAAAGAAACAAACAACAGAGTGATGAGACAAGTGTAGAATGGGAGAAAATATTTTCATACTATTTATCCAATAAACAACTATGTACAGAATATATGAGGAACTCCTCAACAGCAATAAAACAAATATTTTGATTAAAACTGGACATAGGATTTGAAAGAAACATTTCTCAAAGGAGACCTAAATGGCCAACATGTCTATCAAAAAATGTTCAACATCTGCAATCATCAGGAAAATGTAAATCAAAACTATAGTGAGATGTCATCTTACTCCAGTTAGAAGGGCTATCATCAAAAACAGGAAAAAAAAATCACAGACACTGGTGAGAATGTGAAGGAAAGGGAACTTTTACACGCTGTAGGTGGAAATATAAATTAGTGCAGCTAATTCGACCAACAGTATGGAGTTTTCACATAACACTAAAATTAGAACTACCATAGTATCCAGCAATCTTACCACTGGGTATTTATCCAAAGAAAAGGAATTACTGTATCAAAGGGATACCTGCATTGTCATTTTTAACACAGCACTATTCACAATAGCCAAGATTAAGAGTCAACCTAAATATTTATCAACAGATGAACAGATGAAGAAAATGTGGTATATATTGTGAAAGGAAAATAAATCTTGGGGCCCTCCAATCAGTGAGCTGAAGAGAAAAGTCAAGCTGGAATTGCTTAGGGCAACATCCCCCTATTCAATGTCACCCCTCATTTGGTGAGGCTAATCAGAAACTCCAAAGAATACAACCATTTGTTTTCCCATGTCGTGGAAACCCCCTCCCGCCTTCTAGGAGACCTGTTTTCATCTCGAGTGATCTCACCTTTCTGACTGAACCAATGTACATCTTACACATATTGATTGATGTCTCATGCCTTTCTAAAATGTATAAAAGCAAACTGTGCCCTGATCACATTGGGCACTTGTCATCAAGTGTCATGGGTACAAGTCCTCAATGTTGGCAAATAAACTTTCTAAATTAACTGAGGCCTATCTCAGGTTTTCAGGGTTTACAATATGCACAATAGAATAGTATTCAGCCATGAAAATAAACAATGACATTCTGCCATTTACAGAAACATAGTGAGCCTGGAGGACATTGTGTTAAATGAAATACGTCTGGCTGAATAAGATAAATGCCACCTGTTCTCACTCATATGTGGGAGCAAAAAAAAAAAAAAAGTTGAGCTTATAGAAGTAGAATGTAGAATTGTGGTTATTCAAGGCTGGGAAATTCAGGGGGAAAGAAAAGATAGAAGTATGCTTTTTAACAGATATAAAGTTACATCAAGGTGGGAAAAATAAATCCAAGTGTCTTGTAGTGCTGTATAATGATTATGTTCAATAATAATTTAGTGTATATTTTCTAAAAGTTAAAAGAGGACTTTGAGTGTTCACAACACAAAGAAGTGATAAATATTTAAATGATGGATATGCTAATTACTCTAATTTGATCATTACATAGCATATACATATATAGAAATATCACTCTAGTCCATATATATGTAAAATTATTACAAGTCAATTGAAAATAGACAAAAATAATGCAAAAAAATTGCAACAAAGTAATGAAAAAGCAACACCAGCAACAACAAAATGAAACTCAACAGCATCAATCACACACGCTGTGCCGTGAACACTACATTAATCTCAGAATATTACTATTTTTTTCTTTCTTTTTTTTTTTTTTTTTTTTTTGATGCGGAGTTTCACTCTTGTTACCCAGGCTGGAGTGCAATGGCGCGATCTTGGCTCACTGCAACCTCCGCCTCCTGGGTTCAGGCAATTCTCCTGCCTCAGCCTCCTGAGTAGCTGGGATTACAGGCACGTGCCACCATGCCCAGCTAATTTTTAGTATTTTTAGTAGAGACGGGGTTTCACCATGTTGACCAGGCTGGTCTCGATCTCTTGACCTTGTGATCCACCCACCTCGGCCTCCCAAAGTGCTGGGATTACAGGCTTGAGCCACTGCGCCCGGCCTATTTTTTTCTTTTTAAGACAGAGTCTTGCTCTTTTACCCAGGCTGGAGTGCAGTGGCACAATCTCTGCTCACTGCATCCTCTGCCTCTCGTTGTTCAAGTGTTTTTCCGGCCTCAGCCTCCCAAGTAGATGGGACTACAGGCATGTGCCACCATACCCAGCTAATTTTTGTATTTTTAGTAGAGACAGGGGTTCACCACGTTGGCCAGGATAGTCTCAAACTCCTGACCTCAAGTGATCTACCCACTTCGGTCACCCAAAGTGCTGGGATTACAGGTGTTAGCCACCACACCTGGCCTACTAATGTTTTTTAAGATGGTTTGCATTAGTCCATTTTTACACTGATAGATGTACCAGAGACTGGGAAGAAAAATAGACCTAATGGACTCACAGTTCCACGTGGCTGGGGAGGCCTCAGCCTCGGTCACGGTGGAAGGAAAAGGCTCTTCTTGCATGGCAACAGCAAGAGCGAATGAAGCAGCAGTGAAAGTGGAAACCGCTTATAAAACCATCAGATCTTGTGAGATTTATTTACTACCACAATAACACGACATGGGAAACTGCCTCCATGATTAAATTATCTCCCACCATGTCCTTCCCACAACACATGAGAATTATGGGAGTAGAATTCAAGATAAGATTTGGGTGAGGATACAGAGCCAAACCATATCACGGTCCCTGTACTTAGATAATTTTATGAGAAAGTTATATACAGTAACCTCCAGGGACTCTCTCTCCAGCCTTCCCTCAGTCATTCAAGAAATACCCTAGCTCTGAATTCCTTTCTTACTCTGTCCTTCTAGAGATCCTACTGTTTGACTTCCACAAGCTCTGCCCTGCTGCAAATTTAGAAAAAATGACAGGAACTGCAGGGCCACACACTGTTGTGTTTCAATTCTTCATCTGCCACTTTGGTTAGCCTTGTGCTAATGACTTCCTTCATTCAGGCATTATTTTCCTCAACTGATGTGGTGAGGTGGAAAGGTGATAATGTATCTCAAAGTGTTTCATAAATATACAAAAAAATTATAGATTCCACTTTAGAGGAACAATAATAGTTATCACTATCAACGGGAAGGGAGAAATCTCTTTTACACTCAACATTGTATAAGGATGGAGTATTAACAGAGGAGAAAATGAATGACTTCTTCAGGCCAGCTCCCTAGAGGTGGCAGTTACCAAGAACAATTAAGCAGGTATTTCACCCCACTGGCCAGCGAGCTCAGACCCACAGTTGCTCACTACCTCTGACATGAGTTCTGCTGAGAGGCTTTGAAGAGAAGAGGATTACCTGGCAGTTTTCCCACTAGGGATGGAAATATTGAAAACTGCAGCTTTTGCAGATAGTGCTAATAAAACCCTGAGCCAAAACTCTCTTTGGCCCGTGCAGAATGCAGGTAGTTGGCTTTCTTTGCTTCTCATGAATCATAATACACCACATGCTTTGAATCTTTTTAGCATCCTTGGTGAACTCAGGTATTTTAACTCCCCAGTCATAGGGTAACCAGCCCATGGAGCTCAATTTCTAAATATAGATGCCAAAACCTGTGTACCTACTATGTGCCTGGCATGACAGACCACAGATGACCTCTGGAATTGCGTATCCTTTTAAGGTTATAGTGCAAAGTTGACTTATTTTGGGGGCTCCCCCTATGAGAGACTTTATGACAACATAGCCCACCACTAAAAAATATACAAGTTTTTCTTTCCTGATGCTCCATAGTAACAGTGTAGGCACATGAGCTAGGCTTGGCCAATTGGTAATTTCTTACCATTACTTTGAAGTGAAACCAGTAGAATAAGGAAACATGAGCAGCATTCAGTAATAGCAGCAAAGACACGTAGCATCCCTGGTGGCTGTGGCAACTGGGCTGGCGGTAGCTCCCAGTACTGACCATGTTCTTCCCGTGGTAGTGTGACCATCACTGCAGTACCCTGACAACTGGGGAGCTTTCCTGAATTACTGACAATTCTTCACTCAATAAACTGTCTATGACGTTTTCAATAAATTACCTTTCTATGTTAAGCAGGTTTCTATTACTATTGGCAACCAAGATATATGTAAATATTGTAAGATTGATCTTAGAAACCCTAAAAGAAATAAAAATTATATTCAGAGAAATTTTAAATGTTCTGATGGACATAAGTCTGACAACTAAAATATATAAGTGCTTCCTCTTCAATCTAATTATATCGCATATTTTCACTAAAAAGATCTCATAGGTTCATAGAATTGTAAAGCAGAAAGAACCATAAGAACCATCTTGTCCGAACAGTCCATTTCATGGTAAGCGTGTTCTGAACTAGACAGGGTGAGTGTAGCAAATGTATGGCAAAACAAACTCTAAAAAATGCCAACCTCATTTTCTGTACCTATGTGCTCTTTCAACTGCAAAATTTGTTTCTTGACTATGAGGGTGAGGAAACGCACCTTGTTAGAGTGGAAAGATGACATTGAGCTTGACAGATTGAAAGGTTGACATGGTACTTTTTTCTGACTGTAAAACTCAGTTCTGCTTCAGGCATAATGAGAGATGAACAGGCAAAGAGTTAAAGAAAAGGCAATCTGGGAAGTTTGGACTTTAACACAGTAAGACAAAAATAAAATTCTAAGTACTACCCCTCCCCGCCCCCAACTGACTGAAAAGATAATCTCTTGGCCAAGAGGACCACAGAGCAATCTTGAAAACTGAATTTCCAGCCATGACTAAATGGGAGTTCCTTATGCCCTTCTCCCTCACCACAATTAAGCTTTCTTCTCTAAGGGCTTACCAGAAATCAGCCCTTTCAAAAGACTCCACCTGATATCAACCAACAGCCTGATACTTCCTCTGTTTCATAGTTGATAAGAGACCAGGGACTATGGAGTGCTCAGGGCCAGTCTTTGGAGACTGCACAGTAAGGTTTTTTCTGTCCTCTGCTTCACCTTTTGATGTCAGAGGGCCAAAAACTTTATCGTCAGCATCATGCCGGTACAACCATCAATTTTGTACCTGAGTCTAGTGAGGGGGCTGTATTTATCAGGGTTTTCTAGAGCAACAGGACTAAATAGGATAGATGTGCGTATGAAAGCAAGTTTATTAAGGGGAATTGACTCACATGATCACAAGGTGAACTTCCACGATAGACCTTCTGCAAGCTGAGGAGCAAGGAGACCAGAGTCCCAGAACCTCCAAAGTCGGGAAGCTGACAGTGCAGCCTTCAATCTGTGGCTGAAGGCCCGAGAGCCCCCTGCAAACCACTGGTATAGGTCCAAGAGTCCAAAAGCTAAAGAATTTGGAGTCCTTTATTTGAAGGCATAAAGCATCCAGCACGGGAGAAAGACGGAGGGAGGCCAGAAGACTTAGCAACTCTTTGCCTTCCACGTTCTTCTGACTGCTTTTATTCCGGCCATGCTGGCAGCTGATTCGATGGTGCTCACCCAGATTGAGGGTGGAGCTGCCTCTCTGACTACACCTGACTCAAATGTTGATCTTTTTTTTAACACCCTCACAGGCACACACAGGAATAATACTTGGTATCCTTCAGTCCAATCAAGTTGTCACCCAATATTAACTATCACAGAAGGATGAGGCTCCTCAGAATGGCCACCATGCAGGCTAAAACCCTTTATGAAAAATAAAGCTCCCTTTTCCAAATTTATGAACTTCATCATGCTTCAGTTGACAGCATGTAGGTAGTGCTGATTCAGGAAGGAATAGGAGAATGATCCTTTATAATGCTACTTCATGTTACATTTATGTAGTGCTTTCTAGTTTATTCATGGTAGTATTGGGAAGAAAAAAGAATCTGCTTTAATGTCTCTGTTTCCCTATACTTACTCTCCAATACTGGCTTCAGGGCCTCCCTGTTCCACCACTATGCTACTGTAAGAATAAAATTTCTAAGCCCCCCCACCCCACAGCCATCTGAATAGATCACTCCTCTCAGCCAAAGGCATTCCAAAGTTAACCATGTGAACCCAAAAGTATCTAAAACAGATCTCAATCAAGGTATAAGGTTTATGTTGCCAAGGTTGAGGATGCACCAGAGACACAGCCTCAGGAGGTCCTGGTGAGATGTGCCCCAGGTGGTTGGGGTGCAGCTTGATTTTATACATTTCAGGGAGTTGAGACATCAATAAGTGAAAGATGTACCTTGGTTCTGTCTGAGAAGGCAGGACAAGCTGAAGTTGGGGAAGGGGCTTCCAGGTCATAGGTAGATAAGACACAAACCATTGCATTTTTTGTTTTTGAGTCTGGTTAGCCTTTAACTAAATGCACAATTTGTATTTGAGAGAAAGGTAAAGGAATAATCATGTATGCCTTAGTCTCGTTTAGTGTAACAATAGGGCAAAGAAGGCAATCAGATATGTCTTTGTCTCAGGTGGGAAGAGGGATGACTTTGAGGTTCATAGGAATTTCCTTGTGGTCAAATTTTGAGGGAGGTATGTAGCTTTAAAAAAAATCTTTGTAGCTATTTTATTTGGGAATAAAATAGGAGGCAGGTTTGCTTGATGCAGTTCTCAGCTTGACTTTACCCTTTGGCTTAGTGCTTTGGGGGGTTATATTTTCCTTTCACAACCTGAAAAGTAGTTCAGGCTGTTACAGGTAGTTAGATGGGCACGAGGAGGGCAGGAGAGGGCTCTTTCTGCACCCACTAGAAATGTCAGGTGATGGTTTGCCAATTATCAGAGTGCCTCTCTAAAAATGGTAATTGGCAGCCCAACCAGGACCAGGCAGAGGCCATTTCCTGATAATCCACAGCTATTATCATTAAAGTGTTAATTGAATGCAGACGCCAGGGAGAAAAAAACTTCCTGGGCACGCACGCTAAGAGACAAAATGGTGGAAGATGATCTCCCGGGTACACTCCGCTGGAAAAACGGAAGCAAACCTCAGATGGGCCTGAGTGTGACTTTCTAAACACACTGCAGTGTGCTCAGTTCCCAAAGGTAAGGAGGGCATCGGGCATGAAGGAAACCCACCCTAAGGGTAGAATCAAAGGAAAGAGACAAACCTTTAAAGCCCTAAGATTAAGGTTAAATGCTCTCTTTGTCCTTCAGGCGCCCTCTTGGAGCTCTTCTAAGTGAGCTTTCCTTTCTTTCCTGTTCTAAAGCCATTATTCTTTGTTGTTATTGTTGTTGTTTTGAGAGGGAGTTTCGTTCTTGTCCCCAGGGCTGGAGTGCAATGGCACAATCTCAACTCACCACAACCTCCGCCTCCCAGGTAAAAGCGATTCTCCTGCCTCAGCCTCCCAAGAAGCTGGGATTACAGGCATGCACCACCACGCCTGGCTAATTTTGTATTTTCTGTAGAGATGGGGTTTCTCCATGTTGGTCAGGCTGGTCTCGAACTCCCAACCTCAGGTAATCCACCCACCTTTGCCTCCCAAAGTACTGGGATTACAGGCATGAGCCACCAAGCCTGGCCTTAAAGCCTTTTTCAATAATCTTCCATTCCTGCTCTAAAACTTACCTTGGTCTCATTTTCTGCTTTATGCTCCTCAAAGTCTTTCTTCTGAGGAGGCAAGAACTGAAGTTGCTGCAGACCCATGCAGATTAACCGCTGATAACTCAGGGTAACTCAGATACCTGCCACCAGTAACAAGGTCATGATGGGAAGGGGGAATCTGATGGGCCTCATTATACTCTCCTGTCTTTTGGAATTTAGGCCAAAAGACCAGCATTAACATTAAAATGGATGTGAACACTGACAAAGTAGACGCTTTGAAGCAGTCTAGCCTGACCCTTGTACAGCATTACATGGCAGATAGCACACCCTGAAAGAAATTGAAATATTTTACCCCAAATTATATTTTTTCTGATATATATTGAAATGGTCTTGCAAAGCTGTCTTTTGTGAGAAAAATCTACATTCTGTAGAGAATCCCCATTAGTTCATTAGTTTCTTTTCCCTGATCCAGGACAGAATCAACTCTGATAAGAAACATTGACAATCTATTTTTCTCTGAAGCCTTCCACCTGGAGGCTTCCTCCGCAGAATGGGAATCTTGGTCTCTGCAACCACATATCTTAACCCAAACATTCTCCTTTATTGATTCTGTGTCTTTGGATAATAACTTAACTCTTCAACCAATTGCCAGCCAGAAAATCTTTGAATCTCTCTGTGACCTGGAAACACCCCTCAGTTCGACTTGTCCTGTCTTTCCAGATTAAACCAATGTACATTTTACATGTATTGACCGATGTCTTATGTCTCCCTAAAATTTATAAAATCAAGCTGTGGCCTGACCACCTTGGGCACGTGTTCTCAGAAACTCTTAAGGGCTGTGTCACGGGCCATTGGGCTCTCATATTTGGCTCATAATAAATCTTTTCCAAATACGTTACAGAATTTGACACTTTCCATTGGTACCATATACCTAAGAGAACTTACGACAAGACATTGTACTCTTCCAATTTCTTTTTGATAGTGTCAGCTGTGAACTCCTTAAGGGTTTTCTACCTCTGTTCCCTTTGTCCCAGGCCCCAATGACAGTCTGCAGACCCAGGAAAATATGTGTTGACTGTTTGTTAAAGGAATGAATACATTAAAGGATGAGGTGAACAGCAGGAGAGAGAGGAGCCTGAGAGTACCTGCAACAAGTATATTTTTATCAGCATAAATCAGATGTTCAATAAAATTAAATCTCCTGATGTTCTCCTGCTGCTCTCTTCTAATTAGAGTTCTCTCCTCAGATGATGTCAAGAATTTAAAGTTGTCAATTAAAAGATAATGTCATCCCTTCTGACTTAAAGAGTCTCTTTTGTTTGTATGCTTAGTTTTAAGGGTTTTTTTTTTTTCTTTTTTCTTCTCCCATTCCCTCCCTTTTTTTCTTTATTCAAGTAGATGGTTCTTGCAAGGAGAAAATCCAGAAATTATCAATTGGCTACCTTGATCGGATCCTCTTCATGAAGAAACTTGGACTTCTCCCTGCTTCACAGATGGATTATGAGGCAGTCCAAAGAAAGCTGCATTCTAAGAAGCATTCTGACATATCTCCTTGGAAACCACATGGCATCACTTGTACCACATTCTTTTGGTCACAAGGAGAAGGAATTGTACACCAGCTGTTTTTGGATGCATGTGTGAGGTAAGGCTTAAAATTAAGGCCCAAACTTATGTGGAACTGTAACAAAATAAATGTATTTGGTCTTTGTTGCTGCTTCCTGGAATAGAACTCTTAAAACTCTAGAAATTTCCTGAATGATAGGCATGTCTTTTGTTCTTCCTGTGATGGCCTACTTAATGACATTTTATTTTATGCTAATGATTGCTTTAAGGTGGTTCCTTAAAGCTTCAGGAAGGGGGTGGTCACCAGAAAAACCAAGAGATCAAAATGTGGGAACATTAAGTTCTACCCACAGACTATAGAGAAGAATATAGGGGGAGGAGTTGAAGAATAAGCTCTATAAAAATGTGTAAACAGTAAGCCTTGATGAGCTTCCAAGTTGGTGAACACATACGTTTGAAGGGAAAGAAGGAGAGTCATTCATACTCTAACTCAGCAGAAAGTCTCCTGGGCTCAGGACACCTCCTTCATCTGGCTATTTATGTGTATTTTTTGTCGTATTCTCTATAATAAACTGGTAGGCATGAGTAAAGTGCTTCCCTGAGTTCTACGAGCAATTGTAGTAAATTATCAAACCTGAGGGAGGGTCGTTGGAGCCCCCAATTTATTGTCAGTCGGTTAGAAATAGGGAAGATGTGAACTTATAATTGGAATCTGAAATTGCAGGAGTCTTGTGAGACTGAGCCCTTCATTTGTGGGATCTGATGATAACTCTAGGTAGAGAGTGTTGAAATTCAATTGAATTATATAGTTCACTCTGCTGGTATGAGAATTGGTCAGTGTTGGAATAAAAAACAATGTATATCTGATGTCAGAAGTAGAGAATGTAGAAAAATAAATGAATAACTTGTTTTCTGAGCTATCTTGGTATGTGGTGAAACTCAGAAGTCCTTGAATAGACTAATTGCAAGCTTCTCTCACTACTCTGCTTCCACACATAAGATCTTCAAACCAAACAACCCTCCTTGTCAAGAGGACTAGGCAGTTTCTACTTCTGAGCAATGTGTTTCAGCTCCCTACTAGCCTGCAGAATTATTTAAACAAGCCAATCACATCCTCCTGAAGGAACTGAGATCACATCATCTTCTTGTTACTACAAAGACTGCTTTTCAAAGCTCCTCATTATTCACTCTGTCCCCAAGGGTAACCCCCATGTGGCAGTGCTGTGAGTTCACATGTCTAATGAATTGCTATTGATTTCATGGGTCCAGTGTTACATGCCGTGTGTTCAGCCATTTCCATAACCATTAGGTAGAAATCCCAGACTAACCCATTGTGGGTGATTGAGAGCGTTGCAAATTCACACTGCACAGAGCGTATTAGATGTAGGAGAAAATACATTATTGCAGTCATCAATGGAAAATGAAATCCCGGTTGACATCTCATTTTTTCCTCTTCCAAATGGGATAGGAGAGCTCCCTAATATAGCGTCAATGAACTTAGAGGCCATCAAGAAAATTCTGTTATTTAGAATTAATTCTATTTTTGTTGTTGTTTGAGATGTAGTCTCACTCTATCACCCAGGCTGCAGTGCAGTGGTGATCTCAGCTGATTGTAACCTCCACCTCCCAGGTTCAAGAAATTCTCTGTCTCAGCCTCCCAAGTAGCTGAGATTACAGGCGTCCAGCACCATGTCCAGCTAATTTTTTTTTTAATATTTTTAGTAGAGTCGGAGTTTAGACGGGGTTTTACCATCTTGGCTAGGCTGGTCTTGAACTCCTGACCTTTCAGATCCACCTACTTCGGCCTCCTGAAGTGCTGGGATTACAGGCGTGAGCCACTGTGCCTGGCCCAGGATTAATTCTTATCACTGTCTTTATCACTAAACTGCTTTGGGTGGATAATCTCTATTCCAAAACACCTTTTTTGACACTATAGTATCCTCTTAAAAGATGAAATGTGTAGGAGATTTGTTTATTCTTTATTCTAGGTGTACTACTCTACTTAAGAAATACCTGAAACTACACCCAGGTAATCTAGAACAGGCGTCCCCAAACTTTTTACACAGGGGGCCAGTTCACTGTCCCTCAGACCGTTGGAGGGCCGCCACATACTGTGCTCCTCTCACTGACCACCAATGAAAGAGGTGCCCTTTCCTAAAGTGCGGCGGGGAGCTGGATAAATGGCCTCAGGGGGCCGCATGCGGCCTGCGGGCCGTAGTTTGGAGACGCCTGATCTAGAAGGTACGATGTTTCAGGTGATATCCCTAGGTAAGCCATAGGTTGGTTTTTAGTGGTAAGTTTTCACTTAGGCCTAGTCTGTTTTAATTACAGATTTTAAAGTCTTCTATGGCATCTTGACTCTTTTAGGTATATTTGGAGATTTTGTGTTTTTGTATTTTTATTTTTTAGTGATGTGTCTCCCTCTGTCATTCAGGCTGGAGTGTACTGGCACAATCATGGCTCACTGCTGCCATGGACTCATTCCTGGGCTCAAGTCATCCTCCCACCTCAGCCTTCTGAGCAGCAAGGACTACAGGTATGTGCCACTATTACCCTGCTCATTAAAAACATTTCTTTGTGGTGTGCCACTATACCCTGCTAATTAAAACAAAATTTTTTTAAGAGACAGTGTTGTGTTGCCCACAACACTGTGTTGCCCAGACTGGTCTTGAACTCCTGGACTCAAGTAATGCTCGTGGCTCAGCTGGAACCATTATAAGCATGAACCATTCCACCCAGCCTATTAGGAGGTGTTAATAAGTGTTCTGTGCTATTAAATGAGACATGTTTCTATGGATCTGTTGGGAAAGGAATCCTCAGACTTAGGGCATGCATAGGTGTCACTTCTACTGAAAACTTCATGGATGTCTTGCAGGCAGTTACAGAATGAAGTCTGCTCCATGCTAAAAAGCTAGTACGGCAACATGGGTTGCTAAAATTTTAACCATTGATTAACAGTCATTCAACTTTCTGACCATGTGATGTTAATGGAAAAACAAAACAATTAAATATTTTAAAGGGATTTATTGTGAGCCAGTATGAGTTACCACAGCCAGAAAAAACAGAGTCTCTAAGAGTCCTAAGAAAATGTACCTGAGGTGGTGAGATTACAGTTTGGTTTTGTATCTTTCAGGCAAAGCTATAAATCAATACATGCAAGGTGTATGCCCATTTGCTCCTTAAAGCTGGGATATCTTGAAGCAAGGGCATATAGGTTATTACCTCTTTTTTTTTTTTTTTTTTGAGACAGTCTCGCTGTGTCACCCAGGCTGGAATGCAGTGGTGCTTTCTTGGCTCATTGCAACCTCTGTCTCCTGCATTCAAGCGATTCTCCTTCCTCAGCCTCCTGCTGGGATTATAGGTGTGTGACACCACACGTGGCTAATTTTTGTATTTATAGTAGAGATGGAGTTTCACCATGTTGGTCACACTGGTTGCGATACCCTGATCTCATGATCTGCCCACCTTGGCCTCCCAATGTGCTGGTGCTGGGATTACAGGCATGAGCCACCATGCCAAACAGATTATTAATTTTTTTTTTTTTAACAAGACAGAGTTTTGCTCTTGTTGCCCAGGCTGGAGTGGAGTGGCATGATCTCAGCTCACTGCAACCTCTGCCCACCAGGTTCAAGCGATTCTCCCCCTCAGCCTCCTGAGTAGCTGGGATTATAGGCATGTGCCACGACAACCAGCTAATTTTGTATTTTTAGTAGAGACGGGGTTTCTCCATGTTGGTCAGGATGGTCTCTAACTCCTGACCTCAAGTGATCCACCTGCCTCGGCCTCTCAAACTGCTGGGATTACAGGTGTGAGCCACCGCCAGACCGGGTTATTTTATTTTATTTTATTTTATTTTATTTTATTTTATTTTATTTGAGACAGGGTCTTATTCTGTTGCCCAGGCTGGAGTGCATTGCTGTGATCTTGGCTCACTGCAGCCTCCGCCTCCCAAGTTCAAGCGATTCTTCTGCCTCAGCCTCCCAATTAGCTGGGACTACATGCCAGTGCCACCACACCACCAGGTTATTACTTTTAATGGCAAAAACCACAATTATATTTGCACCAACAAGATATATATATATGTATTATATATGTATGTGTATACTATGTATATATGTACGTATATATGTGTGTGTATGTGTGTATGTTATATATGTATGTGAGTATACTTTATATGTATGCATGTGTGTGTGTGTATATGCGTGTGTGTATATGTATGCATGTGTGTGTGTGTCTGTGTGTGTGCATGTGGGCATGCACGCAGTCCCCTTCAATCCCAAGGTTTACTCTCATGTCCTAGGTATCCCAGATCATGCTCATTCTACAGTCTCATACCTCTTTCCAGACTAACTGATTCTCATGTAGACTTCCTCGGATATAATTGTTTATTTTCTTTTCTCACCTATTATGAAGGCATATACACTATGTCTTATTTCTTATAGGCTTTGTTTTCCGCTTTTCAATAGACTTTTCTTTTCTCAGAACTACTTACCTTATGAAAATCAATTCCATTGACTTTTAAAGCTATTATTACTTACAAGGCCTTTGAGAGTCCACATTCGAAATCAAAAACTTAATATATTTCTCATTGCATTACTGAGTGAGTAATTTAATTCTTCTTGAGTTTTATCACAGTATATAGCACCTAAATGCTCAGTATATATTGCTTTTTTTTAAAGTTGTTATTTTTATAACTAACGAAGGATCAAACAAGTATTTAAGAATAGAGGCAAAGTATAAACTTTGCTGTAAAAAATATAAACCAATAAAAAGTATAAACTTTTTATTGGTTCTAAATCCAGCAATTATGTAAACAGAAAAAACTGTTTAAAAAGGATTAATTTATCAAAAGTATGCCACATGAACCAGAGGAAATAGAGAATGGAAGAAAAACCATTCATATGTTTCCTAACAAGAGATGTTCTGTAAATGTAGAATTAATGAATAAATGTTTCCTAATGTAGAAAAAAAAAATACTAAGGCCAGGTGCGATGGCTCACACCTATAATCCCAGGACTTCGGGAGGCCAAGGCAGGCAGATCACCTGAGGTCAGGAGTTCAAGACCAGCCTGATCAACATGGTGAAACCCCGACTCTACTAAAAATACAAAAATAGCCAGGCACGTTGGTGAGTGCCTGTAATCCCAGCTGCTTGGGAGGCTGAGGCAGGAGAATCACTTGAACCTGGTAGGTGGAGGTTGCCTGGGCAACAAGAGTGAAACTCCGTCTCAAAAAAAATAAAAAAAAAAAAGGAAAGAAAAAATACTAAGAATAATCTTCAATGGGTAGACATGGACATGGTAATAGTGTAAACATTTTAGACTCACATGACAGAGTAAGTCTCAATTACAGATTATCACAGCTGAATCATAGATGCTGGATTTTAAAGTTTGGTTTCAAAAATGTGGCATAAAGATACATATCATACTAGGAAATGCAGCAAGAAAATTATATAATGGGTTTATTAATACCTGTACATAAGTCTCGTATAATTATATAAATCATTACTGATCTAGCCCAGGATATTTGAGATTGGTCTTGTTGGAAACTGAAAAATAAGTCTCTTTCTGGACCATCTTTTTAGAAGTCTTTGGCTAGACCCAATACCACAGCTACTTCACTTACCAAAAGAATAGGAGAGAGCACAGTCGTTGTTAGAGAATAATCACTATTCAGGAGTCCCAAAATATTTCCAACTGAGGGCACACATACTTAGACACACACATAAAAATGGCTTTGTTACAGGCACAGCAGCTCTTACTCTCATAAACATGTAATAAATCACAAACTGGAGAGAGGAATTACCAAGAGAGACGCAAAGGGAGAAAAGATGAGAGAGAGGGCCGAGGAAAGAAGGAGAGGGGAAAAAAAAAAAGTAGAAAAGGATTGAGATTAAATGATGATTTAGGAAAATTGCCTCAAAAAACAAAATATCGATTTTGGATATCAGAACTTTCTAAAGTACCCGATTCATCTAGTTACATAAATGTCTCCTCTTCCCTACTAGAATACAAGCTCCTTGGAACCAGGTAGGAGCTTTGCTAGGTTGATCTTTATAACTTTGTTAAAGTGCTGTATAGATTTATGTACTTAAATGAATGAGAGATTAATGAAATGCAGAAATCATGGATTAATAAATGAATACATTGAAAAAGCAACAGATTAGACACCCAGAAGAATTAATTTTCTTAACAGAAATTATTATGTAGCAGGGCTAGGCACATAGTAAGATCGTGGCTTTTTAGGTGTGTTCTCAATATGTTCTGCAAAGTTCTCCAGCTGAAAAAATAACTACTCGACTGCCTATCAGAAAGCCTGAAGTTTTCTATTAGAATTCATTGCTTTGGCCTCAATGGCTTTTTGCCTTTAAGGGTTGTCTGTTAAATTACAGATATCTCTGGGATATATAAAATGTGAAGCTATTATCAGATGAGTCTCAGGAGGTATTAGCTGATGGCTGGTTTAGGTGAAGGTATGTGCCCAGGCAGAAAAAGAAGAGAGAAAAGGAAATAACCTAGATGAAAGTTTAATATGTCAGGTGTTTTACATATGCTATCTCCTTTAATCCTAAAACAAACAAACAAATCCACACTGTGCCATAGCTATTATTATGTCCGTTTTTACCAAGAGGAATCAAAGTTATAGAGGTTACATTCCTAGCCTGAGATAACTCAGCCAAAAAGGAGCAGAGTTGGAATTTGAACAGAGATTAGTCAGATTCCCTTTTCCATCAGGTAGTGGCCACTGACAAAGGCCAGGAGAAGATTTTAGGTCCCCAAAAGCAACACTTGATATTCAGCATGGGAAATACTATGGTATTTTCTGGCCTCTTTTTCTGAAAGGCTACTAACCATTTATATTAGTTCACTAGGACTGCCATAATGAAGGACCACAAACTGGGTGACTTAAGGGCACATAAATCATCATCTCATGATTTGAAAGCCTAGATTTCCAAAATCTAGGGGTGTCAAGGCCATGTTCCCTCTCAAGCTTTTAGGGGATAATTTTTTCTTGTCTCTTCCAGCTTCCAATAGCCCCAGCAATTCCTTAATTTGTGGCCACACAACTTCAGTCTCTGCCTCTATCTTCACATCTTCTCTCTCTCTGTGTCTCTTTGGGTCTTCACATGGTGTTCCTTTCCCTATGTATCTGTTTTCTCTTCTCATAAGGACACCAGTCACATTAGATTAGGATCAATCCTAATTAAATATGATCTCATTTTAGCAAAATGACATCAGCAAAGAACCTATATGCAAATAAGGCCACATTTACAGGTACAGAACTTAGGATTTCAACATATCTTCTTTGGCGACACAATTCAGCCCACACGTAATTTATATCACTTGATATATTCTGCAAATATAATATATCAAAAACATACTTTCACCAAATAGTTCATTTCAAAGAAATGAAGAGAAAGGATGAAGTCAAATAAAAAGAAGGATTAGAGTTTGTTTCTTTAAAACGTTATTTTATTGTCTTGTTGGAAGCACAGGTCTCCTGCATTTATTTGCATTCACTGTAAACAAAAAGTTCCAGAGGGATTAGTGACTGTGAAAAGCTTGGTTCTCTATACTATATGAATAAAATGTTGAGAAAGTACTTCTTGGCTTCATTTCCCAGCAAAGCAACTCAATATATTACCATTTTGGAGATGAAACTGCTTCAAATGAGATTACCTCTGCACTGAACCTTGGTTGCTGTTGGAGGTGATTTATCCTTTTAAATGACCAACATATTGGCAAGATCCTCTAGAGTGATTGACTTTCTATTGCACGCTTGCTGTTTTCTTGTTTATAATAAGCAAAGACTTTAATAATCAGAACTGGAGCAAAAGCACTTTTCAGTCTTAGGAGGGCCTAAGACTCCTTGAATTTTATTTTTGGGGGTTTAGTTTATTTTTTGTTTGTTCCTGCATTTGTGGTTTGAAGGTTTCAAGGGCTCTGTCAACACTAGCTTTATTATTGTAGGGGCAAATAATTTATACTTGATATCTTTGGAGTATCAGTTTGAGGGAATAAGCAATACAGGAGCTATTTGCTCAGTGTTCCTTTAGATAAGCAATTGGTTACAGTGATGGAGCAGTTCCAAAGAGATTTCTCTGTAAGCTCCTCATGCTGTCCCCATTCTGCCACACCTTTCTCTGCATCAGTCATTATTTCTACGGCCGACACTGGAGAGGAATCTGGAAGGTCTGTCTGCTAACTGAAGTACACTCTTGGTATTTCCTTGCAGAATGCCTTGCTTTACCGCCTCTTTTAACAGAGTCTTTCATGAGCAAATGGCATCTACTTCCATGGAAGTGTCTGCAAAGTGGGAAATTAATGTGACTTGTCAGCACTTCTTGGGATAAGAAGATTAGAGTGAAATATTCCAAGGATTATTAGAATTCCATCTCTAATACTGCCTGCTATGGAAGGTAAATGAGCACCTTGAATGGGATAATAATTGAATGAATTCAGATATAAAGCTAAACACACACATACACACAATTAGCACTGTCTAGTACTTTGATTTAATTCATATTCTGTTACCCACTTTTCATTGCATTACTCCATTCAAGAGGTGCAGATAGAGGCAAGACACATTCCAGGAACTCATGATGCTCACAATGCAATATAAGAAACATGACAGGTGCATGTCTTTAAAGAAGATACTGCACTGACCAAGAAGTCTTCATCATTTCCCTCAGCTCGACTAAACTCTAGTCAGGCTTCTTTTCTAGCCTCTGAACTTGCCCTCATCCTGGTCCTTACAGAATCCAGATGGCCTAAACACAGAAATCTCATATCCCCCTTTTATTAGAGCATTTACTTTAGAAAACTTGTAACTCTAAATTCTTTTTCTGTCCCTTTATGATGTAAATCTTTAAAAAGTATTTTCGCTAGTTTTACAACCCAAGATTATCTTTCTCAAGGACCCAGGTGCCATCTTTTGAAATGTAATCATTAAGGAAGATGCAACCCCAATCTCCCAGTGTCTGTGGGAGGGTAGGAGCTTAACTTAGGTGGGTACTTTGCTCCAAGTTGTAAAATTACCTCCTGTCAAGAAGATAAAAGAAAGTTTGTTTTTTCTGTGGGTAAGGTCAGTTAGCAAACACAGGTTACCTGTGCTGTTGTTTGGTGAGGGGGTACTGATTTAAGGACCCCCCTCACCAAACAACAACATCCCAGATCTTAAAAACTCACCTGGCTGGGTGCTGTAGCTCATGCCCGTAATCCCAGCACTTTGGGAAACCAAAGCAGGAGAATCCTGAGGTCAGGAGTTCAAGACCAGCCTGGCCAAACTGACGAAACCCCACCTCTACTACCAAAAAAAAAAAATTAGCTGGGTGTGGTGGCAGGCACATGTAATCCCAGCTACTCGGGAGCCCAAGGGAGGAGAATCACTTGAACCTGGAAGGCAGAGGTTGCAGTGAGCTGAGATTGAACCACTACACGCGAGCCCAGGCGACAGAGTTGAGACTCTATTTCAAAAAACAAACAAAAAACTCACCTGCTCTTCTTTGAGCAGAGATGAGTTTGGATACACTCAGGTTTCTCCCCTCTATTGTATTGGTTTTCAATGATATTCTTTCTTCCTGTTTAGTTTTTTTCCAGTGCAATTTTTGCTTTCACAGCACTAAGATACATACTCTGGAAAGTTCCACATCAGAATAATATACATTTTATTGGGAAGTCATGGAAGCTTTCAAAACACTGGGAAAACATAAGCCAAATCTTTGGATTTTAATGAGTAGCATTTTCAAAAGGAAAAGTTAGAAAACAAAATAAGCAAATATAAGAAGTGAAATTTACCAACTGGTCAAAAATCAATTATTTGATACATGATTTTCACTCAATTATTAAAGCTAAGTTTTGAGTTTCTAGTCACTCACAATGGATGGATGCATGATGATTGTGACTGTTAGAATTCCATGGTGCAAGGCTCTCAGGCTCTTCTGCTTTTCCCATGATTCCTTTGTACCTCTCAGTCTGACCATCTCTTTATTTATTTGCCCTTTAGCCTTTCTTCTGTACCTCCCCTATCTTTATCTCTCTACGTCTAGACTCTTCCTTTGTACTCTTCAGCCTTTCTTTTCACCCCATTTTCTCCTCCTGCAAAAAAAGGGAAACTGGAACAGAGAAAGCTAACCTCACAGGCAACTCTCAGTCACTGCTCTTTAAAAAGGGTGAAAAATACAGAGTAGAGTAGCTGAGGCCTTGGTATGCTAAGGGGCTGAATGAAGTAGAGAGAAAAAAGGTAGCACTTTCAAATTAAGATACTTTAAAAAATTTGCAAAGTGATATTATTCTAATGTTGTCAATAGAATACAAGAAAACCACACAGAACAGTGCAGTACCACAGAACTATTACTCCAAGAGCAGAAGTCTAACCCTATTTCTGAAAGAATAAGGAGAGGAAGAAGTTTTTGGAAGGTGTAGATGGGAAGCTGTGCGAGAAGTCACTCAACAGGAGCTGTGACTTTTGGTTTGTGGCTGGGGCCAGTCATAGCTACTACACTGGAAAAAATATTTCAACCTTTTGATCCTACCTTCTTTCATTTTTTTGGTGGTATTTTCCATTGGCCTAACCCTTCTGAAAGTCAAAAGAGCCCATCAAAGCCATCCCTTCAGATCAGTCTTAAGGCAGAGGTGGGAGTGGAGAAGGGAGACTTCTTGGTTTCGGTTGGTCTGGAGGAGCAAATGTAAGATATTTGGCACAGATAAAAGTAGGAAAACAGGGACAAAGAGGAAGATCAAGGAATTGAAAACCCAGAGAGGATGGGGACACTAAGGAGCTGAGAAAAAGATAAAGGACAGAATGAAAGAAAATTGAAGTAAGGAGCTAAGAGAAGCAGAAGGTCAGCAGTTTCTGAATGTGGAGTTCTCACTGTACAGTCCTCCTAGAATCTGTCAAACCATTAAATAAAAATTCCCATAAACTCTTATAAATAGAAGCAATGAAGAAATAAGCCTTTAGGGAAACCAGTATCTTTGGTGAATTTGGCAAATTGTCATTGACAAATGATCTTTTGGCAAATGGAATAGACTTTCAATAAATTGATTTTCCTCAAATCAGACTGCTTCCCAGGAAAGCTATTTAATTAGAGAAGTTTGCAGAACATTAGGTTTGGTTTGGCATAATATTTAATATCTGATAGGGAATATTGGTGTATTGTAGAGACTGGGGTCCATTATCGGTCAAGAGGATGTCGACCTCCAAGGGTCTAACTCACTCACAGTCTCGCCACCATGTTAAGAGCTGATTGAGCCAAAGATAACTGTAGACTTAAACAATATAATTTAATTAATAATAGTTAACTTATATTGAGTATGTACTATATGCCAGGTACTGTACACAGATTTCCTTTTCACGTAACTCTCATAATAACCTGTGCTGGTCGTTGTCAATTGGCCTCCTTCTACCCCAGATTCATCCTCTACCTCGTTCCATTGCCCAGATGATTGACTTCTCCAGATATCATCCCTTTCCCTGACATCAGGTTGGGTTTGATTAAAGAGAAACACTTGTAGGAGATGGGAGAGCAAGACAAGGGTTCCGATACATATGCTTACCTATGTGTACCCTGCTTCCTCCTGACCTCACTACCAACATTTCTGGCAGTGGCTGAGTCAATTCTTGTGATGTGACCACTTTTCCAAACTTTCAACCCAGCTCTGATAACAATATTCCTTTAAGGCCAAAATGGAAAATGCAGTGGTAACTGAAGACTTGTCATTATCTTTAGTCTCTGGGTACTTGATTATTCTTTATCGCTGTTGGTAACCTTGTGTACATCTTCTGTAAACTTTTTTTGAGTTTGAAATTTACTTCCTGCCAAGAGCATGCCATAACTCAATAAGAAAGATATCATAAGGGTCTTCTTTGATTTTAATTTTTAAAAATTTATTTATTATTATTATTTGAGACAGAGTCTCCTGCTTGTCACCCAGGCTGGAGTGCAATGGCACTATCTTAGCTCACGATAACCTCCGAATCCCAAGTTCAAGCGATTCTACTTCCTCATTCTACCGAGTAGCTGGGATTACAGGTGCCCACCACCACACCCAGCTAATTTTTGTATTTTTTAGTATAATTGGGGTTTCACCATGTTGGCCAGGCCAGTCTTGAACTCCTGACTTCAAGTGATCCACCCACCTCGGCCTCCCAGAGTGCTAGGATTACAGCATGAGCCACTGTGCCTGGCATAGTTTATATCTATATAAATTGTGTACATATATAAATTATTTCTCTATATTTATATGTCATATCTTATATATGATAAAATTAATAGAAGTATAGGTATTTTTTACAAAGCTACACTGCTAAAAAGCAATATGACTAAAATTTAATGGTAACTAATTATAAGTGGTCTCTAAAATCTTCTATAATAATTATTTTCCTATATTTCTTCTCTGTAACCAGGTTTTGAGGTATGAGGTTCATCACTATTATGGAGCTCAACTGTGAAAGTCTGAACTCTCTACCCAGTGACGCATAGATAGCTAGTGCCACACGTTGAACTAATAAGGTTTTAGATGTACTTTAAATATAATATTATGTATGTTTTTTTCTCCCTTTTAAAGGCATGTGGCTACTGAATTTTAAAAATTACATATGTGGCTTAAATTATATTTCCATGTGGTAGCATTGAAAAGGTCACCCATTGACCTTTGAAATACCTTGACATAAGGAGCTTTCTCAGTGTGAATAGTTCAAATTGGCAGACATTTTCTCAAGGAGATTCTATCTCAGAGTGTTCTGTGTGCCTGACATACGGAGCATAGCAGAATTCAGGGGCATAAGTAAAAGTCAAAATACACACTGAGGGACGATAGAAAACAGGTATGAGAGAAGCAGTTGTGATTTGCCAGATCAATGAACAAGCATAAACCCATTCAGTAGAGAGAATACAGGCAACTTAGCTGGTGGAGTAGAAACAGATATGGAGAGGAGTTAGTTCCATAATGATTTAATGGTATTATGGTGAAGCATTGATGAAGTTCTTGTTATCAGTAAGAGAAAAGAAATGCCTTGTTAAAACAATCAATTGCATTGTTCACTGAAGCATATTCTGGTTGTCTGTGAAGGCTGCTCTTTCATGAAGTTAACACTTTCTGTCATATATTACTTCGAATACATCCTCACTATCGAGCCTCAGTGATTAAATGGCCCTCATTACTTGTTCTTCCGTCTCAAAGAGCCTAAAGAATTCAGAACCATACCATGGAAGGACTTCAGTAGAATGGCCTATGATTAGATGTGGTGATACAAGTTTAAGGGTCCCCACAACCATCACTTCTGACACCAGTGAAAAGTTGCATGGTTCCCAAGAACTCCTTCACTTCTGACACCAATTCCAAGTTTAGGGTTCCTAAAAATCACCTTCAAGTGTGATAATTTGTTAGATGAACTCTGAAAACTCATTTAAAGTTGTTTATACTCAGTTATAGCTTAGTACAGCAAAAGAATACAGATTAAAATCAGCTAAAGATAGAAGAACATAGGGCAGGGTCCTGGAGAGTTCTGAAAATGGAGCTTCCAATTGTCCTCTCCCGGTGGAATTGTACAGATAGTGCTTACTTTGCCCAGCAATAATGTGTGATAATGCATATGGAGTAGTGCCAGCCAGGGACATTTACTCAATCATTGATATCTAGAAATTTTACTGGGGGCTTGGTCACGTAGACAAAATTGACTTCTGACATGACTAATCTTAGTCCTCAGCCTCCACAGATGTTGACTTGACAAGCACGGCCCATGGCCTCCCCACATAAATCACATTGTAGCATTAGACTATCAGGTGTGACCCAAGGCCTTTCGGTAAACAAAGACACTCTTATCAGGCAGGACATACCTAGAGTTTAGAGATGACCTTTCCAGAGCCATAAGAAAGGGCCAAGCAATTCTCTGTGCAAAGTCAATCTTTACTATACTGTACAGAGGATCTTGGTTTCAATGATCTATGATGGAGGGCCTTGAATGCAATGACATCTCTCTGCCCAAACAGTAGGCACTGGGGGATATATTGGATAAACGCTGTTTATTCAGTGCTGGTATAGCTTTGAGAAGAAAGAAAGGTGTTTAACCTGCTTTATTTTGTTCTATGTATTTTCTTTACCCTTCTATTTATATATATTTTTATTGCCCTCTTTTTTTTCTGTTTTCTGATTGTTGATGCTACATTTTCTCAGTAACCTAAACTGTTTGTGATGACCCAGTAGTTTATGCAGAACAGACTATTCTCACTCTTTCCTGGAGAAATATCAGAAAATGCTTCAATCTTGTGCTTTTGACCAATATAGTGAGAGGTAATATTAGATAGCAAGGCAATATGGCCTTTCAAATACACACATTTTCCAATTTATGTTGGTGGATTTCTTATCTCCAGAGATTTATGTCATCTGAAGAGATGGTAAAAATTTCTCTCTCCATTATTATAGTATTGTTACTGGGGGAGTACCCAGCTTGTAGGTTCTCGGCCTCTCTAACCCTGAATAATGGGGAAAGGGACCCCAGAGGCTTTGTGTGTTTACCCTCAGAATAAAATCGTGGACCCAAAGAGTTTTGTGGAGGAGCAGTTTATCAGACAGAGAGAGAGAGAGAGAGAGAGAGAGAGACAGAGACAGAGACAGAGAGAGACACCTTCCATGTTGTTGTGGGAGGGGAACCCAGAGAGGGAAAATCATTCAGGTGGAAACAGCTGAAGTTTTAACCCTTGAGTTATTCCCTCACCATTCATGTTCTCATCCAATGAGAGGAGTTCTTTTAAACTTCCTCTGGTTGATTGATCTTTGACTCTGATACCAATTGGCTACTTGTTTTACAGCCCTGAGTTACAGAGCTCTATCCTCCCAGAGCTTTCAGTGAGAATTTGGGACAAAAGAGCTCCACCTGGCTTTCCCAAGGTCAGTCAGAGAATTTTACCTGCCCTTCGTGGAGGAGGTGCTCAAAGAACCCCAGCCACCTGAGTCAGGGAGCCAGGAAATTTCTGCATTTGAAACCCTCTGGTCTCTGGATGGAAGCGTGGAGGAGCTGCTTTAAGAGCCCCAGCCACCTGAAGCAGGGAGACGGGAAACCCCTCCCCTAGCAGACCCAGGAAGAGACATTTCTTTAACACAGTCCCTCAGTATGTTTTCAAGAAAATTATCCAATTATTACGAGACCACTTTTGCAAAAATTATGACACTGAGAGAAATCTAGCATGGCTGACTTCATCTTGCTTCTATCCCCACAGGCTGGCTATCCTTGCTCATGTCTAGGTGTAAGTCAACCTAACCATGGGAGTAATTTAGTTTATTGTTTAACTCTGAAGCAAGAATAATAATAGTCTCCCTAAAATTGGCATCCTTTAATTTGGGAACTGAAATCGCCTTTGTAAAACTAATAAAAGAACACAACATTATGATTATGACAGGGTTCTTGGTATGTTTTGGGTGTCCCCACCCAAATTTCATCTCAAACTGTAGCTCCCATAATTCCCACATGTCATGGAAGGGACCTGGTGGTAGGTAATTGAATCACGGGGCAGGTCTTTCCTGTGCTGTTCTCATGATCGTGAACAAGTCTCACAAGATCTGATGGTCTTATGAAGAAGAGTTCTCCTACATAAGCTCTCTCTTGCCTGCTGTCCCTTTGTTCTTCCTTAATGTTCCACTATGATTGTGAGGCCTCCCAGCCAAGTGGAACTGTGAGTTCATCAAACCTGTTTTTCTTTATAAATTACCCAGGCTTGAGTATGTCTTTATTAGCAGTGTAAAAACACACTAATACAAGCCTGAATTCTGCTAAGATATAGGCATAAGCAGTAACTAGACATTGTTTTTCTATAATCCCTTACAGTTCATGTGTCAAGTGGCCATGGGTCAAAATGTTTGTGACTTCCCCAGTTGCTCCTATAGATAATATCACTATTGTAGAATCTATGATTGGTCTTTTGAAATGTTTTTCAGGCTTTTGCATTCTGGTGATTGACTGATTCCATCCAGGCCTGTTACTCATTCAACTGGTCTTGTGGTCCCCACCCAAAGGCCACTTAGTGCACAAGGACCATTTTCCATACACCTATGATTTTATCCCTGATCAGAAGCACCCATTCCCTAGCCCCCTTCCTGCCATATTATTCATAGAAACTCTAGTTTGTGTTGAATTCTTGGTGAGGCTGATTTGAGTAGTAAACTCCTGTATTTCTGTTCCACTAGCTTTCTGTTAAACTTTTTCTTTACTGCAATACTATCATCTCCCTGAGTTAGTTTTGTCTGTGCAGCCGGCAAGAAGAACCTATCAGCCAATCACAATTACATGGATGACTATTCAGCATGAGATAATCTTTTAAATGAAAATCTGTTTAATGTTTAGGCACAAGATACTCTTCTCTGAGATAAAGGTGTCTTCCAAACCCCAAATTTTAGAGGCAATAGAAAAGATAACAACCAAAGAAGTTTTCTGTATCCTACATAGCAAATAAAAGGAAGAAAAAACCATCAGCAATACTCTATCACAAATGGAGCCTACAACGCATTCTAAGATAAAATGTAGTAGACTATCACCAGGAATTATAGCTAATAAAAAGGAGAAACAATAACAAAGGAGTGTGTAATAATAAAAATGTAACAATAAGGCTGACTGAAATAACCTCTGCATTGCCAGACTTTATTCCACTGGAGGAGCTGCCATTTGAGATTTTCTCACCTCTTTAAACTTACTTCCTCTTGAAGTTATGAAGCCTCATGCAATATGGTAGTAATTATTGCTGCTCATTAATCTTTTATACCTTATTACTTCCCAGTCTCTAGCTAGGATTACATTTCTTAGACTCCCTTGTTTAGCTGGGGCAAGCAACAGTCTTGGGCAAAGAGTAATGAGCACAAGAAATGTGCGTCACTTCCATTAGAATAATTTAATTGTTCATGAAAAGACTCTCCAGAGCTTTCTCTCTCTCTCTCTCTCTTTTTTTTTTTATGACAACTTTTGATTTCTAGATAGTGGTTTTTCCATGAGAATGAAATGTAATGACAATGAGCAAAGTGAGTGCCCAGCCAACCAGAGATTGACAGGTAATATAAGTGAGGTATAAACCACTTTTGTTTTAAGCCAGTGATTTTTGGTAATATTAACACAGTTTAATTTGGCCCATTCTCACCTATACCCACAGCTATGAGGAATGATAAGCAAAGTCAACCTAGCAGTGATTATAAATAAAATTATCTTCTTTCCCTAAGTTTTGACCCTGAAGAATGATAATATGAAACTCAATCCTATCTTCATTACAGATTTAAACCTCTGGAAATGGTTAATTAAATTGTGTTGGCTGGGCATGGTTACTCGCACCTGTAATCCTAGAACTTTGTGAGGCCAATTCAGGTGGATCACTTGAGGCCTGGCCAACATGGTGAAACCCCATCTCTACTGCAAATACAAAAATTAACTGGATGTGGTGGCACGTGCCTGTAATCCCAGCTCTTGGGAGGCTGAGGCATGAGAATCACTTGAACTTGGAAGGCAGAGGTTGCAGTGAGCTGAGATTGCACCACTGCACTCCAGCCTGGACAACAGAGTGAGACTCTATCCTAAAAAGTAATAATTTTAAAAAATGATGTTTACTGCAGTTGATAGTGAAAAATGTAAATCACATCTCCTTCAAATGGACCCAAAATAAAGATAGCTTTAAAATTACATCATTCTGTATATTGCTAATGACTACTGAAAGATGTGGAAATTTGATCAATACGTCTACATGAAACATTTCAAGCATTCAGGAAAGAGTTTTATTTAAGGTGAATATCAGTATTACTGGATTTTTACATTTATAGTAGAATGAGTGTGGATGGGATTGCAGGATCGCCCTTCTTCCTTCCAGCAGCACTAGTCTACAACTACCTGTATTATAGGCCAGATGTGGACTTTATTTTACATACACTAATCTCCTTGAAATATAATTTCAAAATATATTTTAAACTAATCTAGCGTTTGACTTGTTTGTTTATACCTTTTGCCTGTTACAAGTTAAGTGTTAAGGTGGCAGAAAGTAAACTTGGCAAAGAACCATTCTTTTATTAATTTAGTCACTGATGTTGATGGCAGGATCCTTACACTTAGAAGCTGTGTATAAACCTGGAAAGACAACTAGGAGAAGGATGATAATGTGACCATAAATGATATACGAAACTTAATACCGGAAATGTTTAGAGTGCCATCAAAACTTTAAGTGGAAGAATTATGTGTGTGTGCAAACTGAGATGTGGTTAGATCCAAGGGCCTTTAATATGAATTGATCAACAAAAAAGAATTTATGAAGCTCCTATACCGTCTGACCTCAATAAATGAGAGTGTCCTTTTAAACCCCGTAGTCATCTGATGAAATATTTAAATAGCCATATATATTTTTTATGCTGTCAAATTAGAAGGCATCGGTTACCACAGTTACTCCGTTTGTAGATGCCGGGGAGAAATATGCATATGCATTATTGCTAAAACAGGTCTCTTTTAAGGTTTCTAAGGTTTCAATATTGTGATCCCATATCAGGCAAAGGAGTAATAATGAAAAACTGTAGATAAAGCAGGTGAGCTTTGGAACATGCTACATAATTGTGAAATTCATGGGATTGGTAGAAAATGTAATCATTAAGTGACTCACCAGTGGCCCAGATATCAGACCATAGATGTATTATCATGTCCTTTGACAGCACTATCCCAAACTCTTGGCCTCAAGTGATCCTCTGACCTCTGCCTCCCAAAGCACTGGGATTATAGGCCTGAGCCACTGTGCCCAGCCTTTGACACTGCTAGATACCCACGTTGCATAAATAAAGCTATTATTAGAAGCATATGAGCAAGAAAACCATAGAATAATTATTACTGCAAGCTTTCTCATCAGAGACAGAGGCCCCAGTCTCAGCACTGTCATTTTCTAGTACTGTGGCATTATGCCAGTTTGTTCATTCAACATATATTTATTAAGCATCTATAATGGAGTTTTTGTACTGGGCACCGGGCACACTTGGTAGAACCAAGCAGACAAACAAGCAAGAGGCATAGGGACTCCTGTCCTCACTAAGATTATAGACTAAGATAGGGGAGACAGAAATCAAAGAATCATCAAAGAAATGAACAGTCTTAATTGTGAAAAACATTATCAAGGACAGCATATTAGAGGAGGAATTGACCTAGTCAGACTCTCATCTGCATGTTGAGTGATATTTATACATGTATCTCAGGATTACGGTGAAGATTAAGAGAACTAATATAAACAGCTGACATAAAATAAGAACTGTACAAATTTTCCCTTTCTGTTTTCTCTGTTCTTTTAAATGCAGATAAATGCAGTACATAAATTTCCAGATAGTTTTTCTTGCTTATTGCAGGATTTTGAAGTGTTATGAATGGTCTTTTTTTTTTTTTAATTGTACTTTATAGATTCTGGGGTACATGTGCAGATCATGCAAGACTGTTGCATAGGTATATTCATGGCAAGGTGGTTTGCTGCCTCCATCCCCCCATCACCTATACCTAAACTTTCTCCCCACATTATCCCTCCCCACCCTTCCTCTCACTATCCCTCCCTTACTCCCACCAACCGACCCCGATGTGTGATGGTCCCCTCTCTGTGTCCACGTGTTCTCATTGTTCAAAACCTGCCTATGCATGAGAACATGTAGTGTTTGATTTTCTGTTCTTGAGTTAGTTTGCTGAGAATGTTGGTTTCTAGGTTCATCCATGTCCCTGCAAAGGACACGAACTCATCGTTTTTATTAGGAAGAAATGCTAATGGGCATATCTGATCTACACTACACTCTTCACTGTTACCACTATGCCACTATGGGCACTTTCATTCTCTCCTCTTGACATGTCTCCAAAGATGTGTGTGTGTGTTTTTGTTTGTTTGTTTTTTGTTTTTTTGCTTGTTTGTTTTTGAGATGGAGTTTTGTTCTTGTCATCCAGGCTGAAGTGCAATAGCGTGTTCTCAGCTCACTGCAACCTCCACCTTCTGGGTTCAAACGATTCTCCTGCCTCAGCCTTCTGAGTAGCTGGGATTACAGGCATGCACCACCATGCCAAGCTAATTTTGTATTTTTAGTAGAGATGAGGTTTCTCCATGTTGATCACGCTGGTCTCGAACTCCCAGCTTCAGGTGATTTACCCGCGTCAGCCTCCCAAAGTGTTGGGATTATGGGAATGAGCCACTGCTCCTGGCCCCAAAGCTGTGCTTTAAAAAGTTTTAATTCAGAAGGTCACCATTTAGCAAACTCATTTTTCTATTCTCTTTTAAAGTACAATGAGATCTTGCCTGAAACCATACTTAAGATAAAAGAATCTTGAAAGTTGTCACAAATATATTTTGCAAATACAATATCCAAGACAATAGAGAAACTTTATAATAAATTTCAGTATAGAAAGAGGGAAATTGCACCAGGCATGGTGAATCATGCCTGTAATCCCAGCACTTTGGGAGGCCAAAGCAGGTGGATCATGAGGTCAGGAATTCAAGACCAGCCTGACCAACATGGTGAAACCTCATCTCTACTAAAAATACAAAAATTAGCTGGGCATAGTGGTGTGCTCCTATGATCCCAGGTAGTTGGGAGGCTGAGGCAGGAGAATTGCTTGACTCAGGACCTGGAAGGCAGAGGTTGCAGTGAGCTGAGATTGCGCCACTAAATTCCAGTCTGGAGGGAGACTCCATCTCAAAAAAAAAAAAAAAAAAAAGGGAAATTGCAACTGTGTAGAATACATGAGAAATGAGAAATAAAACTGTGAAAGATGAACTGAATCTCGGTGGTAGAAACAGAATTTTCATTTACGCCTTATCCAGTTCTCTTTGAGGTGAATGAATAATGAAACATGGGGAAATTAGAAAATTAATAACTCACTTTTTGAGAATTCACAGATGTTTCTTGAGAAGTGCATCAGAATTTTTTTTAAACCTGCCTTTTTAAAGAGATCTTTTACTTTTGGAATAGGGTAGAGCACACATCATGTTGGTCTAACAGTCACATTATGAAAAGGCAGTTACAATGCTGATGGATGGGGCTAATATTTGGGAGACACAATGAAATTTAACGTTCTTGGTTTTGGGAGGAGACAACACTGTGTACCTTTGTATCATAATGACTTACCCCTTACACAGTCATAAAAATAGGTACGAAAAGCTAACTGAAGCCTAGACATCATTCATAGTTTGCTCAGGCTAACTGAACTAAGGAGATTCTGAAACTTAAAAACCACCACCACAACAAATCCTTAAGCCTTTTGTCAAATGATGCATTGGGAAATAAGTGAGCCAAAAGGGAGTATCTCTACTTTTGCTTGGAGAGATATATAGTAACTAACCCAAAAGAGCTCTAGGTAAAGATTTTTAGTTTCTGTAGCAGTATTCCCAAAGTGTTATATGCATTAGGGAAGAGCTGTGTAACATAAAGCAGAAAAAAAGTCTTTTCTTAGACCATATGGCTTGAAACATTTAGGCTCCTAAGGGAATCTAACTGCTGGCATGTAGAAAAAACATGGAGAGACAACAGTATGAGGTTGTGTGTCATGTACTCCTATCCATTCATTACCCTCTGTCTTTCATATTAGAAAGGACTCTCGAGAATGGTAAAGAAAAATTAGATTCAGAGAAAACATGAGAGCAGAGATGTGGGTAAGCCTTAGAGGAAGGGATCCTCTGCCTGCTCCCTAGGACAAGTCCCAGGAAATGGTGAACCATCAGATGCATTCATAGAATTGAAAAGTAGAGTACTGTGCCAGGAGTGAGGTAGCACAGGCAACTGAAGGAAAAGAGAGGCTGGATGTACACCTGGCATAGGCAACAAAGGAGTATCATGTCTGACATGAATTGATCAACAGCAATAAAACCAACTAGAAGTCTGCTTCTTCTTTAAATCATCATTTGCAGGTTATTCTAAATAATGTTGATAATAAAATGATTCTCCCAGAATCATTGTACTCTTAGTCTTAAGTTTTAAATAACTGCTGCAGCTAATGTTAAATTTTAATAACTGATGCATAAGCTAACAATTAGCACATAATTTTGAAAATTTATCTTTTATTCTGTATTGCATTCAACATAGAAGTTTTTCAGTCAACTCCTAGTTTTTCCATTGATCTGTGTAGTGAGTTAATGGTAGCCTCCAAAAAGATAGGTCCATGTCCGAATTCCCCAAACCTGTAAATGTTACTGTATTCTAAAAGGATTTCTGTAGAAATCATTAAGGATCTTGAGATGAAACCATCCTGGATTACTAGGGGAGGAGGACCCTAAATTCAATGACAAGTATTCTTAGAAGAGACACACGGGAGAGAGACATGTAGACAAATGGAGATCATATAAAGACAGAGGCAGTGATTGCAGCGAAACAACTACGTAAGCCTAGGAATGCTGACAACTACCAGAAGCTGGAAGAGTGAAGAAAAAGGAGAAGGAAATGTAGGGCTGCCAACACATCGACTCAAACTTGTGGCCTTCAGGACTGTAAAAGAATTAGTTTCTACTGTCTTAAGCCATCAGTTAATTTTATTCAGCCACCACAGGAAATTAATATAATCCCTACCTCACAAACTTAGCTATAAAAAAGTCATTGCTAGGGTAACTTTAAAGGTTGAGAGCTATCTTTGTTCTTATGCATCAGTTGATGATTTTATACACTACCTTTTAAAAGAATATTCAGAATCAACAGTGATAGCACAATGATTATAAAAACATGAAAACAGAATTTTAATTACTTTACTTCTGCTGTAATGTATGATTAATGACATTTTTATTTGTGCTTTAACATTTAAAATAGTAAAATAGAGTCTGAAATGTAACAAATAATATTTTTTGTTTGGTAAGTATATGTTTTAGTTCATAGCATAAATATTTTATTGAATTTAATATCTTTTATATTTAAACTTTTCATCTTTTTATTTTCATTATTATTAAATTATAATAGTGTTATCACAGCAATAGGGTACTAATTGTTTAAATATTTTTCTCTTTTACCCATCCATACATTAATTTAATAAAAAAGCATAAATCTATTTTTCTTTTTTGTATTACCATTTTCATTATTTTTTACTGCATAATTACATGCCCAAAATTTAATAAAAGACAATTTTTACTGCTTTTCTTTTTTAACCATTATTACTATTTATGTCATTTCATGATAATTACTGAATATAATTTTGAAATATAGAGGAGAGTTCTTAAAAATGAGCTCTTTGGGATGTAAATATGCTGAGAATGCCCACAGCTGGGCTGTATTCTGGTTAGAGCCCAGTGGTAGGGCAAAATCCTACAAGAGAAATGGCAACTGCTTTACTATGTTGATGAGAACATAGTGTCACCAGGGTTCTCTTGGCCTAGAACTCTTTGGAATCAGGAGAAGTCTCATGTGCCCCATAGTGGTAATAACAAACTAAAAGAGTCATCAGACTCACAGACTGTGCTGAGATCGCTTTTGTGAATCAAAGTCTAAAGAAAACAGTAAAGAATGCTGGGCTTACCTGATCCAGACAGATACTTAGAATTACTCCTTTTATTGTTCACCACTGATATCTATGTAAGCTTTCTCAAATTCCATAATAAAAGGAGTGAGTAGTGGGGCATCCAGTTGACAAAGAATATATCTCTACCTCCTTTGCAGAATTAGAGCTAAAAATAGAAATTTAACTACATCAAAAAAATATAAAGTTGCCTTTCTATCTCATCTACATTGTGGAAGGGAATGCAAATCTGTCACATACATTTCCCAAAAAAAGGTAAACTGAAATGTAGGTAAGGTTACTGACATGATTGAAGGTCTCACAAGTAATTGTAGAAAGTACTAAAATTCTGACCTAGGTCCATCTCATTTAAACACCAGCCCTTCTACCATGTTAGACAATCACCCCGGAAACTACTAAAACTTCTGGTCCATGGACAAATGCTAAACTGGGACTATTACAGGGGTGGGGCAAATTGTGGGCCCCTAAGGTTTAAGATGATTAGTTCGTCCTAAATTTCTGATAATATTTATTCTTGGCTTACCTTGAAGGAGCAGGATTTCCCAGTACCAAACTATATTCATGTTTCCAAATCTCAGCTCTAACCCTCATCAGCTGTATGATTTGGGGGAAGTGTGTCTGGCTATCAGTCTCTCCTATTTTCATCTCTTAGATGAGGAGATGATGAATTCACAGAGATACACAAAGATTAGAAATTGTAAATATAAAACACTTGGAATATAGTAGCGCATTATAAATTGGAGCTATTTTACATCTTTCTGAAGACACAGCATTCCAGAGTGGTTGCAGATATTACTATCATTCCACACACAACCTTTTGGTAACTAGTATTTGAGATGATGTCTTAAGTGAGAATGAATGTTTTTATTTATTCATTGATTATTTTTTGTTTTTGCTGACAACGATGAGTATCCAGGCGTGCCTGATGGATACAGAGAAAGGTTCAAACTAGATAGGGCATTAATTTCCTTAAAATTTTCTTTCTGTTGTAACTTAATGATCTTCTCAGCGTGAAATTGATTAAGAAATGCACATCACTTAATTCTCTTCATAATCACCTAGGGTGAAACTCGCAAGAAGAACTTTTTTAAAGAAAGGGTAATGAGCCAAAGGAGGCATGCAGAGGGATTAGAGTTGGGTATTCACATGCAAGGTTCTCCCTTCTTATGAAATGCCCAGATTAGCAGAATTCCTTGCTGAGCTTCACAGATGGATCAGAAATCTGGAAGTCTGGTACGTGGTAAAGACAGTGGGTTTAGAGGATAAGAAGTAGAGAACAGGCACCAACAAATTGTAACAAACATGAAAATGGACAAAATTAAATAAGTCATCCTATTTGTGAAAGGAAGTGACTATCTTAACTTCTCTTCCCAGGTCCACAAGGGGCATGGTTTCAAAGACAAGAACTTCCCAGTACCATGCCTCAATCCACTTCTCCATCTAGGAACCTAGAATTCTTTGTCTAACTTTCCCACACTCCAGCTCAGTAGAAAGCCCAGGTGAGCTTCCTTTGTTTAGAAAGCCCGCCAAAAGCTCCAAGGGAGGAGGCTTTAATTGCAGGCCAGGCAACCAATCCAATATCAGAGTTGAGAATCACTCCGGAGGAAGTTTGGAAAAACTCCTCTCAATGGACAAGAACTTGAATGGGGTGGGAGTTAACTCTGGGGTTGAAATCCCCCCTACTCCCTTATCTGTAGGACTCCATCTCTGGATCTCAATGGGAGCTGTCTCTCCCTTTCTCCCTATAGGGATTTCCCTCTCTGGGATCCCCTCCCACAACAGCAAGGGAGCTCTCTCTACTTCTCTCCCCACCACCTCTCTCTCTCTCTGCCTAATAAATCACTCTCTGCAAAACTCTTTGGGTCTGATATTTACTTGAATGAGCTCACCATGCCACTAGGACCCTCTCCCATTTTTGGGTGAATGAGAGCCCAAGAACTTTGGGCACATTCCATCAGGGAAGGGAGCTGAGCCCGGTCCCCTCCCCCAACCCAGTTACGGAAGTAGTATAATAGAGAGTAAAGAGTGCATCTGAGAGCAGACCATATTAAAAAGAGACCCTATAAAATAGTTTTATAGGAAATTAAAAGAGGGAAGGATGCAAGCAAGTATCTGTGATAGACACTTCATTTTGCAGAAGATAGCTACCAGAAAGTAGAAAGAACCTGGGGTTTTGAAGACGGAAAGTTGTGGGATTGACTTTCTTCAAAGTTACTAATTGCATGAGGTTTGTCAAGTTACTTAACTTCTCTCAATCAATGTCTCCTTCTCTGTTAGGTATTATTTGTTATTTCTTCACTTTTTGTTATTTAGGAGTTAAACTTCCCTCCACTCACTATTCTATGGCTTTGATAAAGGTATTAAATTTGATACAAATTATATGTCCCTATGCACATCAGTTCTGATTGACGGAGCTCATTTACGGCCATGGTGACATCTTCAGTCTCTGAGTTACATGATGGCCTGTCAAGGTGAGAAGCTAATAATTTTTTCTTTGTGTTTGCTTGGAGGATGCCTGGAATGAGAATGGTACCTCTCTTAGATCTTTGAAAAAGGAGGTAGGCTGGTATCTTGTTCTTTAGAGGATCTGCTATGACCTTTCTTTAGCCATATCCTTTTCTATTAGGCAAGAATTCTCTGAAGCTCTAGAAATGTGCCCACACGTAACACATGTCCTCTTCTGAATCATGCTGTAGAGACTCAGAATGCAAGAATTCCCTGCCTTCATTGACTCTGACAGGGCTTTCAAGGAGGGATCTCTCTGGTGGGTTTCTCTGGTGATGTACTGACCTCTAGACCTCAAATAAGGGTGTTTGGGTGAGGAAACATGGATGGTGTTAGGGACCTGAGTTAGCCCCAAAGCATGTGAGATCCCAAATGCTATGGAGCAAAGAATAGAAAAAAAAAAAAAAAAAAAAAAAAAGTTGCTCAACTCAGGCCAACTCTCCTCATTTAGCCAAGTCTGTCATGGGACCTTGAGGTGTCTTAGAATTCTAAAGTCAAGCCTGACCTTCCACGTCATTACAAAGATCAGGATTTTTTAAAATACCCTGATTTCTATCTTTTAAATATTTAGACATATGACCAACTATTCTCCATTTGTATTCTTGCTGATGTGAGGGGAAATTCATCCTCACCATCCTCGTTTTAATGACAAAAGGAGGAAGCTGCATTATACAGCATGGATGCCAATTTCTGAATCACTTGGCTATCCTGCTTATAGGGCGTCATCTCACTCCAGAGTTCCAAGATCTCTAAAGCACAGAATTTCCTCTGTGTTTTGATCCCATGTATCTACCCTGGGCCTCTTTCTGTAGATAGGCTTTTATGTTTGGCAATAAACAAACACATTGGAAAATGGTCAGTGAAACATCATGGTCTATTCCAGTTAAAGTTTTATAGCTAGAAGAGTGGCACTAAAAGAAGTATCAAGGAGTGAAAGAAGTCATATAAAATTCAGAGTTCTTCCCATGTCCAAATATTCCTCAAACAATGCCCAAAAAAAGGAGAAATTAGGTCTCAGCATTCCAAGGCACCTCATGCAAGTCAGCAGATTAGAAGAACAATTACTATAGAGAAAATAATGATTCATTAAGGATGCTGAAGCTTAGACTAAGAATATGATTGAATGCACAGTGGCACACACATGTCATCTCTACACTTTGGGAGGTCAAGGCAGGAGGATCACATGAACCTAGGAGTTTGAGACCATCCTGGGTAACATAGCAAGCCCATCTTTAAAACCTTTTTTTTTTTTTTTTTGAGACGGTGTTTCCCTCTTGTTACCCAGGCTGGAGTGCAATGGCGCGATCTTGGCTCACCGGAACCTCCGCCTCCTGGGTTCAGGCAATTCTCCTGCCTCAGCCTCCTGAGTAGCTGGGATTACAGGCACGTGCCACCATGCCCAGCTAATTTTTTTTTTTGTATTTTTAGTAGAGATGGGGTTTCACCATGTTGACCAGGATGGTCTCGATCTCTCGACCTCGTGATCCACCCGCCTCGGCCTCCCAAAGTGCTGGGATTACAAGCTTGAGCCACCGTGCCCGGCCTTAAAACCTTTATTTATTTATTTATTTATTTGAGACTGAGTTTCTCTCTGTCACCCATGCTGCAGTGCAGTGGTGCTATCTCAACTCACTGCAACCTCTGCCTCCAAGGTTCAAGCAGTTCAACTGCCTCAGCCTCCTGAGTAGCTGGGACTGTAGAGATGTGTCACCATGCCTGGCCAGTTTTTTTATTTTTAGTAGAGATGAGGTTTCACTGTGTTGGCCTGGCTGGTCTCAAACTCCTGACCTCAGGTTATCCACTCACTTCAGCCTCCAAAGTGCTGGGATTAGATGTGTGAGCCACTGTAGCCAGCTAGAAAACTTTTTTGAAAAAAGAAAAAAATCTAGTTGGGCATAGTGGTGCATGCTTGTAGTCCCAGCTACTTGGGAGGATGAGGTGGGAGAAGCCCTTGAGCCCAGGAAGTAGAGGTTGCGGTGAACTGTGATTGTGCCACTGCATTCCAGCCTGGGTGACAGAGCAAGACCCTGTAACAAAAAAAAAAAAAAAAAAAAAAAAAAAAGAAGAAGAAAAAATAAAATAGTATGTAATTGGCACACTTGGGGAGCTGATGTTAAGGTGGGGGCTTGAGTAGGGAAGAATGATTTGTCTTCATTTCACTTAAATTATACTTGATATGGCTCATTAGAAAGAGAGAAAATACTCTCGTGGGATTTCAAGCCTGTGATAGGTCAGGGCCCAATGTCAAGCACCTACATTTGAAATAGAACTTTGTCTAAACCTTCTTCAATGAAGAGGCCTTCCTTTGGAAAGCCAGAACTAGGAATGGTGCATTCTGGGTTTTGGCCCTTTCAAATGCCCTTGTCATTTGCATTCAGAATACCCAGACTCCAATGACTTGGACAAATCTTTGTACCTCTCTTAGCCTCAACTTTCTACCTCATGGACTTGCTCTCAAATGGTGCATGAATATGGCCTTAATGACCTGCAAAATTTTATTACTTGGTGGCCATATGCATAACAGAATTGGTTATTGCTTACAAGTTATTATTAAGAACAGTCAGTTTAGGAATTTCTGCTACGAGGCAACTGGTTTACTCTCTTTTCCCTTGGTTCAATTTGATTTCCTTAGAACTTTAAAGCACAGCAATGAGCATTTTACATATTTCTCAAAGTTGTTCAGAAATTAATATAGTGGGATTATTATCTCTATTTTAAAGTAAGAAAATTCACAGAAACATCAGTGCTTTACTATAAGACACACATCTACCAAACATGACTGTGGATTGTCTACAGTCTACAAACATGCCTTCTGTGTATTGTCTACTCACTAATTAGTATTCACAAAAGGTTTCAATTGTCTTACTCAGGTTTATTGCTCATGTGCTTTTCTTATCAAATTCATTCTGGGATAATTCTATACACTTAAATTTGTTTTTAAACAAAATCCATTTCCTAAGCCATTTCTTATTCTATAATTAGATTTCTACAATATTTTTAAACAAATCTGAAGAAAAGCAGTATATCCATCTTGTATCCTAACTCCTCCCAAACTGCTTAGATTTTGCATGAGTCTGGGTGGATGGAGGGGCTGTCAATTTCATGACTAAATATAACAGTAGATCATGGCCAGCAACTGAGGAGGTAGATGTGTTATATGATGGAAAAAGGCCTGACCCTAAAGACAGAAGACCGGTTATCCAGTCATGCTTCTGACATTTGGTAGATGTATGACTTATGAGAAAGTAAAGATGTTTCTGATTGTGAGTGCTCTTACTTTAAAAATAGAGACAGTAGCCCACCATGTTAATTTTCAGATAGCTTTGAGAAATATGTAAATGATTGTTACTGTGCTCTAAAGTCAAGTTTTAAAGAAAATCAAATTGAACCAAGGGAAAAAGAGTAGCCCAGTTGTAAGCATATGGTACTTAGTAAATATTTACTGGTTTGCTTAAAACTTTGATTGCAAAGGAAGAAATTTCTGTGGAATGTAATCCACAGAGCAGTATAAAGATGTTTTGCTTTGATAGAATTAGAGCAGATTCAGAGAACTGGGAAATAAAGTAAAAATAGATTCCTCTGATTCAAATGCTTTTTTCCCATAAAATTGATTGTGGCAATGATTGCACAATTTTGTGAATATAGTTAAAAGCATTGAATTGTACATTTCACATGTGAATATTGTATGGCATTGAATTACATATCAATAAAGTTCTTTTTTGTTTTGTTTTGTTTTGTTGTGAGACATAGTCTCACTCTGTCACCCAGGCTAGAGTGCAATGGTGTGATCTTATTTCACTGCAATCTCCACCTCTCGGGTTCAAGCAATTCTCCTGCCTCAGCCTCCACAGTAGCTGGGATTACGGGCACACACCACCATGCCAGGCTAATTTTTGAACTTTTAGCAGAGACAGGGTTTCGCCATTTTGGCCAGGCTGGTCTCAAACTCCTGACCTCAGATGATCCACTTCCTTCAGCCTCCTGAGGTGCTGGAGTTATAGGTATGAGCCACAGCACCCAGCCTAAAGTTTTTATTTTTAAAACCCTCCTTTTTCAGGTATTGTTTTTATAAAAGTTATTTCTTATTTCTTATTCCAGTACACATACTCTGCTTTAAGCACAGAGGACCCCTTGTTTTTCCCTGAAGATCCACTTTCTTTATGCCTTTATTTGTGGTGTTCCTTCTTTGCTAGTACAAACTCTGCCTCTTAAATTCCCATACATTTCTTAAGGCCAGGATTAGGTACTTTCTTTGCCAAAGAACGCTGCTTCAGGACCACCCACCATGAAATTAAAATCTGTTTCTTTAATGTAATCAAAAATTTTTTCTGTCAAAATTCTTATTTTAAAACAAATGTCATTGTTTAAAAATGCTGTCTGATTTCAATTTTTGTTTTGTTTTACAATAAAAGTGAAGTCAACCTTTTAAGAATGTCTCAACGTATGTCAGGGGTCCACCTCCCTTGATCTGCAAGGCATGGTAGTTTATTTGCTTATTTATCCCTTCATTTTCTTCTAGCCTCATGCTTTTCATATAACACATGATAAATGTTTATGAAATTTGATGTAATTGCTGTAAAAGAGAAATCACCTAAGCGAAAAATTTATTATATTCACTACTACACTGGCCCAGAAAAAAATGGGGCTGATGTGAAACAAGGTGAATATTCATCTCATAAAGCTTTATTTACAGTGATTTAACACCAAAGTGTGATAAACTAACTAAATACTGAAGAATGTATTTTTTTACAACACAGGCTAACATTTGGATTCATCAAATTTTACTGTTAAATTTCACATTCCTTTTCTTGCCTGCTGTCTCCAATTAGAGCATTCTGTTTCTCCTTTAGGATTATTGACACATTATCTGGGACAGATTTTGAATACTATTCTCTATTTGCTTCAAAGTGAATTATTTCTTCTCCTATCTTCATATCTAAAAAAATGAATTCACTCTTAAAGAAGAAATAAAAGGCATATCTTATATTTACCCTTTTAGCAGATTTATTATTTTAAAGCATTTATGTAAATGGGCTTCAAGATGCTACTGATTTTGTATCATGCTGTATTTCCTATAATGGAAAATTATTGATTTTCAAATTTTTTGGCACATCTTATTTTAGATGATCACTTTCTCATACATAACATTCACTCGATTTTGTATTTCTATACAGTATTCTCTTCCTATATTGACATATTCTCTCAATGCAAAGATGAAATCCTCAGCCTTGCTACTGATAGGTTGTGATGTGCTTTGCAGAGTTTCTCTGGGGCTACAGGGGCTTGGGAGTCAACAAAGTGTCAGAAGCAAAAGTTGCTCTGATGGAGATAGACTTTCACAAAGAAGCACATATCGTGACTTGATACTTGGTTATTCATTTTACCTGTGTGTAGATATATAAATTGACATGGCTACAATATTTCTATTTAATGTAAGGTAGATATAAATTTAAAGGGAAAAAATAAGTTCATAGAAGTTAGGTGACCTTAGAGTGACAGAGCTAGTAACTGGCACAGTGGGAATTAAGAAACTCATATATATTTGCTCTTAAAACTTGTGCCTCTGTAACTTGCACAAAGCTTCAGTGTTCTGCTTAGATCCCTTTGCCTTTTTTTTTTTTTTTTTTTTTTTTCTGAGACAGGGTCTCACTCTGTTGCCCAGACTGGAGTACAGTAGTGTGATCTCAGCTCACCACAACCTCTACCTCCTAGGTTCAAGCAATTCTCCTGCTTCAGCCTCCTGAATAGCTGGAATTACAGGCATATACTGCTACCATCTGGATAATTTTTGCATTTTTAGTAGAGGTGGGGTTTCACCATGTTGACCAGGCTGATCTTGAACTCCTGACCTCAAATGATCCACCTGTCTTGACCTCCCAAAGTGCTGGGATTGCAGGATTGAGCCACCATGCTCAGCCTTTAGATGCCTTTCTTAATTTCCAAATCTAAATTCAATCTATTCTCTTTTCAGATACTTATACAACTGTAAGCTAATCTCAGTTTTTTTTTTCAGCTACTTGTTACGAATTGTCATATTTCAATACGTGTCATTGACTCATTTTGACAGCTTCATACTTAAGTTTGCAGATGATCACAAGTGTTAGTGACAGGTAAAAATATTATTTTGTGTAAAATTTCAGGATAACTAAAGTATATTAACATATTTATATGTAATAACTGAAACCAAATTGGGATATTATTTTCTGAAATAAGTCGTCTTTCTGGGAAGTCACTTCTTAGAAATGATTGTATATTTTATATATAATATCAGTTACTATATTTCTAAATGTTAGAATTAGAGTTCAGAATTTTAAAAAGATATAACTGGACTTTGCAATATGGCCACCATTTCTGATATATCAATATTAGTTAATGTTTCTTGTTATGCACGTAAAAATTATAAAATATCCACAATAAATAAAGTAATACTTCCTTCATTCACTTGTTTTGCCAGCACAGCCTGCCCAGAGATGCTCTCCTATGCCATAATAAATATAGATAAATAGAGTTTCCAGCTATTGAAACAAAACCATATTCATCTCCATGGCTTCCACTATTAACTCTTGTATTTCACGTACCACATTCTTTCCAAGGTGTTTTTTGAAATCACAGGTCTGATCTTTTTCTCCTCTTCCTTTCTTTTATTTTTTAGACAGTCTTGCTCTGTCACCCAGACCGGTGCGCCATGGTACCATCTTGGCTCACTGCAACCTCTGCCTCCTAGGTTCAAGTGATCCTACCTCAGCCTCCAAAGTAGCTGGGATTACAGGTGCATTCCACCATGTCTCGCTAATTTTTTGTATTTTTAGTAGAGACGGGGTTTCACTGTGTTAGCCAGGATGGTCTTGATCTCCTGACCTCATGATCTGCCCTCTTCAGCCTCCCAAAGTGCTAGGATTATAGGTGTGAGCCACTGCACCTGGCCATCTGATGTTTTTCTCATGTTAAAAACCTTTACTGATTTCCCATTGCATGTTTAATACAAACTTTTAACTTAGCTCACAATAATCTTCGTAACCTCTTTCCTGTCTCTTCAATTTTTATTTAATTTCTCTCCTCATCCTTCTCTATTCTCCATTTCATTTGCTAAATTACTTGTAACTTACAGTCACCAGAAGAATCTCCCTTACCTTTGAGCCATTTTTTTCTTAGTGTAAATATAAGAGAGTGCTATTTCAACTATATCTGTTTCACTCTTATTGAGTATATGGCTTCCCAGCCAGATTGTATTTCCCACTATCTTGGCAATTAGGTAAAGTCACATGATCTAGTTATTTCCCAGGGGAAGGCGTGCAGAAGAAACATGTGTCACTTCTAGGCCTGGATCTAAATATATTATGGTGTTTTTCACCTTTTGCTCACATCTTACACAATTTGGAACCTAAATATCATGTGACCAGCTTTGGCAATAACATCAGACAACACCTATGCATTAGGAAGACGAGCAGCAAACTTGAAAGGAGGTTATGGCCATAATTGTCATGAAATATTGCTGACTTAGGCATTCATATTCAGTTAAAAATGAGAAATAAATGTGGTTTTTAAAGTTATTGTTTTGTTGAGCCTCTGTGTTATACCATCTCAGCTTTTGCTTAATGAAGAAACAAACTCCTTTATCTTTGTGCTTCCCTTGGGTAATTCATACCTATCTTTTACATCTAAAGTTTGATACCGTGCCTGATTGATCGCTTACCTCAAACCTAAGGATCTGACTTATGTTTTTCTAATGGTATCTGATTCTTTAAAAGATTACTTAATATTTATTGAATATTTACATATCAGACACAATTTCAAGCATGTATGTTATCCTATTTAATATAATATTCTTTTTGAGTATTCAATAACAGACTAGAAGAATCTCCATATTATAGATGTATCTCTGTATTATAGATGAGAAAACAGTTATAGGGAATCTCCATACTATAGAATCTCCATATTACAGATGAGGAAAACAATTATAGAGAGGTCAAGTATGGTTGTATCTTCCAAAAGAGAGCTGCAACAATGTTTCTTACCTTATGTATACACCCTTATAATGTGACTATAATACTTTCTCTATTGAAAGATACGTTTTATCTTTCTTATCTCTGAATCTGTATGGATTTGTCACTACAGAAGAGATACTTGTGACTTCCAAAGCAAGATTGGGAACTGTATCAGTGGCTCCCCACTGGCTCTCTTTAGGCACTCATTTTTTGGATCCTTGAGGAGCCAGCTAAAAGATCTGTGGCTGCCATGCTCTAAGGAAGCCCATATAACACAAACTGAGTATAGACAATGTCTGGCCAACAGCCCAGCTGGGGCTCCAGGCAGTGTCTACTGCTAGATATGTGAATTAGAATACCTCCTGATCATTCCAGCCCTCAGCCATGCAGTCACCTTGAGAGTTTTGAATCCTCTTAGCTGCAATTGAAAGCAGTAGGAATACATTATCATTATACCTGTTTTTTAAATCCACGACCATTGAATATGTGAATGTAATAGTATGACTGCTTTAAGCTGCTAAGTTCTGGTGTAACTGAAAAATTGCCCAAAGGAAAAAACTAGTAAGAAGAAAATCTGAGATTTAAACTGACAAAGTCTGATTCCAATGTCTAGATACTGTATCACTTATGCTTAGTTTCTAAATAGAAAATGCCTATTTATTTGTTTTTACTCCAAGTCAATTTAAAAACTACATTAGAGCAGGTCCTTTTCTTATTTACTCTGAGAGAACAGAATTTTTATTTTTATTTTATAAAAATTTCTGTATCCAGCCAGGTATGGTGGCTCACACCTGTAATCCTAGCACTTTGGGAGGCTGAGGTGGTTGGATCATGAGGTCAGGAGTTTGAGACCAGTCTGGCAAACATAGTGAAATGCTGTCTCTACTAAAAATACAAAAATTAGTCAGGCATAGTGGCAACATGTCTGTAATCCCAGCTACTTGGGAAGCTGAAGCAAGAGAATCACTTGAACCCGGGAGGTGGAGGTTGCAGTGAGCCGAGATAGTGCCACTGCATTCCAGCCTCGGCAACAGAGCAAGACTCCGTCTAAAAATATATATATATATATATATATATATATATATATATATATATATAATATGTATATATATGTATGTATCCTATAGCCCAGCACAGTAGATGAAACATACTAGGCATTAAACAAATGTTACCTTGATGAATAAATGATAGCATTTATTATTGGAAAAGCTCTGAGCATTGACTTTACCTTGTGAAATTCCATAACCACCTAATATGAGCTAATGTTTGTGAACCATCCACCAGTTGCCTAATACCATGCTAAATTCTTTACAAGTGTTAATTTTTACATCCCCATAATATAGGGATTCTAAGAGATCCATTTTACAAATGAAGACATGGAGAGTTTGAATTAAGAGTTTCCTCCAGCTCCAGTCATGAAAAGAAAGAATTTGAATCTGGATATTGTTTGATGCCATTCCATGCTGGATAATCTCCATTTACCCCTCCTCCTCTCTGCCCTTCACTACACTGTACTTTCAGCTGGGAGGCTGAACTCCATAGATTGTGTCAATCAGTCCCTCTTTTCATCTGGCCGCTGATGAGGTTTAACACGTATAAAATACCAACAGGAGACAGAGTACTAAATATGGTAGTGGTTTATAGTATTCACTTAGCTGTCTCTCCATCAGGCTGTGGGTTCACAGTGACTCCATTGCTCATATTAATGACCACAACTTCTGTAGAGAAGCCTTCTTAGCTAATTTATTTCTAGTTCTAATAATAAGTTCCCCCTACCAGTGTTCTCAGGCCTAGTAATAGTAGTCGATTCCTGCTATTGCCAGCCATGGATTTGTCTTAACATTTTTAACACCTTTGTAAATATTCCTGCATTAAACTCTGTGTATTCCTTTTGAGTGTGCCTTCTGCAGATCTTCCCTAACATAGGTGCAACAGGACAGGGGAAAATGGGGACACATGTAGCATATGTCTAAATATCTTGGTGACAAATCATTCTATTAAATAAACTATTTAATTTTTTTTCTGTTCTCCTACATTGGCAAATACATCATTATAAATGACCTAGCAGGCCGGATGTGAATATAGGATCATTATATCTCTTGGAGTTGCATGCTAGAACATGGAGCCACCTTGGCTTTCCTCTCTCTCCTCCTTTATATGCACCCATCCTGCACCTTAAGGGGTCTCATGTACATGTGTATAGATACCCCAGCCTGTATATTTAAGGTCTGCAGACACATAGTTATCACTTGGCCACCCCTTGAGCTTATGGGTTTACATACTTGTGATGTGTTCTGCCTTATGATGAGTTAAATCTTTTGAAAAAGCCAATGAAGAACTTCTAAGTTGGTATAGGCTATACAAGCAGAAAATTTCATGTGTGCCAAGTACCTAAAGCATGCTTAAGAAGAAGGAACATGAGCCGGGCACGGTGGCTCACACCTGTAATCCTAGCACTTTCGGAGGCTGAGGCAGATAGATCACGAGGTCAAGAGATCAAGACCATCTTGGCCAACATGGTGAAACCCAGTCTCTCCTAAAAACACAAAAATTAGCTGGGCATGGTTGCATGCACCTGTAGTCCCATCTATTCAGGAGGCTGAGGCCGGAGAATTGCCTGAATCTGGGAGGAGGAGGTTGCAGTGAGCTGAGATTGCACCACTGCACTCCAGCCTGGTGACAGACCAAGACTCTTTCAAAAAAAAAAAAAAAAAAAAAGAAGAAGAAGAAGGGACATGGATTCCCGGAAGACATAACTCATTGGACTACAGACTCTGTCTCATGGGGTAGGATGTGAGTAGAAGAGGAGCAGAGAAGAGTCCTCTAGTGCATGGAGTTCCTCTTTGGTAACCTATGACAGAATAGGTCATCTCTGCCTTTTCTATTCCTGGGTAATCTATCACCTCTCATCCAGTAGATTTCGTAGCTCAAGAATCATGGAAGATTTATTGGTGAAGTCAATGATTAATGTGCATCAGTGAATGATGTGATGATTGATCTGCACCTTCTGAGCAGAAATCTTGATTTATTTCAATTTTTAAAAATAGCTGTAGACGTAGAATTTTTACTTTTATTTTCTTTGAGTTTGGAAGTTTAGCTAATAGCTATCACCATAAATGTCTTGGATTGTGAACTACTTGCCACTTGCTGCAAAAGTAATTTTGTGCCATATAGTTTATTCTTTATATTTCCAAATAAGCAGCCTCCCTAAGGAGAAAAGAAATTCTACCAGAAACTTTACTAGGACTCTAGGTGACAAACATAATATCTATCTAACTATGGGTGATATGTCTTTGGTTTCAGAGAAACCATAATGAAAGCAAAGCCAGGTTAAATATATATATTATGTAATATGAACATATATAAATATATATTGTAATATATTTATATATTATATATATTTGAATACAATATATTTGCATAAATATATATAATATATAATACATTATATAATTTTATATATTAATATATCAATATATATTAACATATAACATATATTAATATATATTAATACATAATATAATAATTATATATAATATAATGTATATTATATATTGATATTATATTAATATATTCTACATTAATATAATTATGTATAATATATGATAAATTATATAATCTATATTTTATATAATCTATATATAATATAGATTATATAATTTATATATAATATATATTTTATATATTATATATAAATTATATAATCTATATTATATATATTATATATAATATATATAATATTTATATAATCTATATTATTTTAATCTATATTATATAGATATATAATCTATATTATATTAATCTATATTATATGTAGTATAATGTATATTACATATAATATAGATTATACATAATATAATAATTATATAGATATTATATATATATTTAAACCCAGTTTTGCTTTCATTAGAATAGCCATATATATGAAACTGTTTCTAAATCTTAGGATTATATATGACTATTTTTAAGTCTAGATTTCTAATATTCAAACTACTGTATTTTATATTTATTGTTAGTAATTTGGATTGTTGCCTGATAGTGTTTTCCCCATCTAAAGAAGTTAATCTATGTGTTCAGTTAGATTTTTTAACCTTTCCTGGAAGAAATAAGACTCCAGCAGTTACTCTTAGGTTAGCAATGTGTACGTTTGACAGGCTGGTAGACGAGTAATTCATCACTACCACTTTCAAATGTGAAATGCCCACTTGCATAATCACTGCAACTCCTGGTACCTGATCCAGAAAAATGTTAACAGGCTAAGCTGATCAAAGTGGCCGATAGCTATTCTGGGCTTACTTTATGGTTCAGGTATTCCCCCTTAAGAAGGCCACGGAGGGAATGAAAAATGCAAAGACAATAAAAATCTAGCAGTGAACCCTGGTTGAAAAATATCCAGTGTTCAGGTTGCAGTGCTCTGAGCAAATAAGTTAAATGGCAATGGTTTGCTATGCATATATTTTTATTTTTTTTAATAGAATATATAAATTCCTTGTCCTGAAAAGAGATCAATTTAGTTTCAAATTTCTTAGGATAACAGAATCACTAAATTGGGGAAGACATAAAGATTGGTGCTATTTAAAGCATGGTCCATGGGCTGGCTTCAGTCAGGAAACAGTTGATTGGTCTATAGTGACATAAGCATAGAAAAAAGCATTTAAGACTTTTATAGCAATTTGGGTTTAATTTTTTTTTTAATTTCACAAATGATTGAGAAAACAACTAGCCTTTTAACATTGAGCGTTTGAAAAAACTGCTCTGAATTACATGCATCTGAATAATTTATTCAATCATTTATTCTTCAAGTCAAAAAACTATTTTGAACACCCATGTTTTGGCAGTCATGGTACCACAGACTGGAGGTAAAATGGTGAAAAAGGCCAGCTATGATTTCTTGCCCTCAGTAAAGCTCAGAGTCCACTTGAAGGGAGAGATATAAATACAGAATTACAGTTCTGGAATAAAGACATACAGAGGAATACAGGGTTATGGAAGCATTGTCTTGCAACTGAAGATATATATATGTATATACACACACACACACACACACACACACTAGATAAAAGGAGGGATAAAGAAACATTCTAAACAGGAGAAATGGTAAAAAGAGCCCTGAGGTCAAGAGGAAGTATGACAGGCAAAAAAAAAAAAAATTAAATAAAAAATTTATATATAAAATGTTTTGGTTTAAACAGAAAGCTTTGAAGGAGTAGGGTGTGATATGACAAGTATGCTAAACCAGACTAAGACCTTTGTGAGTCTTATTAAAGAAACATTGCTTTTATTCTAAGACTAGTAGAACAGCATGAAAGAATTTTAAGCAGAGGAAATAACTGATAAGGTTATATTTTTAAAAGTCTACTCTTATGAGTAGAAATAGATTATTGGGCATGTAGAGAAAATCAAGAAGGGTTTAGATTATTTATTTATTTATTGAGACAGGGTCTTATTCTGTTGCCCAGGCTGAACTGCACTGGTGCAATCACAGCTCACTGCAGGCTCGACCTCCTGGGTTCAAGTGATCCTCCCATCTCAGCCTCTAATGTAACTGAGACCACTGTTGTGCACCACCATGCCTGGCTAATTTTTTTTGTATTTTTAGTAAAGATGGGATTTTCTCATGTTGCCCAGACTGATCTCAAACTCCTGGGATCAAGCAAGCTGCCTGTCTCAGCCTCACAAAATGCCAGAATTATAGATGTGGGCCATCACCCCCAGCCTAGACTCTATTAAAGGTTAAATTGTATCCCCCATAAAAGATACATTGAAATCCTAACCTCTGGGATGTGAACTTTAGAATGTGACTTACATGGAGAGTCTTTATAGAGGTAATCAACTTAAAATGAGGTCATTAGGGTGGGCTCTAAACCAATTTCATGGGTGTCCTTATAAAAGAGGGAAATTGGGATGCAGAGATACACTTGAAAGAAATTGAAGAAAACTTGGAGACAAACAGGGAAAAGGTAGCCTTGTGACTGAAGTGATGCGTATACAGCCTGAGGAATGCCAAAGACTGCCACCAAACGTGAGGAACTAGGAGAGAGGCAAGGAAGAGTTGTCCCCTACAGCCATCAGACAAAGTGTTGCCTTGCCAACACACGGATTTCCCACTTCTAGCCTCCAGACCATTTTCTATAGTATTAAGCTACCCAGTTTTTGACAGTTAATTGCCGTAGCCTTAGGAAACTAAAAAAGATGCTATTGCAGAACACTAGGTAAAAGATGACAGACTTGGATGGAAATGGCAATGAAACAGAAAAGTGGGTCCTTACTCTCAGAATACTGATAGATATTTAGAAGATCAAATGGGCAGGGCTGGATAAATGGATGTGGATGTGATATGGTAGGTAAGGAAAGAAGAAGGTGTCAGTGATGACATCTAGGAATCTAACTTTCTCAGCTAGGTGAATTGTGGGGCCATTTTTCAACTTTGGAAACACTAAAAGGGTACTGAGTTTGTAGAGAAATAGGAAGATCACTGACCCATATTGAGTTGTGGTGCCTTTATACAACTCAAGAGGTAGTAGGATATAAGGTCTGAAGCTCTGCTGAAAGATGTGGGCCAAAAAAATATAAATTCAAGAGTCATCTTCATAGAGGTAGACTGAGAAAGAAAAATAACATAGAGAAAGAAATTGAAAAGAGTTTTGGACTGAGCACGTGAGGAATGCAAATTAACTATATGCAAACATAAGTATTTATCATCCAATCATGATGTGATCTTAAGGAAAAAGCCTGAATATGCAATGTGCACAGAAGCATGAATACAAACACAAACACACATACCATTATGTATGTGTGTCTCTGTGTACATATATGTATATATATATATATACACACACACACACACACATATACATATACATTAATGAACTTAAGGGTACTCTATTACCGTGGAAGTCAAAAGCTGAAGGTATGTTTACTCCTGCAGAAAAATATGTGGAAATTGAACAAGATCAGTCAAATGAGAAAAGCAAAGTCTATTTATTTGGACCTTGCTAGAGCAAGAGAGGAAACCACTGTCACTTGCATTTTGTCAGCAATTCCAAGGCAGGCAGAAGAGTGAGAAAGCTTTACAGTGGAACACAAAGAGAAGACTTTAGCTGTTCCCTGATTGGTGGCTGCTGGCTTGGGGAAGCTGGAAGTAGGCTAACCAGAAGTGGGACATCCTGTGTGATTGGTTAAGGGTGCATACTTGGCTTTCTTCAGTTGGCCTTAAGAAGTAGAAACAAGAAATTAGGAAATCTGTCAGTTACCACTCCAATCCTGGCCATTTGGGCCTGATTGTTACAGAAATTATTATTTAGGTTCCCGAATTGCTACTGAGATACCAATTATCTGGTTCTGATCCCTGGTCCTGTGATTATACAAAGTGCCACAATTAGAGGAAGGTGTCTGGGGGACATAGAAAAACTCTCTGAACTAATCTTGCAACTTTTGTGTAGTCTAAAATTTTTTTAAATGAGAAAAATTTAAAACAGAGTACATAGTGAATATTTCTACATAGATTTCAGATGATTTTATTTATGTATGTATATCTACTTCTATTTACTTCCCAAATTAGTAAACATTTTATTCCTTTGAAATAAAAATAATTTCAAAATTAAGATTTAAAAAACCTGAATGCTGCCCAGACATATGCTTCTTGTGAACTGAACCTCTGGTTTTCAAAATAACAGCATAGTCACATAACTAATCATGTTATTTTGAGGCTTATGGGTCAATAAATACAGATTTAAAACCTTGATTATTTTTAGAATGTGTTAAGTCTTGAAAAAATTAAGCAATTCCAAATGGATATTTATTTATTTATTTATTTTTATTTTTTGAGACTGAGTCTTGCTCTGTCACCAGGTACCAGGCTAGAGTGCAGTGGCACGGTCTTGCCTCACTGCAACCTCGACCTCCTGGGTTCAAGCAATTCTCCTGCCTCAGCTTCCCGAGTAGCTGGGACTACAGACGCACACCACCATGCCCAGCTAATTTTTTGTATTTTTTAGTAGAGACGGGGTTTCACTCTGTTGGCCAGGATGGTCTTGATCTCTTGACCTGGTGATCCGCCTGCCTCAACCTCCCAAAGTGCTGGGATTACAGGCATGAACCACCATGCCAGCTCAAATGGATATTTCTTGAATAATACTCATAACATCACTAAATGAAAGAAGAAGGAAACTTTATGGAATGACTGTGTTGTGATAAACTAAAACCCGGATATCGAAATGGACCATAAACTGAATACTCATGACTATTAAGAAGTAATGATAGCTTAACAATTTTTTAAATGTAAAAAGAAAACATTTGATGACTCTGAAATTCAGAAACAAGCATATAATGAGAATTACTCTGAAGTAGCATGGATTAGCATATTATTAAAGAACTGTATCCTATTGTAGAAACTGTGGTTTTAAAGGACAGAGTTCAAATTGAACTGGGAACAGTACCAAAATAAGTAGTATAGGAGAAGTGTAAAAGAATTCAGACTTGTTATGTTATTTTATGTTAGGGTGTTATGTTGTGTTTTATGGAAACTTAGAATGTTTCCAGAATATGCTAGTTATGGGGCATGAAAGACCTATGGAAAACATAAGGCATTATCCCTGACTTCCAGAAATTTAACAGACGGGTTATTAAGGCAATATGCACATGAGACTGGAGGAGAAACAATGATGAAGAGATAAATAAATTGTACTAACGTATTCTGTACAACTAACAATATGGGCTGTCAACAAAGTGAGAAATCAGAGTTGAATAGAGTTATCAGGGAAGGTTTCATAAAGGACTAAGGAACAGTGCATCCACACGTGTCCATGTATTTTAGCTGGAAAAAACAGAAGATGGAGGTCCAAAAGTGGGTCTAATACTTTTGACTTACTCATTTCACATATTAATTTATAGGAAACAAATATTATGCTAAAAATATTCTGCCCCAAATTTCAGAGCATTAGAATCATTAGGTACTACAGATATTTCATTTTTACAGTAATGATTATAATAGTACTTAGCATTGTGGAATATCATTTTGTATTAAATACGATGCAAAAATGTTATGTATATTTTCTTCATCCTGACAAGAGTCATTCCAAATAGGTATCATTATTATGCCTATTTTAGAGTTAATTTTAATGGCGTTTTAAACAGATAAAATAACTTGTTCAAGACGATCAACTGATAACCAGTCAGCATCCATATTTGTTTGTCACTAGCATTTGAACTCTTCTCTAATATTCCATATTGCCTTTCCACTCTTTTGGAACTGCTATAAGAGTGAAGGCATGAACTCAATCCTACATTCAATCAACTAGAAATTAGATGAAGAGCTACCTAATATAAGTATTTTATTTGTCTCTGCCCTGAGCTTAATTCTTTAAGCCAAATTGGCTTAATCACAGTCAATCCACCTGTAAAAGTCAGTGTTGTGATTTTCTCTAACTTGATCTTAAGGTATTTCTTTGGAAAGTGGCTATAAATTGTAGCCCTGTCCTGATGGAGCTCCAGGGGAGGAGCCACGGATGTTTACAATGTGCCTTTCATGCTATATTTCTTTAAACTGGCAGGGACCCTAACACCTAAGTATCCAACTTGTAACCAGGTATTGCTGTCACAAACTTGTTTATATTGGAAACTCTTGTCTGACCTGTGCTAAGTTTATTATTACCAAAATATCTACTCTCTAGGAGAGACCTGACTGAGAGGAGACTCAGGTTTGGGTGAGTCTGGTCTGAGACACAGAGAAGGCAGAACCATGAAACACATAAAATAACAAAAGCATTTTATTACTTATTGATCTTTGAGAGAAGAAGGGTGCCCACAAGGGCCCACAGAAAGTCCTGAAGTGGAAGAAAGCTCAAACAGTTGGTGGATGGGGAGGGAAGGAGACAGAGAGAGAGAAAGAGGAACCCAGAGGTCTATGCGTTTATTAAGGTTCACGGAAGTGATCTCTTTGCCTTCCCCAGGGGATTGTGGATTGGATAGTTTATGGAAGACATAAGTCTGGTATTAACCAATAAGTTTTACTGTTATTTAGCAGCTCTGAAATGTGTTGGATTTTGGATCAGTAAAATGAAGAATAAATAGGCTATATGGCAAACAACCACACAAGAAGGGGAAATTTTAACTAGGCCAAAGTTAATGGGGTATTGCTGGGTTTCAGATAAATTATGCTATACCTAAAAATGGATGCTGAGGTAGCAACTATATTAAATAAATTTATGACAGTCAGATTTCTGTGCCAGATCCTGCTTCATGTTATAATCTAAGACCAATCCCTTCTTTTGCCTTGTGTTTGAGCTCGTGAGAGATTGTACTCATGTAAGTTCTGTATGGTCAGGGGAACTTATCTTCATCAAATGGATTTTTATTTTGACTCATCATAGTGGTGGGCTTCTGAAATTCTAATAGGAAGACCTGAGTGATTTTATCTTCAGAGAGTGTGTTGGAGAGAGCAAGGACCAGATAATTTATCTTGAATCTGCAGTTGCTTAGGATTCTACTGTTTTGGAATTAAAGTAATTTTAGACTAAATGTGCAATTTATAGAAGATTTCAAAACTATTAATGGTCTACATTAAAGATTATTATTATCCTTTTATATTAGGTCACATTGGAGAAAACTGATAAATTTACAATGATAAATTGTCACTGCCATTGATTCCATTTTTTGACTACTTAGGTCTCCCATTTCCATTATATCCTGCCTGTAATCCTTCAGAACTTAATACAATCCTGGGCCAGGTCTCTTACCAACAAGCCAGTTAATCAACAGAAAGTACTTTAAGCCTCTCCAACTGACAAAGTACTATGTAAGCAGTGCTTGTGCACTGGCAACAATTACTAAGACTGCATTTTGTGTGGGAGGGATAATTATTAATGCATTTATAATTTCCACCCTACTATTTAAATATCTATAACTGAGAATATTAGTTATGAAAAGTGTTTCTCATGTCTGTAATAAAGAAGAATATAAATAAATAAATGAAGAACTTATATTTCTTTGAGAATTTATTCTATCTTTGAGATGGATTATAAAATCTACAGAAATGCAAATATACTTTTAGTGACCAGTGACTTAACCAATGACCCTTTAGTGATGTAAGTGCTAATGCAGTATTAATTTCTGGACTCATTGTATGCTCAGCTGTAGAGAGAATACCTCCTTTGACCACATTCAAACCATATTTTGTAATAATTTTTTCTGCTATCTTACTGTCAAATGTATTTTGAAATTATGTCAAATATATACTGGTAAAATATGTCTTATTATCTATATATAGATGTGAATTGAAATGTTTAAGCTCTGTCAATGTATCTTCCCATTAAGGACAGAAAAAAAGTAAATTGGTATATATAAAGAGGTTTGAAAGATTTATGGAAAGAATAAGCTCTTGAGATCCTTTCTTGTCATTGACTTTTGAGTTTTATAATGATATGCCTTGAAATAATCTTGTCTGAATTGAATCTGCTTTCTGTTCGTTGACTTTCTTGTACCTCTGTATTCATATCCTTTCTCAAGTTTGAACACCCAAATCTCTCATTCAAACCTCTCTCAAGGATTGAACATTCTCTGCCTTTACTTCTTAGAAAAAGCTTTCTATCCCCATCTCTTTCTCCACATCCTTTTATAGGTCAATAATGTTTTGATTTGTCCTTTTGAGGCTATTTTCTAAATCTTGTAGGCATTTTTGTTCTTCTTTTCTCTTTCCCCTTTTGATTGTGTATTTTCCTGTAGGTTGGTGTTGAGCTTGTTGATTAATTCTGCTGTCGAGAGACTGATGCATATTTTAGTTTCTCAGTTTCTCAGTTCCAGAATTTGTGCTTGATTTTTAAAATTATTTATCTTTTTTTGTTAAATTTCTCAGATATAATTCTGAATTTGTTCTCTGTGTTATCCTGAAGTTCACTGAGCTTCCTCAAGATAGCTATTTTCACTTCCTTGAGAGGTCAGCTGCATCCACCACTCTAGGATTCACCACAATGTCTTATTTAGTCTGTTTGGTGAAGTCATGTTTTCCTGGAAGTTCTTGATGCTTGTGGACATTGCTGTTCATTGATGTCTGGGCATTAAAGAGCGAGGCATTTATGCTGATCTCATTAAGTCTATACTTGTTTGTAAACATCTTTCCAGAGAGGGCTTTTCAAAACTTCAAAGGGGATTGAGGATTTCGACCTAAGCTTGTGGTCACTGTAGCATTTCAGTACTGGTGGGTTCCCTAAGCTCAGGAATGCTGAGATTCTTGCAGACTTCTAGATACACAGCCTTGGTGGACTTTGGGAAGATAAAGGAGACTTTCCTGGGTTCCCAAATGAAGTCTCTCATTCTCTTCTCTCGCTTTCTCCCAAGCAGCGGTCTCTCTTCTGGAATTGGAGGAGAGGTAGTGTGGGCATTCCTGTGGCCATCACTGCTGCAACTGTAATAGGTCACACCTGGAGCTAAACCACTCTCAGACCAGCATGCTATTGGGGCTTGCCACGTGCCTGCAGCCCCTCTTGCCAGGTTGCTGCTGATATTTATTCAAGGCCCTAGACTACTTTAGTCAGCACGTGGTGTATTCTTCTGGGACTAGGTCTGTCCCACCAGGAAAGTATATTCTCTCCTGACCCTGGGCTGGGTTGGGGGGCAGTCTAGAAATGCTATCCTCAAGAAAAGGCCTAGCACTGGGGCTTTAGGAATCTGCCCAGTGCTTTATTTTACTGTAGCTGAGCTGATACTCAAGGTGCAAGGCAACATTTTCTGTACTCTTCTCTCTCCTTCCCCTGAGCAGAGGGGTCTCTCCTGGAGCTTCACTGCCTGGAGTTTGACGAGAGATGATACAGGTACTGATGGGGCTGCTACAGCGGATGTCCCTCTGGGTTGCACCCGAGTCCACTGTCTCTACGTCCAGCGAAGCACTGGGGCTACAGTAGTCGCCGTAGCTTGACTGATATTGACATTCATCTGTGGCCTCAGGCCACTTTAGTCAGCCACTGGTGAAGCTGGCGGGGACTTGGACTTCATCCCCTGGGACGAGAGATTTTCCTCTGACCAAGGGCTGGTCTAAATGCTTCCTCCATGGACACCAGTGTAATCTGCCCGGTGGTGTGCTTTCACCGCGACAAGGCAGCACTGATTTCTAATGTGAAGTTCCACACTCACTTTGCTGTCAGTCCTCAAAGCATATAGATTCTCTCCCCATGCTGAGTTGTTCGGGATTGAGAGAGAAGGAGGGTGGGCAGTGCCAGACAGTCCTTTCTCCCTTCTTCAATGCTTCATTTCTTATGACGCTGAAGCCAGGAGACTATGATTGCTCATTTAATTTTTTGATTCTGACATGGATAGTTGTTCAGTTTAGTGTTCCTGTGAGGGGAACGATCACTGGAGGTTTCTACTTGGCCGTCTTGCTCTACCTTCTTCCTCGATCTCATTATAATACTAGATTTTATGTCAGGATAAGAGGGGACAAACGGGACAATAAGACAAAGTGTCAGTGCACAAGGTTCCATAAGAAAAGGTGACAGACATAGGATCAGGAATTTACGGTTTTGAGAGGAGACAGGTTGAAAAGTGTCACTTATAAAAGTACATCTAAATAGTATCCATATTATCTAGCAAAGTTTAATGTGAAAGTTAATTCATAGTAATAACAAAAATATGGCATGTATATTATATCAAAATATAAGATATTCCGTTTTGTCGTATTATATTACTTTATGTGCCGTTATTGCATTGTAGGATTGTATAGTATTATAATCTACTTTTGCAGAACTATTGCTTGTAAAACGTATGTCCATTTCCTCCCACTGTTCACTTCACTCTCTCCCCCAAAACTGATTTGCCTGAGAACTAGCTTCCCTTTAGTGAGGATTTATGATCGTTGCTCTAACACAGTCTAGAGGGGAGCCCTGGAAGCTCACTTTGCCCAACACATCGAGTATGTACTTGCCACAAAATCTGCTACCTAGTGAGTTAAAACCCCATAATTGCAATAGCAAAAGGAAAATTACTCAAACAGATTTAGTTAGTCACAGTAACAAGACTTATAACCTTTATGAAGGCCTTTGGGCCCTGATTATTCAGCAGCTGCTGCCTGGATTAAAACATACTTGTGTCTGTAGCAGTTAATTTGCATTTTCCTTCCCCAGAATCAGACTTTCTTTTGCTGTTGTGGTACCTGACCCATTTTTGAGGCTTTCTACCCCTACCAATAACAAAGTCTCTCTCTCTTGTTCTCCCACTTAAAATATATATATATAACATTTAATAAATCCAAGGGCCTTAAAAAGTAAGATTTAAAAATTATGTAGAAGGACAAGCTCTAGCCAGTTTCTAGCTGGGTAGCAGATAAATTATGTCACCAGCCAATTTCCTAAAGGGCCAAATTTTTAGAGGCTCTAAAGAAGTCACTGCCATAGGAGAGGCTGCCATGATAAATGATTCATCAAAGATGATTTTGCATACATTTTGGTTACAATCACTGCCATCTGTTTATTACTGCTTGTTGTGGGAATGTCAGAGCTGGGGATACTCAGTTTGTTGTCATCTTGATTAGGCATCAAATAATGACTTTTGAGTTGAGCAATTCTGAAACCATTTCTTTTTTGGGGGGGTAGGGGAATTAGTGGTGATTGAAGGCTAGATCATTATGGAAATTATTGCAAAGATGTTTCCTTGAGTGATATAAACTGATGCCCAAGGTTAAAAGCATTGTCAATTCCCATTGGTACTAAAACAATGATTTGTATATTTTGGACCATAGAGAAGTATCCATAGACAGGAGATGACTGGAGAGCAAGTATAACATATCTCTTTCTTCTTAGACATTTCTTCAAAAAATAGATACTCCGTTTCCACTCGATCACACCATTTTTTTTTTTTTAATATGACCAGAAAAAAAAAAAAATGAGAAGAAAAAAAGCTTGTTTGCTATGTGTGTTGTCTGTTTCTGTTTCTTCTTGTGGAGGAGCAGCAATAAGTATGTGTGGTTGTATTCACTGACATATATCTCACTTAACTCTCTCATCTATATATCTTCGTAGATAAAGAAACATACAGAGAGACAGAAGAATAGAGATCTACAGGTATAAATGTAGCTATCTCTAGAGAGAGACAGACAGAGAGTGAGACAGTCTGAGAAAGAGATTATATTCCTACTTTTTGCATTTATTGGTAAGACTGGGTACATAATTTGTGAGGCCCAAAGCAAAATAAAAATGTGGGGCCCCTTGCTTTAAAAAGGAAAAGCTAATAAGGATTTCAAGATAGTGACAGCAGTGCATTAAACGAAACACTGAGCCCTGTGTGACTGCACTTGTCACATGACAATGGAGCCACCTCAACTGGGTTCTGAGTAGATACCCCTTAAAGAGACTAGATTAGATCAACCTAGTTCTCTTATTTAGCTTGCTGAGATAAACAGTAGGATATAAAGAAAAGATCTGTAGTAATACAGCTTATACTAACATTAAACTAGAGCATTTGAAGATTGGGGAAAAAAAGACCCTTTTCTAATTTGCAATAAAAATCTTTTTTTTTTTATGATTGTAAATTGAATGCAAGAAGAGGGAAAATATGGCTAGTGCTGCCTTGTCAGTGATTTAATTATTTTCCCATCTACACTTGTTTTTGAAGCTTATCAGAGCAAAGGATGTTGTGGGCAGCCCAGCTGTCATTGTTATCATTGTGGCTCCGAGTGTTGTAGTCCTGATTCCCATTGTAATGCAATTAATCTTTTGCTTTGCACTAATGAATGAACAAGTATATTTACTGCAGCATAAAATCCTAATTATTTTTTGAAAAGATGCATAAAGGGATTGTAAATTAATGGCAAATGACAATCGTGATAAATGCCTACTGTATCTTTAAATGTCAGGGTTCTTGCAGTGTAGATTAAGCTCAGGTTTGGATATAAAAGCTGCACCAGGCTGGGAGCGGTGGCTCACAGTGGGCGCCTATAATTGCAGCTACTTGGGAGGCTGAGGCAGGAGAATAGCTTAAAGCCAGGAGGAGGGGGTGGCAGTGAGCTGAGATCATGCCATTGTACTCCAGCCTGGGTGACTGAGCAAGACTCCATCTCAAAAAAATGTTGCACCACTTCCATTTGTCTGTGTGAGGATACATAGTCATAATTCTCAAAATCGCTTCTTAAAGGGTGACTTGCACTTTTAGAACATATTGATTAGAAATTATAATATGTTGACAGGGCTGTTGTCAATACAGTGGTATTCTTCATGGGTTACTCTTGAGCTATTGGTACTACTACTTTTAAAGGAATTATTTGTCATTACTTGTTATTATTTAATACCTGAAGCAACAGCAATAGTTATTAACTTATTTCTTCAGCCTATTTTAGCACTGTCCTGGCCATGTTCACAGAAATTCTTTTACTAAATCCTTCACAGTTACAATATGAAAAAATCTGACAAACTTTGAACAGCAGAAGTCAAATAAAAAGTAGTACATATTGTATATTTCCATTTACGTAATATTTGATGACAGTAAACCCTGATTTTTTTTTTTCGTTTGAGAAATTAGTAAACCTGTTTCCTTTAGAGTAGGGAGTGATTGATAGGGATGCTTCTGGAGTGCTGGTAGGGATCTCTTTTTTGATCTGGGTGCCAGTTACATAGATGTTTTCAGTTTGTAAATATTTGCTGAATTATGCAGTCAAATATGTTCATTTCTACTTATGAATATTTACTTCAATAACAACTTTAAAGAAAATCTTTGCTCTTTCTATGTTTTATCAATAATACTGATTTTAAACCTGAGATGTAGGATAGGTAAGCAACAGAGGATGCATAAACGTTGAACAGGGGCAGAACGATGGTCCGAATCAATGTCTGCTTTAATTTTAAGTAGCATCTTCTGCCACCATAAAATTGACCTCTGGGCTTTTCTGTCCATTCACCTACAATGATGAGCAGTTCTAAAAGAGCTTAAAAAGGCATTGTGTGTTTTGCTGTGGAAAAAAGTGATGACACAGTTGTGGGAGAGTTGAGACTGCAGTCCCCCCACTTCACCTTTTAAATTCTGTTTACAATGTGATTTCCAACATGGGGAAGACAAATGGATGTATGAAAGGGAAAACTGCTCCAATTTGCAAGATTGTGTTGCTAGTTCATCGTTACTGGGGTGAAACGCTTCCCATCCATTATTGCGTGTCTTCTATAGTTGGTAGTTTGTGCGCTAAATAGTCATGATATACTTGTGTGATGCACCGGGAGAGTTGTAAAACATTTTGTTGGAAGCAACCCAATTAAGTGTTATTCTCTTATGTGTAATACGTCAAATTTATGTAACCTGCCCCAAATTCTATTTTATACTGATATGTTTAGATTTCTGCTGTACATAGGCATCACAGCTCTTCCTTAGTCTTTTGCTGTTGTTCTGTCTGACACCATTGTACATCTTCCTTTCTAAATGCCCCCATTGACTTTTGATGACCTTAGTCAAGATTTAGTGTAGGAATAAATATAGGGATAAAGTGAGGATTGCTTTTGTTCTGTTCTTGTTAACCCCTTTAATAGCTCCTTGTACTTCACACCAAAAACTTGAGAAACTAAACAAACCTACCAAGATTGGCCCACCCTGCATTTCTAGAAATTACTTTGGTCTGTGCTTCTGTCTACCGAGATCCTCTTCAGACACTTTCTACTCGGAGTCCCTGACACCTAAGCTTGCTGTTTTCTCCTCCTTCCTGTTCATTTTGTTTCATTTCAATGTAGTCATTCAGTTTGCACATGACATGTGACCACATCACCTTCCTATGAACATTGCTATCTCTGCCATGCTGCATTGCAGACTCAAAAAAGGACGCTTCCTTTCTTCTCCCCAACAGACACATGAATAAATGAAATACCACAAATGAGAGTTTCCAAATGGTAATAACTGATTATTAATAAAATATATATTTTTTTAATTTCTGGTGATCCTTGTTTTAACTTCAGGGAATCCTAGCATGGTAACAGTAGAATAGCAGGTCCTGTTCATGAAAAAACACAGAACTCCTAGAGAAGCTGGATCCTACTCAGGCCTTAGTACTAAGTAGAAATCATTGAAAAATAACTGTTTCTTCTTTACGGATAGGCCATTTTATTTGGAGAAATGAACCAGGCAGAGTCAAGTCAATTGCAGAATGTCCAATAATTCCCTGATAAAATGAGCAAAATAAAGTAGTACACTGGAATGAAAGTCATTTCACAAATAAAATGGCTTTATTACTTTTCAGAGAGTTCTTGACTTTTCGGCCTTTCTACTGAAAACTTGTAAGAGTAAAAATAAATTATTTTATCTGATATATTTTAAAACCATTTCACATGAATTTAGGGCTGCTGAAGAGAAATAAAAATCCTCTTAGTCTGGAAATCTCTGAATTGCAACCTTTTTTTAAAACCTTTGCTCTCTCATATCAATTAAAATACCTCACAAATAATGTATATTCCATACATTTTATGTTATTTGATATATTTGTATTTTGGTTATAAAATATAAAACCTACTGGTAAATTAGTTAATACCATTCCTGTGAAACTGTTTATTCAGAATATTAGAACATCAATACATGTTGGTGGCAGAAAAATTAAGTCCAAAAAATGATGATTATAAAGAGTTTTAATAACATGGAAAAATCCCAGAATCTAATATTAAGTTAAAAATAGCAGTACAAAAGAATTTACATCCAATTTGAATTCAATTTGTAGAACATAGGAACAGTGAAACGGACTAAAAGGAAATACACCAAATAGTAGATTACCTTGTGTGCTGTGACAGTGGAGTGAGATTTTCCTCTCCGATATTCCTTTTGCTTTTCTATACTTTCTAAACTTCTACAATAAAAATGTATTACATTGCTAATAAACAACCACAACAGCAGCAAGGAAAAAAAATAAGCAAAAATCATTGCTTCTAATACGCAGAAATAAAAATGATAGTTTCCAATTGTTATCCTGTCACCACATAAAAAGAACAGACTGTGTTTTGATAGTAAATTATGTAAAATATTTCAGATTTTGCAAATAATTTATGGATACACATGTCAGAGCTAATCCCCCTATTTTCCCTGTCTTCATTTAAAATTCAACTCAAAGTAATGAATTGCCATCCCCACTTAAACAGGGGACGCCCTCAGTACCCAATCACAGAGCCAGGACTCAGTGGGCATCCAGTGCTTCACTTACATAAATTCACATGACAAAATACTCTCTATATTTTTAGAAACATAAATCAAGCACCATTTCTAAGACTTAAGCGCTTGCCTGCCACATTTACTTGGGGTTTAACCTAGATCAGTTTAGAGAGGAGGAACTGAGAAGTTAATGTTATGTAGCTATGGACAAAAATCTCAGCTGGATTTCCTGTATTTCTTAAGAACTTAGGCAAAATACACGGTTATATTTTGGTGGAGTAATTATACTTGGGGATTATATTTTGATACCGTCTTCCCAAGAGTTTCATGTGAAGGACACCTGTGTTCCTTTATTAGATATTTTCCAGAAATAGATGTCTTGCCTAAATTAGACGTAAGTGCAACTTTGAGGGTGAAATGTAGCTCTACATTTGAATGTGATGCCACCTATTGCTTTTCCAAATAGGAGTCTTCTACCAGTGGTTAAACCCAGAGTGTCAAAATGAATTGGTCCTTCTGTGTGAAACAGAAGCTCGTGTTCTTTTTACTCATGTCGAGTTGAGGTGCTCAGTTTCTGAACAAAGAGGATGAATATAGAAGGCTTGGTAAGAAAGAATTTCATTGAACAGTCATTGTTAGATCAGTCCGTTCTCAGCTTTCTTTCGCAGAGTAGAGTCCTTTGCAATGGTAAGAACTAGTTATTATATAAATTTTAAGGTGGAGACTGACAGATTCTATTATGACCAGAGTCAATATGAAGCCCTCAATGATTCCATTTGGGTGACAGATAAACTATGCCTTAAGAAATTAAAGGTGACTTTATTTACAACAGTAAATCTGAAATAATGACTGAAGAGGCGGTGTGGATGGTGGTCTTTCTGTGACATCTTCTTGCAGGTCAAAGTATGCTGGCATAATTTGACTACAAGAATGGTTTCTACATTAGAGATTTCTATGTCGTGCTTAGCTGTGATAGTCTAATCCAGGTGTCCCCAAACTAGGGCCTGCGGGCCGCATGCGGCCCCCTGAGGCCATTTATCCGGCCCCCCGCCGCACTTCAGGAAGGGACACCTCTTTCATTGGTGGTCAGTGAGAGGAGCACAGTATGTGGCGGGCCTCCAACGGTCTGAGGGACGGTGAACTGGCCCCCTGTGTAAAAAGTTTGGGGACACCTGGTCTACTCATTTAAAAGTCAAAAGGAAGCTGACTTAGACCATAGCCCGTAGGTAATTCAAAGATCAGAAAAGACCAGAAAATAAGACATTTTTTCATGTAATTTAAAAGAGCATGTGATGTAACTTAGAAGAGTATATAGTAACTGAGAGAGAGAGAAAAATAGGTTATTTTTGAATGTTTTCTGATGAATGAGGAACATGTGAAAAACCCCTGAGCTGAAGGAACCGTGAGCTGTCCTAGCCTTGCGGGTGTTCTCCTGTAGGGGTGCCCTCCTTGCCTCTCCTCGCTAAGACAGGAGCAGAAGGGAAGAGGTGAATCTGGCCTGAGAACAACAACAGCAACAAAATTCTGGGCTGGGCGCCGTGGCTCACGCCTGTAATCCTAACGCTCTGGGAGGGTGAGGCGACAGATCACTTGAGGTCAGGAGTTCAAGACCAGCCACATAGTGAAACTCCATCTCTACCAAAAAAAAAAAAAAAAAGGGGGCTGGTCATGGTGGCACACATCTGTAATCCCAACTATACAGGAGGTTGAGGCAGGAGAATTACTTGAACCCAGGAGGCGGAGGTTGCAATGAGCCAAGATCATGCCACTGTATTCTAGCCTAGCGGACAGAGTGAAACTCTGTCTCAAAAAACAAAAGAAAACCAAACAGTTCTGGAAACCCAGCAGCTGATGGGGACAGCAAAAGCCAGAAAGGCTTCCAGAACTCAGGCAGATGCTATCAGGGATAAAGGTTTGACATAGTGACATCCACACTGAGGGAAGACCCCAGCAGTGGTCACAGAGGCAGAGTCTGCAGGAGAGATGAGTTCTGGGATATCACACCTGCGTTGACAGGATGCCTGTGCGGCAGTGAGTAGAGGAAGCTGGCTTTCCCTCTAACCTGGCGCAGGTCCCAGATTTTCACTGCTTGATCTGCGGAGGCTGTGGCCAGGAACCAATCACAGCATGGGTTCAGGACCACAGGTGTCACTTTCTTTTTGAGATTCCAAATCTGCAGGGAAGAGCTCGGTTCAGGTGGGAACACAGAAATAAGATGGGGGTGAGGGTGGGAAAGGTAGGACCTGGGAGAATGCACCTCTTTGCCGTCCATGTTCAGCAGGATCATGTTCCCCACATTGTCTCCTGTGACCAGCATTCGGCTGCTGGCAGACACATCCAGGCTACAAAACCAGATGCAGTCTACCCATCTGACAAGGGGCTGATATCCAGAATTTACAAAGAAGTAAACCAGATCTACAAGAAAAAAAGAAACAAGCCCATTCAAAAATGGGCGAAGGATATGAACAGATACTTTACAAAAGAAGACACACAGGAGGCCAACAAACATATGAAAAAATGCTCATCATCACTGGTCATCAGAGAAATGCAAATCAAAACCACATTGAGATACCATCTCACACCAGTTAGAATGACGATCATTAAAAAATCTGGAAACAACAGATGCTGGAGAGGATGTGGAGAAATAGGAACACTTTTACACTCTTGGTGGGAATGTAAATTAATTCAACCATTGTGGAAGACAGTGTGGCGATTCCTCAAGGACCTAAAAATAGAAATCCCATTTGACCCAGCAATCCCATTACTGGGTATATATCCAAAGGATTATAAATCATTCTACTACAAGGACACATGCACACGAATGTTCATTGCAGCACTGTTTACAATAGCAAAGACCTGGAACCAACCCAAATGCCCAACGATAATAGACTGGATAGGGAAAATGTGGTACATATACACCATGGAATATTATGCAGCCATCAAAAACGATGAGTTCACATCCTTTGTAGGGACATGGATGAACCTGGAAACCATCATTCTCAGCAAACTGACACAAGAGCAGAAAATCAAACACCGTATATTCTCACTCATAGGCGGGTGTTGAACAATGAGAACACATGGACACAGAAAGGGGAGCACTACACACTGGGGTCCGTTGGGGGGAAATGGGGGAGGGACGGGGGTGGAGAGGTGGGAAGAGATAGCACAGGGAGAAATGACAGATACAGGTGAGGGGACGGAAGGCAGCAAACCACATTGCCATGTGTGTACCTATGCAACAATCTTGCATGTCCTTCACATGTACCCCAAAACCTAAAATGCAAAAAAAAAAACAAAAAACAAACAAACAAAAAAACAGATGCTGGAGGAAGAGACTGTGTTGTAAGATTCTTGGGGGCAGAGATAGGCCTATTTACTAACTTGCAACTTAGGTGAATAACCCACAGCAGGCATTCAATAAATATTTGTTGAATGAAAAAACAACAACAACAACAACAACAACAACACAAACAAACTGCACCAGATGCTGTGGCTTACTCCTGTAATCCCAGCACTTTGGGAAGCTGAGGCAGGAGGATCACCTGAGGTCAGGAGTTCCAGAACGGCCTGCTCAACATGGTAAAACCCCATATTTTCTAAAAAGAAAAAAAAAAATACACACACACACACACACACAGACGCACACACACAGTGTAAGTATGTTTTATTTTTGTTTTTGGAGACGGACTCTTGCTCTGTCACCCAGGCTGGAGTGCAGTGGCATGATCTCAACTCACTGCCACTTCTGCCTCCCAGGTTCAAGCAATTCTCCTGCCTCAGCCTCCTGAGTAGCTGGGACTACAAGTGGGTGCCACCACGCCTGGCTAACTTTTTTTTTTTTTTTTAATTTTAGTAGAGCGGGGGTTTCACCACGTTAGCCAGGATGGTCTCTATCTCCTGACCTCAGGTGATCAGCTCATCTCGGCCTCTCAAAGTGCTAGAATTACAGGCATGAGCCACTGTAACCGACCATAAGCATGTTTTTCTAGTTAAATGCATGTAAGCATGTTTGTTTTTCTAGTTAAATGCCAATTGTTTGATGTGAAATTAGTACACTACAGTGTGCTTACTATAATAATTAGAGTGGTACCTGAATGAATCAGTTGTGCAGTAGCTACTCATTTTATCTTATAGGCTGAGTTATTGTACTAGTTTTCAAACACATCAACCTTTCTTACACAAATACCTAGCTTTTCAAGTCTCAAGGAAAATCCTCAAAAATATGAGAGAATAATATGTTTGTGAAGAAGGTCATTGGTAGCTTGATGGGGATAGCATTGAATCTACAAATTACTTTGGGCAGTATGGCCATTTTCATAATATCTTGATTCTTGATAACTAGAAAAATCCACCTTAAATTTCATATGGAACCAAAAGAGAGCCCACATAGCCAAGACAATCCTAAGCAAAAAGAACAAAGCCAGAGGCATCATGCTACCTGATTTCAAACTATACTACAAAGCTACAGTAATCAAAACAGCATGGTACTGGTACCAAAACAGAGATATAGACCAATGGAGCAGAACAGAGGGCTTGGAGGCAATGCCACACATCTACAACCATCTGATCTTTGACAAACCTGGCAAAACCAATGGGGAAAGGATTCCCTGTTTAATAAATGGTGTTGGGAAAACTGGCTAGAAGTGTGCAGAAAGCAGAAACTGGACCCCTTCCTGACACCTTACACTAAAATTAACTCCAGATGGATTAAGACTTAAACATAAGACCTAACACCATAAAAACCCTAGAAGAAAACCTAGACAAAACCATTCAGGACATAGGTGCAGGCAAGGACTTCATAGCTAAAACACCAGAAGCATTGGCAACAAAAGCCAAAATAAACAAATGGGACCTAATTAAATGCCAGAGCTTCTGTACAGCAAAAGAAACAATCATTAGAGTGAACCAGCAACCAACAGAATGCAAAAAAATTTTTGCAATCTACCCATCTGACAAAGGGCTGATACCCAGAATCTACAAAGAGCTAAAACAGATTTACAAGAAAAAAACAAACAAAGCCATCCAAAAGTGGGAGAAGGAGATGAACAGACACTTTTCAAAAGAAGACATTTATGAGGCCAACAAACATGAAAAAGTGCTCATCATGACTGGTCATTAGAGAAATGCAAATCAAAAACCACATTGAGATACCACCTCATGCCAGTTAGAATGGTGATCATTAAAAAATCTGGAGACAACAGATGCTGGAGAGGATGTGGAGAAATAGGAACACTTTTACACTGTTGGTGGGAGTGTAAACTATTTCAGCCGTTGTGGAAGACAGTGTGGCACTTCCTCAGGGACCTAGAAATAGAAATTCCATTTGACCCAGCAATCCCATTACTGGGTATATACGCAAAGGATTATAATCTTTCTATTGTAAAGACACATGCACGTTTGTCCATTGTGGCACTGTTTACAGTAGTAAAGACCTGGAACCAACCCAAATGCCCATCAATGATAGGCTGGACAAGGAAAATGTGGCACATATACACCATGGAATACTACACAGCCATAAAATACGATGAGTTTGTGTCCTTTGTAGGGACATGGATGAATCTGGAAACCATCATTCTCAGCAAATGACATAAGAGCAGAAAATTAAATGCTGCATGTTCTCACTCATAGGTGGATGTTGAACAATGAGAACACATGGACATAGGGAGGGGAGCATCGCACACTGGGGTCTGTTGGGGGGAGGGATGGAGGCAGCAAACCACATTGCCATGTGTGTACCTATGCAACAATCCTGCATGATCTGCACATGTATCCCAGAACCTAAAGTACAATTAATAATAATAATAATAATAATAATAGGTTGTTGACCACTGTATAGAGTTATTAAATAAGGTAGAGAATTTTCTTCAGAAACAAGAAAGAAAAAGTAGAAACTGGGCATTTTCTATGGATTGAATGAAAACATATTTCATTGCATCACATCCATTTCTTTAATTCTACAGATGGTTACGTGGGCCCATGCCAAGTTAAAATAGCTGTATTTGGCAATTTGGTTAAATTAAACAAATCACTTTCATTGAGTACCAACTTTTTGTCTGGTACTGAGTGAAATGTCAGGGATTCCATTAGTGATTAAAATAGGGCTCTTGGCATAAATGGAAGAGCTTATACCATGTGTAGTGCCAAAACCTGTAGCAAAGGCTTAAAAATAATGTGTTTTCTTAATTGTTTCTGACTTCATCTAGGCTACATTCTCAAAGAGTAAATATACAATTAATATGTTTTAAAGCAACCCTCAGTATTAATTATACTATTTGCAGTAACATATAGCTCTCTTCAAATGCATGACTGTAAATAGATAAGGCAAAGTTAAATATGAATCATATAAAGAATATTTGTTCCAATCCTTAGGGTCCGCTAGTAACTAATCAATACTTATAAGTAGATGTGGTTGTGATATGCTGAAAACAAAGACACTTTGGGCTAAGAAAAGATTGCTACAATTTAATTGCACTTTTCTGATTATTTAATACAACTCTGCCCATAGTTTCCAGTAGTTAAATGCTAAATAATAATCTTCATTAATTCTTTCACAAATCAGCCCTAATAAGATAAAAATTTCAGATGAATTCTTTCTTCTTTTCTCACTGTGCTTTTTAAATTGTATAGAATGTTACAGGTGTATAAATGATCATTTGGGGAATGTCATCTTTATTTTTTCACATACAATTCATATGTTACGGAACCTTGTAGGATTTTTATGTTGTAAAGACAATGACAATATCAAAACATCTATATTTCGCCCATCTCATAAGTTTAAGATAGAGCTTCTAAAATATAACCTCCAGAGCAGATGTCAAATACCAAGGCCTAACCTCAATTTCATATAATAGAATGACTGTCAATGGATTGTGTTAGGAGAACAGAATCGGCTTCTATTTTTGTAGTACTGTAATTTCAGAAGAATCATTTTTTCCTTCTTCTACAACATTTTATCATTTGCTATCTCTCCTTGGGGCTTTTGTGTAAAGAAGAAATATTTTTGCCTTACAGATATTTTTACCTGCCTCACTCTCAGCCACACTTAGAAAACTAACATGCAATAAAGAGGTTAAATAATTTAACTATAAATTAAATAGATGTGTGTTCATATGGGAATCTTGTAATACTTAAAATCACTCTTCTGGAATATTTTATTAATGTGGTGTTTGGAGCTTTAGACATGCATTTCAGACATGAAGATAAAATACTAAGAAATTTTTTATGAATTATTGAGTTATTAAGGGAATAACAATAGGTTGGCCATTTAGAAGACTAGTAAGTAAAGGGAAATACACAGACTAGCCTTCAATAGAGACCTTCAGATTCAGTTTACCGACACTTGTCTCATGAAAAAACTATCTCTCTTTTCAAAATTTCTTTCTGTCTCATAAACAATTAGAGATAAACAATAAAGTTATTTAAGGCATTTGGAAAAAGTCTTTATAGGTAACTCACAAACAAGTTTACTATTCAGCTGCTGAAATGGTTTATGAAAAAGGCAGCAAAAATTATGTTAATGTAATTTTAAAAACATGTAATGCATAAATGGTGGAATCCAGAGAGACAAATTTGATGTTTGTGGGATGGAAAATGGGATAAATTTTGTTCATGTAACATATGCAACAGCTACGTATCATCATTTACAACATGTTGACTTTCTATTATATTTTCTCTGATTTTTAGAATTCAGTCAACAAATTTTATTGATCTCTGTACTTGAGGACTATGCTAAGTTCTGGAAATACCTGTGAACCATAAGTCAAAACCAATATAATTATTTTACACAACATTTAATCTATGACCAATGGTATCCATAAGAAACGAAAGTCAAAAATACCGTTCTCACTGTGTGATAGAAATACTGTTCTCACTGTGTGTTCTCACTGAGTCATTTGTAGGGGATTATCTCATTTTAGAGATTTCATAGGAAGCTCTCTGGAGAAGGTGAGACCTGCGTCTTAAAATAATCTTGAGAGACTCTACCATACATACATTAATTTAACAACCTTTGGCTACCAAGTTCAAATTACTTAGCCAGGCACAAAACAATATAGCAAAGAATAAGGCAAAGCATGTACTCTGAGGAGTTCCATAATTTAATATGTCTATATTGTGGAGACAGTCATAAGAAGAAAGAAAAAAGTTACAGTAAAAGTGCCTGGGAAACTAAAAAGAAAGGAGCATAATCATCAAGGGAAGTAAAGTAGTTGGGAAGATTCACTGGTAAAGTATTTATATTTCGATCTTAAAATAAAGGAAAATAGATACTTTGGGTCTGGGAAGATAAAGAGAGAGAGTAAATGTCTTTCTCCATATTGCTCCCACTATGTACTACTAAATATTATAATCAGACATAAAACAACAGCAATAATAATCTAACCTAATCTAAAAAGTTTAAGAAGGCAAGCTAGAGCCCTCTTGCTTCAAGAAATGGCACAATGGTGAGTTTACTGGTTTTTCTTTTTTTTTTTCTTATATAACCCAGACTTGAAGGTGAAGAAGCTGGCCAACCAGAAACACTAACAGGTGCCTACAAAAACAAAGCTTCCCAAAACTATGTTAAAAAGACCAAAATCTGTAATACAATAAGTGCTCCATTCTAATAAAATGCCACATAGAACCATATGTCTCCTCTCCAGCCACACAAGCCAAACTTGAGGGTGGAGCCAGTAGTTCCACATTTATTATGTTGTAACATGTCTCATCCCATCCACCAAGATAGTACCAGAGAGAATTGAGTAGAAACCCAAAACAGTCTATCCTCCCTTACCCTGCTAGGAGTAGTGGTGTCAAAGGAAGCCTAGCAGAGAGCTAGTGCCCTTACCAGCCCCCAGCAGTAATAAAGCCACTTCTATGAGGTCAGTGAATGATACAAGGGTAACGATAATACTGCATGAAGTATATAATACTTCCAAGCCCCTTCCTCTAAGCAAAGATCTACTGGTGAGCCAGAACTCTGAACTCCACCGACAGTAAGAAGAAAATACTCCTCAGGTGTCAATGGAATCTGAGTGGGGAAGCTTAGTATGTATCTCCACCTGAATATGACCCACTATTCCTCTGTCAGAGCAATGTCAGAAAAAGCCAGTGTAATTTCTAGGGAATATGCAAAGTTGGAAGGCTACAATTCACTAAAACTATGCTTGTTAGGGCCATTTAAGACAATTTAATGTGTAAAAATTTAAGTTAGTCCCCAGTAGGCTTTTGAGCAAACAGGTTCAATCCTGCTGTGAAAAAATAAACAACATAGGGCCAATTAACAGGGGGGTGTTTTTTTCTGTTAATATGACAAAATGTACAATGAGCCATAAAAAAATGCTTGCACCCATGGGAAAACAAAGTGTCTACAAAGAAAAGAAGATATAAAGAAGAATCAAATAGAAAACTTAAAACTGAAAATTATTATAACCACAATAAATAACTGCATGGATGAAGAAAAAGGCAAAATAGAAGGAAAAAGGAAATAAACAATGAACTTGAAACAGAACAACAGAAATTAATCGCCTTTTAAAAAAGACAAAAAATAAACAGAAGAAAAAGAGGGAAATAGTACCTCGGGGACCTGTAGCACTATAACAAATAATCTAAGTTTCATGTCACTGAAGTTTTGGAAGGAGATGAAAAAGAGGGTTGGCTGAAAAAATAATTGAAAATATAATGAATAGAAACTTTCCAAAATTAGGCCAAAAATAGAAACCTGGAGTTAAGAACCCAAATATACATTATAGTGGATAACCCCAAACAAATTCATGCCAAAACAACATAGACAAAAAGTGGAACACTAAAACAAAGAAAAAATTGAACAAGGAAAAAAGAATTATCTTACACAGAAATAAAGTAAAGATAAGGAAAGAGAGAGAAAGAAAGAGGAAGCAAGGAAGGAAGGAAGAGAGGGAGGGAAGGAAAAATTTTTAAAAAGGAGGAAGGGAGGGAGGGAAGGAGAGAGGGAGAAAAAAATTTTAAAGGAAGGAAGGAGAAGGAAAGAAGGAAAACAGGAAGGAAGGAAGGAAGGAAGGGAGGGTGCGAGGTAGGTCGGAAATAAAGAAGAAAGAAAGAATTTAGATGGCAGTGCATTTCTCACCATAAACCCCTGAGGTTAAAAAGAAGTAGCACAGTATATTTTAAGTGCCTAAAGAAAAGAACTGCTAACCCAAATTTCACAGTCAACAAAAAATATTCTTCAGGAATAAAAAAAAAAAAATCAAGACATTCTCAGATGAAGAAAAAACTAAGGGAATTTATCCTCAAAATCCTATGTTTAAAAAAGACTAAAAACGTTTTTGAAATGTAAAGGAAAAGATAGAGAAAGGAAGCTTAAAACATCAAATAGGAAGAGAACAACAGAGAGAATAAAAATATGAGTAAGTACGTTTTTATTCTCTTGAGTGTTTGAAGTTATTTTTGGCACTTAAAACAAAAACACCTTTTATTGTGGTTCTCAATGTCTATACAAAAAATATTTAAGACACTTATAAATGATAAAGGGAAAGATATATAAAACGAGGTAAGATTTTTATACATCACTTGAATTATAAAACAACAACACCAGAAGTTTATGATAGATTATATATGTATAGTGTAATGTTGAAAACAACCACTAATAAAGCTAAACAAAGAGATATACTTAAAAATACTGTATAAAACAAACGTGGAACTCTAAGAAATATTCAAGTCATTCACAGGAAGACAATATAAATGAAACAGAGAAATAATCCAAAAAATCAAATGGCTGACTTAAGCTCTAATACTTCAATAATTACATTAAATATCAACAGTCTAAATACAGTAATTAAGAAAAAAGTTAGATTGTATTAAAATATTTAAGCCTGATATGTTGTCTACAAAAATTCATATCAAATATAATATAGAAAATTTGAAATTTAATTGGGAAAAGATACACCATACAAACATTAAGCAAAAGTTGACATATTAATGTCTAATAAAGAGGAAGTTAAAGCAAAGAGAATTACCAGAGACAGATAAGAACATTACATAGTTATAAAAAAAATCAACCTACCAAAAAAGACTTTTAAAAAATATATATGTGCCAAGCAACATAGCTGCAAAATATATGAACCAAAATTGATAGAGAGCCCAGGCAAGATGGCCAAATAGAAACAGCTCTGATCTACAGCTCCCAGCAAGACCAAGGCAGAAGGTGAATGATTTCTGCATTTCCAAGTGATGTACCTGGTTCATCTCATTGGGACTGGTTAGACAATGGGTACAGCCCATGAAGAAAGAGCAGAAGCAAGATGGGGTGTCACCTCACCTGTGAAGCACAAGGGTTCAGGGAACTCCCTCCCCCAGCCAAAGGAAGCCATGAGGGACCATGATGTGAGGGATGGTGCTAACCAGCCCGGATACTACTCTTTTCCCCACAGTCTTCACAACCCACAGACCAGGAGATTCCCTCCAGTGCCTGGGTTTCAAGCACAAAACTGGGTAGCCATTTGGGGAGACACCGAGCTAGCTACAGGAGTTTTTTGTTGTTATTGTTTGTTTGTTTTAAAGTACCCCAGTGGTGCCTAGCATGCCAGTGAGATAGAATTGTTCACTCCCATGGAAAGGGGGCTGAAGCCAGGGAGCCAAGTTGTCTTGCTCAGTGGATTCCACCCCCATGGAGACCAGTAAGCTAAGACCCACTGGCTTGAAATTCTCACTGCTAGTACAGCAGCCTGAAGTTGACCTGGGATGCTGGAGCTTGGTTGGGGGAAGGATGTCCTCCATTACTGAGGCTTCAATAGGTGGTTTTTCCCTCACAGTATAAACAAAGCCCCCAGGAAGCTCAAACTGGACAGAGCCCACCACAGCACCACAAAGCCACTGTAGCCAGACTGCCTCTCTAGATTCCTCTCTAGACAGGACATCTCTGAAAGAAAGGCACAAGCCCCAGTCAGAGGGTTATAGATAAAACTCCCATATTCTTGGGACAAAGCACCTGGGGAAAGGGGCAGCTGTGGACGCAGCTTCAGCAGACTTACGCATTCCTGCCTGCTGGCTCTGCTAAGGGACAGACTGACTTCTCAAGTGGGTCTCTGACCCCTGGGTTTTCTGATAGGGAGACATCTGTCAACAGGGGTCAATAGACACCTCATAAAGCAGGGTCTGGCTAGCATCTGGTGGGTGCCCCTCTGGAACAAAGCTTCCAGAGGAAGGAGCAGGCAGCAATCTTTGCTGTTCTGCAGCCTCCACTGGTGATACTCAGCCAAACAGGGTCTGGAGTGGATCCCCAGCAAACTCCAGTAGACCTGCAGAAGAGGGTCCTGTTAGAATTAAAACTAACAAACAGAAAGCAATAGCATGAACATCAACAAAAAGAAAAACCACACAAAAATTCCATCCAAAGGTCATCAATATTAAAACCAAGGGTAGATAAATTCACAAAGATGAGGAGAAACCAGCTCAGAAGGCTGAAAATTCAAAAAACCAGAATGTCTCTTCTCCACCAAAGGATCACAACTCCTCGCCAACAAGGGAACAAAACTGGATGGAGAATGAGTTTGACGAATTGATGAAAGTAGGCTTCAGAAATGTGTAATAACAAACTGCTCCAAGCTAAAGGAGCATGTTCTAACCCAATGCAAGGAAGTTAAGAACTTTGATAAAAGGTTAAAGAAATTGCTAACTAGAATAACCAGTTTAGAGAATAACATAAATGACATGATGGAGCTTAAAAACATGCATGAGAACTTTGTGAAGCATACACAAGTATTGTGTATGCCAAATCAATAATGCAGCAGAAAGGGTATCAGAGACTGAAGATCAACTTAATCAAATGAAGCATGAAGGCAAGATTAGAGAAGAAAGAATAAAAAGGAACTTAATGCAGCCTTTAAAAAAGTATGAGACTATGGAAAAAATCCAAACCTACATTTGATTGGTGTACCTGAAACTGACAGGGAGAATGGAAGCAAGTTGGAAAACACTTGAGGATATTATTCAGGAGAACTTCCCCAACCCAGCAAGACAGGCCAATATTCAAATTCAGGAAATACAGAGAACACTACAAAGATACTCCTCAAGAAGAGCAACCCCAAGATATATAATTGTCAGATTCACCAAGGTTGAAATGAAGAAAAAAAATGTTAAGGGCGGCCGGAGAGAAAGGTCAGGTTACCCACAAAGGGAAGCCCATCAGACTAATAGTAAATCTCTCTGCAGAAACCCTACAAGATAGAAGAGGTTGGGGCCCATATTCAACATTCCTAAAGAAAAGAATTTTTAACCCAGAATTTCATATCCAGCCAAACTAAGCTTCATAAGTGAAGGAGAAATAAAATCCTTTATAGAGAAGCAAATGCTGAAGTGTTTTGTCACCACCAGGCCTGTCTTACGAGAGCTCCTGTAGGAAACACTAAATATAAAAAGGAAAAACTGATAACAGCCACTGCAAAACTCAGGATTAAGAAACTCACTCAAAACTGCATAACTACATGGAAACTGAACAACCTGCTCCTGAACAACTACTGGGTAAATAACAAAATTAAGGCATAAATCAATAAGTTACTTAAAAACAATGAGAACAAAGACACAACATAGCAGAATCTTTGGGACACAGCTAACTCAATGTTTAGAGGGAAAATTATAGCATTAAATGCCCACAAGAGGAAGTGGGAAAGATCTAAAACCAACACACTAATACGACAATTAAAAGAATGAGAGAAGCAAGAACAAAACAAATTTAAAAGCTAACAGAAGACAAGAAATAACTAAGATCAGAGCAGAACAGAAAGATATAGAGACATAAAAACCCTTCAAAAATTAATCCAGGAGCTTATTTTTTGAAAAGATTAACAAAATAGATGGACTGCTAGCTAGACTAATAAAAAAGAGAGAAGAATCAATTAGACAAAATAAAAAATGATAAAGAGAGATCACCATTAATTTCACAGAAATACAAACTACCATCAGAGAATACTATAACAAATCTACACAAATAAACTAGAAAATCTAGAAGAAATAGATAAATTTTTGAACACATACACCCTCCCAAGACTAAACAAGGAAGAAATAGAATCCCTAAATAGACTAATAACAAGTTCAGAAATTGAGGCAGTAATTAATAACCTACCAATGGAAAAAAAAAAAAAAAAACAAAAACAAAAAAACAGCCCAGGCCCAGATGGATTCACAGGTGAATTTTACCAGAGTTACTACGAGGAGCTGATCACATTCCTTCTATTCCTAACAATAGAAAAAGAGGGACTCCTCCCTAACTCATTTTATGAGGCCAGCATCATCCTGATACCAAAACCTACCAGAGATACAATAAGAAAAAAAAAATTTAGGCCAATGTCCTTGATGAACATCAATGTGAAAATCCTCAATAAAATACTGGCAAACCGAATTCAGTAGCACATTAAAAAGCTTAGCCATTCTGATAAAGTCTGCTTCATCCCTGGGATGCAAGGCTGGATCAACATACAAAAATTAATAAACAGAATGCATCATATAAACAGAACCAATGACCAAGACCACATGAATATCTCAATAGATGCAGAAAAGTTGTTTGATAAAGCTCAACATCCCTTCATGACTAAACACACTCAGTAAACTAGGTAATGATGACACATATCTCAAAATAATAAAAGCTATTTATGACAAACCCACAGCCAATATCATACTAAGTGGGCAAAAGCTGGAAGCATTTCTTTTGAAAACCAGCACAAGACAAAGATACCCTCTCTTACCACTCCTATTTAACATAGTATTAGAAGTTCTGTCCAAGGCAATTAGGCAAAAGAAAGAAATAAAGCGTATTCAAATAGGAAGAGAGGAAGTCAAAATTATCTCTGCAGATGGCATGATTGTATATTTAGAAAACCCCATTGTCTCAGCCCCAAAAGTCCTTAAGCTGATAAGGAACCTCAGTAAAGTCTCAGGATACAAAATCGGTGTGGAAAAATTGCAAGCATTCTTATACACCAAAAACAGAGAAATAGAGAGCCAAATCATGAACAAATTTCCATTTACAATTACTACAAAGAGAATTAATTACCTAACAATACAACTTAGGAGGGATGTGAAGGATGTCTTCAAGAAGAACTACAAATCACTGCTCAATAAAATAGGACACAAACAAATGGAAAAACATTCCATGCTCATGGATAGGAAGAACCAATATCATGAAAATGGCCATATTGCCCTAATTTATAGATTTAATGCTATTCCCATCAAGCTACCACTGACTTTCTTCACAGAATTAGAAACATCTACTTTAAATTTCGTATGGAACCAAAAAAACAGTGCATACAGCCAAGACAATCCTGAGCAAAAAGAACAAAGCTGGAGGAATCAGGTTACCTGACTTCAAACTATACTACAAGGCTACAATAACCAGAACAGCATGATACTGGTACCAAAACAGATATATAGACCAATGGAACAGAACAGATGCTTCAGAAATAATACTACACATCTACAATCATTTAATCTTTGCAACCTCCACCTCCTGGGTTCAAGTGATTCTCCCACCTCAGCCTCCCAAGAAGCTGGGATTACAGGCATCTGCCATCATCCCTAGCTGATTTTTGTATTTTGTAGAGATGACGTTTCACCATGTTGTCCAGGCTGGTCTTGAACACCTGACCGCAAATGATCTGCCCACCTTGGCCTCCCAAAGTACTGGGATTACAGGCATGAGCCACCACGCCTGGCCTCATTGCAGTTTTATTCACAATAATTCCAAGCTGGAAACAACACATACGCCTTTAAACTGGTGAAAGAATAAACAATCTGTAGTAATAAACACCAGGCATACTACTCAGCAATATAAAGAACAAAGCATTGTTACATACCACAACTTACATGTCCACAGAGATATTTTAAATATCTTGGCTTTATCAATGTCATTATTATGGTTATGATATTGTACTGTAGCTTTGCAAGATGTTTTGCAACATTGGGATAACTTGGTGAAAGGTACATGAGATCTCTCTGTAATATTTCACACAGCTACATGTGAATATATAATTATGTCAAAATAAAAAGATTAATAAAAAATAATAAGGAAAATATGGCTGGCAGAAAAGGGCATTCCAGATAGAGGTGAAATGGAAGTTCATGACAGTTTTGAAAGGCATGGTGATATACCATGTGGGATATCAATGTAATATACAATGTGGGAGAGTGATTTCAAATTAAAATTTGAAGAATGTGGTATCACCTCTTTGAAATAATTGTACTCTGCAGCAATGGGTGGCAAGTTGCAAATATAGAAAAAGTAATTTGAGGTGAGGTCTAAGTAATTTTTTAAAAAATTTATAACAAAATTAAAGACCAGCAAAGCATTGTGGCATTGTGTTGATAGACTTCAAATTCATCAAATTTTAGAATAATTGAATATTGGTAAAACCTATGTGTTAAAATCAGTATTTCATTATTTCTGTTATGTCATTCTCTAAAGAGTGTACAACACTTTGCCATCATTTTGTGTCATTTTTATTCAAGATATGGATTATGAACCCATTATCTCATTGTCTTATGTGGCAACAGTTAAATTGATGATGCATAAAAAGGATATATGAAATTGTGTACACTAAATTGTGATAATCAGAGATTGTGACTGATGACATTCTCAAATGTGTTTTTAAATGCATTTTCTGGTTTCAAAAAACACAAATAAAACTTATGACATTGATTTTATGTACATTGAATCAGAAGCATCCATCTACCCTGAATGAGCTGAGTTTGCAATCCAAAAATTAATCTTTCTAAGCTACGCAGCTCTCTACTTCACAGAGAAGAAATGAGTACCTTTGGTCAAGTTGCAGAGATTCAGCCATCAGAACTGTGCTGACAATTCTAATTCACAATGGAATTTGGTGTTACCAGTCCATTGCTCGCTAGAATTTGCAGTGCTAGCAGAAGAACAACGTATTTTTGTAGATAAAGTCAGCAATTGTAGCACTAAACTACACTTTGGAACAAATAGGAGAGTGGCACTTTTAAGACTATAACTGCATTTTAATGACACAACTTTCTGCACTCTAAGCATAGGTCAAATCTGAGACTCAAAACGAGATGGAAATATTAGGTTAAGGGATAGTGGCATTCCTAAATCTCATGCCTACCTGACAATGACCTTTAAATTAAATAGCTCTTTGTCTATAAAAAAGGAACCTAAGAATTATATCTCAATCTCTGTATATATTTTATATTGATACATTATAATCTTGTAAGGCACTAATATGTAAGATAAATATTCTATTTGTGTTTTACACCTAATAATGCTTATAGTAAGTACAAAATAGCATCTCAGAAGATAGTGGTACAAAATTATTATTTCAATAAAAATTATGGTAGGTATAAACCAGTGAACTGAATAGTGATTTGCTATGAAAAAATGGCATAATGTCAGAATACCTGAGAGTAATTTGTAGCTCCTCTTTTTAATACTAACATTAATATTAATATTACATCCAAAGTGTAGACTCTGGGTCAGCAACCTCAGTGTATCTGGGAGGGTGATAGAAATGCAAATTCTCAGATCCAGCTTCAGACTTACAGAATGCAAAATGGAATATTTATAAGATCTGGTGGTTTGTAATGTTTGTACATTGGTAAAATATGTGTCTGACTTGTGTATTCCTGATCCATATATTGGGAACAATATATTTACGGCAGGATAATTATAAATGACAATGTGGCAAAATTTGTGACAGTGCCCTTTTAACTGAAGGGGGATTATATGGCTTGGCTATGTCTCCACTCAAATCTCTTCATGAATTGCAATCCTCATAATCCCCATGTGTTAAGGTAGAAAGCTGGTGGGAGGTTATAGGATCATGTGGGCAGTTTCTTCCATGCTGTTCTCATGATAGTGAGTTTTCATGAGATCTGATGGTTTATAAGTATCTAGCATTTCCCCTGCTTGCACTGCTCTTCCCTGCAGCCATGTGAAGAAGTTCCTTGCTTCCCTTTCCCCTTCTGTCATAATTACAGGTTTCCTGAGGCCTCCCTAGTCTTGTGGAATTGTTAAGCCAATTAAACCTCTCTCCTTTATAAGTTACTTGGTCTTGGGTATTTATAGCAGTTGTGAAAATGAATTAACACAGTAAATTGGTACCAGAGAGAGTGGAATATTTTCATAAAGATACCCAAAAATGTGGAGGGAACTGGGTAACAGTCAGAGGGGGGAACAGTTTGGAGGGCTCAGAAGAAGACAGGAAGATGTGGGTCTAGGCTTAGGAACTTCCTAGAGACTTGTTGAATGATTTTAACCAAAATTGCTGATAGTGATATGGATGATAAAGTCCTAGGGGAGGTGGCCTCAGATGCAGATGAGGAATTTTTGGGGAACAGGAGCAAAGGCCACTCTTGCTATGCTTTAGAAAACAGACTGGTGGCATTTTGTTCCTGCCCTAGAGATCTATGAAACTTTGAACTTGAGATAGATCATCTGAAATTGCAACTTATGTTTTAAAAAGAAGCAGAGCATGAAAGTTTGGAAATTTTGCAGCTCCATGGTGTGATAGAAAAGAAAAACCCATTTTCTGGGGAGAAATTCAAGCCTGATGTAGAAATTTGCATAAATAGTGAGGAGCCAATTGTTAAACACCAAGACAATGGGGAAAATTACTCTGGGTATGTCAGAGATCTTGTTAGCAGCCCCTCTCATTACAGGCCTGGAGGTCTAGGAGGAAAAAAATGGTTTCATGGGCCAGGTCCAGGGACCTCTTGCTGTATGCAGCCTTGAAATTGGTGCCTTCATTCTAGTTGCTCCAGCTATAGCTAAAAGGGGCAAAAATAACAGCTCAGGCCATTTTTTCAGAAAGTTCAGGCCCCAAGCCTTGGCAGCTGCCACATGGTGTTGGTTCTGCAGGTGCACAGAATAACTGAGGTTTGGAAACCTCTGTTTAGATTTCAGAGAATGTATGGAAACACTTGGATATCCAGGCAGAGGTGTGCTGCAGGGGCAAAGCCCTCCTAGAGAACCTCTGCTAGGGCTGTGCAGACGGGAAAGTTGGAGTTGGAGCCCCACACAGAGTCCCCACTGGGGCAGTGCCCAGTGGAACTGTGAGAAGAGGGCCACCATCTTTCAGACCCCAGAATGATAGATCCACTGACAGCTTGCACAGTATGCCTGGAAAAGCCACAGATACTCAATGACAGCTGCGCATGCATCCAGGACAGTGGGCAGTACCCTGCAAAGCCACAGGAGCAGAGCTGCTCAAGGTGTGAGAGGCCACCCTTTGCATCAGCGTGCCATGCATGTAAGATGTGTAGTCAAAGAAGATTATTTTGGAACTTTAGGATTTAATGACAACCCCACTGGATTTCAGACCTGTACGGAACCTGTAGAGCTTTGTTTTGTCCAATTTCTCCCCTTTAGAATGGGAGCATTTATCCAATGTCTGTACCCCTGTTATATCTTAGGAGTAACTAACATACTTTCGATTTTACAGGCTCCTAGGTGGAAAGGACTTGCCTTGTCTCAGATGAGATTTTGGACGGTGGACTTTTGGGTTAATGCTGGGATGAGTTAAGACTTTGATGGACTGTTGGAAAAGTGTGACTGGATTTTGAAATGTGAAGTCATTAAATTTGGGAGGAGCCGGGGATGGAATGATATGATTTTGGCTGTGTTCCCACCCAAACCTCGTCTTGATTTGTAATCGCCACAATCCCAACGTGTTGAGGGAGGGACCTAGTTGGAGGTGACTAGACCAGGCGTCCCCAAACTACAGCCCGCGGGACGCATGCGGCCCCCTGAGGCCATTTATCCGGCCCCCCGCCGCACTTCAGGAAGGGGCACCTCTTTCATTGGTGGTCAGTGAGAGGAGCACAGTATGTGGCGGCCCTCCAACGGTCTGAGGGACAGTGAACTGGCCCCCCGCGTAAAAAGTGTGGGGACACCTGGACTAGATGATAGGGACAGTTTTCCTTATGCTGTTCTCATAATAGTTAGCGAGTTCTAATGAAATCTGATGGTTTTATAAGCATTTGGCATTTTCCTGCTTGTACTTCTCTCTCCTGTCACCACGTGAAGAGGGTTCTTGCTTCCCTTTTGCCTTCTACCATGATTATAAGTTTCCTGAGGTCTCCCCAGCCATGTGAAACTGTGAGTCCATTAAACCTCTTTCCTTTATAAATTACCCAGTCTCAGGTGTTTGGAACAGTGTGAAAACGAAGTCAGGACTGAAATAAAAAATAGAGAACAAAAACAAAGTAAAGTTAAATTTGTTTCTGTTTTTAAAGAAGAAGGACAGATATAATCCTGTTTTACCTATTTTGTGGATGAAGAAACTGAGGCATGTGTAGGGAAACACATGTATGGTCATGCAGGTCATAAAAGCTAGTACAGACACTGCTCTCAAACACTACTTATTTTCGAGAACAATATTATCCTTAAGTACAGGACAGGGTCACAGGAAGTACGAAACAATCTAAGAGTGGGAAGATACTACATTTTGTGGACAGTGTAACTGGCAGCTATATGTATTTCTGGGAAACTTTGGGGAATAAGGAAATCTTTCCTGAGATACTTATTTCGTCTGCTTTTGCCCTGCCTCTGCAGTTTCTGTATTACTCCATTCTTGCACTGCTATAAAGGCATACCTGAGACTAGGTAATTTATGAAGAAAAGGGGTTTAATGGACTCACAGGATATACAAAAAGCATGGTTAGGGAGTTCTCTGGAAACTTACAATAATGACAGAAGTGTGAAGGGGCAGAAAGCACTTACTTCACATGGCCGAGTAAGAGAGAGAGAGAGAGTGCTACACACTTTTAAACAACCAGATCTCATGAGAACTCACTCACTATCTTGAGAACAGCAAGGGGAAAATTTGTCCCTGTGATCCAATCACCTCCCATCAGGTCCCTTCCCCTACATTGGTAATTACAGTTTGATGTGAGATTTGGGTGGGCACACACAGCCAAACCACATCAGTCTCTTTGCCTAATTAAATTCAGAACAAAAGACAGTTAAGATTGTGTGTGTCAATGTAACTCAAGTATAGCAGAAATACTGCACTCAAATCAACTGGTCAGGCTGAGCTGTGTTTTTTTTTTTTTTTCCCCCAATAAATGTGACCCTTCCTTTTCTCTCTTAACCCTACTGTACTGTTCTACTACAGTATGATTCAAGTAGGCTCTTTCTCCTATGAGAAGTAGCGACTGACTTTGGCTATCTTACGAGAAAAAGAAGTTAATTGTGCAGATTTCGTTCAACTTTTGTTAAATGGAAAAGCCTCTACTTCTCTTCTGTCCTCTGTATCCACCACTATGCTCTCATTTCCACTTGATGCATTCTTTCCGTTTTGATAAACCAGACTCAGATGGAGCCAGAGAAATGTGCAAATCTGATTTCAGTCCCCTCAAATTGGCAGACTCTTTCTTGGCAGGCCACTCCACGGGTCACCTAAATGCCTACTGAGGAGAGATGCCTTTGGAGCAGAGGTCCAGCACTCATTTACTGTTGGCTCTGCAAGCTCTGGGAAACCACTAATATTTTCCTTAGCGACATGGTCTCCAGTTGTCTAATGCTGTTCCTGGAGGGTTACTCCAGGAAACATAGCAAACTCAATGCCCTAACTAAGCAACAGACTTTTATTTCTACCTTCTTTTACTAGCCAGAGCTTGTCCTTTAGTTCTTAGCCCTGTAGACTCCAGTATCCAGCAGGTTCTGCTAAGCACCTCCTTTCTGTGGAAGACAAGGCAATGATTGACAAGACTAGTACAACCTGAATTGTCCTCCCAGTTACATATAAAGGAATTTCATTTCTTCCTTATTACTTCACTCAAATGCCACTTATTCTATGAAGATGCTTGGGGAAAAACAGTGTGTAACTTTTTGTTTCATAGAAAAGACCTGCACACAATGTTTGCATTATGAGATCTTGGGAGTGACCAAGATATTTTTGGTACTCAAAAACTACCTGTTAATTTTTAAAAAATGAGTACAATTTCTTGAGTTAGTCTGGTTAACTTATGTTAATGTGCTGTGTTAGGATTTAGAGAGCACTGTCTCATCTTTACTGCTATGACATTAATAGAGAATTCATTTTGAGTATCCACCCATTTCAATGTTACGGCAACAGGAGAACAACATTTGTTTGGGAGTATGTGTTCTGGTGAATGCATACTGACCTCAAATGATCATTTCTCTCTCTCCAAGTTGTATGCAAACTATGGAATTAATAATTCATTTAGAAGTTTTCCAATATCAAACTGTCATTTATAGCAAGATTTTCCCATCGCAGAGTTTTGTAAGTGATAATATGCATAAGGCACATGGAAGTAAACAAAAGAGACTTCAGGCAGTAACTAACTTGGCCCTGCTTGGCTGCCCCAGCGGTTGAGGTAAACAATATATCAAAGTTTACCTCATCTCCCTTATGATACAATGTTTACCTCCTCCCCCTTGCACCAGTAAGCTTGGAGTCCAGCTGGGGAGCTTTGATTATGCTACAGACAATTCAGAAACCTGCTGTATTAGTCCATTTTCATGCTGCTGATAAACGCATACCTGAGACTTGGTAATTTATAAAGGGAAGAGGTTTAATGGACTCACAGTTTCACACAGCTGGGGAGTCCTCATGATCATAGCAAAAGACAAAAGAGGAAAGGGACTTCTTACATAGCAGTGAGCCAAAAGAAAATGAAATCCAGTCAAAAGGGGAGTGCCATATAAAACCCTCTGCCTTATTAAACCATCAGATCTTGTAAGACTCATTCACTACCACGAGAACAGTATAGGGAAAACTGCCCCCCGATTCAATTATCTTCCTCTATGTCCCTTTCACAACACTGGGAATTATGGGAGCTGCAATTCAAGATGCTATGTGGGTGGGGACATCGCCAAACTATATCACCTGCCTTCTCAATTTTTTTTTAAAAAATCAGGGACTGTTGAGCCACTTTTAAATAACAGTCTCAAAAACTCGGATATATTCTTTCCTATATATACGGAATGAGTTTTAGGAATTCAAGAGCAGCAGAGGGACCAAAATACAAGAGAAAGACAGATTTCTGGATTGTCCCCATTGATCAGCAAAAAGCTTTACAAGTAATAAGTGCTCAGTAAATACTAGTTGATTTAAAGTGTACCTTCTGCCCTAGTGATAAACTGTTCGTTTTTCCTTTCTGTATTGATAGGATTGAAAATGCCCTTCAAACATTGACCCTGTCACCTTGCAGATGCCTTGAGGTAAGGACCACTTATCTATTTTAACGGACTCCTTCCTTGTCGTTTTTACCTGCCACTTTCAAGTTGATTTTTATCGGATATGTACAGTCTCGTTTGTTTCTATGCACAGTTCCTTTTCCTTTTGCTAAGGATCTGTGGGCAGCACTATTTCCTTCACATTCTTAAAACATCTCTCCTGTCTCTTTCTTAAAACAGTAGCCTGGTATGTTTTTTGCAGAAGAGGTAGGCTGGGTTACTAGTTTAAAAGCCAAATTCTGAGCAATGAGACATAACAGTAGTCTGATGGGATATGGGGTCTGGGGGAGGAGGGGTGCTGGGAGATGCTTTTGCTCCAAGAAGGTGACAAGAGGGAGGTGAATTTCTATATTTTGAACTAGCTCTGGCTTCCTGCCTTGAGTATAGTGAGAAAATGAGATGTAGAGCTGCTTCAGTCATTTTCAATCACAAGGGAAAAGCCAAGGAAATTTTACAGACACGCCACTGGAGGCTCCAACCTTGTTGAGTCAATGAACCTTCACCAGAAACTATCAACCTCCAAATTTTTTTTGGATGAAGAAAAAAGAAAGAAATCCGTATTTCTAAAGCTGTCAGGTTTTGTGTTACTTGGAGTCAAACCCCATGATGATTAATGGATTATGTGAGGTTATCTAGTCCTTATGCAAATTCTCCACAGTCTCACATGACTTGTGATGTTTTTTCATTTTTGGATTTTTCTTATTGAGATTTCCTGAAGTGCAATGATCATAAATTTGTCAATTGAACTCAACAAATGTTTATTTTTGCATTCCTCTAAGACCGTGAGCTGATGAAGGACAATGTTTTATTTATCTTTGCATGCCTAGTATTTTGATGAAACATGTAATAGATACTCAATAAATTCATCTTGAATAAATTAACTTACATTTTTCTTACTGTACCAGGAATTGTGTTCGATGCCAGCGAAACATATATAAATATAACATGCTGACTTCAGTCAATAATATATTTCATAATTTAGATGATATTTACCTGCATTTTTTTCTCGCCAAAACACTATAAACTTGGAGGGCAGGATCTATCTCTGCTTTGTTCTTATAGATCACAATGTTTTAGCAAGTGGTTTCAAATCTTAGGCCTTAAAAGTCTAATGAAATCTAATAAATATGTGTCAGATAAATGTGTTCATAATTTCCCACCTCATGGTTATATCTGAACTCTGTGAAAGTTACCTGAGGAAATTAATGTCCTCATACTCTTTGGTTTGTGTCTTAGTCTGTTTGTGCTTCTGTAACAGGTATCACAGACTGGTAATTTTTCTACATAAGAGAAACTTGTTTCTTACAGTTTTGAAGGCTGGGAAATTTAAAGTCAAGGACCACCAGGTTTAGTGTCTGATGAAGGCTACTCTCTTTGCTTTTGAAATGATTTCCTGTTTCTGTGTCCTCTTGAAGGAATGAACACTGTCTCCTCACATGGTTGGCAGAATCAGAAGGGGAAAAGGGACGTAAGCTAGCTCCCTCCAGCCTATTTATAAGGCACTTAATGATTTCTACAAAAGGCTCACCTCTTAATACTACCACAACCAGAATGAAGTTTCAATATGCATCTGGGAGGGGACATATATTCTAACTATAGCGCAAGGGTTACTTTCATCAAACTCCAACTTTTAAAATATTTTCTCCCCTCTTAGTCCATTTAGAATCTTGTTATGTTCTGTACACAGTTTTAATTTGTCTCTTTCTCTTTTTCTTTTAATAAGAGTAAACTCAAAATTTTTGTACATATGATGAGTCTACTTTTTGAAGTCTTGACAATTTTATGTAATATTTCATAAAATTTCACAAGTACTTTATTATACCTAACCTTTGAAATCAGTATTAGAAAATATAAGAAAATAACTTTTATAATCCTCCTTCTAGGATTTTTACATGAACTCTACATCTCTTTCATATTTATTTATTTATTTATTTTGCCAAATCTATTGCCCTTCATAGCTGTTAAGAAGTAAAATTAGAAGTTATCAGTTCTGTGCTGGAGATTGACCACAAGTGGTTTGAAATGGCATTTGATTGCACTTGTCTATGATAATAAGAGGAAAAATAAGTTGTTCCCACAAAAAGATGATTGTACCTGACAAGCAAAGCTGGTGGCTTATTAATAATTAAAAATATTTCTGTGTTCTGATACTGATGGAATATTTAATAGCTTATTCAGTCAATATCAATGTACCATTTATTATTCATTAAAGATGAATGTAGTATAATGGCTATGAATTGCAATGTGTTACATTGAGATTATAAAGGGCATGAAAAGTTGATTTATTATTTAGAAATTGATTAAACTCTTCTACTGATCTCAATGACTGGTATAACTGATCAGATCCCACAGTTAAACAGTTTTAATAATAATAATAAAAGGGTTGGTGGCAATATTTAGCTAGCTAAGGGTAGGATGCTCAAGACAGTAATTAAAGTCAAGGCTCTGCTTCAAGTCTTAATATAAATTTCTTAGAGAAGAAAGACTCACCCAAGAATGATTTCCATATTTTCCAAAAGCATTTTCGTCCATTTCTAGTATGACGACATCATAGGCTCTTGCTGTTAGCACAGCCAAATTTCAATCAAGAGCTTTAGGTCCGAATGAGTTTTTTCCCGTCTCAGGTAGAATTGGTTGAGTTTTTGGAGAGCTTTAAGAACAATTCATTTTCCATTTTTTCTAGGTCTTTTGAATGTTTTACCCAGAGTATGGCCAAATATCAAACAAAAGCTTTTTCTCTAATTCTTGTTTTAAGTTTTTCTTACCCTCCACGCTACTAGAAGTGAAACTCTCAGCTGATAAATCATTTCTCCTTTTGAGACCTCAACAGTCTTTCCATTATAGGCTATGTATACTATCTACATATGCTAAAGGGCTTTGTTTTCTTACTATTAAAGTGATGTCAGAAAAAGTTGGGAGAAAAAGGAGGAAAACATGTTTGTTCTAAGAAAAGATATTTTCCAGGATTTCTCCAATGAATTCACATCTTGTGTATAGCTGAGCTTAGAAGACTGAGTTTTAATTTGGTACAAGTTGCTATTTTTTTTTGAGAAAGATAGACTTGAGCCATAGCATGCAGTAAAGAGAGCATCTTTGTATCCCAGGGCATTTAAAAGTCACAGTTCATATCCTTCACCCACTTTTGAATGAATTTCTTTTTTTCTTGTATATCTGTTTTAGTTCTTTGCAGATTCTGGATATTAGCACTTTGTCATATGGGTAGATTGCAATTTTTTTTTCCCATTCTGCTGGTTGCTGGTTTTCTCTAATGATTATTTTCTGTGCAGAAGCTCTGAAGTTTAATTAGATCCCATTTGTCTTATCTTGGAGGGTGGTGAAGGATAACATGGGGAGAAATGCCAGATATAGATGAAGTGGGGATGGAGGCAGCAAACCACCTTGCTATGTATGTACCTATGCAACAACCCTGCATGATCTGCACATGTACTCCAGAACCTAAAGTATAATAATAATAAAAAAAGTTTAGCTAATGGTGGGGGAAATAATTTTACCTTGCAGTTAAAATTTAATTGGAAACCATAAAAATAAAAATAAAAAAAGCCACAGTTACATATGAAGTCAAGAAGCTTATGTTTTGGTGCACAAATGATTATATGCTTCTTTCTTGTTATAGGAAATTATTTGTGTGTTTTTGAAAAGAAGTTTGAATAGCATCCTGATATAGAAAGATGACATTATGGAAGGGAGTTAGAATGCCAATCCCTAACCTGTCCCTTGGTAGCTACTATGGTTTTAATGTTTTTCTTTCTCCAAAATTTATATGCTGAAACCTAACACCCAAGGTGATAGTGTTAAGAGATGGAGTCTTTGGGAGGCAATTACAGCACTGAGGGCTCTACCTTAATGAAATTGTTTGTGGTTTTGCCATGTGAGGACAAAGCAAGAAGATGCCATTTGTAAGAAATAGATCCCTAACCAGACATTAAATCTACCAGTGCCTTAATCTTAGACTTTCCACCTCTAGAATTGTGAGAAATACATTTCTGTTCTTTATAAGCTACTCAGTCTATAGTACTTTGTTCTAGCAACAAGCACAGCCTAAGACAGTAGCAACAGTGTACCAAATCAAAAGCTGTATAAGGACTTCTTGATTTTAGAAACATTGACTGAATGATTGCTGTGTCTCAGGCACAATGTTAAACTTAAAGCCAATTATGTGATAAAACAGTATAATTTGAACATAAGGAAGCAGAGGATAAAGGCATAATCTCATTAATAATGGAGCAGATTCTCTGACAATTCTTCAGTGTTAGAATATAAACTATTCTAAAATGAGGCAATATGTAAAAATGTTGATTTTTGTTGGATTTTTATTTTGTTAAATTAAAAAGTTAGAGGCAATCTGTACTCTATAGCATCCTCTATTATTTAAACCTAAGATAAAGCATGGGTTCCTAGCACAGATTTGGAAGAATAGTCCCTTATGCCATTTTGGGTTGCAATTAATTATCCTCATTTTCCTAGAATTTTATTTCTCAAAGCCACAGTGTATACTTGATCATAGCTCAGCCCTCATCAAAGTGAGAGGGATATGAACTTACAAAGTTTAAGTTCTTAAAGTGTTTCTCTGAAAGCAATCAAATACTTGGGTTTATTTCACAACCAGTTTTCTACCATGTCCAGAAATGATCCAGGATGCATTTAATTGATTCAGAAAGCTTTAATACCTTACATGAGAAGCTGCTGCCTCTTCTCCTTGTATTCACATATTCACTCTGGTACAAATGGGCTAACACAATTGGCTGGCCTTCTTATTATGCAGATTAGCAATTAGGTACTCCAATTGATGATTCAATTTTCTTAAAAGCATTTTTAAAACTGTCTATCTTTCAGGATTCCAAAACTGTGTGGCTATTTTGAGAACTCAGTGTTGTTCTAGCAGTACCTGTGCCCATCTCAGAGACAATCATTCTATTTTCCAAAGATAAACTTCATTTTCTAGCTGTTTTACATTTCTTCCTTTGACTATGGTTCTCTCAAGCTGATTGAAGCAATATGAGGATGTGTTACACAGCTGATTGGTAAGAGTGATTTCTAGTTAACTATGTTTTCAAATCATAGCCTCTTCCTTCATTTGAATTCCTATTTATTCATTAAACAATGTGTACCATGTACCTCTTAGATCTAGGTATTCTTCTCAATGTAAGGATGCATCAGGAGGCATGGTGGACAATGGTTCCTTTTATATGGAGCTTACAATCTACTGGGGGTTCACCAAAGGCAGTGGCAAGAGAGAGAATAACAAAGTAACTAAATGCAGCAATCAGAATTTTTATAGTACTAAGAGCTATGAAAATAATTAAACCTCTTAATATATACAGAATAGTAGGATGTTTGTTTAGATTTCATTTGGTTAGATTTAGTCAGGGGATGATTTTCTGAAGTGGTGGTATTTGAGCTGAGATCTGAATGACATAAAACAGTTCTCCATGCAAAGACCTGGGTGCAAACAAAACCATAAGTGCAAAGGCCCTGGGATAGAAACAAGCTTGCAAGTTTCAGTGACAAATAAAAGGGCGGTGGGGCTAGAAAAGCAAGAGTAAGATGTAGTATCTCAGTCAGTGCTCCCAAATGCCAGGTCCTAGGCAAAGGTTTATAAGAGTTAAGAGGAAAGAAACACAAAACATGGCTTGACTGTCAAGGACAGGTTTATTTTAGAAAAAACCTGAGAAGAGCTTCTGGCTGATTTCAGTCAGGAGCACTTTCTCTTACAGACTAAAAGTATTTATTGGTTTCAGTGTGAGGGGACTTATTACAAGCTTGGAATGTTTCTGTGTTGGGGAGCTATGTTATGGTAGGGCTGGAATGTCTCAAGGCAGAGGAGAAAGTATCTTGGGGCTGACTTCTTTCTAGCTGGAGGATGTTATCTTGGGGCTAGCATGTCTCTGGTCAGGGAGGAGTTTGGAATGTTTCTGGTTTGAGATGTTATTTGTGGTTTACAGTTATGCTGACCTCAAGCATTAGGCTCATGCCCTTAGGATTTAAGCAGTTTTTGATTAAGGTGAGCTTTAGAATGAGGTGCTTGTGTATGATGGCAGTGTTCTTGCTCTGTGAAGGTTATGTGTCACTATTGAAAAGTAAAAACCCAGGGAGCAGAAGCAGGCACAAGGAGGGTGAAACCTAACAGACAGTGGAGCCAGTATGAGGATATGTTATCAAGCTAAGTTTTATCAGGTAAGAGAGACTGTTGGCTTGCTCTTTAGGAATTCTTTGAGAAATCATATAAAATGTCTCAAGAGGAAGAAGTGAGAAAAATTACCCACCACCTACCATTGCCCATTGATAAAATGTTTGAAACAAAATGTATTATTTTCCTGCACATCTGGAATGTGCATGTTTTGGCAACAAGTGGGAGTCTTGTTTTCCCACATTACAGCATCAATAAAGAAGCCCAGGACAGGAGGTGTGGGGCACACTGGGAAGCATGAAGGAAGTTGTCAAGTTACAGCTGTGTGAATACAGTCAGGGCCTACCAAGAATGGGCATCCACAATGATGACTAGAACAAGAAACCAGAAGAATCAGAAATGGCATATAAGTCATTTATTGCAGAGAGAGAGAGACATTCAAAATGGCTTAGGATAATTAAGGAAGTATCAGAACTTATTCAGTCTTAGGGGTCATGATTCAAGGTCTTGATTTTATTCTAAGTATGCTGGAAAGACCCAGGAGGTTATTAAGCAGGATAAAAATTGATATGTTTTATAATTTAAACAGATTACTCTGGAGTTTAGTAGAGAATGGCATGTCAAGAGTAAGAGTGGACTAGTTTTGTCAGAGCAATAGCTGGCAAACTATGACCTGTGGATAGTCCATCTCCTGTTTTTGAAAAAAAGTAACTATTGGAACCTAGCCACACTTATTCATTCCATATTGTCTGTGGTTCTTTATGCACTACTGAGACAGAGTTTAATCCTTGCAACAGACACCGTATATCCTGCAAAGCCTAAACTATTTGCTATCTGACCATTCGCAGAAAAAGTTTGCTGAACTTGAGTAATTTTTCTATAACATAGTCTGACTGTGCTATTATCTGGCCTACCATCCTTCAGTGGTCATCTACACACTCTCTCTCTTTTTTTCTTGGTTATCTGCTCCCTTTATGATGTGTTATTACAGTAATGTTAATATATAATAAAGCCTTATTTAGAATGCAAATCTTTCTTTCAAAACGTATGTTACTTTCTATATGCCATGTTGTTTATCTAATTCAAAGCTAAGTGATATGCTAAGAACCAGTGCCTTAAATATGTTAAGTGTATTAGCTTTGTTGCAGTTTTTAAAACAGGCAAAATCTCAGTTGCTTACCAGAGCAAATATTTCTTTTCTTTTGCATTGTTTGCTAGCAGTTGTGAGTGAGCTGCTAAATCTCTTCCCCAAGAATTTTCTCGTTTGGAAAACGAAGTTGAAGGAATAGCTATTATTTGGGATATACTATTTTCCTAGCAAAGGGAAACAATAATAACTTGTGGAAATTCACAAGTCTTTTTAAAGCATTTGCTTTAATGATACACACATTACATGTGCGCATATACCGTTAATCAATGCATGTCAGATGGCCAAACTCAAAATCAATGGAGTGAGGATGTGCATTATTTTGTGGTTGAGTGGATACAGCAAATCACCTATTAAGAAGAAAGTAAGTTACACTTTTCTAATAAGAAAGGTTGGAGGAGGGGAATCACTGATGTATTGACCTAGCCCCAAATCTGCATTTTATTGTCTTGCCTTGTGATACTGGAGTTGGACCCTGTAAACATTTCTCCTTAATTAGTTAGCTCAATTTTCGTCAATAGAGGTCACTGGAGGGACACTGCAAAGCCATAGCAGGAGCAAAGGGTTTTCCTTCCCAAAGTTGCAGGATTTAGCAAACAAATAAAGGATTCCCAGTGAAATTTGAATTTCAGATAAATAACAAATAATTTATTTGTAGTATAACTATACCCCAAATATTGCATGAGACATACTAAAAATTATTCATTGGTTAATTTATGTTTAGCTCTGTGTCTTGTGCTTTATCTGGCAAACATATCATGGTTCCAGTGAGGGTTTTTTAATTTTTATTTTTTATTTTGGTGTAGCAGTCAGAAGCTCATTGTGTAGGAGGCATGGTAGGTCACATCAGAGGTCCCCCGTCAGCTGCATTCTTACCCCCAGCAAGTTTCTCTGCATACATACAAGCTTCAGATCAGACCAACGGGATGCACACTCCTGTGGTAGGGCAGATACACTATCTCCAAAGCATTTGAATCTCAGCCTTGAGGGGACAGTCTTCTAAGCAGTTTGTCACTTCCTTGTTCTCTCTCATTTTGGTAGCAGCTGCTCCCTGCATTTGCTATATGTGTGCCCATTAGAGTTCTGGTTTTATCTTTTTTCCAAGTTAATCAAGCACCTTATATCAGTTTATGGTTAGTTATACTTGAATTTTCATGTTCAAATTACTGATGTGTTATTTGTCCTGACTAGACCCTGTCTAATATGACTGAGCACAATAATACAATCTATCACACAAGATAATAAGTACCCATGAGAAACTATTTGATTCCATTTCACAGATAAGAACCTGTCTTGAGGAATTAATACAATGATGAAAAGTCACAGACCTAGTGAATAATGGAAGGTTGAGTCAAAAGTAGGTCTGGATGTTTGTACTTTCATGTTCTTAATTTATCTCTGATTATCTTTCTCGCCACTAAATGGAAGGTAATTTCAACATTTACTCTACATAATTAATATATACCCCTGTAATTATCAGCTGGAAGAGTGAGTGATGCCTTCTTCTGCTGTTTATGCCTACTGAATGTAATTACTTCATTGTTTCATAGGATGTTTTTCCCATCTTACAAAAGATTTGGGCAGAATGAAACAGAATTGGGAGAAATTCTGTTATGGGTTAAACTGTGTTCACCTCAAATTTCTTAAGTTAGGCTGGGTGTATTGGCTTATGCCTGTAATCCCAGCACTTTAGAAGGCCGAGGCAGGTGGATCACCTGAGGTGAGGAGTTCAAGACCAGCCTGCCCAACATGGTGAAACCCTGTTTCTACTAAAAACATGAAAAATAGCTGGGCATGGTGGCAGGTGCCTGTAATCCAGTTACTCAGGAGGCTGAGGCAAGGAGAATCTTTGATCCCAGGAGACAGAGGTTGCAGTGAGGCAAGATCATGCCATTGCACTCCAGCCTGGGCAACAGAACAAGACTCTTGTCTCAAAAAAAAAAAAAAAGAAAAGAAAAAAAAATAAAAAAGAAAAAAGAAAAGAAAGAAAGAAAGAAAAAAAATTATAAGTTAAGATCCTAAACCACAATACTTGAAAATGTGACCGTATTTGGAGATATAGCCTTCATAGAAGTAATCAATATGACTGATGTCCCTATGAAAAAGTGAAATTTGGACACAAACATATGCACAGAGAAAAGACAATGCAAAGAGACACCAAAAGGAAACAACATCTATAAACCGTAAAGAGAGGCCTAGAAATTTCTTTTTTCAAAGTCCTTAGAAAAAAGTTAAAGCTGATTTTGATCTTCTAGCCTAGGACTATAGGAAAGCTTCTGTTGTTTAACAACCCAGTCTGTTAAAAGTAATGGCAAAAACCACAATTACTTCTGCACCAACATAATCCTTTCTTACGGCAGCCCCGCCAAATTAATATAATCACTAGCAAGTATTATTCTTTTCATAGGAAGATGCTGTGAATTTTCTCTCTGGTGCTTTTCTAATAATAGAGAGAGGTGTTAAAGTTGTTTTATTTTTCTGTCCTTTTTATGAAAATAACATGGATTATAGTTGAACTTATTATAACCTCTTGCTCCATGAACTTAATGTATGCAGCAAGAGGTTATAACACCAGAATACATTCAAAGTCTGATATAGGGATTAAAGTGTTACCAACTTGGGTCATATCTCACACCTTTATGTGGTTCATGAACCAGCAGCACTGATGTCACCTGGCAATTTGCTTAAAAGGCAGAATTTCAGGCCTCATCCCAGAATTACTGAAGCAAAATTTCCATTTTAACAAAGCCCTTATGTGATTATTGTGCATATTAATGATCAGAATTACCCTCTTCCTCTACAACAACAACAAAAACAAAAAGCACCAAACAACCACAATGAAACAACTTCTTATAATTTACCTTTATTCTTATTTTACATATTCCTAAACTGATATTTTAGACTATTCGTGTTAGCTTGTTGGAAGCATTGGAAACGTTTAGTTGGTTACAAGCACATCTATTTGATTCACAGCTGGTTTGGAATCAATTACCTGAAACTGAAATACCTCTCAAAACTCAATAATGTGATAATTGTTCTTAATTACTTCACTGTGAATTTTTTACTGCCTAATTGTTACTTGGATCCTAATAAGTGGATTCTCAAAACCGGAGAGATTTTGTTCTACCATTGCTAGATGCAAGAAGCCTTGCCACATACATTCATTTTGTAACTCTTTAATATGTGAATATTTCAGCATTCTGGATAAATAGGTAAAACCAAATGTGACTCAAAGAAAACCACAAAGCACGCAAAAACATACAACGTAAGGAATTTCTGGCTATATTAATCAATTTTTGTCATCTTCAGATTCACCTTTGATAACACTGATCATCAGCAGAATTTTCACACAACAAACCACCTAACAAATATTATCCGCTGAATTTGTACCTGAAGTAAAATTCTGCTGGAATCCACTTCATGTATGTCTTATTTTTATGTAGTTTTTCCTGAGAAAAGAAGAATCATTCTTCCTTTTTGTCATTGAAGTTGTATGTTTTTGTTTTTATTGGGGACATTGAAGAGTTCTCATTTATCTTCAATTCAGGAAGATAATTAAAACCTCACCAATTTTGCTTGTGGGATTTGGATACCCAAAGCATTAAAAAGAAGACACTCTCATTCACTGCTAGTGAGAGTGTAAATTTGTGAAACAAATAAAAAGAAGGAGGCACTCTGGCAATATTTACTGGATTTATAATTGTTCATTTATTTTAATTCTACAATTAGACTTCCTAATTTTATTCTAGAGCTATATTTGCATAAGTTCAAAATTACTTGTGAACAAAGTTATTTATTGCAACATTATTTACAAAGGCAAACATTTTGAGACATCCTAAATCACTTAAAACTGATTAAACATAAATGTTTTATGTAATGTGTTTTATATGCAAGTATTTGTATAAAAAGAGGAAAAGATTTCATAGTTTTAGCTGTTCATGTTTCCACAAATTGTATCTGGAACTATATACAAGGTATAAATGCATATGAAGAGAAGATATGGATGGAGATGGTAATTTTTACTGTATAATCCAATTTGCTTTCTGATTTTGGAAACATTCAAGTAAAAATTCAATCGAAAAATAACAAAAGTAAAAAACAAAAAGAGATTATGTCCCATTGCAACAGCAACAAAATAAACTATAAAATTCTGTATAATTAGATCAGTATTGGAAGGTTCTAGAAATAACAATCTGGTTACTATTATGAAGTCTGCTAAAGTCAATGCAAAAAAATCCTGTGACTTAAGTTTAATATCTAGACTAAGCAAGTATTTGTTTTAATCTTGTGTCTGGAGAAGGTACACATTCGAAAATGTTCTGGGATGACTTTACACTTGCTCTGAATTGTAATGCACATAGTTGTCTTAACCTATTTTGCTTGTTTGATTCCCCCAGTGTTCAATGTTTGCGTGACCACATTGTGCTAGGCAAATTCTGATGAAATAAACTGCATGAATGATGAGAGATTCCCACTGTCCCAAAGAATCTAAACATGGCTCTGTCTATTTCATGCATCAGGGTCTCTTGGCCACTCCCTGTCCTCTAGTAATTAATTTCCTAACATGCTTCCTTTTCAGTATGGCAAGCTGCAGGTGCTGGTCACCCACAGGGCACACCCCTGCTGGTAATTAGCCATCACTAGTTTCCTGTAAGAATATTCTCCATAGACAATGCAGGTTACTAATCAAGACACTCATGTTAGATTTTCACCTCAAAAAATGATTTTGGAATATTAGGAGAAGTAAAAGCACAGAACAGAGACAATATAATAAATGGGCTTTTGTGAAGATGCTAGATAGCTATATGCTTATTCTCTTCCAGGACTATATAAATCACTTTTCTCTCCACATTTATAGATACATAATATAAAGATATCAACTATTTGCTCTCATCCGAACATATCCCACTGTTTTACCTTTTTAAGGCTTTGAGCATTTTGTTTCCTCTAACAGGAATGCCTTTCTCTTGCCATCTATCTTCTGAACTATAATTTATCCTTCCAAATAGATGGTGCCTTTTGAGTGAACTTTCTTGGATTTGCTTCTTTGTGTCTCTCATTGAATTAATCCCTCCATCTGGGCTGTTGCTTTTTGTATATATGTCTGTTCCTACAATGGTGGCATAGTGTTGAAATTATTGTTCATATACCCGGGGAACACGTTTTATTAAATCTGCTCATGTGTTCTAATAAGAGATATAATTTTCCAATTTATACATTTTATTTTTAAAAAAGGCTATAAATATAAAATCACATTAAATTACACATTTTATGGTTCATTCTCGTTAAAAAAATATGCTTACATATTAGGACTGTCTCACAAAATGTGTGGCCATTGATATATAATTATAAAATAAATATATATATATATATAATTATATGTATGCATACATAAGTATATATATATAGTACATTTGCCTTATATTTTAGAGAGTATGAAGTGGCATTCATATCTAAGGAAAGGCATGTCTCCACAATCTTCTTTATATGCTTCCATCTTCTCTTGTCCTCTAGAGGAAGAATAATGATTTTGATTGGAGAGATTCCAGAACATTTGCTGGGTTGTGTTTATAAAAGAGTGAGATCACTGGCTGCAGAGGGTCAGCACGTGACACTGGATTTCTGTTTTTGTCTTTTCCTGCTGGATCTGGCATGTGAAGTGTGCCTAAATTCTAAATTGTATTTAGCTCCTATACTCATTAATTTGATCGAATCCAGCTCACTGGAGATTTTTAGTGATTTGTCAAGCTTAAAGACAACTTATGAGTTGACATTTATTGTGTAATTTCTTGTGTTTTATGTTCTTTGAGGACCTTGTAAGGCAAACAAGCAAGGCAGCCTGAGGCAAGAATCTGAGGTTTCCTAGTTACCTTACTGTAATATCTTCTACTAGTATCCCAATCCCGACATTGCTACTGAAAACCAGATAATTATTTTGTTCCTTAAACGTGTTACAATAAACTCCTATTATATTTGTTTCTTCTTTAAAATACTTTTATGGCATCTACTTGAATATATATATTTAGACACTATGGAAAGTTTGAATTGGCATAGACACCTTTAGGCCAGCATGGTTAATGGAGAATATTGCTATTCATTGGTGTATGGGTAGAAATTCCAGGATTTATAAGTATGAATATCTTGAGTTATAGTATTAGTGTTAGTGTGTTTGGCATGATTTTTGTGATAGGAGTGAAGAAGAGACCTTTTTGGTATACATTGTCACTTAAGGAAATTTTAAACCTTTCCTTTCTCAAGGGTTCAAGACTTCAGAGTTGACAAGAATGCTGTCATAGTATAGCACAAACCTGATAACAGATTAAATATTAAAAAAAAAAACATGGTTGGTAAATTACAGGTTGAATGCTGTTTCTTTTTAACACCTGGCAGTAGTATAAGGAAGGCACCATAATTTATAAAGTTTCATGTGTTTTTCCTCCTTTATTTCCTCAAGGAAATGAAAAAAGGACCAAATATATTGCCAAGAAATCTAGGAAATTTTATTCCAAGATCTTAAAAACAATTTGTACCACCAAAATTCAGGTTGACTAATATTCAGAGAAACATACTTCATTAATGAGACCCTGCATGGAATGTGGAACTTGGTGGAATTTGAACGAAACGGTTGTTTAAGACTTTGGTCTTATACTCAATCCCTGAGGCTTTAGCAATAGCAATGTTTTATCAACCAAATATATAAAGTCTGAAAAAAAGCCCCTCGAAGTGACTTTAACAACACCCAGGCTGATCCATGTAACACATTTTAATGTCAAGCTACAGTCATAAAAGAAAAGTCTTAAGCAAACATCTAACAACAAGGCACTCATAAGCAAGTCAACATGCAAGATAGGATAATAAAAATATTTCTTCAGCAAAAATGGCCTTGTTATGCAGTACTCAGAAAAACACAAATGCTGCAGGATTCCTTAAAGACAGAATGTCATTATCTCCTTGCCACACGTGCCTGGGTTTATAATTTAGAGTTGTGATTTTTTTTTTACAGATATATATATATATGTGTGTGTATTTGTAAATGTATATTTAAAAATTATAAATTGAACCGAGCCCACATGATCTTTGCTCGTGCTATACTGAATGAATCTGCCCAGTAATTATTAAAAGAGAAAGAATTTCTGATTAACTGCTGTGATTATAGAATTGAAAATTCTCTATATATTTTAAAAACAACAACATTTCAGGCTACTTTTAGACAACTACTTAGAAGATCTGGCCATCCAGAACACACATTTCCTTAAGAGATCTTGATTTCATATTTCTAGCTTCCAGAAATATGAGATAATAAATTTCTATTGATTTAATCCACCCAGTTTTATGTAGGACTTTGTTATAACACCCCTAGGAACCTGATGGAGTCATAAAATCTTTTCTAAACTCAAAAGCTAGATGGATGCAAAATACACTGACTCCTATTTTAATGGCCTTCAATCTTATGTTGATCTGTTCACATATCTGTCTTTACACTTAGTACACTAGGCTACTTACCTTTGAAACCATGTCCAAAAAATTGTATACTTGGGAAATGCAGACTTTTCATTTAATATATGATCACTGGAAGCATGTCTAGTAATCTAATTATAATCGGTGCACTTTAAATGATATTTTTTCATTTTATAAAGATGCATAACTAAGTACTGATAAATTTTGCTTTTGATTTTAAGGAAATTTGTAAATTCAGATTAACATTCACACCACTGACATTAAGGAAAGGTATTGACTAGCAATTTGCTTTGAAACTGGTTCCTTTAGGCCGGGCGCGGTGGCTCAAGCCTGTAATCCCAGCACTTTGGGAGGCTGAGGCGGGTAGATCACGACGTCAAGAGATCGAGACCATCCTGGTCAACATGGTGAAACCCCGTCTCTACTAAAGATACAAAAAAAAAAAAAAAAAAAAAAAAAAAAAAATTAGCTGGGCGTGGTGGCACGTGCCTGTAATCCCAGCTACTCAGGAGGCTGAGGCAGGAGAATTGCTTGAACCCAGGAGGCGGAGGTTGCGGTCAGCCGGGATCGCGCCATTGCACTCCAGCCTGGGTAACAAGAGCGAAACTCCGTCTCAAAAAAAAAAAAAAAAGAAACTGGTTCCTTTAAACTTCAGTGGCAAAAACTGCTCATTGCTTCTCCAGTAATCATTCTACATCTCTTTATTCGTAGTATCACACATGTCGGCCATGCAGCAAAATTTTGATTAATGAAGTATAGTCAGTGGCTTGATTTCTGGGACATCTTAAAAGTGGGGCATCTAAACTGTCATGCTCTTTAGAGTTTTGCCCTTTCCCTTCCTCTAACCTGGAATCTGAGCTAGATTGCTGCAATCCTAGTAGGCATATTGTGACCATAAGATGACAGGGACCCCCTTGAAAAGATACCAAAATCCTGGGTTGCTTACATTTATATCAACTCTGAACTGGTTTCCTTATTATATGAGAGAAAAACTTTCTAAAAGCTGCTGTGATTATAGATATCAGTTTGTAGCAGCTAAACTCAAAACCTTGATAGATACTCTCATCTAGCCTCAGGTTAATTTTGTAAGCTTAAGAATTAATACTGACTAAATTCTTACCATATGTCGCACAATTTAGGTACCATTTAATAGTCTTTAGAATGTAGGACTGTTATTATACACAATTCACAAAAAAAGACGTGAGATTCTAAAGATTTAATGACTGATTTTATGTAAGATATTGGGCGAAGTATTTTATCTTTCCATGACTTAGTTTACTTAACCTGAAAAAGGGAAATAGTAATGCTAAACTACATTCTAAGATTGTGGTGTGGATTAAATAATCTGAGATCACTGTGACATAATGAGGGCTATATAAGTGTCAGCCATTATTGAAATTTTAATGGATAACTGCTCTGACTACATAACTTTTTAAAGACCATGTGATACCATGTTATCTTTTCAAAAATTTGCATAAAAGTAAATATCCTAATTTATAACGGACATCTGACCTCTTCTGTCTCTTAGGACATCATAGATCACATACTCTCATTTTCTGAGGCAAAGATATAGAAACTGCTGTTGCAATTAACCAGGTGCCATACTAAGTATTTTTATATCTTTGATCTTAAATACCTCTAAGGACAACAAAGTAGACATTTACAGTCTCTATTTGATATAAAATAAGGAACATATAGTTCTATGATTTGTGCTGATAATCAGAGATAAATATAATTCTGAAACTAAGGTCTTTTAATTCTGAGTTCAGTGATTTATCCCACAACAGAACAGCTGTCTCAGCTTCTGTACATTAAACATGAGTGTGTATGGATGTATGTGTGTAATTTAAAAAGACCATATTTTGGAATTGTATCCTTATTGTTCCAATTCTTAAGGCAGCCAGCATTTAAATTGCCTCAATTAAAATTTTTACAACCATAAAGTTGTTTTATGTTTTGAATTGATGTTGGTAATATCTTCATACCTCTTTTTGCAATCATAATTCCAAATAATTTTACAATGTTTGAATGTCTTGAATAATCTTGCCATTTTAAATTTCTACTGTTAACTCACTTGTCATGTAGTGTATACATAAGAAATCTCTTAATTTACCTATCGAACATATCATACAATAATATGTATACACTTTTCCTTCTACATTTTTTTCTAATCAAGTTATGTAACTTGTATGAGAAATATCAGTTTTTTGTTTAGAAAGCTAGGATTTTATAATTTATTGAGAAAGAACCCAGGCATTGACTATAGTCTGACCAGCATATATCGGTGCTGGTATCACAGATAAGACACTGTACAGAAAAGAAATCTCTCTTATCCATAACCTCTGCATTTCCCAAAGGATCATGTCGGCTTTGTCTAGGGGAAGACCAAGGAGTAACCTAAATTTCAATGTCAATATAACCTTTGGAGCTCTTTCAAATTTCACTGACAACTAGCTTTCCATTTGTAATTGGAGTGAGGTCTAGCTGTCATGCTCTGCAGGCAGAATCCATGGAGAATTGCTGTTCAAATTGGAAAGGAGTTTCCTCTCATTAAAGGCAAAAGAAACCAAGCGTAAATAGCACGCTGTTAAGACGACCACATGGTATTGGCTCTTCTGCTCCCAAGAGCTATTCTCTAATTCCAAAAGGGACAGTGGATGGATCAGGAAGAATAGCTTTTTTCTTAGGCTATTAATATCCAACTCAGGAGAGGCCCTTAAGATGCAATGCTCAAAACGGAGATCTCAATGACAACAGTGTACGAGAATGAAAAAACAATTTGGATTAAGATAACATGGGAAATAAATCAGAAGTCATCTTTCCTTTACAATAATTCTTTATCCTTTCTATATATTTCTATAAATACAACTATTAATGGAGAACCTTTCATGTTCTTCTCACTTTATAAGCATTATTACATTTTAATCACAACCAGAGTAGGTTGGAAATATGTTAAAATATTTAACATCTTAGGCTTTAGAAACAAACTTCTGAAGGTAATATACCTGTGAGATCTTGGAAACTACTTAGCCACCTTACTTTTGATTTTCCTCCTTAGCAACGTTTTCTTACTAACAAAAAGGGCAGTATTTGCCTTAAAATGATATACAAAACAGCTCCTGTAAATATAGAATAGTGTCTGGCATAGATTAATCACTCAATTATTATTGTTGGGATCATTTTACAGGTGAGGAAACTGTCTCAGCTCTCTCCCAAGATGAGACAGTGATTGTGCTGCACAAAGATTTGAACATAGTCAATTTTACTCAGATATTTTAAATTGTTTTAAATCCTCATAGGATGATTGTGAAAATTAAAAGATGCAATTTACACTCTAAGTGCTCACTAAATTGTACTTTCATTAGCTGAATGAGATAGATTCCCTCTTCTAAGTTAAAATATGTTTTTACCTAGAAACGTTGTATGCTTTTATATTTGTCTCAGTTGCATTAGTAATAGGATGCCAAATCCAACCTTTCCTGTGGTTAAGCAGACCCATAAGTTCAATAAAATGATAGGTGTAATCCCAGCACTTGGGAGGCAGAGGCGGGTGGATCATGAGGTCAAGAGATTGAGACCATCCTGGTCAATATGGTGAAATCCCCTCTCTACTAAAAATACAAAAAATTAGCTGGGCATGGTGGCGCGTGCCTGTAATCCCAGCTACTCAGCAGGCTGAGGCAGGAGAATTGCCTGAACCCAGGAGGCGGAGGTTGCGGTGAGCCAAGATCGCACCATTACACTCCAGCCTGGGTAACAAGAGTGAAACTCTGCCTCAAAAATAAAATAAAATAAAATAAAATGATAGGTACCAAGTTTCTACACATTTAACAGTGGTGTGATATAATATCCATTAAGAACTTACGAAGGAGATGGGTCAAAATTAGATCTACCAGTATTAGGCATTTATACATTTCCAGTGTATATGACAACATAAAGGTACTATTTATTTATTAACTAAACACCAGAAAAGATTTGGGACCACTCACATATTTCAATGGTGAGAACAAAAATAACTAGTCTACAATATGAATTTGTAGATATAATGAGAGAAAGAATGAAGTTGTTTTCTGCTAAAATTCTTTTGGAGTTAGCCTATGTGAGAAACCAGTTACATATTACTGGCTGTGTGTCTTATATTCCTTGTCTGCAGTATATTATAAGCTATCTGGGTCCAAGGACATGCCTTCTTTTCTTATGGGTCCTTACAGTTTATGCTACAGTTTGTGCTCCACCAATGTTATTGACAGATTGAAGATGCAATCAACTCACTAATCTCAGTGATTTTGATGACCACTGATGAAAAAGCAAGACTTTGACATGGATTATGTACTACTATGTACATATCATGATTTCTGTTTCAGCAACTCTTTGGACCAACTGTATGCACTCATCAACAGCTCCCACTGATTTGCAAGTATGCACACAAGACTGAAGGCAGAGTGTTGCCTTCAATGTCATTAAGTCAATATTATGCATTCCGTCCTTTGATACTCATTCTATCATCTAATTATGCAAGCTTGGAGAAAAATTAAATTGATAAGTGATTATATCATAATTTCCTGTCAGATAGTCAGAAGTAAATTGGCATTGGTAACGTCAATATTACATAATGGGACAAACTGAACTTTGCAGAAAAAGGCCTATCTGAAACCTGTGGCTTCACAGCAGTGCAACTAACATGGAAAAAAAAAAATTGTTATAGGCTGGTAGAATGGCTTTTGTCTGTAATCTCAGCACTTTGGGAGGCTGAGGCAGGTGGATTTCTTGAGTCCGGGAGTTTGAGACCAACCTGGTCAACATGGTGAAACCCCATGTCTACTAAAAATACAAAAAAAAAAAAAAAAAAAAAAAAAAAAAATTAGCCAGGCCTGGTGGCCCATGCCTGTGTAGTCTCAGCTACTTGGGAGGCTGAGGCCTGAGAATCTCTTGAACCAGGGAGACAGAGATTTCAGTGAGCTGAGATGGCACCACCGAACTCCAGCCTGGGTGACAGAGCAAGACTCCATACAAAAATAAATAAATAAATAAATAAATACAGTAGTTGTACATTTACAAATGAGCCAATGTTTAAAATGTGGAAAATTGTTATATCTGTTAACATTGGACCTGTATCTTACATAGACATCATTTTCTTTAGCCTGGAAACATGTGAATACTTTAGAGTAAGATATGTATCCTTCAGACTGGAACAGTTTGCTCTAGTCACAACCCCTCACACAATATATGGATAAACACTTACACATAACCTGTGTCACCCAGGTACCTTTCCTGCTCAGGCACTTTATGACCTTTTTCCTACAGTGTTGATCTTAAGTACATGACTTGAGTAGAAACAGGTATAGAAATAAATTTCACGTGTCCCTTCTGGTCTCAAAGTGTATATTAGGGTGGGATGAATCATTAATGTCAGGTGTACTGCTTCTCATAACCAGACTCACTGCAAACACCACTAGTAGCTTACGACACTTATTCGAGAAGTTCAAATGTGGCTGCAGAATCCTTCTTAGTAATCTAGGACATCTAATAAATGCTCAGAGTTGGCATATGATGTATATTATTTATTTATTGGTGTGTAATGATATTATTAATACCACAAACTTAGCAACTTATAGCAACACATATATTATCACACGGTTTCTGTGGCTCAGAAGTCTGAACACAAGGCAGCGAGATCTTCTTCAGGCTCTCACAAGGCTTCAATCCAGATGTTGGCTGGGGCTGGATTCTCAGCAGAGGTTCTACTGGTAAAAAATCTGCTTCCAAGCTCATATAGTTGTTGGCAGCAATCTGTTTCTTATGGTTGTTGGCCTAAGGTTCTCAACTTCTTGCTGACTGTTGAAGGCCAGTTCTCAGTTCTCTGCCATGTGGGACCTCCCAATATGGTAATACAAACAGGATACAGGAAAATACTGGGTGAAAGAGGGAGATTTCCTGCCAAAGGCCCCACCCTTAAGCCTGGAAACTTAATGGGAACAGCAGCACTAAATGGGAACAGGCATTCCTGTTTTCACATCCAAAAGTTGCCTTTTGGCCCACTATACCCCTCTATTCTGCACTCATATACATGCCAGACCCCACGTTCTAGAAGCAGACAAGGAGATGAAGAGAAGAGCAGATAAAAGGGATAACAGTGTGGCAGAGAAGGAGAGAAGAGAATGGGCATTTGAACCCCAAGAGGAATTTGGCTGGGGATGGTCAGAGAGGAGATCAGCCACTGGTCATCTCCAGGGGAAGATCATCTTCCCACTCCATCCCCTTCTCAGCTCCCCAACATCCTTCTGAGAGCTACCTCCACCACAAAATAAAACCTCAGCCTTCACCACCCTCAAGTCCATGTGCAACCTGATTCTTCCTGGATGTCGGAGAAGGACCTGAGTACCAAGAGGGTACTGAGCTGGTTCACACTTAAGCCATTTGTGGACAGGAAGGCTAAAATTGCAAATGGTAACACATGCCCATTTGGGCTTTGGGAGTTGCAAGTTCAGGGGCACTTGCCCCAGCTCCTGTGCCTGCCTGCCTGCATGTGTCCCCTCTCATAAGGGATTTGAGCAGCAGTGGTGGCCAAACAAATGAGCCACATCCCTGTCACGCATCCTGAGAGGGGTGAGGGAAATTTATTGTTTCATTGGCAGCTTCTTTACTCAAAGGCAGCAAAGGAATAGACTCTCCATGCAAGATGTGGTACCAATTTTATGTAATGTAATAATATATATATATAATAACACATATTCTGTTATTTTTACCATATTCTATTGGTTAGAAACAAGTCGCAGGTCACTACATGCCTAAAAGAAGAGGATTACAAGGGAGTAAATATAAGAAAGAAGGAATTACAGGAACCACCTTAAAGTCTATTGACCACACTGAGGTGAAAATACTTACCATCCTTGACAAAGGCTCATCAGTTTTAGTTACATGGAGGACAATTCTGACTTTGCTTAAGAAAAATACCTTTAACAATTAGAGCAACTTGTGATGTAAGTATAATGGCAGGGACAGTTCAAATAGAAGTTTGTAGAAGGAGATGGAAACATTTAATGCAATGGAGTGGGCTAAGATTTGGCTACTTGAAACTTCCTTAAAGGCCTAAAATTCTGTGCTACTTCATTAGTATTATAAAAAGTCATAATATTGTGTGTTTTAGATGGAAAGAGAAGAGAATGTTTGATAAGTGCCTTAGTCCATTTGTGCTTCTATAACAAAGTACCTGAGAATGGGTAACTTAGACTAGAAATTTCTTTCTCCCGATTCTGCAGGCTGGGCAAGTCAAGATCAAGATGCCAGTAGACGTGATGTCTGCTGATGGCTGTTTGCTGCTTCCAGAATGTAATCTTGTCACTGTCTCCTTCAGAGGGGATGAATAGTGTCTTTACATGGCAGAAAGTGAAACAGCAAAAAGGACCTAGCTAGTTTCCTCCAGCCATTTTGTAGCATTTCTAACCATATTCCAGGAGGACCCCACCCTTGTGACTTAATCACCACATAAATGTCCCACCTTTAATATTATTACATTGGGATTTAAGATTCAACATGATTTTTGAAGAGGATACAGGCATTCAAATCATACCAGTAGTTATTTCAAATTCATAGCTTTGGGTTCATTACAAAAACTGCATACTTGCATTTGACAAAATATGCAGAATTATAGAATTGTAAGAATATCCAAATAGAAGCTATTTTCCAAAAGTATTGATATGGACAGGAGACAGGAAAATACTGGGTAGAAGAGGGAGGTTCTTTGGCAAACGCCCCCACCTTCAAGTCTGGATACCTGTGGCCCTAAATGAGGACAGACATTTCTGTTTTCATGCCCCAAAAGTTGTTTTTTGACCCCACTTGTGGTTTCTACCCATATAAAACTCAAAACCCAGAACCCAGAGGCATATGAACAGACAAGGAGATGAGGAGGGGAAGAGAGGAGGAGACAAGCAGACAAACAGAACAGCATGGAAGGGAAAGAGAAGAGAAGGAACATCTGAACACCGAAGGGAGTTCAGCTGCGGGGCGGTCAGAGAGGAGTTTGGCCACTGGACAGATTAACTCCAGGGAAAGATCACCTTTCCACACCAACCCCCTTCCTGCTCCTCATCCATCCCACTGAGAGTCACCTCCGTCACTCAGTAAAACCCCTGCATTCATCCTTCAAGCCCATGTGTGACCTGATTCTTCTAGGACACTGGACAAGAGCTCAGGATACAGGTAACTGTCACACTTGCCCTCTGCCTTTTCAGAAAGGCAGAAGAGTCATTAAGCTGGTTAATACTTCAGCCGTCTGTGGATGGCAAGACCTAAAAGGGCTTTGTAACACTCACGTCACAGGTACATACCTCTAAGCATTATCTTGGGGCCAGAGTCCAAAACACTTGCCCCAGCTTCTGCACCTGCTAGTCTGCATGGTCCACCTCCCATAAGGGATTTGAGATCACTGCAGTTGATCAGAGAGCCACACCTCTTGTCACATCCCTTGAGAAGGAGGCCAGAGAACTATCCTGTTTCAGTATTTATTGAGTATCTACTGAATATTTGAGGCCGTTCTTTCAATGGAGGATACAGATATAGCCAATGACATATTTTCTTGACTTTATATAGAGTCAAGTTTCCAACTGATGGTAGAGAAATGGGGTTCAAAATAATGCTAAAATAGAGTAAAAGAAAACATTAAATCAAATATCACACTGTGATAGATACACAGTAGTTTGTCTCAGTCTTCTTCTTTCTGACTAGAAAAGTAAAAAAAAATGTGTAGGAATGAAACTCCAACTTTATAAATATTTTTCACTACTGTTAATACATTAAATAAAGAGTTGCTGAAATAGTTGCAAGAAATGTTTTTAAAGCTACACTTGAGAAAAAGAGCATTCATTGAGTCTTGGAGAATAGTAGAAAAAGACAAAGTGTTATTTATTTCCATTAGCCATTTTATTTTTGTTAGAAGCCGTGTAAATTTTGAGATTCACACACAGAAACAAAAAGACATTAAGTGGTTTTTTCACTATAAAACATGTAAACCATTAAGCATTTTGATTGCAGGTAAAAATTCAATTAACCACTGATGGACCACATCCAAAACTAATAGCAGAAACAGAAAAATAAAAGACTCCTCAGCAAAGACAAGTAGAATGTAAGAATCACACAGGCCAGAAACTTTATTTTTGTCCATTCTCTTAGGCGTCCCAAGCATCTGGAATGAGGTCTGGCACATACCTACTGCTCAATAAATGATTGCTGATAAATAAGAATGCTGGAATTATTTGACTTCTCTTTATCAACTGTAGGCAATACTAGCCTGCATGTAGGAAAGAAGGATATAGGATTAATGAAATGAAGAATTTGGGAGTGCTTTACTCTAACAGCATTTTGTTGACTCTCATTTAGGATCTATATTTGTATTGAAAGGTGCAGGAAATATGATTTGCTCCTGCACAGAATGTACTGAAACATGTGTTTCTGAGTCTGTAATTAAATGTGGCACTTATCTGAATGAGCACATGCCACTCTTCTTTCTATGCAGTGCCACTTAATACAACTGAAATAGCCCAGCAATTGAACGGAGCACACTGCAGAGTCCTGTTGTATCCTGTGTTATAATTAGTTTCTGTGATTATGTGGATTGAAACAAGAAGATAGGCGTTTATCTTCATGATGCACAGAGTGGCAGTGGCAGGTGGCTCCATTTCACAGAATATGGTTCCAGTCCAGGATGTCATTTGGAGAGGTATCAGTTGCCACAGAGAAGTTAAGTCTGTGTGAAACTGAAGAAGGGAAAGTTATCACAGGGGTTTTCTCACACTTCTCTGTAGGTGCCCACCTTTGCCTCAGAATTCAGTTGGTGCCTGATGTGGAATCATATCCCCTGCCCAGAAAGATGTATTGAAGTCCTAACCCTGGTACCTGTGTCTCTAACCTTATTTGGAAGTAGGATATTTGCAGGTGTAATCTAGTTAAAATGAGTCATCCTACATCTAATTCATGGTGTCCTTAAAAACAGAGATTTGAAAACACAAAGGGCAGAGGAAATAGGTCACTTGATGACCAAGGCAGAGATTGCAATGATTCGACTGCAAGCCAAAAAATGCCAAGGATTACTGGCAACAAGCAAAGTCTAGGAAGGCACAAGGACAGATATTTTCCTACAACTCTCAGAGGGAGCATGTCTTTGTAGATCTCTTGATTTTAGACATCTGGACTCCAGAGCTATGAGGCCATTTATTTTTCTTGTTTAATGCCACCTAGTTTGTGGTAATTTGATATGGCAGCACTAGGACATTTATAAGATGCCTCAGGTAGAAAAAAATAGCCCTATAATCAGAAGTTTCCTTGCCTAATCACTCTCACCTCGGTGCCTCATTTCTACTTTCTTTCAGGGAGCATGAGCTCTGACTTAGGGAGGAGTTAAGTATTCTAAGCCTTCTTTCTGAGCCAGTAATTTTCTTCCAGTTAAAAATCGTTTAAACTAAACTAACCCTCTTTGTTCATTCAGGCTGTGTGACAAAAATGCCATAGACTGGGTGACTTCAAAAAACAAACATTTATTTCTCCCAGCTCTGGAGGTTGGGAAGTCCAAGGTCAAGGTTGTGACAGGTTGATTGTCCCTGGAAAGCCTGCTTCATAGATGACCATCTTCTCCCTGTGTTCTCATGTGGCAGGAGTGAGGGCAACTTTCTGGTGTCTCTTTTTCATAAGGACACTAACCCCATTTCTGAGGGCTCCACTTTCATGACATAACATCCAACAGGTCCTACGTTTTAATATCATCACACTGAGGGTTATAATTTCAGCATGTTAATTTTGGTATGACACAAACATTCAGCCCAGAGTAGTAACTCTCCCTTGAAACTCAATGCTCTGTGATGAGGTTCAGCTAAATCTAAAAGTATTATGATATAAAGCTGAAAAGAAAATAAATTGGGGACAACTGTTTTTGGAAAGGAAACAAATTAGCATAATATGCTAACATATAAGTATTTAAAAGCATTTTCATTTAGAAAATATTGCTAAAGAAATTATAAAATATGTACACAAAAATGTAGCTACATGTTAAGTATTAATTGTTAAGCACCATATTACTTGCAATAAGGAAAAAGCTTTAAAAATGGAAATATCTATGAATATCAGATTATTAAATAAATTATTTTTTTCCTATATGAGGATATACTACATAAGTATTTTAAAATGAAGCTGTGGAATAGTCATTTTATTTTCTTAAGTTTCAGTCGTATTTTATTTATAATTCACCCACAATAATTATACATATTATGTCATATGATGTGATGTCTCCATGCCTGTATACATTGTATAACAATTAAATCAGGATAACTAGCATATTTTAAACATTTATCATTTTGTGGTAATAACATTCAAAATTCTTCCAGCTATTTTGAAATATACAATACATTGTTATTAGCTATAATCACCCTATAATGTAATAAAATATGAATAGTCATTTTAGAATTATGCTGTGAAGAGGATATAGATATCTCAGGAACATTTCAGTGAGTTTTTTTAGGAGGTAGTTGAGGTCAGGATCCTCTGAGCTTTCCCCCTTTACCTTCACTTAACCAGAGCTGCTCTATTGCAGCTCTTTGTTGAGTTTCTGAGTAAAACGTCATTTTAAAAAGTTATTATGTGTTGATTTCTGTCCCTGCAAAAGGTGTTGAGATCCTAACACCCAGCACCTGTGAATGTGGCATAATTTGGAAATAGAATCTTGCAGGTGATCAAGTTAATCTTCATAATGGGTAGACTGCAAAATTTTTTTCCCATTCTGTTGGTTGCCAATTCACTCTATTGACTGTTTCTTTTGCCGTGTAGAAGTTGTGGAGTTTGATTAGGTCCCATTTGTCTATTTTGGCTTTTGTTGCCATTGCTTTTGGTGTTTTGGTCATGAAGTCCTTGCCTATGCCTATGTCCTGAATGGTTTTGCCTAGATTTTCTTCTAGGGTTTTTATGGTGTTAGGTCTGATGTTTAAGTCTTTAATCCATCTGGAGTTAATTTTGGTGTAAGGTGTCAGGAAGGGGTCCTGTTTCTGCTTTCTGAACATGGCTAGCCAGTTTTCCCAACACCGTTTATTAAACAGGGAATCCTTTTCCCATTGCTTGTTTTTGTCAGGTTTGCCGAAGATCGGATGGTTGTAGATATGTTGTATTTCCTCTGTGGCCTCTATTCTGTTCCATTGGTCTGTATCTCTGTTTTGGTACCAGCATCATGCTGTTTTGATTACTGTAGCCTTGTAGTATAGTTTGAAGTCTGGTAGTGTGATGCCTCCTGCTTTGTTCTTTTTGCTTAGAATTGACTTGGCTATGCAGGCTCTCTTTTCACGAACCCAATACAACTTTGTTTTTTGTTTTTTGTTTTTTGGTTTTTTAATAAGAAATTTGGAAACAGAGGCAAACACAGGGAGAAGACCATATGAAGATAGGGGCAGAGTTCAGGGTAATACACCCTAAGTTGTAGAAAACCAAAGATTACCAGTAAACCAGCAGAATCTAGAAGAAAAGGGTATAAAACAGACTTTTGTCATAGCCTCCAGAAAGAACCAACTTGGTCAACACCTTGGTTTCTGACTTCCAGCCTCCAGAACTGTGAAAGAACATATTTCTGTTGTTTAAGCCACCTTAGTTAAGGTTGTGGTACTTTGTTGCACTAGCAGATAGAAATTAGTGCATTTCTAGTGCTAAAAGAAAGTTGGATGTTCCTTTGTTACAAAGAGATATACATATTTAATATGTACACAAAATATTTATGACCTCTTAAGTCAATAAATTTTTCTTCTTTACATTTTCTTGCTCTTGGTTTTCTCACTGTTAGTTCACCTATTGAATTAATTGTCTTATTTTATTTTATTTATTTATTTATTTATTTTGTTTGTTTGTTTGTTTGTTTGAGACAGAGTTTCGCTCTTGTTACCCAGGCTGGTGTGCAGTGGCATGGTCTCAGCTCACCGCAACCTCCACCTCCTGGGTTCAGGCAATTCTCCTGCCTCAGCCTCCTGAGTAGCTGGGATTACAGGCACGTGCCACCATTCCCAGCTAATTTTTGTATTTTTAGTAGAGACGGGGTTTCACCATGTTGACCAGGATGGTCTCGATCTCTTGACCTCATGATCCACCACCTCGGCCTCCCAAAGTGCTGGGGTTACAGGCGTGAGCCACTGAGCCTGCCCTATTTATTTATTTTTAAGAGATGGGGTTTCACCATGTTGGTCAGGCTGGTCGCCAACTCCTGACCTTGGGTGATCTGCCCACCTCCGCCTCCCAAAGTGCTGGGATTACAGGTGTGAGCCACTTAATTGTGTTCATCGTTTCAGGAGGAACTATAATGATAAAATAAAAGGGTTATTCTTGAGCTCTGAGTTTGAATTCGGTATCTTCTAGTTCGTAGCTGAGGTCAGAATGTAAACCTTCCACATATTATTTATCATCGCACTCCATCAAAACTCAGGGTTAATACAAACAGAGTCATGGCTTAGGGGAAATTTCAGAACAAGAAGCCTCCTTAACCATAAGTGCAGACTAAAAGGACTCAATTGTCTCTAGAAATTTATTGGGAAGGGCACATGAGGTTCAACCTGGGGTTACAGCTGAATAGTTAAGCCACATCATCAGAGCATAAGACATGAGGATCCTGGCTACTCTAGATTAACTGCTTTATCTCCTGAAGCATGTAAAGCTCTGTCTTCTGTGGCATTTAAGTTGTTTGTGAGCATTTTTGGGTATGATAGCTTGTATTACTGTCCAACAAATATTCCCTCCCCATTACCCTCAGCCATGAGAAGCATGGATTTCCTGCCTCATCTATTATGGTTTTTGCCATTAAAAGTAATGGCAAAATTGTTTTAATTGCCGCTACTTTCAGTGGCGAAAACCAGGATTTCTTTTGCTCCAACCTAATACATGGGGCTTGATCATGTGATTGATCATTTTCATTGACAATAGTCAATGAAAGACACTGAGACATAACGCACATTTGAGCAAAAACTTTAAAGGTTTGTGAGCTCTTGTTCTTCTTCCCTCTTCTATGAGAAGAATATATCCCAAGTAAACATTCCCCTTTCAGCATGGGTCCTGATATGAGAGATGTATGGGGAAAACACCTAAATCTACCTTAAAACCTGGAGCAAACCCACCGCAGCCTCAGATGTAGCAATTACGGTTTTCACTCTCTTGCATAATTTTATTTTACTGATTCAGAAACCTCAGCAAATGAAAATCTTTTGGAAAAACTTCTTTTGACAATTGTGTGAAGTTTTTCAGTACAATTTTTTTTCCATGCACATGGCGACCCTCTGATTATCCCATGTTTCAATGATAACATTTTGATTTCACTATGCAAACCACAATTTTTCTGCTTATAAGGAATTTAGCAAACTACTGTCATAAATCCAGGAGCCCGTTTCTGCCTGGTATCAGTTGCAGCAGCTGTAACAATGATGTTCACACTTACTTCGTCATTGGGGGCAGAAGATTTTCTTCTATTTATTTTGAGGTGCTCTATGTATTTTTTTTTAAAATGATAGTATTTTATGTAGTGTTTCCTCTCTGTGGTAGTTCAAATCAACTTGGTCCACTATTTTATCTTTTGACACGTCATAATAACAAATTTTAAATTACCTATCTATTTATTTGTTTTCAGTAGGACTTTCTCAGCCACAGTTGCTACTCAGCAACTCCTCCAAAAGCATTTGGAAAATGGAGGGGGCATTTTACATTTTTCAGTGACTGGTGAGTGCTTTTGATATGTAATGCCCAAAGTCCTGTGAGGCTAACTGTCCTGTGTGTACAGTGAAGTCCGATACAACCCTAATTTTTCTAACTTAATTCTCACAGTGCCTCTTGAGAAATTTTTCTTTAACATAGAATCAACTATTGGCTTGTGAAACAGGTGACTATATTAGTCTGTTCTCACGATGCTAATAAAGACATAGGCAAGACTGGGTAATTTACAAAGGAAAGGGGTTTAATTTACTTATGGTTCAGCATGGCTGGAGAGACTTCAGGAAATTTACAGTCATGGTGGAAGGGGAAGAAAGCTCATCCATCTTCACAATGCAGCTGGAGAGAAAAGAATGAGTGCCCCGTGAAGGGAGAAGCCTCTTATAAAACCATCAGATCTCATGAAAACTAATTCACTATCATGAGAACAGGATGGGGAAAAGTGCCCCCATGATTCAATTATCTCCACTTAGTCCCTCTCACAACATGTGGGGATTTGGGGAACTACAATTCAAAATGAGATTTGGGTGAGGACACAGCCAAATCATAGAAGCTCTGATATTCGTGGAAGTCCCCTATAATGATCCACTGGGGTGCTTCTTCTCTTATGATAGGAAAAAACAAAACAAAACAAACAAACAAACAAACAAAAAAAAAAAAACAGAGAAATCCAGGACAAAAATAATCCAGTGAGAGATCTTGAGAAAATTATTATCATAGACATCAGCAGACAACCAGTGAGAAAGATAACTTAGATCCTACCTTAGGGTAACTTTACAAGGTTCTTCCTGACCCACAAGACTCTGGTTACATGGATGACACAAGTCTTCCCTACGAAAAGGCTAAGAAAGAGTGGGAAATTAGGAACCTCCTTCCTGGGAGCCTTCTATGTAACTCAAAAAGGGAGTTTAAACAATCTGTTCCCACACCAGCTATCCAATCACTGGGAAGCCACCACCTCATAAAATATGACAATAACCAGATCTACTACTGATGAGCCATGATAGCATTTCTGCCAAAGCATTGAGTTAAATAAATAGAAAGTTAAATAGAACTCCTGAACAAGAAAGAGAGATAAACTAATCAAGAAAAGGTATAGCAATGTTTATAGGCTGTGCAAAAACCATGATTTCTAATTATACATTCATGGCCTGGAAGATGAAACAGAAGAAATATCTTAACATAGAAGGCAAAATTATTGCATACGGACATATAAATAATGAATGAAAATGTAAGAGGCTGGCAGGGGAGCTCTAGGAGACCCAGCAGACCAAGCTTGCAAATTCAGGGACACCCAAAAGGGAGATGAAAAGAGGAAGTTTCAAAATACATAAAAATTACTCTAAGCTTGAATTATTATCGCATTGTTAAAATTACCCTAAGTTTAAAGAAAATTAAATCTGATTCATTAGGATAAAAGAGTTTACATTGCAAGTTGAGTTGCTGATAAAAAAAAAAAAGACACATCTAATCAGAGCTTCATACATTTCTGAACTATAGTAATAAAGAGAAACTCTTGCAAGCTCTTAGGAACAAAGAATAACGTATCCCTACTGGTGGAAGCAATCAAGTAAATCTCATTCTTATCTGGAAGCTAAAAGCTTTAACATAATACCTATGTCATTTTGAAAGAAAGGGACATCTACCCAATAATACTTTGTTCTGCTGATGAATAATTAAACTGTCAAGAAGAAGAAATAACACACACACACACACACACACACACACACACACACACACAAAATTATGGTTGCACAAAACTCGCTAGTTATCATCAGTGTTCCCTGTGTGGTGGAAATATCAAGAAAGAACTCTGAAGTGTTAATGTCCATATGTTGTAGTTATCCATCAGTTTATGAAGATTATTTCTGTTTGGAAAATGTTATTTGATTTATCAGGTTCTTTTGCAGCCCAGGCAAAGCAAATAAACTATGTTTCACCAACCATGTGTTCCTGAGCTTTTGGATTCTGTAGAGAATGATGTGTAAAAAGGAGGTGTTGCATGGAGTTCCGGTAGCAGGGAGGATGAAGAGGTGGCCAGTTTTCAGATGTGGTTGTGACAGGTACCTGATCTATGGTTCCTGTGCTTCGCTGTGGCAACATAAGAGGCTTTTCTGGAGCAGCCTCATGAGTTCATATGGGCATCAGATCTGGTATATGTCCTTCAAGTCTGATTTTCTGGATGTTTTTGAGATTTGGAAGCTACTGAATTATGCCTAGCATTCCATTATTAGAATGCTAAGCATGTGGGAGTTATTTATACCCTACTGCTCAAGGTCATTACCAAGGTCTGATTGCAAAAATTAAAAAAAAAAATTGCAACCTCAGGCATAAATGGGTTAATACCCTTATTTTTCATTTGTTTAAATTAAGAATGTGTTTTTGTATTTACATTCAAGGATCCTGACATAGAGACTTTTACCAAGCCTGAAACAAATCAGAACAGAGACTTCAAGATAGGTGTGGGAAGATAAAAATGAGAGGTTCACAGTTAGTAGTTAAATGTAAAGGGATACTTACACATTGTCTGGGAATGTATAATATGAATCCATATCAGAACTCATGACTATCTGGCAAGGGAGAATCTATAACAGTTTGCTACTACAAGGATTAGACTTTCTCAATAAAACTCAGAGACGACTGGGGAAGAGTTGAAATAATTTAAAATTTTTCAGTTTATTATATGTTGTGGTATGTTAGTGAGGTTCCTCCAAGAAAGAGATTCCAAGATAAGATTGAACATGCAAGGATTTTATTAAAGAAAACACTTGGGAAGGAAAATGAAGAGAAATCAGGGAAGACGGGGAAAGGTATCAGACTTTCATGTACTTGTAATTCCTAAGTTAGGGAGAAAGAAAGGGACTTGGGGTGAGGGCAATCTAACCTGCCATGCAATCCAAGGAAGTTGTGTCAAGTCCTCTGAGGTGTCTTTGAGCTGAAGTTAGACATCAGAGGAGTCTCCTGTTTTCAGAAACAAACTACCATGCCTCTGCTAAGCTCAGCCGTTGATGGGGAGCAATCTGCAATGAGCGTTGTCTCAGCAAAACACATTGATAGATTTCAGAATACAACACGTAGAGCCTTACATCAATTCTACTGCCTGTAGCCAGACATCTGCAAGGTGTATTCTCATGGCCAACATGCGTGCATATGTGAGGATGGAAAAAAATATTTCTTCATGTAAGCAGTTCTTGGTATCTTATTTAAATAAATAATAGCGAAATATAAGTTTGAAAAGGGAAGGTAACAATTAAATTGAAAAATAAAATAGAACATCTGTTCTTTAAAAACATAGGCCATATGAAATGAATAGAAACTTCATTAAACTAAGAAATCTAAAAAATAGTGAACAACAAGGTAAAATATGGAAAATTAGAAAAAATAAATGAATATTTCATTAATACCATTGCATGTGAACAGATTGAGTTCTTCTTTGAAAAAGACAAAGACCATCAGATTTTTTAGGTTATATTGTATCTAGGGTAAACCAAATTTAAAAGTAAGTGTGATGGAAAAGTAAAAAAAAAAAAAAAAAAAAAAAAAAAAAAAATTAGCAAACAAATAGTCAAAAACAAAAAGAAATTGGGATTGGTAACATTCAGGAAAAGAAGTATTTTTTATTTTAAAACCCTGTTTTAGATGGTGTTGTATCCCTTAAAAAGATAGAGTTAAGTCCTAATCTCAGTACCTATGAAAGTGACGTTATTTGGAAATAGGGTTTTTGTAAATGTAATCAAATTAAAGTGGGGTCATACTGGCTTAAGGTGGACTGTAAATCTAAGGATTGGTGTTCTTAGAAGAGAAGAGGAGATTTGGGGTCAGAGACACAGAGAAGAGAACCACATGAAGACAGAGGCAGAAACTGGACCATGTGAAGACAGAGGCAGCTACAATCCTAAGAATGCAAGAGTGGTGGGCAACCACCAGAAGCTAGAGGACACGGGGCAAAATTCTTCCCTGTAGCCTTCAGGGGAAGCATGATCCTGCCAATGCCTTGATTTTTACACTTTTAGTCTCCAGAAGAGTGAGAAAGAAACCTTTGTTGTTTTTTACCACCCATTCCATGGTAATGTGCCATAGCAGTCAAAGGAAGCTAGTACAAACCTTGAACAAGACAAACAGAAATAATGAAAGTTTAAACAGAAGATATTACAACTATGTTGTCCTATAAGATATTCACTAGTCATCTATGTGGCTATATAAATTTAAATTAAAATAAAATAAAATTTATTTGTGTCAATCACATTTCAAGTATTCAGTAGCCACATGTGATTGTGGTAACCATATGGGACAGTGCAGATGCAGAATATTTCCATCATAGGAAGTCCTACGAGAAAGCTCTGCATTACAGTTATAGATAAGTCGTGGTATCAAATTGTAGCTAAATATATGGAGCAAAACCTATTACAATGCAAGAAGAACTTGACAGAAAAAAAGGAGCTTTTAATATATTCCATTAAGAATTAGGAAGATGCATACAGAAAAAAATCAAGACAGATAATTGAGTAACTCAATCAATATACCTAAATATACATCTATTGGATATGTAAAATTTTTTCTCTTATGTCTACAAAACACGTATACATTATAGGCCAGAGGGTAAAGCTTAGAACATTAAAGCAATTAGAGTCCTCATAGGCCCGTTCTCTCATTGTGATCCAACAGAAATGAAAATAGCTGGGCATGGTGGTTCATATCTAATCTCAGCACTTTGGGAGGCTGAGACCAGTGGATCACCCAAGGTCAAGAGTTCGAGACCAGCCTAATCAACATTCATAAACCTCGTCTCTACTAAAATTACAAAATTAGCCGGGTGTGGTGGGACATACCTGTAATCCCAGCTACTTGGGAGGCTGAGACAGGAGAATTGCTTAGACCTGGGAGGCAGAGGTTGCAGTGAGCTGAGATTGTGCTATTGCACTCCAGCTTGGACAGGAAGAGGGAAACTCCCCCTTAAAAAAGAAAAGAAAAGAAAAGAAAGCAATGAAAATAATTAGTGTAAATAAAGTTTTAAAAAATTCACTCAACTGTTTGTAATTGAAAATGATGTCTCTAGAAATTCCTTGAATTAAAGAACATTTACAAAGAGAAATTTCAAAGTATTTTGATAGATGGGAAGTAAAACATAAGTACTATACAGCAAAACTTATAGATCTCAGCAAAAAAGCTGTACTGACTGGAAAGAATATAAACCTACTATGATGGAAGATTTTTTAGAAATGGAAAAGAAACTTACTACCAATCTTGGTAAGTAATTAAGATCAACATGATGAACCAACAGATATGAAAAGTAGGAATTATATAGCTAAAATTAAAATATATATGTCTATTTTTGTAGAAACTGATTTTTACCCCCGAAGGCCAATACAAGGCATTATTGAGAGCAAAATTATATAATGTTAGGAATGATAAAGAAAATGAATCTCTCTCTCTCTCTCTCTCTCTCTCTCACACACACTCACAGACACACACAAAGGAGATAGTAACAGAACTATAAGATAATACTATATGAAGGTTTATGGCAATATTCTTGAAAACCATCTGCAGAAATTTGCAGAGTTTTTTGTTTTTAAAAAAACATATATTACCAAAATTTACCTTTAAAAGATTCTACTATTTAAAAGTCACTGGAAACATATGGTGTCAGCTAAATTCTATATAATTTTAAAAGACAGAAGACTTTAAGATAGCTTTAACTCTTCTAGAACATAGAAAAAGAATAAGAAATAATGCTTTATAAATTTGATACAAATAAAAATTAATTTTAAAAATTTAATATAAAATTAATGTCAAAACTGCTAAGATGAAAGAAACAGAAAGAAATTATAGCTATTTCTACCTTGTGAATTCAAATGCCAAAATTATTATTTAAAATTTAGCAAATGGAATCAACAAAATAATTATATATGCTATGACAAACTGAATTTACCCCAGGAATTCAACAGTGGTTTAATATTTAGATCTATTAACTCATTATATCAACAATTAAAGGTTTTCCTCTAATCTCATTACCTTTCCATCTCAGTTTGCTTTATTGGCCGTTTCTCTTCTGCCCTACCTATGAATATGTGAATGCCAAAGATAATTGAATTGAAAGTGTGGTTTGTGGATCAGTATTACCAGGAAACCTGATAGAAATGCCAGAATCCCAGACTCACCACCAGACCTATAGAATCAGACTCTCCATTTTAACAAGTTCTCAAAATAATTAATATACACATCAACAACCGAAAAGCACTGACCTAAGGATGGGATAGTAGACCTTGTCTGTAGCTATATTCCCTGCCTAACCTATATGAACTCATTCATTTACATGTCTTACCCTGTAACAGTAATCTCACTGAAATGATAATGACTAATAGACTTATATCATCAGTCTCAATTCACTTTGAGGTTCCTACTTACTAGATATTTAAATTTAATATATCCAAAATTGAACTCCATTTTCCCCAGTCTGATCAAACCTGATCTTCACTCATCTCAGTAAGCAGTATTCACCTAATTGCTCAAGTCCAAAACTTGGAGATATTCTCATAACTCTTCTTATATTGTATCTTATCTTCTATTATCAAACCTTGTTGACTGTATTCAAATTTTATCTAAAATCTAACCTTTTCTCATGATCTTCAGACTTTCACTAAGTCACCTTAACTCTTGCTAGACAATCCTCCATGGACTTTACTGCATGAAGAGGATTGTAACTTTTGAGATTGGCAAAGGCAAGCTTTTTTTCTGGGGCATTAGAGAGAAGTTTTAAGGAACAAGTTTACTGTGTGTTTGAAAATTACAAATTTAACATTCAGTATCTTCTTTCAAATGTAAATACAGTAGTCCCACTCTTATTTGTGGAGGATACATTCCAAGATGCCCAGTGGATGCCTGAAATGACAGGTAGTACTGAATCCTATGTACACTAGGATTTTTCCTGTACTTGCATACCTATGATAAAGTATACCTTATGAATTAGGCATAGTGAGGGATTAATAACAATATGGTAAAATAGAACAATTATAATATGCCAGCATTGCTACTCTTGCACTTTGGGGCCATTATTAAGTAAAATAAGGGTTACTGCAACTCAACTACTGCAATACCATGACAGTTGATCTAATAACCCAGATGGCTACTAAGTGACTAATGGGTGGATAGCTCAGACAGTGTAAATACACTGGACAAAAGGGTGATTCACGTCTCAGGTGGGACACAGTGAGATGGCATGAGATTTCATCATGCTACTCAGAAGAGTGCGCAATTTAAAACTTCTGAATTGTTTATTTCTAGATTTTTTTCATTTAATATTTTTGAACTGTGGTTTAACTCAGGTCACTAAAACCGTGAAAAGTGAAACCACAGATACATAGGAGACTACTTTAGCTGTTTCTACCGATAAAGAAACTTAAACAAAGGAGGGTAGACCTTGTATGAAGTTGCTCAAACTATTGCAAAAGTCATGTTGGTTGTCTCAGAAAAGGGGAGGAGGTGCTTTGGTCTTGGCAGGAGTAGGAGGAGATTTAATAAACACAAACCAGCTCTACAGAGTCAGCAAATGGACAGTACAGAAGGGCCTTTACAGTCATGGTGGCAAAAGGAAAGCTAGTGTCTTACTAGCTTTAATAGGAAAGCTACTGTATCTTATTAAACAGGCACAGCCTTTTCTGAGCAGGAAATGCTAAGGCATGAATTTACATGAGATTCTGCTCATTTACCTACCTTTGGCTCTTCTTAAGGTGTTTGTCAGCTATACAAAGTTCAGAAAATTGTTTCTCTCATACATAGTCTGTCTAAAATTCTGTTCAAAGGTATTGTTATTTTGAATTGTCACCAGTGCTTTGGAAGTAAACTTTGGAATAATTAACTTTGAATTCATGTGACTTGCCCACAGGCTTAAGGCATTCACAGGTTCAACTAGAACATAAATGCTCTGATAATAACTTTAGAATTCTCACACTTAAATTTTGGTTTCATCCATAGAAGGTAGGTACATTTTGTTGATAAACAAAGAAAAGATTTGGAGTACTATTTGAAAATGTTATTAAGATGATATGGCATTTTTTCAAGTTGAATCTGAAGAAACCAAAGCTATAAAATACTATAAGCCTAAAGGCTAAGAAGGTTTCTAAAGTGTCCAATACAAAAAAATATAGGAAGTTCTTTTTAAAGTTGCGTTTAGGGATCCTGTAGTAAGGATCATTGGGAAAACCTCTCATAGATTCAGATAGTGATTTGAAAAAATGATTCAGAAAACTAGATTATTTTGGATGAAAGATGGCTACTAAGATGAGAATAAAGTATTCAAATAATGTCTAAGAAACCCAGCTACCATATTTTATTTTTAGGTGAAGATAGTGGAATTGCCTGATTGTGCCCTGAGGAAAGTGCTCCAGAGATTTAAAGAATTGGAATGTTAATGAAAGGCACAGCAAAGATGAGGCATACTTTAGAGAACACAGGAAGGACCATGACAGATTTGAGTCCAGGTTTGGGTTAGATATTAGTCAAATAACAGAGTGTTTCCGGGCAGGGAATTGTTCATCTCAGGGAAGCAAAAGTAGCCAAAATTGAACAATGACTGATTCCGGTAGGTGTAGAATGCACCTTTTTTTTTTTTTTTTAATAATGGAGGAACGTGCTAGAAAACTTCTGGAGGAAGACTTCAGCAAAACCAACATCTGGGCTAGGAAGCAAAGTCAGAGGGAAAGGAAAGCAGGTGCTCGATAACAGCAAAACCCTAACTTACGGTATATGTGGTTGCAAAGAAAATGAACGAACTTAGAAGCAAGTTACACTGTGAGGAATTTAATGGAGCTCCCTATACGGAGGCAGGGAACAGCAAGAACTGAAATATCAGAAGCACATGAGGGACCTGAGAGAGAACACAGAAGATCCCTTAACCCTACGCTCTTCCCAAAGCTTCTACTTTTCCCATCACTTAGTGTTACTAGTTTCTCTTCACTCTCTTCTAATAGGTATTTAGTGGTATCTTCCTGAAGTTTTAACTTGTATTTCATTAATGGCTAGTGACATTGAGCTTATTTGATATCCATGTATTATTGTTGGTGAAGTTTCTGTTCTATTCTGTGGCCTGTTTTGTTTTTTTTGTTTGTTTTTTTTTTTTTTTTTTAATTTTCTCAATATATTATTAGAAGCAAAGTTTTAAATTTTTATGAAATATATCTTTTTTATTATAGATAATGACCTTGGTGTTAAATATAAGAACTCCTTACTTAGTCTAAAATCGCAAAGATTTCTTTGATGTTTAAGGTTTTTTTTTTTTTTTTTCTCATTTAGGTTTATAGCTTTAGTTTCAGATTATAGATCTATATTATTAGCATGCAGTTATGGATATTATTTTTAGGTTCATGAAATAGGTTGAAATCTCGTTAAGATTTATGTTTGTATATATGAATGTCCAATTCTTCCAGCACTATTTATTGAAAAAAACTCCCTTTCCACCAATGGTTTGCTTTTATAATTTTGTTTTAAGTCAGTTGACTACATGTGTTTGGATCTATTTCTAGACATTTTATTCTGTTCCACTAATCTATGGTAGTGATCTTTCACCAACACCACACTGTCTCGATTACTGCAGCTTTATAGCAAATGTTAAAATCAGATAATGTTAGTTGTCAAGCTTTGTTTTTGTTTTCAACTTTGTTTGGCTATTTTACTTCCTTTATTTCCATATGAATTTTAGAATCAGCTTGTTGATTTCAGTGAAAAAATATCTACTGATATTTTGTTTAGAATCTCAAAAGGTCTATAGACAGATTAGTGGAGAATAGAAATCTATGCTACAGTGAGTCTTCCAATTAATCTTAATATTGATTTCAATTTATTTAGGTCTTTGAATTCTTTTTGAGTGTTTTGCGGTAGGTATGAGTTCACAATGTCAGCCTGACATTGTGAGTGAACTCAGCAGATGCAGTACATATTCTGTTAGACATATACTTAACTATTTCATTTTTGAAGTTACTATACATTATATTGATGTTAAAGATAGCTACCTTTGACTGGGAGTGGTGGCTTATGTCTGAAATCCTAGCACTTTGGGAGGCCAAGGTGGTTGATTTACTGAGGTCAGGAGTTGAAGACCAGCCTGACCAACATGGTGAAACCCTGTCTCTACTAAAAATATAAAAATTAGCTGAGCATAGTGGCAGGCACCTGTAATTCCAGCTACTTGGGAGGCTGAGGCAGGAGAATTGCTTGTACCCGAAAGGCGGAAGTTTCAGTGAGCCGAGATTGCACCATTGTACTCCAGCCTGGGCAAGAAGAGTGAAACCCTGTCTCAAAAAAAAAAAAAAAAAAAAAAAAAAAAAAAAAAAATCTGCCTTCAAATAATTTTATACTGCTTCATGTGATATACAAGAACTTTAGAACAATATATTCCCAAGTTCTTCCTTTCATCCACTATGATACTGTTCTCATGTATATAACTTTGCATAGTCTATAAATTTAAAATACATTGTTAATTTCTTTTTTTTACTGTAGAAAACTGATTATTTTAGGGCAACTAAAATGAGAAGAAAAGACACATATTTATGTAAATTTTTACCGTTTCCATAAATAGTTCTTGTGTGTGCATGTGTGAATAGTGTTTCTGTCTGATATCAGATTCAAGAAATTTCCTTCATATTTTTTACTGTTGGTCTGTTGGTAATAAATTATTTTAGAATTTGTTAGTCTAAATAAGTCTCTTCTTTCATTTTACAAGTACATATTTACTGGGTCTAAAATTTGGGTTGACAAATTTTATCTTTCAGTACCTTAAAAATGCCAATTTTTATCTTCTTTCTTACAACGTTTCTGGCAAAAAATCTGTTGTAATAATTATATTCCTCTCTCTATAGAATGTGTTTTGTTTCTAGTGTCTTTCATGATTTTTCTATTTGTCTTTCACTGTACCCAGTTTGACTATGAAGAATTTAGGACTGTGCGTGTGTGTGTCTGTGTGTGTGTGTGTGTGTGTGTGTGTGTGTGTGTGTGTGTGAGAGAGAGAGAGAGAGAGAGAGAGAGAGAAAGAGAGAGTGTGTAATAGTTACATTGTTTTAGGTTCTTTGAGTTTTTCAAATTTGGGGCTTAACTTAGTTCATAATTATTAGAAAAATCTTGACTTTTTTTGGCAAATTTTGTCTTTTCAATTCTCTGTCTATTCTCCTTCTGTTATTCCAATTAAAAAAAAAAAAAATAACAGCTTGTATCATTCGCAGAGCTCTGGCACAGAAAGCCAGCACTCACATTTTGTTTAACCTTTGAGGTACCTGTCTGTCCTTAAAGTTTGAGCTAATCATGTTGCAACCTCAGCTTATTAATAGGTTGAAGAACAGTAATAATTTTCTAGATTATGTCATTGTCCATGTTGTTATAGTGGCAACAACCCTGTTTTGTTTTGTTTTGTTTTTTTGTATACATATTAGTCATAAAATGAAAGTGAGAACTACAGTATTATACTTTCTTTTTTGTTGTTTTTTTTTGTTTGTTTGTTTGTTTTGAGACAGAGTTTTGCTCTTGCTGCCCAGGCTGGAGTGCAGTGGCACAATCTTGGCTCACTGTAACCTCCGCCTCCCGGGTTCAAGCGATTCTCCTGCATCAGCCTCCCAAATAGCTGAGATTACAGGCATGCACCACCACATCTGGCTAATTTTCTATTTTTAGTAGAGAAGGGGTTTCTCCATGTTTGTCAGGCTGGTCTTGAACTCTCGACCACAGGTGATCTGCCTGCCTCAGCCTCTCAAAGTGTTGGGATTGCAGGCATGAGCCACCCAGCCCAGCCTATATTTTCTTATATAGAGCCTTCAGAAATGCATTCACATATACAACAGTTATTCTGTCTCCATTTTATTTAAATCATCATTTTAGTTAAATCAGTATTTCAGTTTTAACTTTTTATAAACATGCAAATATTATTAAAGGAGGATGAATATTATTTTAGGAAATATATCTTTCTTATGCAATATTTTGGTTTTTTTTAGGAGTTCAGAGCTTCCTTATTTTTACTTTGCTTGCTTTCATTTATATATAACTGATTCATCTACAAACTCTCAGGCAGAGAAGTAAATATAATCACAAAATAGTGATATGCTTATGATCTGACTTTTGAGGGCAAAGGGATAGCACTGATTGCAGTGCTTGTTAATTTAGAGAGTGTAGGTACTCTTGCCATGGCAAATTTCAAGCTATCGGTATTTTAAAACTGGTTGGCAAAAGTTTTAAATATTTAACCATTGATTCTCTAGAATCAGTATGAATCAGTGTCTTATACTGCCCAGGTTTTCATAACAAAATACCATAGATTGAGTGGCTTAAACAACAGAAATTTATTTCTGACAATTCTGAAGGTTTAAAAAGTCTCAGGTCAGTGTTTGACAGGGTTTAGTTTCTGTTGTGGGCTCTCTAAGCTTTCAGATGGGACGGCTTCGCATTGCATCCTCACATGGCTTTTCCTCTGAATATGGGGAAAGAGAGAGCAATCAATCTCTTTTCTCCTGTTATAAGGACACTAATCCTATCAGATCAGACCCCACCCTATGACCTAATCTAACATTAATTGTCTCTATATATGCCCTATATACAAATGCAGGCACATTGTGGGGTTAGAGTTTCAATATGTGAATTTTGTTGGGACAAAAATTAAGTCCATAGCAACTGGCTTCAGCACACCACTCACAGCATAATATAAAAGTTTAACATTTTTCCTTGGAGTCCTATCAGTTTCAATCTTCCACTCTCCTGCTTGAAAGTGTAATAGGTGCTCCCTAGGACTATTGAATTGACATCTTGAGACCCATTCCTCATGATCCTGAGATTCACCTGTTATGTTAGATAGCCTCTTCTTGGATCAGTGTCTTATTTTTTCTTGATTTACTCTCAAAATTCAAGTTGCTTCCTGAGAAAGAAAGCAAGGGAGGCCATTTTTAAAGAACTCATATTTTTATTCTACTTTGATAGTTTACTGGGATGTTGTTGAGTAGAGTTCTAGGCTGGAAATACTTTTTCTTCAGAATTGCAATAACTTCATTGTTTTATGGTTTTCAGTGTTGCTCTCCAAAAGTATGGTGTTATTCTGATTTTAATTATTTTGCTTGTCACATTTTTTTCCTAGAAGCTTTTAAAATATACTTTTATCAGCACATTCTCATATTTCATGATAATGTACACAACAGGCCTTGAGTTTTGTGAAAAAAGCAAGCAAGGATAACAAAACATGTAAAAAAAAAAAAAGCAACATAATTTATTTTAACTTGGAAAGTATGACTGTCCTAGAAAATAAGAGACAACTAAAACCTGCTTTTTCCTTCTGAAAAGTTTCTGAAAAAACTCAAAAGCATATTCAAAGAAATAATGGCTGAGGCCAGGCATCATGGCTTATGCCTGTAATCCCTGCATTTTGGGATCAGAGGTGGGTGGATCACCTGAGGTCATGAGTTTAAGATTAGGCTGGCCAACATGGTGAAACCCTGTCTCTACTAAGAATACAAAAATTAGCTGGGTATAATGGTGGATGTCTGTAATCCCAGCTACTTGGGAGGGAGGGAGGAGAATCATCTGAGCCCAGGAGGTGGAGTTTGTAGTGAGCTGAGTTCTCACCACTGCAGCCAAGCCTGGGTGACAGAGCCAGACTCTATCTCAAGAAAAAAAATAAAACAAATCATGGCTGAAAAATTCTCAAATCTGAGGAAGAAAATGGATGTTCAGATCCAAAAACCCAAAGGACATCAAATAAAACAAATCCAAATAAATCTACACTGAGACACATTATGATCAAAATGTCAAAAGTCAGAGAAAATTTTGAAAGCAGCAAGAAAAAAGTGACTGTTCAGCTATAAGGGACACTTCCCTACTCCCTTCTTTCTGACATAAAACTACCAGCAGATTTTTTTCACCAGAAATGTTTATTTCAGGCAAGAAAGGTATGAGGTGATAAAGTGCTGAAAGAAAGAAAAACAGAAAACTGTTAACTAAAAATATTGTACCTGGATTTTTTTTAATGAAGGAGGGAGAAATATAAACATTTTCTTGGGTAAACAAATGCTAAGGGAGTTCATTACCACTACATCTGCTGTACAAGAAATGCTGAACAGATTAGGTTGAAATGAAAGAATACTGACCAGCTATCTCACAGCTTAAGAAAGTATAAAACTCATTGGTAAAGAAAAATATATAAATAAATACTGAATATTGTATTACTATAATGGTGATGAATAACTTTCAATTCTAGCTTTAAAAGTAATTATAACTAAAGAATTATTCAAATATATGGAATATTAATATAAATAAGTTGTGACATTAACATAAAATCCGTATAAGAGGAAAAGTTAAATTATAAAACGTTTTTGCATGTGATGTAACTTGCTGTATGATTAGAACATACTGTTATTAAAAAATGTTATGTAAGCCCTAAAAGTAAGAAAGAATGAAAGCTAAAGAAGTTAGAGACAAATACAGTGAAAGGAATTACAAAGAATTGACAAAGAAAAAAATAAGACTAATAGAAAACAACTAATGAATTGTCAATAATAAATCCTTCCCTGTCAATAACTATTTTAAATGTAAACAGATTGAATTTCCCAATCCAATTACATAGAGGGCTTAATGGATTAAAAAACTAAGACTCAATGATATACTGTCTACAAGAAATTTATTTTAGATTTAAGGACACACATAGACTGAATGTGAAGGGATGGGAAAATACATTCAATGCAAATGATAAGCAAAAGGGACCAGGGATGATTTTACCTATATTCAATGAAATAGATTTTAAGTCAAAATTTGTCTCAGTCGACAAAGAAGAATACTGAAGAGTGACAAAAGGTTTAATCTATCGGGAAGATATAAGTATATGTGCACTCCCTTAGAGAACGCCTAGAAAAAAAGGTAGAAGACACAAGTAAATAATATCTAAAATGAAAGAAGAGACATTATGACTGATGTCACAGAAATAAAAATAATTATAAGAGAGTACCATGAATAATTACATGTCAAAAAACTGAATACCTGGAATAAATGTATATATTTCTAGAAAAGTTCAAGCCTAAATCATGCAGAAATAGAATGTGAGCAGACCTATAATTACTATTGATATAGGAGTTAAGAAGAAATTACTTAGGCAGATGGTGAGGGTATAGAGGTTTCTCAAAAAGTAAAAAATATCACTATTATACAATCTAGCAATACAACTACTATTTTATCCAAAATAATTAATATCAAGATTTCAAAGAGATTTTAGCACTTGTATGTTAATTGTAGCACTATTCACAATAGCCAAGATGTCAAAGTAATCTAAAAGCTTTTCAAAGATGAATGTAGAATATACATACAATAAAATAGTATTTAGCCTTAAAAAAGGAAGAAATTGTGGAAGGCATAACACCACGGATGAAACTTGAGGACATTATACTCAAGGAAGCAAACCAGTCACAGAAAGAGTAACACTGCATTATTCCACTGATATTTAATCTCTAAATAGTCAAATTCATAGCAAAGAGTAAAATGTGGTTACCATGGGCTGAGGGGAGCAGGAAATGAGAAGTTACTCATCAACAGGCATAAAGTTTCAGTGAAATAAGATGTATAAGCTCCAGAGATCTGCTGCACAACATTGCATCTGTAGTTAACAACAATGTATCATCCAATTAAAAAGGATGTAGATCTCATGTTAAGTGGTCTTACCAAACTAAAATAAAATATATGAAATAAATCATATAAAAAGTTGGTAATAACACAGGCTGTCAATGGAAGTCCAAAGGGTACAGTTTTGAGCACACCCTGGAAACACGCATTTTTAAGCAACTGCATGATGTTTGTGAGTGGCTCTGGTACCTAACTTTGTGGTTTATTTCTAGAAGGAACGTGCTTTAGATCTAACATAGAAATCTAACGAGGCAGATATCCCTTTTTCTTTCATGATCTTCATATTCACTTGTCATACTCTTCACTTCTCTAATTATTGACAAATTGGTTTTTTTTTTTTTTTAAATCTCTTCTGACTCTTTAGAATCTTCATGTTAGGTGTCTTGCTTCTGGATTTCTTTCACAGTCTTTTAAGCTCATGCATCTACATTAATAAACTGATGGCCGATAAGCCTTTCTATATGCCTTTTGTATTCTCTAGGATCCATTAGCATGAAGTACCCTTGCAACCACGGTATCGACTATAAAGTCAGAGAGTAAGCATGTCATCGTCCATTCTGGCCCTCAGCATTTCCCTATAAAACACTTTTCCCTGGTCTCACTATTCTTCTGGGCATTCAATGTATATTCATTATGCATTGAATATCTTGAAAATTTTTGACCTATGTCACCATCCTAACAATTACTTTGATCTGTTTTGGGACAATGGAAAAATATTTCAATTTCAGAAAGCATACTTGAACTGTAATACTTACATTGCTCATCAGTGGCCTACAAACCCCTTGGCAGATCCCCAGTAATATTGTCTATTTCACCAGGTGTAGGTTTTAGCAGCAAAATTCCTTAATTAGCTAAATATTAAATTCACTAAATATTTAGCTCACTGCCCCATATAACTGAGAGTGATATTTGTTTATCTATATGTATGAGTAGTTTTAAACACCAGTCTTTTATTTTTATTTTCTGTAAACATTGTCATATCACATTCCAAGAAAGTATAGGTCAAAAAAGTTAATGTTTATGCTGGTAGACAAAAAGAAAAAAAGAAAAGAACTAATACTTCCATACATTCAAATGAATTTATCAACCTGCCTTACACCATAAGAGAGGTGATACTAATTTTTTCATAAATGTTCATGTACTACAGAAAGAATATAAGTGAAATACAGAGGAGACTTTAAGCTTGCTTTCAGAGGGAATATGTTATAGTCTGTTTTCCTTTTTTAAAAATCAAGTGTTTTAGTCAGGCACCTTTGGGAGGCTGAGGTGGGCGAATCTCCTGAGGTCAGAAGGTGGAGACCAGCCTGGGCAAAATGGTGCAACCACATCTCTACAAGACATACAAAAATTAGTCAGGCATGTTGGTGTGCACCTGTATTCTCAGCTACTTAGGGGGCTGAGGTGGGAGGATTGCTTGAGCCCGGGCTGCAGTGAGCACCACTGCCCTCTAGTCTAGGCAACAGAGTGAGATCCTGTCTCCAAAAACAAACAAAAACAACTATTAAAGTATATAAGAATCAAGTGTTTCAAAGGGATACTCTATAAGCAGAATAGGACTGGAATTTGATTGGTGTGGGTCATATCCACAGGCTCTTCTGGCCTGCATTTCCATGAATGGAAGGTAGGACATGGGTTCCATGGTAGAGTGAATTCTACTGACAGAGAATGGCGGGGAACTGAAGAGGATTGTTTTTGTCTCCATATGAATGCTTTGAGTCTACCTGGTCACTGCAAAACACCATATTGACTTTATATAGGCAACGAGGACTTTTATTTTTGTTTTTTTATTTTTTAATGAATTATTAGCAAAGTTTGCTCCTGTGAAAAAGAGGTGTGGATAGCCAGATGCTTACATACTATAGTTTTAGGAGTATTACTAAAAGAACTATTATAAAATATTACCTCCTGTAATCCAGATTTAGTCTTTGGTCATTTCTTGCCTGGGGAATTTACAATAATAGTTCTTTATTTTTTATTTTTTATTTTTTTGAGACAGGGTCTCGCTCTGTTGCTCAGGCTGGAGTGCAGTGGCACAATCTCAGCTCACTGCAACCTCCGCTTCCCAGGTTCAAGGGATTCTCCTGCCTCAGCCTCCCAAGTAGATGGGATTACAGGCGCCCGCCACTACACCCAACTAATTTTTGTACTTTTAGTAGAGATAAGGTTTCACCATGTTCGTCAGGCTGATCTCGAACTCCTTACCTCAAGCGATCCGCCTGCCTGGGCCTCCCAAAGTGCTGGGATTACAAGCACTATTGTAAGCTACTGCACCCGGCTTACAATAATATTTCTAACTGATTTACGTGACACTGATCTCTATTCTACAGTTCTTCCCACAGGCAAGTATGGGTAGATTTCTGAAGCAAAGTTGTAATCAGGTTTAAAGGCTGCAGAGAAACCCCATCGTCTGACTGAGAAAATAAAAAGTCCAAATTGAGTTGCGATTTTTAAAATATGTATCTTTTATTACTCATTAATTTATTCATAAATTTTTACTAATTGACTGATACATCCTAGACTGTGCATCACCAAAGCTTCTAGCCACAACAAACCACTTCAAATTTAATGCAATATATATTTGGCAATCCTTCTGTCTTTCCTGACAGAGTCGCTCTTTCTGAAAAGTTCTGTTACTTCCATGGTTCATCACTTCCACATTAGACATATATCTTATTATTTATAAAGCTCAAAATAATGTAATCTGTGTGTATTTCAATCAATTTCTTTGCTTTACTCAAGAAAATAATATATTAGTCTTTCTGATTAATTTTGTTTTTAAATTATAAGATAATATATTTGTTGCAAAAAAAAAGAGGAGGTAGCATGTCCTTCACTATTGTCACACAGTAATAGAGTAATAGAATGTCCTATAAAAAAGAGTAATAGAATGTCCTTCACTATTGTCACACAGTACTTTTAATGTGTATTTTGCTTATGAATAGCATGCATAAAATATATAAATCATGAACCTACATCTTTGTAAAGTTTCATGAGTTGATCACACATAGAAATCAGGAACCACATCAAGGAATAAGAGTCCAGTAGCACCAAACCAACAGCCGCTTATTTCTTCTGATTGTTACTCCTTCCCTGGAGTAACCACTACTCTGATTCCTATTAGCTTGGCTTAATTTTGTTTCTTTAGAGCTTTCTGGAATAAAATACTACTAATTGCCTCATGTCTGCTTTCTTTTGCTCAGCATTATGATTATGAAATTCATTGATGATCCTGCATATGTTTGTGCATACGTAAATACATCTATAAATACATACACACATATTTAATATTCTTGCTTCCTTTCTTCTCTCTTTCACTTGAGATAACACTTGCCCCATGATCTGATAGTGCTCTTAAATTCTCCAACCGTTCTCCCTCACCCCAATTTCTTTCTCAGGTTTGTTTCTCTTAATAAATTTCTTGTCATTTAATTATCTCTTGGTTACTGCTTCTTAGAGAACCTGAACTGACTGTTTTATCTACTATAATTTTATTTCTCTTTTATTTGGCCACCCGTTTTTATGTTCTTTATCATACTCACATACTTTGCTGGTATAAAAATTATTATTCCATTCAATGATTACAACTTAATACATATAAATTAATTGCTGTAATTTAGGTAGTTAATCATATACCTTATAACATGAATCTCTGATTTTTCTTGACTTAATATAATCTAATACAAATGATTACATTTAACACTGTTGATAATATTAAAATTTTAGTAACTTTTGACTTCGTCTACAGCCCATCTCCATTTCTGTGTGATTGTTGCAGTGAATACCTTACCTAGTTGATATTTAATAAGCTTGATTGAGATATAATTACTATACAATAAAATGTACCAGTCGTAGATTTACAATAAGACATGTTTTCACAAATGTCAGCAATCATAAAACCACCATCACATTCATGTTGTAAAAGATTCCCATCAATCCCCAAATTTTCCTTTGTTAAAAATCCTCTCTTCCTGCCTCTAATTCTTTGTGACTACCGATCTGTTTTTTGTCAATCTAATTACCTTTTTATTTTACTTTTCACATAAATGGAATCATAAAATACATAGTCTCTGTCCTCTGGCTTTTCTTCTCTTCGGTAAATACCTTTGAAATTTATTCATGTTAAAGGTAATGGTGGTTTCGTTTGTTTGTTTGTTTGTTTGGCGTGTATTTTCTTAGGCTTTAATCGTCTCTACTGAAAAGTCAAATCACAGTCTCACACTTGGTCCTTTAATAGTAATACTTTTTTTTCTTTTTTGGAAGATTTTAAGATCTACTCTTTGCCTTTGATTTTTACTGGTCTTCTTATGGTGGACATATGATTTTTTTTCATTTTTGGCTTTTGTTTGTTGTCTTTGTATTTATGTGTGCAGGAATTTTCAAATATTCTTAAATCTGTACATTGACATGTGTCATAGTTTTGGAAAATTATTGGCCATTGTCTCTTCAAATAGTGCTTCTGAGCCATTTTTCTGTATTGTTCTCCTGGTAGTCCAATTATATAGATAGTAAGAGTATTCTTTGAGTTCCATGAGTCTCTAAAAGGATTTTATTTTCTGTATTCTTATTCTATTATATAGTTTCAATTTGGATTATATAATAAAATATGTCTTCCAATTTACTTATCCTGGAACTAATTAATCTAATCTAGTATTAAAGCATCCAGTGAATTAAAAATTTTAGACATAATTCATCAGTTCTAGACTTTTGATTATCTTTTAAGGATTCCAGTTATTTTGTGGAATTAATTATTGCTATTTTCTTCATCTTTTTTTTTTTTTTTTTTTTTTTTTTTTGAGATGGAGTTTCATTCTTGTTACCCAGGCTGGAGTGCAATGGCGCGATCTCGGCTCACCGCAACTTCCGCCTCCTGGGTTCAGGCAATTCTCCTGCCTCAGCCTCCTGAGTAGCTGGGATTACAGGCACGCGCCACCATGCCCAGCTAATTTTTTTGTATTTTTAGTAGAGACGGGGTTTCACCATGTTGACCAGGATGGTCTCAATCTCTTGATCTCGTGATCCACCCGCCTCGGCCTCCCAAAGTGCTGGGATTACAGGCTTGAGCCACCGCACCTGGCCTTTCTTCATCTTTTTTATTGAATTACTTAAACATATTATTTCAAAGTCATTGGCCAATATCTTGATCACCTGTGAGTCTACTTTTATAGTCTCTCTCTTTTTTTCTGGTTTTGGCCCTGTGTTTCTTTTTGTCTATTGGTTTACTTTATACTTTTTTTTTTAATAGAATGCCAGATACTAGTTTAAAAACTGTAAAGGTTATTGATGATCCTACCTTTCTTAAGAATGGATTCACTCATTTCTACACTAGGCAGACACGGTGAAGAATAATCATATCAATTTGTGGATGGTGCTGAGTCAAAGCCAGAGTGAAACCCTGGTAAATGTCACTGTCAGGATTTTTGTCAAAGACATTCAACAAATCTCTAGGAGGTTTAAAACTTTCCCACATTTTCCTGTCTTCTTCTGAGTCCTCCAAACTGTTCCAACCTCTGCCTGTTGCCCAGTTACAAAGTTGCTTCCACATTTTCAGGTATTTTTTCAGCAACATCCCACTCCCAGTACCAATTTACTGTATTAGTCCATTTTCACACTGCTGATAAAGTCATACCTGACACTAGGAAGAAAAGGAGGTTTAACTGGACTTAACAGTTCCACAAAGCTGAGGAGGCCTCAGAATCATAGTGGGAAATGAAAGGCACTTCTTACATGGCAGTGGTAAGAGAAGAATGAGAAAGATGCAGAAGCAGAAATCTCTGATAAACCCATCAGATCTTGTGAGACTTATTCACTACCATGAGGAATATGGGAGAAACCTACCCCATGATTAAAATTATCTTCCATTCAGTTCCTCCCACAACACATGGAAATTATGAGAGTACAAGTCAAGATGAGATTTGGATGGGGACACAGCCAAAACATACCACCCCGCTACTCTTTAAACAAAACTAGACTTCAGCCAATATACTGAGAAGATAAATAACCATGGAAATTAGGTCTCTAATGTCTGCCAAAGCTCTACCATTTCTCTGACCATCAGCAAAGGCCTTTTAAGTACTAGCTCCTATATATTTGGCCTCCTTCTTATAGCCCAAATCATTAAATATCTCTGGGTAAAAGCAATTTCAGGGAGTTACGTTTATCTCTGATGGCCTTTCTCTGCTGAGTCTTTCTTGTTTATTATTCCTGTTCACTGTATTTTATTTTAAATAATTTTCATATTGTATTCAATTCTTTTATTGAATATAATATTCAATATATAATTATATTCAATATAATTATATTGAATATACTTATATTAATTTTATTGAATATAATTATATTCAATTATATTCAATTTTCATATTTTATTCAAATTTAATTTTCATATTTTATTCAATTCTTTTATTGCTATAGATGAGCATATCGTCTTGATATCAGTTACAATTTTTCCATTCACAAGTAAAAAGCTTTTCTTCTATAGAATTGAATTTTTTAATCTATTATATTTTATGTGAGTTTTTCTATATCTAGCTATTTCCTTGAAGAGACTATGAAACCATGAATATCTTGTTGGAAGAAATCATTATTAATTGAATATTTTTTGTAATACATACACTGTTATACTTCCAGAGTGGATTATAGCAGATTCCTTGAGTCATCTAATAAATCATGTGTACTAAGAGAAGAACAAATTTTTCACATTTGAACACACACTGAAATATTGGATATAATTTTTGTGGGTTCAATAACATATCTATCTCTTTAATTTTTTTGTCTAGACTTTGGAGACCCTGGCCAAAAAACCCTACAATGAGATTATTAGCAAATAAGTGACTTTTCTAGTTTGTCCTGTCACACTTTTAGAGTCCTATATTATTATCACAAAGCATTGTTTCTACAACTATTATTTTAATGAAAAGACCAAGTGACTAGTAGCAATACATTTAGTGAGCATTTGTGACTTTCGGTTGCCCTACATTTAAATTTGTATGCTGAAATCAGTTTAATGGGCTTTAAGAAAATTTTATCTTTACCTTTTGATGAATCAAGATACTTCCTGTTACCATTACAAAAGTTAACAGATATCATCAAAGCTTATTCTACCCTAGAGGTGTTTTCTTCAATTAGCACTTTCAAGAGGTTGGATAATAACTTTAGTAATCAGTTGAATCATCTCTTCCGGGACTCTGATATTCACATGAACAAGGCAAGAATATAATTTATAGTTAGAGTGTGTAAACTCTGGTATTGATGCCTGAAAGATTTCTGTTACTGAGACTGTTTGAGTTTTCTGGTAGAACTTACTCCATGACTCTTTCAGAAGATCCTCACTCTGTCTTTTCAATAAGCTCTCCTATTTGCTTATTAAATAGTCAACTAACATGCCCAAGTAAACACATTAAGACATTATCAGGCATTAAGCCCTATCTTAACATAATTTATTATTGTTTACTTCCCTTCCAGAGCAAGCAGGTCATAAGACAGGAATATTTTAATTAATGTAAGGAGAGAGGAGCAAAGAGATAGGGCAGTTATATAGCACACCACATGAGGGCAGCATACATTACTATAAATTGATGAGCTTCCCAAATTCTGTAAATTTACCTTTTTTTTTTCCTCTAAAGTTAATTCTAAGGATGACATTCTCAACAGTATCATAATTTTTATTAACTTTATCACTTGCATCCTTCCTATCTGAATATAGAATAGTAGTTTTTAAAGCAATCTTTCCTTTCTTCCTTCTTTGTTTCCTTCTTTATTTCTCTTTCCCTTTCCCCTTTCTTTCTTTCTCTCTTTCTCTCTTTCTCTTTCCTTCCTTCTTTTCCTCCTTCCTTCCTTTTCTTTTTTCTTTTCTTCCTTCTTTCCTTCCTTTCTCCCTTCTTTCTTTTTTCTTTCCTTCCTTCCTTGTTTCTTGTCTTTCTTTTTCTCTTTCTTTCTTTCTTTCTTTCTTCTTCCTTTCTTCCTTCCTTCCTTCTCTTTCTTTTTCTTTTTCCTTCCTTTCTTCTTCTTCTCTCTCTCTCTCTCTTTCTCTCTCTCTCTTCCCCCACCCCTTTCTCTCTTTCTTTCTTTGTTGAGGTGAGATCTTGCTCTGTTGCCTAGGCTGGAGTACAGCAGCACAATTGTGGCTCACTGCATCCTCTACCTTCTAGGATCTAGGGATCCTCCCAGCTCAGCCGCCCAGGTAGCTGGGACCACAGGCATGCACCACTGCTCCTGGCTTTTTTTTTTTTTTTTTTCCTGTTTATATAGACAGGATTTCACTATGCCGCCCAGGTTGATCTTGAACTCTTGAGCTCAAGCAGTCCTCCCATTCAGCCTTCAAAGTCCTGGGGTTTCAGGAGTAAGACACCACACCCACCGTAAAGAAATTTCTTATACATTAGCATGTTGTTTCGAATCTATGAGTTTAGAATTCAGTATATTTATAGTATAGAGACATTAACATATGGATTTTACAGTCTAACAGCCATGTAAAGTCAGAATCTCTGCTCTATCCCTTACTAGTTATGTGATGTTATATAACTAGTCATTATATGACATTCAGCTTATCTTCTCGAAACTTTTAAAAGATGATCATTATATAGTAGTTTTATAAAGACTAAATGAAATGGTATGTGTAATGTGCTTGGCACAATGCCTATATTGTGATAAGAACTTAAAAAAAAACCTTAATATTACTACTTTTTCCATTCTTTCCAGTTGAAAGGTAAATAAACCAAATCTTCAAAATGTGAAAGGCCTCCACAAATACACAAATGAGGTGGGTAATGAAACAAGATTATGTGTTTTTACTCTGACTTCAGAATTCTAGCATTATTCTTTAATATACATACCAATTAATTGGCTATCTTTGGTGCAAGGAAGAAAAGAGTGAAACTATATTATAGGACAGAATAAATTTCTTTGAGAATTATACTATTATTTCCAAATGTAAAGTAATCTGAGAGAAATAACTCTTTATGAGAGACCTCAGTGTTCATATCTTTACTCTAAATATTCTCCAGAAATCAAAGCCTTCTAGAATAACTGTATATTCTTGAAAAAATGAAACAAGCCAGAACAGTCCCATTTTCAATGAGTGGTTTTTAAAATCCTTGAGAAGCCACAAAACAGAAAAGGATTTCTAAATATGAGGAGAGAAGTGTGACTACTACATACAAACCATACATTCAGTTTACTGTAGAGAAGAAAATTTTAAAGAAGCTAACTTTGTGATTTGAATTGACTCTATTTGTTCATTTCAATGAAGCCATTCAAAAAGTAATAGTCCCTTGTAATGAAAGTACAAAAACATCATGAGTAGATGAGATACAGAATGTGCATTAAAAAAGGGAAAGGAGAAGCTCTGAATTTGTTAAAAGTGAATAATATTTTCATAAAATTTTAGAGGTAGAGATAACTTTAGCGGTGTTAGTCCATTACTTTCCTTTTAAAGATGAAGAAATGGACAATCAGACAGCGTTAATGCCGTTTTCAGGTCCACACAATTAGGTAGGGGCAAAACCAAGTCCAGACCTTCTGATTCTTGTACCATTATTTTCCATTTTTCAACAGAGATTTCTTTTTCCAACTGCTTATCTGCTAACTGTGAATACAAGCTATAAAAACTCAGTAACTTTCTGATAACTTTTTATTCACTAAAAAGTATAGTGAATATTTATTGGGATCTGGATCCAAAGATGACACCACCTGCATCACATATCCAATTGTTTTCTTGTTTTTCACAAATAAAAACAATTGTAACAGCAATTTCAAGTGTATTTGAAAGCACGTGCGCAATATCTCGAAGACCACCAGCACAGTCTAGCAGAGTATAAAACACGAAATTTTAAATTTCGAGACAGTCAGCATAATGGTACTTAATGGTAGCAGTTAATTCCATGGCCATTTGAATCCATTTACCCAGAGTCTTTTATTTTGCGTAAAGTAACCGTGGACTTGGTGAAGGGTCTGTATCTAAATGTTGTCTGTACCCTCCCGGGGATGGGTGAGGAATAACTGAGAACATAGATGCGAAGGGGAATTGAGCAATGAAGTTATTTTCCCTCACCTCCAGAGTACAAGTCCCCATCCCCATAATGCTCTCTAGTCATTATTCTTCCTCCTTCCCCGTATGGGGTCCCGGTAGCTAGAGTCATTATTTAAATATTCACATGTGACCTTGTCTCATCTTGGTAAAAGCCATTTAGAGGTTGCTGTTGTTTTTCTGATTACGCATTTACTACTGTTACTACCTAAAACTTGTTATCATTGGATCAACATGTGGCTAAATTTTTCTAATTGTTCAGGTCTCAACTCCAATGTCTCTCCCATCACTCAGCTAACCGTGCTACTCTATAGCAGACATTCTCTGTCCCACAGCCTGCTGTATTTTCTTTATCACTTAGTACTGTCTGAGATTATCTTATTTACTTCCAAATTTACACATAGTTTACCTTTAGGTAATTCAATCAAGGCTTACTTGATTGAGGTAGAGGTAGAGATAACTTTAGAGGTGTTAGTCCTCTAAAGGTTAGAGGTTATACAGCAAAGTATTATGCTTCTTGAAGCAAGAAACTTTCTATGTTTTTTATAGTTATATTCTTTCTACCAAAATGTATCTCTCAGATAATCGGGAGCTCGACAATATTTATTGCAAGAGTGAATACATTAATACATATTTGAGGTACCTGAATCTGCCCTCTTCTTCCAGTTTCTTTTTGGGATGTTTAATTTATAATTCTGCAACTTCTTAGAGTCTTGATTGACTTACTTAAAGAATTGTAGGAGTCTGATTAATAGTTGCCTAAGGAAAACTTTCACTCCATAGGCACTATATATTTGGAGAGGAAATTGAGACAGCAATGTGGTTTAACTACCTCCTGGGATCTCCCTGATTACATAATTACCAACTGCTTGGGTTTTCCATTCTGTTAAATTTATTTCCTGTTGTAATATCTACTGGCAATTAGACTAAGGGACATTTTTAATTAAGATAATATATATAAGGAAATGCAGAAAATAAGAACGAGTAAATGGGATTCAATTGCTGTAGCTCCATCTTTAGCTAAATAATCCATATCTATAGTGTCCTTTGGAATTCTGGACTCTTGAGTGGATTAGTTTCCTGTGGTTGCTGTAACAAATAACCACAAACTAGGTGGCTTAAGACAACAGAAATTTATTTCCTCACTGTTCCGGAGGCCAGAAATCCAAAACCATGGCATCATCAGATGTACTCCCTTTGGAGGCTCTAGAAGAGAATACAGGTTTTGCTTCTTCCAGATTCTGGTGGCTGTTGGCATTTTCTGACTTGTGGCTGCTTCTCTGTACTCCATCTGTACATTACACTTCTCTCTCTCTCTCTCTCTCTCTCTCTCTCTCTCTCTCTTTCTTTCTCTCTCTCTCTATTTCTCCCTCTCTTCTTCTCTCTGTGAGATTCCTCTGCCTTCCTTTTAATTAATTAATTAATTAATTTTGAGGCAGAGTCTGACTTTGTCATCCAGACTGGAGTGCAGTAGCACAATCTTGGCTCACTGCAACCTCAGCTTCCTAGGTTCAAGAGATTCTCCTGCCTCAGCCTCCCGAGTAGCTGGGATTACGGGTGCCCACCACCGCTCCTTGCTAATTTTTGTATTTATAGTAGAGATGGGGTTTTGCCACATTGGCCAAGCTGTCTCAAACTCCTGACCTCAGGTGATCCACCTGCCTCAGCCTCCCAAAGTGCTGGGATTTCAGGCGTGAGCTACCACTCCTGGCCCTATGCCTTCTTTTTAAAGGGATACACGTGATAACATTTAAGACCATTTCAGATAATCCAGAATAACCTCCTCATCTCAAGATCTTTTAGCTTAATTATTTATACCTACAAAAAAAATTGACTACATAAGGTAACACAATAGCCACATGTTCCAGGAAAGAAGACCTGATAATTTTTATGTCTGTCATTCAACCTACATGGTTAAAGGGAACATTGTTACACGTCTACTACATCCCCTCATGATAGATGAATGTTCACAATCGCCTTGCCAGTTAAGTGGCCTTTCAATCTGTGTTTCAAATATCCAGAAACATGGTGCTCAGTACCTTCCCAACATTTTTTTCTGTTCATTCTTATTGTTAAAAAGTAAATAAATTCCCAACAATGAGACAGATCTCCCCAGTGTCTCTCTCCCAGTTCAGTTCTAATTACATGTAGCCTTTGCTGTGTACCTACCGTTACCTAAATCCAGTCATCTATTTAGTCAGGGTGGCAAGAACCCAAGGAGACTAAGTATCATCTGAAGACAAATTCCGAAAAATGTCTGGAAGCCAATATCGCAAGTTTGCCCTGACTACTCTCTGTTGTACTGAAGTGGCTAGGTTTCTGCTTTGGTTTCTCTAGCTGGAACTGGAGCCCAATCTGAAACCTAATTTGCCTAGATAAGATCCTGACACCTTTCTGAGTTTGCGTCTTTAATCTTTTCCAGATTGAATCTTGTTTCCCATATCCACCCTCCCATATACTCCTTAACTGCTGACTTGGATCCTGTTCTGAATAGACAAATCAGTTGGAAGTATCCACTTTTGCTCTGCTAACATGTTTTAACTAGCAGATTGACCACTTTCAGTACCAGACTGACTCTGGAACCAGTGGGACAGTATCGTATGCTTTTTTCATGCTAGGATCTAGCCCCAAAATAGGGCTAATTTCCCCAGCCTTGTACATTCACTTATTTCATCAAATTTATTTTAGGTAATCTCCATACTATTTTGAAAGAGATGCTTTTATTATTCCCATTTTACAGAAGATATACCTAAGACACATTAACTTGCTTTAATTGACATGGCTAGCAAGGGGAAAGGACCATTTGCCTTGAGTCTGGACTTAGTCAGACTCTGAAGCTATAAAGAAGTCTCATCTTTCTTCTGTATGTAAGTCCATCTCTTAAATATATCCTTATGCTTTTCCTTCTCCAGGTTAAACAATTCCTAAAAACCCTTCATCTTGTAATACATTTTCTATCTCCTTTTCTTCCTTCTTTCCTATTTTTAAAAAATTACTTATAACACAAATTATCATTCTCAATTTCTCTCTTTCCCTTTTTCCACCCCTCTTTCTTCCCTCCTCCCTTGCTCAAATAAGGCCTTGCCTGTCTCTGATGCCTCAGATCTGTCTAAGCACCTAACCAAATCATACTCCAAAACTTTCTTGTATATTTACCATTTCTTCAGAGCCTGGAAGAGCCACTTTTCTTCACTGTAGAGAGGTATCAGATTTGGTTACCATTATTTTTTGTGCTACTTAAAGCCATTGATAGAATGTTCGACTCTTTTTGCAGAAGTGTAATATCATAATAGCACTGCAAAGCATGTCAAATTGGACATCTTTCAGGCTAAGTGAATTGTGATGGACCATGCAGTGTGAACGGTTATCCATCATCTGTAGCAATATTTCTCTTTTCTTACAGAAACCCCATTCTTTTTGTTCATAGCTCTTTTTATATCTCCTCTAATCAACATAATGTCATTCCAAGTGCTTTGATAAAATTAGTGGGTTTGGGATTTCTATATCTTTTTGTATGATTGAAAAATAACCTTCACTTTGCATGAGTTTTTTTTTTTTTTTTTTTTTGAGTAAAAGCCTCAAATCAATAGAGGTTTTTATTGCATCATTGAAATATTGCAAATACGTCTTAGAAATTATCTGGTATCTTGTTTCTGAAGCTGGACAACTCTTAGGTCTCATCAGACTGCTGAACTGTTCCCATTTCAGAGACATAGATAGTATCCAGAAATTTTCCTATATTCTTGTTTTTAACTGTTACAGTTTGTTCAATTCAAGTAGGTGAATTTGAAACAAGCTCAATGTCATTCTTCAAGGGTGAACTCATCTTTCTGGGACTGAGATACTGAACAAGTAGCACCTGGCCTTTGCAGATGTATTTTTCACCCAAGAAATTTTGAATTCAACAAGATCTCCTTTGTCATGGGTAATGACATTGATGGCAAAGTGAGCACGCATGGACCTCATGCTGCAATGGAAGCCTGGGGCAACCCCCTTGCTCGTGTTCTATTCACGACTGCAAACAGTGCAAACAATGGTCAGCTCCTTTCTATTTCCCCACCATTTGCCAACCCAGAGCCTCTTCTTTCTCTTTCCAAGGACACTGAGATGTACATTGATGTGGTTGAAGTCCCTCTGCAGGGTCTCTCTGGGGCCCTTCACAATATTTGTTTGTCCTTTCAGAGTGATGTTGATGTGTTCTGGAATGTCAGCAGTCTGATTGATGAGAATGTCTTTATTCTCTCAGTAGATGTGGCAAAGAGCTACTTTGCTTAATTTTTAAGAAAGAATCTTTTTTAAACAAAAATAAGTGGCATGTTTCTTTCACAGCCCTCAAAGCAACCTAATATAATTAGGTAACTAAAAGTCAGTAGTCCTGACGTAAGAGGGATTGAGAAGAAAAAGAAGGCTACAGAAAGATGAAAAGGGCATGCAACGAATTTGTGTTTAAATCTGTCTTCTCCCCAGTCCAAACTCTAGTCTATTATTTCCAACATGATTCAGAAGTATAACAGTCATCTCACACATAACTGAGCTTTGATTAGTCCCCATTCCCCTATGACATGACTGTCACTCTTTCAATGTTCTCCTTTTAGTGATGGATATATTTGTCTCCTAGTTGCCCAAATAGAAAGACTGAAGTCATCTTAACGCTCTGTTCCTCTTACACCACATATACGATCTGTCCATAAATTCTGCAAACTCTAACTATATCCTGGATTTAAGCACTTCTTATTGCCTTCACTGCAACAGCCCAGGTCCCTTCTGCCACAATCTTATCTAGATTATTGTGGATGTCTCTTAATTGGTATCTCTGTTTCCATCATTGATCTTCCACAGTTTATTGTATACATCGGTGCAGTACACATAAGTCATACTGTGCCATGTTTGTACTTAAAACCAATAACCTCTCATCATACCCAAAGTAATTTCCAAATCACTTAACATGGTGTATAAGGCCTTAGTTTATTTGACCTTCAGATATTTCATTGTTCTCATTTTTACTATTTCTCCCTCTCTCGTTATAGTCCAGATTCTGTAGCCACATTGCTGTTTCCAGAAACTCAAACACTTGAAATACATGGCCTCTTAGGAGTTTTGCATGTGCTGCTGCATCTGCATAAAATGTTCTTATGCCCAAATGAGTATGGCTCACATAGAACCATGAATCCTCTCACACTCTGCTGATGCTACTCCATCAATCAGGGACCTTCCAAGACCACCTTACTGGAAGTAAGTAGACATTGCTTTTTTTTTTTCTTAGTGGCAGTTGCCACCATGAGACCTATTGCCAATTGATACCCATTTGACTTGTTTTTCATCTGCCCCATGAAGATAAAAACAAGTTATGTTATATTCAACTAGCTTCACAGTTCCTGGAATAGTGTTTCACACATGTTAGGTACACAATCTATTTTATTCCAATGAATGAATGAAAATATAGCAAGCCTTTATGGTTTGAAACTGGAGTAAAGTAGAATGAGAATGAGTTAAAGAATCAGGAAGAACTTGAGTCTGAATCTTTTTCTGGTTCTGCCCACCTTAACTCTGGCAAGTTGGTTAACTCATACATGGATAACATATATGATTGCATATATGGATAACATATATATGTGGGAGAGAGAGAGAAAGAGAATAACACATATAAATTACTTGGCACAGTATATGGTCCCTGGAACTCAATAAAGGTCACTTTCTAATCCTGTCTCTTGGGCTCTGACTTCTCTAAGTTTCCCACTCACCTTGCCTGGATCACGTCTTGACTGGTGTCTTAAAGAACTTCCTTGCTATCAGAAAGAACTCAGTTGAGACCCATAAGGCTCCCACCACTAAGATAATTGGGGCATCTGTGCCCATGCTTGTTTGTAAGCTTGGCTTGTTACAACCTGTAGACGTGTTTTTCGACAGATGTTTGACATCATTTGTCTTCCAGCACAGACAGTACCTTGATAGGTGGTGCAGTGTACATTCAGGTTGAAAACTGCCATCTAAATTAGTGCTGCATGAGGCAGTTTACCCAGAGCCTCACGCTGCTACTGCTAAAGGACGACTCAAATCCTCTGGCTGTGTGTGGGAGGGAACATGACAGTTCAATTTAAATACCTCTGCAGATGCACTAAGTTCTGAAAGACACAGTCTCTGCAGTGCACTGTGTTTCTGTACTGTCATTCTGTCTGTTCAGTCTCAGCTGCAGCCTAACAGAGAGGGAAAGAGATGGCCTGTGTTCTGAATCAACACGTCATATCATCAGCATAACGGTGAAGAGGCTGACTTTTGGATGCAGACTACCTGCATTCAAATGCTGACTCCACAACTCCTTAGCTACAAGGCCTGGTTGCTCCAACAGCCTCAATTTCCTCATCTGGATCTATTATAGTACTCATCTTTTTGAGTTGTTGTGAGAATTTTTTCTTTCTTTTTTTTTTTTGTTTATTTTTTATTATTTTTTTTATTGCATTTTAGGTTTTGGGGTACATGTGATGAACATGCAAGATTGTTGCATAGGTACACACATGGCAGTGTGCTTTGCTGCCTTCCGTCCCCTCACCTGTATCTGTCATTTCTCCCCAGGCTATCTCTTCCCACCTCCCCACCCCCCCACCCCTCCCCCATTTCCCCCCAATGGACCCCAGCGTGTAGTGCTCCCCTCCCTGTGTCCATGCGTTCTCATTAAAGAATATCTTTCAAGTAAAGCACTTAGAAGATTTTCTGGAGTATTATAAGTTTTAATATTAAGGACAGACGATTATTATTGTGCATAGAATAAGGTAGAAGAGAAGCAACAGTATAAAGATTAATCTCAGAAAGGACAACTTTAAAAACCTGGTTGAATCTCCTAATAAAGACAGGCATATAACTAACTCTCATGTGGACCAATGTGGAAACAGAAACAAAATGTACCTAAGCAAGTGGGTTACAGGGGAAGGAAAAATTCACTGGAGGGTGAGGATGTGTTAAGCATGCTCTGAATGAAGAGACCACCTAAACAGGCTTTGTGTGAGCAACAAGCCTATTTATTCACTCAGGTGGGAGCTGGCTGAGTCTGAAGAGAGGGTCAACAGAGGGTGGTGGGATAGGAGCTGGTTTCATAGGTTTGGGGTAGGCAGTGGAAAGTTACAGTTCAGGGTGGTTTTTTGCAAGCTGAGGGGGTTGTCACAGGGTCCAGTGTCACAAGGTTGGCTTATCAGTTGAGGCAGGAACAATGAGAGAATGTTGCAAGGTCTGTTAATCAGGCACTGCAGGAGCTAGCTATTCTTCTTTTGCAATTTTCCTGTTACTTCAGTCTTTCTGGCTCTGGGTGGTCATCTGGAGGTGTATGTGTATGTCACAGGGGTCACCATGGCTTGATTATGATGTAGTCTATGGTGCAGTCAGCTCAAACGACTTTACAGGATGGAAGTGAGGAATGTATAGGAAGGAAGGAGCTGATTTACTTGTGATCCACAAACGGCATCCTATTTAAATAGAAGTAAGTGATATTTGACATTAAGGAAAGACACAGATATGTTTAAAACTATCTTAATATGAGAAACTCTTGAGTTCAGAGTCCTTTTATCACGTCTTTCAGCTTTTAAGTGAGGAAGTAGTATTCACATTGGCCAAGGTTGATGGGCAAGGTGGCAGGGAGCCTTTATTATGCACTAGGAGCAAAACCATTAGCTTTTCACCCTATCCTAAGCTTCCCAGAAAGGGAATTCCTGTCTCCATTTTACAGACGAGAAAACAGAACTCTGGTGGGTTAGGTAGATTAAATTTCTCTTAGCTGTTAGAATCTGCCCATAAACCCAGATTTACATTGTGTAGATTCCACATTCTTTCTACATTGTCACGCTACCTGCTAATAGATGCTGAAATTCATTCTTTCTGATTGAATGCAGAATGAATGAATGATTCATTCTTCTGAATGAATCACTAAGAGGCATTCATGAATCCCTCTTGGTGATTAGCTCTACATGACACACCCTTTCTTTATGGCATAGCACACGTAAAATACAGCAATATATATTTGTCAGGCGTGCTGAGAAAACTAGCTGAAGTTGTCCTTGGCTTCTGGCTGCCCTAAGCCCTGCCTGAACTGAGGAAATAGAGTATCTAAAAATATCTTTGCATCTTTGATCTTGATGCACTTACATGTTATATACCTGGGCCAAAGGAGGGTGACCCATTAACTTAACCATATTAGCTGCTGTTGCCCCTGTTGGTTTCTCTGGGTTTCACTCAACCACAGGAGAACAGATGGCACAAGGAGATCAATGGCTAAAATAGCCCCACCACTAGTCCTGCTTAGGAAGCCACCAGCAACCCTCCTTTGCCACATGATTGAAAGCTCTGTGCAGAATAAATTTCAGAAAACGAGCATCCTCTCCAACACCATTCCACATTTTCACTGTGCCATGAAACACCATATGTATTTATATCACACGAGTGGCAATGTTTAAAAGAAAAACCTTTTAAGTCAGTTTTCACATTATTTCAAATGATGGGAAAAGATCTTTTTGTTTCTCTCTTAGGGATAGGAAGGCAGCTTTTTTTTTCTTTTTAATTTCTTACCAGCCATCCAAAGGATCTGGTGTTTCCACACCTGTGACAAATATCCTTTAAGATGTGCAGTGTCTGGGACACATCTGGTTGGATCAGCAGTGCTTGTATAACTAGACTTAAAATGGTGTGGGTTTCTCCTTCCTGACTGAACAAACTTAGCATCCCTCCCACCTTCAATTTGACTATATTTATAATCCTGTATCCAATTGCATCTGGGAATCATTTCATTGTCTGCTTCCTGAACCTGTTTATTTCACCGGGGCTATTCTGTAGGGTGAGCCCTGTACTTGGAATCCAATTGTTTGTCTTTGACACATTTGTACTTCAAACTGCGCCTTATGTGCTGGGCCTTCTTTCCTTCCAAATTTGGAATTTTGTTTTGTTCCATGACCTTCAGACATCCACAGACACATGCCAACATACACACTTCTATGCCAAGCAAGGTTCCTTGACAACTAGCCTGGGCAGAGCTCCAGGTCTCCTGCTTACCTGGGTGAGTAACACAGGAAGTAGCGGGGGGTACAATGCAGAGAGGACAAGAATAGCTTCAGTAGTGGCAGCTGGGAAGAAATTGTAGGAGGCAAGTGGGTTGATTGCCTATATATTAGTTTTTGACTCGGAAAGCAAAGATAAGTTAACTTTTATGTGACATGTTATAGTTTTTGCAATGCTTCTTACATCCCGCTATCTGTTTTTAACTCAAAGAAGTTGGTTTTGTATCCATATGTTGCGCCTTCCAGAAGAACACTTTCTCTATTGCATCGATCCTGTTAATTTTCAGTGCTACAGTCCTTTAAAAGGTCAACTTTTTAGAAGCATTAGTATTACCTTATGTGTTATCATAAGCTTCCAGAAGGGGATTTGTTTTCTAAGCCAAGAGAATTCAGAGACTTCAGCTCCACTCATTGAGGTTGCTATATGGCAAATTCAAGTTATAGAAGAGGTTAAAAGGATATTCTAGTGATAGCTGAGGGATGGAAAGGACCTGAGAGCCCAAAAGGATTATCATAGAGAGAAAGTGCAGTTTAATTGGACAGTGAATGGGGAAAGTGGAGAAAATCCTTTGGTGTTCTTGTCCAAAAGAACTCAACAGTGGATTTAATTAAATCTACTTATTAATAACGGGCATATAAAGGGAGCAAATATCTGGGATTATAGTTTGTAATGTATAAAAAATTGGAATCAGAAATTTTAATATTTTGATATCCAGTATTGACTAATGATTTGGCAAGAGGCAAAGTTCTTGCAGAGAGAAAAGAAATACTAGCCATGCTGGAAGGCCATTCTTAGACACACTTTCTGAGTGAAAAGAAAGAATAAGACAGGGATTTACAGGAAGGTAAACCACTGCTTTCTTCAGTCTATGTATCACAGGAGGCTCTGTGAAGCAGGCAGGAATGGGGTGGAGCAGAGATTCATCATTATCAGCTATATTTGGCTAGAGGCTGAAAATCATAAGCTTGTAGTCTCATTAAGAGAATCTCTCCATTCACTCAACTCTTGATCACCTCAGAAATAGAATATAGTTTCACAAGAATACATTTTCTGGCCTTCTATTCTCCATGAATTCACACACACACATACACAGACACACACATACATCACACACCATACATGAAAAACATACATAGCACACACACTGCATATCTATTACACACCACAGACTGCACACACATGCCACACACTACACACACCACATGCACACACTACACATATCACACACACCATATGCTCCACACAGACACCATATATGCACCACACAGAGACCACATGCCACATACCACACACACCACACACATACACATACGTCAAACACCACATACCACACACAGAGACTTTTTTTATAGCGCACATAGACATCTGTAGATACCCTCCTATTTCTGGAGGGAGAGCTTTCAATCTCTAGACTCTCTGACCTCTCACCTGCATTCAAGGTGAGAAGAAAAGGGACTTCAGTAACCCCCAAATCTTAGATTTGTTAAAACTGGGAAGAATGTGTAAAAGGTACATGCACCTTAAAATTAGAATACCTAACCCAGTTAGCTCATCATAAACACATGTCCCTGCTGTGTGACGAAGCAAGGGGAGTTCTGGGCTCTCAGAAGAACTAATAAGAAACATCTATTTCTTATGTTGCCCTTTTTCTCCCACATTTAATCTCCATAAACTTCTCACATTTCCCGTCATTCTTTGACATCCAGTTTTTGAAACTTTTTCAGTGTGTCCTCTGGAATTAACATTCTATCAGCAGCAGAATGCATGTATTCTTAGATTGTCTTCTCAGCATTTTCTTCATCTTTTCCCCTTATCCTCTTCAGTGTGGCGATTTTTCCCCCACAGATTCTCAACCACCTGTTCGGGGGGAAGAGCAGCTATGTTCCTTCTCTCCACTGAAGCCTCCAGAGCTTTCCTCTAAAAGCCCTAGCTTGAAATTTCATGTCACCGTTTTATGTCATCCACGTACCACTGCTCACTACTGTTCTTGCTTATCGATCTTTGAGTTACTTCTCTTCATATATGAATGATATTGGTTACTGATTCAATGTTCCTCTCTCTATCACAACTCTACTCTTAATTCTTGGCAATTTCAATGTATATGAAAGTAGTGTTTCTAGTTGTTCTTGGGCTCAATCCCTTGAGCTCCTCCTCTCCTCTAATCATCTGGGTCTCTATGCCACTTTAGTTCACATCCTAATTTAACTTCAATCCTTCTTTAATTCCAACTGTATATAAACCATGCTCACATTGCAGTGATTACCTTTCTTTTTCCAGATCAATCACTCTATCACTATGACTTCAATAATCAACAGACCTTACTGGACTTCCATTCTTTTATCTTACTGATTTTTCCTGGCCCTTAAGCGTCTGGTTTGCTGTCACTGTCTTATCCAGCTTAAACTCAATGGTCAATCATTATAATTACTTTCTTGCATTCATCTTCAATTCCTTTGCCTCTCTCTTATTTATTAATATTCTTTCACCAAACATACCTTGGTCAAATTCAGCTCCCCTCCTATCCAGTGTCTCTGCCCATGCACTCTACTACCTACAACAAAAACTCTTGATTTTACTGGCAGGTTCTGTATAAACTGATGATGACAAACAAAAATGCAGGCCTCAATCATGCCATAAATTGTTAGTCAATTCACTCTTTCATTCTTCTACCTCAACACTCTGCTGATGACCTTGCTTCTCACTTCACTGAGAAAAAATGATACAGAGAATGCTTTCCACTCACATCAACCACACCTGTGGAGTCAACCAAAATATAAATTTTGTTACTCTGGCTGAGCTATCCATACTGCTCAGTAAAAACCAGTCTCTATTTGTGCACTGAATTCTATCTCTCCTTGACTACTCAAAATAAATAAATAAACCATTATCTTCTCTCTCACACATGTAAGGCACTGTTTTCCTTTCCACTAGAACCGTTCCCATCAGTAATCAAACACACTCCTATTTTTTCCCTTTTGAAGGAAGAAAAATTTTATGCCATTTCCCCTGCCAGCTTATGTACCATTTTTCTTTTTCTCTTTTTTAATTTGTATCCTTAAATAAAAGTCCATTTTGTCTGCTCCTGATTCCTCCTTTCTCTTTTAAACCTACTAACTCGGGTTTCCAGCACTTTCAATGAAAGTGTTTTGTCAAAGTTGCTATATGGTGAAGGCAATGGGCCCTTCTCAGTCTTCATCCTATTTAACTACAGCAGCATTTGACAAATTGTGGTCAGTTCTTCCTTCTTGAAACACTCCAATCATTTGGCTTTCAGAACCTTATATTCTTGGCTTTTCTTATCTCACTTGTCACTCCTTCCTAACCTTCCTTTGCTGGTTCCTCCTCCTTTTCCTAGACTCTTACAGTTATCTCCACCAGAGATCGGTCTTTAATTCTGTTGTTTTCTCAGTCTATACTCATTCCCTTGAGGATCTCATCTGATTTTCATGCTATTTGCCAGTCTACTGGAGTTACATCTCCAAAACACACTAAGATTCTCCGCTACAGGCTGGTAGATACAATTGCCTGTTTAACATCACCAAGTGGATGCATAATGAACATCTCAAAGTTAACATGTCAAACTTCTGATCTTCCTTCCAAATTAAACTGTGTCTGCAGACCTCACCAACTTGGTCATAAATATTCTTTCCTTCTAGTTTCTGATACCAAAAATCTTGGACGCTCATGGATTTTATTTATTTGCCTTCAAACTCTACATCTGCTCTCAATGAAGGTTCTATTGTCTCAACCTTCACAATATATCCAGAATTTTAACACTTTTTCTCACTCTGTGAGCCTCCTAACAAGTCTCTGAAAATAGTATTTCCACTTTGCTCCTTTACACTGTATTCTCAGTATAGCAGCCAGAGTGAGTCTGTCTAAAAATAATTCAGTAAATATTATTTCTTTGCTCCAATCCTTTCAGTGCCTCCTGTCTTATGCAAAGGAAAATTCAGATGCCTTTCATCAGCCTACAAAGTTGTTAGCTCAACTGTTTACTTACGTGTTTTCCTCCAAATATATCTGCCTCTTCACAATTGTTCAGACATACAAAACATCCCCCTGGCTTCTTGTCTTTGCATGAGCTGTTCCTCTTCTTTTAAGCACTCTTCCTCCAGTTTTCCACCTGTCAAATTCCCTTCCCTTCTTTTAATATTTGCTTAAATGTTTTCATTACTGTGGGGCTTCTCCTGTCCATTCAACATAGAATTATGTCCAGCCTCCACCCACCACACACATGTACCCTCATACCCCAATTATCTTACTCCCCTTTTTTCTCCCATATCACTTTTAATTTTCTATCATGGTATATATCCCACTTTAAAAAATTATATGGATGCAGATTACTTAATCTTTATCTCCCCTCTCTATAATGCAGGCACCAAAATGGCAGAAATTATTATTATTTCTTTTTTCAGTGATGGTATCCCAATATTCTGAAATGATGCATAGAACATAATAAGTGCTCAGTAAGTATCTATAAAAAAATAGATGATTGAATGACTAGATGAGCTAGCTATTCTCAGTTTTGTCCTAAGCCACGTGTACTTAGAGAGGTGATAACAGTCTTTGACATCCAAGACAGTTATTTATTTATAGTGTGCTAGTTATTTATAGTATGAGCTTCTCTATGTTATTTAATGCTATCCAAAAATTGCATAACAGATACACATCTTTATTTTGAGGGGGAAAAGGGAAATAAAATAAGTCAAACACCACAGTGCTTGGTACATAATAAGTGTTCAATAAATGCTGGCAATTACAGTGTGCTTTGTAAATAGTTGCTGCTTTTATTTTATATCTTCCTCTTGCTTCAGAGGGAAGTAGATAGTAACTATTTTCTTTTGCGACACAAGTCAGCATTTCTGAGCATCTGTGGCTTAGAGCTTTTGATCAGATTGTGTCAATAGTGTGCCTGAATTTAATGAATTTAATCGGTAAGCATATTGTTTGCGCAGAAAAAAAGCAATTGTCTCTGTGTGATATTTGTTTCTGATTAGCAACAACAATTGCTTCTCTATTTTCAAGCTCTGGTTCATATCAGAGTAATGTTTCTGCAGTGTATACTAGATGGAAATGAGATTGGATTTTGTTTCACTGACAGCCTGAGTACAAGCCTTTTAAAGGTAAAAACAAAATACTCTTACACAGGGTACGAGTTCTATTTCTTTTAAATAGGGTGTCATATTGCAAATAGCATAATGCAACTGCAGTAAATAAAGAGGTTTTTTTTTTTGTTTTTTTGTTTTTTTTAGATTGGCATAGCATGGATGGAAATGTTCCAGGTGGGTTGTGCAAGACTTTCAAAATGAAAAGTAGGCCAAATTGAGGGAACCCTAATATAATTTCAAACAATGAAAACAGCATCTCTTCTACAGGCTCTCTCTCTCTGTATCTCTCTCTCTCCCTCTCTCTCTCTCTTTTTAAATTCTAATTTAGAGATTAGTTTTTTTAAAAGGGTCAAAAAGATGGTAGGGATTTTGTTTAAAAAAATTAAATGAACAAAATCTAATGCAAGGTTTTGATCATGCTAATGTATGAAGACAAATTATAAATGAAATTACAATTCGACAGAAACTCATATACATTTATACCTCTGAGTTTGGCAAAGGCATCTTGTCAAAAAATGATTGGCTGCAGAGAAGAGAAGAAAAAGAATATTAAGAATTCTGTTTTTCTCATGGAGTCATAGAATATTAGAATGAGAAGGAATCTTTCTAATCATATTTTTTTCACCATTTGTAGATGAGAATACTGATAGTCAGCAATTTTAAATGTCTTGCCCAATGTCACATGGGAGGTGAACTAAGCTGCAATATCCCTGGACATTTAGTCCTATACATTTGTACTCCACTCACGCTACCTTTTCTGTTGTATCACAGAAGAGATGGTTACACCAACTTATTTTATTTTTAAAATTAAAAAAAATGATTAAAAGGAAGAGGTTCTTTTGAATTTTATGAACTTGTTAAGTATTAGTCATGAAACATCAATGTCAGAACTTAAAAGGAGAATGAAATTATGCTCAGAAAGATGTGGGGCATAATTAGACTAGCATCCAGATATTTAGAAATGTTAGAGCATAATGGTAGAAAATATATCTATGCAATGGAGAGGAAGACATCTATTTCAGGTGATTGCTAAGATGACTCATGCAAAGTCTTTTAACCTTGTGCCTGGTGCTTAGGAGATGCTCAATAAATGCTATGTATGCCCCTAACCTTCACTTAAATTGTCTTTCATCTACATCATAACTTTTACACCATAACTTTTGCTCTTAGAGAAATTGAAAAGCATCATGAAACAGCTTAAGGACAAGTCAGGTGAAAAACCTATTTACATTTACATCAATCAATGTCTCAGCAGAAAACAGATATAGTAATGCCTTCATAAATGGACTATTAACAAAGGTAAAGACAGGACTAGTGGAAATCAGCAAAGAATGGTATAAAATATCCAGGATTCATGAAATACTATGCAGCGATAAAAAGGAATGAGGTCATGTCATTCGCAAGAACTTTGATGGAGCTGGAAGCTGTTATCCTCCGCAAACTAATGCAGGAACAGAAAACCAAACACAGTATGTTCTCACTGATAAGTAGGGGCAGAACAATGAGAACACATGGACATATGGGGGGAACAACACACACTGGGGCCTATCCCTGGCAGAGTGAGGGGAAGGAGAGCATCAGGAAAAATAGCTAATGGATGTTGGGCTTAATACCTCAGTGATGGCTTGATCTGTTCAGCAAATCACCATGGCATATGTTTATGTAACAAACCTGCACATCCTGTATATGTAACTGGAACTTAATAAAAGCTGAAGAGAAATAAATAAATAATACAAGTAAATAAATAAAAATGTTCAGGATTAGCAACAGCATGCAATTGCTACCAGACCTAGGCCCAAAGCGGCAGAGAAGGAAGAGTTATCATAATCCTTAGGAAGAGGAGCTACAGCAAGAAGGAAGAGCTGGCCAAGAGGAGATGTGCATTTTAATTTTTTAATTAAGCTGTCAATTTCGAGATAATTGTAGATTCACATTCAGTTATAAGAAACAATACACACAAATCTTATGCGTCCTCTACCTAGTTTCTCCCAACGGTGACATCTTGCAAGACTAGTACAGTATGACAAGGACATTGACAGTTACAGTGTCAAGGTATTGGACAGACAGTTCCATCATCATGAGGAAACCTCATGTTGCATGTTCATGGATATACTCATTTCCCACCCTGTCTGCTCACTGTACTTAACCATAAGCAACCACTAATCTGTTCTCAATTTTTATAATTTTATCACTTAAAGAATGATATTTAAATTAAAATTTTCAGCAGATAAACTTTTGGGATTGACATTTTTCGTTAAATAATTATCTGGAGATTCATCTAAATTGTTGGGTATATTAATAGTCTGTTCCTTTTTGTTTCAGAGTAGTATTCCATGGTATGCATATACTATGATTTTTTAACTATGAGAACTCACAGTTTGTTTAGCCATTCAATAGTTTAACCATTGAAAGACATCTGAGCTTTTTCTAGTTTTTGGCTAATAGGTATAAAATCGCTCTGAAAAAAAGGAACTTTCGACAGGTTAATCAGAAACCTACAGAATGGAGAAAATATTTGCCAACAAGCATATGAAGAAATACTCAACATCACTAACCATTAGAGAAATGCAAATTAAAACCACAGTGGAGTACCATCTCATACCAGTCAGAATGATTATTATTAACAAGTTAAAATAACAGATACTGACAAGGTTGCAGAGAAAAAGGAGTACTTATACACTGATGATGGGAGTGAAAATTAATTCTTCCATTGTGGAAAGCAGTTTGGCAGTTTCTAAAAAAACTCAGAACAGAATTACCAATCCAATCCATCCAGCAATCTCATTACTGGCTATATACCCAAAGGAATATACATCATTCCTCCATAAAGACACGTGCACACATACACTCATCGCAGCACTATCTGCAATAGCAAAGATATGGAATCAACCTAAATTCCTAGACTGGATTTTTTAAAATGTAGTGCAGCCAGGCATGGTGGCTCACACCTGTAATCCCAGCACTTTGGGAGGTCCAGGTGGGAGGATCACAAGGTCAGGAGATCGCGACCATCCTAGCCAGCATGGTGAAACCCCATCTCCACTAAAAATACAAAAAAAAAAAAATTAGCTGGGCATCGTGGCACATGCCTGTAGTCTCAGCTACTCGGGAGGCTGAGGCAGGAGAATTGCTTGAACCCAGGAGGTGAAGATTGCAGTGAGCCAAGATAGCACCACTGCACTACAGCCAGGGTGGCAACGTGAGACTCCATCTCAAAAAAAATTGTGGTACATAGACACCATAGAATACTATGCAGCTATGTTATTTTTTTAAAAAAATGTGTAGTACATAGACACCATGGAATTAAAATGAATTCCATCATGTGCTTTGCAGCAACGTGGATAGAGCTGAAGGCCATTAACCTAAGCAAACTAATGCCAGAATAGAAAACCAAAGACCACATCTTTTTATTTATGAGTGGGAGCTAAACATTAAGTACATATGGACACAAAGAAGGGAGGAACAGACTGGGGCCTACTAGAGGGTGGAGGTTGGGAAGAGGGTGAGGATTAAAAATCTACCTATCAGGTACTTTGCTTTTTACATGAGTGTTGAAATGATCTGTACACTAAACTCTCATGACATACAATTTACCTATATAAGAAACCTGAACTTGTACCGCTCAATTTAAAATAAAGAAGAAAAAAACTGCTGTGAGCACCTGGCATCAGTATTGTGTGCACGTAATTGTTCGTATATCTGGAATAATGTCCACGAGTGCAACTGCTGAGTTTTAAGGTAGTTGTTGATTTGCTTTCAAAGAAACTGTTCATTGGTTTTCCAGAAAAGCTATACCATTTTACATTCCTGCCAGCAATGGATGACTGATCTAGTTTATCCACATCCTTGCCAGAATTTTGTATTGTCAGGTTTATTTTGTTTTGTTTTGTGTTTCAGCCATTCTTAGAGGCGTGAATTGATATCTCACTGTGGTTTTATTTGCATTCTTCTCATGGTTAATGCTGTTGAATGTCTTCTCATGTGCTTTTTTGGCATCTGTACATTCTCCTCATGAAATGTCTCTTCATGGTCTTTTGCCCATTTTTAAATTAGACTGTTTGTTTTAAATAGAAAATGCATATATTTGCACATCAAATCCTCACATGAACTGGAATCTAGATCTTTTATTTTATAGCTATGTCAGACACCAACCCAAAATGTGAGTCTATCTACTTGGGAGTTCTTCAACTCTTATTTTCTGGAATGTTCAACCTGGCATTTCTGAAAGAGGTAACATGAATCAATCTCTATTCACTTCCAAGGGAATATGAGTACAATTCCCATAAATGGAGGTATTCCCACAAATGATGCACCTGGGAAGTTAGAGCGTCTTTTTAATGTAGTACTTTAGTAAGAGTCTTACAAATTTAATATGAATTTCAAAATGTTCCTGCTGATGGAAAAAAAATTTTCTTGCTATTGCTGAAGTCTGTTTCGAATGTTGGTTACTCTTTCTTGATTGGGAAAGACAGAAGGGCACTGTAAAATCTTCCAATTAGTTTTCTATTTTATTTTACATTGTGCTAAGACAAGACGGGGAGTAACACCTTTGGTGACACGTGTTTAATAATGCAGGACCATTGCTTCATTTCTGTGATTCTTTAGAAATGAAACCATTTGAGGACTCAATTACATGAAAGCTAGTTTTGTAAATGCAAAGGAGAATACTGGTCATTTCAAAGAAGGTCATGGCACTTTATTAAAATCATCATCATTGTCACCATCATAAAGAGCCTCAAGAGAAGGGTAGAGTGATTTTCCTTATCTTACAGGAAGGAAATCTGACACTGAAAATAAAAAAAAATGTTTTGTGGTGGCTGCTCAATCTATTCTTAATAAAGGTGATTCAGTTTTTATGCTGATTTAAAGATTTTTTAAAAGTAGAAAATTTCTCTGCTCAAAGACTTCAGTGATTATAACTGGTCCTCAGGGTATAATTCCATGCTTTATCAGGGCATTAGAAGACTACAAATTGAGTCTCTTCTGCCTTTTAAGTGTATGTTCAAACTGTACCTCTCTATGCTCTCTATGTCTGAACAGTGAAACACTTGTCATCTACATCTGTGCATTTGGTCTTTGCCATGTGTATTCTCAATAGCACCCCCAAGAACCGGAGATCTATGGTCATTAGGAGAGATTCCTGAAGTTGTATTGTCCAAAGCAAGTTGTAAATTAGAATTCGAATCAGGGCCAGAAAGTATAACTATGCTCACTTATTTGTCACTGCCTAAATTTCTACTATTTTGAGGAACTAAAGGATATTTCCCTTGACCCTGGAATTTTTATCCATATGGAAGTTAGCTCAGATTAAAAAGGGAGAATCTAAAACGTTTTTCCTTCTTTGTAAGCAAATATGTTAATTGAAAAAGTTAACATGTCTGAATTCTTAGTTTTCATCTAGAATAAACACTGTCATGAAAAACAAACAAAAGAAAAGGTATCTGGTTAAGATACTTTGGAAGTTTGTGATTAAGGTTGATTTGTAAAAGACCTTTTCCTCATTAATTAGTTGTTTTCTTGAACTTCATTGAAGAAAACATGCTGTACATGATAGCATGTGGTACAGTAATTGAAGGACTACTGAAAACCTGCATCCAGATAGATTAGATAGATCGATAGATCGATATATATATATATATATATATATATATATATACACACATATATATATATAGATGATAGATAGATAGATAGATAGATAGATAGATAGATAGATAGAGATCATCCTAGGAAGGAAAATGTAGGGAGATGATTCTTGCTTTGTAGGAAAAGATTCTGTTTTTAGTAGTTTGCAGCCTCTACATGGAAGAGAAAAAAGATGATAGGTGTTTTTGTTGTTGTTGTTGTTGTTGTTGTTGTTTGTTTTTTTGAGACAGTGTCTTACTCTGTCACCCAGACTGGAATGTAGTGGTGCAATCATGGCTCACTACAGCCTCAGCCTCCTGGCTCAAGTGATCCTCCCACCTCAGCACACCCAAGTAGCTGGGACTATGGGCATACACCACCATGCCTGGTTAACTTTTTAAATTTTTTGTAGATATTGCTACTTTTTGCCCAGGCTGGTCTCTAAATCCTGGGATCAAGTGGTCCTCCCACCTCAGCTCCCAAAGTGCAAGCATGAACCACGACACCTGGCCTGATGCACTTTTTGATAAGATGAACCTGAGTTCAAATTCTTTATCACTCATTCAGGATAAGTTTTTAAGCCATTTTCCTCTGTTCCAGTTGTAAAGAATGCATTCTTTTCTTGGAAAGCTAGCTCTGGGGGAAGCCAAGCCTCCGTGTAAGGCATTTGGTTTCCCCAAGACTGCCAAGTTGTAAAGAAGCCCAAGATAGCCATAGCAATAGATCACTGGAGAGGGATGCTGAACCTGAATCAGCTGTATTTGTCATCCAGCCCAGGTGGAAGGTGTGAATGAAGAAGTCTTTGGATGACTATTTTAGTTATCACAGATTGCAACCACATGAAAGACCTCAAACAAAAACTGCCCACTAAGCTCAGTAAGCCTGTTAAACTGAGAAAAATGACCTTTATTTTTTTAAAGACTAGAAATAAGATACATGAAATCCAGTGATACAGCTTGGCTGTGTCTTCATCCAAATCTCATCTTAAATTCTTACATATTATGGGAGGGACCGGGTGAGAGGTAATTGAATCATGGGGGAAAGTCTTTCCTGTGCTGTTCCAGTGATAGTGAATAAGCCTCATGAGATCTGATGGTTTTAAAAACAGGAGGTTTCCCACACAAGTTCTCTCTTTCTGCCTGCCACCATCCATAAGACGTAAGGTGTTCTTTCTTGCCTTCCACCATGATTGTGAGGCCTCCCCATCCACATAGAACTTTAAGTCTATTAAACCTCTTTCTTTTGTAAATGGCCCAGTCTGGAGTATGCTTTTATCAGCTGCGTGAAAATGGACAAATTCATCCAGGAATATAAGAGCTTAATAAATGATAATGATTCAAAAGATGTGCAAAATAAACATAGAACACAAATTAATTATTTAGATGGTACATAAACTAACACATATCAAGGCACAATGAAAACAAAAAATAAAAATATTCTAAAACAAAGTTCTGTAATTAATATTAGATATTTTAGCAAACTGGCAAAAATGTTTACCAGTTCCATATTAGTTTCCTAGATTCAAAATCCCAAGTTTAATATTCTGTGCTTTTGTTTTTTTTATTTGTAATGTGGGAACAATAATAGTATCTAACAGATAGAGTTACCATGAATAGTGAATGAGTTCCTGCAGAATAATGCCTAGCATACAGTAAGTGCACGTAAGTGTTTAATAGTATTTGTATTTGTGTTCTTGAGAGTCTCTTTGATCTCATTAAGTAATTCACAGTCATTCACTGACCCTAGAAACTACAAGAGTTAAAATTCCATCCTCTCCTCTAAGGCAGAAACCAGGACAGAGTTGTTTCCTTGCTCCTACCAACAGATTGAAGTGCTGCCTACCCTGGAAACTATTTTCCTAACTAAGGAGGGGAAGCTGAACATTTCTCTTTCTAAGTATTTAGGAAATCAATATTTTCTTTTTCCATTTCATTGCAAATAGGGAAGCCTATAATCCCATGAAAATTAATCCAGCCACCTGATTTGAGTATTATTCTGACTAAATCATCTTTCTTACTACATCTATTTTCCGACTAAAACTATTTCATAATATTGCTTGTGGAAACAGATTCTACCTTCTCTGAGAAATTATTCCAGGGCATGTCTGCCTTCTTTCCCTACCCCACTTCCTGAAACATGCACAGTGCACTGTGGTCATGTAGCTTCCAGAATCTGCAACGAGCATCGCCTCATAGGACAACTTATTTTTTCATGATAAATGTGTTTCCTTGATTAATCATCAACTTTTTAAGAGCATGGATCTGTGTGTAGGCTTTAGAGTTAATACCAAATTAATATAGCAGCCTCCTAAGTGACCAGTTGTATAAATTAGGCCTAACTTGTATTAGTGAAGTTAGACTAAGTTAACACTAGACTTAACTAAGCTTGCCAGGTAAAAGAAAGGACTCCCAGTTAAATATGAATTTTAGATAAACACTTTTTTAAAAACTTAGTATAAATGTCCCAAATGTTGAATAGGATATTATTTATAATTCAAATTTCCCTGGGAATCCTATACTATTATTTGATAAGTCTGGCAACCTTAGACGTTACTAGACTCAGTTTCCTTAATGGTAAAATAGGAAAATAATACTGGCTTCACAGGGTTGTTTTGTATTTAAGTTCATGATGCAAAATAGCAACTGTTAAATATAGTGAACTCCAAGTTTCTCATCAATGAATCAGTATGTCAGTATGTTCAGCTCTCTTATTCCTCAATTCTCCATTTTAAAGTTTAACTTCCCTGTTCTCTACACCCCATTGCCTCTAGCTTTGGTAAACAATTTTCTCGCCAGTTCTAATCAGTAGTTCACATCTGTTCCCCTTGTTATCTGCTCTGATCAGTTCTATAACCATCCTTCCCACCAAACTACCCACCCCACCACTCTGGCTCGTACCCCGGCTCTCTTTAAGATAGCCAATTGGAATTAGCTTATACTGTGTGGTCCAACCCTAGCCAATAAGGGAAAGATACAGCAGTACGGGCTACCTGCATTAGGCATAAGGACACCTTCCCTTCCCTTGTCCAGGTGTGTGCTCACCATTTCTCCATCTGTGAGATGTACCCTTCTATAGAATAAATTACCTTGCTGAGAAAATTCATATTCGAGTGATACTTTTTTTTAGTGGCACCAAAATTTACATATAACAGCAACCTATTTACCTTGCCTTAGGTCTTTACTAAAATGCCACCTGCTTCCTGAGGTTACCTGTAGCTAACATGTCCAAAATATGAATAATCTTTGCATGACCTCATGTATCCCTTTTCTATTTTTTTAATTTGTCCTTAATCATTTTACTATCTAACGTGCTATATATTTTATTTATTTTATATGCCATTTGTGTACCCCAACTAGGATGTAGCTCCACTAGGGCAGGGAATTTTGCCTACTTTGTTCACTGTTGAATCTCTAGCACCCAGAAAGTGGCTGGCACAGGAAGAAATAATTGTTGCTTGAATAAATGAAGGACTCAATCATGTGCATGTTGCTGCTATAATCTTTTTATGTTACACAGCAGAGAACATAAAAGTCCTGATTCAATGAATGTAAAAATTGGTTTTGTGAACCACTGAATGTTTGTGCACAGGAGAGCAATGAGTTAATAGACATGTTATACGTTACTGTCTCCGATAGCCCAAGCATGAACAAGAGTAGTTGGTAAGGGAGATGATAGGTATGAATATGAAGTCGGGAATGTGGAATAATTTAAATTACCGTGGGCAAAACTAGCTACAATTTTAGACATGATTTATCAATCTTATGGCTAGTTTGTTCTCAATGGTGAAGGATTCCCTTGGAGACAGGATTAAAATACACAAACTACTTATCAGTTGAAGAAACTGGAGCTAGGACTGAATTAAGAGATTTAACCAAGTTTATACAATAAATGGGCTCCAAGTTCACCTTTCTTTCTACTTCAGGGTAACCACTTAAGCCTTATGAAGAACTGTGAAACAAATTTTCCCCTAGCCTTGGGCAGATTCACAAGCCTGCATTTTATAGAGTCCTTACCCATAAAATGGGATTATACTACAATCTGCCTCCAGGGGCTATTAGAGAGATTTATAGGTCAGGATTGCCAAGCACTTTAGGGAGGGAATATACAATTGTGCTTAGTCACAAGTCATCATTTTGCATACTTTAAAACCTGAAAACCTCAGGATTCAGTAATTTATTTTATACTTGTTTGATCAATGGGCAGTGAGCTAAATTTTTTCTGTTCTATGGTGAAAGCAGGCCTCAGAAATTTAGTATTATTTATAACAAACTTAGCTTTCTGAGTCCCTTAATGAAACATATCATTGTTAAGGTTCATTATTACATATATTTATGTATTCAACATACAAGAATTGCTTTGGATTCTCTATTCATAATCTTTGGGCAGGTTTATAAATGTCTTTCTCACTTTTGGGAATGGAGAGTCTTCTGGAGACAATTCCTTGTTGCTGAGATTTTCTGCTGAGTCAGTCCTCTGTTGCTAGCACATGGGTATGACCACCTAATTGTTTAGTATCTAATCAGAATGAAATTCTTTTTATATGAGTGCAGCTACCACAAAGTATGCTATTCATGACAGTATGAAGAGTCAGAAAGAGACTGAGAGGCTAAAACTTGCATGGTCAGGCAATAAAAAAGCAAGACCACATCTGCATACCTGTGGATAATGTAATTAAATAAGAGATAACGATTTACATTCCAGGTTCATTTGCCAGAATTTCAATCTCTTTCTCTTTCTAGAAAAACACAAAAAATATGACCTCTTTTTGGAGAGGGAAAAAGTGTTATGTCTGTTTCAAATACAGATATTTCTATTTATATAAAAGCAAATAACAGGGAACTTAACCTTTTACTCATCATAATCTACTGAGTACATCCATTGCCAGGGAGTTGTACAGCACATTTTATTGTAAAGAAGGGAATGTATTTACCCTGAATGAATTTTATCTGCTCAGATAAACGAACTAGGTAGACATAATATTAAAAGCTAACATTTATATGGTATTAACTTTATGTCAGACAAGCCCTGAGTACTTTTATTCATTAAATTATTTATTTCTCAGAACATTCCTAAAAGGTAGAAATGTATAATTTCTTCAGTTTTGCATATTAGACAATTATTGCACAGAACAGTTAAGTAACTTGTTCAAAGTTGTACAGCTATTACATGGGAAAGCTGATATTTGAACTAAGGCTATCTGGCTTCCTAGCCTGGCTCTCATTCACTGTGAGGTACTGCTTATGCCATTAACAGATACAGGCAAATAAATTCCTTATTGAGTTACCCAAGGCCAATCTGAAAGTCATCACAGTGTCTTTTTGTTGTTGTTGTTTTTGGAGGGGTGATCTTAACTGCCAGTGGCTGTCACTAGTTGAAATTTTGAGTTATGAGCAGCCACTCACTCATTTGTATACAACAATTGAGAAAAAAAAAAAAGACTATCAATGAAATTGAGTCAATCTAATTGATTTGAATTTTTACTTATTTCTTTATTTTTACAACACAGCAGTGAAAATAATTTTGTTTAATTACTCCTTTACATAATCTGCTAAGCATCTTCGTAAGAGTGTGTAGTAAAATTGTCATAAAATACTTCAGAGTAAGATATATAAACCTAATTACTTTTCCCAAAGTTACACACCGAACATATGACAAAACTGGACTTTAATCCATGTCTTTCTGGCTCAAAACTCATAGGACGTAAATTACAATATATGATGCTATTAGAAAACTACAGAGAGCTACATGCAGGTGTATGTATGAATATAGATTTATGTGATAGAAACTAAAACATATGACAAAATGTGTAGGAATGCAATACAGTGGTTTATATACCTTAAATGTGGGTGCTCTTTGGGTCTGTTTCACTAATCTATTGAAAAACTGCACATCAATATTTTTCTTCATAAGTTTTTTCACAGGTGTTTTAGCCTTGAAGCTATAGGACAGTCACAACATGAACGCTGGCCACTTTGCTTCATGCCTCCTTGCCCCTGTGTATTTCACATATGAAAATCTTTAAATGTATACTTTCTAATAACTTTAACTAGGAGCTGTGTAGTCCTGTGGCTTATAATCATAGGAACTTGTCAGGGCTGAAAGAAGTGAGCTAACTTGCAAGCAACTATTGTTTGGCTATATTACGCCATGAATCCGGTTTAGTTTGTGATTACTTGGGAAGAGAATAAAAATTGTAAGTCAATGTACCATTCCAACATTCCCTCTAGAGTAGTGCCAATTTAAACTGGGATATCTCCTAAAATTATGTCCGTGAATTTTGCATTCTCTCTGTTAAGTTTTATTAAGTGTATACTTATCCTTAAGCATGATGATCATGTTTAGTATATGTCTGATTGAAATCACCTCTCATCTATTGCTTTGCATTTTTCTCAAAAGTCCTCTCCACGTTTTTGTTGTTGTTGTTTGAGAAGGAGTCTGGCTCCATTGCCCAAGCTGGAGTGCAGTGGCATGGTCTCAGCTCTCTGCAACCTCTGCCTCTTGGATTCAAGTGATTCTTCTGTCTTAGCCTCCTGAGTAGCTGGGACTACAGGCACCTGCCACCATGCCTGGCTAATTTTGTAGTAGAGACGGGGTTTCACTTTGTTCGTCAGACTGGTCTTGAACTGCTGACCTCAGGTTATCCATCCACCTCTGCCTCCCAATGTGCTGGGATTAAAGGCATGAGCCACCTTGCCTGGCCTAAAATCTTTTTTAAAAGGGGTGCACCTCCTTTCTATTTAAAAGGGCAACAGGTGAGAATATTTTATACATTATATAGCAGTTCTTTTTCTATCTACTGAAGGTTTTTGATATATTTTTTTGCTCCTTTTACCTTTCTTCTTCTCCCTTCTCCTCAACAAGGGGATAATATATAACTAAATTAGTCTAGACATCCTAGGGTTCAGCATCTCCAAAAACTGTATTATTGACAGTTAAACTTTCTTAAAATACAAAACGTTAAAAAGATAATGGAGTTTTGTAACTGTGCTTTATTATATCAAAGAAAAGCATATTTGTTAATAAAATACTAAATTGCAGTGCCTACATCTGAGGCTTCAGAAACCTCTTTGCAGGCGCGAAGGTTGCATCTCATGTGCCTCCTCTGGTATATTGGTAATATCTGATTAAATTACATATTGAGAGTAATTCTGTTGCTATGTCTGAGCACAGCAGGAGTTCGAAGATCAATTAGTGATGTCTGTCATGATTAGGGAACTGGGGGATGGTGACATCTAGGCCAGATAGTTGCACCACTCAGGACTAACACTCTCTATAGTTATTTTCGTCTGTAGTTTCTTCAATTCAATTCTAAATTTATTTTCAATTCACCTCTAAAAATAACCTGGATAGCCCTATACTGTCATAACATTTATCGATGTTCGATAAGCATTTTATTATTTGAGAGTTTTTACTAATGTATAACCTGCATAGGTTTGGTGTAATTTAGAGCTATTTTCTCTTGTTTAGCCCTATTCAGAAGCAGATTTTCCATACAATGACTTGTCTTAAACATGAAGGCTGTTATTAAAGAATGGTCCCAGGGATTGTCCATGAAGGATGGAGACAGCATATTGGGAAAACCGCAATTTAGATGTACATTGTGTTATATCTCTGGGCTGAAAGGTCATCTGTTTTCAGGAAAAAAACAGACATTTCTGTTTCATTACAGCAGGAACAAGAGAAACTTTCTAAATAGAATATAGAAGTAACAATAGCCCCAACTTACACAATGTAGACTCATACTAGAAAACAAATTTGACCCATTTTACAACAAAAAGCCCACTCCGTTGGGTGCTTCTGTGGTCCCATTAACTGACTTTGGGCTCATAGAAATTAACTGCACCCATACTGCCCAATTATTCTTCATTCTCTTTCATCAAGGCCTGTTTGGAGAGGTTAGAATTGATACAAAACTTATCATCAGTTGGGCTCAGATTATGTAGATTTACAGAGAGCTATGAAAAAGAACACTCAAGGAGTTTGTCAGAAAGTTAATAGATGTGTTATTTTAGTCTGATGAAATGAAATATAATAAGAGTAGAAAAGTGCTTGATTTTCATATAGCTGAATAATCTTTAAATCATGTTAGGAGGCTTCAGAAGAAAAAAAAATGGCCTATGAATCTGTATAGTAGATATTTTACCTTAAATGTAAGAAACTCAGGTTTATTAATGGCCTTCCCCATGCTAGGCAATGCCTCATATTTTCTTTCTATTATTGGTGAGGCTCAAGGGTTCCAGTAAACTAGAACCCCTCTTTTCCTCACCTTCAACAGCAATTGAGAAACAGTTGTATGGAAATCACAGATGAAGATTACCACCTTCAAGGCCGATCAAATGCTGAAGAATGTGATTTAGATGCAGCCAACTGTACCTACAATTACACTCCAGCAAAATGGAACCCACTTCAAACTAAAAGCCCATTCCATGGAGGAGAGAAGAATGAGAATGTGTAATAGTCGAAGAGAAAGGTAGAAAAAGGAAGAATCCCAGCCAATTCTTGAAACTTGGCTTTAAATCCAGCTTGTTCCTAAACATTCAAAGACCAGGACTGTGACTAATCTTCAGGAGGGGAAGAATAAGTTCAGAAACTTAATGGTGGTTTTACTTTACTTACCTTGAAAACTGGCCCAAAATTGAGAATGGGAGTTCCAAGGAAAAAATGATTCCCTGCTAATATTTTTCATTTTACTGTCACAATATTGAGATGTCGGTTAGAGGAAAAAAATTATATGTCTTCATAGACTGGTTTCTATATATGGGAGAGATACATGCCATGGAAGAGAAAATCAGGAGGGTACTTTTGGCCCCCATTTACTTCCTCCTACTCCCCAGCTCTTCCCTAAACAAGATCCAACTTATCTGACTGGTGAATTTGGAGCAAGAACTGGGCAAGCTTCATTTAGCCTCCTCTGGCTCTTCCCTTCGTACCTGTTTCTCTCCTGAGAAGGTGTTCATCTTGGAAGTCAGTGCACTTCAGTGGGATCTGCCTTTTACAAAAGTGGGAGGCAATCCTCTGGTGTTAAGGACAAGTAGGTTAGGCTCAAAAATTCAGGGTGAATCATGAGACAATTCACTGTGGCTGCATGTCTAAGCATACCTCCATTCGGCTTTAACAGTCATACACTGGCATGTTTGACATTGTAGCATCCTTCTACATGTCCTAACTCTCAACCAAACCCAACTCGGGGAAGAGAAATGAAAACTCACCAACTTGGACTTTAGTCTGCTGCCTCGAGAAACTGGCATTTCGGTAGCAACACAGCACAGATTTCAAGATGACGGATATGACCTACATGGGAGGTTTTAGTCTTAGATCTCAGGCGTGGATGATATGAGACCTCCTGTTCTGACAAGTAACAGCTGCTAATTGTGTCCAGTTTCAATAGATGCAGAGATAGTTTTACTGGGAAACGGCTTCCTGGGCCTTAGTGAGAAGCAGCAAAGCACTGAAGAATAAGCTGCCATAGGTTACGCTAATGGACTTGAGCAGGAACAGATTTTATCTTAGCAAATGAAGCTCAAGATTGGAATAAAGAGAAGAACAAGACTTTCACTGTTCATCAAAACAATTTCAGATTGGCAGAATTTTAATATATAGGTCTCCTGGTTTGGCCTCTTCTTATGAAGAGACTGAGCAATATTCGTTGTTGGTGGCTGTGTCTGCAGGCTGGAATAAGACAGTAAAAAAGGGAGCTGGCTTCCACAGAGCACCAGTGTGTCGATCCTGCCAGGCATGGTAGGCAAATCTAGATTCTGTGTCACAAGTGCTGTTTCTATTTTGGAGCCAATGAAAAGGACAGGAGTGGGGCTAAGCTCTTTGATTCATGAGGTGTGTCATAAATCAAGGATTAAGTCCTCATCAAATAGTTTCAAATTGGCTCCAAAGAGGTTAATGAAATAGTTTTTGAATATGAGCTAAAATACCAGAATCTTAGACAGGCTACTGGAATTTTTGGTTTGAACATAAAAAGCAACTATATTTTTATTCCAAATCCAGTGTCTAATCAACTAATAAAGGCCGGAAATGTCTGTTGTTGAAAAGGTCTCTTGAAAACTTGGTTTTGCTCAGGAAATCAAGAAGAAACTAGATCACCAAGGAAAGACATCTAAATTTCACACTAAGTACTGAAATCAAAACACGTGGTGTAATTAAGCTGAAAAAAGAATTATTTCATTAGAAGAAAGATTAGCAAGTAGATTAAATAGAGATACACACAGATACTATGTTTTGGAGGCCAAGCTAGACATATTTGAAAGGGAAAAGAGAGGCCCACAGATTGAATTGTTCTTAACAGGAAGACTAGAAAAAGTGTAGCCATAGTTGTCATTAGATAAGAAAGGATGGATATGATCAAACTAAATCTTCTTTATGACTGCATAATATTCCATTATATATATGGGTCTAATATGCAACATATATATGGAAATTTTACAAATTTACAAGAAAAAACAACCCCATAAAAAAGTGGGCAAAGAACATGAACAGACACTTTTCAAAAGAACACATACATGCAGCCAACAATCATATGAAAAAAAGCTCAACATCACTGATCACTAGAGAAATGCAAATCAAAACCACAATGAGATACCATCAAATACCGGTCAGAATGGCTACTATTAAAAAGTCAAAAAAATAACTGATGCTGGTGAGATTGTGGAGGAAAAGGAACACTTACATGCTGCTGGCAAGAATGTAAATTAGTTCTGTGATTGTAGAAAGCAGTCTGGCCATATCTCAGCATGAAACAGAATTAACATTTGACCCAGCAATCTCATGATTGTGTATATACCCAAAAAATATAAATCATTCTACCATAAAGATACATGCCACTTGCAGCACTAATAACAATAGCAAATACATGGAATCCACCTAAATGCCCATCAATGATAGACTAGATAAATAAAATTTGGTACATGTACACCATGGAATATTATTCAGCTCATAATATTTAAAACTGCCAAGGTCATAAAAGCCAAGGAAAGCTGAGACACTACCAGGCTGAAGGAGAGAAAAAGACTTGGCATAACACAAAAAGCATGACCCTGGATCTAATCTGGGAAAAATATTTTAGTGAGGAAGTCTAAAAAGCAGATATAGATTAAATAATACTATTGTATCAACATGAATTTCTAGATTGTAAAAAATTATACTGTGGTTATGTAAGAGAATGTCGTTTTTATGATGTTTACTTAATGTTTATATTGCATTTACTTATACTCGGTTTTTTTTTTTTCTGAGAGAATGTCTTAGTACACTTTTATTGCTATGACAGAATACCACAAAATGGGTAACTTTTTTTTTGAAGCAGAGTTTTGTTTTTGCTGCCCAGGCTGGAGTGCAATGGCATGATCTCAGCTCACTGCAATCTCAGCTTCCCAGCTTCAAGCAATTCTTCTGCCTCAGCCTCCCAAGCAGCTGAGCTTACAGGTACCTGCCACCACATCTAATTTTTTGTACCTTCAGTAGAGACAGGGCTTCACCGCATTGGCCAGCCTGGTCTCCTCCTGACCTCAGGTGATCCACCTGCCTTGGGACAGCACCTGGCTGGGAATGGGTAACTTACAAAGAACAGTTTATTTGGCTCCCTGTCTAGGAGACTGTGGAATCCAAGTGCCTAGCTCTGGAATTTGGCTAGTGTCATCCATGATGGAAGACAAAAAAAAAAAAAAAAAAAAAAAAAAAAAAGCACGTGTTTGAGACAGACAGAAGCACTAAGAGCTAGTCTCACTCTGTAATAACAGACTCTCCAGATAACTAACCCATTCCCTTGATATGACATTAATCCATTCATGAGCGCAGAGCCCTATGACCCAGTCACCTCTTTTAGGTCCCACCTCCCAACACTTGCACTGGGGATATAAGTTTCCAACATATGAACTTTTAGAGGGCATATTCAAACTACAAGCAAAGGCAAAATAATGATAAATCAAATGTAGTAAAATAGTAATATTTGGAGACTATGAGTGAAGGGTACAGAGGTAAAGTTGCCAGATTTTGCCAACAAAAATATACAACACTCAGTTAAATTTGAATTTCAGATAAATAATGGATATTTTTATTATATATATGTATCAAATATTGCATAACATATATTTATATTAAACATTGTTATTTATTTGGGTGTCCTGTATTTGTCATACTTGGGATATATTTATACTAATACAATTATTCATTGTTTATATAAAATTCAAATTTAACTGAATGTCTAGTGTTTCTCTGGCAACCTTATATAAAATCTAATAATCCTATGTACTACATTTGCTACCTTCTAATATCTTTAATTTTTTAATGGAAAGTTTAAAAATTTAAATTACATAAGAGACTTTGAGTCTAATTCACTTTGTTTTAGAGGTTTTAAGGGACTTATACCCATGCAATAAAAGAGCCTAGGAAACCGCCCTGGAAGAACCATCCTTCTATCTAGAAATTTGAGTGACTGTCCTCTGTGAAAGTAAGCAACATAAAAACTGGGAAAGATGATAAAACATGTGGGGTTGAATTTACTTGGATCTTAACATATAGCTTTAAAAAATTTTTTTTAAAGAAATCTTCCTTAGAAATTTGATAGCAGAAGAAGGTTTGTTCAATTTAAACAAAATTTTTAGTTTGCTGCAATTGTATTATTGAATTTGTTTATACTATCAATTAAAGTCATTGCTTAACCTCTTATCAGAAATGTATTAGACAACCAAACTGCACATTTGAGCTGGGAAATAGAAGCAAGTGTTAATTTTCAGCCTAGGGTGCGAGCAGAGACTTGGAGTTAAGTAATATGCTGTTCTGAAACATTTCTGAGCTTTCTGATGGCAGGTGTGGTGAAAATTGCTGTCCATTAATGGTCCCAGGAGAATCTCCAGAGGAGCAGTGACTGATATTAGGGGAGTCCTAACGTTGTTGTATATGACTGGGCAGGCTAATTTGTCTCATTCAGGGGTGAAATGTTAACAAGTCAATTATTGCGTCTTATTTAAGCTGCGTCATCCAAGCCACTTTGTCACTGCAAAATGTTCATCTTTACCTTCCAAATTACATTTTGTATCTTTCAGTCCTAAACTTGAGATAAGGAATAAAAGAAGATTTTCTTTTTCCTTTTCTTCCCAAATATTTTAGCAATGATTATATACAAGGGAAGATTCAGTTTGGTTAACTTTCATTCCCCAAGTTATATAAATATTAAGGGTTTAAATCCAAAATCAATGCCTGTCTACCCTACTTCACTGTTCATACTTTTTTGAATCTCTGTGACCACAATTAGAAATGCAAATATATTATATAATACTTATATACATTATTATAACATTCATATAGAGTATCATATAATACTTTTATATGCAGCATCAATACCAATTTTTTCCTATACTACTTGCCTTCTATAGTCAATATATATTGAGCTATATACATGTACAGTATTTCCTGACAGAATTAATAATTGAATGAGAAACTAAGTGATATTTCATGGATGGCTGTTGTCTTATTCTGTTGGCAAATGAAAGCTATTATTTTAAACAAACGTAGTTTATTTCAATTTTGCAAAAAAGCATTGTACAGGCCTCATTTTGCCCATTTAGCTTCCAATTCATTAAGTTCTTCTATGCCAAATTATACCCTGTACCACAGGGCAGACTCCCTATTACTTATCAAACCACTGTACTTTATGTGATAGATGATAGAGTCTCATTGAGCACAAACTCACCTGCAGAGTGAAGGAAAAACATCTCAACCAACTTACGGTTTCCCGAACGAGTGAATAAGATGCTTGTTATCATGAGTCACTGAGGTTTTGATTGATTTGTTATATCATGTTATCACATTATTGCATATTTGACTTTTTTTTTTTTTTTTTCTTTTTTGGGACAGAGTCTCACTCTGTCGCCAGGCCCCAGGCTGGAGTGCAGTGGCACAATCTTGGCTCACTGCAATCTCTGCCTCCAAGGTTCAAACAATTCTCCTGCCTTAGCCTCCCAAGTAGCTTGGACTACAGGTGCACGCCACCATGCCCAGCTAATTTTTGTATTTTTTGTAGAGACGGGGTTTCACCATGTTGGCCAGGATGGTCTCGATCTCTTGATCTTGTGATCCGCCCGCCTCGGCCTCCCAAAATGCTGGGATTACAGGCTTAAGCCACCACACCCAGCCACATATTTGACTTTTACAAATTAGTCCTAATCATAAGAAGCCATTAACTAGAACTATCTGAGTAACTGGAAGAAAATGCCTTCTGTAGGCCACCTACACTAATCTATTGCTCTCTGTGGCTCTAATGTTCTTAAATGTTATGTTATGCAGACTGACCAACCCCTGTGTGAGATGGGAAAGAGAGAGAGGCTGGTTACCTGTGGCAGCAGTTCTCAACTCTCCCATGGAGAAATGCATCATGGATGGTGCTTACCTGAGTAGCACACTCCTGCGAGGGTCCCTAGGAATTCTTGGCAAGCAAGCTGTAACACTGCCAGTCCTTTCTCTTTAACTCTAGAGATAACATATTGTAACGGATGTACAAGTGAGTGTGACACTTTTACAGAGATACGATCGAATACACTTTAAATATATATAAAGCAACTCTTTGTGAGCATTCGCATTTTAATATTGATCTACCTAATAGCCAATCATGTCCTGAACTATCTCAGATTATAGTAGAGAATTAATTGTCTACTCCAAACCTCATTTCCCACTTACTCCTTTCTTACTCCTCTTATTCTATACAAGCTTGTTATCTTCTGGTTCAAGAATTGAAATCATTGTATTCCATGATAAATTGCACACTACTATAGCTGGCATACCACACACTCAATAATTTCCAATTCCTTCCTCCTCCCTGTCCTCTTATTCTGCTCTTCAGTGCTCTTCTAAGGAAAATGACCTTATAATTTTTACTCATGCATATTTGATATTCAAAACACTGATTTTGACCCCTGAAACTGCTTTTTTTTTGTTTGATCTCATAACTCATTAGATTTTATAAAGAAAAAAAATATGGAAATGCCATTAACTGTTCTGTCAACTTCTTTTTCTTGTTGCACAATATGCCTCTTAATGACCTATTTCTTCCCAATATCATAATGTTACAGGCACATATAATTATTAAAACTGACTCATTTCAACTACCACGACTGACTTAGTTCTGGCCATTGTAACATTGTTTTTCTCCATGTTACTAAAGCTCCTCTTTCTCCAGCTGCAGATTGGACCTGTGCTTCTAGCCAAGAGCTTGGAATGGAGAAGGGCTATGTAAATCTCATTTATTTTCCTACCTCCTATAAGTTCACCCTCCTTTTTGTGTAAACCAAGTAGTATAAAAAATAAAAGGGAAGATGAGAAAAAATAGATTTACCTAATGGAAGGTAAAGTGTCTCCTTTCACAGTAGTAATTGATATTCACTTCTGTGGCTGTTTGTACTTTGAGATCTGTTGATACCACACAAACTAACTGGCTGGCTATCTTTGTCTTTGCTTAGGAAGTGCTCAGCTACTCACTCCTCCGTGGGGATTTATTTGTTAGCTCTTTTGCATGACTCTCTTGTGGTCTCTCCCTACTCAGTCCCTTGGCATGAAATACCTGGCTGAGACTCGGCTTCTTCCTCTCTAATTCTCCTTAGCCTTGATTCCAGGTACTGATTTTTCAAACCTCTTGTTTCAGTCTCCTAATCCAAAAGATGCCCCTCCTTGGGGGTAGAGGGAGTTGTGCCATGCAAACTCTACCTAGCTCAAGATCTAGTTAACTTAGGCCAAATGGAGCAAAAGTAGGCTGCTTCTTTAAAACTCTCATCTTAACTCTTCTATGTCTTTCTCGTGCTCTTGTCTTTGATGCAGACATGTCTGGGTATGTTCACAAACTCTGTGGCTTTAACAGACATTATATTGGTCAATAAAATATTAGTCTTTCTTATAAGACTTACCTCACTTTACTTATTTGTCTCTTAAAGGTCTCAATTTCTTAGCTGTAGAGAGGGGAAACAGATTGTCTTTCTTGGGTTGCACTTCTCCTTTGAAGGCTATTTTTTTTTCCTTCCCATTCCCTGTCTCGTTACTATCGTTACTATCCTTAGAATAGGCCAGAAACCCAGTTTGATGTTTCTAGAATGTGGCAAACCTGGAATTTCAAGCAAAGAATCACACTTTTCCCAAACACTGATTTGATTGTTTAATAATTAGGTTCTCAATAGAAAAACATCTCACTTGTGGTAGACTATATTATTATTTAGCAAATATTTTCCATTTCCTCTTCCATGGAATTGAGATTCGCATTCTCACCCCAACAATCTTGACCTTGGTCATGTTAATTTGTTTGGCCGTTGTATTAGTCTGCTCTCACACTGCTAATAAAACATCCCCAAGACAGAGTAATTTATAAAGGAAAGAGGTTCCACATATCTAGGGAGGCCTCATAATTATGGGAGAAGGCAAAGGAGGAGCAAAGTCATCTTATATGGCAGCAGGTAAGAAAATGTGTGCAGGGGAACTCCCCTTTATAAAACCATCAGATATAGTGAGACTTAGTCACTATCAGGAGAACAGCATAGAAAAGACCCACCCCCATGATTCAATTAACTCTCACCAGGTCCCTCCCATGACATGTAGGAATTATAGGAGCTACAATTCAAGATGAGATTTGGGTGGGGACACAGCCTAACCACATCAGCCATTAAATGTGAACAGATGTGATTTAACAGTGTTTTAAATGCACTGTGTTGTCTGACTTCTCCTTTGCCATGGCCGTGAGAAGACTATGTACCAGGTAGCTGCTGTTCTTTCAGGCTTGGTTTCAAAATGGACGACACAAAGAACAGACTTAAATGCAAGCTTAGGCAAGCTACTGCTGATATTGACCAAGGAGTGAAGAATGACCATTGTTTTATGCTTCTAAGATTTGGGATAGTTTTCTAGCATAATAGAGTGAATTAATACATGAAGTCGCATCTCTGTACTGTACTCTTTTATTATCTCAGTGCCTTACACCAAATTGGTTATGCAAAGAGGTTTGTCTTTTTGGATTTATGACCTGTTCAGTCACACATGACTTGGCACTTGGTTTAATTCTCTGATGTCACTATCTTAATATTTTTTAATAAATGGCCCTGTATTTTAATTTTTCACAAGATCTGATCAAATTTCATAGGCAGTCCTTTACCTAATTTAGATATTTCAGAGGGAATTTGGTAGAAAGCAAAGAGCAGTCTTCAACTAGCAGCACAATAACTCAGATGTATGCTCTATTATATAGCATGTATATGCATGAGTGCATATATACATGCAATCTGACACTGACTTTGCTGGCATGGTTCTCAAACAATGTGACTTGGTAACTGTTGAATCTTGAAAATGTTGCTTATATTCTCTTAGCTAAAGTTGTTAAATGGTTTGCATAACAATATCTATGTTGTGGAGATGTCTGAGAGTTAAATCATTTATTTATCAGCAATAAAGGATCTAACACTTTGCACTGTATTAGGTGATCAGTTAATTTTCCTGTCCTTTCTATACAATATTTTAACTGAAAGAAAGCTCTTGAAAACCATTATCATATAACTGAATGAGTCAACAAATTAAAAGAAAAGGTGGCAAAATGAGGTAAAATAGCAGTTGGAGAACAGAAATGCATTAGCTTCTGCTATTCAGATGTGAACAAGTTGGGAAGACATGAGGTGACATGACTCCCCAACTTTTTGTTTTGTTTTTTTCTGAATCTTCCTTTTTAACGAAAAATGACTTTCTAATTTTCTTTGAGGGGGCAACCCTCTTAGTCATCAGGACATTGACGATTTTTGCTATTGTTTTTATATTTTTATGTGTCTATTTTTGCCAGGAGTGAGGTTTGAATTATCACACTCCATGGATAAAGAGCACTTTGTGTTGAGTAACTCAGATAAAAATGCTCAAGATTCAGCCTAACAGCCAGGTCTTTGACCAATATGAACAGAGAGATCCATTTTTTTGAAAAGCGGCTAAAATCAAAAGCATGAGGTTTTGTCTTAGTATTTGCTCATTATTGCATGGCAGTCAAAATAATGGACTAAAAAGCACTTAAAACTTTTCAGCAGAATTACTCCTGCATCATTATAGTAGGTTCAGAAGATAATCTATAAAAGTACATATAATGGAAATTTTTCCCAATCCACTCTCTAAGGAGCATGTTTACAAAAAAGCAAAACAAAACAAAAACCATCTTTTAGGGGATTAAGCAATAAATTCAGGTTGTTTCATCCACTTTTACCAGTAATTGAGAAAGGTGAGTGCACAAAAAAGCCTTTTGTTTTTTTCAGTATTCAGCTGGGCCACTTAGTTTATTTAAGAGCTGCACAGATCATTGTGAATGAGAGAGGATTTTCATACCCTTTCTGCTGCAAGTGCCATTAAAGATTGCCGAAAAGTTGGGGACTGTTGAAAATCTTGTTTAGAGCTCTATTTATCTTACAATGATCTCCTCTGAGATATGAGCACCAACTGAGCAAAATGATTGAAGTTCAACACTAAAGGATTGAGTACTGAGCTAAGAGACAAAGAAAAGAGTCTTCAGAGATACACATAGTTAATCTACATATAACACATTTAGAGGCATCTGTTTCTGACTTTTGGATTCATTCAGCCGACAGATAGTTACTTAATGGCAGGCACTATATTAAGTACCATTGCTATGTGGTAAGCAAAACTGGGCCCCTGTGTTATGGAGCTTAATCCAGTAGTTGCTTTTGAAAGAAAAAGGAGGGGAATATTTAGCCTGGAATGAGAGAAGGAAAGGTGGTCATCAGTTCTCAGCTAGTGGAAAAAACATTTACTCAGCTCCTACTAGAAAAAAAAAAAACTGTTTGCGACATTATAGTTTACATTTTACAATGTATATGCTTATATATTTGAACATGATCTTCTGTGAGTCTCTTTCAATTGCCTTGAGAGATGAGAAAATCAAGGCTGGCTATGCAATAAATAAAAAGCTGTTACTGGAAGGAAAATCAAATTTACCCTTTTAGGTAACAGGAATCAAGAGAAAAGGTAGAAGCTACACAGAAATGGAAAGGGCTGCCTTAGAATAAATGCATCATTATATTCAAAATAACTAAGATACAGAAACAACCCGAGTGTCTGTCAGCAGATGACTGTATAAAGAAAATGTAAGATAATACACACAATACACATACACACACAAACATACACACACATAAAGATGATTATTATTCAGCTATTTAAGAAAAAGAAAAAGGAAATCCTGCCACTTGCAATAACATTGATGAATGTAAATAGCTTCATGATAAGCAAAATAAGCCAGAGAAAGATAAATACTGTATGGTGTCCCTTATTGTAAAAACTTTAAAAAGATTTTTAAAAGTCATACTCACCCAAACACAGTAGAATGGGGTTAGAAAGGGTTAGGGGACTGGGGAAATTGAGAGATATTGGCCAAAGGACACAAATTTTCAATTACAAGATGAATAAATTCTGAGGATCTAATGTACAGCATGGTGATTATAATATTAATACTGTATTGTATACTTGCAATTTGTTAAGAGAGTAGATCTTGGGTTTTCCCATTTTAAATAAAAGTAGCTATATGGAATGATGGACATCCTAGTTAGGTTGATTGTGGCAATCATTTTACAATGTATATTTATATCAAATCATTGGATTGTACACTTAAATATACATAATTTTATTAGTCAATTATATCTCAGTAAAGCTGGGGAAAAAGAAAAAAAAAAACACAAGAGGAGAGCAGGACCTAGGGTAAGACTTGTGGTAGAAAATTCAAGGATCCTCCAAAAGGGTACACAGTACAGCAATTTAACACATGAAAATACATGTTTGATCTCACCATTATGCAATATATCCATGTTAAGAAACCTGCACATGTACACCCCCAAATCTAAAATAAAATGACCAATAAAAAGAAAAAAGAAAATGAGGATTTGATATCCCAGCATAAAAGGGAGCTAGTCAGTGGATAATAACCATTCCATTTAGAATGACACTTCAAAAATGTATGTCTTTTGAGCTTCTGCACAGCGAAGGAAACAACAACAAAAAAGAATGGATTTGTTGCCTTGTCTTAGGAGGATTTCCAAACAGATGGTGCATATTCAAACATCGGAGAGTGTGACAATTTCAAACTCTGGCTCTAGTACTCCATTTCTATATGACTCCTTTCCTCTATCCCAGTGGTTTTTAAATGTGCATGTGCTTCACAGTGACCTAGGAAGCTCAGTGAAAATAGACATGCCTGGGCCTAACCTCAACCTGATGAATGAGAATCCACTGCAATAGGATCTGGGAGTCTGTATTTTCATCAATCTTCCTGATATGAACCAATATTTGGAACAACTGCACTATACCAGACATTTGTACCTGGACTTTGTGGAGCACTTTAAATTAGTGGACTTCAAATGTTTTTATGACTGGGAAACACAATAAGTAAATGTGCATGTATTGTTGGGTAACAATTGAAGAATGACTTGCCTTAGCAATACTGTCTTTACTACATATATAAAACCTAATCTCTTTTGAATTTTCTAAGTACAGGTTGTGACTCAATAAATTAATATTGCTCTTCGCTAATGGGACTGTGCCCCACAGTTTGAAGAACACAATTTGAGAGTTACAGCCCCCAGCTCCATTGTGTATGTGTGTGGGTATGGGGGTTGGAGGTCAGGAGTCAGGGCGGGGAGATGGATGGAAATTCGCAGATCTCATTTAAACCAGAGCAGAAGCAGGGTGTGCGTTCTCTCTCTCTCATATTTCATTCTTCCTAAGAATCTATGAATAAAAAGATTTTTTTCTTGGGCAATAAAAAAATAAGTAAACAAACTCCTTTAGCAATTGCAAGCTATTATAGACTTGGTCCAGAAAGAGATTAAAAAAGATGAGTAAAACACTATCCTTTCTTCAAGTTGCTTATCATATAATTGATGAGCTTTGACTAATCCACATGAAGCAAATAGTAGGTAATGAAGCCCTAGGGCGATCTGATGAGATAATAGAATATCTCAGGCCTAGGAGTTAGAAGACTGGCATCTGATTTAAAATGTTAATAAACTTTCACTCTGTGCTGGGCTTTGTTCTAGGAATTGGGACTATATTGCTGAATAAGACATAGTTTCTACCTTCAGTGAGCTGACAATCCACAGGGAAAAAAAAAATTAGAAGCTTTTACACTCAAATGTAATCAATACTATATATTAACAAAAATATGGGAACACAAAGGAAGAGTCCTAAGCCAGTCAAAAGAGTGAATAGGAGAGGACTTCTTAATCGTGGAAATATCAACTCATGCTAAGAGCATAGGAGATACACAGACAGAAAGAGCAAAATGCCAGGTAATGTCAGGGAATGCCAGGCTCAGGCACAAGAAATCCGGCTTATGGGGGCACTACCTGTAATTCAGGGAGACTGAACAGCAGGGGATAGGAGAGTGCATATAGGGAAGAAGTTAACAGAATATGCAATACATAAGGCCTGAAATGTCATGTTAAATGATATTAACTATACATTGAATATCCAGGGGGAGTCATTCAAGTGTTTCTACCGATTGGAGGGTCAAGATTAGGTAGGTACTTAAGGAAAAATATTCGGATTCATGGGTGGACACTGGAAAGCAAAGTGGGTTACAGGGAGTTAAAAAGAAAAAGTGGGTTACAGGGAGTTAAGATAGGACTGTGCTGCAGTATTCAAGGAAGAGGAAATTGAGGCATACACCAGGCCATGGGCACTGGGAACAGAGCTGGCAAGTGCTGCAATGAACCTAGAATTAATGGGAAAAAGTTAACTAATGGTAGGCATAAGTTTGATAAGTCATTTAACCCCAGGTTTCTTTGTGTTTAAAATGAAAATATTAGAAAATATAATTTCAAAGTGTTTTCTCCCTGATTCAAATCTCTAAAATCATAAAATTTTCTAATAAATCCCTTACACTGGTTAAGGAGATGAGTAAGTAGTGATGACCAGGACAATATTGTTGGTCGTTTAGTTCTAAAAAATATTGGCTTATATTTTAAATTTTTATTAAGATGGGTATGAAAGCTGAAAAACGACTAGACTCAAAATGTATTAAATTTATTAATTTATTAAATAAATTTCAATATGTCACTTTATATCCAAATATGGATAAGACTGCTATAGTAGGTAGCTATCAGGCATGAGCAGGGGAGACAGCTCCCTCCCATCCCCGCACCAGGAATGTCAGGTGGCCATCAGGTGATGGTCAGGCAGCTGTCAAACTGTCTCTCTAAAATAAGAACTTGTGGCAGCTGGTGCCAGGGAAAGGCCGTCTCTCAATAGATGGAAACACCTGAAACTGGCAATCAGCAGCTTCCGCATAAGACCTCAGCAACTGGGCGAGCGGGCTCAAGAATGCACACTAAGAGGCAAAATGGCGGAGTTTAACTGCTATGCGATCTCCTAGGGACGTTAGAACGCCCGAAGTGAGCATGCGTACAACTCCAGTAAACGCATTGCGCATGCTCCCCTCCCCTGTGCCTGCAGGCCTCCATCCCGTTGGCACACTGCGCATGCTCCCCTCCCCTGTGCCTGCAGGCCTCCATCCCGGCCGACAGTCCGCCCCAAGGAAGAATCAGAGCAGAAGGAATGCAAGACCCCAGAAGTAAGCCATTGTATAAGACCCCAAGTCAAAAGGTCAAAATGCACACTTCTCTTTCAAGTTGCTCACTTGGCCCTTTTCCAGATGTGCTTTTCGCTTGTTTAGTTCCTGCCCTAAAGCTTTTGATTAAACGTTCACTCTTTGCCTCAGTCTCTTCTGCTGCCTTATGACCCTCAGTCAAATTCTTTCTTCCGAGGAGGCAAGAATTGAGGTTGCCTCAGAACTGTATGGATTCGCCGATAACATACTTTGGTGCCCTGTCTCCAATATTTTCTGCCGCTAACAGGAAAGAGAAAATACTTCCCACTTCCGGACTCCTTTCTCGGAGCTATCTGAGTTCAGCCTTCTACTGAGTAATCAATGAAAGCTGACTGTAGCTTGAGCCTTGCACCACTGAAGTCTGATTTTCTTTACTCTGATATTTTCCTCTAAAACATGTGTTGTGGTTGTTAGGTAATTTGTAGCTTGCTGTAGATATTAACATTGCTTGTCTCTGGTAGCTGACTAATGTGCTTATTTTAGGTAGCTCATTTCTTTGATGGTAAAGATTATGTGCTGAGAGATACTGAGTGCCAATTTAGTAGCGAGATACTGCTTATGCCAATTCCTTTGTCTGGGCATTTAATTTGGTACATTTACTGTTCCGCAACATGACTTGGTTTTTCTTTTGTGGTGCAAGGGGAAATATATTAATAGAGAGTTTTGACTATTATTAAGAGTTATAGGAGCTAGAATCTAATAATAGTAACCACTACCATTCATCAAGTGCTTATTATGTGCCAGGAGTTATTCTAAGTTTGTGCGTGTGTGTGTGTGTGTGTGTGTGTGTGTGTGATATTCTTGTATAGGTTTTCTCATATATTATTTTTAGTCACTCTGGAGGGTAAGTAGTAACATGTCCCAGTTTAGAGATGAAAAAACCCAGGGCAGGAACGGTGGCTCACACCTGTAATCCTAGCACTTTGGGAGGTTGAGGCAGGTGGATCACTTAAGGTCAGGACTTTGAGACCAGCCTGGCCAACATGGTGAAACCCTGCCTCTACTAAAAATACAAAAAATTAGCTGGCTATGATGGAAGTTGCTTGTAATCCCAGCTACTTGGGAGGCTGAGGCAAGAGGATTTCTTGAACTTGGGAAGCAAAGGTTTCAGGGAGCCGAGATCACACCACTGCACTCCAGCCTGGGTGACAGAGAAACTCTGTCTCAAAAAAAAAAAAAAAAAAAAAAAAAGAGAGAGAGAGAGATGATGAGAAAACCCAAACATTTGATCTCGCGTTTCAATTTAAGTTGTTCTATTCTGTGATTCCAAAGGACTGTTTCTCCTTTGTGCTTCCCCTTCTCTTTTTCTCCTCCTTCTCTTATTCTTCATTTCTCCTCTCCCCACCCACACCCATTCTCTTTTCATCTCATCTTCCCTTTCAGCCTTTCCTTTTCTCCTCCATCCCACCCTCACTTCATAATTAAGATAAACAAGAAACCAATATGTAATGGCATAGAACAGTTATGGTAAATTAATTAAAAGTGAAAGAAATTAAAAATTAAAAGGAATTCAATAACCCATTTAAGTGCCTTCGACTTTCAGTGTATGTAGTGTTGATGAGACCACACAAGTGCCTCTCTCTCTCTCTCTCTCTCTTTCTCTCTCTCCCCCATCCCCTCTCTCTCCCTCTCTCTCCTCTCTTCTTCTCTCTCTCTCTTTACTGCTGGCTTTGTCTTTGGGAGTATCCTCATTGCTTTATATGATCATCACCTAACACGTCATTGTATAGTGCCTCTCAGAGCAGAAGATCAATTAACTGTAATGCTAGAAGTCAAAAATATTGACTGAAGATGAGTGAGGGCATTTTGGATACAGAACAGAACCAGAGAGTCCAATTTAGCAGTTTCATGAACAGCATTGATTAATTTCCCGCCACTGTTATATCCATGTCAGAATTTCTCTTTGTACAGGTGCTTTATAGGAAACATGGTTCTTACCTGTAGACTCCACAACTAGACCCCGTAGTAAAGATCTCCATCTTGTTTCTAAAGTTGAAAGAACAAAGGATCTGATCTGGATATATGGTTTCCTCAGGACCAACCTTATGCTAATCAGAATATTAGCCACCCATACCAAGAAACTCCTCCATTTGTCCCCTCTTCCACCTTCACCACTCCAACTAAAATCCTGCTGTCTGATAAGATTGTTTGCCCAAAAATGTCAAGGGATTGGTCTTTCTTCAAATGCAAATATGCCAGACGAGAATGTCATTAAAAGCTGAAAATTAATGTATCAGGTCCAGGCAAGCTGGTAGTTAACTGAAAGCCATTCTAATACAAGGAAATGGGGAGCCAGCAGGTGGACACACCACCAGGCTGCTGCTAAGAATAGGAGCTGCGAGGGGGAAGCAGAGCAATGCAGATAAGATAGAAAAAGGAGTGAAACGACAAACTTCACAGTTACCCATAGCAGGCTCTCTGTTCAGGGTTAACTTTAAATTGGGTTTGTCTTTGCTTTTAAATACAGTTCTTAAAATATTCATGCCAGCCTTAGAAAAGAAAAGAAGGATCAATTTGTTTCTAGGATTTAAGACTGAAGCACTAAAAAGTAGGTCATTTTACCTGATAGCATTGCAAAGATTATATGATCGTTATTATGCTACAAGAAGTATTGCAATAGATAGGAGTGTAGACTTTGGAGTCCAAATGCTTAAATTTAAAATCAAGTGCTGTGATTTACAGCTGTGCTAAAACTGCCCACGACTTAACATCTCCTGACTTAATTTCTCCATCTACAAAATGGGAGCAGTAATAGAATCTTGACTGTGTAGATTTAAACAAAGATTACTCTTGTAAAGTAGCAGATGTAATGACTGAATAAATATTGATTCTTACTGTTTTTATTAAATGTTTGGATTTATAGAAAGAGGTGAGTTGGCTGAGGTGGATATAAAACACACTAGCGACATTGTGTAATGTGCCCCATTCTGATTTAGCCATGATCTCTTAAAACTAGCTATACCTAACATGTTTTCATTTTTTTCTGAAATTGAATTTTGAATCTTAATTCAAAGAAACTTTTTTTTTTTTTTTAATGCAAATGTGATCCTATATGCAGCATCTTCTGCCCTCTTCTGGCTTCTGTAAGAAATTCAAGTGAATGTATAAACTAAATCATATATTGTTATTTTATTTCTCATTGAACATCACATTATCATTTTTCTAGTTCTCAGTGAGAAAGATACAACTGTAATATTTTATATGAGATGGGAATTGTCAGAAGTCTTTGAGTTTTTTTTTTTGTTTTTGAAATAGATACAATTTATTTTTGAAATAGAGATTTCATTCTACTAGTTTTTTCAATAGTCTTCTTCCAGTGACAATGCTTAATATTTTAACTACTAAGAAATAATTAAACAGGATCACATATTATTACAGAGACTAAAATCTGAGGTAATCGTAATTCCTGAGATAATTGATTAGAGGTTTAAAATAGAACTGGCATGTGAGAACATTTAATTTACAGAAAAAACCTAGAGATAAAGATCCCATTTCTTTTAGAAATTGTATTAGATTTTTGCTCTTTTTCCCTAACCCTCAAAAAAAATAAATAAAAGCATAATTTTTCATGATAGGCAATTCAAAATTAGGATGCTCATTCTGGTTTTCAAATACACTTGGATTGAGCATCAGTTTGCTGTGCTTTCAAAGAGACAGTACTTGAAGGTATCTGCCAGAAATTTCAGGGCATGGCAAAAGCATTCCTGTTAGAATGCAACAAAAAAACAGAAGTTTGTCTTGGCAAATACAAAGGAGCCAGAAGACAGCTTGCTGGGACCTGGCGGGCAACAGTCAGCAGAGATCAACTTTCCAGGGGAGGTCTTACACATCTCTGCGCTTCCTGCAGTTGGAAAGGATTAGCCAAATTGGAATGAAAGGGACTTTGGAGGGGAAGCCCAGTTGGCAGGAAGAAAAAAGAGGAGCAAATAACTTAAGATGAAAGCAACAAAGCATTTGTGATGTCAGCTGCAGGTTTTCCATTTACATCTTAGATTGTATAATGCAGATATCTTTAATGTGGAAGAGTCATAATTCAAATGATAATTTCCCAACTAATCCTGAGTTATTAATATCTAGAACTTATATTGTTCCTAGATTACCCTACTCACAAAAGATTAAATGCTTTTACAGAAAGAAACCTGCATAGTCATTGAAACATATTGCTATGAATAAGAATAAGTCTGTGCAAATAGCCTATGAGGTTTGGACAAGGGAGAATTATGGGAGCATTGCCTTTACTAAATATTAAAATGTATCAAAAGGGCACAATGCTTAAAAGTGTTATACTAGATTCCAAAATCTATAGACAGCATAATACAATAAGACATTAGGTTGATAAACAAATGCCAGTCTCTAATGAATATAAGTTGAGGAAGAAGAAGTACCACTTACTGATTGTGATTAGCATAATTGTTTAAATATTTGGGAGAAAACATAGTAGTCTCCTTTTATCCTTGCGGATAGGCTCCAAGGTCCCCGTGAAATCACAGATAGCACTGAAACTTGTATACACTGTTTTTTTTTTTTTTTCTATCTGATAATATATATGGCTACTAAGTGACTAATGTAGCAGATACAGTATGGATACAACTGAACAAAAGGATGATTCCCACCCCAGGAGGGATGGAGCAGGGTGGTGTGAGGTTTCATCACACTACTCAGGTATGCAATTTAAAACTTACGAATTGTTTATTTCTGTTTTTTTTTTTTTTTTTTTTTCGTTTAATGTTTTCACACCATGATTGGCCATGGGTAACTAAAACCATGAAAAGTGAAACTGCAGATAACCAGAGACTGCTGCGTAAATTTTAATTGACATCACTTACCAAAATACATTCCAGGAAGATCACAGAGTTAAACATATTTTTAAAATAAAATAATGAACGGACAGCTAAGTGTATATTGCAATATGTGTATGATGACTTTTTTTTTTTTTTTTTTTTTGCTTCTCAAGTGCCATTTTAAATGAAAATGTATTGGCAAAGGAATATAGTTGTATCATTCCAAGTTTTAGTTATAAAACAGAAGTCTTTCCAGCTGTTTTGTGTAGAAAGGAAATTCACTAAAGAATATCTGCTCAAATAATCTCTAAAACAGTCAGGTAATTATGATTTATCATGCAGAAAAATGCCCAATCGATATTTTGTCATTGGTGCCGATATAATTGCGCCGTTCTCAAGCACAAGACCAGGAGATTCTTCCTTAGATTTTGAGAGTGGATCCTACCATCAAGCTAATAGCACTGATACTCCTGAAAGCTCTGTACTCCTTGGCTAGGCTTTACCAAGGAAAAGATTCCACATGAGGTTTCTTTCTTTATGTTATCCATTTCCAAGTTGAACACTGAAGCAGCTGGCATATATTATTGATGAAGTCTGCATCACCTAGGCCATGTCCTAACTGTTAAAGAGGCTGGAAAATTGAGACTGCTTTTACCTTGAGATGGCAAGACTCATGGTGTAAGAATTTCCTCAACTATAGTTTAGGTGTATAAAAGATGATGTGTGACAATAAATATGACATACATATTCTATGTGCTCATGGTATAAATAATGGATTTAAAAGCTTCATACACAATATGAGTCCTAATTGTTCAAAGGAAATTACAAATGCATACAGATTTTCTTTTAAAAGACTGTAAGAATAAAACCTAAAATGATAGTATCAAATTTGGGAGAAGCTAGCAGGTAGAATTTTTTTTTTTTTATATATATCACATTTATACCTGTGTGTTTTCTAAATTCTCTGAAGTGCATACATATTTTATATATATATATATATATAACCTATATTTATTATATATGTAACATAAACAAGTATATATGATATTAAAATGTTATATATGTAACATATATATATCATATATATAACATTTTTAAAAGAGTAATAAACAGAGCTTGACACCCTCAAACTTATTCTACAGCCAATGTAGTACACTATGTGACTTAGAATTGAAAGGTGGAATTGAAGATTTAAAATTCTAGTTTTTCTCTTTTCATTAAAAACTGAGTATAAGCTACAACCTCCAAGCTTACGAAGTGGCCCACACAGGTCATCTATGTAGAAGATAGTGAAACCAGGCCAGGCAACTATATTTACTGTATTTTAAAACCAGTAATGTTTCTTTCATCTTGAGTATTTGTGTATTACCTATGACAATTGGACAACATGACACAGGCAGTTTTTGTTTTCTTTTGTTTTATTTTTGAGACAGGGTCTCATTCTATTGCCCAGGCTGGAGTGCACCAGTGCAATCATGGCTCACCCCAGCCTCAACCTGCCAGGCTCAGGTGATCCTCCTGCCTCAACCTCCCAAGTAGCTGAAACTACCGGCATGTATCACCATACGTGGCTCAATTTTTTTGTATTTTTTTTTTTTTTTTTTTTTTTTTTTAGAGATGAGATTTTGCCATTCTGCCCAGGCTGGTCTCAAACTCCTGGGTTCAACCAGTCCACCTGCCTCAGCCTTTCAAAGTGCCAGGATTATAGACATGAGCCACCACACCCAGCCTAGCAATTTGTTTTATGCTTTATAGTTAATGCGTGTATCACCCTTATTATATGATAATTTTCAAGTAATTTGTGATTTCTCATAGCAAATTCTTATTATGTAGAAAAGGGAATGTGATACCAGCGAGCCCAGTCTTTTTGTCTTGTTAGTAAGAACCACATTTGATTCTTTTTGATTGATTTTCCCAGTTGTGTGATATGGACCTTCATCTCTAATGCTCCTGTTGAAAGCTGTTTGACATATTTTTACCAAAAGATTCATGAGGATAAGAACTCCTACCAATTGGGATGCTTACTGTCTGGAACGATGGGAGTTAATTTACTGTGAAAATTGCCTAGGAAGACCATCTCTTTTGAGTTCCAAAACATAGAAAAAATGATCATATCTTGAAGAGAGAAATCCTTTCACAAAGGACAGTGTTTGGGGAAGTTCAGGAGAGATGAACAAGATAGAGTCACCCTCTTCTGTGTAACAGAAAGCTTCTTAGTGGCTGAGACCAGAGTAACTTCACTATTTCCAGAAATAGCCCAATTTATAAAGTGTAATATGGGCCTCAGTGAAAGCTGGTTCAATCATGACATAGATGAAAGTTTTCTTTAGGTTTTACCTGTATAATATTCATGGCCTCTTATCTAATGCTTGCTGTTTGCCAGGCATTGTGTCATATACTTTAGTCTTAGTTCTGTCTTGAATGCTCTGTGGAGAAAAACTTAGAGATGGGCTAACAGTTTACAGTGTGTCTTCCCAGTTCACAATGATTCCCCATCTGGAAAGTTCATTCTGCCTGATTTATAATTCTCCCAGTATTCCCTTTTATAATAGTAAGCCTGTCCTCTGGTCACTGCAAGTTGGGCCGGGATGGATATCTTACTAAACCTGGGAGTTTTAGGATTTCCTCTCCTGTAAATTTAGAAATGAACATAAAACTCAGAGACTGCTAGTAATTCTTTGGAAGTGAGTGGAAGAGTCATGTGCAAACTCCAGAACTCTGAATCTCTAGAAAAAGAAAGTGGATTATGAAGCAGGTGCAGAGAAAGAGGAAGAGATCACAGATAGAGTCTTGACATTTATTCCTGGTATCTGTCTTACGTAAAACATAGCTTCAAAGCCCTGAATTCTAACTCTATCCTCTTTTTATTTAAACTAGCTAGAATGGTTTTCTCAAAGTTAGGATCAAGAATCTTGGCTAATACAGGGTATGAGTAAAACATATATATTCGTATCTGTATCCATAGAAACGTCATCTATTATCCAAAAAACAAATTCAAATGTGTGTTATCATCCTTATTTTGTAGATGAGGAAACAGGCTCAGAGAGTGAAAGCAATTTTCTCAAAACAATCTAATTACAATTATTTCAAGCTGTTATTTAATCCGAGTCTGTATATCATGCCATATCAAGGTTTACTCATTTTTAGCGTGAACATAAAGAGATGCCCCTAAGCCACAGGCACTGTGTTTCTATGGTTTCACCAGGGTTACTGAGTAGTTGTATATATTTACACGGCGTTGCATTCATAGATGTCTACGTATACTACCAAAGATGGGACATTCAATTAAAGGTTAAGAAAAAAATCTCTTGAGACTCATTATGTATAAACTGTGCTCTGAGTAAACATAAAATTAAGAAGAAACCAGCTTTCATAAGACACAGGAGGTGTCAGCGGCTTTTGGTATTGTTAAAATCTGGGATTAATATTAGTAAAATCTGCCAATAATAAGCGCTTACCAAGCTACGTGTATATTTTAACCAAAGCAGATGCCATCTGGTATGATTTGTCTCTGGTCTTCAGATGGAACATGGCTAGAGTTGTCTGTAGACTGGTATGAGCCCCTCATTTAAGAGGTTTTCTTTTTTTATAAAAAAAAAAAAAAAAGATATATTTGAGACCATACCTAGGCACGCTTTTATTTAGCATCTTGAAGAACATATGATCAGTTGATGGCCCAATAATGTCTCAAATTTCCTTTTAAACCCAGAAAGGTCATGTAATTTTTTCAAAGTCACTGAGCTAATTAGTTGCAGAGATGAGGTTTTCTAGCTGAAATACACAGCCAACAAAAATCACTTAAGATAATTTAGTTTATTTATTTTTATTTCTTCAAATAACAACACACATCAATTAGATTCATATCAGAACCCACTTTGCATTCTGTCTCCACAATCTGTCTTTCCTTGAATTAATGAAATGTAAAATGGGAAAATTGCAGGTTTTATAGTTGGCATCTATAGTGCGTAGGGTACAGCATAAAAGCCCCTATATTAATTACGTACATTTTGGATTATTATATAATGCTGCCCTTTTGCTTTAGAACTTGAAATTGCCTTAAATGCAGAGAATTTATAAAAGAATACATAATTGCTGTCATTTTTAGATGTAATTATATGCTCAAAAACTAAATGAGTGATATGTTATACCACCTTCATTTCTGTAAGATTTATGGTTGCTATCTTTTGTAACACACAAAGTGGACAAATAAAATGTGAATAATATGGCTAGTTACTCTGAAGCTTGTGAATGCCCAAGAGAGTGTATGGGCATTATCTCAAATTACCTCAATTATAATAACAGCTAACACATATAGAATAGTTATCCAGGCACTGTTGTGAGTGCTTCATATTCATCACCCCAGTCTTCACAGTCACTTGTGAGGTAGGGGTTATTAGTATCCTCTTTTACAGATGAGGAAAATTAGACACAGAGATTATCACTCTACCTGGTCTCAACATTTCTTAACCACTTTTTAATTTTTTTTATTTTATGAGACAGGGTCTCACTCCATTGCTCAGGCTGGAGTACAGTGGCGAGATCTCAGCTCACTGCAACCTCCACCTCCTGGGCTCAAGTTATCCACCTGCCTCAGCCTTCTGAGTAGCTGGAGCTACAGGTGTACATCACCACACAGGGTGATTTTTGTATTTTTAGTAGATGCGGGGTTTTGCCATGTTGGCCAGGCTGGTTTCAAACTCCCGACTTCAAGTAATCCACCTGCCTTGGCCTCCCAAAGTGCTGGAATTACAAGCATGAGCCACCAAACTGGCCTCTCAACCACTTTCTAAGCAGGGAGATAGTTCTGTCCCATTCGTGTGTGTGTGTGTGTGTGTGTGTGTGTGTGTGTGTGTGTATTTAAATGCAGCCCATGTGTATGTTAGTGGCCAACTTTCTAACACTTAAATGGTTACACAGTTTTATCTGACTTGGCTACACCTGTGTTTGGCTTGGATCCTTTTCTTCTTTTTGCTTTCTTAAGGTTTCTAAGAAATTCATCTTCATTTTAGTCTTTTCTTCTAATAAGCTTTCATTGTACCATCATCCATGTTCTGCTGACAGATTTTACTCTTTTTCTTAATTTTAGATTTGGGGGGACACATGTGCATGTTTGTTACATGGGTATATTGCATAATGGTGGGAATTGGGCTTCTAGCATATCCATGTACTACTACCATACTATTTTAATTTCCACAGCCTTATAATTCATCACTCAAATATTGAATGGTGTACCCAATAGGTAATGTTCAAACCTTGGTCCTCTCCATTTTGGAGTCCCCAGAGTCTATTATTTCCATCTTTATGTATGTTTACACCCATTATTTAGCTCCTGTTTATAAGTGAGAACATGCCATATTTGATTTTCTGATTCTGAGTTAATTCATTTAGAATAATGGCCTCTGGCCTCAACCATATTGTTGTAAGGGACATGATTTTATTCCTTTTGTGGATAAATAGTATTCGCTAGTGTATATATACCAATCAACCATTGATGGACATTTAGATTGGTTCCATGACCTTGCTATTGTAAACAGTGCTGCAGTAAACATATGAGCCCATGTGTCTTTTTTTTAATATAATGATTTATTGTTTATTGTTTTTTAATATAATGATTTACTGTTCTTTGATGCAGATACCCAGTGGTGGGATTGCTGGGTCGAATAGTAGTTTTATTTTTAGCTCTTTGAGGAATCTCCATACTGTTTTACATACAGGTTGTACTTACCTACATTCCCACCAACAGTATGTAAACTTTCTCTTTTCTTTGAATACACACGGACATCTGTTGTTTTGACTTTTTAATAATAGCCATTCTGACTGGCTATATCTCTGTGCAGTGTTAATTTGCAGTTATCTGATGATTAGTGATGCTGAATATTTTTTTCATGTTTGTTGGATGCTTTTTGTCTTCTTTTGAGAAATAGTTGTTCATGCCTTTTACCCAGTTTGTAATGGGATTGTTCATTTTTTTTTTCCTGTTGAGTTCCTTGTAGATTATGGATATTATTCTTTGTTAGTGGCATAATTTGCATTTTTTTTCTGTTCTATGAGTTGCCTGTTTAGTCTGTTGATTATTTCTTTTGCTGTGCATAGACTTTTTCATTTAATTAAGTTCCATTTTTCTATTTTTGTTATTGTTGCATTTGCTTCTGGGGTCTTTGCCATAAATTGTTTACTTAAGCTATGTCAGAGGAGTTTTTCCTAGGATTCCTTCTAGGATTTTTATAGTGTCATGTCTTAAGTTTAGAGGTTTAATTCATCTTCTCTTTTTTTTTTTTTTTTTTTTTTTTTTAAAGATGGTGTTTCACCATGATGGCCAGGCTGGTCTTGAACTCCTGACTTCAGGTGATCCACCCACCTTGGCCTCCCAAAGTGTTGGGATTACAGGTGTGAGCCACCACGCTCAGCTGAGCTTTAATTCATCTTGAGTTAGTTTTTATAAGTGGTGAGAAATAGGGGTCCAGTTTTATTCTTCTGCATATGATTTTTTTAGCACTGCTTTTTTTAGCACATTTTTTTTTAGCACTGCTTACTGAATAGGGTGACTTTTCCTCCATTGTTTATTTTTGTCAACTTTATCAAAGATCAGTTAGTTGTAGATATATGGTTTTATTTCTGGGTTTTTTGTACTGTTCCCCATTGATCTAAGTGTCTATTTTTGTAATACTACCATGCTGTTTTAATTTCCATAGCCTTACAATATAATTTGAAGTCAGAAAACATGATGTTTCAGGATTTGCTCTTTTTGCTTAGGAGTAATTTGGCTGTTTGGACATTGTTGATTTTGTTTTCCCCCAAATGAGCAATAGGATTGCTTTTTAATTCTGTGAAAAATGACACTGGTGATTTGACAGAAATTGCATTGAATCTATAGATTTCTTTGGGCAGTATGGTCATTTTAGGGATATTGATTCTTCCAATCCATAAGCATGGAATGTTTTTCCATTTGTTTGTGCCCTGGCCTTTCAAAAAATGATTCAGCTATTCTAACTTAGGGCCTCATTGCCTTCTTGACCTATCCAAAGGGCAATTTTTACTTATTAAGTTATTCGTCTTTTTGTGATATTTGATACTCTTAACCACCCTTCCTGTTCGAAACTTTTCCTTCCTAAACTTTTAAGATGCCATTTTCTATGGCCCCTTTCTGATCACTTTAGCATCATCATGACTATATTCCCTCTTTTCTTTGTCCATTAAATGATTTAAGTCAGTGGCCTAGATCCTGAAACTAGATCCAACATTCAGAAAAAAATTGGGCATATTGAATGATATCAATAAATATTAGCTGAATGGTTTATTCTTATGAAATCTAGCCAATGCCTGTTACCTAGACTATATACCTCATGAACTAGCAAATATGAGATCCAGAACTCAGGCGTAGGAGATTTAGGTCCAGATCTAATGCCGTGATTTCCCTTACTATACTATTTTTTTTCTCGCATTAAAAAAAAATCTGATGATTCATTCTTTATAGATAAAACATACACACATACTCACAATGATGCCAGTTGGGTTTGGGGCATTAAGCTAAGTGTTATGCCTGTGGTGATGAAATGCTTGCCTTCGGGACAGTTATTATGTAGGTAAGGACACCAGCTCACTATACTGTGTTTTGTGTCCTTCCCTCTTTACCCTTAATTTCATTTTTCAAACTCATGCCAGAATATTTTTTGGAAAATGTCTAACACTCATTTGAAATTCTTCAGTGGTTCAACATTACACATACAATGGCATTCCGACCTTTCATAGAAGGCCCTTTATAATTTGCTCTCTGATTGTATATTTATACCCTCAACTCCTCCACTTGCCCACTTGTGTCTTATGTTCCATATGGAGTAGACTCTTTGGTATTCCTGAATAATGGAATGGCTTTGCTCATCTAAGTGTTTTCTATTCATATCATCTTGTTGGAATTTGATAGGAAGTTGTTGAGGGGAGCAAGAGATAACGCTTCCCTTGCAGGCTCGGGTTCTGGGTTCACTTAGAGATGTACATAAAGCCAGACAGGTATAATGCAAAATTCAACCTTCACACTGATAATGTGTATATTAGAGTATGAAGTTTATATGGTTAGGCAAGTGGGTGTCCCTAAATCTCAGAATAGACAGCCTTATGCTGTCTTTCAGTCAAAAACAACACTGAAAAATTGCAGCTTCACCGTGGGAGAAGAAGGACTTTTCTGATAAGCTTTCTGTATGGCCCAGAGAAAAATTATTGACTCTCTGAGAGGAGAGCTATTCACAAGTAGCCAAAATATGAAAACAACCCAAGTTTCTATCAACAGGTGAATTAATAAAGAAAATGGTGTGTGTGTGTGTGTGTGTGTGTGTGTGTGTGTGTGTGTGTGTATGAATATTATTCAACCTTTAAAAATAAATCCTGCCAGTTGTGACAACATGAAAGAAACTGAAGGACATTATGTTAAGTAATGTAAACCAAACACAGATAATATAGCATGATCTCATTTATATAAAATAGTGGAACTCATAGTAATAGAGAATGGAATAATGTTTACCAGGTGCTGTGGGTGGAGAAATAGGGAAGATGTTAGTCAAAGGATTCAAAGTTGCAGTTACAAGGTAAATAAGTTCTGGAGACCTAATGTTCAGAATGACAACTATAGTTAGTAATAATATATTGTGCATTTTGCATTTGCTAAGACAGTAGATCTCAAATGTTCTCACACACAAAATAGCAACTAAGTGAGAGGATGGATATGTTAGTTGGCTTGATTGTGGTAATCATTTCACAACATATATCAATCAAAACATCCCATTGTTGTATGACTTTAATACATTCAATTTTTATTTGCCAACTATACCTTAATAAAGCTGGAAAATAGGCTTAAAAATGTTTTCACTCTTTGACCCACCAATTCTTCTAGAATACCTAGAAGAGTTCTCCTCCTAGGTATTGACCCAGGGAAATTGGGGTTGATGCACAAAGATTAATGCACAAGGTTAATATTAGTGCACAAGGATAATATCATCCTAATATTATGTCTAGTTGTAAGAAAATTGGTTACCATAAATGTTTCACAATTGAAAGTTAATTAAATAAATTATGGGGCAGTCAATAAAGAAAAAGAGAGAGTACATAGCCCTGTTCTCCTCTCAAAATCACCAGTCAGATTACGCTGTTCATCGTCACCTATGGGGGAGTTACTGAGAGAACAGAGAATGCTCAGAAGTACTATGGAAGTAAAGTTCCCTCAAACTCTTAAGTATTTTTGAATGAGTAATGAATATATGTATCAAATATACAAATATAACCTAGTTCTATCAAGAACTTTTTTATTTCATGTCAAAACAAAACACAAAACCTTCATTCTGCCTTATTTTAAGTTGATTAGCTCACATAACTGAAAAGTATGGTGACAGAATTTTCTTTGGGTGTGGTTGAATGAGTCCAGGTACCCAAGCAATGTCAAACTTGGTCTTTCTACATCTCTGCTTTACTCTATTCCAATTCCAATCTCAGGCAGGCTCTTTCCTTACTATGATAGTAAGATTACCATCAGCATCTGGCCACTTTCCCATAAATGCAGCTCACCAGGTGGAAAGAGGGGTTCATGTTCCTCAAAATTCTAGCACAAAGCCTGAGGTTGTCATTGGATGGCTTGGGCTTTCGTAATAAAATAATATACATTTCTTTTTTTTTTTTTTTTTTTTTTTTTTTTTTTTTTTTTTTTGCTAAGCCTGATTCTGTGTCCCCACTAGAACTGTGGTTAAAGTTAGGGTTAGCTGAAGGACTGAGCAGAAAGAGGGGTGGCTTGTGAAAGGCATAGCAGAGTGTTGTTTTAGGAGAAAGAGGATCTATTTGGGACATACAGAAAAAAAGAATGTCCACACATGCACTGTTCGATAGGTGAAAGGAGTGATAAAGCAAAGTAGAACAGATTTTCAGTATCAGTGAAGCCAAGTCTAGGTAAAATTATCTTTTCTAGATTATGCTTATTGTTAAATTTTACTTCTCTGTGATTCTATTGCAACCAGCCAGGAGATAGTACTCATTTTTTTTTTTGTTAGCCTAGAAATCACTTTCTTGAAATAGGTGAACTGGGAAATCTTTTTGCTATACACAAAATATTGTTGCTGTGACAATTGTGATAGTAGAGGCCTTTTGGAAATGAGTCGGAAAATAGATAGAAGAAACTGAAATCGCAGACTCTGTCAAATGAAACAGAATACAAGCAGCTGTAAATTTTTCTGTTCCAGTTTCCCCTAGAATCACACAGATACACACACACACACACACACACACACACACACACACACACACACACACAGAGAGAGAGAGAGAGAGAGAGAGAGAGAGAGAGAAACACATGTACACAAACACACAAAAATGGGCCAAATAATAATCTAACCTAAAAATAACGAAACAAAAAAAAACACATAGGCCAACTTTCATCTAACAGAAATAAAAATACCTCAACAATGTAAACTGAATGGTATGTGTCAGATTGTATTGACTCATTTGTGAAAGAAAAATTGCAGTGTTACTCATTCTTGTTTAAAAGAACGTATTTAGAGGTCTCAGTGATTCATGATGATCAGCAGAAACAGACCCTTTGTACTCTGTTGTACACTGGCAGGGATGTCCGTGTCAGCTTTGCCAAGGCCCCAGTTGTGTTCATTCCAGTATGGACTCATTTTGTTTTCCTCCCTCTCTCTCTTTTTTCCCCTCTCTCTGTTTTTAATGTTTGAAAAATACAATAGAATTGTCTCCTCAGCATGTGGATATCTGCATGTGTTAGAATTACTTCTATTTTAAACTCACTCTCCTTTTAATTTAAAAGGACATGTCAGAACATGCAGTCTCCTTTCTCTTCACCCTCCTAGAAAATAGGAAATATACAAACTGATCTTGATGGAGGCAAAAAGCCAACTTGTAGGGGAAACAAACAAAGAACAATTAAGCACACAAACAAATATAATGACAGAAATGCTATTTGAAGGTTTTGGGTGATTTGATTTGAGTTGAAATCCTATAGGATTTCATATGAAGAACTGCAATACAAAAAAATAACAGCAAGGACATAGGGAGAGATACAGACTTTTTGTCTGGATATTAGTAGGCAAGGCATTAACTTTGCCTTACCTCAGTTTCTCAGAAGTCATTAAAATGAAACTTCTCTATTATGAATATTCATACATAGGCTTACCATATGAGAAATAATAAAAATAACACTTATTAAGAGTTGATTTTTGTGTGAGATGTTTAGAATATATATATATATATACATATATATATATATATATGGTACCATGTGTGTTTTTATATAACCCACACAATTTCTGTGTCTAAAGATATACATATGCCAAAAAAAGAAAAAATTACCCTCTATGAGGCTGACTTGGACTTGGGTCATTATCCCCTTTTTACAGGTGAGAAGACACGTTGATTTAAGGCACTGTCATAAATACTGTCTGTGGTACACCATTCAGACCCTTATTCAGGATTAGGTACTGCTATAGTTTGAATGTTTGTCCCCTTTAAAACTCACCTTGAATTTATTTTATTTTATTTTTTTTTTGAGTGAGATCTCACTCTGTTGCCCAGGTTGGAGTGCAGAGGTGCAATCTTGGCTCACTGTAAACTCTACCTCCCAGGCTCAAGTAATGCTTCCACCTCAGCCCCTGGAGTAGCTGGGACCACAGGCACACACAACAATGCCTAGCTAATTTTTATATTTTTGTTGTAAAGACAGGATTTTGCCACGTTGCCCGGGTTGGTCTCAAACTCCTGGACTCAAGCAATCCACACACCTTGGCCTCCCAAATTGCTGGGATTACAGGCATCAGCCCCTGTACCTGGCTTATACTGAAATTTAAACCCCGTTGTAGAAGTACTGACTGAGCATAGGGCTGCTAAGATGTGATTGGATCATGAAGACTCTGCTTTCATGGATGGATTATTCCATTAATTGGTTAATACATTAATGAATTAATGGGTTAATGGGTTATCACTGGAGTGGTATTGGTGGCTTTATTAAAAGTAGAGGAGAAACCTGAGCTAGCATGCTCAGCCTCTTCTCTATGTGATTATTTGTGCCGTCTTGGGACTCTCCAAAGTCTCCACCAGCAAGAAGGCTCTTAACAGATGCAGCCTCTTGACGTTTGGCTTCTCAGCAACTATAACCATAAGAAACAAATTACTTATGAAAAAAAATAAGTTATTCAATTTCAGTTATCCTGCTGTAAGAAACAGAAAACAGACTGTTTTTGTACACAGGTGCCTATTTCCCTAGATGTCTGAAATGTTGGCTCCGAAATCTCACAGCTGAATTCCTCTTGGGGAATTCCTCTGCCAAAGAAACTTCCTGGTCTCAGGTTACAGTTAGTGCCTTTGGACAGTCTCCTTTCACTCACTAGTCTGGAAGAGAGTACAAAAGCCCACCCCTTGCCTCAATCTGGGACATCTCTGAAAGGCCATCTTAGCTCCACAATTCCCTGAGGGATTGCTGGGGCTTTGGTTGCAATCACATTGCTGTTTGGCTTCTTCCTCTGGCCAGTCTTAGTACTATCATTCCTCATGGGTGTTGATTAAGAGCTGTCCTCAGTAAACCTCTTTCATACAAATTTCGTCTCATAGTCTATTTCTGGCAACAACAGCCTAAGGCAGGCATCTAGACTAGGTACCAGTTAAATGTCTGATATTACAGTTATTTATCAGAAGCACCTATATTAACAATAGAATGCTGTAAAAGTCAGTTAAATAATAGAGAAAATGTAGAGGCTTTGCATCTTATCCAAATACTTACTACATTTATTGTTACACATAGATATTTATATGTAATGCTTCATCAGTTAATCTCTGGCCATATTACCTAAGAGACATATTCATGTAGCATAAAGTCAGTCCTGCCCCAAATGCTGTTGGCTCACAATAAGTAGGACCAGTGATTTTATTGGTCTTTTTTTTCTTGCGTTATGCAATGCATAATAAGGAAATGTGTGGTCGTCAGTGCCTGAATGCCACTTTCAGTAATAGAAACGCCTTCTGGGGAAATAAGATTGGTGCCAGGACAAGAATATGGAAGCAAGCTTGAAATTATTTCACTTCTATTTCAGAATGGTTTTTAAAAAAGGAAAAAAAAAAAAAAAGGCAGCAGCAAGACCATTTTAAGGGCTGCCACCACAATGAGGCATTTGAATGAAAATACTTCTATAGCTCCCCATAACCTACTAAATAGAAATACAAGGATCTTAGGAGGGCAGTGCCAACTTACCTTTCCACATTATCGTTCACAAGTTTCCTTCATTAGCATTTAATTTTTTTTGAGAGTGGACTTACTCCCAAAACAGAAATAAAAACAAATATGTAAAAAATAAAGTATAAACTGTCTGGCTAAGGTAGTATAAACCCCTACAGATATTCTGTCTTCGTGATTGCAGCCCAAAATTCTAGACAAAATTTTTTTCAAGAACAACTTACTAAAATTTAAAGAAAAATAGGCAGACTAGGGAGGGGAGTCAAAAACTGAAGATGTGCCCTGAAAAGGCATGAGGTTCCATTGCTTTATTTATTTATTCATTTTCTCTCGAGAGGCCGCAATTGAATTTTGGCAGTAGTAGAAAGAACATTAAAATGAAAAGAATCCCTTATTTTTGGCTAGAGACTCCCCTCCCCCCAAATCCCTAAAACCTGAAGGATGAGGATAAATATCAGAGAGGATATCTGTATAATGGGAACCTATAGACTGTGTATGTACCTGCACAGACCCGGCCTTAACACTAAGCTTTATGTGTAAGACAGATGCAGACTAGCATAGAAACAATTTTGAAAACTAGTCTGACATTGCAACTATCATGTAGAGAAAGAAGATAGAAGTTAAATTTTGTTACAAACTGTGTTGATTTCCTGCCAAAACAACAACAAAAAATCAATATTCTCCAGAGGATTTTAACGGGACCTAGTATCTATACAGCACAACATATTTTCAATTAAAAGTGATTCAGTATACAAAGAATTAGAAAAAATGTTATAGGTTCTCTAGAGAAAAGGCTAACAGATAATACCTGTGAGATGACCCAGATGTTGAAAATATTAGACAAAAGCTTTAAGCAGCTGCTATAGCTATACCCTATAATATAAACACAATAGAAATAAATGGAAAGGTAACAGTTTTCAGCAGAGAAATAGAAACTATAAAATAACCAAGTGGGACCAGGAGCAGTCGCTCACTCCTGTAATCCCAGCACTTAGGGAGGTTGAGGCAGGTGGATCATCCAAGGTTAGGAGCTCGAGACTAGTCAGACCAACGTGGTGAAATCCCATCTCTACTAAAAATACAAAAATATAGCCAGATGTGGTGATATGCAGCCGTAATCCCAGCTACTTAAGAGGCTGAGGCAGGAGAACCCTTTGAATCCAGAAGATGGAGGTTGAAGTGAGCCGAGATCATGCCACTGCACTCCAGCCTAGTGACAGAGTGAGACTCCATCTCAAAAGCAAACAAACAAAAAACAAACAAAAAACAGTTAAAATCTTTAGAACTAAAAAATGCAATATCTGAAATAAAATTTTCACTAAAAGAGCTCAATAGCAGAATGAAGATGACAGAGGAAAAAGTGAGTAGACTTAAAGATAGACTAATAGAAATTTTTAAATCTGAAAATAAGAGATAAATCATACATTTACAGATTCAACAACCATGAACCCTCCAATCTCCAAATAAATTAAAAACTAAAAGACCACCCAGACACATAACAATGTAACTGATGAAAACCAAAGATAAAGAATTAACACCCTGAAAGTAAATGGAGAAAGCTAACATGTTACATGGAGGGGACAAAATGTAAATTACTTTCTATTTCTTGTCAGAAACCATGTAGGCCATAAGACAGTGAAACAACAAATTTAAAATGCTAAGAGAAGAGAACTATCAACAAAGACTCCTATATACATTGAAAATATCCTTCATGAAAGAAGATGAAATAGAAATATTCAGAGATGAAAGGAAACAGAGAATTTGTCACCAGCAAATCTCCTCTAAAAGGAATGCTAAAGGAGGTTTTTTCAGACTGATGGGAAATTATACAGAAGAGAAACTTCAAAGTTTAGAAATGAAGAAAGAGCATGAAAAATAGTGACTGTCTGGGTTAATGTAAAGACAAATTTCTTCCCTGAATTCTATAAAATACATTTGACTATTGAAAGAAAAATTATTGCAGTGTCTACTGAAGTTGTCAGGTTTGTATATGTAAGTATGAAAACCAAAAGATGAAGGAGAAATCTAAATACTTACAGGACTTCTAAATTTTGTTGGTGTAGCAAAATGCTACCTCTACATACAGTATAAAAGGGAGCTATATACATTGTAGTCTCTGGTGCAACCACTAAAAAAAATTAAAATGTAATACAATAAAATATAGGTAAAAAGACAATAGGTAAATAAATATTAAGTGCAGAAAAATTATATTAAAAATTATATAAGAAATGATAATTCCTAGAAAACTAGCAAAAGAAAACAACACCTTTAATGTGGCAAAGGTTATCTATAAAACTATATACATAGTGAACACTGAATTCATTCTACTAAGATCAGGAATAGGGCAAGGATGGCAGCTCTTATTACTCCTATTTAACATTACACTGGAATACTAGCCATTGCAATAAAACAAGAAAAATAAATCAAAGACATATGGGTTAACAATGAAGGAATAAAAATATTTCTCTTTTTGGATGATATGATTATTTATATAGAAAATCCCAAAAATCCTACAAAAATTATCTTAGAACTAATAAGTAAGATTTTGTGATTGAGGAACAAAATTATTATACCAAAATCAATGGTCTTTCTATATACTAACACTAAATAATTAGAAATCAATATTTAAAAGTAGTATTTTTATCATAGCACCAAACAACATTAAAATGTATACACAACATGGAATAGGTATAAATCTTTAAAATTAAGTACAAAAATTGTTTACAGTAAGTCCTCACTTAACATTGTTGATAGGTTCTTGATGACTGTGACTTTAAGTAAAGCAATGTACAGCAGGTTCTCAAATAACATTGTTTTGTTCAATGTTGTTTCATTATGATGCTGATGAGAAAAAAATCAGTTTTGTTATACATCATTTTGTTTAAAATTAAAGTTAGTATAGTAAGCTATACCGAAAATGATAAAGCACTAATGAAAGGTCTAAGACTGAAACAATTAGAAAGTTGTACTATGTTCATTTTTAAGATGACAGTTCTCCCTAGGTTGATTTATAGGTTTAATGTAATTTTGAACAAAATTCTAGCAGTATTTTTAACTAGAAATCCACAAGCTAATTATTAAACATACTTGGATGTCAAAGGAAATAGAATGGTTAAACCATTCTGAAAATGAGAAAGAATTCTGTAAGACTCACTTTACTTGACTTCAAACTTTTTATATATTAAGCTACAGTCATCATAATTGTGTTTTTGTGGAAGGATTGATATGTAGAAAAATGGAGTATATCCATACGTATATATACACATACACACACAATTGATTTTTGACAAAGTTGCTAAAATAATTCAAAGAAAAAAAGGTAATCTTTCAACAAATGATGCTAGAAAAACTGGAAGACTCTAAGCAAGAAAAAAAAAATAACTTCAACTCATACTTCAGACCTTCTGCAATATCAAGTCAACGTGTGTAACACCTTTCACTGCAAAACCTAAAATCGTAAGACTTCTGTAAGGAAACAAAAGAGAAAATCTCGTTGATTCTTAGATTTTTGCACAACGTATTCTTAGATAAGTCACCAAAATCACTGCTCAAAAAAGAAAAAAAAATAAGATAATTGTATTAAATTTTAAACATAATCTGTGAAAAATACCATTGAGAAAGTAAAAAGACAAGTCACAGACTGGGAGACAAGGTTTTAAAATTATATAGCTGATAACAAATTTGTATATGAACCTGTATGGGATTTTAAAACCCAATAATAAGGAAACAAGTAATCCAAGTTATTTGGAAAAAAAAAAAAAAAAAAAAAAAAGAAAAAGCAGAACTATAGAGACATCTTACCAAAGATATTCAGATGGCAAGCATATGTAAAGGTGATTAACATCATTATTAGGTAGATTAGTCTCCTAAACCTGCCATCAAAAATTGTCACAAACTGGGTGTGTGTTAGTCTGTTTTCAGGCTACTGATAAAGACATACTTGAGACTGGGTAATTTATAAAGAAAAAGAGGTTTAATGGACTCACAGTTCCACATGACTGGGGAGGCCTCACCATCATGGCAGAAGGTGAAAGGCACATCTTGCCTGGTGGTAGGCAAGAGAGAATGAGAGCCAAGCGAAAGGGAAAACCCCTTATAAACCCATCAGATCTTGTGAGACTTATTCACTGCCATGAGAACACTATGTGGGAAACTGCCCCCATGATTCCAATGATCTCCCAACAGGTCTCTTGCACTATGGTGGCAATTATGGGACTACAAATCAAGAATGAGATTTGAATGGGGACACAGCCAAACTCTTTAAGGGAGGCTGAGAAAAGCAAAAACAAAAAACCAACAAACAAAAAACCAGAAATTTATTCTCTGAAAGTTCTGGTGCCTGAAAGTAAGAAATCAAGATGGAAAACAGTTTGGCAGCATTTCACATAGTTAAATATACACTTATGTTAACATATTAATCTTTACTCAAGAGAAATCCAAATTTATGTTCACACAAAAATTTACACTCAAATGTTGATGATGGCTTTATTGATAATTTTTAAAAAGCAAAAACAACCCAAATAATCTAGTGGTTAGTAGATAAGGAAACTATGATACATCCACACAATGGAATACAAATCAGCAGTAAAAGAGAATTAACTATTGATACATAAAACAATATGAATGCAACTCAAATGCATCATGCATTATGCTAAGCAGCTTATCAATACAACTCCCCTATTTCAAGTTCTTCCCTAGAGGGAATTCAGTTGTAAGGTGTTACAATAGCAATATTTATGCATTGTTATAATCTATTATAGGACTTACCACTAAAATGTTAACATCTGTTTTCTTGTCTCTTTCTCCCACTTGTCTGTGAAATAATCAGATTTCATCATTTCTGAGCTTAGTACAGTGGGGATGATGCAGTGAGTATTCAATAAATTAATGAAAAAATAGCCAGACTTTCTATTGCACTCTGATTACATCATTTCTTAAATCTGCTGCATTATGTCGTACCATTTCCCTCTCATTTTCTCATATCCTCGAAACCCCTCCATCCATACACAGGTACACCTATGACACATTTCCTTACCTCTCCAGATTTCAGTCCTCTAAATTCTGAACTTTAATGGTTTCTTTGTTCCATCCTGTTTTCTGAAGATGAGAGCTGTGTTTCATAAATTTTCATGTAGTCCTAATTGTAATGTCCTCTAACGAGCAGTTAACATATCTTTGATTGATTCAACCAGTATGTATTGAGCGCCTATAATTTGCCAGTTTCTGTTCTAGGCACTAGGCACTTAACAGGGACTCAAACAGACAAATGTTCCTTCTCTCAAAGAGCTTATGTTCCAGTGAAGAAAGTTTTGGAATAAACATAAAACAAACATGTAAGCTGGCAGTAAGTACCACGGAAATAAGAAAGGTTTAGGAGATAGGCAATGGGTACATATATGAGGTGGTAGGAGGAAAGTCACATAGAAGGAAGAATTCCTATTTTGTGTAGAGTGACTGGGCAAATCTAATAAAATAAAGATTAAACAGAAACTGAAGAAAGATAGGAACTTGGTCATTCAGAGTTATGGAGAGAAAAATCACTCTAGCATCCCACTCATTCCTGGATGTGCACTTTAAAATTTCACAAAGGAAAAAAAAAAGAGGGGGCATGTTCATGCAGATGGAGAGAAACATTTGAAATCTTTTAAATAAAACAGAACAACTTTTTCATGAGTAAAACCTGTCATTTAATGGGATCTGCTAAATTAGGGTGGATAATTGCTTGAGAGCACAAGGCAATGTTTCTCTTACCTGTTGTTAAAACCAAGCAGGCTGACATCTATTAGAGTGTAGGATGCAGGTGGCAAGACTGAATGACTCTTCTGAATTCTATACTTAAAAATATGTCCTGCAAATTCTATCGTATCACCATGTATCTTCTTTGTCTCAAAGACAGTTTTAGGGGGCAAAATCTATCATTTAAGATGTAGTTTTGAAAAGGGCCAATATCAAAATTGTCAGGAGATTTGATTACTATAGGATCACAGTTTAGTGAGAAACAATAATTGACTTCCCATTTAATCAAAGTGACACTATAATATTTTAAAAGTAAATATAGGTGGCAATTTAATTGTTAAATATCTTAGTTCTTTCAAAAGTGAGAGAATTGGTTATCTTAAAAAGTCAAGGACATGATAAAATCAAGATAAAACGTAAGAATTTATTCTGAGAAGACACAATTTTTATTTTTTGGGCAGATTACTCAGAAATTTTTTTAAAAATACCTTTTAGAATCTCTTAAGGGACCAGTACGTTAATAAGAAAAAAAAAAGAAAACACAAACATTTTTGAAAATCTTACACACTGACGAATACAAATTTCCTTTTCTTGACCTTTTTTTTTTTACAAATTTATAAATTGAAATTGTTTTTTTTCTTTAAACTTCTCCTTCTCATTCTGAACAATCAGTCATTTTACTTTAAGACAAAGCTATACTCTCTTTTTTCTTTAACAAAAATACTTTCTTATAGTATAATTTCTCAAAATGGCAAAAATGAATACATTAACAAACACAAAAATGCATATCCTCTTGGCACTGTATTAATATAAGGGGCAAAAAGAATCTTAACTTAAAATTATGCTTTATAATTAATATTTTAATATTTTGATCTTAGAAATTCTACCTACATACCTAATGAATCTTCTATCTAGATATCCAATGAATGCCCATTAATTACCTCAATTTAGTAGCAATCAAAGGTTTTAAATTATCTAAAGATCTTGGGAGTTCTCTTCAAACTTGCATACCAGAAAGTATAATTGCTGTTGAAATATAGTTTGTTAGAATAATTATTCAATTTTGTTAAACCCAAAGTCAATTTTTTGTAATAATATACCTTAGGTAGAAATAATACTAGCTTATTTGATTGGTAAACCTGTAAGTTTAGAAATAACATACCAAAGTAGAATAAAAATGTATGTGATATGGTTAGGCTTTGTGTCTCCCCCAAAAATCTCATCTTAAATTATAATCCCCATAATCTCCATGTATCAAGAGAGAGACTAGGTGGAGGTAATTGAATCATGGGGGCAGTTTCCCTCATGCTGTTCTCTTGATAATGAATGAGTTCTCACAAGATCTAATGATTTTTTTAATAAGGGACTCTTCTCTCTTTGCTCAGCACTTCTCCTTCCTGCTGCCTTGTGAAGAAGATGCCTTGCTTCCCCTTTGTCTTCACCCATGATTGTTTAAGTTTCCTGAGGGCTCTCCAGATATGCTGAACTGTGAGTCAACTAAGCCTCTTTCCTTTATAAATTACCCAGTCTTAGACAGTTATTTATTGTAGTATGAAAATGGACTAATACAGTATACTTACTTGCATTCTACCATTAATGATAACTCAGAGAAAACATAATTATTTGTATTAAACCAAAATTATTGAACTAGTCATATTTGCTGACATTTTACCTAAATTACGTGAATATTAAGTCTTGAAATGTTTTTAAATTAGTTTCTCTAAGAATATTAGTAACTTGCCGAAATTCACATAGTTGTTAAGTGGTAGAGATGGGAATCAAACTCTTGGTCTCACACTAGAGCTTATGCTATCCATCAACATATTCACCTATCATATACTATAAGTAGTTTTCTACAAGGTTCAAGACCTTCTCTACCTAGTACATCCTTGTTTCTCCATAGAGTATCATTCAGTAAGTATTTGATGGATGAATAAATAAAAGAAGAGAGAGTGAGTTATAAATAGTGAAATAAAGAAGAGAGGCAGAAAAATAAACATATAGAGATGGAGATAAAAAAGAGAATGAATACATGTCTCCTCTCTTCTACTCCCAGCTATGAATAAATATAAATATATAAAATATATATATACACACGTGCACATATGTTGTTCAACCTCTTGTTGACACAAGTGAAAAAGTCCTCACTTAAGCCATTTTAATTTTCAGTTGTCAGTGTACTCCTGTGAAAATTTTTAATCAATTAGAGTCATGCATTAATTACTCCCAAGGAGGGAGAATGTAAATAATCTGACATTGTTGCTAATAAAAACTGAAAAGCATTGATCAATTTCAAAGTGTAATCACGTATTTTCCTGTCCATATTTATTTGATACAATATTTTTCTTCTTGATCTGAAGCTTCTTAAAAGCAGAAATTCTATCATGCCCATCTCTGAATTTTCATCATTTTGCATAGCATCTGATGGATAGGGTAGATATCCAATAAAATTGGATAGGAAAAATTAAACTTTGCAAAACTGCCTCTCCCTTTTGGAGTGACAGGAAATGAGAAATAATTCCAGTTGTTGTAATCTAAGAACAGCCTGCATTCTATCTCCGAGTTCCACATGCATGGATTCAACCAACCTTGAGTAAAACCAACTTGGATTGAAAATGTAGTTAGGCCTCCAATGGTTGGGTAGGCACATGTTTTTTCTTGTCATTATTCCCTAAACAATACAGTAAAACAATGATTTACATAACATTTACATTGTATCAGGTATTATAAGTAATCTAGAAATTATTTAGAGCATAGCAGGTCTTTGAATAATGTAATTTCCTTCAGCATCATTTCATTATAATGTTGATGAGAAAAATAATTGCTTCCTGGCCAGTACCACTTTCTGTGTACACTGTACATTCTCCCCCAAATCTGCCTGGATTTTCTCTGGGTACTCAAGTTTCTGCTCAAAGATGTGCACGTTAGGATACTTGGCATGCCTGAATGGTCGTAGTGTGTGGTGGGAAGGCGTGTGAGTGTGTATGTGAGTATGTGAGTGCTCCTTGCAGTGGAATAGTGTCTGGTTTGGGGTGTGTTTCCTCTTTGCTGCCTGAGCTGCCAGAACAGGCTGCGGCCACTCAAGACTTTGAACTGAAATAAGCAGGTTGGAAAATGAATAAATGGATACAAATTATTGTCACTTCAAAATTTGGAAAATAGATGATAACCATACAAATGTACAAAAGTTAAAAAATATGGTACAGAAACAGTCAACAAGCCTGCCAGTTTTGTGGTTGTTTTTGAACTGTATTGCAGGAGGAGGTGATCCTTTGAATTTTCACTCCACAAGCATTGATTACTTGGTTTAACCTACCGCCACCACAACTGCTGTCACTCACTGATTCACCAAAAATCTGTTAAACAATTATCTTACTTTTTATTCATCTTTCTTTCATTTTTTCCTTTAAGACAAGGTCTTCCTCTGTTTCCCAGGCTGGAGTACAGCAGCATGATCACAGCTCATTGCAGCCCTGACCTCCTGTGTTCGAGCAATCCTCCCACCTCAGTCTCCTGAAAAGCTAGGACTACAGGCATGTACTACCATGATCTGCATATATATGTGTGTGTGTATATATATATGCATTTTTTTCTTTTTTCTTTTTTTTAGAGATGGAGTTTCACTGTGTTGTCCAGGCTGGTAACAAACTCCTGAACTCAAATGATCCTCCTGCCTCAGCCTCCCAAAGTGTTAGGATTACATGTGTGAGTCACTGAGCTGGACTGATCGTTCTTAAGTGTATGTTTAGCTCACATTTATTTCAGTGTTTAGTATTATAAGTGTTTTGGGTCTTTGTTTAGAAGTTTGGTGATGATTCTGTGACTAGAAATATGCTATAAGACCTTTCCTCTTGTTTATATCACTTGGCCTATGGTGAAATTGGTTTTGTTATATTCCATTTAACTTGAAATCAGTTTCTAAGAACCTGTCAAGATCCTTAAGTGAGGACTTACTACTGTATATGGGAGGATTCGTGTAGGCTATATGCAAATACTGAATAATTTTATATTAAGGAGTTGAGCGTTTTCAGATTTTGATATTCACAGGAGGTCCCAAAATGATTCTCCAACAGATACCAGGAGATGATTGTACAACCAGAGTACACTCTGACAAAATGGTATATTTGTTAAAACTTCCCAAAGAAAGTATGCAATGACTTCCAATTTGGGATCGATATTTATGCTTGAGACTATATTATAACCCACACAATATACAAACACATATACACGGGAAGGTCAACCTGGATCAAGCTGATGTAATATTTTGATACTATTGACCTTAACTATAGTCATATGGACAGATTCTTATACATTGTATCAGAACGGAATCCAGAGAAAAGGTTCAGTTAAGTTTTGGTAAAAATAGAACTATTTCGATGTTGGGCTTACTTGTTATGATTATCACATTCAAAAAAATAGTTTCATGGTAGCTATTTTTAGATATTCTTGATATGCTGGGATGATCTAGTTATTTCTAAGCCTGGTCTTTATCCTGGCTATTTACTAGGTTAGTTATGGAATCTTTTTGATCAGATTCCCAATTAAGTTTGATATACCTTAGGTTTATTCTTACACTTTACTTCAGTGTGAAAATGGTTTTCTTACTTATAATAATTTGCATATAATTTTTGTCATAGTATTAATAGTAATATTCATAATGGTATTTGGTAGCAATTATAATGGTATTACAAATCTTTTATATGCATCATCATATTTGATTCCCACCATAAGCCTGTGATATAAATAGTTCATTACAGGCATTTAGCATTTGATAAGGAAATAAGATACACAAAGAGAGAGATTTGCCTAATGTCTCACAGCTATTCACCCTTAGAGACTTGACTCCTAGTTTAATGATCATATAAATGTAATGACTCAGTTGACTTACACTCATACTTATAAAAAGCTTCAAAATAACCAAACCAGTGAGGGATTATTCTGGCAAAAAAATAGATGATGACCTTGATAGACGACATTATTTGTAGCTGATGGAGGCTTAGCTACTTATACCTATTAAGTAGGTGTGTGGGGTGGGGGAGGTCTTTTCTCAGATTTTTCAAAAATTAACACCAAAACTATGTGAAAATCACATATTATAATCTGTAATTTTTTTCCAATTTCTCTTTAGTTTGAAATGTCCCCCAGAAGCACTGATATGCTTAGAATTTTTTATTCCACTATATCACAGAGAATTCTAAATGTCTTATATTTCTAGTAGAAATTATTGGCCAAATTTTGATGAGAAAAATCTACGTTTCCATTACTTAAAAATAATGGGAAGGTGGCAATCATAGTACCAAAAATTGACCTTGGAAGAAAAGATTTTGGCAGTAATCAGCTTTTGGACCATAGGATTGGATGGATCCTTTAGAATTAGCTGAGGGCAAATAGTTTTCCAGCTAATTGTCTGGATAAAACAAAGGCAGATGAAAGATGCCCCAAATTCTTTTCCACAGCCACACCACAGGATGATCAAGGAAGCTATACAGAAGAGGCTTTTTCTCCTTACCATGACAAAAAGTGCACTTTTGTGATGTACAGACATTGAATCATTCAGGCCATCACAGTTTTTCACAAGCACTAGTTTTAAAGCTGAAAGTGATGGAAAATACAATATAATATATATGTTATTCTGGAAACTGCATTTGATGGAAGGTAACTGAATGAGCATTACCAAAGTAATGTGCCGCATTACCAAAGTAATGTGCCCCATTCCCTATAGGTGTTCATGGTTCTATAGGAGAATGAACCTCTTCTTATATGGGTGGGTACAACAGTTTCTGTATGTGTGTGTATAGACAAAACTCAGTCTTCTTGAGGTAAAGGCATATATTCCTACTAGTTTTCCTAACTCTAAAAGTTATATATTAGCATATGTATTTATATTAGTCAACATGACAGAGCTATTCAAAGTATCAAGCAGAGCCAGAAGTATAATTAAATTAGAATTCATTCTGATATTCATGATACTGAAGATCAAAAGCTCACTCACTTCCCTCATATGACATAACTTCAATTTGTGTTATACTTTTGAGTTAGAAGCAAGTGTAGGAGAATCTCCAGGAAAATTGAACCCCCTGCTTATAGTTACTAGTATTTGATGTCAAAACCCTTGAGTAATCTCTGCAAGCCTTGGTGCGTGGAATTGAAGGGTTAGACTTTGTAAGATGCTTGTTATCTACTTGTACTCATTTAGCTAAACTTCTCAATTGAGTCAAATGAAATGATTTATTTGGCCCCTTTTTTATGGTCTGGAGAAGCCACAAAAAGGGATCCAATAAAAAGAATGCCAAGAAAAGGCATACACTACCATCGATAGCCTTGAAAGAGCTGATGTAAGGCCTGGAGTGGTGTGAGGAGGGTAGATGGTGAAGGGTTCTCCCAGATGAGAAATAACCATCATTCTAGGAAGAATATATATCAAAAAATCCGAAACACTGGAAAGTTAAAAAGTGCCATTGTCTACATTCATAAAAATTCCTAACATTGTAGCTGGGTTCCAGGTGTAAGCACATACATTTTTTTCTTTCTTTCTTGAAGAGAAGTAAATGTGAGGTTACCCTGAACTGTAATACTTGGTGGCAGTACTAGGGAAAAATGACAATTTTTTGTCTATTTCAATGTTTAATTATTCCCCAGATCCATTTTGTCTTTTCTCTCAGATGGGTATTCTCATGGAAGCAGTTCAACCAATTTACGACAGAATCCTGAAACTTTTTAATAGTGCCTTCTTATAAAAGTTGCTTCTCAAAGTTAGAGATAGCTTTTAAATGTAGAACTTTGTTCTCAAAGCTGCTGAAACTTTTTTTGGAGTAAATTATCACTTTTAAACTCTCTTTCTTTCTAATTGAAAAAAACAACAACTGGTAGACCACTTTACTGATTGGAATTCTAAGACGGTATTCAGAATATATGTGAGTTGTGCCTAATACTTGATCTTCTATTCCATGAATGGTGCTTTCATATGGAATTTGGTTAAATAAGAGAAAATTTCTAGTTTTATTTGGGGCACGAATATGAAGATTCCTTGTAGAGGGTGTGGCTTTCATTAGCAATATAATAAAATATTGTTTTCTCTTTGCTTTCTACAAACATGGTAGAATTATACTTCCCTACTCTTTCTTCTTTTCTTCTTATTTACTTATTTATTTTTGAGACAGGATCACACTCTGCTGCCCAGGTTGGTCATGGCTCGCTACAGCCTAGACATCCCCAGGCTCAGGTGATCTTCTTACCTTATCCTCCCAGTTAGCTGGGACCACAGGTTCACACCACCATACCTAGCTAATTTTGTATTTTTTGTAGAGATGAGATTTTACCATGTTAGCCAGGCTGGTCTTAAAGTCCTGGGTTCAAGCACCCTACTCAACTAGGCCTCCCAAAGTGTTGGGATTACAGGCATGAACAACCACACCCGGCCTTCTCTACCCTTTCAAAGTTTGGTTTGCTGTGCTGATTTGTTTTTATAAGCATAATATGAGTGGAAGTAATATTAATCATTTTTAAAAATTTTGTATACAGTGTGTTACTTGCCATGTAGTCTTGTCCATTTGAAAATGATTATGAAAGCATCAGTCAAGATGAAATTTTGTCAGGTTGAGATTCTAGATAACTAGAATGAATTGAGACCTTTTATCAACTGTCAATTACAATGGAGGTTAAGGTCTGATGAATCTGCATTAACAAGAGATTGCTTTGATTGGTTGGGTTTTGTTGTTGTTACCAAAACAAAAACTGGTTTACCCTGACTGATTATAACAGAAAAGGATCTTGAACCTTTTATTTAGTTTTCTAGCATCATGTTAAGTTGGTAGAGTTATTAAAAATAAACTCTATAGTGTAAAATGTTTGCTTTGACCTTTTATCTATGATTAACAATAAACCATGTTACTGAGCTTTTATATTTTGCCTCTCCATACCACATAATGGAGACAGAAATGTATAAATGACAACTATCTAGCAACATTTCCTCCTTCTTGGTGAGAAAAGCTTTGTTTCTGACTTCGGTCTTTGTGTTTGCACCTCCTTCTGCTGGAAATATACTTATCGTTGGTCTTTGGATAGCTAATTCTTCATCATTTAGATATTCATATGCCAACCCTTGGGAGGTTTGTTCATCAGCCTAACTAAAATAGCTTACTATTTCGCTATTCTCTACCACTGTATTAGTCTGATCTCACATTGCTGATAAAGACATACCCCGGACTAGGTAATTTATAAGGGAAAGAAGTTTAATTGACTCACAGCTCCCCATGGCTGGGGAGGCCTCACAATCATGGCAAAAGGTGAATTAGGTGCAAAGTCACATCTTACATGGTGGCAGGCAAGAAAGAGAGTATATGCAGGGGAACTTCCTTTATAAAACCATTAGATCTCATGAGACTTATCCACTATCACAAGAACAGCATGGAAAAAAACCTGCCACCATGATTTTATTCCCTACCACAACAGTGGGGAATTATGGGACTACAATAATTGTTTGAGCTCAAGAGTTAGAGATCAGCCTGGGCAACATGTTGAATTCCTCTCTCTCCAAAAAAAAAAAAATACAAGCTAGCCAGGTGTGGTGGTGCACCCCTGTAGTCCAAGCTACTCAGGAGGTTGAGATGGGAGTATCACCTGAGCCCAGAAAGTTGAGGCTGCAGTGAGCTGTGATAGTGTCACTACACTCCAGCCTGGGCAACAGAGTGAGATGCAGTCTCACAAATACATAAACAAATAAACAACAAAATAGGTTGTGATATCATTTTTTGTTTGAATGGATAACTAGAGACTTCTGTTTCCAGCCAAACAGGAGAAACTGGGATGGGATCCATTCTCACCCTTTAGAAAACTAAAACAAATTGGACAAAGTGTTTGAAAGAGCGATTCTACTGGACAAAAGTCAGCATGGCATAGTAAACCCTGAGGGTAGAGAAACAAACGAAGTAAGCCCTGTGATTGTCCCAATCTACTGCTGGAGAGAGTTTCCAGGTAGTACTTTAGGGAGGGGGACCCTAGGTAGGGCCTAGAGTCTCTCTGAGTGGAAGCAACGGAGGCTGGAGGCTGTTGTAGACAATCCAGCTAGAGTTCATAGGGCAGACTACCAAAAAGGAGTACAGTGCAGAGTGAGAAAGCTCTTGTGATCTGCAGAATTAGTGTTCATATTAGTCTTCATCAGAGGACTAATAAGAGGATGAGGGAGAGGAAACTACCAACACTAGGGAAATGACTACCTAAAAAAGCAAGGGGAACAATTCCGAAAGCTCACGAGGAGCCAGAAATATTTTATGTTCTCACCAGTCAGAGAGGGAAAAGCGTCGTAAGACATGAACATCAGATAGAGCAGGCATCCCCAAACTACGGCCCACGGGCCGTATGTGGACCCCTGAGGCCATTTATCCGCCCCCCCCCCGCTGCACTTCAGGAAGGGGCACCTCTTTCACTGGTGGTCAGTGAGAGGAGCACAGTATGTGGCGGCCCTCCAACGGTCTGAGGGACGGTGGACTGGCCCCCTGTGTAAAAAGTTTGGGGACGCCTGAGATAGAGTATGCAGTGGGGCATTGCCTCAGTCACGGGGAACAATTAGCCTTAGACTAAGGCATCTCTGGTCTTGCCTGACAAAGCTTAAATTCAAACGTCTTCCAGATAACTGTCTTCCAGAGCAAACCCTAAGAATTGTATTTTAAAAATCAACATCCAATAACATAAAATTGAAAATTGTTGACATATACAACCAGAATTATCAGACATGCTTAGAAAATAGTAATTTATAACCCACAGTGATAGGGAAAGATAATTAACTACACCATTTGAGAAATAATGGAGATGAAAGATTTAGTAGAGAAGAACATTAAATTATATACTATAAATATGTTTTGTATTTTCAAGAAAGTAAATGAAAACATAAACAAGTAAAAGAGGAATGGAAGACTTCAAAAAGATCCGAAATAATCTCTGTAGATGAAAACTATAATATTTGAGATTTAAAATATACAAAACAGAATTAATAGCATATTTATTACTACAGAAGCAAAAAATACATGCATTTGAAGATTTAGCAGTAGAAATATCAAAAATTAAACACAGAAAAAAGACATGAAAAAGAGAAAAATTTACCAGCGGGATGGAAGACAGCATTAAGTGATAAACTGCCTACTATGTGTGTAAATTGCAGTCATCAAAAAGAGAGAATAGGGACAGGTAAATGATACGAAGAAATAATGTCTAAATTTTAAAAATGTTGACAAAAATCTTAAACTCAAAGATTCAGGAAGCTCACTGAAATCTAAATAATGTATACCTGCAGAAAACCACCATAAAGAACCTCATCGTTGAATTAAAAAAATACAGAGAAAAAGAAAAAAAAAATTCAAACATCCTCAGAGTAGAAAGAACCATTATATACAGAGGAACAATAACAGTAGAACCTTTCTTTCTTTCTTTTTTAATAATGAAAGCAAGAAGACAATGGACCAAATGCTTTTTCAGACACACAAAAGCTGAAAAAATTCATCACCAGTTGTTCCAAAGTATGTTAAAGGAGGTCCTTCAGGCAAAGGAAACATGTTAACAGATGGGAATCTATATGTATAGATATGAATGAAGAGCACAGGGAATTGTAATTATGGTATGTCAGTAAATATCAATTCTTTTTCTTATTTTTAAGTCATCTTAAAAGGTCAATTGACTAAAGAAAAAGAATTTTAATATATTGTTGGGTTAATAACAAATGTGGAAATAAGACATATGATGATAATATACAAGTCCAGAAGAGGGGAAATACTGTTGTATACTTATAATCTATGTAAAATGGTGTTGTATTACTTGAAGGGAGACTATAACTTAAAAGTATATAGTATAAATCCTACAGCAACATTCTCCCCTAAAGAAAGAAAATAATAGGCGGGGTGCAGTGACTCACGCCTGTAACCCCAGCACTTTGGGAGGCCGAGGCAGGTGGATCACTTGAGTTCAGGCATTGGAGACCAGCCTGGGCAACATGGCGAAACCCCATCTCTACTGAAAATACAAAAATTAGCTGGGCTTGGTGGTGCATGCCTGTAATCCCAGCTTCTTGGGTGGCTGAGGCACAAGGATCCCTTGAACTCAGGAGGTGGAGGTTGCAGTGAGCTGAGATCACACCACTGCACTCCAGCATGGGGAACAGAGTGAGACCTGTCTCAAGAGAAAAATAAACAAATAAAAAAAGAATTAAAAAAAAAAAAAAGAATACTGCCAAGTAAACTAACAAAAGTAGAAAAATAAATAAATGGAAACAAAAAAATAGATAAAACACATAAGTAGAAGTGGCCAGCCAGTAGATTCTAACCCAGCTTTATCAGTAATTACAGTAAACTTAAATAATCTAATCATTCCTAATTAAATATTAGCTTTGTAATATTGTATAAAAAAGTAAGACACAACTATGTGTTGATCAAAATAAACTTATTTATTTACTTTAAATAAAGATACACATAGGTTGAAAGTAAAAGGATGCAAAAAGAGATAGGCTATAGTAATAAAAAAAATTGATGTGGCTGTATCAATGCCAGATAAAGTAAATTTTATTTTAAAAATTACCAGTGAAAAAGAGTCATTTCATAATTATTTAATAATGAGTATTTAATTCCCAACATGTATTTGTCTAGTAACGGAGCTCCAAAACTTCCAAAGCAAAACCAGATAAAACTAATAAATCTATGATTATGGTGAAGGATTTTGATAATCTAAGTAGATAGAATATTATTAAGAGTATAGAGAAACTAAACCACAATACCCACTAACTTGTTGTAATTGACGTTTATAGAATGCTTCACTTAACCACAGTAGAACACACATTATTTTTAAGACTACAGGTAATATTTACCAAGTTATGCCATATTTTGAGTCACAAAGCAAGTCTTTTTTTTTTTTTTTTTTTTTTTTTTGAGACGGAGTTTCACTCTTGTTACCCAGGCTGGAGTGCAGTGGCACGATCTCGGCTCACCGCAACCTCTGCCTCCTGGGTTCGGCAATTCTCCTGCCTCAGCCTCCTAAGTAACTGGGATTACAGGCACGTGCCACCATGCCCAGCTAACTTTTTGTATTTTTAGTAGAGACGGGGTTTCACCATGTTGACCAGGATGGTCTCAATCTCTTGACCTCGTGATCCACCCGCCTAGGCCTCCCAAAGTGCTGGGATTACAGGCTTGAGCCACTGCGCCCGGCCAGCAAGTCTTAATAAATTTCACAGAATTAAATTCCTGTAAAGAATAATCTGTGATCACAATGGAATTAATATGAGAAATCCATAACAGAAGGATATACGGAAAATTCCCAAATATTTGGAAATTAAATAACACACTTATAAACCATGGTATAAAGAAGAGACCAAATGAAAAATTAAAAACTATTTTGAACCAAACGAAAATGAAAACACAACATAATAGAATTTGTGGAATACAGCCTACACAGTTTTTAGAGGAAAATTTATTACAGTGAAAGCTTACATTAGAAAAGAAAGGTCTCAAATCAATGGCCCCATATTTAACAATGTAGAAAAAACAAGAGAAGATAGAACCCAAAGTAAACAGAAGAAAAAAAATTAATAAAGGCAGAAGTCAGTGAAATTAAAACAGAAAAATCAATTAAAAAGCTGACTCCCTGTAAACTTTATATATCTCTAGCCAGGCTGATAAAGAGAATGTACAGTTTTCTAATATCAGGAATGAGGGAGAGAGAATCACTATAGATTTCACAGATATTAAAATAATAATACAAAATTATTATGAATTGGCAAATAACTAATGAAATAGTAGGTTTCCACTGCAGGCAATCTACACACTGACTATTATTAGTCCATTTAGAGCCTGCAGTCAAAAGAAGAGCCACAGTCCATGACATGCTGTACAAAGTTTCTAAATGGAATGATATCTAGCATGTTTTTTTATTAGTAACAACTCTAAAAAATCATCTGTTACCTGAGGCTTGGAGGGACCTGTGTTAACCTCTCTTTAGGAAACAAAAATGACATAAGACATAAAAAAAGTTCTTTTAGGGTGTATATTATGCATATAAAATAATAAATGTTAAGTGAAAATTGATTAAATAAATATTCTTTTGATTTCTAAGAGAAAGTAATTATAAAGTTCAAGGCCAACTTCATGGAGAAATTGATCCAAATAGCTCAGCATTTATGCTGGACTTAACTAAGCTTGCAATTTCTAGATATAAATAGGAAGGCTAAATAATTTGAGGAATATAATAATGTCCAACCCCCCGTAACCGGTTAAAACACTTTAAGTAAAAAAGCCAAGTTTAATTCAATATGTAACTAATGACAATTTCAAGAGAAGAAATAATAGAATATAATCTTTTAGGCTATTAAATGAATTCAGAAAACTTGAATTTCAGGCAAACTGATTTTACAATAAGCCAACGAGGGAGCAAATACTAACTTAAGTTTCTGTTTTAGGCTTCTTAGTCTATGGTGCAGGTCTCAAGCAGAAACATGTGTGGCATATTGTAAACTAAGCTAAAAGAAACTCCAAAATTGAAATTTTTACATATAAATGGGAAGAGAAATCTGCTCATATTGATGGTGGTGGGATCTTTCATGCTTGGTATTGATTCCCTCAAAATAAAACATATTCATGTTAAAGTCATACATTTATCTGCTGTCTATAGTAGGTGACTACTTTTTATTTCAGACAAATTCAGAATTTTTCAATAATGTGGATTTAGATGCATTTCTTCTTCTGTAATTCAAACATACTGTTCAAAAGTCCCAAATTATCTGGCCTTTTTTTTTTTTTTCAAAGTTGATGTTTTCTATTACTAACAGCTTCTAGAAAATAAGTTTTTTTAATTTTTAATTTTTAAAAATTTTTAATATTTTGCATATGAGGAAAGCAAGGAACTCACAAATGCTTTTCTTTCCTGAAATTAATATATTACCATGTGTCTGATCTTCGTAATATACCTAGAGGACTACTGATGACACTAAGCTTTCTTGGAATGAGGGAGGAGATGCATTTAATCTTACATAGCAATCTAATATCAAAGAAACTTTTTTTCAACTTTAATATACAGATTATTCAACCCACCCTGGAGTTTCAGGATGCTGGATGAAGAACAATAGGCTTACTGTTTATAACACATTTTTAGTCTAACACAATTCTTCAAGAGACCCAGAAGGAATTTACATATAACTGATGCCCTGTAGCCACCTTCTTGGTATTACTTTCCCTCAGAAAGTACTTCTTGTATTGTTAATAATTGTCCAATGATCAGTAGCTAAAAAATTCAATATCCAAGCATCCATTTAAAATGTTAATCTGCTGTAGTCTGTCACTGAATTTCTGATTAAGAAACTAACTTTTTTTTTTTTAACCTTATATCTTAGCTGGGCAGCTTAAACAACAAAAATTTATTTTTCATAGTTCTGGAGACTGGAAATTCAAAGATCAAGGTATCACCTGCTGATTTGGCTTCTGGTGAGGGTTCTTTTCCTGGTTGAACAGGTAGCTTCTTGTTGCATTCTAACATGGCAGAGAAATTTTCTCTCCCTCATGCCTTATTAAGAGGCACTAATCCTACTTGAGAGAGCTCTACTCTTATGACTTAAGTAACTCCCAAAGACCCTTGCAGGAAAGGAAAATAATATTTTTTCCTCACTAATCACAATATTTATGGCTGAGGTCCCTATCAAACAACACATTAACAAGACGAAAACATATACCTGTACTGAATATGTTTCATTTGACATGGGATCCTTCAGAAATGAAGACGCATATAGACAGGGAAATTTGCGTATATTTCTATTTGTTTCATGAATGGTACACAGTCATGTAGAAGAATGACTGGAGAAAAAGAGTTAGATTTAAAGGTAATAAAGTGGAGAGAACTTAGTGAGGCCCGTTTATTCATACTCTTCTTGGCATCTCTGTGTTTACAAGGAGAAGAGTTTCTCAGAATTTCTCTTTTCTCAGCTTTTAGGGAGGGGCCTGCTGGAATGAAGGTTTTATGACCTACATTCGGGTAAGACTAGCTAGGTTTTATAGCCAGTTTCAGGGAGAAGGAAAGAGGAAAGTGAGAGTGACCTTTCTGTTTCTGTCATTTTCTTAAATGTCAAGGTGCCATATTTTGGAATAGTTTGTCTTGAATCTCATTGATCCCCACTTCCAAATATCATAGCACTGGGGATTAGGGCTTCAACATATAAGTTTGGGGGAACCTAAGCAGCAGCACATAGTACCTTTTTAAGTACCAACACTTTAACTTGGTACTTAAGCTTGGTGACACTATTAACTTCAAACAAGTCTTGATGAGGAAGCAGTGAGTTGCCATTAGATTTCTTTCCAAATACCCTGTTTGAGTCAAGATATCAGACAATCAAGAAAGTGAGTTCCCTTTCCTATTGAGTCTTAGGATACATATATAAAGCAAAATGCATATGCAGTCATCCCTAGATATTCATGGGGATTGGTTCCAGGACGCCTCCTCTGTATATCAAAATCCATGATTGCTCAAATATCTTATTGTAAACAGGGTAGTATTTGCATATAACTTATGTACATCCTTCATAAATAATCTCTAGATAACTTATAATGCCTAATACGATGTAAATATTTGCTATATTGCTTTTTAAAATTTGTGTTCTTTTTATTATTTCATTGTTATTTAAAAAATATTTTATGCATGTGGGACCATGGACACAGAGGGCTTATTAGGATGCATATAACAAACTTTTAAAGAGTGATCAAATGATCTTGTTTTTCTTACAAAAACAAGAGCAAACCAACTCTTTGTAAAAATAAATTTAAAGGCTGGGGGCGGTGGATCAAGCCTGTAGCTCTAGCACTTTGGGAGGCTGAAGTGGGTGGATTACTTGAGGTCAGGGGTTCGAGACCAACCTGGCCAACATCAACATGGTGAAACCCTACATCTACTAAAAATACAAAAATTAGCCAGGCATGGTGGTATGTGCCTGTAATTCCAGCTACTGGGAGGCTGAGGCAGGAGAGTCTCTGTAACCCAGGAGGCGGAGGCTGCTGTGAACCGCACTTGCACTACTGGTACTCCAGCCTGGGCGACAGAGCAAGACTTCATCCCTAAAAAATAAAATAAAACAAATTTTAAAATACATTTTCAACACCAAAAGGATTGATTAAATGATTTGTCTTCTTTTATTTGGTGGTCCACAAAGCCAGACCAACATAGTAAAATTCAATTATCTACTTTATTTATAGGACATATATGGTACTGATAGATCACTTATTATGTGTCAGGAGACATGGTAAGCACATAATAAATATTAATTAATTCCAGTCCTCACAATAATCCTACTAGGTACATATTAGTGTCCTGCTTTCAAGTGACAGTAAAAAATTTAAAAAGAGAGAGACAAAGCATACCCAACACCCCAGCAAAAGACAAAGATGTATGACTTATAGAAACTAACCACCCTATATAAGGAAAAACTAAAATTTGAACGTAGGTCTATCTGAATTCCAAAGGGCAATTTTTAACACTATATTTTACTGACAGTTTTGCCAATTAGTGCCGTGAGCTGTTGTGTACCCGTGAGTTATATTTAACTAAATGAAGGCTAAGATGATATGCTAGATTCTTTTAAACATTTCACACGTTAACATAAATTGAATTGATAAAGACCAACCAAAATTCTTTGTACATTCTACTTATGTGTCACTTTTTATTAATGTTTGTCTCCTAAATATGAATAATTCTTTCAAACTAATTTTTGGAGAGTAATTTTGTTCATCCAATTTACAAACGGTTTTGTAGTTTAATCTAGTAGCTGCTGTATTGCATACAATGTATTGAATGATATACTTTATAGAACAAAAGAAAATCACTGATAGAAATAGTATCATATGCAAATCGAATCTTAGTTAATGGCATAGTATTTTTTCCAATATTAATAATAGAAAGTCTGCCAGAGTTATGAAAAATTGTGATTTGAGAGGGACATTTGGAAAAATATAAAGGGCAAGTTATTCTCTAAGTTCTTATTTGCACTTTAAGATTTTATAAAAATTCAGTATTTTTTATTAGTGCCATCAATTTTATTAAGAGCCGTGTTTACTAAATCAGATTAAATGCTTGCTGTTCTTGGAAGAATTTTTTTACCTGCGTTTTCTTTTGTGACATCTGCTGGCAATACCTGGTATTACACTGCTCTATAATTCACCTTTATCTGCCTTCTCCAACTGTCCAATACTTTTCCAGATAATACCAATTTATTTCAACTTAAATAATATAGTGAGTGACTTGAACTAAAGAAAAGGTATTTTAATATGAAACTGAATTATAGAAGCAGAAAATTTAGCACTCTAGAGGCTAATTATTTAGCATCTTACATATATATTTTATTTTAATTTAATTGCTTGATACTAAAAGAGATGTGTACTGTTTTTCTGAAAACTTTAAGCTCGTTTCAGGTAAAAATGTTATGGATTATAATGCTTATGAAGGATAATTGTCAACCAATCCCTCTAATGATGCTGTCCCACACAGATGTTCTCTATAATTTGATAGCTATGTGATTAAAAAATGTATATTACAGTAAAACAGTGCAGGTGTCAAGTCAAAATTCATCTTTAAAAATGAATGAACTGTACCTAAATTTTTGTACACACTGGATCCATGGCTGTGAAGCAGGAGGCATGAGCAAACTTTTTATATTACCAGTAATCCATTTATCTACAGTCCCATCAGTCAAATTCAGATACTTGTTGCCAGCTCCAAGATTTATAGTCTGGAGCTGGTTTTTGAAATTGCTTTGTATTTCCATTTAACAGTCAGGGAAGCTGCATGTTAAAATTTTGCCTCAGTCTCCTTGGATCCTATTTATAAAGCTAATTTGTCTCCCCAGACAATTTTTTTTTTTTCACTTCTAAATGCCAGCTCTAGGCTTCTAAACGAAGAAACCCCCTTCTTTATCCCAAGCAAAATACTGTCATAGACAGCGCCGTTGCAGGACAGTGATGATTCCGATGATGATATAGTTCTCCCAGGCAGGATACAAACCATTTCGTCTTCTGGCCGGAGATGGATTCACTGCCCTCCCTGCAGACACGCAGGCTCACACACGGAGCACTGGGAAGTACACATTTACTGTACTGCATGCCGACTGCCTTGAAGAAACTGTAGCTAACCACCTTATTAGTATTCTTGCCTCCACCGTGTCTCACTTGCAGCATCAGAGGGCTGAGCGAATGCAGTAGAGCAGGGACAGACAGCTCTGGCAATCATCTCAATGCAGCCTGCCGAATGTTGGGGGTGGGGGATGCAGCACATCAAGATTAATAACCTTGCCATAATCCAGGGCACCCTGCAAGCAGACACCTCTGCTGATTGACCTGCTCCTGGCTTGATGCGTCTGCCTGGGGGAGAGGGATCTGGAATCTACCTAGTCCTGGGGCCCCCCTGATTTTGGATGTTCATTTGATCCTTCACAGATCTGGGAAGGTAACAGTGAGCCGTACCATCTGCAGCACACAGCAGCTCTTGGAGGTTACTACCGACAGTTTTCATTACACTGGTTTGTGTGAGTGCGTGCGTGTGTTTGTGTGTGTTTGTGAGTGTGGGTGCCTGCTTCTGCATGAAAGAGAATGTGTGAGTGTCCGTGTGTGTGTGTGTGTTAGTGTGGCCACCAAAGCAGGTATTTCGTACAGTAGGAGATTTCAACAGTGTGACAATATTCTCTGGGCACTTGGGCTCACAGTCAGTAGCCCCCACCCCCGCCTTTCGCCACCTCCTCGCTTCCCCACTCCCCCTTCTGCTTTTGCCTTTGATGAGTTTTTGGCTTACTTTTTGGCGGAGTCTCTTGGACGCGTTTTGGCTGGTGCTGGAAGATCAGATACATGGAACCTTTGAAAACTGATGTTTTTTCTCCGATATGACTTAAAAAATAAATAAATAAAAAGAAGAAAAGAAAATAGAGTAGTGCACGGCAAGCTAGAGGATTGTAAATTTCCCATGGTGAACTTTGAGGATCCACAAGGAAGGTAAGTCATGGGACTCCTCCTTGGATCTCAGTGCTTGTCTTGCAATGTTTGTGTTTTCCTGTTTGTTTTCAGAAATCCGTATGCAGTTTATACGCGCATTTCTAGAGACTGGAATGCTCAGAAGAACTCAGTGTGTGGCATTTTGGGGCTATTTTTATGCCAAGGAGATTATTTCCATTTGTATAACCATCCCCCCATGCCTCTTACCATTTTTATACCTCTCGTTTATCTAACATTTTTCACAGGGAATTCTGAATATAAGAAATCTGGAAAAAACGTCAATCCAGCTTTCTCCTGCCTTGCAATACTCTCTAAATTTGAGGAAAAACATTAATCAGAAAAACGCCTGGCAGAGGCTCCGAGTTAGAGGCAAAGTGTGTCTGCTCAAAGACTGGGGGTTGGGGAGGTGGGGGTGTAATCCGGACTTTCATGATAACTTAATAGTACACTTTCCCCTCCCCATACATCTATTTTTTAATTCTCGAATAGTTATTTCTGCTCTAGAGAGTAGCGAATGTATGGAATACAGAAAAGCTGCTTCACCAGCTCTTAATTGGAGCAAATGAGAACAAAGTGGAAATTGTTTAGTATTTTGAACCTCTTCTGTCTTTTTGATTCTCTGTCTATTGCATCTCATTAACCTTTCTGAATGCAGTGTCCCCTGATTAAGACTAGTGTCGCTCATTTTGGAAGATCCTCTTACCCTACGTGGTCCCCTGAGAAGGGAGTGTGATTGCAAATTGCTCTTAATTGTCTATTCTTGGCTGTAAAAGCAAGTGGCATCAGAAATTCAGGTGACTTTAGTCAAATATCTTGCCTAACTCAGTCTGTTTAGTTTACTGATAGTTAGCTGTGCCTTTATCTTTCCCCGCTTTTCCTTCAAAGTGAAATGCAGATAATATTTTACCTGTTTCAATCTCAAGGTTATTTAATTAAAGGAAAATAACATTTCATTGTGATAACATCTATGTTCCTGTGTCTTTGAGTATTTTTATCTCTGCATTGGCATCAATTAGCTTCTCCCCGGGAGTAAGAATCACTTGTAAATAGGTTTCTAAAATGCTGAGACCCCACATGAAAGCGACAGAACCTTACTTATCATCTGCCACTGCATGTGGATGGTTTATCTTTAAAAGAATAGTGGTATTTCATGGAATGTTAGCCAACTTGAACTGTTACTGTGGACACGTTCATGGAAGAGATGACAGGTGTGGTAAGTAGGTAGAGAAGGACATGCCTAAGTGATTCTCTCCAGGTATTGATGTCTGTGTATAGAAAGTCGATGCCAATTGTAACATAATAGATTGATTCAGAGGCTAGGTGGCCTGGATCACAGATTTATGAGAGCACCAAGTTGAGAGATGTCAGATATCATACTCAAAACATTGATAATATTCGTTTTTATAAAAAGGAGTTACCAAAAGAAAACAAGCAACCTCCCCCAAACAAACAAACAAACAAACAAAAAAACCACCTTAAAGAGGAGATTATACTCTGGTATTACCCTAGGCCTTTCATCTATCTAATATTTTTTGCATAATTATTTTAGAGAAGCAGGTAAGAGAGGACAATGGTGAGAAGCTGCCCCTCCTCCACTCCTGGCCCAACCTTGTACCCTGTACTCCTGACAGTGCTTGCTCTTGGTAAAAATTACCAGGGGAAAATTACTGCCAGTATAATTTATAATTTGTCTTTCTTGTAATGATTTATGATCAGGGTATTTTCATCTGTTACCCATAATGTACAGGTAAATTTTTCTCACCTAGAAAGGAGGTTTGTTGTTTTCTTTTTTTAAAAATTTTTAAATGGCTTGAACCTAGGAGAAACCCTAAATAAAATGTTATTTTCTTTGTGGAGAAAACAATCTGAGGTTCTTAAAACCTGAAAGTGAGACTAATATGTGAATAAGAAACATGAAGTTTCTGTTGTAAGGAGAAGGATCCTGATACTCCCAAGTGCCCATGGGTCATTGTAGGGTATTGGAGGCTCCCAAGCTCTGTTGGACAATCAGCATTCCTTAAGTTGGTCAGCTCTTTATTAACCTGCAGCTTTTGGCAAGTAGTCCCAGGTACAGAGGACAATGTTTTCGGTCATCTATTTCGTGTTAGGACTGTTGTGATTAGAGAGAAGTCCTTTGAAAAAGTAGTTCTGGAATTTGGCAAATTAGTACCTCTCTCCATTGAGGCTATTTAATTTTGACTGTTCTCCCATTCATACCCTCACCAAGTATTGGTATATTTAGATGTGTGTTGTTGGTAAAAATTAATTGCATTGCTTGTTCTCAACATTACCTCAAAACAACAACAACAATAACAATGAAAGATACCAACTTGATTTTTTTGTATTTAAGATTTAGTGATTGTAATGAGTGACTCTTCTAGCGATAGCAGCGCTTTCATTGTCACTTATTTTAGGCTAATAATAGAAGTGGGGTACAAGCCAACTTGGATTTTCTGATTGCAGCGTATGCAATGTATAAAGCGTCTCTCCCAGATCTCAAGGGTTCCTGATGGTGTTTGCACAACTGTAACTTTGCATCTTTATTTTCAGCTCAGGCCAGAGCAATGATAAACAGCTTTTGATCAGAACCAACTCCAGATTCATGGCTTTTTCAGTTTTATTTTGTGGTAGAGAGTGTTTTGAGGTTCACCAGGGTTTGTTTTATTGCTTACAGAATTCAGAAAAGAAAGGTAAATGGGGGTAGGGAGTCTTTCCGCAGTAGGAGTAACATGTCAGAGTTGCTAAAGAAAAGGCTGAAGTTCCCCAGAAGCAGCATATGCAGGGTTATATTTTTAAAAGAATGAATTGGTGAAGGGTTGCTCTGAGTTTATTGGGGAGAATAAAGGACATTCCAGTTTCTTCTCTATTTAACTCGATTCATTTGGCAGGCCTTTCTCTGGGCCTCTGCTAAAGTCAGCCAAAGAGGCCCCACATTCTCCAGCATGTTTCTATGTTTTTAAGACCCAGGGCACTTAACACATGAATAGGTCTTTCCCTCTGTAACAAACAGGGTTGCCAGCTGGAAAGTCAGCTCCTGAGAACCTTTAAAGAAAGCCAGAAACATCACCTAATAAGTTTGAGAGCAGAGAGGAGCTTTGGGAGCTCTGGCCCTGGAGGTGGGTAAGGACTAGATGGATTGAACTTGAAATTTTGATTGCTGAGTCATTATAACAGCCTAGAGCTGTATGTTAGCTTGAAGAGCTGAGCTGATGCTGAAAATGGGGCTAATATGAATAGGCTAAGAGCAGCAGCCTACAACAGAAAATGAAAACTCTTGGGAGGAAGAAGATAGACTCTCTGATGACAAATGCTATTGTATGTCCTTGATCCTGTTCTCCATCACTTCAGAACAACCTCTCAGGGATCCCAATAAATTACAAAATACAAGATGGATTAATTGATATGTGAATAGAGAAGGGGCTTTGTAATAAATTAAGCCAACTCACTCAATTATGTGCATTTCCATTTGGGACTACTCAGCAGTCACAGATAAAGTGGGGAATGGTGGAGGCTGGGGTTAAAATCAGATGGAAAAAAAAACCTCTGGATTGAGAATCAGGAGATGTCAGTCAAACATTGCTTAATGGTTGATAGGTCATTCAAAGTCTTGGAACCTTGATTTCCTTCTATATAATTTGGAAATGACTATTTTTAACTCATAGTGTTGTTAGGAAGACTATGGTAAAATGTTGTAGAAAAAAGGATCTACAAATATACACTTCTGTAGAAATGTAAGATGTTATAGTCATGATGACTTTATCTATTCAAGACATTATGAAATGATTCCTCCAATATAATCTCAAGTGAAAATGTTAAGCAGAACTGGTCTATTCTTTTATTTATTCATTTATTTATTTTTTTTGGAGATGGCGTCTCTGTCACCCAGGCTGGAGTGCAATGGCACAGTCTCAGCTCATTGCAACCTCTGTCTCCCCAGTTCAAGCAATTCTCCTGCCTCAGCCTCCCGAGTAGCTGGCATTACAGGCACCAATCACTACGCCCGGCTAATTTTTTTGTATTTTTAGAAGAGACGGGTTTTCACCATGTTGGCCAGGCTGGTCTAGAACTCCTGACCTCTTGATCTGCCCGTCTTAGCCTCCCAAAGTGCTGGGATTACAGGCGTGAGCCACTGCACCCGGCAGAACTGGTGTATTCTTAGTGATTGGTGATTAACATTTATGTTGTTGTAGTTCTGATGTTTTCCCAAATGTGACTCTACCTCTTTTAAAGTAATTTTTGTGGTACATTCTATGTTAATTGTGGATATGTGTGTTTGTTGTGTGTATGCACATGTGTGTGTATACATGTATACATAAATAATTAGCCAATCTACATGAGGCATAATTTTAGTTTCATGAAAAATAGAAAATGTATAATGACCTGAATTCATTTTCACTGGATATCCAGAAACATAAGAAAAACTTGGCTTCTTCAGACTTGGACATACACAGACTTCTGGCAAGTTTGTAGTCTCCAAATAACTCCAGTCCACCATGAGGTTGTTGATTAGATTTTGAGTTACAGTTGGGAATTGTATAAATAAAATGTACATCTATAATAATAGCATGGCATACAGTGATTGTCACAGTAAATTGCATTTGGTAGACAGATAGACCAGAGTAAAAAAGCTGACTTGGAAGTTATGACAGCCAGAGAATATGACAGTAAGAACAGGCTTTAGAGTTGAATAGATGAAGCTCAGTTACCTCATCTCTGGAAGCCTCAGTTGTCTAATCTGTTAAATAGGGACAATCAGTTATAAGCAATGTGTGATGAGTGAATGAATAATTGTATATAAAGCACTTGGTAAAACCCTTGACGCAAAATTGGACTTCTCAAAGTAGCTCACATATATTCTCTCACTCCTGTTCGACTAGTTTAAGAATAGGAAGACCACCCTAATTCAGTGCATTTATATTTTTATATGGGGAGGCAAAACCCCAAATGTAATCTGAATGCAAAGTAAAATTGGAGAGAGTCAGCTATATTCTGAAAGCTATATCTGTACAGTAGCTCATTTCATGTACCATGGTTTCATCAGACCCTTTTTTAGAGCAGCCTAAGTACCCTTCTTGGATGTCATGTCACTTATACGCACAACTTTCAAAATGATACCAAATATAAGGAGCAATAATCACGTGCTTCCTTCCACGTGTGGTAGGAGAAACACAATTCAGATGTCAGCAGGAGGTATTAACATTGCTCTTTATCTAAAAACCTCGTTTTGTTCACAGTTAATAAAAGGGTCCATATTTATTGAGCACCTACCAGGTACAAGCACTGTAGTCATTGCTTTGGGAAGTATTAGAAGGACTCTCTCTGCTCATAGCAATTTGCTGTAATTCCTGTATTTGCATAGGGAATGCTGCAGTCTTCAAGGCTGTCCCTTGGAATTTTTACTTAATAGTTAAAAAAAATTAAGATTCCTCTGCCAGAATCTGACTTATGTGGGGCTGTGTCATTGTGTATGACCTTTATTTTGTTCAAGAACGTATCGAAAAAGATCTAAAAAGCCTTGTTCCTATTAATGTAGCTGAGCTGAGCTGTCAGTGATGAGTCCAATTCTGCTTTGCTAACTCTGCACGGCTGGTACCACTTGACCCAGGTATTTCTGTACTGCAAAGTCAGCCTTTCCCTGTGCATGGAGGAAATGGGGTTTTGTCCTTCAGATTGTGGGTTCTTTCTATCCTTAAAATAAATGGATGAAGTGTGTTTTATGACTTTATGGGAAGAAATACAAGATCCACGCTCCCTGCATATTTTTTTTTTTTTTTTTTTTTTTTTTTTTTGAGACGGGGTTTCGCTCTTGTTACCCAGGCTGGAGTGCAATGGCACGATCTCGGCTCACCGCAACCTCCGCCCCCTGGGTTCAAGCAATTCTCCTGCCTCAGCCTCCCTAGTAGCTGGGACTACAGGAGTGCGCCACCATGCCCAGGTAATTTTTGTATTTTTAGTAGAGACGGGGTTTCACCATGTTGACCAGGATGGTCTCGATCTCTTGACCTCGTGATCCACCCGCCTCGGCCTCCCAAAGTGCTGGGATTACAGGCTTGAGCCACCGCGCCTGGCCTAGCTCCCTGCATTTTAAAGCTTCATGCCATAAAATTTGATTCTAGGAGACGTGAAAAGGAAAGATGGATGTCAGTTGGTCAAAAAGCAAACGCGAGTTCATTGGCCTCTACCACAGCCTTAAGCATCAGAATTTGTGGGTGAAGCTTTGCACTGCACTAAGGAAATTCCCTTTGTGATATACTGCAAATATATTGCCAATACACACTAAGAAAATATAATACTATGATCAGTTATCTCATATATTCAGCAAAGGTATTCTACGTGCCAGGACCTGTGCTAGGTAGGTTAGATTATTTATTTATACTTCTTACATACAAACACATACACAAATTAACCGGTAACATTGTTAGTCCCATACTACAGGTAAGGCAAAAAGGGATTTATTTGTCTTAAATTCTGACTCACTCCAAAGCCCATATCTATTCTTTTACGCATGTTTTCTTTTATTTGTAGGATGCAAACCCAATACTTCTTCACATAAATATAGACAGTCCAAAGCAAGCCTTCTCTAAATGCAAGTCAGGTAATTGTGTTTCTGTAATAGGGCCAAACTCTATCAGTGGAAAGATGTGATGTTAGTGTCTCTAAGGGGCCTCTGAAGGGTGTCTCTCTGAACCAATGGGTCCCTAATATAGTACATCATCAGTACCATATTTTTGTGGTCTTTAGCAAAATGCAAGATCTCTATTTAACTTTGAGGCAATTACCTAAATCTTATTAAAATGTCTGATGCCATTTGGATGATTGTACTGCAGTTACGGAACTCAGAGCAAAGCAAAGAAATGAAAGTCTTCTCTGTAACACCACATCATAAGTGGCATTAAGGAGCATTTGCAGAATTTACTTTTATGAGTAGCATCTCCCAATATGTTATGTTTTATTAGTTGTGTACCTTTGGGAAGGTTACTTTGGAGCTGTATTTCCATATCTTACCTTGTAGCATTGTAAAAAGATTAAGAAAAGTAATGCTCACAAGGTATCTAGAACAGAGATTAGAATTTAACTGGTACTCAATAAAAGGCATCACATTATAAAAATAATTAAATTTACTTACAATCATTGGTAGTAATAGTAATTGTGATAATAACTTAGCAGTTTCAGTTTGTATAAATGTTGTTGTACTCTGCGGTGCCAGAGATGATACAAATTATTACAGCACCTGAATAAACAGAGAAGCACGTATTCTTGTTTGTTTACTTATAAAAATATAAAAAGAGGAGGGAAATTATCTTTCAGCATGTTGACATCAGTGGGAAACATGATGGAAAAGAGTGATTGGTATAGAACATGCAAGGAAACCAGAGAAAGAAAGAGAACCAAGCCTGATTTTCATAAACTGTGGGATTCTTTCTAAAGTCGGGTTCTAAAATGTGAGCAATGAAGCTCATTGCTTGGCTGTAAACAGGAGAAAAGGTCATCTTATGAAAGCTTTCTTGATAAAGAGTAGAAGTAGCAGTCTTTCTTCCACTTAATATTGTCAAGAAACAAAGAAAATACTAACTTTATCTTTAATGCCTGTAAAAATTCTCTAGCTTTTTTACGTAATGTAGATATTAAATTATATTTCTGTTTTTGGTATCCTAGCTGTTCCTTTACATATATATTGAGCAAACAAATTAGCCTTTTGAGTGTTTGATATTAAGTTACTTAAAGATGAGAGGTTTCAATTCCTTGTGTAGGACCTTTCAATTTATACATTCATGCTTCAGGTAACAAGTCACAGAAACAAAGGCCGAGTAAACACACAATGCTGCAGGGTGTACTTTTTTTCAACCATATGATTGGAATTAGAACCTGTGACCATATATACCTTGACCCCAGTAGCTACTCCATATGAAAGAAGTAAAGAAAATAATCCATATGAATTAAGACAAATGTTTGAATAACATAGTAAAAAATACATGTGAAGTGAAAACATTTAGGAAAAAAATCAATTTAATAAAGGAATACTCTTTCCTGTAAACAAGCAAATGATTAATAACACAGACAGTGGATGGGTTTGCTAATTATTTTCTGTTGGAGACATCTGCCATGCATAGTCACAATAGTCTGAATATAGTTACATACAAGGAAAAAACTCCACTCTCCCTTCACAGGGAAAGCCATGTTTATATGTGACTTTTGCTCAGGGTCATTTTCTCTATCAAGGAACCCGGACTACTATTAAGCATTAAACATATTCTCAGTCAACCTGTTCTGATTCCAGGGCCCAAGTAAGAGCAGATATGAAAGTAGTTTAGACTTTTTCTGAGAGTTCCCCTGGCTGCCAACACTTTCATGAAATAGGGTCTGTTTTGCTCACAAATAGCCACATTCTTCCTATGTTAATCTGCTTGATGTTATTTCCTATTTTCCCTTTCTTTATCCTTGACCTGTCATGCCTCACTGCCATTACTCTCTTGGATGTGTCTTTGTGACTTCAAGTTTGATTTTCTTCTCTTCCATCACTAAAGCACTGCTGCATTTTATTTTTCAAGACTTTGCTAATTGGAATTCTGTTATTCCTATCTCATACATATTTTTCTCCAAGACTCAATTGTCTAGCACTGTATACATATACACACACACACTTCTATATTTCTATATATTTATTTTTAGGGGGGTGGTGACAGTTGGGACAGTTCAGGTTTTTTTTTTAATAACCCTATTCCTGTTTGTGAACCTCAGAACAATGTCGTGGATCTAGGTCAAGAACACTTTTGAGTAAGTCAGTCAGAATTCTCAATGAATGTTCTTGTGGATAACAACAGTACATTCTTTTCCTTCTGTAGTCATTTCGATGGTGTAATTTCTTCAAAATGTTTTGTTAAACACCTACTAGATTCACTATTGTATCACAGTTATGATGTGGAACACAAAGTGGTAAACAATGTGATGTTTCCCTCAAATGTGTTACTGTATTATTGTTGACATTGTATTAACAGAGGAGCAATTAGTTTGCTAAACAAGGCAGCACAGGATTCAGAAGCAAAAAATAATAAATTCAGTATGTAAAACTCTGTCCTAAAGATGTATATTGTGAAGCAGTGATAATGCTTCCGAGGAGAAATTAGAATAAATTATAATTTTGAATATATCAGTGCTAATAGAGTAAGGAAATACATCAAAAAGTATTTGATAGGAAGGAATGAAGATACAGTTTGGGGCCCTGTAGGGAGCCTTGTAACAAACCCACACAATTGACACAATAGCTATCACACATTTAATTCTATGATACTTCAGATGATGTGCTGAAGGCTTTATAGTTGCATGAAGGGGGCATCATTATTCTCAGGATACAGATGAGGAAACTGAGCTACAGATGACTTGTGATTTGTCCAAGGTTAACAGTCACTAAAAGCAGTGTCTACCTGAAGGTCTGCCTAGTTGCATCTGTCTATAAATTCTGGTTCCTTGACTCCTCTCAGTTTGGGCTTTAGCTTGCCTGAAATGTAAACCCAGAAATGGTTACTTTTCTCTATTATCTTTTAAATTTGTCGGTGGTTGCTTATGTGAAAATTATTTTCTGCTTTTGCTATAATTTTTTTTTCAACCTTAAACAATTTTCTTGGACTCCTTTTACCTTTCTACCAATTATTGCCAGAGAGCTTAGAAAACAAAGATACAAACTCACCTATTTAGTGTCCTCAGTTTCTCTTCTGTTTTCTGGAAGGGGTGCCAGTGCCTTGTACAGATGGTCTGTCGGACAGGCAGATGGCACCAGCCTCTCTAGTGGTATGTTCTAGAGGGAAACATGTGTAAGAACTGCCAGCTCAGAATGGAACGACACTTAACACAACCAGGAAGAGTTGATAAAAAAGGCCATTCTCTGACCTTCCAGTCTTCAGCCTAATTTTTTTTTCTTTTTAGATTTTTAGTTTTCAGAGATGAGAGAGACACTTTGTCTGTTTTGAGTAGATGCCAGTTTCTCTTTCTGTCAAGCTAGAGGGATGACAATTTCACAGTAACACATTTAGAAATTTGCCAGGTAGTTTCATGGGATGTTTATTTTTCTTGGCTTAGAGTCTGGACCCAAGATAAGGGTCCAGGAAAGGCAAAGGGGAGACTGTTTGAAGAGAGTGAGCTCAATTCTGACTACGCCATCTACTTGAAGAAGCAACAGAGCTTTTTTTTTTTTTTTTTTTTCCCCCCCCAAGAGGAAACTAAATGCTCTGATTGAATCTTTGATAGTTACTATCATCCTTGGGGGGAAGGGAGGCCAATAGAGAGTCACTTAGCAGGTGTCTATTTGAATAAAACCTTGACCTTCTTTCCTGATGAGAGTAGAGAGATGAGATTGAGAAACAGAGAAAGAGCTAATTTGCTCTCCTGTCTGTGCCCGGGTATGGCTCCAGAAAAACTGGCCCTTCTATCTGTTTTACTCACCCCTCACAGTGGTTAGTGATTTGCAGGGCCAGAATATAGGGACAAGTATTAGTAACTAGATACTTCCATCATCTTTTCTCCTACCCTTCTTACCCAGCGGAAGCCACAGAAGATACAAAAACAAGCCAGTATTAGGCGACACCTCCTGTCTTTGACATTTATTCAGATTATTCTCTTCCCTGATGGCCTGCTAGAGTTTATTGGTTTCTTGCTTCCTTCTTCCTGGATTTTTATTTCAACCTCATGCTCTAGCTCCAACTTTTCCAACACCTGCCTAAGCCCCCAGGCCTACTTTCTGTTTTAGCAATATCTTCGAACCTTCTCAAATCTATATCCGTCACTCCAGGCTCTGTCCTGTACACTCACATGGTTTTAAGTAGCCTAAGGCTTCAAATTAGAGGCATTGCTTCTGCTAGCTCTGGCCTTACAATATTGGCTACCCAACTCCACAGCCTCCTTGCTAGAAGTGAAGAATAGATACTACCTTTGCATGGTTAACTCAAGTCTTCCCAACCCGCAAATCCTAGTTGTAGATTTGACAACTATCTCATCTCTCTGTCTTTAGATATAAGTATCTTTTAAAAAGTACCTAATGATAACAACTAGCATGTATTCAGAACTTACTATGTGTTTACAAGTTTATATTCATTATGAAAATATTTGATATTTCCCCCCAAAACTATAAACTAGATACTGTATAAATTTTAAAGATGGTTAAATAAATGGCCAAAATTATATAGTGAATGTCTGGACAAATCAAATACCTATATATGGAAATACTGTGAAATACTGTTTTCTAAGTCATTTAAAAATATGTATAATACCTTTTTCCACAAGAGAATACATAGGGTTTCTGTGTTCGGATGTATAAGGATAAGCTTTAAACTTTAAAGCTCTATGTAGGCTAGGCACAGTGGCTTATGTGTATAGTCATAGCACTATGGGAGGCTGAGGTGGTCAGATCACCTGAGGTCAGGTGTTTGAGACCAGCTTGGCCAACATGGTGAAACCCTGTCTCTACTAAAACTACAAAAATTAGCCAGCCATGGTGGTGGGCACCTGTAGTCCCAGCTATTCAGGAGGCTGAGGCAGGAGAATTGCTTGAACCTAGGAGAGGAGTTTGCAGTGAGCCAAGATAGTGCCATTGCACTCCCACCTGGGCAACAGATCAAAAATCCTTAAAAAAAAAAACCAAAAACCAAAAAACAAAAAACAAACAAACAAACCTCTATGTAAATGTTAATTGTTGTTAAGTTCTATCCTAAAATTATTTATTAATAACACAACATCTATTTATGTAGCCCAGTATAACAAATAGCTGATTAAGGGGTAATCATTTCTCAATTTTAAAGCAGAAATACTGTGGATGCTGATGAAGTAAAGCTCCAAAATACAGATGTGTGCAGCAGCCTCATTTGTGTGTCTGGTGAAATACAGTAGAACCTTACTAAATTACACTAATGAGTTGGAGACCCATTACAAATTATCACATTTGCCCAATTAGTGAAGGGGCAACATAGAGGAAAAGACTATTAAGCAAGTGAAGCCAATATAAAGGAAAGACGAAACTTCAAGCAAGTCTTAAAAATATTAAAAACATACCACACACACAAACACCCACAAATGTACCTCTACAAAGGCGAGGCTGCTAAGATGATTATGAAACACACAAATATTTGTACAATGTATCTTCATGGATTTTTGTATTTTCGTCTGTTTCTTACAGGACAGAAGAATGAATGGCAGTTCATTGTTTTGTGTTTCAAAGCAAACTATTTTATGTTTTCACTGAATCAGAATTCGAGTGAATGTTGGAACATTTTTGTGTCATAGCTTCTGGTGCTATATTTAGTTAAATTGTATTATATACTTTCAAGGTTGTCCTATCATTGTAAGCACATTAGTGGGTATTATTACCTTGGAATCTTGTCAGTTACAGTACTTTTTTATCTACTAAGTTGTTCTTCACATATTCTCAGAAGGTAGAATACTTGCTTCTCAAATTTTCTCAATAAATTTATTTTGGGGGCAAAAATAAAAGGTGAATTGTCTACCAACTTGCATGACATTCTAGATCCTCACCCTTTTAGAACTCAAGATATCATACTGTTTTTGAATAATTAAGTATAGATTATTTTTCATGGGGTTTTAAAAGCTTCAAAATGGAGCATAGTAGAATTTGTAATTGGAAACCAGGCAATTTCTTAGTTACATATTCAAGTATTTATTCTATGCTCATGACGGGGATGCACATAAATCTTGTTTAATTCTTAGTATAAACATATGCAGGTATTATTATTATTATTATTATTATTATTATTATTATTATGTCTAGTTTACAGATGAGGAAAATGAGCTTAGGAGAGCTTTAAGTAACTTGCCAAAGATGATACAGCTAATAATTGTTAGAGCTGGGACACCAGAAGATACGGTCCTGTTTTAAAGGAGCTTATACTCTACCAGACATACGGTCAGATTCATAGCATGCTTTATGCTAAAAATGTGTCTTCCAAACCCAGATCTTCTGCATAATTAAAACGATGGCCTACTCTATCTGCTTCTTTTTCTCTATTTCTCCCAATTACTGTGTTGTGATCAGATGTTCAATATGACATCATTTTTGCCTTTTGTGATTTCAGAACTACTTTGCACTTGACTCTGCAAGGACTTTACTTGTTAAATTTAAAACAGATAATCTTTTGATGCACATAGTCTAGCAAAAAGGAACTACAGTCTCCTTGGTAAGGAAAGGGGCCACACCTGACCTCAATTCTCTGAGGTAAATAGAAAAATAAGGCCACAAATTCCACATATCATGGTATGTGCATTCTTTTGCAATATGACACTCCATGAAAATGTGGATTCTGTTTCCTTGCTGCTAAAATCTGACTTTGTGGCTTGCTTTGATGGAATGTAGCAGAAATAATGTTACATACCCTACAAGGATAGGCCATAAAAAGTCTTGTAGCTTCCATTTTCCTCCCTTGGATAGCTGCTCTGGGACCACTAAGAAAGAATGCCCACTAGAGGTCACATATAGGAAACCTGACCGACAACTCACTCGATTCCCCTCGTTGCATGTCACTAACTGCCAGCACAGGCTGTCAGTGAGGCTATCTTGGGACTTCCAGCCCAGCCTGTTCTCTGGCTGAATGCAGGTGCAGGAGCAAGTAAAGGCAGAACAAGCAGAGCAATCGCCCATCCAATGCAGAGAAGAGTTAGATAAGCAAAACCTTCGTTTTAAGTCTCTCTGTATTGGGGTGGTTTATTACACAGCAATAGTTAACTGGAATAGGCTTGAATATTACACAGGCATTATTCATTTCCTAGAATTTAAACTGGGGCAGGAGTAGATCTGTGAGTTTCAAGTTGTCTACTGTGTTTTCTTGAAAAAGAGTAACCTGGTAGAGTAAGTGCATATTTTTGCAACTGCAGAGCAGCTTTTATAAAAATTCTAGACTTTGCTAACTGAGTGCTTGACATTCATTCAGTTTCATTTGTTTTAACGTGATTTTTGAGTCATTACTTATTTATTCAACAAATAAATGTTTAGAACCTACTATGTGCCTGACATTGAATTTTATAAGTAATGTCATCTGCACAATGGACAGCTTCAATATGAAAAGGAAACACATTTTCCTCAAGCATCTATGGCAGTATGTTTTATATAACACATACACACACATACACACAACACACACACAGATATACACACACACACACACACAGTCGCCCATTTATACACATTGTGGATTCCCTCTTCCTGCTCAGACCTTTATTTGAAGAAAGAAAAATGTGTTCTTTTTTTGTTAGGAAATAATTTGTATGTTTTATTCACACATTTATAACTAATTCCTCCAGTAACTCTTCAAGTCAGGTATAATTATTTTTCATATTTTACAGATGGGAAGGCTGAGGATTAAAAGACTAAGTGATGGGTTCAACATTATGCAACCAATAAGTAGGGAACTCAAGATTCAAACATGGATCCTCTGATTTACCCCTCTGAGATCTTGTCATGGCACTATTTATTCCAGCTCCAAACAGGACTGTGATGCCAGCCTCAGTGCCTTCTACTTTGCCTCCTTTGTTTTCTCTCTTCCATTTTCTCCTTTTGTACCCCTGTTACTCCCTTTTACAACACACTCTGCCCCTTGAAAATCACTTGCTGTCTCACAGGGAAGGGCATTCCGGTTGCCTCAGAGTGTCCTTTATGGGGCAACATGGATCTTGATATGCTTGAAATGCCAGAGAAATATGCTCTGGGGAGAAGCAATTTTCTCATTAGCCTTCCATGAGATATTTCTTGAGCAATTACAGTGTTTTTCTGCAGCATCTTCTGGAACATGTGAAGGAAGAGATCTAGTGAAGTGAAGGTGGCTTGTTAAATCTTCCTTCCTTCTAGTTTTGAGGTGCAGTTTACTGCCAGAGCTGAGGGGAAAGGAATAGAAATTTGACTTAGACTTCCTGCCCCATTACTAACATGACTCAGTTTTATTTTCTCTCCACTTTTCTACACTTAATCATTTTATCCTCTAAAATTTCATTTCCTTACCTGATTTTGTACTCAACCTTATTATGTAGCCAATGTCTTTCTTCATACACACTTCAGTTCATGCAGACCAACTATTAAATGCCCATTGTGATCTATCACTTAGAAGCATGCAAGACACATCTTCTACTACATAGCATCTCTGTTTCAGTGATTACTCACTGGATGACCAAGGAGCCACTGCATCCAAGCTAAGAGTCATCCCTTGGTATCCGTGAGGGATTGGTTCTGGCACTCACCCTTGAATACAAAAATCCATGGATGCTCAAATTCCTTATATAAAATGGTTTAGTCTTTTCTCCCTCCCTCTCTCCTTGCTGTGTTGTTCAGGCTTGTCTCACACTCCTGAGCTCAAATGATCCTCTTGCCTTAGCCTCCCAAACTACTGGGATTACAGGTGTGAGCCACTGTGCCCCGCCTAAATTTGTTTCTTTCAGCTAATTTGTTTCTTCCAGGCCTTTGTTAATTCTTTTTGGTATTTCTTTCAAGTCAGGGTTAATATTATGAGGTTGGATTTGCATCTATGTTGAAGCAAAAAAAAATATGAAGCAAACATAAAAATAGATCGATAGATGGATGGATAGATAGATAGATAGTTAGATAGATAGATAGAGTCCTGGACTAAAAATCAAAAGTATAAGCTGTACCATTTTATAGCAATACCCTTATGCTTTCTGAAATCAACTTTATCCTTTGTTGAATGAGAATCATACTTGCCTCAAAAGCATTTTCTGCAATGCAGAACATTTTTCATTCGTAAGTCATTATAATTGTTAGGCAGAAATTTGAAGATAGATAACCTGTTTCAGATTATACAGATGAACTATTTCAGATTATACAGAATAAGAACCTAATGGCTATTTTTATAGCAAGAAAGAAGCAACAAAGAGAAAATAGTGTCTTGGATTAAAATCATTTTTAAAAGTTCCTTTGTTGAAATTAGCCATTGTTTTTTCATATTAATGCTTAATATAGGAAAAATATGTTGATAAATGATGTGTTCATATGTTTGGGGTAGCACTATATATTGAAATAACACTTTTAGAAAGCAGTTTGACTTTGTTTAATGGGTCACAGAATGTTTTATGTACTATGATCTTGTTCTAGAAATTTATCATAAGGAAATATGAAAAATGAAATATGCACAAATATGCTAATAAAATTATTTATAAAGGTAAAAAATGGCATCAGCCTACATGTCGAACAAAAGAAATACATGAATAAATTAATTATGCATACTTATAAGGCAGCTTTGAAAATTTATGACCTGGAATATTTTGTATAATGACAAGTATATAAAGAAAATATTAATGCATATGTAAATTTGAAAGACTGAATAGTAATATACTGAAATACTAATAATGATTGTATTATAAGAATTTTTTGAAACCTCCTTAAGTTTATGTTTTACTTGTGAGGACAGAAGATGTTTGGACCAGTTATATAACTCTTGGCTACAAGTAATAATAATTTGACTCAAGAAACCTAAATAAATTGGAGTTCATTTTTCTCATTTAACAAGAAGTCCAGAAATTGTAGGTCATGGTTCTGTGACTTAACAATGTCAAGGGTGGGAGCCCTGTTGGCCTTTATTTCTCTGTTGCCAGATAATTGCTAAAGTTCTTGCCATCTTCTTTACATTCAAGGCAGAAGGAATGAAATAGGGGGAAGAGACATTCCAGTTACATCTCTCTCTCTCTCTCTCTCTTTTTTTTTTTTTTTAACTGGAAAAAAATAAGTTTCCTCAGAGGCCCCTAGCTCAAATCTCTGAATGAAGATTGAGTCAAGTTGGGTAACTTTATTTGGAATGGAGGCTGAGAAAACATATGAGATGTGGAAAAAATAAATAAATAAATAAAGAGGGTTGAAAATAACTTTGTTGTGGCTGATAAACCCTGTAGCCCACCATGATAAATTTTGGTATGGGATCCTGGAAGAACTCCATATTTCTCATCTCCAGAGGAAGCCCCTATTGTTCTGTCACAGCCACCCTTACTGCTAATGATCCTGCTTTTCTTTCCCCGCCTTGCCTCTACCTTCCACCTTTGTCTATCACACCAACACAAAGAAAATATAAACTCTAGGAAGGGAAGTGAGGGTGAGCCTCAGTTTCTCATTCAGAATTCTTGATTCTGCTCAAGACATTCAGATTCCCTTAGCATATTCAGTTAGTCTTGGCAAAAACAAATACAGCTGACATAGGTCTCAATTTCTATGCAACTCCAGTGTTGCATTTCTTTAGTCATGCATATCAAATAGTCTTAAAAACAGAAGAGAGAGAGTGTTGTCTCTTCCCCCTCTCTACCCCTGAGAAGACTGGGTTGGCTTTTCATGACTCATTTATTATCTCAGCATTATCATAATAAATGAGTTCTCTAGTACTGCTATGAAGATAATACATGAGATTGTTTAATGTGTAAAGAAAGGAGGTTTGATTGACTCACAGTTCCACATAACTGCAGAGGCCTCAGGAAAACTACAATTATGACAGAAGGCAAAGGGGAAACAAGGACCATCTTACATGGTGGCAAGAGAGAGAGAGCAAGAAGGAAGGAGCTCTGGACACTTTATCAAACAACCAGATCTTGTGAGAACTCACTCACTATCATGAGAACAGCAAGGGAGAAATCCATGCCCCCATGATCCAGTCACCTCCCACCAGGTCCCTCCCTTGACACGTGGTGATTACAATTCAAGATGAGGTTTGGATGGGGACACAGAACCAAATCATATCAGTCTATTAGAATCTTTAAGCTGGAGACAGTTTTTTAGACTGTACTTAAAAAAAAATATGTAATGTGTTACTCTCATGGTAACTGTCATTTAATTTGTGATTTTTTAATAAAAAGTTTACATAGGTCTCTTGATGTTGAGAGAATTAAAAAGTAAAAATTAGAAGGAGACCATAGATAAAACCTATAAAATAGATCTGGAATTTGTTTCTTTTTCAATTGTAACTGGCCCCAATTCATCATCATCATTGGATTATATCATGTCAATAATTTTTCTCCCCCTTCACTCTGGTTTTCTTTTAACCTATTCTCTCTATTGTGAACACAAAGACCCCCCTCTTTTTTTTTCAAAAATATTCATGGATAGCTATAGGCAAAAAAGTAAAATGACCCATATCTCTCGCCATATACAAAACTTAATGTGAATTAAAGTCTTATATATAAGACCTGAAACTATAAAAATCTTAGAAGAAACCTAAACAAACAAACAAACAAAAACTCTTCTGAACATTGGCCTCGGCAAAGAATTTATGACTAAGTATGCAAAAATAAAGGCCACAAATATAAAAATATACAAGTGGGACTTAAATTAAAAAGCCAGCCTTTGCACAGGCAAATAAATAATCAACAGAGAAAAAAACAACTTACTTAATGGGAGAAAGTATTTGCAAACTATGCATCCAACAGAGGACTATTATGCAGAATCTACAAGGAACTCAAACAATTTAACAGCTTAAAAAACCTCATCAAAACAAAACCTATCAACCTCATTAAAACTCCATCCCTTTCACAGATGCCTTCTTCACCCATACTAACTGAACCGGGACTTTCCGCACAGCCACCATCTTTGTGGGCAAAAATATGAACAGGTGTTTTTCAGAAGACATACAAGCTGCTAATAAACATATGAAAACATGCTCAACATCAATGTAAATTAGTTATTAATAAAAATGAAAGTACAAACCACAATAAAATACCATCTTCTACCAGTCAGAATGCATGTTATTAAAAAGTCAAGAAACAACAGATGTTGCCAAGGATGTGGAGAGAAAGGAACCCTTATATAAATTGTTGGAATGTAAATTAGTACAGCCTCTATGGGAAACAGTGTGGAGATTTCTCAAAGAGCTAAAAATACAACTACCATTTGATCCAGCAAGTTCACTATTAGATATCTACCCGAAGGAAAACAAATTGTTATAGAAAAAGGACACCTGCATTTGTATGTATTTTGCAGCATTATTCACAATAGTAAAGTAATGGAATCAACTTAAATGTCCATCAGCGGGTGATTGGATAAAGAAAATCTGGTGTACCATGGAATACTACTCAACCATAAAAAAGAATAAAATCATGTCTTTTGCTGCAACATGGTTGCAGCTGGAGACCATTATCCTTTGTGAAATAAATCAGAAATTTATAAATGGGAGCTAAACAATAGATATTCATAGATACACAGAGTGGCATAATAGATAATATGTTACAACAAAATGGTACTCATACTCCCAAAATCTATAAAAATAAAAACAAATCAGTTGCTAAACAAAAAAAATTAAAAACACCTACCAATTTTTCTAATGCATACTTTGCATTCAGAATCAAATCAGTGTCCTTACATGTGATCCTCAGGTGTTTATTCAATATAGATTAAATGAATGAATGAAGAAGTAATGAGAAAAAGTAGTTGTGTGTCTAAAAAGTAAAAATTATTAAAGGTTGGTGATAAGATTGGAAAAGTTGACTTGGAGCCAAAATTAAGAACTTGAGTGGTATGCTAATTGGTTTGACATTTACTTGTTTTACTCCATCTCATGTTATTTTCTCTTTACTTGCAGTGCTCCAGCATCAATATTCTGAGAGGGCCTCCAGGGGTAGTTTACCCTGACACTGTTTTCATTGCTGGTTCTTTTTCATTGTTTAGATCCCAATTTCCTTTTACCCTTTCATAGATGCTTTCTCTACCCATACTAATGGAATTAGGACTTTCTACATGGCCACGATCTCTGTGTTTTCTTCCATCTCAGCTTTTTGTTGGATTATTTTTGAAAATTTATATTGTTGTATTTGTTAATTGTCTTGTTTGTGGTAAGTCTACATCATTAGAATGTAAGACTTTTAAGAGCAGAGATCTTTTTAATCTAGTGTATAGTCAGTTCCTGAACAATAATAAATTTACTATAGGTATCTGTTTAATAAACAAATTAGGTTGATATGAAGACCACGCAATAAAACAAGTCTAAGCAACAAGTACAGTGTCTGCCACATGTTATTTGCATAAAAATTGTTGATCTCTTTTCTTCTTTATCCAGTTCCCCAAGGCTGTGAACTTGTCTAAGACAGGTACCATATTGTAAATATCTTTTTTTTTTCTTTTTTTGAGACCGAGTTTTGCTCTTGTCACCCAGGCTCAAGGGCAATGGTGCCATCTCAGCTCATTGCAGCCTCTGCCTCCCAGGTTCAAATGATTTTCCTGCCTTAGCCTCCCAGATAGCTGGGATTACAGGTGCCTGCCACCACGTCTGGGTAATTTTTGTATTTTTAGTAGAGATGCAGTTTCACCATGTTGGTCAGGCTGGTCTCAAACTCCTGACGTAAGGTGACCCACTTGCTTCATCCTCCCAAAGTGATGGGATTACAGGCATCAGCCACAGCACCCGGTCCTTATTGTAATTATCTTTTGTCCCAGGTTCAACATGCTCTCTACCACAAAAAGTCAGGAGATTTCTATAGTTAACAACAACCATAGAAAGAACAAAGATGTAATGAGTGAATAAGGAAATTCTTAATAAATACATAGATATTGGAATAGGGTAGAAGCATTCAGGGAAACAAGAGTTAGAAAAATCAACAAAAACCTGGGGAGTGAATTTACAAAAAAGCTTGGAGATTCTGTGAAGACATGAACTGCTCTGTCTTTTATGCACTAAATCCCTATTAAATCCCAGTGTAGAGGAATATTCCTGCAGCTGGTGTCTGTGCCTGCGTGCGTGCGTGCGTGCATGCGTGTGTGTGTGTGTGTGTGTCTTAATGAGACAGAGAGAGGTTTTGGAAAAGAAGACAGTGAAAGTTTAGAGATAATACTGGAAAAGGTAAATGATAGCAAGATTTCAGAAAAACTAGACTGTATAACTAACTACTTTGAGCCCATTCTTGTCAGCAATGGTTGACCTTTGAACATTCAGGAAGCTGAAGTAGGGTGGGGAGGATTAGAGTTCATTGTCAGGTCCAATAAAATCTAATCTCTAATGACATCTACCTCTAGAAACACTGCTAGAACTTATATTTGCTGTTACCTTAAGTAACAGTATCTTTTCTGTGATAAGGTTGAAAAGCACTGAGTATTTTAGGGCAGAATGAAAATACTAACAAAAAGTCTGTAGATAACATGGTTTTTTCATCTGTTCATTTATTCGATTTTGAGATTTATCAGATTGATTGGATTATCAAACTGAAGCCCGTTGTAGGAAAAATACTGGTGATCGTTTCTTTTCCCTTCTTAAATGTAGGGCATTGAAATCTCATTTCAGGATGTTAAAAGTACTAGTTTTAGGGACTCTTGAAAGTTTCCATTCAGTTTTTGAGAAACATCGGTACAGGTTATTTGAAGCTGTGTTGTGGTCTTCAAGGAAAAACGATTTGAAGAAGTGAAATTGTATAACCTGAATTCAACTAGATATGCTTTTAGAAGTAGAAGTGAATGTTGTAAAATAGCCTCTCTGTGATGATTATGTCACATGTAAGATTTCATTAGACAGTGGAGGCTGGTCACTTATTTCTATAAAAGGTTCTCTAATTTTTCTAAGGAACTTCATAGACATTATCACCATCATGGGACTTTGATAGGTCAAGAATTTGTGTAGCCTTTTTGACATCAGTTTTCTTCCCTGCTCTTGACAGAAAATCCAGTTTTGTACTGAATGCCTATCAAACAACAGGAAAACGAGGGATATTAAATGAATTCTAAAAACATCTTGATGAATAACATGGTCCTGTCACTCTTAACTTCTTTTAAAGTGTGTATTTGCCACTCTTAAATTCTTTTAAAGGGTGAATGTTTATTTTAACACAATTGTCATGAAATACATTTAATATATATTCAGAAAGCAAAGTATTACCATGTATTCAGTGAAAAAACTCTTCCTGAGTCTTATATATTTGGGAAATTTTTTGAGTTTGTTTTGAGACCGAGTCTTACTCTGTCTCCCAGGTTGGAGTGCAGTGACATGATCTCAGCTCACTGCAGCCTCCTCCTCCTGACTTTAAGCCATTCTCCTTTCTCAGCCTCCCCAGTAGCTGTGATTACAGGGGTGTACCAGCACACCCAGCTAATTTTTGTACATTTAGTAGAGACAGGTTTTTACCATGACGGCCAGGCTGGTCTTGAACTCCCTGACCTCATGATCCACCTGCCTCAGCCCCCAAAATTGCTGAATTACAAGTGTAAGCCACTTTGCCTTGCTGGGAAAAGTTTTATGCTATTTTTTTCTTTTACACATATATGTAAAGATTATTATTTCAAGAATTCAAGAAATCTCTTGTTAAACAATCATGTTTAATTGTATTCAATGGAATGTTTTCTAAACCGATTTGAATATAGAACACTATTTTTATGAAACATCTGTTAACATTTTGCAAATTAATAGTCCTATATGAAACCCACTTGGGAAATGATGACTTACATAATAATTGTACTATGAATGGAAAAATATTTATTGAAAAATAACCATGTGATTCTCATGTGAGCATGTGAAGATAATTTATTTTCTCATGACATAAATTTCTGAGTAACATATAAGCTTTTGACAACTAGTAATTTTAAATGATGTGTGTAAAGCACATATTGGAATTATTATTCCTTAGTAGGTATTTAATAAATGTTAACCATTATTAAATTGGGAAATTCAGATTGAGAAACCAGGATCTTATTGTATTGGTATTGATCAACTAGTGATAGAATATGAGACTTTCTAGGGTCTAATAATTTTTATCAAAGCATGAGGATTCCGCTCCTGATTTGAATTTATCAATAATTTTTCACGTCTTAATGTTTTCCATGGTAACAGTAGTTGTAGCTCCATAAAATATTGCTGGAATCACATTCTAATACTGTTCTAGATGAATGCTCTTTTGCACATACATCATATGGTATGCAATAATATCATCTTAGATTTATATCATTATCTTCAATCCTACAACACTTTATTACTCTTAGTGATTGTGACTGCAATAAAAGGAAACATCAATATCCTATCTGTGTAAAAACCCAGGAGCACGGACCTTATGGACTTTAATTTCCACTCAGTCTTTCAAATGTTGGTTGCTTCCCTGGCAAATGGGGCCATTCTTTTTATTGCTGAGGTTGGCTGAAAGGAGTCCCTGGCTTATAAAATCCAGGATAGCTGGATCCTTAACTGTAAATGCATCCAGATACTACTTCTTTCCCTCACACCTCAGCCTGAAAACAAAATAAAACAAAAAGCAGGCAAGAATAGAAAGAGTATTCTTAGCTGAGCCAGCATGATATAAATGCTGTATAACCAGCTGCTCACTGAGCCACAGCTGAGCAGATCTGCAGACTTCAAGCTGCCCCACATCCTCCTCTTAATATTGATGGGAGAAAATCCCTGTGTACTTCCCAAGCAGGAAGTCTCATTTACCCAGACTGACACCCTAAAAGAATGGTGCTCTTCTTTCTAGTGTTTGTAGTATGGAAACTTCTAGGACATAGATGGTAGGAGTATCCTTAGTCATATCAGAATAGTAATGAATTTTTCTATTTGCAGACTTTGATGTGCATGAAGTCCTTCCCTGTACATTGTATCATGGGGGCTTAAACAATCCTGTAAAGATTATTTTACAGATACCAAAATGAGGCTTATAGAAGCAAAGTGACTTGACCAAAGATTTTGACCATACATCATCAAAGTCTGAGGCTGTCCTAGATAAGCAAATAGAAGGTATTGAATACAGTTTTCAAATTTCCTTGCTTTATTTAAAAAAAAAAATCTGAAAAGTCTGTTAAAAAAAGAGATTCCTTGGCCGGGCGCGGTGGCTCAAGACTGTAATCCCAGCACTTTGGGAGGCTGAGGCGGGTGGATCACGAGGTCAAGAGATCGAGACCATCCTGGTCAACATGGTGAAACCCCGTCTCTACTAAAAATACAAAAAAATTAGCTGGGCATGGTGGCGTGTGCCTGTAATCCCAGCTACTCAGGAGGCTGAGGCAGGAGAATTGCCTGAACCCAGGAGGCGGAGGTTGCGGTGAGCCGAGATCGCGCCATTGCACTCCAGCCTGGGTAACAAGAGCGAAACTCCGTCTCAAAAAAAAAAAAAAAAAAAAAAAAAAAAAAAAAAAAAAAAAAAAGAGATTCCTAGATGTCTTTTTCTTCCCTTGACCCCACCAAGGATGGGGACTTTGCAGGTTTTCAGGTGAGAGGAAACCGAAGGATGTGTCAGTGCTTTCCAAACTTTTAATGTGTTTACAAATAAATTGGAAATCTATGAAGGGGCCTGAAGATGTACATTTTCAGGAAGATCTCAGGTGATGATTGCCATTGATGAATGTCTGTGGACCATTATTTGGGTAACTAGGTCTAACTGATTCTGTTGGAAGTGGCCTTGAATGCAGGAAAGCTATGTTAAAGATTCCTCCATCTGACAGTTATTTAGTAAGTTTCATTATTGCAATTATTGCAATCATGCTTGAATGGGGTTTGCCATTTAGACTGAGAAAATGATCATACATATAGAAATACGGGTTAGTGTGAGCAATTTTTAGAAAAGAGAACAATAATGATATGTATTAGGATTCTCTAGAGGGACATAACTAAATATATATATATATATATAGTTCATGATACTGTGAGTTAATACTACTTAATAAACTACCATATATATATATATATGGTAGTTTATTAAGTCCTACAACAGGCTGTCTGCAAGCTGAGGAGCAAAGAAGCCAGCCTGAGCCCCAGAAGCTGAAGAACTTGGAGTCTGATGTTTGAGGGAAGGAAGCACCCAGCACAGGAGAAAGATGTAAGCTGGGAGGCTAAGCCAGTCCAACCTTTTCATGTTTTTCTGCCTGCTTTATATTAGCTGGCAGTGGATTAGATGATGCCCAACCAGATTAAGGGTGGGCCTGCTTTCCCCAGCCCACTGACTCAAATGTTAATCTCCTATGGCAACACCCTCATGGACACACTCAGGATCAATACTTTGCATCCTTCAATCCAATCAAGTTAACACTCAATGTTAACCATCATAGGTAGAAGCCCACTTTGGAATTAATGTTGGATTTCTTTTTTCAGGATCACTGTTTTTTATTTAAGCATATCATGAAAATTGCATGGAGATCAAAATGGGAAGAGTATGACTAAAATTTTTGAGGAAAAGAGGAGTGTTATATGTGCTTTGGTAGTGGTTATTTTTTTCTAAAAAACAAAAGCTAAAACTTACATTGCTGATAAGCAAATACCATGACATGCATTTCACAACTAAATAATTTCATAAATTTTAATGTTTCACATACTATTTTCTGAAAGTTTCTATTTGTTTCCTATTTGAGCTATTGTGATGTTGGACTATCATGTGGGATCATCAAGGTGCTTTATTCGGGCATTGAGAGAAGACACAAGGTGACCTGTAGAATCCCTTCTTTCCCCATAGCTCAAACACCTTTGTCTCCTTGCAACGTCTTCTAAAGCAATTGAGTTATGTATATTGATAACCTAATGGTGTTTCTAATTTGACATATCAAAGTTTTAGACAAAAGCGAGAAACCTCCTGCAGAGTATAAAGTGCTTTGAGGGATATTTATGGAGACAAGGCTTACTATAATATTTCACCATGGGGTAGGGGGAAATGATACCAGCCCTGGTTTTGGTCTCATTACACCAGGTTTTGATTTTAATGAAGTAAAATGATTTAATTATAAAATGTCTAGCGCATTGGTCATGAGGTCAGTATGATACAGAGAGACTCCACGTCTGTGTGCTTGTGCATGTGTATGTTTGCGCATTTTCTCTCCACCTCTTTCCTTAATTTTTCTACTATTCTCCTCACTTTCAGAATCATAAAATAGCCCCTAAACCGCTTGTTTTTTCAGAACTTTGTTACCTACTATATTCTTTTATCAATTAAAATCATGTCATATCTAATGTTAATATAACCTAATGACAATGGCATCCTTTTTCTACCCAGAAAAGCATTGCTTTAATCCTCCTCATGTAGATTTGTCAGCTTCTACTCTTAGTTCATGCCAAGACTTTGACTACCTGCTTCACACTCAAGTGGTAGTGACTGATACAAGCTATTATGTTACCTCTCCCAGGAAAACCAGTATTTTAATCTATGAATAAAACCTTCAGCTAAAGTTTCCACTGCCTAATATGGCATTTCTAACATAATAAATTGGTGTCAGATTGTCCCTTTTTGAGTAAAGCACCCATAGATAGGTATGTACTTGAAGCCATGTCCATAGATAGGTATGTACTTAATTCACCTTGTTTTGAATTTTCATTTTGCTATTATTATCTACTGTCTCCCTTATTTTTGTCTCAAAATTTCCAAGCTCTATAAACAGCGAATTACTACCTGTTATGCATAATGTACCATTTCAATCTAAGTTTTCTCTCTGGTACCCACCCTTTCTGGCACACAGCCAATGGCCCCTCTGGCGGAAATGAGTCTGTTGTTGCAGTTCTTTTAGATGACATACTCCTAGACCTGACCACTAGATGTCTCTGTGACTACATGCCGGACCAAATCAGAGAGCATTGCCCACCACAAAACCTAAGGTGGGCCATAAAGATTTATCCCCAGATCGAAAATATCTATTGGCATTATAATGGAATGCTCTTAAATAAACATAGGATAGTGCCACTAAGTACTGATTTACTTGGTTATCTGCATGCGTATGTGTGTCTTAATAATCTCAGTGGTAGTTCTATCAATCCTCAAGAGAAGTTTTGGGTAAGAAATTCAACTGGGTATGTGTGTGCGTGCACGTGTGCTTTCTCTCTCTCTCTCTCTCTCTCTCTCTCTCTCTCTCTCTCTCAGAAATCTTGCTTTTTTCAGGTAGGAGAAAAAAAAATAACCAGCAATCAATCTTTTTAGAGCCTTATAGTCATATATAGAAACATTTATTTGGATGACTAGTTTACTTTTCAAAATAAAATATGATGACCAAGGGGAGAAATTGTCTACAGCTCTCTGGATACAGTTGTTTATCACATTATACCTACATTGGTGGACCAGTCAGTCTCAGAAGGTGGCTTGCTCTTTCCTTCCTTCCTTCCTTCCTTCCTTCCTTCCTTCCTTCCTTCCTTTCTTTCTTCCTTCCTTCCTTCCCTCTTTCCCTCTTTTCCTTCTTTCCTTCTTTCCTTCCTTCCAGAAGAAAGGAAGGAAGATCTCTTTCTCCATCTCTTTTATTCAGAATTAACTTTTTCTCAGGAAGTATGTGAGATTATGAGGCTGTTGACATTTTTCCTATTGTATATTATGTTGGTGATTGTGAGCGCAAGATTCTGTTTTGGATCTTGGTTTTTATTACTGTTTTAACCTTAGTGCTTCAATAGTATCTCATGTAATAGATTGTCACTGAATGTTTTTTAACCATCTTTCTCAGCAAACTGGCACAAGAACAGAAAATCAAACAACCCATGTTCTCACTCATAGGCAGGTGTTGAGCAATGAGAACACGGGGACACAGGGAGGGGAACATCACGCACTAGTTCGGGGGTAACCAGGGGAGGGACAGTGGGGAGTAGGGTGTTGGGGAGGTATAACATGGGGAGAAATGCCAGATATAGGTGACAGGGGGATGGAGGCAGCAAACCACATTGCCATGTGTGTACCAATGCAACAATCCTATATGATCTGCACACGTACCCCAGAACCTAAAGTGCAATTAAAGAAAAAAAAAAGGTCAATGGATGAAGCAAGTGGTGTTTATACAGTAGACACATTAAAATTCAGGTTAATGAACAATTAATATAAATAAATAAATATATGTATATGCAAATAAATGTTTTTAGTCCTTGAAAAATAATATAATTTTTGCATTAAAGCTTATTGAATAATTCAAATTTGTCTGACAATACACACTCTGATTAGTTGAGGGAAGTGCCACAATTCATTAAACTTTAAAAGATATTGTATATGAATTTATCAGAATATATTTCTCCTGTAAATTCCATATATTATAGTGGTAGTGGAAAATAAGATGAGAACAACTAGTAAGTGAATGCCCTTAGTGACCTACTCTTATGAGAAAAAAATTATATATATGTATATATGTATACACACACACAAATATAGGTACGCTGAAAGTGTTTTACAATGACATATTTTTAAATTAAGGTAACATATCCTCACTGTAGTGATATTCTTTCTAGTTATTTATGAGCAAGTTTCTTTCTCCAGAAGAACATAAAAGCAAAATTAAGCTCTGTTCTTGTCCAGCTCAAATGATTATAGATTCCACATGAGTAGAGGGGAATAAAACATTTCCTGTTTATCTGGTCTTTTATATCGATGATTTTCTGTGCATTTGGTGAGCATCTCAGTATGTTGTCACAATCCCCTTTGAATTCCTGAAATTTAGTCATTTCCTGAGGGCAAGTATAATAGTTTTCTAGGAACTGGAACAACCGTTTGAGTTCATTCTCTAGCTATCTGAGCATGTCCAAAAACTTTAGAAAAGTCTATTACTTTCCTCCTTTTTTTTCCTTGTATGAGGAAAAAACTTAAAGGAGAAGCATAGTATTTTCAATTCTGGAGACGTAAAAATGGCTATAATAGCTGACAATGACCAATCACTTACTATGCATTGTAAACTATGAGATAATGCATTAAAAATAGCTAGCATGTATTAAGTGCCTATTATATACCAGCTAATGTTCTGGATTCTTCCCAATAATTAAGTCATTCACTCTTCCAAATCAACCTAAAACTCTTATTGAAAATTGAGATACATAAATGTTAAAATCATGTTAGTATCCATAGAAATGGAACTTAAAGCGGACAGTTTAGCTCTAGAGGTTGTACTCTATGTCCTACACGATGATTGCTTCCTAATGTATGTTTGAAATATTTGTTGCATATTGTTGGTGTAGTTTCTTTAATTGATATGATTGATCCTAACTGCTTATTACACAAGTATCATCATCCGCCCAACTTAGCCAGAATGCCATTATCTCCCTTGGAAGCCTCTCCCCTCCTCCTGTCTAACCTCACCAGATGTTTTTTTTTTCGTTGTTGTTGTTGTTTTAATTTTAAAGGCTGATTGACTTTCAAACACCAGACAGCTAGAGAATGGGAGTCTTCTTTATACACCGCTGCAATTTCATTGGCATTCTGCAGAGCATGTTTTTCATAGTTGGCCCTGTTTATTCACTGCAGTGGCCATGTTCTTGCTATTTGCCTCAGGAGCAAAAGTGAAGTCCCAAGTTTAAGTGCCAAGGTAACCAGCCAGGTTTTTCACATTCACATCCTCAACTATTGTTCCCACCGTGCAAAACTTTACATGAGTTTCTAGACCTGACTATAAACTGTGATCATGCCTGTCTTCTTCAGCAAACCTGTTGTAGTTGTGATTTCCCATTCCGTGATGTTAAGTTGGTACACGTGCTTTCCTGTCTTTCCTTTAAATTCTGACAAGACCACTCAATCCCATGAAAAGTTTTGATAGTTTAAACCACCAGTAGATATGTTTGACCTTAGTCTCTGTATTAGTCCATTCTCACGCTGTTAATAAAGACATAAGCAACACTGGGTCGATAAAGGATAGAGGTTTAATTGACTTACAGTTCAGCATGGCTGGGGAGTCCTCAGGAAACTTATAATCATGGTGGAAGGGGAGATAAACACATCTTTCTTCACATGGTGGCAGCAAAAAGAAGTGCCAAGCAAAAGGGGGAAAAGCCCATTATACCGTATAAAACCATCAGATCTCCTGAGAACTCACTCACTCCTATCAGGAGACCAGCATTAGAGTAACTGCCCCCATGATTAAATTACACCCCACTGGGTCCCTCCCATGACATGTGGAGATTACAGGAACTGCAATTCAAGATGAGCTTTGGATGGGGCACACCAAACCATATTCAGTCCTTTTTTTCTAAGGAGACTTATTGAACTCTGTGTAGATGTTTCATCTCCACAGAGGCCTTTATACCAAAGGTTGAAGTGATCTTTGTTTAGTCACATACGTTTCCAGTTGTGGCCTTTTAGGGACTATTTAATTCTGTCCCCTCAACTAGACTACAAGCTAGTATACTCAATGTCTCATATAATATAAGTGATTAAATACTTGTGGAATAAAGAAAGGAAGAGAGAAAAGGAGAGTGGAAAAGCACTGCCTCTAGTATGTTGGTTATACTCTTTTCCAGGAAAGAATCTAACCAGCAAAGATGACAATATCTAAATACCCACAAGCAGTCACTTAAACCTTTCTGTGAATTTTCATGGAACTCCTAGGTAATTTTTGTTCTAACAACAATAATCACTTCACTTTGTTGGAGATTTCATTATTGTTAGGCAGAAAGTTGAAACTCCACAAGGATATTAGTAAACATTTTAAACATACATGATAAAAAAAGATACTTTTTTTTGTCCATATGCCTGTGGGTTCTCTAAATATACCAAATGCAATAAATAGTACATTATCTACTTGGTTGTTTAAATAAGACTCTGAGAGTTAACCTTAATTACTTTTTTCTCACCTCCCACATCCATGCCATTAGCTGATTCTCAGATTTGACCTCAGAAATAAAAATTAGAAACATGCTTAAAAATTCTCTGATTGCTTTCTTGAGACTGGGAATAGAAACCAGACTCTTGAAAACTGCTTCTGGAGCCCTTCATAATCACATTACTTCATAATCAGTGACTCCTCTGCTCTCTTTCTCACCGTTTTCCTTTTTTGCTCATGTATTTAAACAGCACCTGGTTTCCTGCTGTTTCTAAAACATATCAAGCTTGTCATTGCCTTAAATCTTCACACTATTGCCTTTCCTGTCACTCGGCTCTTAGCTTAAATATCTCTTCTTCATAGAACCCTAACAACCTTCTAATCAACATTAGGAAATTAGTCAAGCTTTATTACATAATACACGTTCTCTGCAAAGCACATTTCATGGTCAGATTCTTTGTTGTTTATTTATTGACTTTTTATTGTCTCTCTCTGGATGATAAAATCTAATTTCCATAGAAGAAGGAATCTCACCTTCTTCTTCACTGTTGCATCCCCATGTTCTGAAAGAATGTCAGGCAAAGAGTAGATACTTAAAAAATAAACCAGCAAACAAAAAGTAAAAGAACATCTGTACTGAATGAACAAATCAGTAAACTTCAGGAACTCTAAGAAAACTTTTCCCACCAAAACTAAAAATAAGGCTCCCAATTTCAAATGCTTATAGAAGGTATTGTACATGTGCAGTAGGCCATTACCTAAGTCATTACCTGCTGTAAATTCCTTCCCTTCCTGTACATCTATACTATTTCTCAAATAGAAAGATAAGATACATTTTCCTTCTCCTTGAAATCATCAAGTGGGTTCGGTAAATTGCTTTGACTAAACAACTGCAATGTAATTGATGTTCTGGGACTTTAAAGCTCAGTATTGAAGAAGACTGAATGTTTCCACTTCTCTTTTGTGGTCACCAGAAGCCATGCTTATGGAAGCTTATGCTAGTCTATTCAATGATTAGAGACCATGTAAAAGAGAGACCTGGGAAGATGACTAGCTACGCTGGGTGTTTCAACCCTGGTAGTGTCCAGCTGACTCTAGTTATATGATAACTTCAGTCAATATAATGAAGAGCAAAGAACTAACAAGATTAAGTCCTGACCAAGAGAACCTTGGAACATTATTGCTGATTTAAGCTGTGAAGTTTCTGTGTGGTTTTCTGTATATTAATAGAAAACTGAAACAATAGCTAATATTAAAGAATGGAACAGGTTAGGAAATAGGTTAGGAAAACAGGCAGTGAGCCTGCTTGTTTTTAGAGGAATGCATCTCTTGCTTAGTCACAATGCCTTTGCAAACACAGTGTGGGCTGCACAAGCAACCGAAATACGAGCACAAGCTATGCGTTGCTGTCAGTTTGCTGCTGTGATCCTAAAATATAAGACGACTTTGGGGACCGTTTGCATGGTGATGTTTCAGCACAGAACTGAGCTGGCAGAAGGAATTCCAGGTGTGGATAGTGTCAGCTCCAGAAATCAGCAAGGAGGTAACACCTTCTCAGTCAGAGTCCAGGATGCCAGCTCATGGAAGCAGCCTGAGAAGTCCCCAGGGGACATGAGGTATCAAAAGCTATAGTTTATGTTAAAAACTGTGGAACAAGAAATAGAAAAGGAAGTCAATGTAGTTAAGTGGCAGAGATCTGGGAAGATGTCACTCTTATGTTCTGCCTGGATTCTGCATAGTGGTGTCTTTCTTCCATGATTCTCATAATTGTCCTCAAGGAACAATCCAGATCTTATCCCTTGTTCTGTGCACATTTCACAAAAGGTGGCCCCAGTTTCACAAATTCTGAAGTCACAAATATATCAATGTATGCTTTAAAAAAAACATTTAGAACAGTATTTTTGATTCACTGAGCTTTTAAAAATGTGATTCCATTATTTGAAGGCTTGAAAACCTGGAGACTGGAAAAAAATAGGGCTGTATCTAAAAGGCAATCTACCCCTTATCCACCTGCTAAATCCTGATTCTATTCATGGAAACAGCTTCTTGAAACCCAGTTACCATTCTTTCTAGATTGGCCTTGTACACTTGAGCACATTGCCCCTCCCATAGCTCAGCTCCCCCATTTATAAAACCAAAGTAGAAATCCCTTCATCATGATGCTAGAATGTAAATTAAATAATTAGCAATTTGTTAAACACTTTGAAAATGAAAATGCTAAGTATTGTTATTATTTCAAGGGTAATTTACTTTTTATGATTCATTTGTAATTATTTCATCAAAACATCGTTCAGTAAGAGCTGTTTGATGTGTAAAATGCCTTATGGGTCTTTCCTATAAGACTTTTGCTATCAAATTAGATGGAGGCGTTGCCAACTAGAACTCATTCGCCACCAAAGGTTTACAGTAGTATAAATGTCAAGTCACTTCTTTACTCAGCCAGAGGCCCATTGGAAAACAAAGCCCAGAACAGTAATTCATCCCTGTATTTGTTTGTAATAGTCCCTTACCAGAAAATCAGGTAAGTACCAAAGAGAGGCTCAGGTAGCAACTGGGAAAACAACCAATTTGATTTTGGCCCTTCCCCTGTCCTTCACACCTCTCTGGGAACTCCTGCTTTCTCAGATTTGTGTGCCCAAATCAGACTTTCTGGCATTTGCAGACAGCCATATGTTGTAGCAGAAGATTAATGTGATGCACTGAGCCCCTTAATGAAATTAATCATGATGACTCCTGAACAATATATTTTCAGAGTACCCCTGGGAAAAGTGAGGCTTTAATAGTTAACCCTTAATGGTCATGAATCATAACCTGAAGCAGTCAATGAAAAATGAGAAACCTTTTTGAAGGCTAGACTTCAATCTTTAAAAAATCTTGTAAATTTTACTTTTTCTCTGTACCATATCCTATGTCTTTCCGTGTAAAATTAATGTTTAATATTATGTTAAATATTCATTTCATTTATTTTCCACATCATTTACTGGTTTTAGACACCCATTATATTTAGCTACTGTCTGTATAAATTTTCAAAAAGAAAATACTCCAGAAGTATCTATATTCCATGCGGAATCATGACACTAGGTATTACCAATCTAAAAGACTCTCAAGATAGCTTTTTGACCTTTCTTCAGGGTTGTAGATTGATTAAAATAAATGCCTATTATGTTACTGCCTGACTAATCTCTAAGCACATAAATTATACACGTTTAAAACCCAAATTGGTATCTTCTCTCAAATCTCTTATTTGCTTGAGCTTTGTTGATATACTCCATCTTGGTCCTTGGTCACTGCCCCAAACAAGCCACAAACTGAGAGTCATCCTGAGCTCTGTCCTCACTCTCAACCCTCAAGTTAGCCACTCAGTGACACTGATTTTTACCTTATTTTAAATCCTTTTATTTTTCATTCTTTACTGCCCTGTACTACTTGAGGTACTTCCAATTGTAAAAAAGAGAAATCTGAACCCAAAGTGCTTTAAATGGTCATAGAAACCTAGTGGCTCAAAAAAATGAAAAATCTAGAGGTTGTGAGAGTTTCCTGTGAGGTATGATACTGTTACTGATATTGTCAAAACCCCAGATTACTTATCTCTATCCTTTTCCCTTCCATGATAGTCTTTAATTTTCTTTTGGTCTCTTTTTTTAGTTATAAGATGGCCTGCTTAGGGCTACATGGTTATATGCTTACATCCTATGGGAATGGGATAGTTTCTTCTAGTAGCTCTCAATAAAATGAAGAAAGTTTTCTTCATATAAGAAATGAGGACTTGCTGACTGGCTTAATTCAAAGAGCTTAGTTCCTTTTTGCACTGCTGATAAAGAAACGCCCAAGACTGGGCAATTTACTAAAGAGAGCGGTTTATTGGACTTACAGTTTCACGTGGCTGGGGAGGCCTCACAATCATGGCAGTAGGTCAAAGGTATTCCTCACATGGAAGCAGACAAGAGAAGAGAGCTTTTGCAGGGAAACTCCCACTTTTAAAACCATCAGATCTCATGAGATTTATTCACTATCAGGAGACCAGCATGAGAAAGACCTGCCCCTATGATTCAGTTACCTCCCACCAGGTCCCTTCCTAAGTAAGTGGGAATGCAAGATGAGATTTGGGTGGGACACAGCCAAAACATGTCAAAGACCCTACCTAAGGTTGACTTTGGCACCTATAAATGGACAAAGCAATCCCATTGTCCCCCTGCCACCTCTTTGAAAATATTTCCACCAAGGATGAGGAATGAAAGTTGGATGGCAAAACATGTGCTGATTGACTGCCACTGTCTTAGTTTGGACATTTGCTATGTCCTGTATGGACTGTTCTGAAAGGTTTGAGAGGTATTTTGCTACCCAGTATCTATTTCTCTTTTTCTTAATTGAACTTACTGCTTCTATTTCTTTCTCGAACCATCTGTCGTCTATGATGTCTCCAGAATAATCTTTCTCAGACATCATTATTTTTATATCACTTCTATAGTTAAAACCATTAAATGACACCCCATCATCCACAAAGAGTGGCTTTTACAATGTGCCTTATGTGTTCAACCAGAAAAGTCTTCTTTTATCTGCCTTAATACCTTTAGATATGGTTTTGTTTGAAGGAAAAGGTTAAGGATCAAGAAAAGTTTAAAAACCAGTGATTCACAGAATAAAGTTCAAGTTTTCTAGCATAATGTATAAGAGCTACTATTACCTGGACTCTTACCACCTCTCTGAATTACCTCCCAACTATTTCTACCCAGTCCATATTTCATATGCCAGTGATGGCCAATTATACCCATGGGTCTCCAAATAATCCAAACCCCTGGCCCTCTGCCAACCCTGTTCAATCTCCTTATAATCTTTATGCTCATTTTAAAAAAATCCATTTCAGTCATTGTGACCTGAAGCCCCAGTGTTTGTCACTATTACTGGGCATTATTACACTATGTTGTAACTATTAACAGACATGTTTTCTATTCTACTGCACTAGGACTTACCATTATTTGTATAATATTTGCATCTCTAGCATTTAGCATCTAAAAACTGCCAAGTGATATGAAATAGAAATGAATGTATTTCCACTGATGAAACTAGCAGTATGGCATAGTGTAGAAAATGCTTCTATAAATCATTCAGCCATTGGCATTTATTCTAGCTCTGCTACTAATTCAGTGAGTCTCTGATGACAGATCATGTATTTGAGTTTCTGTTTTTTGTGGGTTTTTTTATTAACTTGTAAAGAAAAAGAAAAAAAAAACTGCTTGAGAAAGCTGTTTTGAGAATAAATTAATGTTGTGAAATTATTTTTATATGAGTTGTATGTTGGTTAAGATGTTTTAGATCCAATTATCAGAAACCTGACTAAAACTGCTTTAAAAATAAGAAATTATTATATTATGGGGGTGGAGTCATCTAGGGTTTGGTGTTTCAGTGGATCAAAGGTATCATGAAAGACTCAAGTCCTTCCATCTTTTTGCTCGGCCATTTTCAGCATTTTGACTTTTAATCCAGTGGGTGCTCTCATGACTACAAAATAGTGGCATTAATTCCAAGTATTATTTTAGCACACAATTTTTTCCTCAAATCCATCTCCTCTGAAAAATGAGAATGCCTTTGTTAGACCTGCCATTGGCAGATTTCCTTACAGGTCTTGTGGGTAGCAACTGTCACAAATCCTTTTCTAACCCAAGTACTGATAAGGAGAAGGGATTGTCGCAGGTGGTTCTAGACAACCATGATTAGCCCAGGCTGGGGTTGAGATGAGCTCAGTCCCCTGAGAAGACAATGGCTATCAGATACTGGAAAAAAAAAAAAAATCGGGACAGTGACAAGGCAGAACGATGACAATAGGTAGCAACTAATCATGAACAGTTCCTCCAACCTTTTAGTTAATACTCTAATCACTCCCATCTAGGAAAGAGAATACTCTGCCTTCTCATGAAAGTTTTCTTCTATGGATCCACTTTATTAATTACTGTTTATTTTATTATCTTCCCTTAAGTATCCTTATGTGGTCATATGATTAGAATATGTATTTCATGAAAAATGCACAGCTAAAGATACAATGAGGGACAAAAATCTCATGCATGGAGGACTACTTATCAGTCTCAATCTGCTCTGTCCTACACCCTTGAACTCCTTCCTGCTTAATTAAAATTGCAGTGGGAAACATCACTCCAAGTCAGCTCAGCTTCCCAGATCAACAATGATACTGATTCCACATTCATAATTACTCCTCCCAGTTTTAAGAATGAAGCCTTGGCTAATTAAGGATTCTTGGTGGATTATTGCTGATGTCTGAATTGCTGAAACAATGGGCAGTCATGCAGTGTCTTTTTGATCTACATAAACTTGGGAAGTGGAAAAAGAAAAGAGGCATTTTTCTTTCTCCTCAAGAAATCTCACTTGACATTTAGCAAGGGACATTTGTTAGAATGTCAGTTTGATAAAACTGTTTGCAGAAGTCACCAGCATTTGCTACTGAGCTATAACAATAGTTAAGCACCATAATTACTCTAGGAAGTTTTAAGGAAAAAATGTTATCAGAAGATTTGAGAAAAATAAATCCAAACAAGTAACCATGCTTCTTTCATCTTCCTGTTGAATTAGTGTTTTCCTGACACACTCCCACTGAATCTGAACTCTGAATTGGTAGAAAAGTTACCAACAGTTGCTATGGCAGATGGAAGTGTAGTAGTCCATATCAGAGGGGTAAGTAATATGGCTGCAGAAATATCTCCAAATGTAGAAAAATACATAAAGCCTGTAGTTGGGATTTTCTATCTGGATGTCATTACATGAAGTAATAATAAAAACAAACAACTGTTTTCATCATGCTTACTGTGAAGCATTAACCTAAGAGATTTACATATAGAAATTCATTTCAAAATTCCAATCTTATAGAATAAAGACTATTAATATCTCCAGTTTACAGATGAAGGAACTGAGGCACAGAGAGGTAATGAAACTTACTTGAAGCTGCATTAGGATTTGAACTCTAAAATATTAATTCCAGAATATCATTCATAACTATTACATTTCATTATCTTCTTATATATCCCACACATTCATATACTTTATAGTGTGACTATGAGCAAGGATATATACCTTTTTCTTCATCTATTGAATAGTTGTAACAAAAAGGTGAATATTTATTGAGAGCTTACTATGTAATAAGCACTGTTTTGGGCATGTTACTATTTTCGTTAATCTTCAAAGTGACCTCATACAGCAGATGTAATTATTAACTCTTTAGAGAATCTTAATCTGGGAAACTAAGAAAGATAAATGTTAAGTAACCAGCTTGTAATTAGTAGGGCAATGATTGAAACCCAAGAAATCTGGCTTTGGAACCTCGATTTTAGTGCTTCTTCTCTCACTGAATAATGGTAAGAACAGCATAATATATTTGTGAATTTTTCATAGGACAAAAAGCACCAACCAAATTAAAAAGTATTTATATTTTTGTTTGGGGAAAGAAAATAGGCACTAGGAATGTATGCTTTGTTCTTTTTATTTTTCCTTCATTCATTTATTAAAAGCCATTTTAAAAACCATTTTCCATGTGCAGCCTTTTATGGGGCACTGTGTGTAGAAAAGTAAAAATGACATAGACCTTCCTCTTTAAAAGCCTTACGTTTGAGGTGGAAAAGACGATCATGGAATCACACAACATACAATATAGTGGATATCGAGTTCAGCATCCATTATGTTTTTCAAAAGTCTTCCTGTGAACTGCTTTTCCTCTATTTGTGGCATGGTGAGTAGGGGAAGGCTGTGTTGCACCTGAATCTCTTTGGAGAAATGATGTAGACATTCATAAGAGGTTTCCTGTGGTGCACTTGGAAGGTTGTAAGAAAAGGTACTTCATTATTATTTCAAGGTTCTATTATCCAAAAATGCCACCTCAAAAACTATCAAAGGCTGATCTTCAGAAATTCAGTACTGCTCTGTACACAAAGCAGGATGTTACCTGAGAGGAAAAAGCACTTGTCACGCTACATCGAAAGCCTAGGGCATTGCTGACCTCCCACATCCCTTATTGGAAGCTGAGGCCTTATAAGGTACAAAGGTGCGGCTTCTCTTTGAATGATGGAGAGGCTCATTTAGGCCATCTTAAGGCAGGAGAGTTTCAGAGTATTGCAGGAATGTAGGCTCTGAAGCTTGGGTATCGGTTGGCTTGAGTTTGAATCCTGATTGCAATAAGCAGCAGCCCTGAAACCTTCATATGTTAATTTGCCTGTGTTTCAATTTTTGCATGTATTATATCAGAAAAATTACAGGAGTTTATGGAAAGTTTTGTGATGATTATGGGAGCTAATAAATACAGTATAAAGTACTAGAAGAATAATTAGGGCAGAGTGAGTGCTCAGTAAGTGGTAGATTTTATTATTGTCATTAGGAACTTGAAACTCTTACCATTAGTTATAGTCTATGGGTTTCTCTCACCATGATGACCTTTCTGATTTTCCCCATATATTTCTACCTGGCCATTTGTCTGGTGTCTTATAGTCTCGGTATAAACATGGCCCCTCACAGTCTCAATCTTACTTCGAGTGTCCTACTTCCAGCCTCCTTTGCTAATTGTATCAATGTCTCCAGGTTTTTTAGTCCAAATTCCTGAGAGACAAAATCTTTTGGTGAAACTCGCTCTCTTGAGGAAGGACATTTAGACTTTGTCATGGAAGTCATTGTAGATCTGATTCCTATGACTGTCCAAATTGACTATATCATAGGTCAGGGTTATTTAAACCTGCTTGTTCATCAGGAGCTCTATGGGTCAGTGTCCCTTAGAAGAGAACATTTTGAGGCACAACCTCTTTGTTGCAAAGGTAGTCAAGCGGAAGACTGGAGTTCAGCAACAGGAAGTTTGTATTTTGTAATGTGACACTATCAATTTCTGTTCCATCTGTACTTTGCCTATTTCTTAATTGCAACTTCTCAATTTCAGTTTAAGACCAGGACTGGTTCTACTTTGTATCTTCTGACCCAAGTATAATACAACACTGGACATATTAGATGTGTAAACATGTTTTTACTAAACATTTTCGAAATGAATAAATGAACGCATACCAGCTTTCCTCTAATATTTAAAATTCATACACTACTTTCCACCTTATTTCAACCATTGAATTCTAGACTCTGTATTATGACCTTAATTTATGCTTTATTACTTAATTTTTCCAGTGACCCAATAAATAGAATTCATTGTCCCAATTTAACATATGAGAAAATTGAGCTTTAGAAAGTAATTTAGCTGGACTCAACTAAGCATTAAGCAGGGCTTTGAATACATTTATTTTGTTTCAGAGCTCATGTTTTTCACACGTTATTATCATGTTTGCGATAGTCCAAGTAGTTGATTTTTCACCAACTCCCCTAGCTGGCCGGGTCTCTTAGAATATTTATTCCGTCATGCAACGTGTGATCTGCCTTTCCGTTTTTGTGTCACAGGTGCTTCTACAGGCTTGGCTTCTGTTCAATATTAGAAGCTTAAGTATAGAAGATAGTGATCCTTCTAAACAGCAAGACAGTTATGATTGACTCTTTTAATTACATGAGGAAATGTATATATACTTGCACAAAATTTCATTTCTCTGCCACCATCCTAGAGGCACTACTTCCTTCTATAGTGCTTCTCTTCCTCATCACCTTGTTTTAAATGTAGGGGTAATATTTCTTATGAATGGCTGATTTCACAAGGACTGACTGGGAACAATGGGATACTTTCCCATATTTTTGAAAAAGTTTGTATTTGTGTCTCAGGGATGTACATATCAGATTTCAGATGTCTACGTAAATCTGATAATTCTTGGTAAAAGTCTATTAAGATGGCAGAATTACATTTTCAGCACAGGTTATGGCAGAAATGAAGCTGGGATTAAGTAGAAAGGAATATTTAAACTAGCTCAGTAATTTTCTAATAGAGTATAAGAGTTATAGTCCAGCATATATGGGTGTATACACACACACACACACACACACACACACACATATATATGGTGTCTGCTGAGAACAGAAATATTAGTATTAGCTAGGATAGCAACAGCAATGAATAAAAAATATAGGGATTAAAGCATAATAAAACATATAGTGTACAGAAAAATGGGCATCAGGGATACTTTTTAGGCAAATAAAAATCTATATCTAGTACTGACTTGCCTAGTATAGTTGTTATTTGATAGTAGAGCTAGATAATAGGAGATTAAGGAAGTTGGATGTTGGTAAACTCAAACAGTATATTCCATTTGAAAAAACTGGAAACGTTTTTAGGACTAGGCTGATTAACTTTAGAGTCTGGTCCTGAGGGCCTGTGCTAATTGCTGATTTGCAGATTTGCATGATTGCTAGTCACGACTGAGAAAGTAAGCTTAGAGCTATGTCAAACTCTTGTATAGTGGTTTTTAGTAAGAAACTTGCTTTTTCAAGGGTCGCTACATGTAATCTGAGGCATGGGATACAGTCATGCACAGCATTCAAGCACATCTCTGCTTTTAGATCTAGGATTATAAAAGAAAAGAGATATTTTTGTTTACCACAGTTGATTTTTATTTCGGTCTACTAGCTTAAACTCATGTTGCTGCTTCACTCTCAGGACCCTGTGGCTGATTCTTAGGTCTAGCAATTACTACAACTTTTCCTAGTATCCTGCAGCCATAATTCAGTGTTTTTCATTTATATCCTATTTATGGGCATTAAGACTTGTCACTGAGTATGTCCTGTGATTGCTAGCATTGCAGAAACAGTCAATAGTATTGATGGCATTTCCTCACAATTTCCTGGATAATCGTGCTATTTTAATTAGAGTGTGGATAGGCCTATAAATGAGTTGCTAGACTTTTACTCAGTAAGGAGCATCTATTTCTATTTTAATTCACTACTGGTATTCTCTAAGGAAATGCCAAAATGCTTTCCATCTGGAATTAGGAATCCTTTATTTTCATTGGGGAAATCTGTGCTCCTGGGAAGCTCTATTTTGGCTCATTACTCAGTTGCCATGCTGCAAGAGATGGAAAACATCAGAAATGAAAACACCTAAAATGACATCAGGGGTATGTAGAGAGTTTTAGAGTAATTTTGATGCATTTTCACACATAGTATGTAAAAAGTCTCATAGTAGCACTATGAAGTAATTAGGTAGATATTAATATTTACATTTTCTAAAATAAGAAAACCAGTTAGACACATCATGGTTATGTATGCGACTTTAGTGAAGTCACTTGGTACATTAATTTCAGAGCCAGCTGCCCTGACTTCACACCCATAGTCTTCTCTTGAACGAACGTCACCAAACCATGAGATTCTGAAAAGAGCACATAGTAAAGTGTCTGTCACATCAACTACAGGAGGCAAGATTTGGTTTGCTTTGTTTAGACCAGGAGTTCTATGTTAATACTACATAAATACAGAAGCAGTTCAGTGATCGGGAAAGCACAAGAGCTGAAGTCAGAGGGTCTGATGTTCCTTTTTTGGTTTTGCTGACCAAGTTTTAGGACTTCGTGCATTTACCGTTTTGGCCTCAAATTCTTCATTGTACTATTAAGATTAATACTATGTTTTATAGTGATAGATGAACTACTACTCAACAGATGAGTTTGCTGGAGTTCACTGTCAAGGAAGGTTCCTAAAAATAGCCTGGCTCCCATGTAAAACGGTGGGAAGTGTGAGTAGGGGTGGATGGAATTATTCGCGCCAGTCATTCCACTGATTCCTCTTCTTCCCTGAGATTCTGTATTATAGAGTACACAGACTCACAAATCGGAGAAATGAAACTAATTAACAGCTTTATATGACTCTGAAAAATGGTAATACTGGGGAATATAATGCAGCTTCCTATCTCCTTCCCCAAACCTAGACCTGTAGCCCCAGATGATTGGAATCAGCCACCCAGTATCAAGCGAAGAAGCTCAGAGAGAGAACAGCAACCTGGCAGGGTTCTCTGCTGACATCTACCACGCCTGAGCTTTGGCAAGTCAGAACTAATCCTCCTTACCTCTGATTTACGGTGCACAGAAAGGGCTCAGAAACAGTCTATATTCTCATTCCTCCTCTGATCCTAGGAGTTGGCTTAATGAAATGAAAGTATTCATTGAAACATATCCTATACATTATGAGTTTTAGACACATTCATAAAATCACAGAATATCAGTGTTGCAAACAAATTTAGATATCATCCATTTTAGTGGTTTTCTTACTCTGTTGGACATGGAACTATTTACAACATCTCATAAAAATCCAACATCTCAAATGAATTAAAATGTTGCTGCTGTCATAAACGCAGTACAGACTCAGGGCTTTTACCCATGCACATTGGGGACATAAAGCACTCTCAGAACATACTTTGGAAACCATGGATCTAATCCAAGCAGCTCATTTCACATTTGAGAGACGAAACCATAAATTAGATTAAATCATTTTCCCAAGTCACGTCGTGAATTAGTGGTTATACTTGAACAAGGACTTAATTTTTTACTCCTAAATCAGAATGCTTTCTAATTCAAAACACTATACCCCTTAGCTCCGTCATTCTGGGACTCCTCCTTGGAAATTAGTCTACGACGTAGAGGCAAACTAAAGTCTTCTGTCCATTCACTCCCTGAAATATCTGTCTTTGTTTTCTGCTGATACCATCCATCCGTAACTACCTGGCACTTACAGGAAGTACTTGCCTACATAGAGTTTGTGGCTGGAGAAGAATTAGAGTGCGGGAAATTCACTTTTGGTTTAAATGCCTTAAATACTTCTAGACCCAAATCATTTTGATTTAAGTCCTGCTAGTTACTTATAGTTGCTTTCTCATGAGCATCTTTTGCATTGAAAACAAGGCTAGAGAGTCATTTCCAGCAAAAGCACTGTATGTGGAAAGAAGATTGTGTCTGAATAGGCTACTTTTTTAAGTTTTAATTGGCCTAATTACTTCATGTTTGTAAAGTGCTTTGAAGAGGAAAGGTGCTATATTCGTGTTGCCTCCTGTTATTATTTTAGCTCCCCAAGCAGCATTTGCTGGTTCCTTAAATTGCCTCTCTTGAAGCGACCTAACAATCAAATTGCTGGGGAAGATTTCTTCTTTTTCTTTTTCTGTTTTTGGAGTACCATTATTCAAACCAAAGTTGGGAGACTAATGACTTATAGCACAATCTTTTATTTTGGCTAATTCTACTTTCCCAGTATCTTTCTCGAGTTCAGGAAGAATTGAACCTTTACTCCCCACCTCTTTCCCAGGCTTTAACTTTTTAAGTGTTGAAGCCTAATATTTCCAGAGGCCATTCTCTGCTAGTAAAATGTTCTGCTCTGAACCCCTCTAAAGACCAGGACTCCTGGGGTAACTTGACGAAAACACTGCAGACTTTAATGGAAGAATAGGGGAAAAAAAAAGCCATTTTTACCTTTCACCCCCTCCTTTGCAATGGCAAGAATGGGAGGAAGAAACTGCAGGAAAGAATCACAAGTTGTTGATGCTATTTGTGAATAAAAAATTCTGAAGAGGTGTTTTCTGATTTGTGAGACCAGACTTTTTTCTCCACCTATAAAACAGAGCTCTCTTTATTTCACCTGTGACGTAGTAAAGAAATGGTTTAATTTTCAAGAACATTCTTGATTTCCAAACTAGATAAGAGAGGAGCTTGTTCGTAGGTTGTGGGGAGGAATCTTGCCTCTTCTTTTTTTCTCAAATGCCATACAGTCAGTTCAAATTCAGGAACATAGGAAGTAATGCACTTATTAATAGCTGTCATGCATTGAGTGTGTCCTATGTTCCAAGCAATGTGCTAGGCATTGTTTATACCTCTCTTTCCATTTTCACAACAAAGTTAGGCTGCTTTTACAGGTGAGAGTGTAGCAAGTCAGAAAAAATGAGCACTTGTCTAAATCACACAGGGAGGAAGTGAAAGTTAGAATAGAAACCCAGATGTGTCTGACTACAAAGCACTAAAGCAAGTTTCTTTGAAAATAACCCCTAAACATGTTGTAAGCAGTACTAGGAGGCTCTAAGTTGGATATCTCATTTAATGATTACCATAGCTTCATTGTGATATTTGTAAGTTTCTCACAAATCTTGCTATAGGAAACAATCTCAGAGATGTCAAATAAACTTCTATTAAGTGACAACACCCTGATTTAAACTGCAGCATCGCCGGGCGCGGTGGCTCAAGCCTGTAATCCCAGCACTTTGGGAGGCTGAGGCGGGTGGATCACAAGGTCAAGAGATCGAGACCATCCTGGTCAACATGGTGAAACCCCGTCTCTACTAAAAATACAAAAAATTAGCTGGGCATGGTGGCACGTGCCTGTAATCCCAGCTACTCAGGAGGCTGAGGCAGGAGAATTGCCTGAACCCAGGAGGCAGAGGTTGTGGTGAGCCGAGATCGCGTCATTGCACTCTAGCCTGGGTAACAAGAGCGAAACTCCACCTCAAAAAAACAAAACAAAACAAAAAAAAAAACCTGCAGCATCATACAGTTTTTACTTTTTAACTTTATTACAAATTTCAAGGGCAATTGTGCCTTACTTTTATGCCATAAATGTGTTTATTTTCAGACCAGTGTTAGTTACAGAAACCCAAAGGGTGGCATTTCCAGTTAGACAGTACACCAATCTTTCCAAGAAGGACTCAATGACTGAAACATGGGTGGACAAGTTATCTGACCTATTGATTAAATTGCCAAACATTTCTAAACTCGAATTCTTCTGAGGTTAATGTAAGAGAGTTATTTATGGTCAGAGTGTTTTCTTGGTATCATCTTTTGCAGTAATGATATTTTCAATCACAACAATAATAGCTACCCTTGAAAGAGTGCTTATCATGTGTCATTCTAGGCACTTTCCATTAATTAACAAATCCTCAGAACAACTCCCATAATTGGTATTATCATCAACCCTACTTTACAAAAAAAGTAAAACCACATGGTGGTTTCTTTGCAGAATCCATTCTCTGTGGATAAGAAAATATTTTGAGAACATTGATACTTTTTTCATTCCTTGTATAAACAGTTGTACTTCATGATTTGAGGCCCTCTTGTAAATCAGACCATCCTCCTTCTCTGCATTCTGTAACTTTCCTGCTCTAATCAATTTGTTTAAAGCTCAACAGCAATGGAAGAAAAAAAAAAAAAAAAGCAGAAGAAAAGGAACAGTAAGAAAAAATCCTGCCAATTAGAAAAATAAATTTGAAAAAGAAAATTAAGATAGAAATACCGCAATGACATTTGAAAGGCAAAATTGACAAATGAGAGAGGGGCCTGAGTGAAGGAAGGAAGAGCTGTTAGAGGCAGATTGCGCACATCTCAACAGAACCTCATGTCTTGTTGAGAGTTAATTCATTTTTGAGAATTGGTGGCCTGAACCACCTTCTCACTTCCAGCCACTGTCTGTCTCAGTTTTTGTAGTAGCTTGTATCATGATGGAATTTAGGGCCTCCTCGTACAGAGACTGAGTTTTACCAACTAAACAACCTCATGTTACCCTGTCTCAAGTCCTGGCTCAGGAGGATTTGGTGGCTTGGCTTGTTTAATGATACAGGTAAGTGGGGCGCATGCCTTTTGTTGATTTGTAGGCAAGTTGCAAATTGCAATTAACAGATTAACGAACAGAGAAAAGATGCAATACTTTTATTTAACTATTCTTAATCATCCTCCATTTGAGGACAGCAAATAATTCTAATAAAATAATGTACTGATGTATAGTAGAGTATATTTTCACTTAACATTGTCAACAGGTTCATGGAAACTTCAAGTGAAACGATGTTTAGCAAAATTAATTGTACCATAGGTTAATTGATAAAAACGAAAGTTAAGTTTCTATGGCATATTTCTGCTCATAAAAGATCACCTAATCTCTAAATAAAGACCCTAGGCACATTTTTATTAAACATTAAAATAAATGTGAGTGTTACATACATTTAGGAAAGACTAATAAAAACATGTGAGGTAATTATTTGCTCAATTTTTTGATGAACCAGTGACGGTGATCATAGTGCTGGTGGGTTAAATCAAGGAATAAATGTTCACAGAATGAAAATTGTAAGGAGCACCTCCTACGACCAAGCAGTTTAAAACAAACTCTCACAAATACGGCAGGTTCTTTGAGTGCTGTCATACCACATGCATCCTTTACTGGCATGTACCTGTATGATTATCATCTAATTTGCCAATTTTCATTGTTACAGATATTTGTACTTGTATTTTTACACGTATTTTCCAACTTGTTTATTCCACTTCCTGGTAGTTCACAACACAAGCCTGGTACTGACCCTGGGCAGAATGCTATTGCATCACAAGGCGCATCCACATACACCCACACTCACATAATCTGGGGCAATTTAGACACATACATTTACCTAACACACATCTCTTTGGGGTGTGGGAGGAAACTGAAGTTATGAGAGAAAACCTATGCAGACAGAGGAATCACATGCAAACTTCACACAAACAGTGGCCTTGGCCTGGAATCATTTTTTTTTTTTTCTTATCAGCTTTATAAGGAAATGATGTTGAGAAAAACAATGTTATTTGAGGACTTGCTATATTTCATTGAAAAGTTTTATTTAAGTCAGGTTTTAAAATGGAATCTTGTTTTCACATAGATTTATCTGAAGTACAGGTTTTCTCTTTTTTATTCCTAAAGTTATGTTCTGTTTTCTAAGTTGATCTCCATTGGTTTTGTCTCTTTCCTGTTTTATTCAATGGGGTACCAACCAAGTATTTCTCAGCTATGAACAAGTACATAAACCTTCCAAGGGAGAAATCATCTAGATAAAGATCCCTGGTCTTTTGACACAAATGGCTGATAGTTGGTGATCTGTGCTTCCTACAGGATTACATGATGTCCCTCCTTTGATGATGCTAAGATTTATCAATGAGTTTAGATGGCTGTCAGGCAGGTCCCTCTTTTAAAAGGTTCCAACAGCCATTTACCTAGTGGATTTTAGGTGATTATTGTCTAATAAAGGATCATTGTCTGGATCCTTTATTAATTTTGAGGTTGAAAAAATGATATTCTATTTCCGTTAATCATCTAGCATTGATTAATAGGTATTGTTCCATGAAAATAACTTTCTCACTAAGAAAAAAAACCTTTCTTGGAATCTTTTGAAAGGGACTAAGAAATGCATAGTTCTACTCATTTTGCTGAAAGGAAATAGGTGCTAAAATGATTTCGGAAGAAAGGTTATGAGTTGCTGAAGGCTATAAAGTTATCTACCCTGTGATATGAACCATGATTCTGCTTCATCCATAACAGTATTGATGTAAGCAGTAAGAGGCTGACCCCAAGCTGGATCTGGCATCTCCAGCCCCACTGTCTACTGGGTCCAAGCAGATGCAGAATAAGTAAATTAGGACTGTGCAACCCAGTGGATGTGACGATACCTGGGGCTCAAATAGAGCCTTATGACAGCCTTTCAGTTTTCAAACTTTAAAAAAGTATTCGGCAAAAATGTACATGCATCTTCAGAGCAGATTGTTGAGACTATTGTCTTACACAGTACAAATGCATATACTTCTCTCATTAGGATGATGGAAATAATAAAACACTAATATTAATGACCAAAAAGCATACAAAATAGCATTATGACTTGATGTAAGAGTCATTATCTATACAGTTCATTATTTTTTCTCAATTTTTCAGATTATAAATGGGTCAGTCATGTCTACCAAAATCACTTTTCACTGACAGATGTATTATACAGACCATAAGAAAATTAGAACAATCTTGAATTGCTTTTTATCTTTCTTGTTATTGTTATGGAGTGCTTCTTTTTCTTGGTATACACCTGCTTACCTTTAGCATCCTATTCTTCCTCTTATTAGATCCCAGTGGTTAAAATGTAGGCCCCAAAATTAGATAGACCTGTTGCCACTTAACTCTTTAACCTTGGGAATTGACATCTCTATGTTTCCGTTTCATCAGTTGTAAAATACAGATCCCAGCAATACATTCTCACAACGTTGTTTTAAGGATTAAAAAAGACAATTTTGGGCTGCGTGCAGTGGCACATACCTGTAATCTCAGCACTTTTGGGAGGTGAGTCGAGTGAATCATCTGAAATCAGGAGTTCAAGACCAGACTGGCCAACATGATGAACCCCGCAAGTGCCAGGGCAAGGGTCAGAAGCCTCAGCCTGTTCCCATCTAAATATTGATTTAGAAAAGAATTTAAAATGTAAGCACATAGTTATTCCTTTATATAATCATATATAATCTTATAGTTACTTATAATCATAAAGATATATACTCAATATAACCTTTAATTTTACTAATGACTATCGGGTTATGAAGCATGGAACTAAGGTGACATTGTGAACAAAGTGATCCCAAGGCAAGACGCTCTAAGCCCTCTGTCACGGTGCATGAGGGCTGCTGGAGGGCGCCTCGGCTGTGCGACAGCGTCAGTGCTGTGAAAACGCCCGCTATGTAGCCAGCTAGGGAAGGAGATGTCCAAAATGGCCAAGACATCTCCTACCTGGGGAAGTTTGGAGAAAACTCCGCTTTGCTAAGCTCTTGTGGCAACGCCTGATGCCTGTCAGGTAGGTCTGCAGACATCTGGGGGCTTCACTGTCTCTGTGATGCTGTGCTTCAGTGGTCACGTTCCATGTCTACTCTCACACCCTGCTTCTGCACCTGGTTTCTCTTTTTCTTAAAAGATAAGAATTAATGTGAAGAGCGCTGATGCATTAGCTTTTCTCCTCCCCTCAGCTACTTAAAAGTCCTGGGCCCACTATCTTCAAGCATGATTTACTTGACCCTATTGCTGACCACCATTAGCTCACCCTACCTTCCCTGCCCCCTGCTTTGTACTCAATAAAAGTCAGAGTGTCCAGACACGCAGTGCCACTGCAGATCTCTGTGCTTTGGTTGGCAGTGGACCCCTGGGCCCAAACTCTCTTTTCTCTATCTCTGTGTTTGTGTCTTTTATTTCTACAGTTTCTCCTCTCTGCACCAGCAGGGAGGGGCTCACAGAATCCTACAGGGCTGGACCCTATACGTCGCTACTAAAAAAAATACAAAAATTGCAGGGCATAGTGGCTCACACCTGTAATTCCAGCTACCCAGGAGGCCGAGGCAGGAGAATCGCTTGCACCTGCTTGTGTAGGTTGCAGTGAGCTGAGATAGCACCATTGCACTGCAGCCTGGGCAACAAGAGTGAAATGCCATCGCCACAAAAAAAATAAATAAATAAAAAACAAAGGACAATTTCATGAGAATTAAATAAAATAATGCAAGCAAAATTCTTGGCATTTTGCCTGCCACAAAGTCAGCAACTTACACTTTCTATTTTTATTTATCATTTATTCCAAGTCATCCTCCCTTCAGTTAGAAAAAGTACTTTTTCAAGAGTTGAATAGTTTGCTCCTTGGTCACGTTTATTTTTTGCTGTTATGGACAAGTGTAAGCCACTCTTTAATTGGTATCAGAGACGTTTTGCCGACTTTAGAGAAAAAATGTAATGATCCAGCAGTTGTGTTAATTGGAAAAGTGGTGTGTATTCCCCAGTGCTCAGAGGTTGCCCCTGAATGTCTCCTAGAAAATGAACAAGTGCAGAGGACAGAACAGGGATTTGTCACCCAAAGAGAGGCCAAGAGGGTAACCCTGGCCATGTGTGTAGTTCGCACTGTGTGACCCTGAAGCCTGAAGGAGGCATTTGCCCTGCTGTTCCGTAGGTTGCCCGACAGAATGCTGCATTGAATTTAGTTATACTGAAGTCACCTGTGATCATAAGGCAGCCAGACTACAGAAGAAAACTTCACCATAGTGAATAATAAAAGTCTCTGCTGGCAGACAGCCCTGTGGTAGAATCTTGCCTCTTTTACTTCCATTATAACCCTATGAAAAGCCAAACCATTTAATTTTTGAGAGACTCAGGTTTTTTTTTTTTTTTTTTCTGTAACAAAAATATGTTTTTCCCATAGAATTGTTTTGGGAGCTAAAATAATGCAAAGCGTCTAGTGAAATGTTTAACCCATAACATAGAATTAATGCAATCATCATTGCTTTTCTTTTTAACATTATAAATCGACTGTGTCCTATGCAAGAGGGTTAGGTATCCTGGCAGATACTTAACTCTCAAAAGTTAGTACAGTATTCTAAGTTCTAATCAGAGCCTAAGGTATAGGAGGGATAGATGAGCATAAACAATCACTTGATCCAAATATGCCATCCTTTTAATACATTTACCAATGTTCCAAATGGGGGTAGTGGGGGGTCCTGTAGAGTATGGACAAGTGAATCAACTGATGAGTTCTAACATACTTCATCCAGGTGTACAAACAATTAATATTCATCAGTTTGAAACCTTTTTAACCCAGTGTAATTTGCCTGAAAGTCTTTTAAGCACAATCCTATCCGTTATTCCAATCCTGACTATATCTAATAATAGAAATACTATGAATTTTACAATGAAATACAACTGGCATTGAATTTTAGCTTTGCTTGCTATTACCTATGTCACCCTGTGCACATCTTGTAACCTCTCTGCCCTGCTTTTTAAACTATAAATAGAGAATAATAATGCCAACAATAATATTGGTTAGGGGACTACATAACAAGTGTACATTTTAACATAGTGCCTGGCTCGGAAAGGTACATGGTCTATATTAGCTTCTTTTACCAAATCTGCGCTACTGTCACAGGCACCCCCCGGGCAAGGCAAGCTGTCTCTGAGAAGCTTTCCGCAGCCACCATGTTGCTTCAGAGAAAATGTATTTTGATTCCTGCAACTGAACTTTGAGAATGCTTAAAAGGTTTTACTTAATGCTGTATATAGCTCTACTGGATCAGAGCGTGGTGATACCATCTTTCTTATACCTAAATTTGAGACATGTGTTCTGCTGATAAACAGAATATTTGAAATAAGAATTGTACCAGGACACTATAGAAAGATTCTTGATATTAGCTATGATCTCACCACAGGGATCGCTCCTGAGCAACATGGTTTATAAGAGGTGTACGAGTGTGTTCTATTTCCTGTGTTTTCTGTACATTTGGTGCATTTTGTAGTTTTTAAAAAGTTACTTTGGGCTGGGAAAGTAATAGTGATTGATGTCTGTAATCCCAGCACATCAGGAGGCCCAGGTGGGAGGATCGCTTGAGGCCAGGAGTTCAAAATAAGCCTAGGCAACATTGTGAGACCCGATCTGTACAAAAAGTTTAAAATTCAGTTGAATGTGGTGGCACATGCCTCAAGTCCCAGTTATTTGGGTGGCTAAAGTGGGAGGATTGCTCAAGCCTGGGAAATCTAGTTTGCCATAAGCAATGATTATGACATTGCACTCCAGCCCAAGCTACATAGTGAGACCATGTCTCAAAAAAAAAAAAAAAAAAAAAAAAAAAATTTCAATGGTAATCAACAGACCTGGATATAAATTCTAACTCTACCACAAAAAAGCAGAGTGACCTTTGGAACAAGTTGCTAGTATTCTCTGAGCTTCAGTTTCCTTGTTAGTCAAATAGCAATAAGGGTACCTAGCTTTTCCAGTTTTTTCTTGATCCATAGGCATTGAAATTCAGAGATTCATTCACTTATATGCAAGCAAACACACATACCTTTAGCAGTTACTGACTGATTGACTTAATGGATAGTGGAAAAACACTGATATCTAAAAATGCCTTTATCATATTGTAATATAAGATTTTTCTTTTCCCTTTTATAAACAATATTTAAAAAAAATTTTTTTTACATGCCACCAAGAAACTAACATTCAGTGTTACCAGTCACTCAGAACAGAGTATAGATTAATTGGATGTTTTTTCTCAGATTTGCCAACTTCAATTTTTATAATGATCAAGGATGTTGTGTTAAATACCCTTACTTTTAGATACTACTACACTAAATGCCTAAGTTACTTTCTTTTATTAAGGGTGCAAATTGTGTGTGTGTGTGTGTGTGTGTGTGTGTGTGTGTGTGTGTGTGTGTGCTTGTGTGTAGTAAAGTTGTAGGGGAGAGGAAAGAGGAATACGTTTGCAGTTTGGTGGAAACTATGCTGGATTAGTTCCTAGAAAAACCTAGTAATATGAGATGGCTGGACTCTTCAAGCCTGAGAGAAGCATCAGAGGTGGATCACGTGTGCTGTGCAGAGTGATGACAAGGAGGTGGAAATTCTTCAGATTCTAAATTGCCTACATACAGAGACCCCTATCTTATTCCTCTTTAAATTCTTCAGATTGTAAATTGCTTATGTACAGAGACCCCTATCGTATTCTTCTCGTCCTAGTACTTAGCATAAAGAAGATACCCAAGAAATGATGAAGAACTTTAACTGAAAATAAACTTTTTATTTATTTCCTAAAGTCAAGCAAGCCAGGAGAGAAAAAAGGTTGGAACAAAATGTCTCAAAAGATGGAATTCTACATTTTCCAGAAAAGCAATTTCTTCATATTATAGTTCATATCCGTCATCTCAGTTTTTTCTTCTTTACAGCAAAAATTTTACCTTTTAAAAATCTTATTTCTCCAACATTATTCTTTTGGTATTTACGTCTTCAAAATATTTATAGATTTATCCAGGATATCCTCACATAGGTAAGCCATACTCATGTAGCTTAATCTTGCCTCATAAGTCTGTCTCTCAGCCTCTTTCATTCTTTTTACTCCCCTTTTACCATTTCCAACTTCTCTACATCAAATTATGTAAAAGCTGCCAAAATGGAGCTTAAGTTTCCCATCTAGGAAGACAGCTGTCCTGTGAATTAGATGCAGTATCTTTGTATCTTTAAAACAGTGCTTGGAGCATGTATCCTTAGTTTTATCTTTTATATTTCTTTCTCTTTCACTAGACTGTGAACCTATTTGGGACAGAGGAAAAGGTACATTTTTTTATATTCTTAGTACCTTTCAGAGGTTGAAGCATAGTAGATGTTAAATAAATATTAACTAAACGAACACAATAACACAAAGCATCCTAACTCCTCCCCATTCCCTACCCCTAAAAGAATTGAATTTATTTGGTCCAAAATGATAGATTCTTCCTTTTCCTTGTTCATGTCCTTGAATATGATTTAAAATATATCAAAGTCAGGGCATGTAATGAAGATATAAAGCAGCCCTGTAGGGGAATGTTTTCAATCAGAAGAAAATAAACTCTTTTACATCCTTTAGTTTCTTTTCCTTTACTATCAACCATTTAAGTAATTCAGGTGGCACCTGGTTTGCATATGGTTCTTGTTTGCTTTTACTTTTCCAACAGCCTACCAGAGCCTAGAAAAATTGATTTAGTAACCTGGAGAGATTGAGTATTAATTACCTGTTTATACTTTTGTACCCTTTATTTTAAATTATTTGCTTTTCCTGCTGTGACACAGGAATGAAACTTTCTGGAAAGTGTTTAAGTAAGAAAATTAGATGGGAATACTTATTTTAGTTACTTATGTGCTTTATCATTATTTTGTAAATATACCACATATATGAAATGTATATTCTGGAACTTTTATCAAGACTTACAAGAGCAGGGATAAAATATTTTAAATATCACCTTGGTTTGGAAATTTGAAAACAGTTACTGTATGTTTATTCTATTATCAGTTTACTTTGTTTGAAAACATCACAAGTGATTCCAAAAAGCTCTAATCACATGATTTTTTTCACTTATTTATCAATATAGCAAATAGTGCTGGACTCATAGTTTTTACTGGAGATATGAAGTACCGAAGGTTTAAATATCGCATACTAAAATCATGGCATGTTCTAAGACTATTCTGAGTGAAGAAATATAATACGTTTTCTATATTATCTGAATGGTTGTTTACCGGGGCAATAAGAATGTCCTTCTCATATTTCAGGTAATAGTGAAACTACCAGTTCTATATTTGCTTTTTAAAATCTTGGCTACTCATTTATATGTCATATTACTTAATTTTTTCTTTTGCTTCTAATTGGTAGTCTGAAATATTCTGAGAATCTATGACTAACATAATGTGAAAAGCACTTTTATTTTTTTTTTCTCTGGCACAGCTCTCCAGGTGATGTCTGGACTGAGAAAATAGCTGTCATCCCTACTGTTCAAAAACTATACCCTTGTCACTGTGATGATGTGGGTCTTGATTTAGTTTCAAATGCATCATCGTCAGAAGAAATGGATTTACTATATATAACCTCAGGGATGTGTGTGTGTGTGTGTGTGTGTGTGTGTGTGTGTGTGTTCTGTAGGTACATACAGTATTACATGTACTATATGTACACATACATATAGTACATATCTCTGATCTCTGAAAACCCCAGGGGCGCGTGTGTGTGTGTGTGTGTGTGTGTGTGTATACATATAGTACATATGTATACATATACATCTATACATCTATGTACATATATATATATGTATACATATGTACTATATGTATACACACACACACACACACACACACACACACACACACGCCCCTGGGGTTTTCAGAGATCAGCGATATTTCTGATGCTGCCTAGACCAGACCAGTTCTGGCGAGACTTGGACCATCTCCACTAATTCAAAAATTAGTTTCATCTGAAAGCTACTTGGTTTGGGCAACCATTTGCTAGAAAGAAAACGTGAGTTTTATAAACCTACTCCGTTTAGAAAAATTAATAAGAAGCTCTTATCTTAGGCCTCAGCTCTTTGCTTGGGGGAAACCTGGGAATATCAGCAGAAAGGGCAGATTATGGGATGTCATAGAAAGAAAAAATCTTGGCATTAATCAAACAAGCAGCCAAGATGAATGACATGGGTGCATTTCTTTTAACTTTCTCATTGTTGGATACTGAAAGAAATGGTTGTGCCACCATTGGCATCACCAAAACCTGTCTTCTGATATGTCTGGTAATTTACTTCTCAGCTGTGATTTATTTTTTATTATCAGTCTGTATCAAGAATCTATTATTTCTATGGCAAGGTCATTGACATTGTGTATATGTCTATGATGTGTGTGTTCCCATGCTTAAACGTGTATGTAAAAGTCCATATTTTTTGCTCTTTTTAAGTAACAAATTCCACTATAGGAACAGAGCATGAATGCTTCTAATTTCTTGGAAGTCTCAATTTAATGTGAATCTGTGAGCAGATGATGAACAGAGTAAAAATGCAATCAACAGTGAGTGATAGTGACACTGTTTCCAAAGGAGGGAGAACAGGAGGGAAGACAAAACTTAACTCTCGTGCTGTGTGTTAATTTCCCTGTTACAGAAATACAATAATATGTCCTGGCAACAGCGCCCTCAGGGAAGAGCCAAGTTTTTGTCGGCAACCCAAATTTGTTGGCCAATTTGGTCTTATTCAGTTGTTTGTCATTGCCTGGCACAGCAGTTTGCATAGTTATCATACATTTAATTCCTTTCATTGGGACTTCTTGTGGCATTCTTGCTGCCTTAACAGGACACTTGAATTTCATAACAGGGTGTTCTTTGTCCTGTAATTTAATCATGTGAATTTTGTGTGGCTATAGAATGTGGAATTTATACTTAAAAATAAACATATATGTCTATATATACAGATCTATTGGTATCTGTATTTCACAGTTGATTTTTCTGTTTCTACCTGTATCTACTTTTGTTAGACTTTTGCTACAGGTTTAGACAATTGCAAAGTACCAGCTGAGGTGCAGAGTTTTAATATTCTAGATATCTTGATTTTAGCTTGTGAAACAGCGCTGATATACTTAAATAATTTTCCACATGTTTAACTTTATGAAATGACTTTTTCAGGGGGAATATTTAGATAGAACACACTTTCCTAGTCTAGCCTTCAAAATTCTCAATTATCTGGCTTTAGTGAACCTTCTCACCATAGTTTTCAGTACCTTTTTTTTTCCTTTTGAGACCGAGTTTCACTCTGTTGCCCAGGCTGCAGTGCAGTGGTGTGATCTCGGCTCACTGCAGCCTCTGCTTCCCACGTTCAAGTGATTCTCCTGCCTCAGCCTCCCGAGTAGCTAGAATTACAGCCTCCCGAGTAGCTAGAATTACCCACCATGCTTGGCTAATTTTTGTATTTTTAGTAGAGACTGGGTTTCAGCATCTTGGCCAGGTTGGTCTTGAACTCCTGACCTCATGATCCACACATCTCAGCCTCGTAAAGTGCTGGGATTACAGGCGTGAGCCACCGCGCCCAGCAGTTTTCAGTACTCTTGTTAAGATGACCAGTGAGACTGTAGTTCTTATACAAATGCTGCTCTTTGCTGTTGAATACTAAGGGTCCAAAGACATTTTTATTACAATGTTTTGAGTTTGAATTATGGCTTGAACATGTATTAGCTTTGTTACTGTAGGTGAATGACATATTTGAAATTCTTTTAGCTCTATTCATATTTAAAATGCTGTAATAATACTTAACATTGTTATTATAAAAAATGAAATAAATAGTTCAGTATCGGGCTCATGGTAACTGACCAATGAACTATTAGCCAGATTCTGTGTTTTTCTCTTGAGCCCTCTTTCTTGGAATTTACTCTGTCTGGAATTCTTCATTTATTTTCTGTCTAAATACTACTATCGTATCCCATTAAAAATTCTGTTATAGGAAGCATACTGATTCTTCTTTGATTTCTTAAAATACATTGACAGCTATCTCTTCAGACACAAATAGACTTTTTACATAATAAAATGTATTTACTTAGATTAGATGTTTACTGAAAGCAAACAGCATGTCCTACACACTTCTCAGAGCCCTAACACAATACTGGCACTGAGTAGCTCTTCAGTAAATGTCTGCTGAAAAGAATACTTTCATCAGTGGACATAAGCATTGCCCTATAGATGGGGTGGTTTAAGTGGATTCTGATTAACCATGCAAGTAGAAACCTTTAATGTGCAATTGGCGCTACATTCTCATTTTATTTTTCTAAATGCTTCCCTTTAGTTGGGGAAGGATTGGTTACTATTTGATGGATCATAATTAAGTATGCTCTCATATTGTGTGCAAGGCTTTCATTATTGTTTGAAGACAGCTAATCAATTAAATGCATCATTCCATTGATAAATAATGAGATGAACTATATTCTTTGAATGTTTCTTAGGTCCCCTTTCTGTTTTATCCCGTGGACCCTATTGTCCACAACTTCATCAGATTGTATTGTAATATTTTTGTATCTCTGTCTATCACACTAGATTTTTTGGGACAAAGCACATGCCATTTTTATTTATATGTCTTTGATGTGGTATCTATTCCATTGTAAGTGTTCAATAATGTCTGCTGAATGATTAGGTAAATGCATAAATGAGGCAGTTCTGATAGCAAGAGAAAAGTCTCTTAGGATGTAATCAACAATAAATGAATTAGAGAACATAATGGCATTCCTTTAGAGAAAAATGAGATGGATCAAATGGGTTCAATTGTAACCAGACGTACAATGACTCTAAATATTCCCAACCCTACATAACTCACGTGATAGACACTCCGGAAATATTTTTTGAAAAACCTAGGCAAGAAAGATGTAAAAGATTAGTAAACAAGTGAATAAATAAACTGTGGTCCAGAAAAACCTGTCCTAAATGTCATAGTTAGTAAGTTGTTCAACAATCTTTTAAAATCAGGTCTCTTCCCAGTTAAACATTATTCATTACTCCACTCTTACTGTTTCAATAGTCCTTTGCTTGTTATATCATTTCTATGTCCAACGATGGGCCTATTGCATTGCTACTGTTTGCATATTTTTCCCTAGTTTCCCAACTAGAGTGGAGACACTATGAGAGCCAGGACCTGCTTTTGTCATGCTTGTAAACTTAACATGCAGAAGAGTAAATTCACCAGATAATCACTAGATAAATGGAAACCAAGAAGAAAATTTTTTATTTTTTCTTGTCAAAAAAACCATCCAACAGAACTTTTTGCCACAATGGTTATAGTCTGTAATATTTGGTAGCCACTAGCTAGTTTTGACCAGTGAACCCTTGAAATGTGACTAGTAAGAATAAGGAACTGAATTTCAAATGTTTAATTTTCATTTTAATTCAAATGTAGAAAGCCATGTGTAGCTCTCAGTTACCTTATTTATTTATTTGTGAGATGGAATCTCACTCTGTCACGCAGGCTGGTGTGCAGTGACACGATCTGGGCTCACTGCAACCTCTGCCTCCTAGGTTCAAGGGATACTCCTGCCTCAGCCTCCCAAGTAGCTGGGACTACAGGTGCGTGCCACAAAGCCCAGCTAATTTTTTGTATTTTTAGTAGAGACAAGGTTTCACCATGTTAGCCAGGATGGTCTCGATCTCCTGAATTCGTGACGCTCCCACCTCAGCCTCTTAGAGTCCTGGGATTACAGGTGTGAGCCACTGCACCTGGCCCTCAGTTACCCTACTATATAGCACAGCACATCCTCATATAGTACTTCTTCTTCTGCTGTCCTGGATTGTCTTTAAAAAAATACACTGAATTCCCTTTCCTTCTAAAACATATCATCAACATTCAAGGAAACTTACTCTATAACTTTTCTTTATCACTTTACAATATTTGGCTTATGTCTTGAGTGTCTCCCAAAATGATGTTCAGTCGTCTCAAGCATTTTTCTGCATTGCTTGTGAATCCAGCATTGATCCCATTAACAGCATTAAAAAATTACCTCCTATTTATTCTCCTTCAATTAAAGTTTCTCTCAAATCTTCTTCTTCCCCTGATATTCATAGGATTCCCAACATGACCATGTTTGGAATTGGAAGTAGGGACACAGGAAGATGACTAAAATGCATTGTTCTAAAAAACTGTGTTATTCATTGGACAGAAACTAACAAGGGGAGTGGAAATTGCTTACATTTATTTTGGGGTAGGAGAAAAGAAACAACTAAGGAGAAAAATAAGTACTTGTGAGTACTTAGACAATTGACAAATGAGTGTTTGCTAAATGTCAGGCACGGAGTTCAACACATTATATGCACTTCCAAGTTTAACATTTATAACAGTTTCTCACAGGAGTTATTCCTCTGCACATTTTTACTTTTACTGAAACTAATGTGCAACTACCTGTCTCAAATTTTTCAGAATGTAAACAGCTGTCCAAAGATCTGAACCAGGGTCTGACTTAGATGTTTACTGAAAGCCTCATTTCTTAATCTGTAGGGTTTTTGTAATTTTTGCATGAGACTTTCCTCAAAATTGACATTCAGTGTGTAGCGAGTGCTGAGGTCTTCTTCACTGGCTCTGTTGCCTTCAGAATTTTACTTTTGGGTTAGCTTACATGTCCTCATGCTCTGTTATCCTTCCAGACCCTTCTGAGTCTAATTTTTTCTTATTTGACAGTATGAACCCTTGCTTCTCCCTTCCAGTAGCACAGTTCAACTCCAATAAAAAGGAACATTGTTATTCTGCACAGTTTGCATCAAATAACAAATCTTTAGTTGATGTAAAAAATTAGTCATTAAGAATCAGCCATCTGCTTCTCTAATCTCCTTAAAGTGCCATATCAAATTGGCAGATACCATTGGATTTTCAAGGAAAAAAAATCCTTACTGTGAAAAACTGACATTAAAGGTTTATGTCCTCTTCTTGTGGCCCAATAAACAATATTAATGGGAAAGCATGCAAAGGATTAATAGTTTCTCCCTGCAAGAGGCTCAGTTATAGCAATGCTGAGGAATTCTGCGGGCTAAAATATGAGCCCTACAGTACCTCTGAGGCATAAATTATTTGGTTTTTCTTCTCCTTGAAGGAGAGCCTGTCACTCTAAAGGCAATTTTTCTCTTTGATCCTTTGTACTATAATTTCATGCACTCGTTTCAACGTACCCTCCCACATGCAATATGTTTCTTTCCTGACCCTTGGCCTTGCAAACCATCCTTCCTCACTATCCAGTCCCACAAAAATGAACACATTTCCCAAAAAAAGTTGCATTTTCATCCCTCTGCTGTGTTCAAGATGTGTTCAGCAGCATTTTATGAGAACAGGGGACAAAATCAAGGCAATATGTAAACATGGACTTTTTCAAGTGTCATTAAACCTTAAACTCTAGTAAGAATGTTAGCATTCACTGATCCAGGTTTTCTGTTTTATAAACAAGGAAACTGAGGTCCCATCTTATACGAACACATAACTAGTGATGACAGTTTCATTTGCAAGTTTCATATGCTTTGGTAAATTCTTTCTAGAATGTACTATATTGTCTGTTGTGAATCTTATTTTCTAGGAAAGTAGCCTTAATCCAGAGATTTTGTACATCTGTTTTCAACTAGACAGGAATGTTTAATTGTAGTCATTAAGCCTTACCAGGTAAATAGTCAAAGTGGCAGTGGTTCTGTTTGGGAGAGAGCCCAATGAGGCCTTTCAACACAACTTCTCTATAGAGCTGTCATGATAACCTAAACTTCAACCTTAGAAATTTAATCATTAAAAGCTTGATAAGTTAGGCTTTCTCATGGTAGAATTAGGCCTGCATGTTGCTGTTATTATTATTATAAATATAGTTATCATCTTTTCTAATATTTTTAGCAATTTACTGAATACTTTAATTTAATGGGCATAATAATAGCAAGGAGGCAGAAGTGAAGTCAAGATCAAACTAGGAAGCTCTCTTACATAAAGTGGCTAGTACAGGTTAATATACAGTAATCCCTCTTCCTGCATCAAAAGGAGAAGCCATTCTTGTTTGCATTCCTAGGAGTGAATAGAATGTCTATTAGGACAACAATAACATATTAAAGTGCTTTCAGGGATTTCCATCCTTAAAAAGAATCATTCACTGAAAAGAATTTTCAAGAATTCTATCTGAAGAGCTTAGTAAACATGTAGACTAGAGAGAGTATATACTGGGATTTCTGCTTTGGTCACATACTTGTAGATGATACTTACTATATCCACACACTGCAAGGCAGAGCAATGGGAGAAAATAAAAATGAAGAAATGTGTTATAAATGCTGTTTGGGTGGCTTTGAGAATCTGGGCCATGAATTCTTAAGAAAGTGAAATGCAGCCCCTGAAGCAGTAGAAAAGGGGGAAAGTGGGGCATTTGCTGTGTTTATTTCGTATTTGATGGCTTCAGCCAGTAATTCCTATGGCCTTGTATTTTATGTAAGGCAGTTCCACACATTGAAAAATAATTCAGCTCCAGCTGCCACATGTATATCCTCATTAAACATAATATGGTGATGAAATGTGAAAGTAGAGACACGGAAGCATTAGCCTGATGAAACAAGCAGACAGGGCTGAGATCAGGATTCTTTTCTAAGCCATGTAAATAACTGAAACCTGAGACTGAAGAGAGAATTAGCTATAAGGCAAAACTATATGGAAAATATATGGCAACGATTTTCTGTCTTCTCTACTGCTTTGGATCTCTAACCTACCATGAACATATCACTACCTTTCTAGAGATAACATGTGTTCAATATTGTTAAAAGCTAGCCTTAGTTTTAAAAGAGCCCCAGGAAACACAAAAAGTGAGATTATTGTGAAATAAATATTTAAGGAATTAGATAAATATTATCTTGTTAGTTTTTGTTCACGTTTACAGTTGATCCTTGAACACCCTGGGGTAAAGGTAAACCTGACCCCCTGTACAGTTGCAAATCCATGTATAAATTTTGTCTCCCCCAAAATGTAACTACTAATAGCCTAGTGCTGAGTAGAAACTTTATCGATAGCCCCAACAATCGATCAACACATATTTTGCATGTTATATGTATTATATACTATGCTTTTAAAATAAAGCTGGAAAATACACTATTTAGAAAATCATAAGGAAGATAAAACATATTTACTGTTTATTAAGTGGAAATGCATCATCATAAAGGTGTTCAGGCTTATTGTCCTGTTGAACAGGCTGAGGAGGAGGAGGAAGAGAAGAGGTTGGCCTTGGTGTCTTGGTGGTGGCAAGGACACTAGAGGTGTAGGAAGTGGAAGAGGAGGCAGGAGGGGCAGGCATATCAGTGTAGCATTCATTGAAAAACTTTGTGTATAAGTGGACCTGCACAAGTCAAATGTGTGTCGTTAGAGAGTCAACTGTTTTATGTTCCAAAAAGCACAATGGTCGATTCTGGACTGTGGGAAGAGACATCCTGGGTTTGCATCTGACCTCACTATGTGTCTCTATGATCCTAATAACTTATTTACTCTCCCTGTGCATTTGTTCTTTAAAAAATCGTACTTACATCTTCATAGGGTTGATGACAGAATGGAATGCATTAATGCATATGAAACACTTGAAACCATTCATATCCATAGTTTGCAAAAATTTTCTCTCACGTTGTAGGTTGTCTGTTACTCTGTTGATAGTTTCTTTTGCTGCACAGAAGCTTTTAAGTTTAATTAGATCCCATTGGTCAGTTTTTTATTTTGTTGCTATTGTTTTTGGTGTCTTCATCATGAAATCTTTGCCTATGCCTATTTACTGAATAGTATTGCCTAGGTTGTCTTCCAGGGTGTTTGTAGTTTTGGAAACTGGTATTAATACCTGAGTGACAAAATAGTCTGTACAACAAATTTCCATGACAAGTTTACCTATGTAAAAGATCTGTATATGTACTCCTGAACTGAAATAAAAGTTAAAAAAAATTCATATCATAAAGTTGAACATTCAATACATGTTTCTCATTGTTATTATTTGAGATTATTCTAAGTGAGGCAAATTTTGAGAGGACTTGAGGAACATTTGCCTGATTATACTGCAGAGATCAGAATATGAAGATAATAACTGTGAGAAAAAACAAAAGAATACCTAAATTATGGGTCAAGGACTTAGATATCGTCTGATCTCAGAATTACAATCTAAAATGTGTACTTTAATTTAGCATTGAGAATTAGGCTACAATATCTACCTTAATTTATTTGCTACATTTAACATAGAAACTGGGCAATGCCTATTTCTGAAAGTGGCACCACAACTTCTTGTTTTTAGCCCCTTGCTCCTCATTTTCTCTTTACTGCTTTTTCTGTTTGCTTATTATCTTATTCTCTTCTTCAATATCTCTCTTTGATTGTACTCTAAACTAATATCTACACCAAGGGTGTCCAAATTTTCGGCATCCCTGGGCCACATTGGAAGAATAATTAGTCTTGAGTCACACATAAAATATACTAAAACTAACAATAGCTGATGAGCTGAAAAAAAAAATCACAAAAAATCTCACAATGTTTCCTGACACCTTACACTAAAATTAACTCCAGATGGATTAAAGACTTAAACATAAGACCTAACACTATAAAAATCCTAGAAGAAAATCTAGGCAAAACCATTCAGGACATAGATGTAGGCAAGGACTTCATGACCAAAACACCAAAAGCATTGGCAACAAAAGCCAAAATAGACAAATGGGACCTAATCAAATTCCACAGTTTCTGCACGGCAAAAGAAACAGTCATTAGAGTGAATCGACATCCAACAGAATGGGAGAAAATTTTTGCAGTCTACTCATCTGACAAATGGCTGATATCCAGAATTTACAAAGAACTAAAACAGATTTACAAGAAAAAAACAAGCCCATTCAAAAGTGGGCAAAGGATATGAACAGACACTTTACAAAAGAAGACATACATGAGGCCAACAAACATATGAAAAAATGCTCATCATCACTGGTCATTAGAGAAATGCAAATCAAAACTACATTGAGATACCATCTCACGCCAGTTTGAATGGCGATCATTAAAAAATCTAGAGACAACAAGTGCTGGAGAGGATGTGGAGAAATAGGAACACTTTTACACTGTTGGTGGGAGTGTAAATTGGTTCAACCATTGTGGAAGACAGTGTGGCGATTCCTTAAGGACCTAGAAATAGAAATTCAATTTGACCCAGCAATCGCATTACTGGGTATATATCCAAAGGATTATAAATCATTCTACTATAAGGACACATGCACACGAATGTTCATTGCAGCACTGTGTACAATAGCAAAGACCTGGAACCAACCCCAATGCCCATAAAACCGATGAGTTTGTGTCTTTTGTAGGGACATGGATGAACCTGAAACCATCATTCTCAGCAAACTGACACAAGAGCAGAAAGTCAAACACTGCATGTTCTCACTCATAGGTGGGTGTTGAACAATGAGAACACATGGACACAGGGAGGGGACCATCACACACTGGGGTCAGTTGGGGGGAAATGGGGGAGGGATAGTGGGGGGTGAGGAGTTGGGGAGAGAGAGCATGGGGAGAAATGCCAGATATATGAGAAGGGGAGAAAGGCAGCAAATCACACTGCCATGTGTGTACTTGCGCAACAATCTTGCATATTCTTCATATGTACCTCAGAACCTAAAATGCAATTAAATAATAAAAATAATATAACATAAAAATAAAAAATAAAGAATGTTTATGATTTGGGGCTGCATTCAAAGCTATCCTGGCCTGCATGTGGCCTATGGATCACAGATTGGACAAGTTTGATCTTCAATATTTCCAAAAAGGAAGAAACAAAGAAAAATAAACTACTTGTTCTCTGAGATTCAAAAAATCACAGTACTTTTTGGTTAGAAGATTGGTATTTAACGAGTCTTTTTGTTGAAGGGTAAGAGGAATGAAAGAATGGATGGACTTTTGGGAAAAACACATTGGAATAGGATGAAAACATTTTGATTTGTTGGATCAAGAGACCAATTATGTAGTCAGAGTAGTTTCATTTTATTCTTGTTTCGACTTTGTACATGAAATTGGGAAAACTTGCGATTCCTTGATCATGATATTTTACTCTTTGCAAAATGGGTGTTAATAATGACCATCATTTTAAGGCGTATTTTTGGAAGAAAGTGAACTGGTATTAGTATGACATTGTAATTTATGGCACCAATGATTTCTTTTGTATTATTATTTGATTATTCAATTATGGCACACAGAATGAGACTAAATTATAGTGATGATCCAATCATAATCTATGTTGCCACAGCTGCTATTAAATAGCCGGCTGGCATGTTAATTCTTATATAGCCCACATGTCTCCAGACCTCATTATTTGCTGGGTATAAATGAGGTTGTTCAGCATTCCTACCTACATTTTAAGAGCTTATTGCTCAATTTGCTAGGACACAGCTCTGTTTCTGACAAAGCACTTGCTTCAACCTAAGAAGCTTTTATTGGTGTACACAAAAGGTGTTCACATGTGCTCAAGAATAGGTACTCATTTTTTCTCTGCCCTTTCCTGCTGATCCAAAGACATTCAGTTAACTGTTTTTACTCTGAGAATCTGCTGGTGTCTGTACTCTGCTTCATCAGAAAAAAAAAAAAAAAAAAAAAGCTATTTAAACCAGATTCTGTCTCCTGGGTAATGGGATATGCGAACCTTTAGTGGAGCCAAACAGTGCTACCTTGCCTTCAGACATTATTGAAGCCTAGCTTCCCCCTGTTCTCAGCAGAAATGAAAGGAATATCTCTGAAGAGGTCAGTTTGAGTATAAAAGGCTTTGCTGACTGGGTGCCGTATACCACAATACTATTTTTATTTTTCTGTGTTTCCCTTTTTTCCATTAAGTGACTAAATACAAACTTTCTATTTGAATGTTTCCTTCATCTTTGCAAAACATTTATGTGAATGAGAAGTCACAGTTCTCTTTTACTGGTGCCAATCAAAGAGTAAAGAGAATAAAACAACTTCAGTGGCAGCAGCAATGGCAGAAGCAGCAATATCAATGGTAGTAATATAATAAGAAGGAAAATCACTATAATAATGGCCAGTAGTCAATGGCTGACCATGGGCCCAGCACTCTGTTAAGTACTTTGCATTTATTATCTGCCAGTCTGCACTTTAAAGTTGGTGTTTTTTTTTTTTTTTTTTTTTTTTTTTTTTTTTTTTTTTTTTTTTTTTTTCCCACAAGGATCAAATCATTCTTCTTTCTAGCCATATTATTTCTGATGAGTGGATTGGAGAACATAGTTTCACACAGTAGCCAGGCTGGCTTCTCTGGAAATCCATATGAAGCACAAAGACAGATATGTCACCCACTGCTTGGCATAACTAGATAATCAGAGCACTCTCTGAAGGGAGGCACATCTTAAAAAGGAAAGAGGAAGGAATTGACTAGGCATACTCCATTCCTTTCAAATTCAGGAATTAGGTAGTCCCCCTCCTTTCCAGTAGTGGAGTGAAGGAAAGTGTAGAGAGAAGCTGGAAGAGCACATTCCATAGATTTCCCTCCTGGAAATGGACTTGAAATTTCTTTTCCACTGTGGAAACACATGTCAAGTGAAATCAGTGCCTTTTCACTCTAACCCACAATAGCCAGTATTATGAACCCCATTTTACAGATAAAAAAACAAAGACTTTGAGATCAAGCCTCCAAGGTCACATGCATAAAAATTGAAGGATAGAGACTTTGAACAAAAGTCATCCTGACCCCAGATTCTATGCTTTTAAGCTTCCCTAGAGTGCCTCTTTGTATGTTTGATCAAGGGTGCAGGTAAATGAGGCACTCTGGGTGACATCTAGACTTACAAAAATTGCTTTAAAAATATTATCACTGGGTTAAATGTCACCTACTTAATCATGTAGACTAGTTGGTGAGGAATAAATATATGCAAGGAAATGGATGTTATGGAATTCACTTGCATAAGCTAGCAGCACTAATACTATTGAAAGCATGCCCTGTTGCTGTTACAAATGTGTGATCCAGTATTTCCTGAATACAAAATGTGATAGGATACTGTAGCATAAAGTATAAATGTGACAGACTCATTTGCACAGATTTTGGCAAGTCCTCAATATTTCCCTTCAAGTTTCATTGCCTCTAACTACAAAGTATAACAACCCATAAGGTATATGGAAACTGTAATGAAACTCTTCTCGAGTGCTTTTATGCTTTTAAACGTATCATTGTTACAGGTTGCAAAATTATGATCACCCTGGAACCAGTGGTGATTTGTTTACGGAGAGAAACAATCTGAAAGAGTGGTTGCTGCTCTCTCTTCCTTCTCTCTGCCCCTACCACTCTCACTTATTTCTTTCTTCACTGAGACATTGCACATGGATCATTTTTCAAAGTCAACCACCTTTGAGAACCTTCCCTGAAATACTTCTGCAAAGCTCATTCATAGCAATATTCAGAGCACAATATTCAGAGCACACTTTTATCTCTAATCTCAAAGTAAGGGCCTTTTGGGTGTCACAAATCCATTGAGCAACACCAGAATCTATAGGGATGTACTTTGCTACCAGTTTTTGCCTCTTTTCACAGGTGGCTCCCATAAACAATATGAGCAGCATTAATTTTGATTTACAGAAAGTTTGGCTAATAGAAAATTATATCTGAAAAACATTTGGAGGCTTTTATAGTTCTTCTTTATACATGTCTAGATATCAAAGTTAGAGGATGTAAGCAAACTAACTTAACTGACTTTGCAATTATTGTCTCCACAATTTAAAATCATGCCAGAAGAACTTCTGTGGGAGCAATTAGGAAAGCATAACAATAAAATAGGTACATTGTCATAATGACCTATGCCAGAGGATTTTCCTGATAAAATCCTATCATTTAGGACTGCCGTAAATTTATTTATTCTCCTACAGTTTGGGCGGATAGATGTCTGAAATTGGCAGGTTTTTTCTTTTGCTTTCTCTGAAGACTCCAGAGAAGAATCCTTCCTGCTTCCTCTGTGCCACTGGCAGTTCCCAGAAATTCTTGGCATTCTTTGGTTTGCAGTTAAGTCACTCCAATTTCTGCACTCATTATCACATGTCTTTCTTCTCCGTGTGTATCTTTACATGACCTTTTCATAAGGACACCAGTCATTTAATTTCAGGCCCAACTTAATTTAGTATGACTTCATCTTAACTACATATGTCTACAGAGACATTATTCCCAAATAAACCCACATTCTTAAGTTCTAGGTAACCATGATTTTTTTTTTTTTTTTTTTTTTTTTTTTTTTTTTTTGTGATACTGTTAAACCTAGTACAAATCCTAAATTCAGTAAGTGCTGTTATATGTAAATTTTCAGTGCTGCAAAAGAAATAGCACTGAAATATAAATTTTCTCAGCAAGGTAATGTACTTCTACAGAAGGGTACATCTCATGGATGGCACAATGACAAGCACACACTTTAACAGGGGAGAGGAGGGGGTTCTTATCCCTGACACAGGTAATCCCTACTGCTGTGTACTTCCCCTATTGGCTAGGGTTGGATGGCACAGTCTACACTGATTCCAATTAGCTATTTTAAAGAGAGCAGGAGTATGAGCAAGAGTGGCAGGGTAAGCAGTTTGGTGGGAAAAACTTACGGAAAAGTAACTAAAGGTGACTCAGTTCAGAACCAGTGACCGGGGTGACTCAGGTCCAAGAAGGTGACTGGGGGTTCCTCAGATGAAAGTAGGTGATCAGGATGAGTCAGGACAGAGCAGGTGATCACAAAAAACAGATGCAAACTACTGATTAGAACTGGTGGAAAAGGTTGTTTACTGGAACTATGAGGAAGTTAAACTTTAAAATGGAGGACAAATAACTGAACATACTTACATACTGATTCTTTAAGAGAAATTTAGATCTCATTGTATCCAACAGTAACAAAGCAGGCTTATTACACATAACTACTTGGCTTCCCTCCCAATGGTCATCCTCTATAAAGGAAAGCAGCTAATATGTCGAACTATATAGAGCCCAGCAGAAGATCAGCTCTGTTAAATGATTCTGAGAATAAGTTCAGGTTAGACACTTGCATAAAAACAGGTAATCTGCAGTGGCATTCCAGATGCAAAAAGAGGAATACATCTTGACAACCACATTCACCACATGGTTTACATCATACATGAGAAACAGACTTAAGTAGCTAAAGACTGATTTCAAGTCATTCTACTAAGAAATACCAGGTCAGAGATGAAACTGCCTTGTCATGAATTCCACAACAAGTATGTTGTAGTGCCTACATATATCTTTGTATTGTTTCCTCATAAATGGTTTTCCTCTAATCTGCTTTTTATAGTTCCATTGGGTACTTAATTCTGATTACCCAATTTGAAGCTGTTTGTATGCATTTAGTTTTCTCTTTTATTCTACCTGTTAACCAGGTGACTGTGCAAATTGGTTTTAAATAGTAATGATGCTTGCTTCATAGGATTCCTATGATAAATGAATGCAATAATCAAGTAAAACACTTATTATAATCCTTAAAAATTATAAGAACTAAATTAATATTCTATTAATTTTTGAGATCTATTCATAGACACATTTGAGATAACTTAAAAAATGTTTGTTGGCAGGGGGTCACAGTCGCAACTGTAATCCCAGCATTTTGGGAGGCCGAGGTGAGTGGATCACAGGGTCAGGAGTTTGAGACCAGCCTGGCCAAGATGCTGAAACTCTGTCTTTACTAAAAATACAAAAATTAACTGGATGTAGTGGCACGCACCTGTAATCCTAGCTACTCAGGAGCTGGAGGCAGGAGAATCACTTGAACCCAGGAGGCGGAAATTGCAGTGAGCTGAGCTTGTGCCACTGTTCTCCAGCCTGGGTGACAGAGTGAGAATACATCTCAAAAAAAAAAAAAAAAAGATGTTTATCAATACTGAGTATTTGGCAGATAACCAGTAAATATCTAAATATGTGTTCACTTTTTTTATTTTCTGATGTATTATAGGAACTTGAGGGAAAGGAAATATCTATCACTTGTAAGACTGACCTTGCATCTTGGGCTTTAGGGGTCATCAATAAATAGTTACCAGATGTACAAGTAAGTGAGAATTATAGTATTGGAAGTCATGTAGAAAACCACCAGGTCATCATTTACTGCAGTGGCTTTCAAACTTGGGCATCATTCATGCCTTCATTACCTCATGCCCTGCCTGGCACATGAGTGTTCAATACCTTTGTAGAATTACTCATTTCACTTTTTTTTCTTGGTATTCCCAAATACAATACAATTTTATTAACTTTGGTCATCCTGTTGCATGTTGTATTTCTAAATGTTTGTCTTGCATATCTGCTATTTTGTATCTTTGATCCATGTATGCCCAGATCCTCTCCCCAGTGCCCCACTTGTGGTAACCTCTGATTCATTTTATATTTTTGTATATTTTAGCTCTATTTTTTCTTTTTGAGGTGTGTATTTAGTGTAGATTCCCATTCATTTTGAACTTACTGAATGGGGAACACTGCAAAAGCGCGCAGGGCAGAGGGAAATGTTACCTTAAACCAATTTTATTATCTGTACTCACAAACCCCAAAGTTTAAAAGTCACTGACTTAACAAACTTTCCAAGTCCCTTGAACAAGTTTATAGAACAAATGATGGTTTTCTTTTCTTTCTTTCTTTTTATTTTACCTTTACATCTTTCAAAAAGTGCTCACTTATATGGTCCAAGGCATGGTACCTTTTTTTTTTTTAAGCAAACTTCAACCCTGTATACTACTTTTAGTTAAAGAAAGTTATATTTATCCATTCAATCATTCCATTGATAATTATTCACTGAGTAGCTACTCTATGCCAGGTAGTTTGTTAGGAACACAGTGAGTGACGAAGACAAGCTTAGTCCTTGCCCACACAAAGCTATGGTGTAGTGGGGAAGGCAATCACTTATATCAGACAAAGATTTCCTCATAGTATTATATATTATGATGGTAGAAAGTGCTATGAAGAGCAAGCATGCAAACACTGGATTGCAGACAGGCATCTTACCCTAATTCAAAGTGGAGGTGATCAGGTGAAGTTCATTCAAGGGCATGATGATGAATTTGACACCTAAGGAATAAGTAAAAATTACAGGATGAAAGGGAAAAATGTGTTCTAGGTAGAGGATTAGCAAATTGAAAGATCCAAGAACAGAAAGGATTTAGGAATACTCAGGAAACTTAGGAAAGTCATGTGGCTGGGGCAGAGTGATCCAGAAAATCATTGTAAGGGCCGGGTAGGGACAGGCAGATGGGTACCAGATGATGCAGGATTCTGTAGTCCCTGGTTGCAAAGGGTTTAAGACGATGCCGCTCTTTTCACCTTGGCACACTGGAAACATCACCAAAACCCTGAGCCAACCATTCAAAAGCTGAAGACTGATTGTTTCTCCTAAAGGATTTATCTCGCTTAGTGCCCTGTGTTGTTTTTGTTGGTTTTGTTTTGTTTTGTTTTAAAGAAACTACTCACTTTGCATATGTAGGACACAAGAGCCAGATCAGGTTATCTCAACCCACCAGAACATTTATTCTATATCCCACAAATCCTCTGCAAACAAAATAAGTAACTTCAACAATGTTTTTATGCAGTTTTATTTATATATTAGTATTTTAAAATGCAAGTTCTGGATAGACATACTCAGAACAGGATAAAAACAGAAGGGAAAATTTCTTCATTATCTTGGTAAGTAGTATGTACTATGTAACCATAGCATCATTTCTTCCTTGGAAAGGTTTCTCTCATTAACATAAGATAGCATATTATAGTTTCTTAAGTATGTTAATTTTGGGGTATGGTCCAAATGAATAAAATATTCATGTCCAGGATTAGCACAATTAAAGATGTTCACAGCATCGTTCAGTGCTAATTGTAAAAGTGTGGGGAAGCACACTTCTAATTAGTGGAGCCCTGGTTATGTGTTTACCCATGTCACTGGCCAGCAGTCTGGTCCAGATACTACTTCAGTGTAAGCAATTATATACAAGTGGAAGCAGGGCTTTTCGAGACTTTTCTTTTGTAGTTTTTTTTTTTTTTTTTTTTTTTTTTGGTTGCTCACTGTTATCCTAGATTAGGCTTGGTTGATTGCAACCAAACTTGAGAAATAAGGAAATTATATCTTTGGTGCATCTTCTTCCTTTTATTAGAGATTATTATTTAACCCTTGATTTCCCCTCAAGCACCGAGTAACCTCTTGATATCTGTTGCCTACCCTTTAAAACCACAGTATTGCTGTGCCCTATACTTACTTGAAACTTAGTTGCTGTCTGTCTTATTTGTTCCAGATTCTTTCACTTCTTTTCCAGTGACACAACTGTGATATAAATTATGGAGTCTCTGAATCAGCGTCAGGGTCTCTGAGTGTTAGTCTACATACTAGCCTTTAACTCTTGGAAACTTGGTTTTCTTATTTGTCAATCAGGATCATAAGGGTACTTACACCATAGCATTTTGTAGGACCTATGTATATATGAATGTATTTTGTTTGCCGCAAAGTCCTGTGTAGATATTTTATGTTTTTACTAAATAAAAGTTTCTGGGTGTACAGTAAGCCAATCTGCTCATGAATTAAAGAGCATCCCACTGTCTCATCTCAGCTAATGGTAGTGAATCTTTTAGATAAGTTTTTTTTTTTTTTCCTTTTTAAAATATGATGATGCTGTATCCCTTCCTGGCCAGGTTGTAGCTTGGCTATGGAGACATCATTGGAGTCCAAATTACCTGGTAAAAGTGAAGCAAAATCTTATATTTAGATCTAAACTTCCCAAACCTGGCTGCACATCAAAATTACTTGTTAAATTAATCCTTAAGTATTATAACTGTGGATACAAAGCCAGGTTGAGGAACTGTGATATGCCTATTTGTCTTTAAGGAACGACTAAGGGCTGCTTTCATCAAGGCACTACTGGTAAGAACCCTCTTCCTGGTCTTTTGGTATGGTTTAGAATCTTTGTATAATGGGTTTATGTTTTTTCTGTAATTGCTTTCACTTTGTTTCTTATGTTGGCTCTCATCACTGATCAGCTGAAATGATTTACAGTTCCTTGATTTTTTCCCTAGTTTACCAAATGCCTTCCTATCCATTCGGCTAAGTCAACTGATTCTTTAAGATGCAGTTCAAGCATAGCAAACCCTTAACTCTTCCTTAGCAAAATGGGTCTATCAGTTCCTTCTGTTTTTCTGGAGTATTTTGTGCCATACTTTTAGGACAGTATTTGTCATACTTTACTATGATTGTTTGCATGTATGTCTCCCCCAGTACAATGTGAGTCACTTGAAATCAGGTCTTTTAAATGGGGACACACTATTATGTATATATTTACATATAGATCCAAGTTACACAGCTCCAGTGGATGTATTTCCCTCTGTGTAAGGCTAGTACTTTAAAAATACACTTTTACCAAAACTCATTATCTTTACCCTTGCACAACCACAGTCTCCACCAAAAACAGTCAAAACTCTTTATCTAATTTATATTTCTCTATGTATTATTCATGTCTATCCTCCCAGTGTTTGGCTTAACAAATATTTGCTGAATGGATGTGTAATCCTATCTTTTTTCAAATACCAGGAAAAAATCTTAAAGCAATGTATAATGTATGTGTTATATAATTTTGTAAAAAAAAAAAAAACATATATTTCAATTCACTCTCTACTTCCTTAACCTGATATCTTTTGATGCCTTTCAGAGAAAATTTAATGTATTTCTCTGTTGGGTTATAGAACAAGAAGCTTTTTCAAATGCTATCAAGGAAAAAGAGATTGTGAGAATAAAATAAATGTGTCAAATCTTGCACTGTGATTAGAAAAGTGATCTACTGAGTCACCCTGGAAAGTGACATCCCGGGAGAATGGTTGGTAACTTCACTGAAATACGCTTATCTTGGCCAACACAGAGGTTTTAAATACTCAGCCACTGCAGCTAACAATGATAACTCTGGGGGTCGGGTGGTATGTAGGAAACTGTCTAGCAAATTGTAGAGGGTTTTAAACCAAGCTCACCCATAGCATTTTGTCAACAGTGATTAGGTTAGTATATAACAATAGCCAACCATTTACTGGACTTTTCCATTTTGGGTTTTGACAAGCACCTATATTCCATAAGTACAAAACAGAAAATAATCACCACGTCTCCTCAAAAATACTCTGTAGTTTTTTCTGTATCTTTGATATAAACAACCACCTCATTTCCTACAAATGCAATCTCATCCTTATTTTCTCCGTTGACTTCTCTATCACTGCTTCACGCCGTTTTAAGCCAACACCACATCTGTTGACTGTGATTCAGAAAACTCTCTTTGTTTCAACTGTTTCTCCCTAACAGTACTGGCACTGATTCAGTCCAGTGTTCCTCAGTTCTTATCATCTGTCTCCAAACTGGATCCTCTACCGCTCATCTTGTTCCATTGCAGTCTTTCCTGCCTTCACATGTCCTCAGAATTAAATCCCTAAAGTAAAGTAAGGATTATATTATCTACCTCCCTTTAAAAAAAAGTTGTCATCTCCTCATTGACTAAAAAGTAATGTCTTGTTATCTACAGGCGTTAAAAAAAATAAAGCTTTTATCAGTTAATAGAGACATTTGACCCCAGGAGCCTGCTTTGCATACAGTCATAACATCCTTTATATACAGTACATGAGGAAAAACAACATGACTGGGTTAATGTCACTGTGAAGTGGTACATGGTGGGCACCTATAGCAATGGGGAATTTACAGGAAATGAAGCAATGTTTTAAAGAATTGAATGCTGTAATATTGGGTTGCTAATTTTAAAGCAAATATTAGTTCCTGAGCTCTATTGTTCTGGTCATTTTCTTCTACATGAAGGAATAAAGACAAGAATAAAGGACCACAGTTTTATATACTTGGGTGATTTCTACTGCTTGCATACAAACTTTGATTGTCAGCACCATAAAAAATTCATTCTGGGCCAGGTGTGGTGACTCATGCTTGTAATCCCAGCACTTTGGGAGGCCGAGGCGGGCAGATCACGAGGGCAAGAGATCGAGACCATCCTGGCCAAAATAGTGAAACCCTGTCTCTATTAAAATACAAAAATTGGCTGGGCATGGCAGTGCGGGCCTGTCATCCCACCTACTCAGGAGGCTGAGGTAGGAGAATTGCGTGAAGCCTGGAGGCAGAGGTTGCAATCAGTAGAGATTGCTCCACTGCACTCCAGCCTGGTGTCTGGTGAAAGAGCAAGACTCTGCCCTCACCCCTCAAAAACTTCATTCTGTGTTCTATAGTTCTATACAGTAAGTATTTGCACCCTGATCACAGATACGAAGATGTTACTCAGTCTGTTGGGAATAGCATGCTCTGTATGGAAAAGGAAGAATATGATAAGTAAAGATAATGACAAGTTAAGCTACAGAAATGGTAGAAGATTAAAACCAGCACATGGTAGGCACAATGAATGTACACTTGATTGAAGGAATAAAATTGATGATCAAATGACAAAGGTATATCTGTAAACAGTTTTACCACTTTTATTTTTAAATCATAAAAATCATGAACAGGAAAAGGACATGAGCAGAAAGCTGAACAAAGCCTGCAGTTAATAGGTTTGTACCAATGTGAGTTTCTTAGTTGTAGAAGTGCTACCATGGTTATAGTCGTTACCAATCGAGGAAGCTGTGTGAGGGGCATATGGAAACTCCATATACTATTTTTGAAACTCCTCTATCAGAAGTCAAAAATCATTTCAAAATAAAAAGGTGAAAAGTAAGTAAGTCTTGAGAAAGCACTAATGATGTCAACCTTTCTTTCTCTAATTTCTGAATGTGACATTGAGAATACCAGTAAGTTTTGGCCCTTACTGCCATCCATATTGCCAATCCCCTTCCTGTTTCTTCCTCTCAAAGCATTTAACTAGTTACTGGTAATTATCAAATGCAATAAACAGTATTAAATATATATACACATAGATAAATACACACACATAAAGTCTAAGTAAGGATATTACATTAGTTACTTGTAAGGTAAATGTAATACTGTAACTATTTTCTTAAAAAATGGTATAGCTTTGAACATAAGAGAGAACACAGGATGGTTGAACACAGATTTCAATCAGGTAACCTGGATTTTGCAAATAAAAACATGTCCTACCATTGGAACTTAAAAGGATTAAAAATCATGGAAAATCATACATTCTAGTTCCTAAAGTTTCATCTAAAAACTAGTTCTTGTATCTAAGATTTGTTGTCTGCATGGTAACTACCTTCTCTATTTGATGTTTCTTTTGAATTTGATTAATTTTTTTTCCCTTTGCTATTCCTCTTTTAACTTCCTTTTATATTATTTGGTTCATTTCAGAACCTCCTCATTTTTAGATTTTTAGTGTTTTTAAAATTTTCCGCTCAGGCAGGCTAGACGTTAAATGTTCCCTCCAAGTAGCATTTAACTGTATCTCACAAGTATGGACAGATATATTTTAGTAGTCATTAAGTCTTAAATAATCAAATTACTATTCTGTTTTTTTCTTGACCCATACATTATTTATGCATGTGCTTTTTTAAATATCAAATTTTTTCTAATTAGTTTTTTTGACTATTAGCATCATTGTATAGCAGCTAGCAATCTTTACACTCTGTATCACACCAAGCATTTGCAATTTGTTCGAATTTGTTGCAATGTGTTGTTTTGTGGCCCAGTAGGTTAGCAGTACAATAAATGTACATGTGTACTAGAAAGAAACAAAAGAGTGTATTCTGTAGTAATTGGGTAGAACATTCTATATAAATTCATTAAAGCAAGTTTATCATATTCTTTAAATTGGCCACATGATTTTTATTTTTATTTGCTTGCTTGATCTATCAATTACTGAGAGAGAGGGTTGAGAGAATCTCCCAACTGACACAAATTTGACCATTTTTCTTTGTAGTTCTCTGACATCATGTATAATATAGTCTATATATAACATATATATGTATATATATATATAAAATTAGATTCATGTAAGTTTAAAATTATCATAACTTTCTGAAAAATTGTATACTTACTATATTTAGCTCTATTAATGTTTTTTTTTTTTTTTTTTTTTTACCTTGAGATCTGTTTTTCTTGATTATACTACAACTTAACAGACTGGTATAGTATACTAAACCATTTGTATAGTATACTAAACTTACTAAACTATAGAAAACTTTTTGGGGTAGGTGCTAACATTCCTATGCATCAATTTAATTACAAGGCCAATTGATAAACATTCCAAATAAAAGTCTAGGGACTTTTGAATCAACCGACAGTTAAGTTACTCAACAAACATTATGTAATACAAGAGCACTTATTAGGTCTTCAGAATACACATATTTTATCTGGTCTTTAGACAGTACTCTTTAAACAGTACCATTACATTTAGATACCAATTGTATTTAACACCCAGGGAATTTTCTTCTACCACATATAATGAATTGAGAAATGACAAACTTATTGGCATGTTTTAACTGTAACAATTCTGACAAGATAAGATTTGCTATTTCTTTCCCTAACATCAACTTGTCAACTTCCCCAGGTTTCTATTGTTTATGGCTTTATATTCTACTGTTGTATGAAGTACTGAGTCTGATGAAAAGTATTATTATAATACCTATTCTTTACTGTACTACTGAAATGAATAAAACAGGTAAGATAAAAATACAACTCAACAAAAGAGACTAGCATACCTTGAATTGTGCTTGAGTGTACATTATTTATTCTGAAAAACGTATTTACTACCTCGCAATGAAATACTACAGAAGAGTTGAATATATGTTAGCAGGATCTTAAATGGTTCAAAGCATATATTTCAGTTACATTCAATAAGCTATTACAAAATAGATCATGGTTCTCCAGTGTCCATGCTACAGCTTTACATTTTAAAATAAAATTCTGAAGATATTTTATTACCAAAATCGTATGTAAATAGTACCAACAAAAACAGTAAAGGCTATAATGAATAGGTAAAGCCTAAGTTCTAGGGAAGAGTTAAGGTCAAAGGGCACAAAACCCTGACCTACTTTTCATTTTTATCCAAACATTTCACAAGCTTTGTTTTGAGTACTATCTTCCTGGTGTTTCTTTTTTCATCTTTTTTCTTGTTGCATGTCTGTTTTCTTATGTCTTAAATAAATCTCTTATAAACAACAAAGACTTGGATTTTTTTTTAGTCTGCCTGTCTTTTATCTGGGTCACTGAGTTAATTTACATTTGATGACATTTCTTAAAAGTTTGGATTTATTTCTATCATCAAATGCTCTGCCTTCTGTTTGTCTTGTTTCGTGCATATTTATGTATGTTTTTCTTCTTTTTCTATTGTTTATTTCAAATATTTTTTAATTAGTATTTCATATTATTCCATGGTTTTATATCTATTAATACAATTGTTGATTTTATGTCCTCTGATTTTTAATAATGACCCTAGAAATTTCTAATTGTAGACATATCAGATATGAAGAAAGTTAATATTCTTATTATACATGTAAACAATAAAAAACTCTACATACAGTATTTTAATTCTGACCACCTACATTGTGGCACACAATTACGGTCAAGTTTTTTAGTTTGTGATCTGAGAGGCCAAAATAATACCACTTCATCAACTAAGATGGACCTGAAGGTTAAAGAAACAAAAAGTTGTCTATAGGTCTAGGGTTCATGGCCCAGCTGTCATAGCAAGTTTCTAAATCCATGCAAGGAATACTATAATTTCACTAACTTCCTCACAATAGGAGCTATCAGGCAAATTATCCTAACTCTGATTCACAGTCTAGAGTACAACTCTGACTGGGCAGATGACTGGCATTGTGAATACTCTTTTCTGATAAGCAATTGCAGACCTTAAGCCAGTTTCAGTCGGCTTATAGAGGCTGTGCACAAACTGTCTCGGTGTTCTGTAGTTCACCTTTTAATGTGGAGTCACATTCCACCTCATTTTAATTCTAAAACCGTGCCCTACGGTGAACATAGGATATATGTTACATGTATGATTACCCATTGCATGTACACTCTGCTTTCCTGATGTTTAGCTTTTTCACGAAACCTGCTGAATATGTATGACTCTGTAGTATAATACAGATCTGTGAGGCAAAAATCCCAACATGTCCTTCCCTTTTTTGAAAAGAGCACCTTCAGCCCACACCTAAGACATTCTCTTTCCAGCTTGAAAACCTATATTGCTTGAAGCTCTTTCTGCTACTGTTTAGCCATCCTGGTGGTCTTTTGTACTACAAGTTCCTTTATTATTTTTATGAGTTCGTAACACTAACATTTTAGTTTTATGTAGTCATGGTTTGTTAGTTTTTGTTTACATGCCTTCAAGTTTATTTGGTCTTTATTTTCTCACTGAAATTTCAGATCTTCCATGTAAAAAATATTTGCTTTACACTTGAATTTTCTTATTACTTAGTGAATTAAATGATTAAAAATATTTATTGAGAACCTATTATATTTCAAGCAATATTTTAGCTTTTATGATTGTAGCAAAGAACATAGATAAAGATTCTTGTCCTTCATTTAGAATTTCTTTCAGTGATAATCGTTTTATATCAAAGCAGGTATTGTTTATCTGAAAATTATTTATATTTCTTACTCTTATTTTCAAAAGCTTCTTTTGCTGGGTTTACAATCCTAGCTTCATTTTGATTTCCTTTCAGCATATTCAAGGTATGATTTCATTTTTCTTAGGTTTGGATTGTTTTAGAAAGCCGACTATCAGTATAATTATTCTTTTAATCTCTGAAAGCTTTTAAGATAGTCTGATTGACTTTGGTAACCTTCAGTTTCACTGTAATATGTTTATATATAGATTACTTGTTAGGCATTCCTGGGTTGTTTTCTTCATTAGTTATGAAAGATTATCAGTCATTGCCTATTCAAATATTCTGCCTCATATTCTGCCTTTCATATCTAACAGCTTTTCTATTCTGGACTTTCATTTTTCTATTTCTCTCATTTTTGCTGTCAAATAAGCAGATATAAATATGCATATATGCATATATAGAAAGATTATATATATGCCCATAAATACAAACATATGTATCTGCTGAATTGACAGAACAAATGAGATAAATATTATATATAGAACCAGAGAGATCCAAAGAGATAAAGGTTTTATTTATAAAGCTCTACTTGATGCCTTTTCAAATTTGTGTATTCATCTCCATATATATGTGTATATCAATTGGATACTTTAATTTTTCAGCTTTTCTTATTCTAAAAACTTTAAAAAATATGCTTTCTCATTTTATAATTGCTTATTATATTTTTTCCCAGTCTTTATTTTTTCTTTTTCTTTTTCTTTTTTAGGCAGAGCCTTGCTCTGTTGTCCAGGCTGGAGTGCAGTAGCGTGATCTTGGCTCACTTCAACTTCTGTCTTCTGGGTTCATTATTCTCCTGCCTCAGCTTCCCAAATAGCTGAGATTACAGGTGCATCCCACCACACCCAGCTAATTTTTTGTATTTTTAGTGTAGACGGGGTTTCACCCTGTTGACCAGGCTGGTCTCGAACTCCTGACCTTGTTATTGTCCTACCTTGTCCTCCCAAAGCTCTTGAATTACAGGCATGAGCCAAGGCACCCAGCCTATTCTTTCTTTATATTGAATCTACTTAATATTTGGTTCCTGATCATTACAATATCTAAAGCATTCAAATGCATAATTTTTCTTTTATGTTTATGATAGTGTTTACTTACACTATTTTCCCTCTCTTGGATGTTTTTAATGGTTAGATCTTATTTTTTGAACTTTGTCAGAATTTTTTGAGGTCTAGGTTAGAAATATGTTGCTTCAAACAAAAATTTCATGTACTTCTCTGTATGTCCAGGGATATTTTTTGCCCAGCACCACTTTACATGTGTGGTTTCAGATTTTCAGACCATGCAGATAGTATGGTTTTACACTGAAATTGTGTCCAAATATTGGATCATAATACGGATTCACAGGAAAGACATTTTTTCTCCTTCATTTCTCTGTCACCACTCAGGTCACACACTCCCTTAGAAATTGTGAATCTGAGGCTCAAGTTAAATGGATATGGCAAATTTCTTACAAATAAAATTATACTTTAGCATTTCATTTTATCTTTATGGGTTTTCATTTTTACTTAGTCCATTTGCCTTTCTACCAGCTTGTCCATGAATTTTAATAGGTGTTTTTTATAGACTACCAAGTTGTAATTAATGTTAATTTTCTTTTATATTTTTAAGATTTTCATCAAGTATTTTTTGTTTACAAACTTCCCCAGTTTGTCTGTGAATTTTAGTGTTGCTTACTTTCTCAGTGCTTTAGGCCTATTTTATGTGTGTCCATAGCTGCACATGAAGAAAAGTTTCTATCTACATTTCAAGTTCCCTGTTTACACAGGAATATAACATGAGACAGGAAAGAGAGATACACTTTTCATGTAATTAATCAATAAACAAACATTAAAAATTTGCACTCTAGAAAAAGTGATTCATCTTTCTCAGGTAGACAAACTATGTAATGCAATTTTCTCATCTCTTAATTTCTAGATATAATATTTTGCTGTCAACTGCAGTGCAAAATATATAATCTGTTCTATTAAAGGCAGCACAGTTGAAAATGCCTTCACTATTCACAGGGCTACAATTTTAAATAAAGTTGTATTTTTAAATTAGTTACTCTGAACATGCTTTCCCAACCTTCAACTACTTCTTGTTAGCCTTACCCTTTGGTTTACCTCCTTAAATTTTCCTATTGCATGGTGGACTTATTGTACCTTCTGAGATGGTGTCAGTTAAGGACAATAGTGAGTGTGTGTTGGTGTGTATGCATGTGCATGTGTATCTAAACGATGAAGTAGGGAGCACCGTGGGGTGACTGGTTTACCTTTCTCTTCTCTGTTGGAAGTAAGGAAATCCAGCTGGTTTTAGACAGCAAGACTAAGGAGAGAACTAAATTTCATACTGAGAATAATTACGAGGACATAGATCTTGTTTAATTATTTCAATGCAGTATTCATTCTCTTGCACAGCATCTATTCTGCCCTTTTTTCACCCCTAGCATCACCGTTGTTAAGTACTGAGGCACACTGAGGCAGGAACATCAGGAAACAAATCCAAATGAAAATGGCCAGGAATCCTATCAAGTTTAGAAATAGAAAGGAAGCTGTGAATAAAGGCCCCGGGTATGTTCAAGCCTAGGGAAAGACTTTTGACTATTCTGTAAGGATGGGGCTATTTTATTAAACTTAACTTTATTTGATATTATTTATACAAAATACTTATGTTGTGCCCAAAGTTAAAGCCTTCCTAAAGAAAGTAAAGGCAATCAGTCCACTTCACTGCTAACTTCCTGCTAGTTACCATGTACTGCCAAGCATCCTCCTGTTGGCTTCTGAAATTATATCTTTCAGTTTTTTTTTTTTTCTACCACTCACTGTGTGATTGTACTAACAGTAAATGTGAATAGAGAGCTCTACAGGAAGAACCAGTAACCATGGTGATGGGAGGGAGCTTTCTGCAAAAACTCTACTGTACAACATAATTTATGCATGAATGTAAAATCACAGATGTTTTGAACCATATGCAGGCTATATTTAACCACAGTGCAAGTGACAAGTTACTTGGGAGTTACTAATCCAAAAGAGGTGAGCTCCACTTAGATTATAATTCTTTTTTCCTCTTCTGGTAGAAACCACCTAGGTATAGGGCCCTACCCCTTGGGAAGTGAAGTGTGTGTGTAAGTATGTGTGAGTATGTATGCTTGTGTGTGTTTATGTGTCCGAAAGGGTGGGATATACTGGAAAAAAAGCACTGAAATGAGTATACTGAAAATATAATGAAGAAAGAGAAAGCAAGGCAATATGGAAAACAAAACAAAACAAAACAAAATAGACAAAAACTCTTCCCTTTGACTTATATTATCTTTGTTCCAAAGTCCTGATTACAGAGATAATGAATTTTAGCCATACCACTGATTTTTCAACTCAGATGGAAAAATGCAGATTTTTATTTTAATTTTTAAGCTACAAATTAGTGCTTTGAGTTATTGGGAATTGCTCTTAAGCTAGTTATCTTCACAACAAAATAAAATCATCTATCTTCGTAGAAATCATTTAAAAGGTTAGACTAAATTTAGTATAATCTGGTTAGACATTCAGGAAAAGTTTAATAAATACTTGAAATCTTTGTTTTTAAAATTTCTATTCTTTTGGGTCAGAAGTCTCAAAGGATAAATCCTTAGTTACCCCAAATCTTGAGCGTACCATATGAACATTGCCCCGAGCTGGTTTCACTAGCTGCGTTGTCTTAAGAGATGAAATTACTGTAAATTCTGCTCTCCACCTGTAAAAATAAATGCTGCTTTTAGAACAGGTTTTCTAAAGGAGAAGCCCTTAGAAATCACAAAATTAATGCAATATCTTGTGGAGTAGGGCTATTTTTAGTATCACTGGCATTTTAGCCTTCAGAGGCAAAGGAAAGAAATGTGAATGGAAATAAAATAATCTGCATTGTAAAACGTTTCATTTCTCCTGGCACTTTGTGCCTATGTTTGCCTTTTCTTCATTCCCATGTTCTTTATCTCTTAGTAGAATACTGCATCTGTCCGTCTTTGATTAAAGTCTTCCTGGACTTTTGCCCCTTACTCTACCTCTTTGCTTACTGCTTTTGTTTTTGCTTCCTCGCTCTTATTTTAATGTAAATTGCCTCAGTGGTAATGAAGTACATTTCTGCAGATCCAAGAAAGACTCAAGTCAAACAATTGTTTTTCTCTCATCGGTGCTATCCCTACCTCTCCACCTTTCTGAAGCACTAATAGGTAGTTAAGCATTAACAAGGGAGCATCAATATTAACCCGGATTAAATATAAGGAAAAAAGTTTACTACACAGTTGAAGAAGGTGATTGCTTCTTGGCACATCCAGCTTTGCCTTTACTATTGGTAGGATGCTCTCCGATGACAAAAAGCTGGAAAGCTGCTGGAAAGACACTGTTATGTTAAAGGGACAGAGTGGCATCAGAGATTATTGTCCTTGACTGGAATAGTTGGTTTGTCCCCAGTAGGCCACACCAAGGCAAAAAAAAAAATACCCATAATGGGTAAAAAATTTCAAGGCTTTTCAGGTGGCTCTGAAAACTGCCAGTTTCAATATTGTATATTTGAAGGATCGTCTAACTTTTCAAAGTGGAGAAATTCTGCATAGTGACACTTTTCGCTGGGATTTAGTTTTGTCTTGTGAAATGATTCTGTACCATGCCATGGGGGAAAAATGTGATTGAAAGCGTTTAACAAAACACTTACCTATCTTAAATATCTATCTTCTTTTTTCTGATCCCTCTGAAAAAGTAACTGGTAGTGGTGGTGCTGTCCATGGTACTGCTAAACTAAAAAGTATTGTGTCTTCCTTCTCTCTAGCCCAGGCTGCTTATTAGATCATTGAAATACATGTTGTATTGATCTTGGGAAAGACAACTTCATGTTAGTGGTTGATGAACCAGAATTCTTCTTTGTATGGGGGAGAGAAACTTTGTATATCTTCTTGTCGATTTAACTATGGGTTTTAGCCTAGTGCCTGGCATACGAAAATATTAATAAGTATAATTTTTAGAATGAAAGGAGGAAGACAAAATAATTTAAAGGGAGGACAATTGAAGATAAAAATAATTTCATATGTACTTTTCCTGAAACTATTATAACACATAATTGAATGAATTATGCACAAACTTGATTCCATAGATAACTGCATATATCACATGAGCATTTCTTGGATGCATGCCTCTGAAAAGAAATATTTAGGTATTATTTCTGAGTTCAGAAAATCGGAATGTTAGATTTAACCCATTTTACTAGTTGAATACTTTTTTTCTTTCATAACATTTTTCCATTGGAAATTAATTGCTTTAGGTCTTCCCCTTGTCTCTGTTAATCCTGTAGCAGTTACATTTGTCTGTTATCTGTCTATCTATCTATCTATCTATATATCTTTGATCTATGTATCTATTTTCTTTCTATTAGCAGACTATAAGTTATAGAACAGTTTAAGAAAATTTAATCACCTGTAATTCCATTACTGAACCAAATATTTTATCAATCTGCTTATATGTATATTTTTGTGTGTAAGTATATTGTATATCTTATGTATAAACAAATTCACACATAAATATTTCTAAATTCAGTATCTGCATCTTACACATTTTTAAATTACTGATAATACTTCACAAACATGCATTAAAGTATGGGTAAAATCTCTTTAGAGAGTCATAGTAATTTATTTTACTATTATTTTATTTTTGGTCATTTTATATATTTCTAACATTTAACCATTAAGAAAATTTTACAGTCATGATTTCTGCCGGAGGTAGGATAATCACTGCCTGGGGCCGGACATTTCTAATCTGGTCATTAGTTGGAGATCATCTACTTTTGTAGAGCTGAGATTTGTGCAATCTACTTGAGTTCTACTTTCTGCCTTATTTGTAGACATTTGGGCAATAAGTAAAGCTGCAAGGCATCTCAGACTTGTTAGTTATTTCTTCTACCAGGAAGTTCCAATTTGTGCAGAGAAGCAAGGCTGGCAAAGTGGCATATTCTTATTCAGTTCACTCCCTTGTGGCCAGGAAAAGAGAAAGAAATGAAGCAAGAGTGCAATGGGAGTTTATATTGTAATTCTTCTGGGAACTCAGTTCATTTTTAGAGTTTGATGTTTTTTCTTTCTCTACAGAGTAAATTGTTTCTGGAGGAGAATATTTTATACAAACACAATTAATGCTAGTCTTGTCATTTTTAGATTTCCATGACACTGAAGATTGTTTTGAATATTATATTAAAATAAAATATCGATTTATATATGAATTATTCACTCTGTCATACCAGGTCTTTGCAGTTTAATCTGAACTTTCCTATCCATCATCATCTCTTGCAGGTTAGTGTGAACTCCATACTAAATTTCCTAACATTCCTAAAATTTAGGAATATTAATATAAATTTTCTAATATTCCTAAAATTGAGGAATATTCATATAAATTTAGGAATCTCTAGGTACTTTCTGTATTATTCTTTGTCTAGTATGTGTTTTTTCTTTCTCAACTGATAAACTCAAACTCATTCTTCAATATACTACAGACAAGCAGGCAAAATGAGTTTCTATTTTTTCTCTGCCATGATAGCTATTAATTCATACTTTGACGATAATAGTTCCATAGTATTGTGATATACAAGTTTGGTTCTCCACCAGCCTGATGTGATCCAGGCAGTAAGTGTGTCCTCTTGACATTTATGTTATGATAGATGTATGTAAAGTATTATATCAAATTTTTGTTGAATGAATAAATAATGACTGAAACTCGCACTGAACATTGGCCTGAATGAACCATCATAGCAAATGATTCTCTTGATACTATGTATGTTTTAGCCTTATACCTCACCCTTAAAAAGAATTTGTCTGTATTTACAAGTGTCCTATTTTATACCTACTCACAGTTCAGTCTAGAGGTGATGCTTCCATCAAATGTACATCTCCTTCACTCTCTGTCTTAAGCATCAGTGAAGCTTGTAGTTATGTATGTCACACTTCCTGATTTCCTGTTAGCAATTGACATTACACTTTTCATTGTTTTCTTCTATTTGATTGTAAAAATGTTTACATATAAATAATAATAAAAATGTTTAACCCTGTCACCCAGATTTAACAGGCTTTGATCTTTTACCATATTTGCTTCACTAATTATTTTTATATAATATTTTATTTATTTATTTTGAGATAGGGTCTCACTCCCATCACCCAGGCTGGAGTGTGGTGGTGCAAACATAGCTCATTGCAGCCTTGACTTCCTGGGCTCAGGTCATTCTCTCACCTCAGCTTCTCATATCTGGGACCAAAGGTGCATGCCATCATGCCCTGCTAAGTTTTGTATTTTTAGGAGAGATGGGATCTTCCCATGTTGCCCAGGCTGTTCTTGAACTCGTGGGTTCAAGCAATCTGCCCGCTTTGGCTTCCAAAAGTACTGGGATTACAGGTGTGAGGCACCATGCCTAGTCATTTTCCTATAATATTTTAAAGTTTTTAATATATATATGTATATAACCTTATATATTATATAAATTTATATTGTATATAATATATTTTTAATATATATGTAATATATAAAATACTATATATTTAATATGTATTGTTTAATATATATATTATATATATTTATATAATATAAATTTATATCTCATATAATATATGTTTACGTTACCCCAAATATTTCTATATACAATTCTCAAGAAAAAAGATACTTTCCCACATAATTGTAATAATATTTTCATACCTAACAAAAATTAATAATTTCTGAATGTCACCTAATACTCTGTCTACATGCAAATCCTGGTCATTATCTCCATAAGGTATTTTATCATTGTCTTGTTTAAAGTGGGGTTCAGTAATCATCTACATATTGCTGTTAGTTATGTCCTGATGTTATTAATCTAAAATAGTCTGTCCTTTTTATTTTATTAATTACAGTGGCATTTTAGAAATCACATTAGTTGTGTTTCATCTTTTACATTTATTTGAGTTTTTTTTCTTGGTATAATTTAACTCATCACTCTGTCCTCTGTATAACCTGTAAGTTGGAGGTTAAATCCATTATCTGAGTAAATTCAATTTAAACATGTGGAACATTTGGGTTGGTTCCAAGTCTTTGCTATTGCAAACAGTGCTGCAATGAACATTTGTGTGCATGTGTCCTTATAAAAGAATGATTTATAATCCTTTGGATATATATCCAGTAATGGGATTGCTGGGTCAAATGGAATTTCTATTTCTAGGTCCTTGGGACAGGGAAAATGTGGCACATATACACCATGGAATACTATGCAGTCATAAAAAGTGATGAGTTTGTGTCCTTTGTAGGGACATGGATGAACTTGGAAACCATCATTCTCAGCAAACTGACACAAGAACAGAAAATCAAACACTGCATGTTCTCACTCATAGGTGGGTGTTGAACAATGAGAACACATGGACACAGAGAGGGGAGCATCACACACTGGGGTCTGTAGGGGGAAACTAGGGGAGAGACAGTGGGGGGTGGGGAGCTGGGGAGGAACAACATGGGGAGAAATGTCAGATATAGGTGATGGGGAGGAAGGCAGCAAACCACATTGCCGTGTATGTACCTATGCAACAATCTTGCATGTTCTTCACATGTACCCCAAAACCTAAAATGCAATAAAATATATATTAACAAAATACATATGGAACAAGTGTTTGTCAACCCTTTTAAAGAAATATTTTATTTTTCTCTTGTAAATAATATGCATAAAATCAGCATATCCTCACATCTCCTCTAAACTTGTATGCAGACTCATACTATCTCATAGTGTGATGACTTCAGTGTATTCGGTGATACTGAATGTTTTTCAGGTAAAGATAGTAGAAGATAACATACGACTGAAAATACCAATCCAAACCTTAGTGCTGGTTCCAAGAAATTCAATTAAGTAAGGAAGTTCAGACAGATGGTTCAGGGCAGTTCAAGTGCAAAGTCTAGAAGTTTGGGGCAAGTCATCTTAAATTCTTTTTTAAACAAAGAAGTCATATGGTGTTATCTAATATTCAAAAACAATATTTCACTGAATATTGGATATTAGTCCAATTTGAAAATTTTTTCATTTGTTTAAACTAAGATCCTAATTCATGATCCTTCTAAGTAGCTGATACTGCTTGTAAATTTTCACAAATCCTGTAAGCTCATAGCCCAAATTATAAAAAAGCTTAGATTGTCAGTATCTTTATATTTTTAGAATTCTGAAATTCACACAGTGAAAAGATCATGGGCATTTGGATCCCTGGATTCAAGACCTTGATTACTACCTGACGAGATATTCCGAGAGTATTATTTGGATATAGCCATGTAGAAGTAACACTGTCAAAACTGAAAATATTTGTTTTGTAACAAATAAGGTAAACAACACAGACTCCCAAACCTTTATATATCCTTGATCCAGACCCAAATTAGGGGAGACTTCAATTCTCTAAATTAACTATTTCTTAATAGTTTAAAATTTTAACTGTTTGACGGTTTTACAATGTACTACATTTAGATGTGTAAGTATGTATACATATGTCTTAAAATATATGTGCATAAATGTGTGTGTTTATGTATGGAAATAATAAACACAATAAAATGTAACTATTTAACAAAATATTGGCCTAGATACTTTTAATATGTCAAATACAGTATATGTTTATGTTATTAAAATGCTAAGAAAACGATACAATATTCAACTGGGGATTCATTGTGCAACTTGCGTCTAAGCCCAAGAGATTGTATTATGACCCAAATAGATTCTGCCCTTTCCTAATGTCTAATATATTACCCTAACTCCCCATATAGTTTTCCCAGTGTAAGAAGTTATTAGGTTTTCAAAATATGTGCTAAATGGATTTGTTAGTATAGTCATAACTTTACAAAAAGGGAAAGGTATTCTTTCTCTAGATTTTTAAATAAGAAATAGAGTAAGTTCTATTGCTAAATAGCTATATCTGTTTAGTGATTAAACTAATTTGAGATATAGATCCTTAAGTTACAGTTAATTTTTCAGAGAATAAAAAAAATTAGGGAGATTTATGATTCTTTCTAGAACGTATTAGTTTTGTAAATATATGACTCTGTACCCCCCCCCCTTTTTTTTTTGGTGCTCTGTTGCAAACAAACCATATCTAATTATTGCTTTATTCTTTTTCATTACCCATCCTAGCCCCAAACCCAACATTAACCCAGATTTACCTCAAGTCTGGATACTGGATGTTAGCAATACTAAAGGTATCAGAGATGGGGTTAGGCTCACAAATGGGTGAGCCAACTTCATAGCAATTTCTGACTTGAACATTATTTAATAGTTCATAAGTTTGGTAATATTAGAATGACCACTTATCAAACTTAGCTCCATCAAATGAGACATACCAAGCATTCCTGTTTCAGAAGTGGCCTGCTGAAATAAGAAAACTGACCCCAGATGCATGTATCAATAATAAATGACATGGACTGTGTTATGAAACCTTTCTAACTTTCAGTCTTCTCATATATTAAAGGACATGATTATACACATATAATAGTCATCTCGGAAGGTTGTATTGAGGTGTAAATCATGTCACATTCCCTGCAGGGGCTAAATAAATGTTATTTCTCTTTCCAGTTTTGGTTACTTATCTGCCTCTTTTTGTACAATCCAAATACAGCTGGAATACATGGCTGTACATCCACATTCAACCTGTCACAGTCAGGCATACAGACTGGTCAATTTCTATGTCTTTTGGAGGAAGTCAGTGTGGCAAGTGTTAAATATGTGAATACGTTGTAAAAATCTCTTGTTTGCCTAGCAAGATCTTTGAAAGGGCTTGGGTATACAGGAGTTCAGCAAAATTGTAATATATTCTTGATTTATTCTTTCCCATAAATATTTATGATTATGTATGCTTTAATAATTTAGAAGAATTATCTTTCAAGAAGACTCAGTTTTAGCAATCCACAATGCCAAAACCTATTGCCATTTGATCATTTGCATGATTCAGAAGGTAGGGAATGAAGAGTATGCTTTCTTTCTTTCTGGTTAGGTTGCCTTCTTCCAGGTTACCTCAAGATGAATGTCCCACAACTGGGATGAAGGATTTCCACATATTAAACCACATGGATTTGACTTCTAACATGAAAAGCCCACCATTTACTCACAGTATTTCCAAAGAATCCAAACCAGAATTTCTCTATGTTTAGACAGTGGAATCTGGCCTTCTAAAATACAAGTGAAAGTAGAATCCCAGCCCTTAAAGATTTTGGAAAGTTTTATTTGTGTCTTCATCTGTCTTCCCATTGGTCTAAGAGGGAGTTTCCAAAATAGCACAGCTGCTGAATCAAATGTAATAAATTGTTTTGGACATTTTATCAGCCCTAGTTCCCAAGAGTGGCTGTTAATATGACATGATCCCTACCCAAATTTCAGGACTTGAAATAAGATGGTGGTGGTAGCTAAATTTAATATATCAAGAAGGCCGAAAACCATTTGAGAAATAATATTTTGGGAGAAATAGGTTTTATTTTTATTTTAAATTTTATTTAGTTTTAAGCCAGCAAGGAAAAATTTCATCTTTCTCAGCAAGAAAAGGTCAAGTAGGGTCCAGCACAAACATTTTAGTAAATGAGTCACAAGACTGACATTCTGCTTCCTGTCTAGTGGAAGTTAACTGAGAAAGAAAAAGGAGAAGTCATGTTGCCCATATAAACTGTATTTGTATTTGTTTAATTTAAATAATGTGGGCTAATCTTGGTGGTTCAAATCTATAATCCTAGCATTGAGAGTTGAGGCAGGAGGATTGCTTGAGCCTGGGGTTTTGAGACCAGCCTGGACAACGTAGTGGGACCCTGTCTCTCTAAATATTCAAAAAATTAGCTGGGTGTATTAGTCAATTTTCACACTGCTGATAAAGACAAACCCAAGACTGGGAAGAAAAAGAGGTTTAATTAGACTTACAGTTACATATGACTGGGGAGGCCTCATAATCATGGCAGGAGGTGAAAGGCACTTCTTACATGGTGGCAGCAAGAGAAAATGAGGAAGAAGCAAAAGCGGACACCCCTGATAAAGCCATCAAACCTCTTGGGACTTACTCACTACCACAGAGCAGTATGGGGGTAACTGCCCCCCGATTCAAATTATCTCCCACCAGATTCCTCCCACAACACATGGGAATTATAGGAGTACAATTCAGATGAGATTTGGGTGGGGACACAGAGCCAAACCATATCACTGGGGATGGTGGTACACATCTGTGGTCCCAGCTACTCAGGAGGCTGAGGTGGGAGGATCACTGAAATCCAGGTGGTAGAGATTGCAGTGAGCTGTGATTGTGCCACTGTATTTCAACCTGAGTGATAGAGTGAGACCCTATCCTCCAAAATAAAATAAATAATGTGTAGTTATCCAGACAGTCTTCAAAATTATGCCAGATGAGGATTTCTAAAGTGTGAGAGTAAAGCGTGCCATGTCCATATTAATGCGTGTGATATATCTAAGGAAATGTGTTTTCTTTTTAGTGTCTTGCATCCAGGAATGACCTAATTTGCAAAAAAAAAAAAATTACAATATTTGTTGAATAATTCAAAATCTGGTTTCTATATATTTGCAGATCTTGAGAGTTGAAGTCCTCATTAGCTCTCACCTAAAGTGTTACAGTGGCCTCCTCATTAGTATCCTTGTACCTATTCCTTGCAAATCCATCCTTCACATTATTTGCAGAGTGGACCATCTAAAGAGAAAATGAAATTATGCTATTCTCCTTCTTTGAGCTTTTCTCCAAGTGCTCATCATTGCCAGGAGGAGCTCTATGTTCCTTATATCAGCATTCTACCCTTCCGTGACTCAGACTTTATCCTCCTTTTCAACCTCATCATCCACCACTCTCTTCTCTAAACAACAATTTCCAACAGTACTCAGAACTAACGTGCTTTTAGATCTAGCATAAATCAGGCACTGATCTTATCGTAGCTCATGCTCCCATCTGCTTTCCCAATCTTTTTTTTTTTTTTTCCCAACTTTTATTTTAAGCTCAGGGATACATCTGCAGGTTTGTTACATAGGTAAACTTGTGTTATAGGAGTTTGTTGTACAGAATATTTCATTATCGAGGTATGAAGCCTAGTACACCTTTGTTATTTTTTCTGATCCTTTCCCTGCTCTCACCCTCCACCCTTTGATAGGCCCCAGTGTGTTTTGTTCATCTTTCTAAATCAACTCTCAGTTGTTGCCTCTTCTAACATTTTTCTGTATCTATGCATTTCCATGACCAAGTTGAGCATAATGTTCTTCTATACATCAGTAACATCCTATTTAAAACTCTAAAATGTCTACATTATGCTAAAATTATATTTATGTGTGTGTATACTTACCTTTCACCATCACACAAATTCTATGAGATAAAGAGTGTATTCATGGTGTATTTTTCCAGTACTTAGAATTTTTATTTAAAATATGATTGGTGCTCAACTAATATTTCTTCAACAAAAATGACCTATAATGCTCTGAGAGGGAATGATTTACATTTAAGTGATTTATTTGGAGAAAAACACATGTAGTAATAGAGAAAAGTAGAAAATAGAGAACAAGAAGTCCTCAATTTTCTGTACTATTTAGAAGTGAAAGCTCAGCCTTAACAGGTATGACTACAAATGGCTTCTTACAAGAGATATTTAGGATGCAGAAAAAAGCAGGCCTCCAGCAACAGATGATAGATAGGAAAAGGCTTCCAATGCCTAAAACAGTGCTGCAGGGCTTTATGACCCAGCAGCAACATGTAAGGAAGTAACTGAGTCTCCTTACTTATATTCCTGTTTTTGGCCCCATACAGGACATTTTGAATGAACTGTCTACCCTTAGGTAGAGAGGATTTTTCCATATGTTTTACTGGCAGAGCCACTTATGATCGTTGGTAGACCAACACTGGACAATGATTTAACAAAGCATTCAGAGCCTCAGCTTAAAATATCATTCCAAAGGTGTGACTTAGCTTCTTGTTCATAGAAAGCACCATTACCTCATTGAGTTTTGTTAATAAGGACTAAGCTGTTTTGCTTATTGATCTCTTGTCCCTTGGTAAAAAATTTTTAAGAGGAGATGCTGGGTGTCCTGGCTAATGAAATTTTTCTCCAAGCAGGTGTTCTATTCAGCCCTTGTGGAAATGAGAAACATGACAACGAAGAGCTGAGAAAGAGGGAAGTCTTAGAAAGAGCTAAAGACAAACAAATTGGACACTGATTGCTCAGGATAGAGTGACAGAAAGAATAATGGTTGAATCTCATTCTGTTTGGTTGGCAATTTATCCAAGTGTAGAATTGTCAAGCTGATTCTGGCTTTCAGTTGTCTGAAACAAAGGAAAAGAAATTGGCTATGATTGGTACTTGGATATCTGCTATGATTTAAAGCCTGAGATCTGAGTACCCTGAGAAATATATAGCAGAAATAGATGAAATGCTAACGCAATATGAGATTTTGGCTCGTCACATTGAAAGTAATTTCCCAAGCACTTAGTAAAATGACTCGGTACATTTTGGCTGCAAACTAAGGCAAAAAAAAAAAATTGCTATTGGACCAAAAACCTGGTTTGGGTAAGACTCTGAATGTCCTACTGGGATTTCAATTGATTTTTTTTTCTAGGCTGATAACCTTTTAAAAGAGGGATTATGAATCATTAAGGCAAATGTGAACCTAATAGCCTGGGTAACTGGGAATCCATATGGCCTTTGGATCCTCTTTGTGGCTAATATTGCCAGGGTTCAGGGACCAAATAGAAGCCAACTTGCTGAGAGTGCATGCTTCAGTTAGTTTTCTAGGGAGCCCATACCAAATGTCTAAAAGGATACAGTATAAAGAAGGGGTATGTATATACAGTACAGACATACAGATACAAACATACACATACATATACATATGACTGCAGTAGCTATTGTCCTCGATTTTACATGTGAAAAATCTAAAGCCTAGAATTCTTAAGAAAACTATGATTCAGAGCTAAAATTTGAGTTTATGTGGGTCTGGTTCAAAACTCATAGTCTTTTTACTATGCGTAGCTGATATTCCCAAATGTTTGATGGTTGATGTCAGAATCATTTGGGAATCCCCACTAAAAATAGAACTTACTCAGTCATCTGCCTTGTCCAAGATTCTAACACAGTAGGTGTTAGAAAAAGACCCTGAGATTACTATGTTTTAAACATATCCCAGGACATGTGAATTTCCATCCAGGTTTGGATACCTCAATATCACACCTCACTATAAAGACAAGAGATGTATTATAGGAATGGAGATGTAAAATCATGATTTATCCTATTATCAAAAGTCAGTCCATTGACTATGGACTGAGTTATATAGAGACATCTTTTCCGTCCGGCAAAAGCCTTGCCACTCAATTCAGCATCCCTATAAAGCCATCTTCCCTGTGTCTTTGGATTAGTCATAAAGCACTGCAGTGAGATAGAAAGAACACAGGCTGTCATTAGAAACACTGGATTCAAATTCTGTATCTGGGTCTTGCAAATTATTAAATAAAAGAATTCACACAATTGTTTCAGTCTCTATTACCATCATCCCTAAAATGGGCATAATGCATTTTATTAGTTTCCTAGAACTGCCTTGACAAAATACCAGTCTAGGTGGCTTAAGGAAGAAAAATTTCTTTTCTCACAATTCTGGGGAGTGGAATTCTGAGATCAGTTCTTTCCCCTTGTCTTGTAGATTGATTTCTTCCTCCAGTGTTCACAGTCTTCTCTGTGTGTATATCTGTCCCTAATCACTTCTTCTTATATGGCACCAATCACATTGAATGAAGACCCATATTCATGACCTCATTTTAACTTAATTACTTCTTTAAAAACCTTATCTACTAATACAATCACATTCTTTAAGGTATTGGGGCTTAAGACTACAATATATGAATTTAAGGGAGAAAACACTATTCAGTTTATAGTATCTCTAACATTTTTAAAGGGGTTATTTTAAAAGCTAAAATGCATTACGCAAAAATTAAATTATATTTTAAATTGTAAAATTCTCTGTAGAATTATTATATTAAGGATGTTTCAAATTACCCATGTTACTAGAATGCAACTGTCAAAATAATGTCTCTGCTTTTGGTTAAATTGTTATCCCACTTTAACAAAATAGCGTATCTTTCAAATCTTTTTTCTTTGTTTAGAATTAATATCAGTTGTAACTAAGTATCTACTGATTATAGTGAACTAGCTGGAATAAGTAATTTGATATGGTCTCCTAAATTAGGATATCTATCTATGTATCTACCTAGATAGATATATAAACACATGCAGACATGCACACATATATGCTTATATAATTTGCTGAGTATATAAATAACCAAATATTTATACCAGTTAGTTTGAAGGCACAAATCCTTAAGACACAGAAAAAAAAAAGCTTTATTGAATGCTTATTTTATTGCAAGGCATTATTATCCTATGCATTTAGCATACATACATTGTCTCACTGAATCTTACTCCAAACTCTTTGAGGAAGGTACTATTTTCATTCCCATTAAAAAAAAAGTCTGAAAAAATTAAATATTTCCCTAGGTCACATGATTAGTAGTAAACAGTAGAGTGTAAATTCAACTTTAGTTTTGCCTGGTTCTTGAGTCCATGATTTATCAACTAAAGACATCATCATTTACCAAGTATCCCACCATGCAGCTACGTTATATATTAATTTATGCATTGTTCTATTTCTGTTTAGCTACAGAGAGGATGCTAGCTGTTCCATGTCTAGGACAATGTAATTGTTTAGTAGCAAGTATTTTTCTAACTCCAGATATTGAATGCACAAGACCAGGGCACTCAGTGAAAAATCAGACATTAGTCCCAGCTATTTTGAACAAGATTATGTAAGGTCTTATAAAATGCTATTTCATGTTTCTTTGTTCTTAAGAACAAGGAAGTAGCACACTAGTCCAGTGGTCTGCAACCTTTTTGGCATCAGGGACCAGTTTCATGGAAGCCTTGTTCCATGGACTAGGGGTGGGGATGGTTTTGAGAGAATTCAAGTGTAATAATTTTATTGTGCATTTTATTTCTGTTATTACTATATTGTAATATACAATGAAATAATTATAAAACTCACTATAATGTAGAATTAGTAGGAGCCATGGGCTTGTTCTCCTGTAACTAGATGGTCCCATCTGGGGGTGATGGGAGACAGTGGCAGATCATCAGGCATTAGATTCTCATAAGGAGCATACCATCTAGATCCCTGGTATGCACAGTTTACAATAGATTCACACTCCTATGGGCATCTAATGTCCCCACTAATCTGACAGAAGGCAAAGCTCAGGCAGTAATTTGAGTGATGTGGGTGGCTGTAAATATTGATGAAGCTTCGCTTGCTCACCTGCTACTTATCTCCTGCTTTGCAGCCTACCCAGTTCCTAATAGGCCACAGAGTAATTCTAGTCCATGGTCCAGTAACTGGGGACCCCTGCGCTAGTCAAATGCAAATATCATATGCACACACACAAACACAGACACACACACACACACACACACACACACACACACACACACTCCATGGTGTTTCAGCTTTAAAGGACAAAATAACTTTGAAAATTTCTGAGGGACCAAGTAAGTTATATCCACCTTAGATAACAGCCATGTCCAGGGGTTTGAGTTTAAACTCAGTGAATTTGTTTCATTTGGGGATTTTATTTTACCAGCCAATTTCTCTTTATGTCTACATGGGAAAAACTGAGGTGAAAAACAAACAAACAAACAAAAAAACAAAAAAAAAAAACAAGGTTTATTTTGACTCAAACACATTATTCAGAAAGATTTCTTAAAATCAGAATTTAATTTATCGTTTTGAGCAATTCAAAGTGAAAACATGCAATATATTTTGTTCTGAGCTCTTCTCCCTCTGGTAACTGGCTTATGCCATAAAGTTTTATTTTACTGGAATTTTCTTATGCATTTGATGATCGGTCATATTCTCTCTCACGTGTGTTCTGCGCAATGGCTTACACCTATAATCCTACCACTTTGGGAGGCCAAGGCAGGAGGATCACCTGAGATCGGGAGTTAGAGGCCAGTCTTGCCAACATAGTGAAACCCTGTCTCTACTAAAAATAAAAAATTAGCTGGGCATGGTGGCAGGTGCCTGTGATCCCAGCTACTCTGGTGACTGAGGCAAAAGAATCACTTGAACCTGGGAAATGGAGGTTGCAGTGAGCCAAGATCATGCCATTGCACGCCAGCCTGGGTGACAGCAAGACTCTCTCAAAAAAAAATGTGGTTCTAATTCAGCTTAAAAAAAAAATGTTGCCTTAAGATTTTTAAACTAAATTTAATTCTAGTGAATAGCAGCTAAATTTGAAGAGTGCTTACAACTTACTGGAAAATGAACAGTGGTAGCCCTCTACATGTGGCTTTGTCTGCAAAGTAATGGACCTCATGCAACCTGACAGAATTCTAGAAGATCATGGTTTATGGCAGTGCAAACTCAGTCCTGTAAATAAATAATCACTTTCTTAAAAGGCATCTACTGTGCTGGAACTTTTATTTTCAAGGTGGAATTACCCATATGTGCTTATTTAATTCCTTATGAGGTGTTGAGTGGAAACCTTACAAATAGTTGTGCTTGTTGGTTTTCTCTTATTGAGACTAATGTTGAAGTGACCACATTGAACTAAAACTTAGTCAGAAAGCAGGCAATCCATTCTGTAATAGATAGCACCTGTACAGCCAAAGTAAAATAGTTTTGCTATTGGCTGGGATGAATGGAACATGGAAAGAAAGTCATAAACTAAACCACAATCTTGAGAAATTACTCATCCATTAACATCAATCAAGGAATGCCAAAAAGTTCTAATTTACTTTTCTTCTTTTTCTTTTTCATGACCTGTCGAATAGAAAAATGTTTTTGAAGAGAAGCATGGTTTGATGGGAGCAGACAGAGAAATTCCTATAATAGTAAATCACCTCCTTGGTTTAATTTATGCTTCTAAACAACAGACAGGGATGCAAAGTCATTAGTCGTGAGAAGGTAAATTGATCCAATAGGGGTATTTAGAACGAAAAATAATTTAGGGCGGAATTGAAGATTAGCGATATACAGATTCAGAAGACACTTGGCACCAGATTCCTTTAACCCACATAAAGTGGGGCTGTCTATATGCCTGCAAAAATTTCAGAATGGATATTTTTCTCTCAACAACTTGGTAAATATTCTGAAGAGTAACCTATGTTTATCTGTACCTATTGTGGATGACTCAAGACTCAGGCAGGTAGGTGGGTAAACCCAGCCCCTCTGAGGCAATGAGAGGGAGAAATGCCCGATATTATTTCAGAGAAAAGAGAAATGGCAGGAGCCAGCCAAAGAAACAAAGGAGATTCTTTTTGTTCACTTTCACTGTCAAGTTGGCTACCATGCAGAGATGTTGCATCATGATGGACAAGATTCAAAGATACATAAGGAAGACATCTGCTTCCTCACCTATGGTAGCATGAATAATGGCCCCCATAAATCTCTCGCTCTTAACCCCTTGAACCTATGAATGCCACCTTACATGGTAAAAGAGAATTTGTGATTTTGAGATGAGGAGATTATACTACAGAAAAGAAGGCCATGTGACAGAAGCAGATGGAAGTAGGAAGCAGAGTCAGACAGGAAAGATGTTGTACTCTGGCTGTGAAGATGAAGGAAGGGGTTTTGAGCCAAAAAAAAAAGTTTAGGAATGCAGCTTTAGAAGGTGGATAAAACAAGGACACCAACTTTTCTTTAGAGCCTTCGATAAGAACATGACCTGTTAACAACTTGACTTTAGCTGTGGAACTGACTTCAGACTTCCTACCTCCAGACGGTAAAAGAACCTGGTATTTAAGAAACAGCATTTGTGGTAATTTCTTATAGAGGTAACAGAAAATTAATATTTCACTCATAAAGGAGATTAAGTAGGAACCTCCAGACTCCCTTAGTGATTCTGAGTGATTCTCTCAACACTGATTTACCGTGAAGATAGGTGGACAGGGATCTTTGCTGGGTATCATCACAAAGAGAGAGACTATAAGGTACTCCATTTCTCTATCAAAATCAATTGTGATGAAGCTATCTATGTGCTTAGTATTGTCTTTTGCCCTTTTTCCTTTTATTTTCTTTTCCTTTTTGTGTGTTTTTTTTAACCTCCACAAACCCCACACCCCACTGAAAAAATTGGTTTCTTTTTTAGCACAAAGATTGAGAAAATGCTGTTGTCCCCAAGAAAAGAGATTTTTCGGCAAGCACATTTAAGATGTGGGGAGGACCAGTAATGAAAGCGTTCTAAGACCTTGAGTTTTAAGTAATGTACTGCCTCCTGGACCTTCCCCATAGAGTTCTGCCCTCTGATATGGGTGTGAAATATTTTTATTGATATATTGAGCATTTTAAATAAAAGTTAAGTTTTATTTTAGATTAAACCACATCTCCAAACTTTCTGTGAAAACAAATAATGTTAGAAATATAAAGACAAGTTAATATATGTATATGTGTATATTTTATTAGACCATGAATATTAGTAATTATTAATATTATTTATTTTTCTTAATGAATTGTCAATGAAAGCTATTTTACATATGATTTTTTTCAGGTTACAGTTACAGTATCTTCTCTCCAGAAATTCAGATTGGGTATAGACCAGAACAAAGGGATTATATAATAATCAGTTGGCACTAAAATAAAATTATGTCCTTGGAACTACATTTAAGAATCACTGGTGCTATACCATTTTTTCCAATGACACTGAAAAAATATGTTTAGTCAGTATCATTAGCTAGACTCAGGAATTTGAAGTAGAATTCAGAGGTGTAATATAAATCCTATTAACCATATATTGTAGCTAGGCATTGATATTTATGTACAATTTTTGCCTGTGCAATCACCAGTAGAACTTAAAATTAATCTTTTTGTATAGTCCACACATAAACATAAATTGGATCATTGTAGAATTAACCTTTCTGTTACAGACAATTAGTGACTGGAAATATCTGAATAAATCTAATATTTAGAAGGAGTTGTTATGCCAGATGCTCAAATTTAAGACAGTAATGTGCATGGGTGTCACATTGTATGAACATTCATACTTCCCATTTCTTCTGGTAGTATAGTTGAAATCAAGACTAACTATAGAAGCTTATGTAGACACAGAAAAGAGAGTATAGAAAATATATATTTTCTGTAACTCCTACCAGAAAGTGAAGTTGATGGGATGGATTCTGGTCTGGATTTGACCTATTTTTCTATTGTAATATTAGTGAAAATGGCAACAATAGACAAGGTAAATCCAAAGTGTTTCTTTTCCAAACATGATTCAGTGGCCAGAGAAACATTATGCTCTGGTGACATCATCATATTCATGAAATGAATATCCACTCATGCCTGGTATATGTGATAACTGACAATGCTGTCTTCCTGTTTTAAAGCCAGGGCTGCATTTTCTGGAAAATTGCCTGGTAATTAACGTTTCTAAATTGCAGCACAGACTCTTTTGATTTAGACTCTAATCATTTATATTGTGTAGTGGTATCGTGATTAATTGTAGTATCAACTTATTAATGCCATGGTGCCTAGCATGGTGGTGATCTCCATGGAGGATGGGAGTAAATACTTTAGTTTTTATTTTTAGGGAGTTATCATCACAACTAAATAAGATTTCAACATGTGGAGTAGAAAACTAATAAATCAAAAAAGAAAAGTCTTTAAAAAGCCCTCGCATGATTTCTTTCTTTCTTTTTTTTTTTTCTTTGAGCAAAGCATACATTTTTTTTTTCATTTTTTGTTTTTTTATTGCATTTTAGGTTTTGGGGTACATGTGAAGAACATGCATGATTGTTGCATAGGTACACACAGAAACACATGATTTATTTCTACTCTAGTCTCCTCATGAGCCAGCCCCTAACTCCCTTTCTATACTTCAGCAATATGGGCCTTATTTCTTTCGTTTAATTCCTCTTGCTTTTTCCAATCAGGTGTTCTTTGCATATACTCTTTTCTCTGGGGGAATATTCTTACCTGCTCATTTCTAATTTATTTAACTCCAGCCCTTAATCCAATCTTAACTTAAGCATAACTTCTTCAGGGAACTACTTTATAACCTTCTTCATTCTTGCCTCCAATCTATATTCTTTTAAAACCATGCTATTCCATTTCAGCTCATATTTCAGATTGTTATTGGATGATTGTAGGATTTTCAAATATTGATATTTTTCCATCACAATATTGTAAAACTCATGAAATTAGAGATTGAATGTATTTCATTTCCATTTTATTCAAAGACACTGGCACATTCCTGGGCTAAATATAGATAACTCATAGATGTAAGTACAGTGATTGAAGCTCAATAGAATTATGGCAAGTCTGAAAGTGAAGAGCTCAGTGTAGACCAGGCTAACTGGCTTTCAGATGTCCAGGATGCCTAAAAAAGCATGATTTTATTTTTAAAATATATATATATATATATATATATATATATATATATATATATATATATATTTTTTTTTTTTTTTTTTTTTTTTTTTTTTTTTTGAGACAGACTCTCCCTCTGTTGTCCAGGCTGGATTGTACTGGCGTGATCTCAGCTCACTGCAACCTCTGCCTCCCAGGTTCAAGCAATTCTCCTGCCTCAGCCTCCTGAGTAGCTGGGATTACAGGTGTGCACTACTGTGCCCAGCTAATTTTTGTATTTTCAGTAGAGAAGGGGTTTTGCCATGTTGGTCAGGCTGATCTCAAACTCCTGATCTCAGGTGACCCACCTGCTTTGGCCTCCCAAAATGCTGGGATTGCAGTCATGAGCCACCATGCCTGGCTGATTTTATTCTTTTCAAAATATTTTGGAAGATATATAGATGAAAGACTCTCAAAGTGATGAGGCATCATTTTAACTGGTTAAGCACACAGGATATGGAATTGCAAAACCTGAGTTTGAATTTCAGCTGAGCCAGTTACTGGAAAACCCCAGGCACTTTATTTTTCTTATCTATGATATATTTTTCTTAAATCTCTGAAAAAGATATAATAATAGCTTGCTTTATGCATTGTCATAATACTTAGAGTATGATAATGTAATATTTCCTGTTTCTTCATTTGCATTATAATTTTAGCATGCCTATGTTTCACTGGTACCTATTTTTATTCTTTTATAAAATTCTACACTTCATCCTCCCTTTTTATTAAAAAAAAGATACTTTTAAAGGAGTTTTAAGCTGACAGAAAAATTGAGAGGAAGGTACAGAGATGTCCCAGGTACTCCCTGTCCACATAATTTTGTAGCCTCCTTCAATATCCACATCCCCCATATATTGCTACATTTGTTACAGTTGATTATCCTACATTGAAACATCATTATCACCTGAAATCCATAATTTATATTAGGGTTCACTCTTGGTCTTGTACATTTTACAGGTTTGGGTAAATACATAATGATATGTATCCATCATTATAATTTTATACACAGTACTTTTCATCACTGCCCCAAAGACTGTGTTCTGCCATTACATCCCTTCCTCTCTCCAATTCCTGGCAACAATTTATTTGTTTATTGTTCCTATAGTTTTTTTTTCTTTTTTCAGAATGTCATGTTGAATCCACTGTGTAGCCTTTTTCACTTAGTATTATGCATTTAAGTTTCCTCCATGTCTTTGATAGCTAATTTCTTTTTAGAACTGAGTTCCATTGTCAGAATGTACCGCAGTTTATCTGTTCACCTAATGAAAGACATTTTGGTTGCTTCCAAGTTTTGACAATTACAAATAAAGTTTATAATAACATCCATATGCAGATCTTTGCATGAATATACATTTTTAACTTCTTTGCACAAATACCAAGGAGCATGATGACTGGATCATATGGTAAGAGAATGCTTGGTTTTGTCAGAATCCACCAAGTTGTCTTCCAAAGTGACTGTACTTTCACCATCAATTAATGAGAGTTCCTGTTGCTCCACATCCTCACCAGCATTTGATATTGTCAGTGTTCTGGATTTGGGCCATTCTAATAGGTGTGCACTTATATCTTATTGTTGTTTTATTTTGCATTTCTCTGATGACATATGATGTCATCTAGTCATATACTTATTTTTCACATGTGAATCTTTCATATGTGAGCTGTCTGTTGAGGCCTTTGGCTCATTTTTTAACTGGGTTCTTTTCTTGTTGTTAAATTCATTGATAATTTTGGATAATAATGCTTTGTTAAGTGTGTCTTTTGCAAATACTTTCTCTCAGTTTATGGTTTGTCTTCTCCTCTTGATGTTGTCTTTCACAGAGAAGTTTTCAATTTTAATGAAGTCCAACTTACTGATTCTTTGTTTCATGGATCATCGTTCTAGTGTCCTATCTAAATATTCATCATCAAACCCAAGGTCATATATATATATATTTTCTTCTCTGTTATCTTCTAGGAGTTTTGTAGTTTTTTGAGGTTTGTGATCCATTGTGATTAGTTTTTACAAAAAGTCTAAGAGTCTGTGTTTAAGTTTTTTTTTGTTTTTCAACATGTGAGTGTTGCATTGTTTGAGCATCATTTGAAAAAGCTATACTTTCTCCCTTGGAATGCCTTTGCTTCTTTGTCAAACATGAGTTAACTATATTTAGGTGGGTCTACTTGTATTTCTTCATTTGTTTGTCTATTTCTTTTTTTTGTTTCTTGAGAATGAGTCTTGCTCTGTTGCTCAGGCTGGAGTGCAGTGCCATAATCTCAGTTCACTGCAACCTCTGCCTCCCGGGTTCAAGCAAGCGCATCTCCTGCCTCAGCCTCCCTAGTAGCAGGGACTACAGGCACATGCCACCACACCCAGCTATTGTTGTATTTTTAGTAGTGACTGGGTTTCACCATATTGGCCAGGCTGATCTTGAACTCCTGACCTCATGATCCACCCACCTCAGCCTCCCAAAATGCTGGGATTATAGGTGTGAGCCACTGCACCTGGTCTGTTTGTCTATTCTTATACCTGTATCACACTATCATGATTACTATAGCTTTATAGTAAATCTGGAAGTTGGGTAGGGTTAGACCTCTAACTCTTTTTTTCTCTTCAATATTGTGTTGAGTATTCTGGGTCTTTTGCTTCTCCATGTTAACTTTAAAATCAGTTCATCAGTCTCCAAAAAAAACTTGCTAGTGCTTTAAGTTTGTGTTAAATCTATAGGAAAAGTTAGGAAGAGCTAACATCTTGGTACTATTGAGTCTTCCCATTCTATTTTTAAAAACATAATCTTATCCTAAGTTGGAATAACTATAAAATTATGCTTTTATTCTGTTATTATGGCTATGGTTTTCTAGTATGCATTAGATATGCCCTTAGGTATTTAAAATGTTTAGCAGATAAGTCTGTATTATAATATGCAACATTCAGAAAAAAACAGGATAGTTTAGACCAATGATATCACATCACACAGTCCAGAAGTATGAACTATCTGAATTCAGAATGTTCAACATCCCCTTTACTAACCCCTTCTCGAGGAAATCAAGGTTGAAGGATTGAGGACTAACATCATGCCCAAAATAGCACTTAAGTCCATGATCCAAAATGTAGAAGAATATTGTATGTGAGCCTAAGATTTAAGGTCAGGTAGTCTGAATCACTTAACAGAGATATTATTGTTCAGCTCTTGCCTTACGCAATGGCACTGTGGTAAAGTGGTGATTAGGATAACCTAGGTCATGAGTCATTAGTCCTGGTCTATAGTCAGCATAAATGCTGGAGAAGACATGTACATCTTTTTGCAATGCAACTGCCCCAAAAGAGACTTTTTTTGCAATTTGTACAAAGGCACACTGTGATCTACCAGTAGATATAAAACCACCAGGAGGACAAACAGTTTGAGATCAGACATGGTGCCTATGTAATTCATAATGTTCAACTTGCTTGTATGTGTTTTTAGATAAATGTTTTGGGAATGAGTGGATCTAGCATAGCTGAAAACAAAGATGATTGAATATATCACATACTGTTGGGAGCTATTAATTTTCTGGATATAATTTCAGAAACAAAGGTCTAGTTTTGCAAAGTGAGGTGAATGCTATAAACTCATAGCCACCATTGAAAGATTATTTTCATCATCTTTTTTCGTATGATAGCCAGCGTGGTTTTGATATTATTTCTAGCTATGTAAATACTTGAATTTTGATAACATTTCTCCTCAAATTTGGTTTGACATATTAATTAGAATATATTTTGACATTCTCCTTAATAGAAGTTTGTTAGTTTAACAGATTTAGGAATTTATTCTATATGATTCTTTGAAAAAACATGAATTATCCACAGGTTGAATTGTATGAAATTGTCAATATTTAACCAATTTAGCCTAAAAAATGAATACCATACATAGGTCAATTGAATAGAAAACATTTAAAAGTACTATATGTGATATTTAGTTTATTTAAATTACTACCGTCCACCAGAAAAAAAGAATTAACAACAACATTTCTTTGGGAGGACAAAAATATGTCATTAGTATAAATGCTCCATACAATATCTAACTATCCCTGAGAATGCCCTCTTGATATATATACAAATTGGGTAGAATTAACAATATTAATAATGTCTTTATTCACCTTTAACATATATTATAATCACTTTTAGGATAAATATGTTTAAATTGTATAGATAAGAAATTATTACCTTTGCATTTTTCATAGCAACACAATATTTGTTTCATAGAGTAGTTTTGGCAGATGAAATTTATGTGCATATTTCTGCTTATAATTGCTCTGTGAAAGATGACATACATTTGTTTTCTTTTGCCTTCTTTTTGTTTCCAAGTTAATAGTCATTTTTTTTTTTCCCTCATAGGGATGCTGAACATTTTTTTCATGTTAGCTGGTCACTTGTATGTCTTCTTTTGAGAAACATCTGTTCATGTACTGTGCACATTTTTAAATTGAGCTGTTTGTTCGAGTTCCTTGTAAAATCTGGATAGACCCTTGTCACATGCAGAATTTGCAAATATTTTCTCCTGTTCAGTAGATTGTCTGTTTACTCTGTTGATAGTTGCTTTTACTGTGCAGATCTTTAATTAGGTCCCATTTGTCAACTTTTATTTTGGTTACAGTTGCTTTTGGAGTCTTTGTTTTGGAATCTTTGCCAAGGCCTATGTCTAGAATGCTATTTCCTAGGATTTCTTTTAGGATTTTTATATTTAAGACTTTAATCAGTCTTGAGTTGACTTTTATATATGGTGAAAGGAAGGAATCCGGTTTAAAACTTCTGCAAATGGCTAGCCAGTTATTCCAACATCATTTATTGAATAGAGAGTACATTCCCTATTGCTTGTTAATGTTAATTTGTTGCAGATTAGGTGTTTGTAGAAATGAAGTTTTATTTCTGGGTTTTCTAACCTGTTACATTGCTCTATGTGTCGATTTTTGTAAGAACATCATTCTGTAGTATAGTTTCAATTTGGGTAGTGTGATTCTTCCAGCTTTGTTCTTTTTGCTTAGGTTTCCATTGGCTAGTTAGTCTTATTTTTCTGGTTTCATATGAATTTTAGAATACTTCTTTCCTAATTCAATGAAAAATGAAATTAGTAATTTTTTGGGAATAGCATTGAATTTGTAATTGCTTTGCACAAGATGGCCATTTTAACAATATTAATTTTTTCTATCCCTGAGCATGGAATGTTTTTTTCATTTGTTTGTGTCATCTCTGATTTCTTCCAACAGTGTTTTGTAATTCTCCTTGTGGAGGTATTTCACACTTTCCTAGTTAACTATATTTCTAAGTATTTTATTCTTTTTTGTGGTTATTGTGAATGTAATTATGTTGATTTGGCTCTTAGCTTGGACGTTATTGGTGTAATGCTACTCAATTTTATACATTGATTTTTAATTCCTTGATTTATAACTTGACTTAGTAGTCCAAAACTTTAGTAACATTGTTTATCAGTTGTAGGAGCCTTTAACCAGAGACCATGGGGTTTTCTAGGTAAAAAATCACATTGTCTGCAAAGAGACAGAGTTTGATTTCTTCTCTTCCTATCTTGAGGCCTTTTACTTCTTTCTCTTGCCTGAGTGCTCTGGCTAGGACTTCTAGTAAAATGCTGAATAGGAGTGCTGACTGTGGGCATCCTTGTCTTTTTCTGTTTCTCAATGGGGACGCTTGCAGCTTTTGCCTGTTGAGTATAATGTTGGATGTGGGTTTGAGATAGGTGGCTGTTATTATTTTGTGTTACATTCCTTCGATTCCTACTTTTTTTTTTTTTAACATGAAGGAATGTTGAATTTTATTGAAAGACATTTATTCTGTTGAGATGATCATGTGATTTTTGTCTTTAGTTCTGTTTACATGATGAATCACATTTATGGATTTGCATATGTTGAACCAACTTTGCATCTCAGGAATAAAGCCTACTTGATTGTGGTAGATTGGCTTTTTGATGTGCTGCTGGATTCCATTTGCTAGTATTTTGTTGAGGCTTTTTGCATCTATATTCATCAGACATATTGGCTTCAAGTTTTCTTTTTATTTCTGTCTCTTCCAGGTTTTGGCATCAGAACAATGCTAGCTTCACAGAATGAGTTAGGGAGTAGTAACCTTTCCTTGATATTTGGGAATATTTTTAGTAGAATTGTTACCAGCTCCTCCTTATACATCTGGTAGAATTATACTGTGAATTTATCTGATCCAGATATTGTTCTTATTGGTAGGTTTTTTATTACTGATTCATTTACAGAACTCATTATTGATCTGTTCAGATATTAATTTATTCCTGGTTCAATTTTTGGAGATTGTATGCATCCAGGAATTTGTTCACTTCTTTTAGGTTTTATAGTTTGTGTGCACTGTGGTGTTCATAATAGTCTCTGAGGATTATTTGTTTTTCTGTGGGGTCGGTGGTAATGTAACTTTTGTTATTTCTAATTCTAATTTATTTGGATCTTCTCTCTTTTCTTATTAGTCTTCTTAACCATCTATCAATCTTATTAATTTTTTTTCAAAGAACAAACTTTTGGTTTTTTTTGATCTTTAGTATGGATTTTCCTGTCTTGATTTTCTTCAATTCAGCTCTGATTTTGAGTATTTCTTCTGAAAAGTCTGCTAGCATTGGGGTTGGTGTGCTGCTGTTTTTCTACTTCTTTCAGGTGTAATGTTAGGTTGTTAATTTGAGATTTTTCTAACTTTTTGATAAAGGAGTTTAGCACTATAAACTTTGCTCTTAACACTGTTTCATCTATATCCCAGAGATTCTAGTGTGTTGTATCTTTGTTTTCACTAATTTAATAATTTTTCTTTATCTCTGACTTAATTTCAATATTTACTCAAAAGTCATTTGAGGAGATTGTGCAATTTCCTTGTAATTCTATGGTTTTGGAAGATCTTGTTGCTATTGATTTCTGTTCTTATTGTGCTGTCTTCCAAGAGTATGACTGGCATAATTTTGGGTATTTTTTTTAACTGTTTGTCAATTACTTTATGGTGAAGTGTGTGTTTGATCTTAGAGTACGTGCCATGTGCCAAGAGCCACTGAGGACCAGAATGGATTCCTAGTGCTTGGCAACTTTGTGCAGGGTTCCCAGCTTCCCTTTTAGCTCAGGCTCTGCCTCCTCCCCCTATGCACTCTCAATGACTTCTTTGCCACGATATGTTCGGTGTAACAGCCTTGATAGCCTGGTCTCCTGCTGGGAGAAGTTCTTCCTGGCTGTATTTAGTGGGACACCTTGGCTCCAACATGGAGAGCAACCCTCTTTCTTACTCAACTCATGTCATGTTAATTGTCAAAGATCTTTGCTTTTCCTACATGGAATGTTTTGGAAAAGCAGGATTATATTCAATCTCTGGTAGACAGCACAACTCTTTTTCATTTGTTTTGTGCATTTTATTTTATTATTATTTTTCAATGCAGAGCTCCCTAACTTTCGGAATTCCAGGAAGACAGCACCACATTTTATTTCAGTTTTCAACTTCTGACCACACTGAATTCAGTTTTGGCTATGTTTTATGGAATGAAGTTATTTTATAAGTGCATTGTGATGGGACAATAGACATTTACCTAGAAGTAGTAAGAGAAAACAGTGTGCCTTCACTAATGCCCTATGGAATTCCTTTGTCACTGCTGAGAAATCTCTCAATAGCTTAGGTAGAAAACAGTAGAATACAAGTCACAGGCTTGAAATTCAAGAGAGATAAGAGTTATTGTTTTGGTTCTGTAATTAGGGAAGATTTTGTAGAGACTTATGTAAATGACGAAAGTTTATATAGTCAGACAGTAATTAACAGAATGATAGATACCATGACCAAATCACCCTATGTCCTTGGGAAAAACATTTCATTTTCCTTGGCTTCATTTTCATCCTCTGTAAATAATTAGCACCAGTGGTTCAGAAAGATTTTTGCATAATTAAAACCTTGTTAAAATTACACATACCATCTTATGAGATTCCATGATATTGCAAATATTATAAAGCTCAGAGACTGTCTCTGAAATGTCAATAGGAGACAAACTCTCACTGCTCACCACCCTTGCCCCCTGTGCCAAGACACTGGCTGCCTGAGGCAACTTTGTGCAACGTAAACAAAGATCATTCTTATCAACATCTTTATGTAACTCTACATTTTAACAATCTTTTTATCTCATTTGTACAATCGAATAATCTTTACTTCCTATACTTACTACCTTTGTAATAATGTATTAATAGAAATTGATTCCATCCATGAAGAAATGGTATCTATAAAGTTCTCTGAGTACTTGGAAATTTTGTACTTTATAAAAGGCAATTCACTCTTGAAATTTGAAAATTTAACATTTGCAGCCTTCTTTCTTTTTGAAGCCCGTGATCAAGTGGTATTTGTACCTTAGAAAGTCAGAGATGCCGTAAGACCACTGTGTGTGCACTGAGTATGATATCCATTTACTCTCCTACCTTAGCTTTTGAAAACTAAAGCTTTAAAGCTCTTCTTAAATGCCTGTATTAATTTAGCAAATGAACACTATAGTTCAGTAAGTAAACTAGAGCCAGGATACTCAGGCAGAGAAAATGCAGTTATAAAAATCTATTAATTATGAACAGGTGAATATAGATGTTCCTGTGCTATAACTCTAGCCTTTCAGCCAGAAAGTTTCCTCTGATGGACCCTGCAATGCCATGTGTACAGCCATAACATGTGGGAGGTAAGGTGTAAATAAATTTTCCTTGTAGATAATGTGGCATCTTCCCTTTAATTAATGGGAGTGTATACTTTTCAAATTAATTAAAATCAAACCTCTTTTAGTTTTCCTGTGATACAGAAATTATGTAATTCTTAAGGCAAGAACAGAATCATCTGCCTTTTAAATATTTGCATGCGCCATGACATAACACTTGGCATTTACTGTAAATTCAATATTTTGAACTTGAGAGCAATTGATTAATAATTTACTGTGGACTTTTATCCAACCTAGTAGCCCCTTTCTAATTTGTTTTTAACTGGGTGTCCCAGTTTGTACTTTAGTTGTCAATCAATATAAGATGAATAAGAGTACCAGATTCAACCAAGTTTGAAATGGTATGATAAATAAAGTTGACTAGGACTCAATAATGCAGAACTTTTCAGAGCCTTTTAAAGCTAAGATGTCTTGTGAAATTCTAATAGGGGATGCATTTGCAGTTTTTTGCAGACTTTTTGACTACAGAATAATGTTTTTCTTCTAGGATATCTTATACAATTAGTACTCTGAGAAACATGTCTTCAGTATTATTGGTTTAATATTTTTTCAAGGAAAGCTAATTTTAGGATATCACTATTTTTAAGAGTATACCAACCTAATCTCACTGAAGTGGAAAAAGAAAATGGAACCAGGCAGAAGTCAGTTTTGTTATCTTTCTGCTGGAGGAGTGAATGGTAGGAGGAATCATCCTAGTGAGAATTCACTGTTAGAAATTTTTTTCTATGTTTGCTTATTTATTGCTTCTTCAGGGGGAATTGTATCTGTGCAGAGTTTCTGATTGCAAGAGCAGAATGAGTAGAACGGATTTAATTTTTCATTGGAAGAGTGAGCAGTCTGCATTTTAAAGAACAGCAACTTCTACATCACTTTAAATATTAACGACTGACACTGCAATTCCTCTCTTTAATGTGCTTTGTTTTGTTGCCTGGCCAACCCAGGAAGATGAAAACTCCCTTGGGGCCTGATATAAAATATAATTTGTTCTGAAATTTTGGTAGTAAACATGGTAATAAATTAGAGGGTGTAATGAATATGTACAAAAACACTCAGAATCCTCCTTCTACCCTGTGTTCCTCAGAATACTTAGTTTGTTACCCCTACAAATTCTGTTAAAAATGTATGTATGGGCTATGGCCATCAGAGTGATCTTAAGCTTGCTCTTCATTTTTTAATTCAATGTTTTTATTTAAACATGTATTGTATATGGTTTATTTTACAAATACCTTCCCGAAACATCTAGGTATTATAGAATTCATCAGGAAGTTACTTTTTTTTAGTCTTTTTTTTTTTTTTTTTTTTTTTTTTTTTTTTTTTTTTTTTTACCTGGAGTGCAACCTCCTCTGTGACTCTGCTTCTATTGTTTCTAGTGCAGAGACTCTGAAAGAGGTGAGAGAAGTCTGCAGGGGCTAGTTCAGGTGGGAACTCCTAGGTCATGGTACCTACTTTAGAATGAAGAATGACTGCAATGGTAAGACCACTGGTTGGTTGAAGAGTTGAAGTTGTTTACCTATTTTACTTCTGAAAGAATGTTTGTAACTTCTTTGTGTATCATAGGCTATGGGAAAGCAAAAGAGGAAGCCAGGAGACACGTTAGAGGCAGTTGTTGTAGCCCAGTCTAATAGTAATGGGAGTTTAGACTGGATCCCACCAAACTATGATAACCATAATGGTAAGATTTCTGTTTTGTTAATCTTTGAGTATTGATTTATCAATTAGAATAGCATAAAGAACATGGCAGGATACAGTTTGCTTTATTTTTAAAAATACAGTACAAAATACATATAGACAAAGATAATTAACTTTCCCCCCTACTACCAATTTTCTTCTACTTTTTGCTCTCTGAGTCAGAGATTAGTGTGAGTTACAAATTGTCTTCAAGTATAGGGATACAGTAATTAATAGGACAACAGTCAAATTCCTAGTTGGCTCTCCAAAATTTAGTTAAAGATAAAACGTAAAACTGAGTACAACTGTTAGTCCTGCTCTCTTTTCATGAAAACGGTTTATTTCACCGGAATTTTCATCATAATCATTGTCCAGTGGTCTCTGTTTTGTTTAAGAATAATTCTGTTTTTGGGACGAGAGGAAGACATGAACCATTGGAGATTAATAGTCAATAGTTCCCGAGGAAACAGGGCAAAAAATAAATAATAATGATTCTTTTTCTAAGTTTCTACAAAACTTTCAATGAACAGCTATCAGAGGTAGGAGTTAATTGTGTCAAAAATATTCCTCCCCTCCACTTGCACTTGATTTCCAAATATATAATTTAATTTTCAATTGAACGTGATCAATTAACCACTTACCCATTTTGGATTAGATGGGGTCAGTATTTATTGAACCATTTTTATTCAGTGCTGTTCACTGTGAAAACATAGATATTTAAGATAGGTTTCTCGCCTCTCAGGAGCATTTAATCTAGCTGAGAAGATAAAATCTGAAATAATCTTGTCCATGTGTGCACCATAGGGTATCCTGTACATAAGTAGATGACCAATATGCTTGTTTTTGTTTGTTTCGCTTCAGTCAAAACCAACCACAGGCACTATAAAAATTGAAAATAATGGAGACTCAGTGATGATTTAAGATAGAAGGACTTCACAGAGGAGCAAAGAGTGAATTGATATTGGGAAAATCACTGAGCTCTGGAAGCAGAAAACATGGGGAATGGGGTTGTTCTCTCAAGGCAGAGAAAAAACTTCTGATCTAAGGGTTGGTGTGGGAGAGAACAATACAATCATCAAAACTGGAATCAAAGGCATTTGTTGCAGTTCAGAGAGAACACTTTGTTTGCTCAGATAATGTCATTCTAACAGCAGAATGACTATGAGATGTGCTAAAAATTGAAAAAGGTATGTGCCCTGATTAGTGGAAAGTTTTCTATTTTAATAAGATTCAAAGTAAATATGATTCTCTAATTAGAGTGAAGCATAAATACCTCAAAATTTATTAACTAATTGGTTTTTGAGTAACAATTGACTTATTTCTTAAATAGTTTGTTGTAAATAGGGACTTCTTTCCTGGAACAATAATCCATATCATAAAAACACCAAAATTTATTGCAATACATGAAAAATAAATATGTGATTTGTAAAATGTGCATTAGTAAGTGGAATACAACAGTATTCCGGCTGCACTGTAAATATTCTCTTTGGCAGTTTTTGTTTTTCTTTTTTACTTTTTTTTTTTTTTTTTTTTTTGGAGGCAGGGACACTGATCCTTTTTCTTACTGGGTTGTATGAGCATATTATTTTCAAACACAAGGTTAAGTGTATTTGTTGGAAGACTTTTCATTTCCTGATTAGCCTATCTATAAGAAGACAAGGTCTTCATTGCTTTAAGTATATTTGTATGATATCTAAAGATAATCTAATTTTACTTGAAACTCATCATTTCAGCATGCACACATGGCTCAGAAAAGATTGGAACAGTACATTTTGGTGAGGAAGGACATTTTCAGTGGCTATAATTTTTTTCTCTCTCTCTTTAATCATCCCTTGTTCTTTCTTTCCAGTAACAATCAGTTGAATCACAACTCACTTTACTGTTATAAGGTGACTGGTTGCCGAGATGTTTGCAGATGTTAGGCAGATATGCATATGCATTTGATTCATTATTGATACTGTGGGTTGAATTGTAGTCCGCAAAAAGATAGGTATAATTTCCAAACTCCTGGGGTCTGTAACTGTGACCATCTTAGAAAAAGGTTTTATAAGATATCATTAAGTGAAAAATCCTGTGATGAGATCATCTTGGATTAACTGGATGGGACTTAAATTCAGAGACAAGTGCCCTATTAAGAACAAGATAAATACATAGAGAAGAAGGCCATTTGAAGACAGAGGCAGAGACTGGAGATATGCTAACACAAGGAAAGGTTAGCATCACCAGAAACTTGCAGAGGCAAGGAACGGTCCTCATGTAGAGACTTGGAAGTTAGTGCAACCCTCCCAGCACTTTGATTTGAACTTCTGGCCTCCAGCACTTTGAAAGAATACATGACATTACTGTTATTTTAAGTCACCAACTCTGTGGTACCTTTTTATAGTAGCCCTTGGAAACTAACACAAATGGGTGAGGCTTCTTATTTATGATGAAAGAAGCTGTAAATGAGTTGTGTGTTTGTTGATATGTTTGTTCATTTGGTTTTGAGATGGAGTCTCACTCTGTTGCCCAGGCAGGAGTGCAGTGGCACAATCTCGGCTCACTGCAACCTCTGTCTCCCAGGTTCAAAGGGTTCTCCCACCTAAGCCTCTCGAGTAGCTGGGATTACAGTTATACACCACCACACCCAGCTAATTTTTGTATTTTTAGTAGACACGGGGTTTCACCATGTTGACCAGACTGGTCTCAAACTCCTGACCTCAAGTGGTCCACCCATCTCAGCCTCCCAGAGTGCTGTCATTATGGGCATGAGCCACTATGTCTGGCAGTAAATGAATTTTTGAGTTAACTTTAGTTGAGGGTCATTTGTAATTAGTTCCAGGAAGAGATTAGAAAGCCTCTGTATGCAGAACAGAAAACCAAAACTAAAATATTGCTAGGGATACCACCTTTGAATACTGAATTCTGTATATGTGGTGCCACCACATGATTAATGACCTAATAGCATAATGGACCTATCTGAACTAAGATATTGTAAGAAAACAATAGCAGAGTGTATAGTTGTGTCATAAGAACTATTAATATTTTAGGCAGCATTGTCAATTATAGAGCCCATGGTCAGTAATAGTGGAGGTAACCGTGATAGTATTAATAGTAACTGTCTTGTTATAAGAAGATACAAGGCTTCAATGCCTCTTCTATTCAAAAATGTCTTTGAGATGTGCCTCTTTTTGGGAAACCAGGCATGAATGTGCATGAAAAGTTAGGTCAAGATGACTCTCCGTATCCCAGATATTACTGATAACAAACAACCAATTCTGAACTATTAGTAACTAGGTTATCAATGCTTCTTTTATTATAAGTTTTAAATAAGAACTTGAGCTACATGGTTAAAGCCAAAAACAACAGAGCTGTATTTCTTTGCTGGAAGAAAATTGTCTCTGCTGAGAAGATACAGATTGTGGCCAAAATCTCCACTTCAGTCATGGCTTACCTGAAACTGTTACAAAGTGGATTTCTGTAAAGTAAATTGTGTTTTTTTTCACTGGAATGCTATTATAATTGGGGCTTGCATTCTTAGCCTTATGCTTGGAAAGATGAGCAGAAACTTTATTTATATGATCTTTTGTTGATTGTGCCTGTGATGCTGCTTCATAAGGTAGATAAGTGAGAACTGATGCTATATTTAACATGACACACTTGGAGGGAAAATGGTTAGTAAATGAAAACTCCATTGATTCAGACTTCTAGGGAGAAAAGCAGGTATGGTTCTTATCTTGAAGAAATTTTCATTATTCTAAAAAAATGTAGAAAGTAATTATTAAATTACTACAACTGGTAAAGTATTATGGAGGGGAAAACTGAGTGCTGAGACAGTATCCAACCGGTAGAACCTCACCTAGAGAATGGATGTAAGGAGATGTCATTTTATTCTTCTTAACTCAAATGAGTTTCTGATTATCTTTTTTTTTTTTTTTTTTTTTTTTTTTTTTTTTTTTTTTTTAGTTATTTGTTTTAAATTGAAAGCATTTACAGTATATTTTAAATTATTTCCCAAAGAGCCGTGTCATTCTAAGTTCACTAAAGAGAGCTATCAGTCTTTTCCTCTGGTACTTGTCTTCTTTAGTAACATCCTCAGGTAATGTGCTATTATTCACTTTCATACTTAGATTGCTTTCAGTCCTTGTTACAGGACAACAACATCATCACCTTCGCATACATGTAAAGCTGCTTCTTTTACATTGTTTGCTATCCTTTTCCCTTTCTACCTTCCCATTGATGTCTTTTTCCTGCAAGCACTCCTCCCAAGACATCCACTGAAAACAGGGAGATTAATTGAGAGACAGATGTAATTACAGCCTCCAAGTTACTAGATTGACTTTCTTCTGGAATCCTTGACCATAATGAATTGCATACAATTTAGACTTGCAAAAATCCCAGAATTGAAATAGATTTTAGAATCAAATCCATCTGATAATGTTGGCTAGTATTTAGTAAGTACACACTATGTCTGAAGTACTCTCCTTCAACACTTAAATTTTCTCATTTAATCTCCACAACAATGCTATAAACACTATCTTTATTGCCATCTTTATTTTCTAAAGGAGGAAACTGAGATATATTGACAAGAAGTAACTTTTCTTAGGCTTTGTTACCGATAAATAGCAGAGGAAGATATAATCCTAGGTTTCTGAGTTTCTTTGGTTAAGGGCTCTGAACACATGAATGCTATAGCCCACCACTTCATCACCCTTTTACTAATCTACTAGTTCAACCAAGAGGTCTACACATAAGGTCCGCTAACCAAGAGTAGTATAGAGTTGAAACTGTATCCAAAATTTAACTTCCAGTTAAGATCTTACTTGTGACTAAAGTCCTGGAGATTCGGGGTGTCTTGTGCCCCACATACTCTCATGAAAATTTAGTCCACCTTTGGCAAAACGCTACAAAAAGGAAAATTGAAATATGTAAGGTTTAGCTTCTTAATTCTTCTAATCTCAAGATTTAATACTGAGCAATTCTATTTCTTTATGTAGAATATTTTTAAAAGAAAAAAATTCACACAATAATCACAATCTTTGCTTTGCCTCTAATATTTTATTTGTATGGGGTTGGACAAGCCAGTACATTTCTTTTCTCTGGTTTTCCATTTTGTAGAAAAAGATGAGCAAAACGTACTTCATAAGATTAATATGAGAATTAAAATGGACAATATAGACCATATAAAAATACTGACTATAATAATTACCTTCCTTTTCTACACGTTTTCTTTTACTTAACAAATATTTAGGGAATATTTTATAAACTTCTAGAGCCACTCACATATATTTAATCTTCCATCAGAATTTTGCCTTTTTCTGAGTCAAAACCCATGCATTTGACCTTCACTGAGGCAGGGCACTAGTAGGCAACTTTGTTGAAATATAACTCAATAAATAGGAAATGCTCTTGATTGTTAATATCTTCTGATGTTATCTGTCCACTTCTGAGACATAAATTTTGTACTCAGGGTTTCTGTAGGGAAGGGAGCTGAAGACATTCTGGTAAAATAGCGTATATAGCTATTACTCCAAGTACAAAATATATTTGATTATCTCAGACTGTTAGGAGCATGTATTGCTTAAGAAATAACTTGCATGTAATTTTTTAAAGTGAGTTTGAGTCATGGTAGCATTTTAATTCACCCCCTATCCCTACTGAAATTAACTAGGCAGAGTGTGCTGAAGAAATGATTTCTATTAGACAGGAGAGGGATATTTTACTGCTAGTTTCTAGCTTCTAAAATGTTCTGTTTTATTGGTGCAAAAACCTACAAACAACCTCTGAATTTCATTTGGCCTATTGCTGATATAGTCATAGATAATGCTTATTAAGAGGTACATGAAAGTTATGTCTTCAGGGGTATAGTTGATATGTACAGTGCCTATCCAAAAGCAAAGGGATTTATTAAATAATAATTTATTATTATTCGATTTATTATAATTTGATTTATTAATTAAATTAATAAATTTGATTTATTATTTAATAAATAATAAATTAAATCTGATTCCTTGTGAATTCTTCTCATCTAATGACTTATTCAAGACCAAGGCTATTCATTTAGGTAGAATCCTTGTAAAAGTAAAGATATATGAAAGTTTAAGTTAGCATCTGTGTTGTGCTTCTAACCTTTTACCTGAGTAGGATTTAGCAATATCAATAAAGTGAAGACCAGTGAAGTGGTTTCTATATTTTTCATATGTTTAGTAGCATTGTGAAAGTAATATTTTTATAAAATAGATGTCTTTGTCATTTTAAAACATAATGCATCTTTCAAACATAATAATCCACCAAAAGTTTCCCAACTGCCCTGATTTGTTCATAGCATTTTCTGTGTGTTACTCTTTTAGTTGTTTTATTTTTATTTTATTTCTAGTAACAAGCTCTGGAGGGGACAGTGCCATATCAATATAACAGAAAAATAATCTAAGTCTGTGGAATCTGATGTTAAGCAACATGCCTGAGGTCATTAGATTTTCCTTTAGAGAGTAGGAACTCAAATCTTCATTCATCTTACTACAAATTAACTGCTGTTTGCTTTTCCTATTTTGTATTTCAAGTGCTCAGTATAATGCCAAGCATTTATTTTTTAAATTTCAATTTTTATTTTAATTTTAGCTTAATTTCTGGGATACATGTGCAGAACATGCAGGTTTGTTACATAGGCATACATGTATCATGGTAGGTTACTACATCTATCAACCCCTCATCTAGGATTTAAGCCCCACATGCCTTAGCTATTTGTCCTGATGCTCTCCCTCCTTACCACCCCCAACAGGTCCCAGTGTGTGTTGTTCCCCTCCCTGTGTCCATGTGTTTTCATTGTTCAGCTCCTGCTTATGAGGGAGAGCATGTGCTGGTTGGTTTTCTATTTCTGAGTTAGTTTGCTGAGGATGATGGCTTTCAGCTTTATCCATGTCCCTGCAAAAGATATAATCTAATTTCTCTTCATGGCTGCATTGTATTCCATGGTGTATATTTACCACATTTTCTTTATCCAACCTATCATTGAGAGGCATTTGGGTTGGATCCATGTCTTTGCTATTGTGAATAGTGCTGCAATAAACATACATGTGCATAAGTCTTTATAGTAGAATGATTTATATTCCTTTGGCTATATACCCAGTAATGGGATAGATTGCTGGATCAAATGGTGTTTCAGGTTCTAGAACTTTGAGGAATCACCACACTGTCTCCACAATGGTTGAACTAATTTGTATTCTTACCAGCAGTATAGAAGTTTTCCTGTTTCTCCACAGCCTCACCAGCATCTGTTGTTTCTTGACTTTTTAATAATTGGCATTATGACTGGCATGACATGGTATCTCATTGTGGTTTTGGTTTGCATTTCCCTAATGATCAGTGATGTTGAGCTTTTTTTTATGTTTGTTGGCTGCATAAATGTCTCTCTTTTAGAACTTTCTCTTCATACACTTTGCCAATTTTTTGATGGGTTGTTTTATTTTTCTCGTACATTTGTTTAAGTTATTTATAAATTCTGGATATTAGACCTTTGTCAGATGGATAGATTGCAATTTTTCCCTCCCATTTGGTAGGCTGCCTGTTCACTCTGCTGATAGTTTCTTTTGCTGTGCAGAAAATCTTTAGTTTAATTAGATCCCATTTATTAATTTTAGCTTCTGTTACAATTGTTTTTGGCCTTTTCGTTATGATATCCTTGCCCATACCTATATCCTGAATGGTATTTCCTAGGTTTTTTTTCTAGAGTTTTTATGGTTTTTGGTTTTATGTTTAAGTTTTTCATCCATCTTGAATTATATTTTGTATAAGGTAAGGGAGGGGTCTGATTTCAGTTTTCTGCATATGGATAGCCAATTTTCCCAGCACCAGTTATTAAAAAGGGAATTTTTTCCCTGTTGCTTATTTTTGTCAGGTTTGCTGAAGAGTGCCAAACATTTAGATGCTTATTTGTCAGCTAAGTTTTGTTTGTCTTTAAGATTTAATTTTGGCCAGGTGCAGTGGCTTACACCTGTAATCTCAACACTATAAGAAGTAAGGGCAGGAGGATCCCTTGAGGCCAGGAGTTTGAAACCAGCCTGGGTAATATAGCAAGATCCTGTCTCTTAATTTTTTGATTTTAATTAGCAGGGCATGGTGACACATATCTGTAGTACCAGCAGCTTGGAAGCCTGAGTCAAAAGCATTGCTTGAGCCCAGGATTTGATGGCTTCTGTGAGTGATGATTATCCCACTGCACTCTAGCTTGGGTGACAAAGCAAGATCCTGTTTCAAAAAAAGAAAAAAAAGGATTTAATTTCAACTTTTTTTTTTTTTTTTTTTTGAGACAGAGTTTCGCTCTTGTTACCCAGGCTGGAGTGCAATGGCGCGATCTCGGCTCACCGCAACCTCCGCCTCCTGGGTTCAGGCAATTCTCCTGCCTCAGCCTCCTGAGTAGCTGGGATTACAGGCACGCGCCACCATGTCTAGCTAATTTTTTTGTATTTTTAGTAGAGACGGGGTTTCACCAAGTTGACCAGGATGGTCTCGATCTCTTGACCTTGTGATCCACCCGTCTCGGCCTCCCAAAGTGCTGGGATTACAGGCTTGAGTCACCGCGCCCGGCCTTTAATTTCAACTTTGAATGAGACTTGTTTCTGGTTGTGTACATTCCCCTTCTTCTGCTATGAATAGTCATTTTCTTTCTCTTTTTTTATGTCTTAGTTTCCTTTGTTCATTTCATACCTCTGTTTCTCTGTGCCTGATATGCTTACTGCATTAAATCATTTTAAGGACTAAATGAGATGGTGTCCATGCAAGGACTAGCCTGGATCCCAATATAAAAGTCATGTTCAGTAAATGATAGTAACTTCTCTCTTTTGGGGTTGGGACCAGCGCCTTCTTGCTTGTCCTGGACCAGCCATGGCAAGGCCAAAAGCAGAGAAGACGTGAGGCTGGGGGCTTAGACTAATTTCACTTCCCTTAAGAGAACCTTCACATTTCCTCACTATTAAAAGCCTCTTTGCTCAGTTTTCTGATACCTACACGGAAGGAAGGGTGACTGAAAACTGGATAGAGGACCAATGCAGAAATTCCAAAACAATGCCAAGCACCCACACTTGCTAGTTAATTCATTGGTAAAAACGTTTTGCTTCTTTCTATTATACTTGGCTTTTTGGTGGTAGTTTATGGCCCCTGATATATGGTTTTTTCCACAAAAGATCCTTGAGGAGACCGAGAGTGATGGAGAAGAGTTTGCATACACACTTATTTTAAACAATTTATGTGTTCTTAAAATCTGTGTAAAAATTACAACTTTTCCATTGTTGTAGATTTAAACTTATTTTGATTATACTAGAGGAACACCTTACTTTTTTTAATAAAAAAGGAAAGTACAATTCATAATGAATCATCATTTAGAGTAAGTCTTTTAGAAACTGATTAAATTTTCTCTCTTTAATTAATTCTGAGTTTTATGTGTTGGACTTACTTCCGGAAAGACTTCATCTAAACTAATTTGTATAGTCATGTTTGCACAAGACACAAAGGGCTCAGTGGCAAAGCCTGAAGCATGCCAGATAGGAAAATACAGACACTCAAATATAAGAAATAGACTAACTTTACTCCATAAATAAATGGGTCTACATTTCTGTTTCTCATGCCTGGCCATTCATTTCACTTGTTAAAGTGTCTGCAATTAGCTAGACATGGTGTGGGAATGCAAATATGAGTGTCATGCTTCCCTTCCTCTAGGGCTCATAATTTAGTGGTGTGGCACACTTGTGCAAATTTAAATAAAATACAATACCTAAAAGAACCTTGGAGAAGAGGAACAAAGATCAATGGGAGAACAGAGGAGCGAGAGCTTGTAATGCATCTGGGAAGTTTTATTTCCTTATACATCCATTCATTTGCCAAACAAAAACTTACTGCATAGCTATGATGAGTCAAGAACTTTTATTGGTGCAGGTGCTGGACATAAAGTGAGAAATATGTGATAGACACCCAGTAAGTACTTGTTGAAAACAGGAATGAATAAGCGTGTAAATATAGGCTTTCTGCCCTTAGAAATGCTACTCTCTATGGAGGAAGCACACAATAAAAACTACATTAAACAATTTCAGACAATGGTTAATGTTATTTAAAAAAAAATTAAAGCTTGGTAATTAGAGAATAAAGATGGACAGGTAGTATTTTTGACATCCTAGTTTCATGCTGTCATAAGCTTTCAATCTAGACTTGAAAGGTGGGTAACATTTTGGTAGGAAAGAGTGAAGGTTGGATTTCTTTCTCTTAAACTCTACTCATATATCCTCCACACTTTTACTACTCTGGGATTTTTAGTTTACTGGTCTGATTTTACCAATGAAGTGGAATTTGTGAGGGCAGAGACCATGTCTGACTTATCCTTACATGCTAAGCACTATGTTTAGTATGTACTAGGTCCTAATAAATGTTTTTGTAATCAATTATCAGTAAGTGATGGGACAGAAATAAACAGAGTTACTCACTTGGTATAGCTGCATTTGAAGATTTTGAATAGATTGGTGTAACTGGGCTTCAGGTCTTTGGAGGTGTTACTGGGTGGTAGAGTATAGTATTGAAAACAGACTAGATTGGGGCCAGATTGAAAACTGATGGCCTGAGAATTGAACTGAAAGATTTGGATTTGAGTGGGGAGTCACTGAGTCAGATCCTATGACAGGAAAGAAACTCTGTGTGTGTGTGTGCGTGCGTGTGTGTGTGTGTGTGTGTGTGTGTGTGTTTCATTTCTTGGAGACATGGTCTTTCTCTGTTACCCAGGCTGTAGTACAATGGAAGGAGTGCATAGCTCACTGCAGCATCAAACTCCTGGGTTCAAGCAACCCGGCCACCTCAGTCTCCTGAGTACCTGAGACTACAGGCATGTGCCACCATATCCAGTTATTGTTTGTGTGTTTGTTTATTTATTTTAATTTTTTTTTCAGAGAGAGTGTCTCGCTTTTTTACCTCGGCTGGTTTCAAATTTCTGGACCCAAGTGATCCTTGACCTCAGCCTCTCAAAGCGCCTGAGTGACAAGTGTGAGCCACCGTGCCTGGCTTCTTAAAGAAGTAAAACCTTAGCATTCTAATTGCTTCCAATAAGTACCAGACATCTAACACCTTTCAGGTGCTAGAAAATCAAGTACTTAATCAGTTAGTCATCAATTTTAAAGGATTTGCCAAGCTTTTGAAAATAGGGAGTAAAGGAGAAGGAAAAACCTAAAATAGCTGAAGTTTTAAACCTGAAACAAGTGTGAGAAAGAAAGAAAACATTAACTGGAATAGAAAACACAGATAAAGGCTGCTGGTTTCCAAAAATGTGTTAGCAAATCTTCTTGGCCTAAGGATTTCCCAGAGGTACAAACCCCTCTGCAAAGCCAGCCAACTGCAAGAGTTGTAACACAGTTTTATGTATGCTATGCTATGAAATGAGCAAAACAAGTACTTAGAGTTTGGAGAAGTGCTTGTTTCCTAGATGCTTCTTCCTAGTTCCTATTCCACACCTGTTATGATAACCTTCTAGCTGCATCTCTAGACTCTGTGTCTTTATACCTCATGATTGGCAAAATAAGCTGAGGGAGTAACATTTTGTTAGGTTTGGAGAAACAGCCAGATGTGAAATTTTCTAGAAAACAATGCTCTGAGTTAATTATAATTGAAATACAGAAATGGGGGTCATGGGAAAGCTCAAATAATAATAGTGAACTTCTTAAAGAAATATTTCTTTTTTTTTTTTTAGTAGAGACGGGGTTTCACCATGTTGACCAGTATGGTCTCGATCTCTTGACCTCGTGATCCACCCGCCTCAGTCTCCCAAAGTGCTGGGATTACAGGCTTGAGCCACTGTGCCCGGCTAAAGAAATATTTCTCTGCTTGGTTATTGTTATGGATTGACACATAAGACCAACATTTCTAATTAGCATTTGCAACCAACAGCATGATACCAACCAAAGAAAAGCAGATTAATGTTGATGTGTAAAAACAAATTTTCAGGCTGCAAAATACAGCATGTAAAATAGCCACATTTTACCATGCTCGGAAAAGTAGCATTAATTCATCTGCAAAAATATCACTGAATAAAAGGCCTTTTAGCTCACTTGCTTTAGTCCCACTAATAGACAAGGTAAAGCTGTGAAGAGCTGTCAGCAAGTACACAGATATTTAAAAAGGGAGAGATCTTTTGAATAATTTCATACTCTTGAATTTTAGTTTGAATGTCTATTATTTCTGGTCACATATCCCTGAATAAATTATATAAATGAATGTCTGGTTTCGAAACTCGAGCCAAATGAAATTTATTTGACAAATAATTCTTAAAATATGCAAATACGTAAAGCTAACTGTCCATGGTATTTTTAAAGCATTCTTATTGATCTTTTAATGATTTCACTGATACTCTAGTTTATTCTAGAAAAAAATAATATAAAACTAAGTGGGCAGTATGATAAAGGGATAAAAAAATCAAGACCTCTCAGCTAAGTATTCTACTTTGAAATTTATTTTGACTGATGCATTAAGAAGTAATAGACATTATGCCTTGATTCTTCAATTACAAAGCATTTAGATAAATTTTTTTTTCTTTTAATAGAAAGAAACATTCTCATTTGCTTAGCTTGGCCTTTTTCTGTATACAATATCCTAATTTGCAATTCTTAGTAATAGTTTTCTTTTTTCAAATATTTGCCCTTCAAAAACATAATAAGACATCCTCGTTGCTGTTTTAAACGAACATAATTTTGTCTTTTTTTCTCTTGAATTCAGAACATTTTACAAGAGAGACTGTTGCTTTGTTGATTTCAAAGATAGTTTCAGCCCAAGACTTGAACTCATAGGAAGAACTTATTTTGAGTCATTAGTCTGAGAAGAGATGGAATTTTTATTCATGTGCTATGCCTTATATACTAGAAAAATCAAAATTTCCTAATTGCCAAAATATGTAGAGGTTAATTGCTAAAGATGCAAAAATGGGGCAACTCCAAGTTGCTAACAGAATCCTGAATCAACATGCAAACCATCAGACATTAGAAAAATTGGCAAAAGTGTAAGGTACCATTGTTGAAAAGCAGGGGATGCCAGGTGCGATGGCTCAGGCCTGTAATCCCAGCACTTTGTGAGGCCAGGTGGGTGAATCACAAGATGAGGAGATTGAGATCATGCTGACCAACATAGTGAAACCCCATCTCCACTAAAAACACAAAATTAACTGTGTTTAGTGGTAGACACCTGTAGTCCCAGCTACTCGGGAGGCTGAGGCAGGAGAATCATTTGAACCTGGGTGGTGGAGGTTGCAGTGAGCTTAAATCGTGCCATTGAACTCCAGCCATTGAACTCAGTCCAATCCTCTGATTGAGTCTTACAGTAAGACTCAATCTAAAAAAAAAAAAAAAAAGAAAGAAAGAAAAGAAAAAAAAAGGAAAAAAGGGGGGATAAAACATCTTCATGAGATAGAACAACTTATAAAATTATGAATAGACTCCAGTCTCTGTGTATTTTTTATGTTGGAATATATCATAAGCAAGGAAAGAGTTCCGTGTACTGTAGTCTGAGCATCCCAAACTGTATCGAGCACTGAAGCTCTTAGGAGTTTCCTTTCTAGCACAATATGTTGGTTTGGTCGCCTGATATACAACTTCAGAGAGTGAGAGAATTAAAGGCATGCTTACCCAGAGCTTTATTAGAAAATCTTGCACACTGAAGATTTTTTTTTGCATTGCTTGTGGTGGTAACTGGGCACTTATTAAGAAGGTTATTTAAAAAAAGAACCCTAAAATATTATATTATTTAACTTTATCATATTTATACAGTGAACTCTAGTTTGTAGTTATTATACAATTGTATATGTTTGTTAATTACTGCTGAAATTATTATTTAATCTTAAAGAGGCAAACTGGATATCTAGTAACTTGGGTTCTAATCCTAAATGCCTCATTCCACGTGATTCATTCAATTCAATAAAGAGGCAAACTGGATATCTAGTAACTTGGGTTCTAATCCTAAATGCCTTATTCCACGTGATTCATTCAATTCAATAAATATTTATTAAGCTTCAACTCTGTGAAAGGTACTGTTGTAAATCCTGGGGTTATGGCAGTGAACAAGATGGAGAAGGTCTCTGATTACGTGGATTGTACATTTTACATAGTAAACAACAAACAAATACATATAAGGTTAAGAAGTAGTATGCACTTTGAAAATAATAAAAGTAGGGTTTATCTTGGGATTGCAGGCAATTTTATGTAGAGTGGCCATTGGGCAAGATCTCTCTTTGGAAGTATTTTGACAAGATAACTAACAAAATTTAATAGTTCAATCAGCACATGTGGTACATTGAACTGTTAGTGAAGATGTCCCTTCCTTTTTGTGATGTAGACCTGCCCTGGGGGCAGTTGTCAGTGACCAACATCTGGGCTGCCTTTCATCCTGCATTTGACTTAACTGTCAAGTGCCTTTGTGCCATGCCCAAACCCCACAACGAGATGTTGTAGCCCTGGAAGTGAATGAAAGTATGAGAAAACCCAAGTGAAAAGATTCCCAGGCAGAGGAAACACCTGAAGCAAGTGCCTTGAGCTGGATATAAAATTGGTGTATTAAGACACAGCAAGAGGTCTACTGTGCTAGGGGCAAAGTGATTGAAGCAAAGAGGCAAGTTATTTAATGTCAGTGAGCTTCAGGATACTCACATTTAAGAGAATAATACTTGGACTGACTTTATATTCATCCTTTCACACATTCATTAAAAACTATTAAATCTGCACGTTTTGGTTATGTGTCTTTGTCAGTGGCAGATGCCAAGTGTGTCTTCATTAAACAATAACTTCTGAGTAGATACCAATGAAATAAAACTTTAGGAAGGATATGAGTGCTTATAGAAGCAACAGAAAGTTGAAGAATGAGCTTAAAGTGAGTAAAAACCAAGACAATGCTGAAGGACTAGGAAGGAAGGATCTCATAATAGATATATTTTGTTCAGAGCCTGAGGGAGAATTGCATGAACTGTAATTATTTTTGGATTTGTGTTTATTTTTCCTTCAGTTCAAGACTTCGAGATAGTGATTTTCAGTAGACCTTACGTTGGATCCTCTGATTATTCAGGTAGGGAAGTACTAGGCTACCTACTACAATCCCAGTAAATTTTATTCAAGGAGGAATCATGCTGTCATTAGGAAGAAAAATGAATGTTGAACAGTTAAATACCAGATGGAGCCATAGGCCAAAGAGAATTATAAGCATGTAAGACATATAAGATGCATATATATATATCCCAATCTTATTAAGAGTGTATATATATGCTTATAATCTTATTAAAACTCTTATTAAATTATGTATATTACTACTTATGTATAATGCATACTTATTAAAAGTATATATATACTAAAATCTTATTAAAAGTGTATATATACTTAATTGTTTTAAAAGAGTGTATACATGTACTTAAAATCTTATTGAAAGTACATATATATACTTATATTTTACTAAAAGTATATATATATTACAAACTTATTTAGGGTATATATACTTTTAATCATATATTAAATTCTTAAATGTTATATTAAATATGTAATATTTATTTAATATATTAGATATATTTTAGTAATATATACTTTTAATACTGTTTACATATAACTCTCTCTCTATGTGTGTATATATATGTGCTGTTTTATATATATATAAAACAGGAATGATATTCCAGATAAAGATAACAGGCTGAATGAAAATCTGTATCTGGGTTCAGTGCAGTGGCTCATGCCTGTAATCCCAGCACTTCTGGAGGCCTTGGATGGATCATTAAAGCCCAGGTATTCCAGAACAGCCTGGACAATGAAGTGAAACCCCTGTCTCTCCAAAAACACACAAAACATTCAGGCATGATGGAGTGTGCCTATAGTCCTAGCTACTCAGAAGGCTGAGTTGGAAGGATGGCTTGAGCCCAGGTGGTCCAGGCTGCAGTGAGCAAGACTGCACCACTACACTCCAGTCTGGGTGGAAGACTGGGAGACCCTGTCTCAAAGCAAAAAGAAAAAAAAAACCTGTATGTGAGCAGAAACTCAGGGTGTTCATACAGAAGCTGAATGGGTGAAGGGGGTAACTAAGGACCACATGTTGATGGCCTCCAGTGCCGTGTTACTCTAGATTCAACATTGGGTAAACAGTTTTCGACCCTAGTCACTCAACAAATTCAATTAAAGAAAAGTTGTAACACTTTCCTTAATGTTTTGAGTTTAGACTCATTGATAATATAATCTATCAACACAGATAATTGAAACAAAACAAAATAGTGCTCCCAACAGTAATGAGAAAACAAATGAAGATGGCAATTTATAACAAAAAAAGATATGCATTTCCATATACAAACCCTCTTGCATAGTTACAATGAGGAATTAAATAGTAAGAAGCTCTTCCCTCTACCCAGGCTTATGAATGTAACAGTATGATTCCATCAGTACTGCCTGCATGATTGTATGGATACAATTTATCTAAATGGTGAACTCTTCTTGGCCAAGTCCCAAACCAACAAAGTTTGATTTTCTCTGTTTCTGTCAGGTACTAACTTTCCTGAAAAATTCAGGTACTGGGTGCAATTTGATGTTTTCATGTAAAATGGAATGAAGGTTTAGTTAGATAATGACATGTCTGCTTTTTACCTACTCTGTGTTCAGCGGGGTTTTCTACAGTCCTGCAGCACTGGCATAATTCCTCCTCATGTGGGACAGTGCATGCACTATAAAACTTCCATCAGCCCTGCCCATTAAATGTGAGTAGAGTCTTCCATCACTATGACAACAAAAAAAACTCCACATTGGCAAGACTCACATTAACAGGTAGGATTGTACCCTCTGAGAATGTTAAGTGGACATAATGAGAGAATGGGCGTAACTAGATTTGCCAAATTATAAATGCCAATTTGGAAAGGAAATTGCAAGGAGTAAGGAATCAGAGACTGAAACTAGGGCAGTAATCGTGAATATAAAGGAAAGGAGACACATTTGACAAACACCGCAATGTGGAGACTGATTGGAAGTGAAAGCTGAGGGAAAAGAAGGATCAGGGATATTTGGATCATGGTTACATTTTGCAGTTCAGTGACTGGTGACATTAATCAAAATTGGTACTATGGGAGGCAACATATTGCAAAAAGAAGAGATAGGAAACGCAGTCCTCAACATATTAAATTTGATGCACATCTGTGTCTCCACATGGATATGCCTATTAGGTAGCTAGAAATTTTGGTCTTGAGCTCAGGAGGGAGATTTTAGCAGAGGATGTAGATTTGAGATTCTTCAGAGTATGAATAGAATGCCAAGAAGTACAGCTGTTAAGGGAAGGGGCAGAGACACAGAGCCAGTTAGGGAAAACAGCAAATATAATTTAGGAAGTTAGCATATTCTTTTCTATAGTGAGTTACCAATGAGTCTGGAAGAAAATATTCCCCTAAGCACCCAGAAGTTAAATAGGCCAATGACATTTAAGAAATAAAGAAAACAGTGCTTGTTTGCTTATATTATGCCAGAGATGCATACTATTTTTTAGTCTTATTAAATTGGGGCATTATATTTAAAGCACATTTGAGGCAAACCTCAATTCACATCTTAACACGTATGAATTTTCCTTAGATAAATCACTTAAAACTTATGGGACTCAGTTTTCCCAGCCTTAAAATGAGGATAAAATGTCCAAATCACAAGATGATTCAGAAGATCACTTGAGAAAATATCCGTGAAATGAGAGCCTGGCTTGAGTATGAGAGGTACTCAGAAACATTTGACAAGCTGGGGAAGATGACAGATCCGAGAGACATGTCCTTTATGCCAAGACTGAAGAGTCCCATGTGAAAAACTTCAAATAGGAGGAGGCTTGCTGGTGGGTAGAAAACACCCTATAATCTGAAAGAGTGTTGGGAGTTCTACAGATGGCTATGTTCAGTAGTCAGTGGGTCATGCCTAAGAAGAGAACTAACTCAAGCTACCTAAGAAAAGGGAAGAGAAAGGTGAGCAACTCAGTAAGGTGCCTGTTGGCAGCCTGGTGTTGGTCTGGGTGGAGTGTGGTGGCTTTGTCTAGCGTATGCCCTAAACCCACTCTAGGTGCATGCATGTGCACACACACACACACACACACACACACTCGCACAGGACCTAGGGGAGGCAGGATTCTAAATAAAACTCAAAACAATGATTCTGCTAGTTTTTTCAGACAGTGAGGCACAAAGAACACTCCTTTCGGACACACCTCAGTGAAAGTAATGGGGAGGGGAACACTCCTCCAGCAGGGACTGGAGTGATTCCTGCTGCCTTTGCACTGGCTTCTCCCACACCTGCCTGTAGAGATTGTAACAATTGGAGGGACAGCAAGAACAGGGGAAGTTAGACCATGGGAAAGGTAATATTGCTGTGCAGAGCATTGGGGGTACCGGCAGCAATTTATGGAATTACCTGTGAGAAGCCAGGACTTGGTACCCACAAAGGGTGAAATGTGAAAACTAAGACCATATGAATACTGCTTGTATTAGCCCATTTTCTTTTTTTTTTTTTTTTTTTTTTCTTTTTTTTTTTTTTTTTTGAGACGGAGTTTTGCTCCTGTTACCCAGGCTGGAGTGCAATGGCGCGATCTCGGCTCACTGCAACCTCCGCCTCCCGGGTTCAGGCAATTCTCCTGCCTCAGCCTCCGGAGTAGCTGGAATTACAGGCGCGTGCCACCATGCCCAGCTAATTTTTTGCACCTTTAGTAGAGACGGGGTTTCACCATGTTGACCAGGATGGTCTCGATCTCTCGACCTCGTGATCCACCCGCCTCGGCCTCCCAAAGTGCTGGGATTACAGGCTTGAGCCACCGCGCCCGGCGCGTATTAGCCCATTTTCATACTGCTCTGAAGAAATACCTGAGACTGGGTAATTTATAAAGAAAAAGAGGTTGAATGGACTCACAGTTCAGAATGGCTGGGGAGGCCTCACAATCATGGTGGAAGGTGAAAAGGAGGAAAAAGGCACATCTTACATGGCAGCAGGCAAGGGAGCCTGTGCAGGGGAACTGCCCTTTTTTTTTTTTTTTTTTTTTTTTTTTTTTTGAGACGGAGTTTCGCTCTTGTTACCCAGGCTGGAGTGCAATGGCGCGATCTCGGCTCACCGCAACCTCTGCCTCCTGGGTTCAGGCAATTCTCCTGCCTCAGCCTCCTGAGTAGCTGGGATTACAGGCACGTGCCACCATGCCCAGCTAATTTTTTGTAATTTTAGTAGAGACGGGGTTTCACCATGTTGACCAGGATGGTCTCGATCTCTCGACCTCGTGATCCACCCGCCTCGGCCTCCCAAAGTGCTGGGATTACAGGCTTGAGCCACCACGCCCGGCGGGAACTGCCCTTTTTAAAACCATTAGATCTCATGAGACTATTCACTTGCATGAGAACTGCATGAGACACACCTGCCCCTGTGATTCGATTACCTCTCACAGAGTCCCTCCCAGGACACATGGACATCATGGGAGCTCCAATTTAAGGGGAGATTTGGGTGAGGTACAACCAAACCCTATCACTAATATTTCTCCTAAGCATAGCTCAGGCCCTGAGGAATAGTAAATAATATAGTGTAGTAGAAGTAGATTTAATATTAAATATCTACGTTTCTTACATTGGGAAGGTTTATTTGTACATTTGGATTGCTGCCAAATTGAATTCATTGATGAAAAGAATAACAAATTGAAAGGGACAAAACAAAAAGAAATCATGTATTGGGACACTAACATATCAAAGAAAGGTAGAAAGTCGTGTTTTCAGCATTTGTTCTCAGGGCTGCGGCAGTCCCACCAGGAAGCTGCTGGCAGCTCCTCCAAGGCTCACGCTGTACTCTGACAGAAGGCGACACACCAACTGTGTTGTAACTGGAAACTCAAGGGAGATTAGCCTTAACTTTTCTTAATTAAAAATAATAATTATGATACCCAGACCATGCAGAAGATAGGCTGCCTTCTCCCTAGAATATGTTAAAATATGAAGAGAGAGAATGGGATTTAATGAGGTATACTGCATTTGACCCAATTAAATCCTCATGCCTATTTTAGTCTCCTGTATCGCAGTCTCCACTTGGCCTCTGAGGCTCATAAATAGTTACTGGACTCAGCTCATCAACAAAGCCACTGTAAGCAATAGGTTTCTTGCCCTAGATGCATATTGTGATTGACATTGTAATCTAAAAGAATGTGGTGGTGTCAGGAATGCCATGATATATATGAGATTTCTATATTGCTGACCAGGCTTCTCCTAATTGTGACAGGGTATTGGGAGTTATAGATATTGAGGTGCAAAACTGTGCAGGATGGATTTAGCTCTTTTTCTTAACATTTACAATAGAAATTCATCAGCGTGCACTGAAACATGTTAGGATTGTTTTGTGTGTTTTGTGAAACTTCTGCTTCGTGTGTGTGTGTGCGCCCAGTCACATAGTGGATCACAGTATGAAATCTGTATCTTACTGTGTATCATGGCAGAAAACCAGTTTTGTTTGGAAAAACACTTCTATATCAGATCTACATCACTCATTCTTAACTTTTATTAATCACAAAGCTTGTTTAATTTGAAAATATTTTTTAACTTTTATTTTCATTTTAGGGGCACACGTGAAGTTTTGAGTATTAGTCACGATTCTCTAGAGGGACAGGACTAATAGGATAGATGTATATATGAAGGGGATTAATTAGGAGTATTGACTCACATGATCATAAGAAAGTCCCACAATAGGCTGTCTGCAAGCTGAGAAGCAAGGAAGCCAGTCTGACTCCCAAAACCTCAAAATAAGGGATGCTGACAGTGTAGCCTTCTGTCTGTGGCCAGAGGCCTGAGAGCCCCTGGCAAACCATTGGTGTAAGTCCAAGAGTCCAAAAGCTGAAGAACGTGGAGTCCAGTGTTTGAGGGCAGGAAGCATTCAGCACTGGAGAAAGATGGCTTTCCAGAAGAAAATCAAGTCTGTTTTTTTTCATCTTCTTCTACCTGCTTTATTCTTGCTGTACTGGCAGCTGATTAGATGGTACCCACCCAGACTGAGGGTGAGTGTATCTCTCCCAGTGCACTGAATTAAATGTTAATCTCCTTTGGCAACACCCTCACAGACACACCCAGGAACAATGCTTTGCATCCTTCAATCCAATCAATTTGACACTCAATATTAACCATCACAGTGTGTTACATAAGTAAACACATGTCACCAGGGTTGTTGTACCTATTATTTCATCACCCATATATAAAGCCCAGGACCTCATAGTTATCTTTTCTGCTCCTCTCTCTCCCCCCACCCTCCCTGCTATTCCCCCCAGTGTCTAGGATTATAAAAAATTTGAGTAGAACCATGAACTGCTTGTGAGAAAAATGCATATACTCACAATTGTGCATACAGTTGCATTTTGTATCTGAAGCCCTGACTAAACGTTCCTAACACAGAGTCTTCTGTTGTTGTTGTTGTTGTTGTTGTTGTTGTTGTTGTTGTTTTTGCCATGAAGATCTAAAAATGCATGAAAGGGTAGTGGAGGTAATTGAATATGTCTTTAACACACACACACATAAACTAAAAGCACAACAGTTTTTCCTCATAAGTACAACATAGATTTGGGAGAAAATTGCTATTATTCCTATTGTATAGGAGAGTGAGAATGAGACAATGCCTAAGACATAAAGTATTTCAATAAATACTGCAAATAAAGTGAAATACCAAACATATTTATTTTAGGCATGTAAATTAGAATTCCTTAGTAACTGCCATTAAAGCTAGGTATAGTCATGGCACAGACTGGATTCTAATAAAAGTGAGTTTTCAATAATTCACTTCAAAAGTGTTTAAAAATGGGATAATGTATTTCTTTTGTAGAGAATCCATTCACAAACTTAATATATATTTTGCATGAACAGTGATGTTTTTGCCTTCCTCCATTTTTCCTCACTTTTACCCATTTTTTTTTAAAGAGAAAGAAAAACACTCTTAGGAAAAAGTGATTTCTTTTGAGGAATCTTAGCACCTACTGTACATTATGTTTTTTTCAAATCTTATAACCAGACATAAAACAATCCTTGCTTCAGTTATATAACATACTGTGTTAGGGTTTTCACTTAGCATGAACTTAAGGCATCACCAGTAACAAAATTCCATCTAAGCTACAGAAATGTTTTTTCAAACTATACACTATGCATGTGCTTTTAAATTGAGAAACAAGACTCTATTATAAATTTATGATACAAGTATAAAATCTCTAAATATTACTAAATCCATTCCAAGAAAGAAATGCACAACCAGATGCAGGGAAGAATCAAGCAAAGGTACATTGATAGGCATAAACAGCTTATTTCCTTCTGAATGAATTCTTCAAACTTCATTTTTATTTCCCCCATATCCCTGACAACACTGATGAAATATCTGCTCTCTATGTCTGTTCATCCCATAACATTAGGCTTTATGACAACTTTGGGTCTTGCAACGGAACACCCGTCCTTATTATCTGGAGAACAGTTTAGAAGGCCCTAACGTTTATTGAGTTTGTGCGGTGCAGTTGTAAGTGCTTTACAGATAGTATGTCACTCAAACCTTACAAAAATTCCCTGAAATATTATTATCCCTATGATGCCCATGTCTCTAAAAGTTGTTTTACTATAGTTTCAACTCTTCTTCCTCTTAAAATACTATTTTTAACATTAGCATGAAGACATCTTTCCTAGGGATGCTGTAATTTGAAGGTGAGACTTTAAAATATGCACATTAAACAAAATCTCCAGGCAATTCTGGTAAAGGTGGCCCACAGATCACAGTTTAAAAAACACTAGTTAATAGTGTTAAAAATATAAAAATGTGTTCAAAATATCTCTTAAGTACTTTTAATATCAAAATGAAATCTGTATTTTATTTGTTTTTTACCTTGTGACTAGTTCAGAGATTTAATTAAAATGAAATGGTCCCCTTGCATAAAATATAATTAAAAAAATAGAATACTTGCTTTGAAATTTGCCTTTAAGATATAAACCTATCTCCCAAATTTATATATCTATTTCTTAAACAGAGAGCCAGACTTCTTTTTAAATCTTTCTTTTGAGTCATACATGGAGTTCTAGCCATAGTAGTTCTCCCAGATGTAAGACAGACTTCGGTCCTGCCAGTGTGAGCGGTGTGATATGGAAAGCTCATTGATTCCTTGTGATTTTAGTTAGGTGTGCTGGTGACAGACTGCATAGGGAATGGCTGAGTAACATTCAGCAAATCCTGTTTTCCTGTAAGTGGGTTTTGTAATATATTTCAGATTTGGAAGAAAGGAACTGTCATTCCCAGAAAAAGTTTGCTTTTCTCTTCACTTGGTGTTGATCACAATGCAATATGGCATATGTGGTATGGCAGTATGTGATAATTCCTAGTCTCATTTCCTTTCTTCCCGTAGCTTTCACATACTCTTTAAATCAGAAAACTTGTATAGATTTATTTTATCTTGACTTCAACTACCTCTCATCATTTCTCTTGGAGAAGACTGGAGAATAACAGTCTAAAAGGCACCTGAGTTTGTAGATTTCTCAGGTGGGTAACTAAGGAATTCAGTGTTATGGCTGTCATCAATACTGATGTAACATTTAGCAGTATAAATAGAGGAGGGTGTTCATATCACTGGGGACAATAGATTAAAAGAAATTCAATGCTATGATGTAAATGTTTTTAAACAGAACACTTTCCACACTTTGGAAATCATTAAAGAGGTATTTGTATTGCAATATTATCTGACATATTGTGATGATACATGTTTTCTTTATAATTGTTACTCTATTTTTCTTCTTCCTTTCAGTTATTATGAAAAGACTGTGTTTCTCAGACCCTTTTTGTAGTTAGACAGGAACACGCAATATTCTTTGGTTAATGCATTTGAATAAATAATGTGTGTTTGTGCATGTGTATATCTGTGTCATGTCATGTCCAAGGAGGAGGTTTGAATGATATGCTGCACTTATTTCTACCTGTCCTATTAATTCTGGAAGCAGGTGTTCAGATGGTGCCTCTTCAACCTTTTCTCTTCTGAGTAACTATGATGATCAGAGCCCTCTTCCAACTTACACTGAATAGGTAACTCACAAAAGATACACTTTAATGTATTAAGTGACGGAGATTAGGCAGAGGGTAGTTATACTGCAGCATAACCTGATCTATGAGGATTGACACCCATATGTTATTCATAATCTTTATAAGAATTATCATTTCCAGTTGTGTTGGACACAGCAAAACACAATTGAAGACACATAGGTATTATATTTTTAGGATTAACTGTACTGCATTTATATTACTAAAGGTTTTGGTGCTTTTTCCTCAGGGAAACTATTGAAACTAGGAAGATTTGGCCTAAATAAAAGGCTTAATAGAATGTCGACAGGTGATTTAAAATCTTAAAGGACAACTGAGTTGAGAAAAAAAAAACAAAGATAGAGCATTATAATTTCACAGAGGGTAAACCTGTACAAATTTGTGATATTTAAATATAAGCTCAAAGTGAGGGCAAATAATTTTTGTAACAGTTACACATGCCAAAAATCACAACAGAGTATCTTGTGACATCTTGAACTTCTTTTTCATCAGAAGTGGAACGAAGGGAAATACTGCATAATCTTGCCTCATAGAAACAGTTTAACATAAGGACAGATACGGTGGCTCATGCCTGTAATTCCAGAATTTTGGAAAGCCAGGGTGGGCAGATCACCTGAAGTTCGAGACCAGCCTGGACAACATGGTGAAACCCCATCTCTACTAAAAATACAAACATTAGCCCAGCCTGGTGTTGGTTGCCTGTAATCCCAACTACTAGGGAGTCTGAGGAAGGAATCAATTGAACCCAGGAGGTGAAGGTTGCAGGGAACCAAGATCGTGCCATTGCACTCCAGCCTGAGCGATGAGAGTAAAATTCGATCTCAGAAAACAAAACAAAACAAAAACAGTTTAATATAAAGGTTAGATATGTGGGCTTGGGAACACAGCACAGTCTATTCCTTTGCTATAATTTGTCCAATATCATCTACCTAGTAACTGGGAATAGCTAGTTATCCTGATGTTATTCACAGTCACTAAGTAGATGATCTTGAACAAATTCTCTAGGCCTTTTTTCTTGTAGAAAATGATGATAATTTTGATAATAGCAGTGTCTACCCTGATCTCATTATTGGGATGGCATGAGTGAAATCAGACAAAACACTGCAAACAGTGGCTGGCACAGATAAATCATTAAGAACTCTTAGCTATTATTATTATAATATTCTCAAAGGAAGTTGAAGATTACAGATGTATTGAGAGATAGAATTCGTTGAATTCTACAGTCCCTTTGAAAGGAAGAAACTGTTTTTTGATTCTTGAATAAATCTATCAGACAGTACTCCTAGAAACTGACGTTTTCCTTAAATCTAGCATTTTGAGCAATCACTCGAAAAATTTGTCATAGAATTGTGTAAAACTGAGGATTTTCTATTAGGTAGAATTGAATTTACTTTGACTGTAATTACTGTGGAAGGCAGAATTCTAAGATGATCCCCCAAAAATTTCTCACCCTAATTCTACACTGTGAGTATGATCTCTGCCACCTGCTTGTATTGCATGATTTTTATTTTTACAATACATGGCATAAAATGATTTTACAGATGTAATTAAGGTTACTAATCAGTTGGCCTTAAGATGAAAAATTTATTAGAGTGGACCTAATTTAATTATAGGAGCTTTTAAAAAGCAGACAATTTCTCCAACTCATAGCAGAAGAAGCAGCAGGGGAATTTGAAGTATGAAGACAACTCTACACGAGGAAACTAGCTGTTAGTTGCAATATTGTAAAAGGACCCATTAGAAGTCCCATGGCGGCCGGGCGCGGTGGCTCAAGCTTGTAATCCCAGCACTTTGGGAGGCTGAGGCGGGTGGATCACGAGGTCGAGAGATCGAGGCCATCCTGGTCAACATGGTGAAACCCCGTCTCTACTAAAAATACAAAAAATTAGCTGGGCATGGTGGCACGTGCCTGTAATCCCAGCTACTCAGGAGGCTGAGGCAGGAGAATTGCCTGAACCCAGGAGGCGGAGGTTGCGGTGAGCCGAGATCGCACCATTGCACTCCAGCCTGGGTAACAAGAGCGAAACTCCGTCTCAAAAAAAAAAAAAAAAAAAAAAAGAAGTCCCATGGCAGGAAACTGCAGCAGCCTCTAGGAGTTGAGAGTTGATTAATAGCTTGCAAAAGAGGACTTCATTCCTACAATTACAGAGAACTGAATTCTGTCAACAGTCTGAATGTGTTGGGAGGTAGATTCTTTCCCAGAGCCTCAGATGTTAAGGACAGACATCCCACACTATTAGTGTGAGCCCTGAGCAGTGGGCCAAGTTTAACTATACTGGTTTGTCATACCTGCAAATAAATAGCCAGAGATTCATGGAAGAAAAGGGCAAGGGGTAATAATTGGGCATGTTTATTTTCTTTTTAATGGCACTAAGCTTGTTTTAGTTATGCAGCGATAGAAAACTAGTGCAGTTATAAAAAATATGGAGGTTGAGTTGATTTGGGAAAATAGTCATTTTTTGTAATACTAAAATTAGCTGGACCACTTATTTTGGAAAGAGAGAGAGAGAATGTGTGTGTGTGTGTGTGTGTGTGTGTGTGTGTGTGTGTGTGTGTGTTTGTGTAACTGATGAAAAAGACCAATGTAATGCACTGTAGACATCTATTTAGACAGAAATGGAAATCACTATTCTACTGAAAGCATGTTTCACAGAATCAGAAGTGAGTCACCATCTGAAATAAAACCTTGACCTTTTGGCTAGGAAATGCTAAACTATTTTTCACAAGATTTGGTGCCTTATTGAAGCTTTTCTTTCTTGTATGTCTTTAAAATGTGGATTACCATCTGCTAAATCATAGTTATGGTCAGCTGTGAGTCTAACGTTTGAAGAAGCCTTTATATGAAATACCTCTTCTTTCATATGAAACATCTCTTTTTCAAAACAAAACCACTATTTAAAGTACAGAGTTACATAGATTTTTATTTTATTTAAAGTATTAGCTAATAACTATATAAATTGGCTTCTGTTTGTATTCTCAATTGATACTTGGAGTACATATAATAAATAAAAAGACAGATTGATAACTACAGTTAAAATTCCATACATTTTTGCATCTGTCTTATTGTGCTCCCCGCTTTTTGTATTGGTCCTATTTTTCATTTAAATGATTTTACTCTTGACGTTTGAAATGTATATACTACTTTTATTTTAGTTCCTACATTAAAACATATTAAATTAAAATAATTTTATACATTCAAACATAGATTTTTAAAAGTGAAAGTCCCAAATCAAAACTTAGTTGCCAATGGCTGGGTATGATGGCTCATGTCTGTAATTCCTGCCCTTTTGCAGACTGAAGCAGGCAGATCCCTTGAGCCCAGGAGTTCCAAACCCACCTGGGCAACACAGGAAGACCCCATCTTTACAAAAAATACACAAATTAGCTGGGCACGGTGGTGTGTACTTGTAGTTCTAATTCCTTAGACTAGCTGGAAGTTGAAGTGGGAGGATTGCGTGAGCCTGGCAGATGGAGGCTGCAGTGGGCTGTGATTCTGCCATGATGCTCCAGCCTGGGTGACAGAGTGAGATCCTGTCTCAAAAAACAAACAAAAAGACAAACAAAAAAACTTAGTTGGCAATTATGTAGAATGCATTTAATTAACTTCGGTTGTGGAAGACTGTTTTCTTCCAACCTAGAAGACCCTTTAAAGTCTAACCACAAGAATGCTTCATGTAACAGATGTGGATATTAACTATCACAAGTGTAAATTGACTTTCCAGTGGTTACACCTTGGCAGATTTAAATACAGGTTTTAAATTTCTTTTAAATTAAGTGTGGTTTCTATTACAGCATTTTATATTTCTTAACACAGATTTTCAGCTGATACAACTTAGTTAAATTGGTTTTTTCTTATTCGGTAAAGGTAATTTTCCTGGTTCATAGGTAAAGTCCACATGGCATCATGTGGTTTTAGGTTGTCACAGAAGTCCTTTGCACGCTAGCAGACAAGCAGCTTCAAGAGTGCCACAAAACATGTGAGATCTAAACTGGTGCACAACCACATCTTCTGACTTTCTGTGGCTCTAAAAATCTGTGGGAAAGCATGATAACTTGTTCTCCAATTAGGGTTTCATTATGTTCAGACACCAAAGGGACCTGATTGTTAAAATTTGGTCCCCTGAAGAAAATTATAAGTGAATTAAGATAGTGTAAAAAATTGGTGACTGATTCTGACTGTTCAATATCCATGAGCTACAGTGTGAGTTTGTGTCTGACACCCAAACTAACTGCAATCTCACCAAGTATTTTTTTCTGGAATATCTATTCTATGAAAAGGAGAGGTTAGTTAAATAAACACACAAACACAGACATGTGGATACTTAACCACAAACACACACAGTAGGAAATATGTATGAACGAGCTTATTACAGAAAGCCAAAGGGAAAAAGTTATCAAATGATTAGTGTTCAAGGGAAGGTCATCAGTGACTAGAGTGGCAACATATGCACCTCAGAGCAAAAGTGAGCAAAAGAATTGAGGGATGGTGAGAAAAGTAGACAGTGGAGCAAAGGGAGAGACACGGTGCCACAAATAGAAGTCCTGATCATATTTGAAAATCCCCACCTCCAGTCTCTTACAAGAAGAGGGAAAACTTGAGGAGAGAAATCTCGAGAGAATACTGGAATCTCTGCTAATTAAGTCTGATTCAATAGAATTTGTTGTATTTCTATCAATATGCATCCTTTGCACTATCAGGTAAGGTCAAGGAGATTGGTAGTGTGACATAAATATGATAACTTTTACATTAAAAATAAAAACAAACCCAAACCAGAAACCAGAAATTAGCCAAGAGAAGAAAATAGTTACATCAAATCTACAGCTAAAAAATATCTACTGTTAACATATTAATGTATATTATTTTATCTAATACCCTTTCTGAGTGATCATTCTTCTTTGGGCAATGATGGGATTATGGGATTATGCTGTATATATTGTTTCATAACTTGGTTTTTCCAATAATATACAATGGTCCTCTCTTCATGTTATTAAATATTAATTTTGCAGCATGATTTACATATTTCTGTTGTATTCTGTTGAATACATGTTTTACTTTTCACTGAACCAATTCTTTATTATTAGGCACATACCTTTTATCCTCTTTTTTATTCTATGGGCAAACTTACGCCATGTATCCTCATAGCTGATTCTTTGTTTACGTGTTAATTTTTTTGTTTGGGATGAACTCCTAGAAATTAACTTACCATTTCAGAATGCTAATATATTGTTAAAGCTTTCAATAGATGACCATACATTGTCTTCCAGCAAAACTGAACATGTTTACTATTTATGAGAGTCTTGGACACTTAAAAATTAGCAGGAAAAAACCTCAAACCATTGTCTATTATGTGAATCTTGTCCTTCCCGCCACCAGCCCCTTGTTATTGCAAATAATGGGTCCTTAATGTTACTGAATAATGACAATAATAATACAAAACAAATAAATTCACTAGTTTAACTATATGAAAATAGTCTGTACAGAAGTGCACATAGTTCTAATGAAGGTGATGTTGGCTATGAAATGTGGATGTAAAGAGAGGAGTGAGAGGGAATGAAATAGTGTGATATTTAATATTTCTTCTTAAAGCATTTCTATACTTCTTGTATTTTTAATAAGTTAATTTTGAAAGTTATCCTTAGGGAAATTTATGGGAATATAAAAGAAAGGAAAGAAACTCTCATGTACTACACGTAAAACTTGACTGTAAAAGTTAACATGCATAATCTCATTTTAATTCCCACTTATCATTTGAAATAGGTATTATTCTTTCTCATTTTAAGATAAAAAAAGTGGTGGCTTATCAAGGTCAAATGACTTTTTTTTTTTTTTTTTTTTTTTTTTTTTTTTTTGAGACGGAGTTTCGCTCTTGTTACCCAGGCTGCAGTGCAATGGCACGATCTCGGCTCACCGCAACCTCCACTTCCTGGATTCAAGCAATTCTCCTGCCTCAGCCTCCTGAGTAGCTGGGATTACAGGCACATGCCACCATGCCCAGCTAATTTTTTGTATTTTTAGTAGAGACGGGGTTTCACCATGTTGACCAGGATGGTCTCGATCTCTCGACCTCGTGATCCACCCGCCTCAGCCTCCCAAAGTGCTGGGATTACAGGCTTGAGCCACCACGCCCGGCCCCGGTCAAATGACTTTTCTTAAGGCAAACAGCCGTACTGTAAGGAGACTAGAACTGAATTCAGGTTGAACTGATCTAGACTAATTTGGAGTGAAGCTGGGAATTTAATACAGAAATCTATGTTCTTTCCTCTGTGCTGAGCTGTCTTTCAGGAGGGCAGTGAGCTGACCTCTGAGATCAAAATGACTGTATAGAGAACAGGGGACTGTTGGCTTCTTCACAGGATCCCAGATCTAAAGTTAATGAGTTCGAGTATCTGGAAGAACCGACCTCCCACAAAGGTCACACAACAGGAGTCAGTGATTTCTGACTCTTCATACCTAGCACAGTTTATTGCCAGTTCTCCTGAAACCAGCCTTGTGGCTTCATTTCTTACTGACAAGGACAAATTCCAGAAACTTATTTCAGGTGGATGAATGAAGGGAAAAAGAGAGTGGTAGTGAATTCTGATACAGAGTCGTTGCTGCCTTTCAAGTATTAAAGTAACTGCTTTCTTTTCTGAATTAGCAATAGCTTTTCTTATTACAATGCATAGCAGAGATACAGTGATGGAGATTTAGCAAAGTATAATTATGATAAGAAAGCAAGGGGATAAGAAGCAATAGCTCTACATATAAGGAGTACTACAAAATGAATTTGAAGGTAAGATCCTTAATTCAGACGAATAGAGTTGAAGTTCCTAGAAATGGGACTTGCAATGCTTAAAATAAACTTTTTTGATTCGTGTAGGTGATATGTAAAAATAGATGCAATAGAAATTGCACAAATTATTTAGATGCACTTCTTTTTAATGTAATATTTTAATCAGTCAGGGAAAAAATAATGAAATACTTTAATTAGTGGAAAAAATGTGATTGCCCTTGCTCTTGTAATTTGAAGTCCAAAGATAAGATAGGCTTTATGTCCAATAGACTTAATCGATAATGAGCAAGAATTTATTTCTGCTGGGTTTTTTTTTTTTTTTTTTTTTGAGAGGGAGTCTCACTCACTCTATCACCAGCCTGGAGTGCAGTGGCACAATCTTGGCTCACTTCAACCTCTGTCTCTTAGGTTCAAGTGATCCTCCTGCCTTAGCTTCTCTCAAGTAGCCGGGACTACAGGCATGCACCACCGTGCTCAGCTAATTTTTTGTATTTTTAGTAGAGATGCGGTTTCACCATGTTGGCCAGGATGGTCTCGATCTCTTGACCTCATTATCTGCCCACCTGAGCCTCCCAAAGTGCTGTTATTATAGGTGTGAGCCACCACACCCAGCTTTCTATTTATTATATCTTATTTTATATATTTATTTTTGCCATCCAGAAACTTTTATTGGTTTCATTCATTGGCTGAAAAAACTCTATTACCAATAGTCACTCCCAGTTATAGAGAGACAGAGCACACCATACTCATTGTAAAAAAGACCGTAGTGTCTCTGGTCGCATATATACTCCCGAGATAATTACTATTTCCAGGGATATTCCCTTGGAGCTGATCATGAGTTTCACTGGCCCTGAAGATCCCAGGCTCTGAATTATACACAGGTCACATAATGAAATTATAGTGCATTATTTGGGGAAAAAAGAAATAAATGTTTTTCAGTAGTCATTTGGCAAATTATAGTTTGTATTAAACATATTAAAATGAATGTTGTCTCTTAGTAATAGCATTTATAATGAAGATCCAGGTCCTTACTGCACCTGTATATTGAGCTGTCATTGTGTGTAGAGACATGGTTCACAGATATGTATAGAGATATTATTTCTAAATCTCACGAGGACTATCTGACATAGGCTTCTTTTCGTATATCAGCTATCTCTTTCTGATTAACAAGCTTACTCAGAACTTAGTGATTTAAAACTACAATCATAAACATTCAGTCTTCTCATAGTTTCTGTGAGTCAATTCAAGGACAGCTTATGTGGGTAGTTCTGACTTGGAGTTTCTCATGAAGTTGAATTTAAGAAGTTGGCTAGGACTGTCTTCACCTGAGCATCTGGGGTTGCAGAACTCTCTTCTAAGGTGACTTATCCACATGGCTGGTAAGTTGGTGTTGATGGTTGACAGGATACTCCAGTTCTCCATGAGTGTCTCTTCATAGAGCTACTTAAATGTCCTCATGATATGGCACGTGTTTTCCCCTCAAAACAGACAATTCACACAAGCAAAATGAAAGCTGCAGTGTCTTTTATGACCTAACATCTGAAATCCCAGATAGCCACTTTTGCGATATCCTGTTGGTTACACTTGTCATCTCCATATAATATGGTCAGGGTCCACACAATGGCATGAATCACCAGGGAGCATCTTGGAAACTGGCAGCCAAATGTAGACATTGATATGCCTGTAACCCAGATGACAAAATAGACTCCATTTGCTCGTGATCAAAGACAATCTCACATTTTTTCATGACTGAACTAGTAAATCCAGGATAATTTGGCTCCAAAGTTGTTCTTTCCTTATTAGAAATGTTTATTTAACCTCCCACATAACTTGTAGAATATATAGAGCAACTAAGTTGGTCTTATTTTGTAGGTTAAAAAATCGAGGATTTAATTGGTTAAATGGCTTGCTTAAGATCACTCCAATTATGGCAAATTGGTGACATGGTGACAATCAGGATGTATATGTTAAATAGTTTAAACAGGCCTTTGAAAATGAAGTTTTCCAGGAGAGTGATAATTTCTAAGTCAGCTAGGTTTGTACTATAGCTGGGGTCCTATCTTTCTTTACTTAATTATGGTTTTTATACAGATACCTCTAGAGGGTCTCTCAAGCTTAATTGCAGTATTGAGTCTTTTTGTAACAGTATCAAAAAGCATTATTATTATACACTTAACCTCTCTGTGTATAAAACTGATCATTATTATCTCAGTCTTGAAGTCTGCTTATAAACTTCAGTGAATATCAACTAGCACTGTGCCTAGAACATAATAGGTGTTCAATAGGCATTTATTAACATTATTCTAATAGTTATTTCACTATTCCTTCATGGGTAAATTTAACTGACATTTGTATACAATGAAACTTAACTTTAGGCATTCAAGGGCAACTTTAAAAAATCTGGATTTAGAGTTGATAAGAGGAATTCAGCAGTACTCTCCTGTTGTTTGTTATCCTGATTATGTGTTTTAAGTGTTAATTCTTTCATTCTCTACCCCTTCCCATTGTGTGTTTTAAATGTTTATTTCTTCATTCTCCACCCTTTCCAAATCCACCCCCAGCCCCTAACCTCAATCTATTCACAAGTCCCTTGGACTTCAAAAAGGAAACAGTGCCTATCAAGGCATTAGTGTCTCATAAGGCCAATATACCCCAAATTATTTACATATTTAACAGATAAACAAGGAAAACTACATTTTTATATGCATAAATTAATGGATAATGTGACAATTTTCGACCAATAATTGGATTGCCAAAAAAAAAAGTCACAGTAGCACTACTAAGAACCTCAAAACCTTCCTTTTATGTTCACCACTGAATAATTTATTAAAATTTTAGGCTGATCATACTGCCTGATTGGATCACAGAATAAATCACAAATATACGATTTTCTAAACTGCTTGTTTTGTTTTTGTATACTTCAATTCTATTGTAGTCTTAAAGCCCATTTGTTAATAATAGTAATAAAATTAATCATAATATTAACAGGGCCAAGTATAGACCCTTTAACAATTATTTGTATTCTAAGCACTCTCTCTATCCCTGAATGACTATGTGAGTGAGCACTGTCTCAAGAACGGCAGACAAAACATACCTACCAATATTCACTATGCATTTGTTTCTCTTTCTGACAGAGCCCTGATTTGATTAAGGCGTTCACCCTCTAGTATGCTTGGAGTGGTGACCATTCCCAGTAATGGGGGTAAACCAAATATGGTGGTTCAATTCTGTTTCCAGTGAAATAATCCAATTCTAGACAAAGTGACACTAGACGAAGTCTGGCCAGACAGAAGCTTTTGCTAATGCTTTTCTTAATTAATTAAAAGTAACACATTGAAAACACTATTGTTTGCTAGACATTGTTGGTTCAATGTAGCCATGAGAACAAACAGCCTTGACACATTAAGGAAGGAGAAGTGGAAAGAGGGAAAACTCCCATGTCTTTAAATATAAGATAGAACTTAATTTAACCAACCCTGGAATTGGTCTACTGCCAAATGGAAGAACTGGAGGATAAGAGGTGTGTGTATCTGACATACTCTAAACATACTTAACCAAAGCTCCAAAGGTCTTCTCTTACTTTCCTGATGAATTTCTGTGAGCTCAGAAAGAGAGGTAAAGTTAATTACTGCCTTTATTACAGTGTATTAGTCCAGGACCACTGCAAAATGGCCCCAAAATGGTCTTGACATAACAAAGGTCATTAACTGAGATGTTTGATGTGGACTCTTATCAATGGAAGTTTTTATGTGTACTGTCAATAACCAAAAATTCTAACCTTTTCCTTGAGAAATATACATGTCAAGCCTAAGGCTGCTAACCCTAAGGAAACCAGGCATTTTCCCTGCTTTATTACTTGAGATTCTGCTGCCCATCCCAACTTTGGGAGAGCTGAGGCCCATGGTGACCACTGAGGTCATGAAAAACTTTACCATTCTATTTTTTGTTTTCATTAATATGTGTTTTTACTGTTTTCTTATGATCCAGGGAGGCCTGAACTGTTGTACAACACAGAAAACCTATCTGGTTATAATAATCACAGATGACATTTATTGAGCTAAGTTCACTATATCCTGGATACTAATCTCATCAATTCGTATGAAATTAATACAGAAATTCTCACAGAGAGACACAGAAGTGCAGAAATGTTAAGCAAATTTCTTGAGATCACACTGTGAACTAGTAACACATCTGAGAGATGAAGGCAAGTTATTCAGTAATCTGAATTCCTAAACATTACTCTGTACTGGCAGAGAATTCATAAAATTGGTTTAACTCCTTTGATTCTTAAAATGGTTCATGAGAATATATTTTTGAAAGTCTCAGGAGCAGTGAAAGCAAGTTCCAAAGCAGAGTAAATGGCAGTATTTTGAAGGGATTAGAAATAGACTGGGCCATCTAAGAGAACGTAGAATATAGAAACTTAGGTAGGCAGGGTGTATGGGAAAGATAGAAAACCCAGGAAGGAAACATAAACTGGCTAATTCCTGGTTTCTTTCTATTTTTTTTTTTCATCCACTTTGTCAGAAAAAAAGGAAAAATAGATTTCCTGTATCAATAGAGGGGCATAGGGAGTCATCTGTCAACTAGTGTTAAAGCTTCAGTTAACTGATAAAACGTGTCAGTCTTTGAGCTCTTGCTATCTCATTGGAAGCCTGCCTTCTAATTCCAATATCTTCCTGAGACAATAATGATGATGTAGGATAATATCCATGGACTTATGCTGTAAATAAGACATAGAAATCTGTATTTCCACTGACTGTCACAATGCAGGGAAACGGAGGGGTGGGTAATATGGGAGAGCTATGACACACGACAGAAAAATAGAAAGCTAAAATTCCTGATTGAGATAGCTCTTATAGCCTTATCTTGTATGCTTTACATTTGCTAATACAACTTAACATCATTTAGTCAATGACTTATTCTAGCTGGTAAAATAATGATAAAGTATTAGATCACTGCCTCTACGAAGAATTCCTGTGAGATTAGACAGGTGATTTAACTGCTAAATGCCAAAATATATTTCCTGGATAAGTCACTACAAAACGGCTGACTTTATGCATGAGTTATTAATAATACTTAAAAAGTACTAGAACATATATTTTATATTCCAATTGAAAAATACAGTAGAAGATGGTAGATTTATCTTTATAAAAAGTTTGTGTGCTCTAACTAAACACTTATATTAACTATTAAAAGAGCATAAACAGTGTTCATTTTTTTCCCCACTCTTTAATCTGCTTTTATTTTTTTTCAATAAAATTCTGGAGAAGCTTGATGTTTTTTGTTGTTGTTGTTTTGGTTTCTGCTAAGAGTGGGACGTATAGAAAATAAATCTAAAACAAAATGAGCAGGAGTCACCAGCACTGAGATCTGAGAACCAATTTCTTAATTTATCATGTTTCCTTGTGCTTCAAGAATTACTGTCCAAAATGAATATTTAAAAAATGCGGTTCAAAAGCACGGCATAGCTTCACTGCCCCATACCATCAGCAGCTCTACAAGTGGAACTGCAGTAAGCTGCTAGTTTGTGAGTTAGATGTTAGTTTTTCAAGGAATCTCTAGAACTGAACTCCTTTGCTTGTTTACTAAGAGTAAATGGGAATCAAATGCCTAGGCACTGAGTGACTGTCGGAAATAATACTAATACTTGTGTGTGAAAGTTGTGCTTTGTTACAGGGCTACACTGTCTTTTAAATTTATCTATAAAGCCTATCTATAAAGCCAAAAATATATTAGAACCAGTGTACTGAAGGTTTTACAAGGCAGGTGTAAAATTGCTTAGATAGTCTATGAAGTTATATTTTAAATTTTATTTTTATCTTAAAATGGAAAATATTATAGGCCCATGTCAATACATCAAGGCATAAACCCAATGCTTTTTTTTTTTTTTTTTTACTTTTTATTCTGGTTTTCTAGACTGGTTGCTATGAATGTTTTTGTAAGATGCTCTGACTTTTAAGCTAAGGCCAGAAAAATATTCTTTAATAATACTATCTAACACTTGATTATTTGTTAAGAGCCAACTGTTCTCTTAAGCACTCGAATGAAGCAATTTATTTAATCTTCACATTAACCCCAAATGAAATATACTATAATTTGCTTGTTCGATGGTTGGGGAAACTAACACAAACAGCTTGTTCAGAAGTTAGGAAATTTGATCCAGATTTTATACAAAATAAATGTTGGAAGTGGATTTGGAACCCAGGCAGTCTGGTTCTCTAAATCCGTTCTCTAACCTTACATGACTTCTATCCAGAGAGAGAAACATTGAGTCTGAGACATTTGTTGTGCCTGATGTGACACACACGAACATCGGAGTCCTAATTCTTCTCTTTAAAACATTTCCTATTTGCTTCTGATCTCTTAAATATGTAATGTGATTTGAAAAGAATATTTAAGATGAGAAGTGTATTTTGACTGATACAAAGTAGATACTAAAAAACCTTCCCTTTTAGTCTAGACAGCATGCCTCTTTAATGCAGCTCAAACTCGTTTTAGATTTTCAGCTTATACTAGTGTATCAAATTAAAATCATGGCCACTTAATCCCTAGTCTTTTTCTTGGGAAGAAATGAGAAAGAAAACCTACTGAGAGAGGGATGAAAGGTGCTATAGAGACAAAGTAGACAGGTAAGTTTAAGGGTTGATAGGAAATTGACACATCAAAGCGCATGTGAAGATGGGAGGAGCTAGTGAGCTAGCACAAAGGTTACGCTACTAGTCAATTATTTCATCATTTACTAAATGTTGTTAAATTGTATTAGCAAATGTAGAAGATGTAAGGTAAGGTTGTAAGGGTGATAGTCAAAAGGAGACTAGCTGAGCTTGCTAGGCCTGTTTATTCCTAGGTGCATTCATCTGCTAAAAGTAAAAGAGCTCAGAGTGGAATTGAGGCTTTGAAGTGTGCAGGAATTTTATTTTTAACAACTGCTGTGGAAGATTATAATGGGGAGTTAACATATTGGTATTTATTTATAATTTCTATATATTTAAATGAAGTTGCCACAGAAACCCTGTCATCTTGTACTGCACCTCAATTCAGATTTGACAGTAGGTGTGTGGGAGAGAGGGTGCAGTGTGTACATGAGTTTTAATTAATCTTGGGGGTGACAGATGTAAAGTGGAAATATTCCGGGCATAACCCCTGTTTCTCTGATTCTCAACCCCAAAAGAGGCAGCTACGTATTTCTGAAAGTTCCCAGGGAGTGTCTTCTGTGTGCTCAGAAAAAACGAAATTAGGGACCACAGAACATCTGCTGTCTCCTTCACTCTTCTCAGCCTTCCTAGTGGATGGAAATTGCCTCTTTCTACGGTGAATGAGCCCTGTGCCTCATTGGCAACAGTCCCCATTCCAATTCATCAGACTGCACAGCCCTTATGGCTTCAGAGAGCACCCTAAACCCCTGCTGTCATTGTCACTGCAGGCTGCGTTTATCTTCCATCTTCCAAAGCAACTCAGCAACAGCCACTTTTATGGGGCTACGTTGTCCACCAGAACTGCTGTTAACCATCAGCTCAGCTGAGTATTGCAGCAGCTGAGTCTCTGGAGCCCTGGTATGTGATGTGTAATCCTACCACTTTGGGAGGCCAAAGCGGGTGGATCACCTGAGGTCGGGAGTTCAAGACCAGCCTGACCAACATGGAGAAACCTCATCTCTTCTAAAAATACAAAATTAGCCAGGCATGGTGGTGCATGCCTGCAATCACAGCTATTGGAGAGGTTGAGGCAGGAGAATTGTTTAAACCCAGGAGGTGGAGGTTGCTGTGAGCCCAAATCATGCCATTACACTTCAACTTGGGCAACAAAAGTGAAACTCTGTCTCAAAAGAAAAAAAAAAAAAAAAAAAAAAAAAAAAAGAAAGAAATGTTGTATCTCTAGGGGTTTCCTGTACTGTTAGTATTTGGCCCAATGTCTTCTGCGAAGCAACATTTTTTTCAGGTTTTTGTTTTGTTTTATTAGCCCTTTGCCCTTCAGAAAACCTATGCATGCATAGGGGAGCTGGGCTGTGAGATAAAACCAGCTAGTCAACCCTTAAAATCAGAATATCTCGGCCGGGCACGGTGGCTCAAGCCTATAATCCCAGCACTTTGGGAGGCCGAGGCGGGTGGATCACGAGGTCAAGAGATCGAGACCATCCTGGTCAACAAGGTGAAACACCATCTCTACTAAAAAAAAAAAAAAAATACAAAAATTAGCTGGGCATGGTGGTGCATGCCTGTAGTCCCAGCTACTCGGGAGGCTGAGGCAGGAGAATTGCTTAAACCCAGGAGGCGGAGGCTGCGGTAAGCCAAGATTGCGCCATTGCACTCCAGCCTGGGTAACAAGAGTGAAACTCCATCTAAAAAAAAAAAAAAAAAACAGAATATCTCTTCTCTTTGAATACCTGCGGTTTTAATATTGGCCCAAACTTTTTGTGCCTGATTTGGTTTTCTTTAGAATGTGCTTTGTTTTGTTGACTGTGGATAGGCTTTTGATGCCCATGTCCCAACACACCAGGGAACAGATATAATGAAAACACCTTGGCAGTGGATACAGCACAGGATCAGCCCAGACTCCTGCTACATGACAATGTCATGCTGTACTGCTGGTTCCAAGCTGCTCAGGAAAAGGTATCCAAAAAATGGATGATCAGTCCTGTGTTTTTCTGTTAGTGCTCATGCTGTTGCAGAAAAAGAAATCTTTCACCAGGTATTCATATGTCCCTACAATGTATCTGTTTTTCTCCAGAGGGTGAAAATAGCACTCCCTTAGAGTTTTAGCCTTTGGAAGTAACTTCTGTCATTTGAAGGTTACTTGTGTGAAGTCCACAAGCTACCTTTGGTGAAAGAGGGACACGGTGGCAACTTTCTTTCTTTCACCCCAGCCTAGTCTATATCAATACTGTTTTTTCAAAGTCTGTGTTGTGGAAAGTTCCTTCTTGCCTATTTGCTTATCAGCTGAGAGTGAAGGCTGAACAGTCTTGCTGGTTACCTACAGGTCTTAAGGATCATGCAATCCTTATAAAAGGACATGGGTCTGAATGTGGGCAGTGGAGACACAAAGCTCTCTGTCTCTTTGGAGTGCTCATTACCATCCCCCAAAATAGTCTCCCGAAAAGGAACTCTTCATACTGTCATTCCACCTTTTTTAATTCCCGTGCAAATGGTATAATGACTGAACTCCTAAAATGAAATTGTGTTTTAAATGAAGGGAAGAAGGGAGGCGGGAAAGACATTTCCATTCTGAAGAATCTCAGATTGTGTCTCCTATTGTCACTAATCTTTAAGATGCACATGGGAAAAGCCCAGGCTTTTTGGAAGGGTAGCTCCTCTCCCAGACACAGAGGCCATGCACAAAGTCACTTGGTAATGAGATTCTTCACAGCATCGCACTGCACTGTCCATTCATGTTTCTTTTCCACCTGTCCCCACAATGGTGTCTGTTAGCTCAGCCCACATGCAACAAGGCTGTGTTTGTCAAGTAAGGGCCCATTCATTGGCTGACTACTTAGAAGTCTTGACAGAAAATCTCATGAAAAGCTTCTCAATTCAAATTCCTCTTTAATGACTTGCTCCATTCACCAGCGATGGCAGGGGGAGGGTCCCTGGGGCTTGACTTCTTCTACTATGGAAGACAAGAAAGCATTTTTTATAAGGCTCCTGACGTGCCATGGTTCTTAAGCAACAGGTTATGGTGAAAGATTGCATTTGAAGGAGGAACCGTCCTCTTTTTTTTCTTTCAATAGAAACTTTATTAAGCTCATAAAATATGTTATCTCCAACTATCACTGATGCTTTCACTTTGAAAGAAAAATAATCGAGTTGTTATTTAGGTCTTCATTTTGACTTTTTCCTCTTCAGCAGAAGGACTCTCTCCCGCAAGCCGTATCCCCCCCCAACCCAAACCTCCAAGGATTAGCAGGTTGCAGGATTTGTTTTCTCTTGAGCTGTTTAAATATCATATTGTGAGATAATTATATTTGTAGTTACTCTTGTTAACTAAGCCAAAGCTCAAACTACAGTTATCTACATTTTATGGCTTGGGGTGCCGTTTAGTTATTTAAGGTGTATGAAACATGGAAAAATATCTCTGTGTATTTGATTCTTTCTTTCTTTCTGTGTGTGGCTTCTTAATTTTTCAAAGAAAGCCATTGGGTACTAGATAAGCAACTATAAACATTCCTTAGTCATAGTAGAACAAAACATGGGTATTTCTGAGTCTGGTTCCAAGCATTATCTTTCATAGGTAACTTTGTTCAGATCCATGCACCCAAGGTTAAAGGATTTCCCCCATAGACCTCCTTATACCCTCTGCTTCCTCTTTCATATTACTCATCACCATGGGGACATATTTTAACTCTTAAACTTCCCCCTTTAGCATGCATCCTCCATGAGTTCAGGGACTGTATCTGACACATTCACTGCGGGATACTCTCCACTTAGAATAGGACACGGTGTGTAGTATATGCCCAGTGTATATTCCTTGAGGGAAAGAATGACTAATTCACAGTCTTCCACTCTTTATATTTCCAAAGAGCCTCTAAAAAAATATTTCTAAGAGGAGTAGAGAATAAATGAAAGAAAACATAGGGAAGTCTCAGTTTTACCATTAAAATGGATTGCTACTTCCCTTTGTATTACAGCATTAACTGTATCAGAGAGTGCTAAGTGGTGAACATGAGACAAAGATACCACCAGCTTTCTGGTGAGCTCAGTGAGCTCAGAAACTCGTAGTGGCAATAGTCAAAGTAGAATTGCTGTATGTTATAAAAGAGAGAGAAAAAAAGTTCTCTGGAAATTCAGACAAGGCAAAGTTTGCTTTTAACTACGAAGATCAGGATATCTTCATGAAAGAGCTTTGAGGGCAAAGCAAGTGAGGTTCTAGCCTCAGGTGAAAAATTTAAGAAGGCATCAAAAAACTCAGTAATCAAGGAAAATAGTAATTTAATGCAATATATTTCTAAAAATCCATATTAATACCAAAAAACATGGTACCTATATTAACAAAATATTAACATTTTTAAGAAAGACAGGACCAATATTGCTGATTTTTTTTCCCTTTTGCCTAAGGCTCTGTTATCACTTGGAATGTCACTGGTAGCTAATTTTAAGGAGATAATATTTTGCAAGCAGGGACTTAGGAGAGTTGGTCATCAGCACTGAAGAGAAACGGAAACGATGCTTTGGGAGTACAGTGTGCAATTGTGATATTCTAATCAAATCAAATTGTGATATTCAAATCAAAGACTTAGATCACAAATTTGGGGTTAGACTAAATTATGAACAACTTAGAATCTCTGACTCAAAGTCTGGCATTATTATTAAAACAATGAAGAACTATTGAAGACTTTTAAGCAGAGAAAGTAATATTACGTTAAAAACAATACATACATTTTTAAAGTTCAGTAAGAAATTTAATCTGATAACAGAATAGAAATCTTTTCTGTTATTTTTGTTTCTTTAGTAGGCAGTTTATCAGAAAATTTGTATTTGATCCGAATATTTCCTGACTTTGTTTAATCTGTCCTGCTACAAAACAGTAATGAAAATGCTGGATAAATCATACTCTCACTGAGAGATCACTACCTAGCAAGATCGTGCTGAAGCAGAACTGCTAAAAGATTCCCCTGTCTCTCTCAACTTTGCCTCTTCTATGTTTACGTAGCTTCTCCTTCCTTGTTTCTGAGTGATGCATGTATCCTCTCAGATATATTAATAACTTGGATAACGTTATAGTCCATTATTCATTGACTCTTAAATATTTATCTATCTGAGGTGATAGTCAACTTCTGTTATAACCTGTTATGTGTTTATTTCCAATTTTAACTCTGAGAAGGCAGACATTGTATCCTAATTTCTAATTTTTGAGTCATCCTCACTGCTGTACCCAATTTAAACATATGTTGTTTTCTGAATTTAACAGTGTTTCCTGAAAGGCAATGGTGAATTGTATATTATAGTATGGGATCAAAGTTAAATTTTCTGAAATTATTAGGACTAAAAAGGCATGATATCTGGAATGTCCTGTCAAATAGTTCAACAAAAACAAATGCCAATGAATAAAAATAATGGCATAGAGTAACAGTAGTGGAAATAAATAAAATACAGTGAAGAAGTGGGAAAGCAACAATGTCAAGAAGTCGCTCATGGTGAATCTGGGTGAAAGTACAGGCCAGTTTATCATTTTATCTTGCAAATTTTCGGTAAGCTTAAAATGACCAGAGACAGGAGAACTAGTCTATCCCAAAAGATTTATAGGTGTATTCAAAACTCTCTCATCTGATAAAATTGGGAGAGATTTTTGTTCAGCTAAGTCATGAAAGTAGTACAAAGATGGACTATAAGAAAATTGTTTAATATCTGACAGAAACAGCTTATAATTGTTTAATATCTGACAGAAAAGTACCTACTCTATGGTTCCAGGGACATGCCTTTCTTAGAGTTTCTTTACATCACTTAGGAGTTCTGAGTCATCATTGTTGCATAGACAATTGTTATATTATAATATTTAATTATTTTTTCAGTTTCTCTAGAGTAGAGGTAGCATTATAAAAAAAGAAAAACTTGCAAGGCAATTTAAATACAAAATCCATTTGTTCTTCCTCATTTTTCCCTATACTTTTTAGGTTTTTCCCACCCTCATCAATTTGAAAGCAAAGATTTTAGCAACTCATTAATATCAAAACTTTACAAAGCATTCAACTTGGTTCTCAGAGAAAGGGAATTCTCTTTCTTTTTCAACACACATTTCATTAGTTAATATAGTATTTAAAGTAAGTCCTGTAATTTCAGTAAGAAGTAGATAGGTTTGGGGAACAGTGCAGTCAGCACTTGGCAAGCATGCACTTCAACTCATAGGAACAGAGGTGCACGTTCTTAAGAAAGCACGGCAGAAAATGTGCAGTGGACTGTGAGTATGCATAGCACATTTACAGAACCAGCTAATCCAGTGGTTCCATTAACTTGAGGGAATTTAAGAGGGTTTTTACTACATTCTAATTTTGTTTTAATATACAAACAAAAATTTAAAAATCAAAATGTATAAATTTAAATTGTTGTCATCAATGATGACTCATAACAAACCTCAAATTCCTCCTCCTCCCAGGCTCCTTTCTGCCTCTACCCTAAATATAATTATAGATTGGGAAATTAAATTTTGTTAAAGATGTAACAAGTAGTATTTTACATGAATGTTAAAGGGAGAGAGAAATAGTGATACTGGGGCTTTCTAGGGCAGAAGTACAAGCAAAATTTGCTAATTAGATAAATGATGGCTGACCTTTTGGACTAATGGAGATAGTTAAGTTCTGGTTACCTTTGAATAGCTGGTGATGTGGAGTTAGAGGATGGTGTCAGGAGAGCAGAAAATGATTTTTGTAAAGAAAGGGGAATTCTCCTGTGCACACCACCTTTGAAGATCTGTCAACTCAGAAAAGGGAAGAAAAGAGAAATAGAACTCAGGAATAGTTCATCAAGATTGATATAACATTCCCACATCACTGAAGAGAGAATGTTAGTGCCAGAGTTCAGTGACCAGTGGTAGAATCTGTGAGAAAGTTTTGATTTCTTCCTACTGAGAGGAACCTGAGATTCACAGGAAAAAAAAAAAAAAAAAAAAAAAAAAAAAAAAAAAAAAAAACTGACCTTAGATCTCCAAGGCCCTAAGCAAAAGAAAGCACACTAGTCCCATGAAAGGAAGTCAAATAAACTAATACACGCATAAAGTGAAGTCAGTTAACATTTTGGAGAAGATTCCAGTGTGGTAAGCTTTGGGCAAGTTGCACCCTTAAAATTTCATGCTGAATGTTGCAAATGAAGCTCTCCAGTGAAGAAAAGTACCTCACAAATTTTAACATGAAATTAAAGCTGCAAAGTGTTAGAAAATAGTTTTTCCAATGACACTTCAAATTCTAAATGCTGAATTCAAATTGATAATATTATCCCTATCCCACTGTGACTTCAGTGACCTATGTTACCTAATTCTGTTCATGGCCCCACCATTTCAGCAAAATTATTTTTGATTCTACCTTTATATGCAAGCTGCTCCAATGACTGTGTACTCATGATGTTCTTGGAAAATTTATTGCATTTTCAGATAAATTCAATCAAAACACTGATACCTAATTGAACCAGAATGTGCTTTTCCTATACATATTAACCATCCGTTTGTTTATTTTAGTCTGATAAAATAAGTTTATTTCTCTTCTAGATGATAGCCTCTCAAATACATGAAGAGTTATCAGGTCCACATAAACAAATTCTTGTTGTCTCTGAAAGAAAAAATAAACTTATTGCCTCTAGAAAATTTTGTTCTCTTTATAAATAGCATTGGGTTATTTGAAAGCTTTAGTGTTTATTGTTTGAAGTAAAGAACTATTTTTCACTCAGGCTGACTGCATAATTTAGAATGCTTTTATATTTCTAAATTCATGATGGATCATAAATTCACTTTATTTTACAAAATACCCTTCCTCTCTCCTAATCTTAGTGATTCTATTTTCCCATTCATGTATTTATAACAGATCAAACAAACTAGTGACTTTTTGAGTGTAGGATATAGATTAATAAATGGATAGAGCAACTACCAGAAAATCTCTAAGATGCTGTAACATTTTAAGGTAATTAAAAATAATTCAGTGGATTTCAACTGTGATTTTTGAAGAGAGTGACTTTATACAGGTTTGATGCAATGTTACCCTAATGAAAAAGAATGGTAAACTTGTTTAAAATTAGAAGAAAGTTTGATATTCTTGTTTTTACCTTTCTTTTAATCTGTTTCTGGCTGTAACTCATTTCACTGCTTTTAAGTGGTTTGGAGAGAAAATAAAAATTATCAGTGGAAAACAGTATGAAGATGTCTCAAAGAAATAAAAATAAAAGTACTATTTGATCCAACAATCCCCCTATTAGGTATATACCCAAGGGAAAAGAAATCATATGAAAGAAAGACTTGAACTTCTATGTTTATCACGGGACTATTCACAATAGCAAAGATATGGAGTCAGCCTAACTGTTTACAAAGAATGATTAAAGAAAATGTGGTGTATATACATAATGAAATACTATTCAGCCATAAAAAATAAAAACATGTCTTTTGCAGCAACATGGTTAGTACTGGGAGCCATTATCTTAAGGGATACAGCTCAGAAATAAAATGCCAAATACCACATTCTCACTTATAAGTGAGAGCTATATAATGTGCATAAATGAACATAGAGTGTAACACAGTAGTCACTGAGACTCACAGGGTGGGAGGGCAAGGGGGGTGGGATATGAGAAATTACCGAATGGGTACAATGTACACTATTTGGGTGATAGTCACACTAAAAGCTCAGAGTTCACCAGTACACATTATATCCATGTAAAAAAAAAAAAAAAAAAAAAAAAAAAAAAAAAAAAAAACTGGACTTGTTCCCCTTAAATTTATTCAAGTTAAAAAACGATCAATCAAGAGAAAAATATCTACTCTTGTGTTTGTTTTATTTTGCCCTTATTACTCATAGACCATATGTTTAGAGACTGAATCACTTGAATACAGGTCCCTTGGATACTGCCTCATGCCAATATCCATTCTGTTTCGTCCTTATGAATTCAATGATGACTGTGTTTAGCTTACAGGTGGTGAGTATCCAGCTTAAAAAAAATAGTTCACTTTCCAGGGTTTAGACATCTAGGCACGGTCATGCGGCACATTTCTGGTTAGTGTGATTTAGAAAGAATCCCAGGAGAGCATGACTTCTGGGAAAAAAAGACAAAGCCTTGCTAGGAGAAAGGTCTTCTTCCCTTCTTTTATCTCTTCCTTCTGTCTGTAATTTGTGCTTGAAGCCTGGAGCCCCAGCAGTCATTTTGTTGACAAACCAAGGCAGCCACAAGGATGAAGATAAAGAACTGCAAATTAAAAATTGCTGAGCAGAGGATGGGAAGTACCTGGGTTTCTGGTGTCGCTACTTGAGCTACTGTGCCAGCCTAAAATTTAATTTCCCGATCTATAATTATACTTAGGGTAGAGGCAGAAAAGAGCCTGGGAGGAGGAGGAATTTGAGGTTTGTTATGAGTCATCATTGATGACAACAATTTAAATTTATACATTTTGATTTTTAAATTTTTGTTTGTATATTAAAACAAAATTAGAATGTAGTAAAAACCCTCTTAAATTCCCTCAAGTTAATGGAACCACTGGATTAGCTGGTTCTGTAAATGTGCTATGCATACTCACAGTCCACTGCACATTTTCTGCCGTGCTTTCTTAAGAACGTGCACCTCTGTTCCTATGAGTTGAAGTGCATGCTTGCCAAGTGCTGACTGCACTGTTCCCCAAACCTATCTACTTCTTACTGAAATTACAGGACTTACTTTAAATACTATATTAACTAATGAAATGTGTGTTGAAAAAGAAAGAGAATTCCCTTTCTCTGAGAACCAAGTTGAATGCTTTGTAAAGTTTTGATATTAGTGAGTTGCTAAAATCTTGCTGTCAAATTGATGAGGGTGGGAAAAACCTAAAACTAGTACCAGATTTATTGCTGCAGAAGATACACACATTTCTTAGCTGTTGGTATTCCTGTTTGTTGGCTTTTATCTTATTTGCAGCTGAATACATTCCCTGATTGATATAAGGGTGTGCCTTTCCCAAGGACATCTCTAGGTTATTATAGACCTAGATACTTAAAAATTAAAATAAATATTTAAAGACAATGGTAAAATATAAAAGCCTTGGGGTCCTGTCAGTCATCTGTTATTTTTGAATGCCAGATTCTGAGGATAAATATGCTTCCTGATCTATATATATATTAAATTATCACTATATTAAAAATGATTCTTAACATTTTAAATACATTCTATAATGATATAATTATGATATTATGATAATATAATGACTCTTTTTTAAAATATATATTATTTGCACTTTTAGTTTCTGGGGTACATGTACAGAACCTGCAGGATTGTTGCATTTGTACGTACATGGCAATGTGGTTTGCTGCCTCCATCCCCCCTTCACCTATATCTGGCATTTCTCCACAAGTTATCCTTCTCCAACTCCCTACCCCCCGCTGTCCCTCCTCTGTTCCCCCCAACAGACCCCAGTGTGTGATGCTCACCTCCCTGTGTGCATGTGTTCTCATTGTTCAACACCCACCTATGAGTGAGAACATAGTGTTTAAATGATAATTCTTAAAGAGATTCATTTATAAAATTTTGCCATGTTTTAGGTATCAAAAAGATGAAACTGTTTACTTCTATTAGTATCTTCAAATATATAGTAAACAAGCAGAGAGTATTTTCCATTTATCAGTAGTAGAAATTTGGTTAATATACTGTACAAATACTTCAGTAAGGGTAGGGATATCATTTTATATTTTATCAAAAATGTTGGTTTTGCTTGGAACAAAAACTCTTAAGTTTTTATTCAATACTAAGGTGACTTCCTCTTTTTCCACACTCTTCTTCATTAACCTTATTTCTTTTATTCTTCACAAACACTAATACTTTTTAAATTCTTCCAATAAAATAAAGCTGGAGAGGATACTTCCAAACACATTTTATGAGACCGGTATCACCTTGATTCTTAAACCAGACAAAGAATCACAAGGGAAGAAAACTAGAGACCAATTTCTCTGATGAATATTGATGGAACTATTCTCAATAAAATACCAGCAAACCAAATCTAATATCACATCAAAAAGATTATACGTTGTGACAAAGTAAAAACCACATGATCATCTCAATTGACAGAGAAACAGTTGACCAAGTCTAAGATTCTTTCTTGATAAAATCTCTCAACAGTTAAGATATAAAAGGAAAGTTTCTCAACATAATAAAGGACATTTATGGGAAAACCTTAGCAAACATGATAACCAATGGAAAACTTTTCCATTAAGATCCTGTAAAAGGCAAGCATGATCTCTCTCACTGCTTGTACATAGCTTCAGGAATTTTATTAAAACATTGACAAATTCAACAAGTACTTTTTTGTTATCTAATATCACTAAATGATAAGAAGAAAGATATACCATAGCCTTTTTATATCAATGTTTTAAGTAATTTTTCTTCTGGAGACAGAGATTGGGACAGTAGTTGTATTTTTGTGAGAATTTAAGAATTAAGAAAGGAAAAAAATGCTAAAGAATGTATTTTTTTTTTTTTTTTTAGTTTCTTGGCTAGGTTCCCAAAGTGAAAGAAGTTGTTTTGGATTTAGGTCTCATTCTTATTTGGAGACCTTAAAAAAGCACAGCATAGGCCTGACGTGGTGGCTCATGCCTGTAATCCCAGCATGCTGGGAGGCTGAGGTGGGCTGATCACCTAAGGTCAGGAGTTCAAGGCCAACCTGGTCAACATGATGAAACCCTGTCTCTACTAAAAATACAAAAAATAGCTGGTTGTGATGACAAGGGCCTGTAATCCCAGCTACTGGGGAGGCTGAGTTAGGAGAATCACTTGAACGTGGGTAGCAGAGGCTGCAGTGAGCCGATATCATACCACTGCACTCCAGCCTGGGCAACAGAGTGAAACTCGGTCTCAAAAGAAAAAAAAAAAATTATGGCATAAATTGTCACCAGCAATACCACATATTATTAATAAAAGAAACAGGGACTCAGAACAACTGCCAGGATTTCTTGTGAAAGCAGAGAAAATCCTATCTGAAGTACACTCTTCTGCAGTGCAATATTGGTTTCTGAGCACTGAGATTCTGTCCCTCACAATTTTTTAAAAATCTTTGCCAATTCATATTAAAATATAATGTAGGAAATATTGATCCACACGTCATTCCCTCCTTCTGTTAGCTTCTTTTCTATACCAAGCTCTGAAACAGAGTGATCCATAATCTTACAAGAACATGGGATTTTATTTACTCATTTTGCTTTGGAAAATATATGGCAAACATGAGAGTAAGGTCTGGGAGATACAGCTCAATGTGGACTAGATATTTCTTATCATGTGTCACCTCTGTGGCAAGTCACTTGCACAGTGCTTACCAAAAATAGCATTCACACTTGCCATTAGATGTCTAAATGAAATCATTCAATCCAGTCAATCTCAAGCTCTTCCCACACAGTACCACTTGACTTTAGTCAAGAAAATAGGTTAAATTTAGGTAAATGGACATAATAAAAAAAAAACAGCTTGGAAAGGATAATATATGACATGATATAATATGATCTGTGATTTTGTGATCTGTGTGGGCCTGAAAGTCATAAAGAATGAAGTTCTCAGACTCTGGTCATGTACTAAACTCTGAGAATTAAAAAAAACAAAAACAAAAACAAAAACAAAAAAACAAAAACAAAAAAAAACGTTTGTTGCCCTCAATATGTAAACTTGAAGATAGTTATTTATATTTATTTTTTTCCAGTTTTTCATGATTACAAAAGTAAAACAATAAGCAGTTTCCTGAGGTATGGGGGTGTTGACCATGCAATCTAAAACTCTACCAAAAAACCCTGCCAACTCATACCACTGTCATGTCAGCTAAGCCTCTTTCCTTTTTCATTGTTGTCTACATGAATACAAGTTGTATATTGCTAAATCACAACAGACAATTTATTTACTTTCTGCTTTATTTTACCTTATATTGTATGTCCTATTGAGTCAGTTGATAAATTACATTAGATGCTAAAATATGGGGATTGTCCATTTATTTTTTCAATGTTGTTAATATTTATATTTCCATCACAGCCTATCCATAAAGTGTGATAATTACAACATATTTTTAACAGTGCTCTTATTTTTTGGATATGTATCTTGGTTCCAATTTTCCACTATTTTAGGATAATGCTGCAATGCTTTATTTCCCTCTTTGAATTAGTTTCTCATGATAGATCACAGAATGAAATAGTGTAAGCATTTTATGGCTTTGAATACATATGACTCATGCCCATTTACAATGTCAACAACCATGTGTAAGTGTACTATCAGCAATTCAGTGTTACATTATTAATGCATTTTAAAAATAATCACCAATGTAATGGGCAAAATTCAGTGTCACAAGAGGGATTGTTAGACTTTATTTAGCCTGCTCAGAACTTCTAAGAATTAGATTCTGTTAAGTCATTGCTGCATTTATGATTAAAAACATTTTTAACTTTATAGACTGCATTATGACTCAATTACCCTTATCTCTGTTAATTCCCCTTTCCTGCTATAATAGTTTTATTGGGACACATTACGAAACTTGTAAAGCCATAAATAGCCATGGATCCTATTGCATTCTGAAAAGAATGTGTTCCATTGTAATATAAAACCAAATGAAAAATGAAACTTTATGAACATTTTAACATTAAAGAAATTGGATAATATGATATAGTAAATCTTACCTCTGAAAATTCTTGTGCATTATGCATTCTTACAAATAAAATATACTGTACTGATCAAATAGAAATACATCTTTCTTTAGGATAAATCATTTGATTATTCAGTTACTCATTTATACCCACAATAATCGCTGCTTTCCTAAGGTTGAAAAGGGAAGGACTGTCTTGTACAGAGATGGATAAAACTGGGGGTCAGCAATGACCAATCCAAATCATAGCAGAGTAAGCAAGTGGGAGGTTCAAGTCTCACCTGGTTTTCTGTGCCAAGTGCTTTCCTCTCACATTCTGTGACCTGGATTTTTTTGGAGTTTTTGTTTCTTCCTCAAGTGATTTTTGTTTTGGGCTTAAACATTGGACCAAGGCCTAGGCAATGTGCATGTGAATAGTACATTCTCTTTGGGGAAAATAAATGGGTAGATACTTGAGAATGATCCCAGTGCTAAGAAACTCTAAATTGTCTATAGAAATTGGCCTGGATTTTAGTTTTTCATTCCACTTTGAAGGTTTTTAACACTGGGTAACTGCATTTTTCCATTCTATGTAGTGAGTGCATCAAGGATATAAAAATGAAGCCACCAAGTTCCATTGTCTTTCATTTAAAAGGCTGAAAATGTGTGTGTGTACGTGTGTGTGTGTGTTTGCATGTGCACACATATGTGTATGTGCATGCATATGTTGCTGTGTTTAATAACATTGGCTGGGCATGGTGGCTCACACCTATAATGCCTGCACTTTGGGAGGCCAAGGTGGGTCAGTCACCTGAGGTCAAGAGTTGGAGACCAGCCTGCCAACATGATGTAACCCCATCTCCAACAAAAATACAAAAAGCATCTGGGCATGATGGTGATTGCCTATAATCCCAGCTACTCCGGATGCTAAGGCAGGGAAATCACTTCAACCCAGGAGGCAGAGGATGCAGTGAGCTGAGTTTGTGCCATTGCACTCCAGCCTGGGCCACAAGTGTGAAACTCCATCTCAAAAAAGTAAAATAAAATAACATTATTAGTGAAGTGTTTTAAATTTCAAATTAACACATGATCATTGTAAAAAGTGTGTGATATTAACCTATACAGGGTAAAAAAAGAGAAAAAAGAAAACTGTCTTCTCATTTGTCTCTCATCCACATTCTAAAGTAAATCACTATTAATAGTTCTATATTACTTTTTCTAAATTTAAACTATATGTATATCTATGTATAATTTTATACAAACAGTATATTACTACTAATAGGCTTTTTCATTCAATAATATACTATGGAACATTATCCTTTAATAGTAATACAAAATCATAGCAGATAATTTTGAAAATAAAGACAAATAAGATAAAACCTGTTTGGCATTTATAGGCCTTTATATACTTATATGTTTAAAATAACATTTTAATTACATCATATATATGGTGTTGTAATATGATTTTTTCCTCTTAATATATTTGGAGCATTTCTCATGGGATTCGGTGTTCCTCTATGGCATCATATATGCTGGCTTCTTATTTTAAAAATAAAACAGGATTTATTTAGCTTTTCTTAGATTGTTGGACATTCAGAATTTTTAAACTATTTTTTCAATATTATAAGTAATGGAGTAATGGTATTCCTAAGGCTGTATGCATATGTCTACTGGTCACATCGTTTCCTAAATTAGAAATTGCCAATTCACAGCATGTAAAATTTGTAAAGGTAAGATACATATTACTAAATTTCTCTCCTGAAAATTTTTTAAGATTGATTTCCCCAACTAGGAATTCAAAAGAACATCTGTTTGTGAAGAAATTATTTCTGAATTTTGTTACTGTCTAAAAGAGTAATTGAGATGGTACATAAATCAGGGAGTAAGTTGCAGTATTACTGAATCCTTAAGATTGGATAGTAACAAATCACTGACTGGCATAACTCCAGTTAACTACCAATTACTTGTCAAAATCACTTGGTAAGTCTCTAATACAAGAGTATTTAGTATGTAATTATACTCAAAATATTATATTGTATATAAAACGTAATATTTAATATAAAATTTAATGTTTATGCATCTCTAATACCTCCTCTGACATTATTCTGTATAACCTCAGAATCGATTGAGGCATGTTTTAGTAACAATTCCATAATCTCAATGGCTTATATATTTATATATATACAGAGAGAGAGAGATAGTTAGATAGATAGATGTAAGTTATTTGTTTGTTTATTTTATGCTGCTGTTTATTGTTATCTGTGGCTCTGCTCTACTCTGGATTCATTCATTCTGGGATCCAGGTAACAGAGCAGTCCTTATTGAGAAAATACAGGGGCAGAGGGAAAAGGGGACTGGTGGAATGAATCATAATTAGGCTTGATCTTCTGCTTGGAAAAGGCTTACATTACGTCTTCTTAAATTCATTAGCTAAAGCGAGTCAAATAGCCGTTCCTCACATCAGTGAGGTGGAGATACATAATTGTCCCACTGTGAAAGGCGAGACAAGCTACATCATTAAACCTGTTATCAACACAGGAGGAAAGTTCAGTTCTATGGAGCAGCAGCTAATATTTTATAGCAGAATAGAATCTTCCATGACGTGGTTCTGGAAGGGAAATTTGGAAAACACTTTGGAATGATCCAATGATCGATTCCAATACTAATATGTGCATCAATTTGCTCCATGTCCTCCTATGCCCTTGCTCTTAAGATGCAAAATAAATGATTTTACATGAAGAAATATCTACAGTGTTAAGTATTTAAGGTATGCAAAACTTTGCCTTGCCCACACAGATATTATAAATGATGATTCTCTCCTCCTTTTTTCCCCTCATTGCTAGTAAGCAAATCTTCACACCACAAGAAAAGTTTCAAGGGTAATTCTCTTTAATCTAAGGTCTCTCCAGTGTCCTCCCTCTTTGTCAGTAGAAATGCTCTTTGCCATCTGGGGAGGAGTATGGAGAACCTTTGCACAGGCCCCTGTAACTTTGTATAAAAAACATTCTTACAACATGTATGTTGATTACAAAACCATCTCTTTCTATAAATCCATTTCTATCTATACTTCTCCCGTTATTAGGAGCAGCTCCAAATAAATGTTTATCTTTTTGACAACATGTTAGAACACAAAATTTTGCAGTTAAAAATTCATGCTATGTATAGAGATTTTATATTACCCACAATTAGACAGAAGTCTGAAGATTTCTGGCATATCTCAGGAGTTAAATGACTAGGTAAATGAGGACAAAAGTAGAATATCTAAGGGCATATGTATTTGTAGTGTGTTTGCTGAGTTTCAGCTTTTATTTATCACTCCTGACTGTCCCATATAAAACAGCAACCTATCTAATTCCAGTATCTGAAGTCAGCTATACCACACATTCTAAATTCTCTCCTTCCTAAGTGGTGCATCGTGTCTTCTGACTTTAATTGCAAAGTTTGAATATTGGAAAACTGCTTGAAGGTTTTAAATCATGTTTTAAAATTTCCATTGTTGTCAGTATAATTTATTTTCTCTTGCACATGTACATGTTTTGATAGAGGAAAATTTGTTTTAATTTTAGTTCAAATTTTCTAATCAATTTACACTTAGATGATGAAGAATAGCTTTATAGCTGACTATTTTATCCACATGCTGGAATTTTTGGAAAGTTGATGTTCTGGAATTTTCCACATCCATTGTCACTTAAGATAGCAAAAATAATTTGTGTCTTGGCAGGAACTTCAATGGAAGGGTCTCTCCATCATCTTAGTCTGAGGTTAATGATGATTCTTCTCTTTTCATTGGATTGTACTAAGACCTTTGTATGTATTCAACTCTTTCCATAAACCTAGGTCTCTGGTCATTTAAGGTTGAATATATCTATAGTAATATAATTTAAGGCTGAATATATCTATAGTAATATAATTCCATTCATGGCAGGATCTAATAGGGTAGAATGAGGGGAGAGGTTTTTTTGTTTTGTTTTGTTTTGTTTTGTTTTAAGTCTCATTAAATGTATACTGCATGCTAACATAGACAGTCATACTTCATTTCTAGTGCTACCAATATTGAAATACATACCAGATATTTTCAAGAGCTCTGGCCTAGATTTAGGAATGAACTTGGAACACATCTTGATGAATCCGCCTACATGTGAATAGTATACATTCAGCAGCAAGTACAATGATTGCCAATGCTATAGAGTAAGTAGGGATGGATTTTGTGTATTACTAGAATAGAAGCCCCCATCAGAGGCCATACATCATGTTACATGTAGTTTGCTTACTGCTTACTCTTAGGAACATACTTACCTTATCACTTATTTTTCTGTGGCTCTTCAAAATCTTTATTCTTGCACGATACCTGCACCACAAACCTGTATAGAAAGGCAGGAGCGGCTGTAGTTTTCTACATTTCTTTGAAGCCATTATTGCCCCATCATTGAACTAAGAAGCAAACGCCTTTGAACCCATACTACATCAAATTAATTGCTTTCTTGTCATTATTGGAAGTCTTTCACTCTTATTTGATGATGTTTTTGGTATGTGGTCCATTGTCTCTTTCTACAACTAGATACCTTTCACCTTTCTGGACAAATCTATAAAATGTGTGTGAAAAACACCTATTTCACCACAGCAGTGTATTACTAGACACCCACAACTGTGGGAAAGCAACCCAATATATTTTGATGACTTCCTGTCACGAAACATTATGAAACGCCTGAAATAGCTTTACTTGTAAAGTCTAATATATGATTATGTAAAGGCAATATTGTACCCTCACTGTTAACCTTTTTGCTTTACTCTCCTTACATCTGATTTCTTACTGCTATTTTTATGCATTTGCTTGTCTTGACTTTCTCTCTGAATCTAATTCTGTTGTCCTTGTTTTTCTTCTTAAAAAAATTATATACATATATATCTCAGTATGCTAGGGCTGCCAAAACAAAATGGCATAACCAACAAGACTGGTTAGCTTAAAAAACAAATGTGTTTTTTCATAGTCCTGGAAACCAGAAGTCTGGGAGTAAGGTGCTATGAGGGTTGGTTCTGGGTGAGGGCTCTCTTCCTGTCTTGTGGATGGCCTCCTTCTCGCTGTGTACTATGCTCTCACAGGGCCTCTTCTCTGTTGACATGCAGAAGGGGAGAACTCTCTGTCATGTCTTCCTTTTCTGATAAGGACTCCAGTTCTATCCGATTAGAGTCCAACACTATGATTTCATTTCTAACCTTAGTTACCTTCCTAAAGGCCCTGTCTCCAAATATAGTTACATTGGCTGTTAGTGCTTCAGCATATGAGTTTTTAGAGGATACATAATTTAGTCCATAGAACCATTCTTTAAAAGTTACAGTACATACTTCTTAAACTCCTGTGATAGGTAGGCTTAATTATGCTTATTTCTGAGACAGAAAAATACATTAACACAAAGATTATGACAATGATTATTTTTCATCTATAAGAAATTATATATGGCCAGGCGCGTGGCTCACACCTGTAATCCCAGCACTTTGGGAGGCCAAGGCAGGTGGATCATGAGGTCAGGAGTTCAAGACCAGCTTGCCCAACATGGTGAAACCCCATCTACTAAAAAGACAAAAATTAGTTGGGCATGGTGGTGCACGTCTGTAATCCCAGCTGCTTGGGAGGCTGAGGCAGGAGAATTGGTTGAACCTGGGAGGTGGAGGTTGCAGTGAGCCAAGATCATGCCACTGTACTCCAGCCTGGGCAACAAAGCAAGACTCCATCTTTAAATGTATATATATATATATATATATATATATATATATATATATATATATATACATATATATATAATTTCTATAGTGGTTTAACAAAATAAGATATTTATATTCTCATTTAAACAGAAATTACAAAAAAAATACAAAGTATTTTTTAATGCTCCCCAAGATTCCCACAGTCTGGTACCCATGACCTGTATAATCCTGAAAGTGGGTGACAACTTTGGCCGCAATGAGATTTTACCTTTGCAATTAGGTTATGTTATGGGGAAAAGGGGAAGGGAATTTGCAGGTATAATTAAGATCCATAGTCAATTGACTTTTGAGTTAATCAAAAGAGATTTATCCTGGGTAAAACTGACCTATCAAGTGAGCTCTTAAAAAAAAAAAAAAAAAAAAAAAAAGAAGAAGAAGCAGAAGGTTAATTCATACCCTCCCTAGACAAGGAGACTCAAAATAGCAAGACATTCTCTTTCTGGCCTTGAAGAATCATGCTTCCATGAGTTCTACAGTTAAAAGTAAATGGATTCTGCCAACAATGATGTCTTCTTAGAATAAGATCCTAAGCCTCAAATAAGACCCCAGCTCTAGCCAACACTTTAATTTCAACCTTGTAAAACCTTAAGAAGGGAGCCCACCTAAGTTGTGCCCCAACTTCTGACATGTAAATTTGTGATTAATAAATGAGTATTTTTCAGTCACTGGAGTGAAGATAATATCCTATTTATGGGAGTTCAACCACTTATTACAATGAAAATGCAACTACTTATTTGCTAACTGTGATATATTCTGGGGTAAGGAGTATTTTGTAGTAATAATACTTATCTCCCCTATCTCCCTCTACTCGCTCTCTGTTAACCTACTGACACTCTCTGCTGAGCTCCCATTTCTCCACCTTGAGAGGCTCATACACTCTCTCTCCCCAGTTTCTGATTTAATTCTAACTCAGATAGACTGTATGAGAAACACATTTCTAGTCACTATTAAAGAGCATCTACAAGGACATTATTTTCTCCAAGTGATGGAGAATTTCTGAACTAGAATCACATCAAATGGTTTGAAAATCATAAAGGTAAGGATACAGATTACATACTGTCAAGCCTAAGTTGCTCTTTTTCATTCTTGAAAGCAAAATGTTTTCTTCAGAGAACTATGACAAGTTTTAGTTGTTTATTTGTCTACTTGTTTCACTGTGCCACCTTAAAGATTATGATTTTCATGGAGACTAGGAGTGTATCCAATAATTAGAGCATAGTAGAGAACCTGGCACAGAGTAATCCAATAAATATTTCTTGAATAACTAGCCCAGCATTTAATGTGCCTGGGCTGTGGCCTGAATCTCCCTCCTCTGGTGCATACCTCTCCCATGCAATCAAAAGATTGCATAAAAAATATAAATCATAGTCTGAAGCTCAAGGTGTTTGTAATTTAGTTAAAGTGACATGGAAGCTATTAATAATGCGTATTCAAAAATGAATAAATAATACGAACAACCCACAAAATGCATATGGAAGAGACAGGGAAGATTTACTTATATAGGCTTAAGAAATCAGGGAAAGATTCATAATTAGACTCAAAATATCAGGCCAGGGTTTAATAGAAAAGTAATATCTGGAGCAGAAGCGTAATTTTATAAACTGTTTCATAAATGGTTTACAGTGGACTAAACCTCTATTTCACCAGCTCGTCTATTGATATCTGTTTGCCAATAATTATTGAAAATAGTTTCTTGGTACTTATAGAAACCTAAAATTCTATTAATATATCCGTGAAGCAAGATGGTGTTCTATTGGGAAATAAAAGAACCCTAAAGATTTTGTAGTAGGTTGGTGCAAAAGTAATTTCAGTTTATGCCATTGCTGTCAAAGGCAAAAAAAAAAAAACACAAAAAACAAATCGCAATTGATTTTGCACCAACCTAATACTTGAGTCATATTCTAGACCCCGGTTTTCATCTTTAGAGTAAGAAACCCTTCCATTATCCTGTGTTCTGGTCTGACTTGAGGATTCTGTTATTTCTAAAAAAAAAATCAAAAATGATACACTAAATGTCAATTTGGTTTTTCTTGTTATAGTTCTTTCTGTGCAACAACCAGATCATGACTAACTTTTTTACTGCAATGTAACAAGATCCATAAGTTTGCAGGACACTTACCAGCACAGATGGTGCCTTATATTAATGAAAGTTATTTCATTAATATAGAAAGAAATTTCTATGCTCTGTCATTATTTTCTCATTTTGTTGTTGCTGTTGTTCATAGAACAAAGGAAAAGAAAATTCTTCAGAATACCAACTAGCACTATTTCTAGGATTCCTGGTAATGTTTTTGGTATATAGTAAATAAATCGCTGAAGTTTCATCTCACCTGGTGCTAATTTCCTTCACTAGTAGATGTTGGGCATGGAGTTCCTTCCTAACTGATGTGGTCATTTCCACTTTTTCTTTGTTAAGAAACAGGACCCTTTCATAAATTTTAAGGTCATATTTTTTACTGGGTTTTCTCCTTTATCTTTTTCTTCTTCTTCTCCTCCTTTTCCTTCTCCTGCTCCTGCCTCCTCTTCCTCCTTCTCTTCTTCCTCCCTCCCTTCTCCTTCTTCATAACGATTAGCCTGTTAATAGAAAAGAGTAAATGTCAATTCTAAAAGCAAAGTATCATTACCCCACAGGCCTGAACTGTGACTAAGGATATTATCTTAAAATTATAATATTACTATCTTTATTTGCCTAATATTACCATTCTATTAGAGCTGTCACTGAAAGATGAAAAGTATAGCCCAGTGATTCCCTGAGAAGCCTCGGGGATTCCTTCTGCTTGAGTCTCTGTGCTGGGTCACTTTTTTAAGTGCTCAATTTTCCTATCTTATTTATTTTATATAAATATTTATTTTATAAAAACAAATATATTTCAGGGTCCATTTAAAAGTATGCTTTGCTAAGTCTGGGAGATTTGATTCAATTTCGAATTTAACACTTGAATCCAAATTATCCTGTATAATGTTAAATAATACTTCTGTGTCTAAAGATAATAGTTTTTAAAGAAGAAACTCCTTCCTAAAAGAGAAAGAGTGAAGTGAGAGAAAAACAAAATATAAATCCAGTCACATGAGAAGAATCCGTCTGCTTCCTGAAGTTTTGCCTTTTGTTCTTAAAAAGAGACTGACCATGTGATGACAGTGACATTAAGACAAGTTTCATAATTTACTCTTTTTTCTGGTAATGAACTTTAAACAGATATGAAACCTGGCAAAATCAGAGATTAATAGCGTGGAAAAATCTGCAGCAGACTCAGGATCTCCCATCTGGGTAATGTGTAGGACTGTCTTCCATGTAGAACGTTCCTCTCTGGCTTCCTCCCCACATTACTCCAATCTCTGAACCTTGGACATGCTATTTTTATTGCAGTTACTAAAGTGTGTTTAATATATGTGCCTCGTTGTCTGTGTTCCCTGCTAGACTGTTAGCTTACCAAAGGCAAGGATGTAGTGTTGTTAATCATCAATATCTTAACTTTTTAATAATGAATATCTTGCTTAGCATCTGCCAAAACAGTAGATATTTTTAAAGTGTATCATGCTTGTTGAATGGTGGCACAACTTACCTATTTCTTATAGGCTGCAAATTTAAGTTTTAGTTTTACCCAGCTTTATATGTGAAGGAATACATGTTTAAACCAATAAATGGATGGATGGATGGATGGATGGTTGGTTGGATGGATGGATGGATGGATGCATGATGTATGGATGGATAGATGGAATGACGGATGGATATGTGGATAGAAAGACAGATTGAATTATTATGGGGTTTATTGTGTGCTGTTTAACATACCAGACATTATGCCAGGTTGCATCAAACAATCTGAACCAAACAGACTAGTACAAGCTGCACCAAACTGTCTACTTTACCTGGATCCCTTTGTATTTAATGTAATATAAATATAATCTGTGATTTGAGAAAAAAAAATCGCCTCACCAATTAGGTGAAACTAAATGTTGTATGGAGCCCTAATCCCTTGCATTAGCCATGGACTCATTATAACAGAATTCACTTTTCTGCTTTGGCCAGGTACTCACAACTTTGTGTTTTTGTGCCACTTTCAGGTGTAATGGAATATAAAGAATGAGATATGTGAATTGCTTTTTCAAACAAGATAGCACTGGAGGAAATCAATGGTTTTTAATAAACTGTGATTATGGATTGGTGTTCAACATACACACGTTCAAACTCTTTTCCCCAGGAATCCAGTCACAGGCACTGAGATGGCCTGAAAGTTCTCTGCTTTATTGACTGATTGTAAGAATAAGGGGATTTTTAACACAGCATAGAAATGCAGCTGTCTGTGGGGAGGGCTGCTGGGGACAAGTGCTGGAGTGGAGAGGCAAGGGAATGAATTTTTCAATGTGGTTAATGAAGTGTGCTGTCAGTGGACGTCAGTGGTAATTAGCAATGTGTATAATGGGATGAGCTTGGGTAAGCTTGTCTTCTCCCACTTCCAAATGGCCAGCAGCGCAGGTGAAAAGTGAAGTGCATAAGTGTCACTCTCACCCTTTCCTAAGAAAAAGCATAATTGTAAAAAATGTGTGAGAGCGTATGAAGGAGCATAAGGAGGAGGAAAGCCTTTGAAACACAGAATATTCATTCCTTACATTTATGTGCTCATTTTCCATGTAAAATGTACTTTCACAGAACTGTTTCCATAGTTATAGCAATCTCTATCTTTTTTATATTCTTTATTGTTTTAGCACTATATAGGTAATTGAATATGTATAGTAAACTTGGGGACAATGAAAAGAAAATTTCTCAGTGGAAGGTAATCATTGTTAATATTTTGGCATATTTTACATCAAAAACTGCCAGTTTTTATCTGAAAGTTACATTATTAACAATTGTATTCATAGTATATGTACAATTTTATCTAATGTTTTATCTCACATTTGAATAGTTTTTATATTAGTACAAATCGAAGAACTATAACTTTCACTGGGGTTACTCCATGTAGAGCAGTGCTCTAAGCATGTCATGAATTACGATGCAATGATTACAACAACCCTAAAAGATACGGACTATTATTACTTTTTACAGTTGAGGAAATTGAAACACAGAGAAGATAAATAACTTTTCTAGTGTCACATGTGTCATAAATGCCAGTGTTGGCACCCAATCCTAGGCAATCTAGGCTCAGAATGTATACTTCCTACACTTGTTATTATGCCACGGGTCAGCAAACCTTTTCTATGGAAGGCTAGATAGTAAATATTTGAAGCTTTGCGGGTCGTATGGTTTCTGACACAACTACTGTACTCTGTCAATGTTGCACAATGGCTGTTAGTAACAAGATGTAAACAATTATAATAGGTACATAAGTGAGCAATTCTATGCTTAAAAAAACTTCATTTATGGACACTGAAATTTAAATCTGGTATCATTTTCACAGGTCAGAATAGAATAGTATTTTTAGTTTGCTTTTCAACCATTTAAAAGTGTAAACACTATTCTTAACATCAGGGGCCCTTACAAAAACAGGCTTCAGACAATAATAGCATGTGGTTCCTTTATTAGACTAATCCATGCATTATTCACCACCTAGTAGCATCCCCTGTGGTTAGATATTTAGGTTGTTTCAAATACGAAAGGGGTTGACTCCAATGAAAATTTGCCTAAGATAAATGGTGTTATCATGAATATTTTTGTACATGAAGCTTTTACTTTTTTAAATAATATTTTCTAAGGGAATATTTCCAGACCATCTGCTCAAATGGCATGATCAATGAATTTTATTGGAAAACAACTGGAGATAATTGATGTAACAATATTTTGTGATTGCTGTTATTGAGCAGATACTGAACTAATAGTAATTTATTTAGGAACATTTCTAAAATTTCTAATTTTCCTCCCAAATGCCATATCATTATTGTAGCGAAAGATGGTAAACCATTGAAGAGTGAGAAAAAAATTTAAGAATACCAGTTTTATTGGGTATTGTTTTTAAAACCCTGTTAAAATGAAGAGACAGGCTGAGAGCTGCCCAACTGCACAACGGTGGGCAGAGCTGTTTCTGCTTGGTTGGCTCCTGTGGAGTCCTGGGATTCAGAGGCCCACATCTGCAGCTGCATCCCCTCTTTAAGGCACATACATTGGCTCAGCATCATGCCCTTAAAATGCATTCCCTGAGCTTCTTAGTTACTGCTGCTAAATGCAAGCAGAAACCAGCAATCAAGTATGGCCCATCCTACGCAAACTGATCCACACCCCAGGCAGACATCCCAAAGTCAGTTTCCATATGCCTGTTAGGAGGAGGACTGTCTTCAGGCAAAGATTCAGACTTTTGAAGTAATGAGGATGTGCTAGTTGGTAGCAGTCCAGAATCTGTGTCTTCTCCCATTGGAATTGGTGGGTGCAGACATCATAATGAAGTGACAAGGAACTTTAAATCAAAACTGCATTCCTAATATTTGAAGAGGGTATTTTAAGCTCAGCAGAGGTTTCCTTCTACCACTTCTGATTTCTCGGTGGTAAATTTAATGTTGGTATTCTCTAAATTGACTGCCTTCACTCTTTATAACCATATGATTCCAGACGGAAAATTAATCTCACTTGTACCTCAAAATAATTCTAATTTTCCACTTTTCATAGCACACTTAAAATCTCAGTCCAGTGGCTAGATTGTACAATTTACAAAATTGCCGGGGAAAATAAAGGGGCATCTCCCCTGTTCTCCAGTTTTGTTAATGTCTTACATTTCACAGTTGCTCTACTCTTTCAGGTCCACAAATATTTTTGAACACAATATTCATGGCTGGAAATATTCTTTTGTATGACCTTTCTACCTCTCCTCCATCCACCCCACACATCACACACCCACCAAAGCCTCTAATAAGACTTTCGAAAAGCCACTTCACTTTTCTAAGATAAAATGAACGAATGATCTGGTCCCATTTTTATGTTCCACTGTAGCATGGAACTACTTCTATTATAACATTTATTCCATATTCATTGCATTTTGGGGAGTATTTCTAGCTTGAGCATGATGTCTACCAACTAACCTCCACAAACTTAAATTTGTTGGAATGGCTTAATGTACCTTGCTAATAATTGAACAAGGTGCTCCTGGCCTAGGTTGCATATGAGAATCACCTAAAAAATCTAGTAAAATATAAATTCCCTGATTGTATGCAAAATAGATTAAATCGGAATCTTTGGGCATGAAACTGAGGCATTGTTAATTTTAAATCCTCTCCCACATGATTCTGATGTGTAGCAGGTTGGAGAACCACTGGCCTAAGCCATAGTCAGGAAGCCTCACAGATTCAGCTGTGAAATTCTTCTCCGACATAATCATGCCATTCTTTTCATTTTTGAAAAGAATGTGTATCATTTTTGAGATGCATCTCCAGCCCTATTTGACGTTCTGCCCATTTCTAACGGAAGACTGAGCGCTATGTAGTCTATTTCCAGAGCTGCCATGAATATTTATACGTTGCCTGCATCTTTACAAATTAGAAAGCAGCAAGATGAATGAGAATAGTGAATCGGAGAAGACACACAGTGTGATGCGGGCAGAAATTTACTATCTCATTTCTATTTAAAACCTGATGACTCAGAGAAGGAGGCAGTCCACATCCATTTCAGTAAATTCCTTAATGCTCTCCAGCATAGCACTTTAGATTTTAGCACTACTGGAGGTGCTTTGATTTATTCCGAGGAAGAATGTGCCTGTGTGTGTGTCTGTGTGTGTCTGTGTGTGTGTGAGAGAGAGGGGGAGAGAGAGAGAAAGAGAGAGAGAGAGAGAGAGAGAGAGAGAGAAAGAGGAGAAACAGAAAGAGACAAAGTGAGACTATCTTAAAATGATAAAATACAATACTAGGCTAATTGTTAATTGTTTTCTGCAAGCTTTATTTTCTGTTATCTTGGTGATAAGGGCGTACCTCATTCCCCTAATTAATAATTCTTAAGTCTGACTAAATGCTATTTGCTTCTAAATTGATTTTTAATGTCTTTGGTTTGCATTTTCTTTACTTAGTAAGCTTTCCAACAATTATTCATTAGATTTCCCTGCCTTCCCATTTTTTCTCATGCTCAAGTTCAAAATAGATTTTATAGGAGTCAAGTGTCAAGATTTATTGTGATACTGTTGCGATTTGACATTTCTATACTAGCAGGGCATGGAGAGAACAACAATATGCATACTTTTATCTTAGTCTTTGATTATCTGACAAGTGTGGAACCATTTAAAAACTACATCGTATAGCATAATGTAAGGAAAATGTGTCTATGATGATATCTGCGTGCCCATAACATAAACACAATGGTGAATGCAATGTTATGCACAGATTGAGTTGGCCACAGCTTCTGATATAAAGTGACTGTATTGCTAATGCCAGGCTTTTACTTTGAAATAAAAATACAAATTATGAATGTGGGACATGGGGTCACAAATTAGCCTTCTTGGTAAATAGAACTCCAGTTCCAACACTTACTATTTCTTTCCTTGGTTGGGACTACTTGACCCATCTAGGAAACTCTTCTATGTAGTCTGCCGCTAAGGGTGTACTTCACATTCATCCATCCTGTGCCTCTTCGCCACATGCAGCAGATGAAGTCTGACTTTCATGGTAAGAATTCTGAAGTCTCCAACACTGTCAGAAACTATTGTTTCTTTAGGCATTTATTCCTCCAACAAATAAGCATTATGTTCATACTTAATTACACAGTAACCACTATACTAGGTATTGAAGTAAAGACATTTCTTGTTTTCCCAGAGCGTATAGTCTAGTGGGGAGATAGACACTGCATTAAAACACACTATAAAATATTTACAAAAACCCATAATAAGTGCTATGCTGTTTAGGTATCAGGAATTACGGCAGCATTTAACAGAGGAACCAGCCTTGAACTGAGATCAGGAAAATAATCAGTCTTCTCTAAGGAAATAATGTTTGAGTTCAGATTTGATATAATGATATAATTTAATTATATAATAATAATGTATAATAAAATAATATAACAATAATAATAATAAATATGGCTGACCACATTTTGTAGTTCAAGGATCCAGTGTTTCCAGTGTTCTGCAGGGACATGGTACTCATTCTACATTAGTAATTAAATTTATTTTCCAATTCTGATGTTGTCTAAGGAGCCAGTTTGTCATCAGTGCATGGAGCCAAGTTGCCGTCTGACCAAAAAGGAAATGACCTAGGTCTGCTTCCCTAGATGAGAGGCAGAGATGAGAATTCTGATTCCACTGATTTACTAAGGACATAGTCTCAGGGGGAAGGGAGTGAGGGAAGCAGATTGGGACAGGGAATAAGGAGTTAAACAGGACAGTGAGCTCAGCCTGTGTCTAGCTTAGGGATGACCTATGGGAAGTCCTGGAGCTTGAATAGCACCAAAAAGTTGGAGGAAAAGAAGCTGCTCTCTTGTACCCATCGAAGGCAGTGATTGCCATGGTGTGTGTGTGTGTGTGTGTGTCTGTGTGTGTGTGAGGGAGAGAGAGAGAGAGAGAGAGAGAGAGAGAGAGAGAGAGAGAGAGAGAGAGAGAGAGAAACGGGGTGAAGTGAGGGATGAGCCGTATTCCTGTAGCCTCTCAAAAAGCAGGCTTCCTTTGGTCATGGGATTCGTTCAAAACATAAAACACTCATATGCTCATTGCAGCACTAGTCACAACATCAAACACATGGAATCAACCTAGATGCCCATCAATGGTGGACTGGATAAAGAAAATGTGGTGCATATATATCATGGAATATGACGCAGCCATATAAAAGAACCAAATCATGTGCTTTGCAACAGCATGGATGCAGCTGGAAGCCATTATCCTAAGTGAATTAAATCAGGAACAGAAAACCAAATGCTATGTGTTTTCACTTATGCATGGGAGCTAAACATTGAATACATATGAACATAAAGATGGGAACAGTAGATATTGGGGACGACTAAAACAGCGAGGGTGGGAGAGGGGACAGGGTTGAAAAACTACCTATTAGGTACTAACTATGCTCACCATCTAGGTGATGAGATGATTAGTACCCCAAACGTCAGTCATGTGTAATTTACTCATGCAGCAAAACTTGCACATGTACTGCTGAACTTAAAAGTTGAAAAAAAAAAAAAACAAAACACAAAACAAAATACAACAGAAAAAGAAAGTGGTGATTAATTGCTGTAATTGCTATCAGCTACAATCACTACTATTGGTAAGAGAATCTGGGTGGGGTACCAGGAGCCTCCACTTAAGCAGTGATTCCTGGGACCACCAGCAGCAGCAGCAGCCAGAAATGTAATGGAAATACAAAGTCCCTGATCTACTTGAATCCCACTGAATCAGAAACACAGGGGGTGAGGCCCTGCCATCTGTCTTAACAAGCCCTCCATGTGATGCTTTTTTGTGGCCGCAACATTGGAAAATTTTTTCACATTTATTCATTGATTTAAATGGAAATGAATTCATATGTATTTATTGTGTACAACGCAATGTTTTGAAGTATGCAGTAGGTCCTTAATGTCATCAATAGGTTCTTGGAAACTTCAGCTTTAAGTAAAATGATGCATACTGTCTCCTCGGTTATTTCGTGATAATGTTGATGGGAAAAAGATGGTTTGGTTGTAGCTTGTTTCACTTAAGGTCAACGCTTCCAAGATCCTATGGATGATGTTTAGTGATGGGGTACTGTATACACGTTGTGGAATGGTTAAATCTAACTAATAAATGCATTATATCACATAGTTATAGATTTTGTGGCAAGAATACTTAACATACACTTTCTTCACATTTTTAAGAAAGAAATTTATGGTAATTAACTATAATAACCATGATTTGAAATAGATCTTTGGAACTTATTTCTCCTATCTAACTGTAACTATTCATTCGTTTACCAACATCTCCCAGCCTTTCTCTTCCATAATTACCCCAGCCCCTGGTAACCACCATTCTACTCTCTACAGCTATGAGATCAGCTATTTTAGATTCCACGAATCAATGGGATCACGCATTATTTGTCTTTCTGTGCGTGGCTTAGGTCATTTAACTTAATGCCTTCCAGGTGCATCCAAAATGCCAGGTGGTTGTAATGTGTGCTCACGTGCGAGAACCAACGCACTGCCGTGAACATTTCAAGTAGCTAGTGCAATGTTCAAGTTACTCACAGAACTTGAAAAAAAAACAACGAAAGGAGACAATCTTAGACAAATTTTTAGTTCTTTAAAAACGACTCATGCAATTTCAGTCAGAATGTGTAACATTATAGATAAATTTGCAGGTGCTCAATTGTCTCCAGTGGATATTTGTTTTTTCTCTGAAGTCTTACCTCAGTTGTCAGCATTTGGGCTTGTACTACAGACCTCGCTTTATGCTGTTCATGAACTGACCTGGTAAGTAGATCAAAGCAAAGCAAAAATTACTAGTACAGGACGGGAATGACAAAATACAAGGCTAAGTAATCTTTTTCATTACTTTTGACAATCCTTGTGGAAATATATTTTCCAATAATTCATTCTTTCAAAAAGTTCTAGAGGAACTTTAAAAATAAATAATATATTTAGAATTTCTTCTGAAAGTTGTGAGATTTGGGGTGATTTAAAAATTGTGTGTTACTGCAGATAATATTGAGTTTATTAGAAGATCAGTAATGCATGGAAATTTTGCATGAATGAGTTAAAGATGGCATAAAGCAACTTTTTTTAACATGCCTTTTTATTTGGCTCATTAGCAGTTACCTCGTTTTTAAATTGGAGAAATATTTTGGGGAATAAAGGTTGCTTAATTTGTTTAAATATCTATCTGTTCAACAACTATTTATAAGTTTTGTGTAATGTGTCAAAACATTTCATTAGATACTGTGGATACAGTGGTGAACAGCATGAATAAGGTTGCTACTCTCAAGATTCTTAACATTTCTGATAGTTTCTTGTTGCTGCTGTAATGAGCTACCACAAAATCAGTGGCTTAAAAAAACAAAAGTACTGTCTTACCTTTATGGAAGTCAGAAATCTCAAATGGATTTCACTTGGCTATAACTGGGACGCCAGTAGGGTTGTGTTCCTCCTGGAATCTCTAAAGAGAGAATCTATTCCCTTGCCTTTTCTAGCTTCCTGAGGCTGCCTGCATTTCTTGGCTTGTAGCTTCACATCATTTTATGTCTGTTTCTTCCATCTTATATATTCTTCTCTTTCACTTTCCTGCCTCTCTGTTTCTCCTGTAAGGATTCTCGTGATTACATTGGGTGTATCTGAACAATCCAGGATAATCTTCTAACTCAAAACCCTTAATCATATCTGCAAAATGTCTTTTACTATGTAAAATAACATTCACAGGTTCCAGGGAGTGGGATGTCTATGTGTTTTGGAAGAAAGGGGTATAATTTTGCATACCATACTAACAAATAAGAGAACGATTTCAATAGCTATCATACAGATAGCTATATAATGAGAACTAATGATATGTGCCACGAAGGAATTATAGGTCATTTATTATTGGGGAATCAAGTAGTTCTTTTGTGATAAGGTGAAGTTTAAACTGACATGAAAGATTAAGAGTTTTCAGTTGAATAGTAGAAGAAGTAGTATTTGAGACAAGGACTTGTGCTAGCAACTTCTGGTGAAAACAGGATGGACATGTTCAAGGAGCTAAAACACAGGCTGGCTGTCCTGTGTGGATGGTAACTGGGGAGAAATGATTCCAGGACATCTGTAGAGATAAGAAGATGCCAGGTTACCTGAGAATGTCAAGGCTTATACTTATTATACAGATAATATTAATTTTTATTTTTGGACACGGTGAATTTTGTAATTAGCAGGGTCTGTCTTTTAGTCTTAGCTGCTATCTTTGTTAGAACTAAATTAAATATCACGTGTAGCAGGTGGATAGAATATTATGTTGGTTTATATTTTTAGGCTTTCTAACAGCTTCTCTTTGCACATACTTACTTTTCTTTGTTCTTTCACCTCCTCACTTTAAAAATAACATCTTGTCAACCTGTACAAACATTTTCCTTAAAGTTATTCTGTCACGCCCCAAGCCAGGAATAATTACCTTTACTAATTTGGCATGTAGGTTTATAGATTTTATTCTGTGCATGTATTTATGTTTGTATAGAGAAAATCATGCTTTACATGCTCTTTGGTAACCCACAGTTTTATCCTCTTCACGATATATAATGAACATCTGTCTCTATCAATTTAATGTTGTGTTGGTATTTCTGATTTGATAGCAGTGATTTCAGTAATGTGCAATGACTAATTTGACTGTGTCATTCCCAATTCTCTACTATAACAAACAGTGTAGCAGTGAGAATTCTTGTATTATGCTCGCACAATACATTATGTCTCCCCTTGGGATAAATTTCTAACAGTGGAACTGTAGGGCCAAAGGCCATTTTTGTTCTATTTCTAATTTATGCTATCTTGACATATTTTATACTCCCAGTGAGCTGCCTTGAAACAATTCTGAGCAAGGCAGGGTAATTAGTTTCAACAACAAAAAAAGAAAATATGTCCCCCTCTTCTGCATCTGTATAAAGGGGCAATAGTGATAGGAAGAAATCATTTGCTGAATAATCTTTGTGTTTTTGTTTTTTTGTTGTTTGTTTGAATAGAGTGCAAAAAGTTCCACTTAGGTAAATGCTACTATCTTTTACCCCATTATTCAGACCAAAAATCCGGGGATCATTTTTCTTTTCTCTCATTCTTTTATTCTCCGTGTGCATTACTGTAAAGAAATATTTGAGTCCATTTTGCATTACTGTAAAGAAATACTTGAGACTGGGTAATTTATAAACAAAGACTTCTATTTGGCTCAAGTTCCGTAGGCTGCACAGGCATGGCACAAATACCTGCTTGGCTTCTGGTAAGACTGCAGGAAGCTTCCAATCTAGGTGGAGGGCAAAGAGTAAGCTGATATATCTCATGGTGAGAGGGGACAAGAAAGAGAGGGAGGAGGTGCCAGGCTCTTTTAAACAACCAGATCTCACAGGAACCCAGAAAGTGAGAACTCACTCATTACCCTGAGAATAAGACTAAGCCGTTCATGAGGGATCCACCCCCATGACCCAGACACCTCCCGGGAGGGCCCACCTCCAACGCTGGGAATCACATTTCCCATAAGATTTAGAGGGAACAAACATCCAAACCATATCACTCCACATCTAATCCATTAGCAATTTTTTTCCAGACTCACTGCTTCTCGCCACCATCATTGCTGCTCCCACCCTTGTTCAAGACACCGTCATTGAACTATAGTAGTGACTTTTCTGATTATGGTCTTTGGCCCTTGATCCCGTTGAGTTTATTCTCAACACTGAAACTGCAGATATCCTTCTAAAATGTTAGTCAGATCATGTCACTCCACTATTCAGAACCATCTGTTATGTTTCCTTCCATGTGAAGTGAAACCCAAAGTGCCTCCTCTGCCCTCCCAAGCCCTGTAGGTTCTAATCTTGGCTACTTCTCCACTTCCTCTTCTCTCTTTTCTGGCTCTCACTTACTCTTCTCCAGCCACTCCAGCTTCTCTGCGATGTCCTGACATGCCATGCATGCCTCTATGTCAGGAGATTTCTATTTTCAATTCCCGTCTGTCTGTCTCCTCCCTAAAACCCAGATTCCTACAGGCCTTGCTTCCTCACTTTTCCCGATCTCTGTTCAAATATTTGTTGTCACCTTAACATCACCCCACATCCCCTTAACTGTTTTTTTTCTTTCTTCTTAAAGTTTTATGTGGATATAATTGATTTATTTAAAAATCACATATTTAATATATATATATATATTTTGTTGAGTTTGGACATCTTCTCAAACCTGTGATGCCATCACCGTAATTAAGGTACCAAACATATCTATCACATCCAAAAATGTCCTTATGTCCTGTTTTGTTTTGTGGTAAAAATATTTAACAAAATTGCTACCTCTTAATATGCTTTAAAGTGCACAATGCCATATTGCTAACTACAGGCACTATGTGAGCAGATCTCTGGAATGTATTTGTCTTGCATAACTAAAAATGCATACTCCCTTTTCCCCTTCCTTCAGCCGCTGGAAATCACCATTCTTTTCTCTGCTTCTAAGAGTTTGACCACCTTAAATTTGTCCCGTAAATGGAATTGTACAGTATTTCTCCTTCTGTGAATGGCTTATTTCATTTAGCATAATGCCCTCTAGGCTCTTCCATGTTGACGCAAATGCTAAGATTTACTTTTTCATTTTTTAAAGCTGAATAATATGCCGTCGATGCACATATTTTATGTATCAATTCATTCATCAGTAGACATTTAGGTTGCTTTCATATCTTGACTATTGCGAATGGTCTGAAATTCTGATTTCAGTTCTTTTGGATCTGTAACCAAAGTGGAATTGCTGGATCATCTGGTAGTTCTTTCAGCCCTCTATACTGTTTTCCACAGTAGCCATAGCATTCTACATTCCCATCAGTAGTGTATAAGGGATTCCATTTCTCCACATCCTCACCAATATTTGTTATATTTTACTTTTTCCTAATAGCATTAAATACAGCCTGGCGTTGCATTTTCTAGCTATGTATAATGTTTTCTTCACTAGAATATGAGCTATATGAAACCAAACATTTTCTTTCATTATTTAACCCATAACTGATTCATAGAAGGTCATATTAAATATTTGTTGAATTTATGCACACATGAATGATGTAAGTATTAAGTTCACATGTAGAACTGGCTAGGTTCTGAGTCCTAATTCCTTCATGCAGCTGGTCACAGATATTCTTGAAAATTAAGTAATCGAAGTCATGTTTTTGATCTTCACATAAAGATTTAGGAAACAAATATCCTGACTATTATGAACATTTCTGACTAAGATTGGTATAAATGTACAAAAATTAGCTAAGCAAGAAGGAGAAATAAGCATAACTTCTTTCTTGAAAGACAAGGACTAGAGAAAGCATTTATTTTCTCAAGTGATAAATTTCATTTTAATTCTTTTAAAACATTGCTTCGGTATTAAGCGGCTGTCTGTTTATAAGTTCTATGAAGTATGTATGTGTTTCCTTAACAAACCATAAGAGCCACCATGGTTTGAAAAGTTTTCTAATGTATATTGTAATCGAAATACTTCATTCAATTCATCTTAAATATAATGTTCTTCTCTGTAGTGGTTCAAATTCTCCTGACTGAGGCACCTGAGTCCCTATTTCACTGTAAGTTTGATGGGAATCAGAGGCGTGTTTCCAGAAATGCTAAACATAGTCCCGGATAATTTTGTGCAGCAGCCAGAGGAGGTCTGTAACAGTTCTTAAGACACCCACAATGCTAATTAAATTTACCCATGTGAAAAGCAAACACCCACCCCAGTTATTCTGAGCGAACTGGCTGGATCCTGCTGCATCCCAGCACTTCTCCTACCCCAAGTTCACAGGCATCCACAGCATCACCACAAGGACAATGTAAACTATTATTCCATTTGAAAACACCTGAGAGGGATTTTACTAAAAAATTAAGGCATTTTTGTCATCGGTCTACTTTCAACAGCATGTTTTGATGATGCCTTAAAACTTCCTTCCCTTGTCTTTTTCCTCTGTGGCATAGAGTTCGTGGAAAGAATGTGGGCCCTAAAGTCAGGTAGATCTGAGTTTTCTTTTTTACCTGACTTTAGGAAAGCCATTTAGCTTCTTTGCATCAGATGTGGGAGAAATTATAGAATCTACCTTATGGTATCAGTGTGAAAATTAAGTGAGTTAGTATATGTAAAGAAAATAATTAAGCATGTGGTGGTAGCATAACAATTATCATTGGTTCCTTCCACTCTCCCTCTTTTCCTTTGAGATGATGCTCAAATAATGATGCTGTTCTTTCATTCAATAAACAAACACTTTTTTTTTTCAGCCTACTGTGTTTCAAACACAGGTGTAATAGGGGAAATAGTGATAAGCAAAACAATTCTTGCTCTCATGGCACATACACTCAACTAGGGAAAGAACAATGCATATGCAAACCAATTAATAAATAATGCATTTTTAGAATTTCGATACGTACTTGAAGAATATAAAATGGATTGTGAACAGAAATTGGCTATGAGGAGAGGGAGCTAATTCAATTACTTTAATCAGGGGCAAATTCTTTGTGGAAGTGACATCTAAACAAAAATTTGAACAATTGAGAGCCAGCCATGCAATAAGCAAAAACCAGTTGGGTACAATCCTGGGGAAGATAATTTCAAAAACAGAAAGTGTAAAAACCTGTTGATGTCTTTGTAGAACAGAGAGAAGGTGAGTGAGAAGGAGGGGACTGTTGTAGAAGAAGTATAGAAGGAAAATGTTGAGGTTATGTTCTATAAACTCTAACCCACAGGATAGGATTTGTAGCTTTGTTCAGCTCTACAGTGGAGAGCATTTGGGGTGGTGTGATACATTTAAAAAAAATCCTTAGGTTAGAAATGAGGAAAATGGACAGTGGAAGCACAAGAATTGGGGATACTTGTATGACCATTGCTGTTAGCATATGAGTCAACTATAGAAGGTTGAATAGTGTGTCCCCCCGCAAATTATATGTCCTTGTCCTAATCTCTGGTACCTGTGAAGGTGACATTATTTGGAAAGACCATTTCTGCAGATTTAATTAAGTTAAAGATCTCAGAACAAGATTATTCTGGATTTGAGAGGGGCCCTAAATCCAATGATCTGATTTATAAGAGAAAGGATACGGAGGTTTAAGATTACAGAGACAGGCAGAGGCCGAGATGAGTGGTAAGTCTAGGATTTGCAGCAGCCACCCAAAACCAAGAGAGAGACATGGAGCAAATACCTGCACAAGTAACCAAGCCTGCCAAGTCCTTGATTTTGGACTTCTGTGTACTAGAATAGTAAGACAATAAATTTCTGACATTTTTGATATACCAAATTTGTAGTCATTTGCTATGGCAGACCAAGGAAACTAATAAAATGACCAAAAAATAATTTATAAAGAGGGAAGGTAATGCACCTGGATGATGGCTACAGAATGATGTATGTAATTGAGGACTGAAGAAGAGAAAGGTTCTTTTATAAGCTACACTAGAATGGTGTGCTTTTATTTGGGAGGAATACCAATATCTCATACTTTGAATGAAAATATCTTATGTGGGGCTAGAGAGGCACCTAAGAATCAGGCCCCAAGAACAGACCCTGCCTTTTTAAGCAGGCCTATGTTTATTCCCAAAAGGAACACCTTCATACTCTCTGAAGGCTGAGCAGACTCTGAAGTCAGTTCTTTCACATATGTGACCTGGTTCGTTCTTTCTTTTTTCTTTTTTTTTTTTTTTGAGACGGAGTTTCACTCTTGTTACCCAGGCTGGAGTGCAATGGCACGATCTCGGCTCACCGCTACCTCCGCCTCCTGGGTTCAGGCAATTCTCCTACCTCAGCCTCCTGAGTAGCTGGGATTACAGGCACGCGCCACCATGCCCAGCTAATTTTTTTTTGTATTTTTAGTAGAGACGGGGTTTCACCATGTTGACCAGGATGGTCTCGATTTCTTGACCTCATGATCCACCCGCCTCGGCCTCCCAAAGTGCTGGGATTACAGGCTTGAGCCACCGCGCCCGGCTGACCTGGTTATTTCTAATACAACTTTATAATTTGTTTATATTACAATGTGACTAGCAGTAGTTGGCAATGAGAATCTTAAAGTAGGTAACCTTCGTTAATTCAAATACATTATTGTAGTTATCTGCAAAACTGCTACAGACAAGGAAGTAATTACGAATGGGATAGGTGCAGAGTGATATTTTGCACTGAAGTAGCAGGAAGGAAATTTTTGGATAGGGCAATTTTCTCTTGACGTTTCTCAGGTGTGATAACATAATTTTCAGTTGCTGAAGTTCTAATACGTGTTCAGGCCCTATGCTATAGCCTGTATATCTGAAGTCTAATTCTTACAATATTCTGTAAAGATAGATACCGTATTACTACTTACATTTTAAAGAAGAAACAGCCAAGGCTCAGAGAGATTCAGACAATCCCCCACTAAATATTTATTACTAAATAAAAACAGGTTTATATCTTTATCCGGTTAGTAACTGGTAAAGCTAAAGGCAATGGTTGGTTATAGGGACTGACACTGAAGACATTCAGAAGCTTGTATGCATGTGGGCCACAATTACTATAAAGCAGGATGGCAGCGGAGTGAAAGAAAAGTCACTGTCTACCTTCTTCCTTGATTTGCTCAGGAAAATCAGCATGCATCAGTAGCTCCCACAACTGGCACCAGAGAGACAGAGACATGGCTACTGTGTCATCGTCCTTCTTCATGTGCTCTCTCTCTTTAAGCCAGACTGCCTTCTCCCTGGTGGCCCAGGGCTGACATTCTGACTTGAGCCCAGTCATTAAACACTAATTAGATTGGTGCTTTGCTCTCTTTCCAGTTCAAGTTTTAATAAACTGGTCCCTTTCTCTCTCTCTCCCTCTCCACCCCCCCCACCCCTCTCTGTCCTTTTTGTAAAATCTCAGGGTCAAACCCTTTCTCTCTGTGGCTTGAACTCTCAGTCTGGGTATGTTCAGGCTGTGGGCAAGGCAATTTAGATGAAGGGAGAAAAGAGCCAAAGCACCTGGAGGAATGAACACGTTCCTTAGATGGAAATAAATAAATAATAAAAGGAGCCCAATTTGCCTCTCTGACACTGCCCACTTGTTTCTGGCTGAGCACTTTGGATCTTGGGCATTGTAATTTGCCCATTACAAAACCAGCAGCATAGTCTCCGGGCTCAATTAATTTGAAAGCACTTCTGGATGAATCACTTAGATTTTGTTTTATCTTTTGCCTCCAAGATATCATCAGGCTTCAGCCTCTACCATTTACCCAGTGCTATTAGTATAACCTAAGAATTTGATCCCAAAGTATTTTCCCTTTGAATTAAAAGAGAACACATTTATAAATCATACCTTGGTCATGATTAACTATGCCCAGACCACACTTAGTTGAGAAAACATAGTGATTTCCTTTGTAAGTCTATAGATTTTGTGATTTATGCTGTATTTTGTCTTTTTCTGTGTGTTTTTTTCTTTACCTATCTGTGATTCTATAAAAACAAGTGTCAGAAGAGCATGTTGAACAATGAGAACACATGGACACAGGGAGGGGAGCACTACACAGTGAGGTCTGTTGGGGGAAAATGGGGGAGAGATGGGGTGGTGTGGAGGTGGGGAGAGATAGCATGGGGAGAAATGTCAGATATAGGTGAAGAGGAGGAAGGCAGCAAACCACACTGCCATGTGTGTACCTATGCAACAATCTTGCATGTTCTTCACATGTACCCCAAAACCTAAAATGCAATTAAAAAAAAAGAAGAGCGTACTTTCAAAGTACAGTTGGATCTGTTTACTATCAGCATCAAGCACTGAGGAATTTGGGATTTTCAAGTTCCATTTTTATATCATCTATTGCATCAACTACCCAAATTTGGAATTAGTTATTATTAACAAATACGATTGGTTTGTATACATTAGAAGTAATATTTGTATCCCAAACTGTTTATTACTAGAAACTATGTGGATTAATGGATTTTAAGAGTTCAATTTTTAATCCAAAAAAGCAGTACTGTGAATTAAGTACTATACAGAATGATGTAGAATTTTTAAAAATAAAGTTTGAAAATAGTTTTCAAGAGGTAGATTCTGATTGCTAAGTAAGCATAATAACATCACCTGAAGTGCATTTTGTGATATTTCATTAAAATCTATAGCTTTATAACAATATTGCCACAGAGTTAGTGTCTTAAAACAACACACATTTATTATCTCCCAATTTCAGTGGGTCCGTAATGCAGACAGCAGCTTAACAGGGTCCTCTGCAAGGCTGTGATCAAGGTGTTGCTTAGGGCTTAGGTCTCATTTAAGGTTCAACTGGGAAATGATCTAATTCTAAGTAGTGATCCATAATGCATACAGTAGGGATGGCTAAGAATTAGACTCCAGAGCATGGCAGGCCCCTAGCAGACCCAGGGCTGTGTAAGAGTATTGCCTCAACCTTGCTTTGTATGTAATCACAACACAGACCTAAGGAATGTGACATTGTATTGTGTAACCAGGCATTAGTATACATTCGAACACACCATTATGCATATATGCGTTGGTATACAGCATTAATATAGTGCAAGTTTAAAAAATAAGCACTTGTCTCTTGGTGTATATTGGAACACAGCATAATATATGTGCATTGGTATACAGCATTAGTATACTGCAAGTACACTGCATGGTCACAGTGAAACGCCAGCTCTGAAGTAGCCTTAGAATGATGGCAAGCAGGGTAGTCAACGTGTTTTAAGAAAACGACCTGTGGCAGGAAATATTTGCATATTTTCTGTATTATTACTCCTCCTCATACTAATCAAAACAGCCAAAATTATTAAGTATTTACATTATTTCAGACATTACATTATTAGTCATTTTATCCTTACAAGGTGTGATGATGGTGGGCACTATTATTATCTTTCATTCTAAAGAAATTGAGATTTAGGTGATTAAACAACTCACATGTAATCACATAGTAAGCAAGGAGAGATCTGGGAATCTAAGCTTTCTTTTTTTAAGGGAATATTATATTTCAAATCTGCACCTATTCCATGCCAAAAAAATATTGGCACAGTGTAAGAAAATTGTTCAAGAAGGCTTTTTGGCAGATTTTAAGAGTAGAGCTTTTAGTAGCAATAGGTCGTACAAAGAAATCCTACATTTGCTATCATTTACTGGTTACCAGGCATTGCGCTAGCCTCTTAATCTTTATTGATTATACTTGCAACAGTCCTGCAATAAAGATGTGGATGGCATTCCCCTTTCTTAGATGAACAAACTCAGGTTTGAGAGATTGTCATTTATCTATGGTCACAGAGTAGCTGTTATACTGTTGATTTAAAAGTTATTCACATTCTTTTCACTATACCATTCTACCCCTTCTAATTAGTAGTGGGGAAGGGAAAAGAAATCTCAACAAAATTGTGGGTATGGTAGCTTCTAGAAGCAGATCTGTTTCTGGATTGGAATGTGTAACACAGATTAATTTGAAAGAGATTATAAATATGTACTGATTAATTTCAGCCATTTTAGCACAAAATTTTCACTTCTCATACTTCTCAGTGTAAAAGTACTATCTGCTAACAGCTAGATACTACACTTTTGAGAGCTGAAGGAAATACAGAATGAAAGCCAAGAATGTATGGAATTTTAGGTCTAGCCCAGTCCATGCTGAGTGGATTACCCTTTGTGAGTTGTTTACTGGACAATTTTATATATTGCTTTTTATAGCACTTACACTGTGGCGCAGAATTGGTAATCCACTTTCCTTCCCAAGAGGTGAAATTCTCCTTGAACCAACACAACAACATGCATATATTTCTTATCAATCATTTATCATTTGGTTGTACACTTGCCTAAATTAGACCATTATTAAGCACAGAGAAAACAAGAGAAGGAAGATTTGCTCCTACAAGCCACTGATAGAGAGACTAATTTTGGCAACAACAAAAGCCAGCCATTTGCATTTTGCTGTGAGGGACTTAATGCAAGAGCTTCAAATCACATTAAGAGGGTTTTAAAATCAAGATAAAGCTTTTGCTTATGCATGTCTGTCTCTAGGAAAGAATTACGGAAGAACCAGTAGAACACCTAATCACATTTCATTATCTTTGTTTCCTCTCATCTCAAATGCTCTGTCACCTTTATTCTTTGTGAATTATTATAATAAATAAAAGTTTCAAAATTGCATATTTCTCTTCCTTTTTGAACAAATTCTTTTTATCCTAAGGAAAAGCATGGGGAAAGTCAGATATATAAATTCTGTTGGGTTTACCTATAGCTTCAGTCATAAAACTCTATCATACTGAAAGTCAGCCAAAAAGTATTTTTCTTATCTTCAGAAGTTGCAGGTGTTGATAAGGTTTGCAGTGAGGTTCTGCTTAGTGTCCTGTCTCTGCAAAGTTGTAAAGTGTCAGGCATCTAAACCTGTGTCACCTGTGTCAGAGGCTATTTGTCCTTGGCTAATTAAAGCAGGTATCCTATTTGATCATATTTCCATGTGCTAAATCTGTTTATATCATTTATTTCTTCATTTTTTGATGTTGCTGGTAAATTCATGATAATATGGAAGAGATTAAAGATAAACTGAGCAAACTCTCTTTCATAAACATAGTATTATTTATGTTATTGTCCCAAAATAATAAAGCCTATCTTCATTTTCTTTATCTCCCAGCTACCATGTGATATGGCTAATCAAAGAAATAGCAAAGTAATTAATTTTTATCAAATGTTGTATCTCATCTACCAAACTTTGAGAGTTACATTGGAGAACTGATTGTTGAAGAATGTAATCATTATTATTTTTTAAAAATAGAAAAGACCCATGGGCACTATGTCCTTGCTTCTAGAAACAGCAGTGATATGATATTTTCAGGAAAGTAGGTAATATAAGTTACTAATGATAAATTTTTTCAGAATCCCTCCTAGCTATAATTCTGTCAGTTGGGGTTGCATAAGACTGTCCCCACACTGACTTGAAGTTTGAATGCTCTGTAGAATTCCATTATGCTGCTGAGAACAATATAAAGTCGATATTTTCTTTCTGGCAACTAGGTATTTGCCCTCTTCTTTTTCTTTCAGATTCTTCCCTTCTTTCTTTTTCTCTCAGTTAAGCTAGACAAGCTTATTAGATTGGATTGACAAGCTTGGTAAGATTATGGTTTTATTTACCCTTTGTTCCAGTAATTTATGTAAGGACTAACTTTTCTCCTGTTTTCAAGGCAAATGCCTTGACTCGATCTTAAGGTTCCCTATTCTTAATTTTTGTCTTCTCACCCAGTCTTGCTTTCTAAATCTTACCCATTAGCCACTGCTTTAACCAGCCCAGTCCTGTCTGCTACAGTGTCTTTTAAGTATTCTCCTTATGGTTTACTCTAACATATCATTAATTTCTTTGATCATTGATTTGCTCACCTTCAGAGTGGGTAATTGACAAATAACATTCTTGAGGTCAGAGTGTTATTACAGGGACTGGATGAGGTATACAAAGAGTATACTCTAAGGTATAAACTGCTAGACATTAAAATAATGCCATGTTTATTCCTATTTTAAGGTGTTTAGTCACATATTGACCATTCTGTTTATTTATTAAAATTATGGAGCTTCTGCAATATGACAGTCATGGTATGAAATCGAGAGGAATTACAAATCAATAGCAGAGTCCTTACTCCAACAATACTTACTTGTCCTACCTGATGCACAGACAACACAGAGAGACAAAAGATTTGCATTCTAGTCTCTGTTCTCATCTCTGCAGTCTGGAACTTTCCACATCTAGGAAATTACATGTCAGACTACACCATCACGTTATTTTCTTTTATAACTATCATTTGTAATTTTAAGCCTGATCCATGGTCAGAGTAAGTGTACTCCAATTTGGATTTTTCTCTATTTCTAAAAATATGTCTATCCTCTCTTTCTACCTCGATTTTAAGCAGAATACCAGCCTCAGAATAACTTCATCTAGATATCTAGGGTGGTATCTAACACAGAGTAAATATTTACTGCTTGTTTCTTATATCTACATTCAAATAATGTATCATTCTTCCAAGTGTTCATGATATAATTCCCAATTCCACATTTTTAATTCTCTTGCTGCTATAAATGATGATGTGGGCCTATATGTACGTTGTATGTATGTGACCTTCCTCTCATTCCAACTGAAAAACAGTATTTGTTGTCATATATTTCCCTTTTAGTTGGTGTCATTTGACACCAACCTAGGTTTCTACTTATAAAATTGCAAACTGTCTTTAAAAGGAAATTTATGGCCAGGCGTGGTGGCTTGCACCTATAATCCCAGCACTTTGGGAAGCCATGACAGGCAGATCACAAGGTCAAGAGTTCAAGACCATCCTGGCCAACATGGTGAAAGCCTGTCTCTACTAAAAATACAAAAATTAGCTGGGCATGGTGGTGCGTACCTGCAATCCCAGCTACTCGGGAGTCTGAGGCAGGACAATCACTTGAACCCAGGAGGCAAAGGTTGCAGTGAGCCGAAATCACACCACTCTACTGCAGCCTGGTGGCAGAGAAAGACCCATTTCAAAAGAAAAGAAAAGAAAAGAAAATTTATATGTATCTGAAAACTTTAAAAGTAAACATTTACAATTTTTGTATCACATTTTATGATAAATTAGGATTATCAAATAGCTTGATTCTGGATGATACACAAAGAAAACTGCATGAAGACTGGAAGACTGTGATTCACATCTTTCTAGCTTCTTATCTCATCCCGCACATGCTATCTTTCCCTCAATGTTAAGTCTAACCTCCCTGGTTCGTTGCATTTCTTCACTTAGCTGTTCGTCATCCTACATACACTGAATGACACAGTCATTTGTTTATCTATACACTGAATATTTTTTGAGTTCCTACTATAAGTAGACAGCGTGCTTGGTCTCCGTCAATAAGTACTAAGTGCCCCGTGAACAAATGAGTTGACTGTTACCTGAATGACCAGTCTTACATACATCAACAATTCCCCTAACAGTATTCTCCCCTTGGGAAAAGAACTCCAAAAATATGAAATACACATAGTTGGAACTCAAAACACATTCAATGCATGCATAAACAAATGACTTTATAAATGTACTCACGTCCAGACATTAGCAGAAAACAATTATCTAACCAATACACAATAATAATAAAGCACAAACCAAGAGTTGAGAGGTGTTTTGACACTTTCTCTAAAATGCCCTCTTACTACATATCAATACTGTGGCACTGAGCATATATTGTATGCTGTAGTCAATGCTAAATTTTGATCTCAGAAAATAAAAATTATGTTTTTAGGCGGTTGTTATTAGTAGAATACTCACTTGCTCACAAATCTTAAATTATTGCATGTGATTTTATAGTGATGAGGGTGCAGATGTTAATTCTTTTTCAAGTAATTTTAGGGTCAAAAAAATCAATGATCAATGTTGACATGAAGTACTCCCAGGAGTATAGGTTTCACTTGCTCTGATAGATTTATTTTCAAATCAACAGTTTTGATTAGTAAATTTCATTTCTAACACAACTGATGTTGAAACCTTAGGTAGAGGCAAAGAATGAAAATCTATTGACCTTATAAGGTGTTCTTTCCTGTGTGACCAAACAATGGTAGATTGTTGTTGTTGTTTTAATTACGTAGCTTATTAGGAAGCATATAAGAAACATGACTCTAAGAGGCAGTGTAATATGTTAAGATAATGTGATGTGAAAGCAATTGAACAAGAAAGACACCAGTAAAATATTATGCAGGATTCTCCCTGAGGAAGAAATTTTCGGGTAAGAAATGAGTGTTGGGCTCTGTCATTGAGTTCCTCTGAGAGCCACATTTTCAGAAGACTTTTACCTCCTATTTTATGTTTGCTAATAGACCAGTGGGTGGGTACACAGAAGCTATTATTTTAAAACCATTTCCAGAAAATCTCTAAGGTATATTTTGAACCAAATAGACAACCGAGCAAAAACTGTTGAACATCTAAAATTAAAAAAAAAAAAAAAGATAAGTATTTGCTTTGCTTGATTTGAAGCACATAGTAGCTGCTGTCTTGGATGTAGCAACTATTTTATTATCCTGGCTGTAAATAGGATAACTCATAGTCCATTAGAGGATAAAAAGCTTCTGCCAATGTAAGACTCCAAGAAAGAGAAGCCTTCAATTTTGTTCAACTCATCATTCCACTACTTAGAAACATTCCCTGTTTGGAATGTATTTGACGCCACTATTTTTCTTTTTTCTTTTTTTTTTTTTTTTTAATCAACTATCCATGGCCATGTTTTAGGGTAGCAGTCAGCAGACTGCTTTTTCTCTGCAGTACCACCACATAATAGATATTTTAGATTCTGTGGGCTATATAATCACCACTGTAACTGTTCAACTTTGTAGTTGTTCTACGTAAGCAGCCAGAGATATATGTAAATGAATGGGCAGGGCCATGTCACTGGAAAATTTTTTTGATTTTTTTCAAAATCTGGCATTAAAATTTGGCCTGAAAATCATTACATGCCAGCTTTTAGGTTAAAAGGTCTGATAGTAAAATAATAAATGTCTAATAGTGCACCAGATTTGTTATAAAAATAACAGTTCCTGACCCTATCATTTCGTACTCTTTAAAGTGTATCTCATTTATTTTAGCAAAATTTTGTAAACTTATCTCCGTATTTGTAATTAGCATACTTATATTCCAAGATTTTATATTTAACCTTTAGGTGTTATCTATTGACCTCCCTCCACAGAGGCTGAGGAGTCTTCCTTTCTTTAGAACTTTCCTAGTTTCATCCTCGACATGCATACTTTTATTTCTCCCAACAGATTTTGTTATTATTTGAGTAAAATCATTATAGAGGTTTTCCCTTACTTTAATTTGTGAGTGTTATTCATCGAAAACACATGGAATATGGTCTCCACTGCATAACCAGCTGACCATGCTCTTTCCTTTGAGAATCCTGAATGTTTTCCTCTTTCTATCTTTTCTCTTGTGTTCATCAGAGTCCCTCAGAGAAGGCATCTAATCTCTCTGGGAAGTATATGCCTCCCTACTAGAGTTTGAGGAATGAGGCCTATAGCCCTACAAGCCACGGTTTTCCTGGTAGATGTGTACTTTATAACATTTTCCAAAATAAATGACTATTAATAGTGTCTCCTTTTTTTCCTCAAGGATGCACTGGCCTGAATTAGAAATTATATAGTCACCCTATCTGGGAGCCAAATGGGGAAGAAGATTGAAGAATTTCTCCATTCAGTACATCTTATTTAACCCAATCCCTCTATTTCTAGTTTGCTGTTCCACTTTCAAATGTGTCTAATGTCTCCCAATGCAGAGACTTGATGTTAGTGTTTCTGCTGCTGTAAAAAACAAAAACAAAAACAAAAACAAAACACTGTAGACTGGGTAATTTATAAAAAATAACAATTTATTTTTCAACTGTTCTGAAGGCTAGAAAGTTTAAAACCAAGACTTCAGTAGATTAGTTGTCTGATGAAAGCTTATTCTCTGATTCAAAGGTGGTGCCTTGTTGGTGTGGTGGAAAAAGTGAATGCAGTGTTCTCACCTGGCAGAAGGGTAGGGGGCATCAAAAGGGGGACAGGACGCGATCAAGCCCCTATGACTTAATCACCACCTAAAGGCCCTATGTCATAATACTGTTGCATTGGGAATTAAGTTTAAAACTGAATTTCGGAAGAGCATAAACTTTCAAACCATAGCGGGTCCTCTGTTTACACTGGCAAAAGAATAATAAATACACAATATCCTCCCTAAGAAGAGAATAATAATAAATACTCAATATTCTGCCTAATAAGAGAAAGTACAGTAACCAGGCTATGAGGTCAAGGGGAAGATCTAATAAATCTTGTACATACTTTCAATCAGTTTTCCTGGCTTGAGTCTCTGCATTAAAACTTTTAGGTACCTGGAGAATAGCAAGTTCTGTGGTATGAATGTCATCAGTATTCCCTACTGCTAGCGTTGGGCTCAACTTTTTCAATGTGCTCTATCGGTTACCACTTGTCTTTTTGCTTTCTGTCTTCCTAAGTTTTGTTTTTGTTATTCCCCATTCTGTTTTTTCTTGTGGGTTGTTACCTTCAAGAAAAAAAAAATCATGCATATATTTCTTATACATAGTTTATATACATATGTGTGTCTGTGTGTGTGTGTGTGTGTGTGTGTGTGTGTGTGTATATTCTGTACTGTCCTTATGGTGCTTAACAGTGAGTTGTAGAGGAAGTAAAAATTTGATGTCTGTATTTTACTTGCTATCCTTAACTGGAAAATTATGCAATTGCAGTCAATCTCACTGCTTATCTCTCATCCTCATAAATGGATAGAGATGATCTTTGTTCCATCTCCTTATCTTCATTTCTAAGAAATCATTTTCAATTCCACCCTTGGTTTTCTGCTAAGTGTCAAATGATCCAATGTCTTTAAAACTTCCTTCACATATCCTGTTTTCCAAGCCATTAACTCTCTTTGAAACTCTCTTGTAAACTTTTGTGAGTTCTTCGTTTCTAAATTATAAAATCAAGAAACAGGCAAGTTATCTTTGCATTATGTATTTTGGGGAAAGAGTATAATCTAGGAAAGGTATAGACAAGTAGTTAATGACAGATGAAAGACAGCTATGTGAAAGGCAGCATATCCCTATGAAAAAGTCCTACATCTTTCATTTCTAAAATGATAAAAATAATCTCCAGAGGTCTTAAGAATTTTGCCCAAAGTCACACAACTGTGGAAAAGCAAACCTGAGATTTGCACCTGGAGATGTTAGATGCCAAGGTCAAGTTTTCACTTTACCATAAAATTAACTAGATTAAAAACTGCATATTAACAGAATGCAGGGAATAGACTCATAAAGGCCTATTGGCTTATAAGTAACAGGCTTTCAAAATGCACACATTTTCTTTATCTTATGTGATTAAAACAACAACAACAACAACAAAAGAATTATCTTATTACACTGTGCAAGAAGAAAAGTGAAGTTCAGAGATGGCTAAGTACGTAGTTCAAGACTATAGTAGTAAGCTTTAGAAACTAGTTAGAACTCACCAGACTTTCAAGGTTCCTTTTATATAAACTCTCACTGCCCTCAACATAATCAACTGTCACTGATTAAAGTTGTGTCAAGTATACGATAGGGACATTAAAAAAGCTATAGTCTGCTCTTACAGATGCTTTTTAGCAAGCAAATTTCTTTAGCATCCCTTCTGTCTAAATAAATGGTGAGCTGAAACTTGTAAGCCATATTGCTTAATTTACAATCCCCAGCAAAAAATGGGATGTATGCTGATTTTTAGATTATTTGAACTAGAAACAGTGGGGATTATTTTTCATATAAGCCACCCCAGTACAACTTAGCTTTGTGAGCCAAAGGCAGACATTGTCTACTATCAGGCTATTTTAATTTCAAGTTGAAGGCATAACATATTCTAGTGTGTTGATGAGCAAATTTTAAATGTTGCTGTTTCATTAGCAAAAATTCCTATGTTTTATTTAATACCAGCAAAACTAGTTGATTTTTATATCAATTACGTTTTTACTTAATTCAATTCAGCTAAGATTTATTGAGTTCCTTCCTTCTATAAGATATTAACATCTTCTTGCTCTCAATATTTATATATATTTAGCAGGTTACATGTTACAAATGACTGTAAAGGAAAAAAATAAAACAGAATAAGATAAAATCTAAAGGCTAGTTTAAGATATATCTGGTTGTTTTCTTCAGTTGTCTTTCTTATGTCATGATATAATATTGATATATAAATATTAAAACATTTTAAAATTATATCAGACCTGTTTGTTTTGCTACTTGGCCTGACCCATTCAAGTGTCAGAGAGAAGGGTAGGTGATAGGGAATAGATTGCCAAGTTCTTACAGCACTTGTGAAGGCTAACATACAACAGTGTCTTCTTCCCTGCAGATACATCAAGCCTTCATAACCCTCAACGCCATAATTAAAATACAAAATATATAATACTTTATCAAAAATATTTTGATTCTTCGGGTGTTTAATTATCCTGCTGTTTATTGCCTATGCAATCATGAGTCTGCATACTCAAGCTAAAGCCATCACAGAAACTCATATTACATTTCAGCAACGTGTTGAAATCTGGTTCCTCTTGTTCCTTTTTTGTATACTGACACATTCAGTCTTTCCTTACTAATCTACAAGTTTTGTTTCAGACTTACGTATTGTTACCTAGTCCATAAGGCTTTTCTTTCTTTTTCTAAATAATATAAAATGTTAAGCACACAAACACACCATAAAAAATGGGTTTATAGATAGAAGGAAAGAAAAGAAACTCATATTTATTGCAAACTTCCTGTGAGGCAGATATTACTAACTAATTTCATGTGAAGGATTGGTAAATTTCCATGAAAACAGTGAAAGCTGAACTAGATGCAGGGAGGTGGCAGATATGAACAAAGTCACTCTGGCAAAGCAGAGCTATGGATGAGAGAGCAGAAAGACACATTTGGAAATAGTTTTTAGTACAGGTCCAGATCTGGTTGTCTCCCCAGATTCAATCTCCACCTTCCAGCACCTTTGCCCCCTAGTGACCTGTTGGATTTTCCCAACTTGATGCCCATGGCAGGAAATGGTAGGAAGAAAGCAAGATGTGTATAAGTCCTAAACCAATGGTCACTAAATATCAGAATTTCTGTCTTTATGTTCTGAAAATATCTTCAGACCTAGTGAAAATAACTAGTGTTCTTCTATCATGTAGGTGGGCATTGAATCCTACCTCATGGCTTCCCAACAGCTGACTACACCTTTATAAATATTTCTTCCTGAAATTAACCACGTTAAGTGTGCCATCTATTTCTGTGTGGAATGTGATTGTCTCTCAGTCTGATGGTAAGGCTGTATTTTGAATCTTACTCTTTTCTTTTTAACCACAACTCCAAATTTTTTTATAGTATATTTCCTGTCGTTCACATTTTTCACCTTTCCAAGTTCTTTTCTACTTATTTCTCCTACTAAATGATGGGGCTGTACTATACACTATTTTGTTTTCTGATTTATTGGGGATTGGCTGATGGTTTGAGCTGAGTTGGATACTCAGTGTGTGATAGTACTGTTTTATCCACCACAACGCTAACATAAGAACAAGCCCTGAAAATTCATGGATGTTCATGGTGGTTTGGTTGTTTGATATTTAATAAGTATTCCTTTTAGATTGGGTCCCACCTTTATGTCAATTTTTGCATTCTCTATCAGGCTTCTTAATGAAAGCTTAAAATGCCAATAACTTATAATAATAATGTTGAATGTTTGTTATAATAAAGAGAAATGAGGTCTGAGGACTTCTGGATCTTTGTACATAATATATACTCTTCCACTAACTGGCCACATGACCATCAGAAGTCATTCTTTCTTCAATATCTTGATTAATTGCATAAAGATACTCTGTGTTCTGAAAGATTTTAGGGTCTCCTGCCTTAAATTGTGGTAGATTTTCAGGGTGATCTAAACAGACTGATCATTTCCTCTCAATGTGAAACAACACACACAGTATGAGAAGAGAAGTAGTTATTTTAATGTTAATGAAATGTTCCTCTATTGTCCAAAGCTGCGTAAGTCTCCTTTCTACATGTAGTTTGATCTGTATGGATAGATGCTGATTACTTTTTAATGCTATCATTCAATTTTTTTCACAATCTCTGGGTTTGCTCTAACCACTTTCCTTTTTTTAGATTTCTAACTCAATACAACTACACAGATGGGCATGGTGCAACATGGTGGGTCTTGCTGCAAGCTGATGGTTGAAATGGTTGACTAAACAATGCAATTATCATTTTATCTACCCACACTGGTAGTATGAGGGAGTACCTGATTGGTTTGCTGATTTGGATAAGGTTCAGGAGAATAAGGACAATAGTGTGTTACTTCCTGTAGGGTGGGAACCTGCTGAGTGAGACTTGCTCATTTTCCTGGATGGATTGATTGATTGATTACTCTGAGCACAATACTTGGTTATGTTATCATCCAGGGTTACTGAGCTATACAGGAGTGTTGGCAGCAATACTGTGTTTTTGTGAAAGGTGAGAATGCTTTGGATAAAGAAACAAACAGAGCCAGCCTTAAAAAAAAAAATCAATTTGCTTTCTGTTAAACTACCCTTTGAAATTTATTTTTATAAAATACATTTTATCATATTCAGAGCTTTAGATTTTTAAAATGTGTCCTTCTTGTTACAGATCTTCTGAAGAAATTGCCCTTTTGTTTTTCCTAAAGTGAGCTTTCAATTTGGTATATTTGGTATTATCAAACTACTCTGCTTCTTGTGGTTGATAAATAAATTGTATTGATTACCTAAAATCAGATTACTAGTGTAGACTGTCTCCTGAAGGGCACATCTAGAGAATCAAGGCATACCCACTTGGTCAAGACATCTAATTGTCAGCACACTGGGACTTAGCAGAGTTCTTGGATCTGTATTTAGCTCAAGAGTTATGGAAAACAAGTATTTTTTTAACTTTATGTGCTATGAAACATTCCCTTCTACCCTTATTCTCAGTTTCTCCAGGGTATCAGGAGGATGTTAGAAATACTAGGGGGTGGAATAATAGTTACAGTGCCCCACATGTTCTCTTTAACAAACTCACTTCTTCCCGGAACAACAATTGTGCCTGGCATGTGACATACCTGCCTGGTACATGAAAATGAATACAGAAAAAGATTTAAGGGGATTAAAAGGTCAATGGATTATCTATTAAGCAACCAAGTCTCAATATGCCTCCATTTTTCTAGATCATGATTTATTGCCTGGGATAAGTAAACCAAGATCTGTTAGTCTTTCCCCTGAGGTCGTTCCCTTTAAATTCTCTACTATAGCCAAGTCTTTGAGCTTTTTGTCACTATTGTGTTTGTTTTTATGAGTTAATAATATTTTAAATTATTTCTGAACACCACCCAGCTCAGATCATTTTAGCTGTCAAGGGCACAGGGCTTTCCAAAGGGTAAAGGCAAACAACTTGAGGAATATAATTCAGAAAACAGTGTAAGAGAATCCATCTGTATTGTGCTTCCTTCATTTGGCAGGTATCCAAATAGCCATTCACTGGAACACTGGTAGAGGAAAATGCCAAGCCTTGTTGAGCTTTCAGGGAATGGTATAGTATTCTAACTTGCATTACCCATTTAGTTTCTCATTGGTTAATTTTACCCTTGCAACAAACTCAGGAAAATAACAGTTTCCTCTGCATACTAAACACAGAGTAGCTTAATTATTTTCACATTCTGAAATGTTCTCAGACTCAGGGCATACAACCTTGGTTTTCTTCTTGGGAAACAAAGACTGTGATGGAATCAGTTTCTTGGTATATTCTACTTGGCAGTCTGGGTTGATAAAAGTTTTATAATCATACTTCACTAAAGCAAAGCAAGAATGGTTAGAAACATTTTAAATAAAGAAGCTTTGCCATTCTCAAAGAGTGTGAATTTCAAGGAAAACGCTATGCCATGGAGCAGGTAGAATTTTCAGTGCTTTGTCTAGCAAGTTTCAGTAGTGGCTGTTTCAAACCACCTCACATCCAGATTGCATACACAGTGTTCCTCAGGAGTAGATGGTCTTGGAGTAAAGAGAGTTAGTTATACAAATTTATGAAAGGAGATATTAACATTTTGGTCCCCTGGGTAAACAGCTAAGAGCACAACTCATAAAATGCACCTTCTGTTATTTGAGCAATTCTGATTTTTGGGTATATTACAAAGGATATATTTCTCTTTAGATGAATAATCCATTTTATTTAGGTTTGGCTATTGGATTTGTATTTGTCCAGATTTTAAATATGACCTAAGCTAAATAATATTTCAGGACTTTAAAGACATTTCTCCCCACTTCCCAAAAGTGAATATATGTCAAACTCAGTACTGATTGATACATGTAGACCAATGGCTCCCAGCTTTGAAAAATGAGGATGATGGGCTGGTATGCATTTCTTAGAAAAAGGGCTTCTTAATTCTATGTTACAAACCAGATGTATATACTACCTAAATAAGTAATATGACTTGCATGCCTTTTCATTTACTTTTTCAAATCCATGAAATTGCTGTCAGATGTGTAAAATATTAATATAAAACATGAATACATTTATACTAATTTCTTTCCTTGTATGTGTTTACAGTGAGTAGACACTGGTGAATATCTTATGAGGTTGTATGTATATTTTTTAATATGATGGAAGCTGTATGAGCCTTATAGAAACAGTAAATTGACACTTAAAAAGTCAGCTATTAATAAAAGAGTTAAAGCTTGGCAACACGATTATTTCTAGAAACTCCCATAGAAGAGACCTAGGGAAATCAAAATATTCCTGTGCCTGGTTCACTAAAGAATGCCTTCACAGAAGGTAGATTCTTATTCTAAAACTGCCACCAGCATTAGTCTTTTGCCTCTTTTAGAGTGCAGAGTTCTAGATGTTACCTAAAACTTGAACAAACATAAACTAACTTTTGCCTCACAAGGATCTTCTAAGATGGTAGAATCTTAGAATCATAAAATATTACAGCTGAAAGGGGTCTTGGCATTTTTGGAGCTTAACAATTTCATTTTACAGATTTGGAATTGTGACGTTAGGCCAGGGACATTACGGGCCTTGGTTAGTGTTATGTACCTATTTCATCATGAAGCTGGGACAAGAAACAAGTTCTCTTTACTCAAGAATTATAGGCTATTATCACATTAGTTCTTGTAAAATGGAATGGAGCTTAGACTAAAAGCTCCTGGGTAAAAGTGTGGTAACTCCAAAATATTATCAGACTTAGGATATGAGTAAACATGAACTCATGTATGAAATGTTCAGAAACACAGGGTTAAATACTTAATAGTTAACTGAAGTGACAGGAGCTACTTAGAGCAGCTTTACTTAATGAAAATTGAAATTTTAGTAGGAAGGATAATTAAAGTGAAAAGAATTAATCAAGAGAATTTTGTGGTCGTGTTTACTCATTTTAATGATTATAATGTACAGACCCATCCAGTAATCTGATATTTGACTTATGGAGGAATTAGAAAGCCAAAAGTAGGGGCAATGGATATCCTCAGATCTGTTCCATTGGTGACTCCAAAGTTGTTCTACAGTAGGGAATATTGCACTCACCAACCATATAAGGTTATTTTAAGAAATAGCCACATGAGTGAGAGTCTTGACTCTTGCTCAAAATAACATTTTGGTGAGTTAAAAACTTATTGATATGGTGTGAGTGTGTCCTCACCCAAGTCTCATCTTGATTTATAGCTCCCATAATGCCCATGTGTTGTAGGAGGGACCAGGTAGAGGTTATTGAATCATAGGGTGGGTCTTTCTTGTGCTGTTCTTGTAATAATGAATAAGTCTCAGGAGATCTGATAGTTTTATAAAGGAGAGTTCTCCTGTGCAATCTCTCTTGTCTGCTGCCATGTAAGATGTGAGTTTGGTCCTGGTTCACCTTCTGCTATGATTGTGAAGGCCTCCCCAGTTTTGTGGAACTGTGAGTCAATTAAATCTCTTTCGTTTACAAATTATCCAGTCTTAAGTATGTCTTTATTAGCAGCATGAGAGCAGACTAGCGTACTTATTAATAGGGCAGTTTTTGGTTGCTTTTTAGATTTTAATTATAGAAACTAAGTAATATTACAAAAATAAAGTCAGTAGAAAAATATTACTTGTAATTCTTGGCCGAGAAGACTAATATTCTTCCCGACTTGACTAAACTTTAAAAAGGCTTCCTCCCATTGGGTCCTGAATCTCTTTTCTTTATAACACTTACAATTATAAATTCTTTCTCTGCTCCTTTGGGATGTAAATATTCTCCCAGCTTGCCAGTTTTATAGCTCAGAAATGTATTTTCAAGGACCTAGGAGCCATCTCTTCAAAATGTAACTGAGAAAGATAGGGTACATTCTTCCAGTTTCTGTTAAAAAGTAAGAGTCTAACTTTGTCAAGTACTGGTTTGTAAACATAATGACCAACCTCTCCTCAACATCTTCCAGGACTTTTCTACCAGTTTAGCACAGCACTTAAAACCCTCCTGCTTTTTGTGTCAGCAGAGTTGAATTCAATCCCTCTCCCCTATTGCAATGTCTTGAAAAAAGCTTTTCTTGCCTTTTAATTCCATGTGGTGCCTTTTTCTTTGACACCTTACAGCTCTAAAAGAAAGATTATTTTTTATTTATTTATATTCCTGTTCAATTCTTTTTTCCATATTAACACATGGCATGCATATATCTGAAGTACGTCTATGTCTTTTTTCATTTGTCCTAAATATTTTTCCATTTTGCTATATAATTATCATGTACCTTATAAATATAATGCCTATATAGCTTATTTTTTTTCTACTTGAGACAAATGTTGGCTACACAGCATAATAACATTCAGCTACAATATTTATTCAGATGCTCCACCTTTATCATCATATGGTAAAGCTGCCAGATTGGTTCATTTTTGTGTTACTTTGCTAATATGAAAGCCATGAAAATTAAACTCAGCTATAGTAAAGAAGCAAGACAGGATAATTAATAGTCATTTTTGTCAGTCAATTCTGGTAGATTGGCCACATATTAGTCCAGGCTGTTTCACAATTCTTAATTGCTCCCTACAAAATGTGATCATGCACGTTTGGCCATATATCATTGAGTATATTGTTTCCAAAAATACTTGTATTAAGCTGTGAGTGCTAAATGGCTCGGAATAATATAATAGGAATAAGTGATAAGCAAGTGGAAACAGGACACCTATTTTAATGACAATGGACACCCACTTTGTACAGAGACCTATGAGGACAAAACAAGTGGGAAGACAGAATGGTTACTTGAGGTAAAAAGAAACAAACTCTTGGGTCCCAGGAGGTAGGGAAGATAGCTCTGCAGAGAAGAATTAGATGTTAGTGATGAGATTTAGAAGAGTTTGTGCTGTTATATATTTTGTTTGTGTTCTTATCTGCTGCATCTCATGAAATAAAACCTCCTTCTTAATGGTGGGCATGAACTATTCCCCTAAGACATTTTAAATGTGAAGGTGGTGATAAGTCAAATCTGTGTTCAAAGGGTAAGCAAAATGCTTTGGTCTAATAAATACTTTATGATTTGAGGTTTGGGGTTTTGTACTGTTTGTTTCTTCTTTTTGGTTGAGTAAAATAAGAATGATAGGTACATTAGAGGTCTACAAAAATTAACAATTGTTTCAGCTATATTGTGTAAGAATTCAGAGAACTCTACAAATGTCTACAGAGATAATATAGAAAATGTAAAATATATTTTAAATTTGGCTGAACTGTGAAGACAGTTGAGTCATAGAAATCAGATATTTTTAACAAAGTTAATACATCTTAAGCTTCTTCTGCCTCTACAATTAATAAAACAAGAGTGATGAGTGATTGTGGAATTGAAAACAGATTGGCTGGCATTTTGAACCACGTCAGGTTTAATTTAGCAGAGCCATTAATTTGAGGTGGTTATATGTTAATAGTTATGGAGAAATATTACTGGGAGCAGAGCACTCAGCCAAATGTTCTGAGCATGTGCCTTATGGGTTTGCAGAAGCTAAAGATGGATTCAAGCAAGCTAAGAAAAATGCCAAGTCATCACAAGCCAGTAATTTTTGGTTCCCTGTCCCCGTATCTCAGAATGCCTGAACCACTGGATTTCTCTAAATCAATATTTCATAATTATTTTGCCAGAACTCACTTTCTATTATGTCAAGGAAAATCTTATTTCAAATATCTATGACCTTTACAAAGTGACACAAGGTAGTGGCAAAAGGTACATTGGTCTGAAGCTCTTCTCTCTGCTGAGATTGCCTTGCCAGTTTTATATATTTTGAAAGTCAAGAAACTCCCAAAATGTGTCATTGGTAATGACTTTTAAAATTTCCTTCTAAATTGGGTAGGGGAAAGTTTCATTTTTTTGATTCTGCTAACTTCTGTGAAACAATTATTCAGGTAATTCTGGAACTTATTAAAAACCTCTTGAGTGCCAGGTACAATTTTTTTTTGAAGACAGATTCTCACTCTGTTGTTCAGGCTGGAGTGCAGTGTCACAATCTCAGCTCACTGTGACTTTCACCTCCCTGGTTCATGTGATTCTCCTGCCTCAGCTTCCCAAGTAGCTAGGATTACAGGTACTGCCACTATGCTCAGCTAATTTTTGTATTTTTTTTTTTTTTTTTTTTTTTTTTTTTTTTTTTTTTTTTTTTAGTAGAGATGGGATTTCACCATGTTGGCCAGGCTAGTCTTGAACTCCTGACCTCAGGTGATCCAGTCAGGCACTATTCTATGCACTCAAGATATAAGTATGAAGAAAAGTCCACATTATGTTCATATGTGGTTGGGGAAGATAGCCAGTGACAAACAAATGCAAAACATATCAGGTTTTAGTAAGTGTCACAAAGAAAAAATGAAGCAGAATAAAGTCTCTATAAAAATGACAGATCCAGGGATGCTACTTTATATAGATTATAGAAAGCTTTCTTGATAAAGGTACTTTTGAAGAGAGGCCTCATGAAAGCACATGAAGTGCTTCAACGCAGTTACAGCAGCAAGTACAAAGGCCTGCAGATGAGAACATCCTAGGGGTGTTTAAGGAACAGTAAGGAGCTTTGGTGTGAAACTGATGGGTAAGCTGCGGAGATATTGGAAGCAAAGGCAGTCAAAAAGGTAGGATGCTAGAAGTCATGATAAGTTATCTGTATGTCACTCTGAATACCTTAAGACGGCACAGGTGGGTTTCAAATAGAGAAATGATCTGATCTGACTCAAGTTTTAGAAAAGTTATTGACATCTACATGCCAAATAATACCTAGGTGAAAGTAACGAGAATGGTTAGAAGTCTCTTGCAAGAATCCAAGTATAAGAAGACAGTATCTTCAACCAAGGAGATAGCCGTGGCTGTAGTGAGAAGTGAGCGAACTCAGAGTATTTTTTGAATCTGAAACCAATAGTATTTGAAGGGAGATATAAGAAAGAGGAGTAAAGACTAGAGCGAAGATTTGGTCTGGTCTGGTGGAATTGCCAGTTAATTTGATCAAAAAAAAAAAAAAAAAAAAACTACATTTTGGATTTAGAGAGAGTAGATATTAAGGGTGTTTTTGGGAAGCTGAATTTTAAGATACTTATTAACTTTTAATTACAGTTATCAAATAAAAAGTTGTAGTTTAGAGGAGAGATTGAGACTAGAGATAAAAATGTGGTCATCAGCATATGAATGAAAATTAAAGTCATGCTATTGAATGGAAGCACCTAGGAAGTAAGTATAATAAAGGGAGATTACAGATCTGTGGGTGGTTCCTGTGATATTCCATTTCATACAGGTAGGGACAATGGGGCAGATCCAACCAAGACTACTAAGAAGGAAGAACATTTGTGGTAGGAGGATAATCCATATAAAAGATCCTCCTGTAAACCAAATTCTTTCGAAGAATGCATTGGAAAGAAAAGGGATGAATCACTTCTGCCAAGAGTTGCTAACAGGTCAAGTAAACCAAGGACTGGGAAATAATCACTGGGCATTTCAAAATGAAAAAGGGTGTGATTGGTCAAGAATCCTCTGTGTGTGAACAGAGAGTGAAGGCCTGCTAGGAGTGGGCCCGAGAGAATTGAGAGAAAGGTCATGTGAACTGTTAGTATAGATAGTTCTTTCCACGAGTTGGCAGGCAGTGAGAAGGGACAGTAAATGTTATGGATATTGGTAAAGAAGTTGGGACTTGGGACAAGAGAATACTTGTTAGTTTGTTAAGATATCAATATGAAAAGAGAGATAATTTGTTATAAAAGTTAAGCTTATTTACCTGATAAGGATCTGTGAGGCTCTTGCCTCTATTACTTCATCCACACCCTCTTTTCTCTTTGCCTTCAGGTAAGTGGTTCTTCTCTGTGAGATGTGTTCAAGTTGAGTGTATTCTTCAACTTGAGTCTATGTCTGCCTCCCCAAGACTCTCAGACATCTTTTGACATTGACTTGGGCATCAAGAGTCCAAAGAGCTCTCTGCCAAACAGAAAAATGTGTCTCATGCATTGTAATGCAGTGTGCCTCAGCCTCAAAATGGGGCAGCTTGGAATTTCAAATTGATTAAATTGGAATCGAATGGACTCATAGTTCTGCAAAGTAGCTTTCTCCATGGCAAAGTTACATTTACTACAACTCAATCACGGATAGCACATATGCCATAGAACTTTGCCACCCATACCTCTTTGAGTTTTGATTTACTGGAAAATGGTTTGTTGTTGACTGAAATGCAGACAAATATTCCCTTCTGAAAAATGAACATAATGATGGCATTTTCCCTTTCTTCTCACATAGGCACTCTTGCTTTTTCAAACTTTAGTACCACTTCCGAGACAATTAAGATAATTTGGCCATTTAAGTACTAACAGCCACAGCGGTCTTAGAAGCACTTATTTTTTAGTACTCAAATGCAGTAAAAAGATGTTATTGCTTACTGGAATTTTAACGTTTTTTATTGGGCTTGAACTATAAAAAGCATTGGAGTTGAGTTTGTGTTTGTTCTTAAGTAGACATTGAAAAGCAAGAAGAAAGAAAGATGTTTATGAGAATTTACCTCAAACTACTCTAATTTTGAAAACACCTTGGTGGTGACTTGAAAACAATTTTGACTTGGACAGAGAGCCCTGTGGACAGCATGAAAGGCATTTTTAGGAAGGAGGAGGACATTAAAGCCAAGGCAACAGAGTGGCTTCTAGTCCTATCAGACTAAGAGCTTTCTTTCCAAAGATGAAAAACTAATTATGTTCCTTTTGTGGCTGTCATGAAGCCACTAATAACACAGATTAATACTATACAGCCCTTTAATAGTGTAGTTAGGCAGCTGGAAGCTGACTGCCCTGTACTTCAGCTGAAATGAAGGCTGTAATGAGAAGGTGAGAAGGGGTGTTCTACCTTCACCCTGTGGGGTGGAAAAATGTCCAAGTTTGCAATCGTGGCATTTTCAGAGATGAACTTTCTTTTTAAATTTTAGGAATGAACATTCTGAAAGGTGTTTTTACCATTTGAAATTTCTCTACCCGAATGAAACACAAGATGGTGCCTGTCCCAGAGTGATGATCAACTTTAGAGGTGGCAACCCTAAAGCTTAATACTATCTTTGACATGTATTCACTGGGTAAAGCCTCTCAGCTTCCTTTTTCTTCTCTGTGAAATGAGGAAAGAGATAAAAACAAGAAAGACAAAAACAGTAGCAAACCATGTAAGATGACAGGCTGTTCTGAATACATGATATTGATGACAGCAGCAGCCAGTCTGGAGTGGCCACTGCCATGGCACTGTCTGCAGTGGGGGCAGCGTGGTGAGAGCTGCATGCTTCACAGAGCCGCAGGAGCTAGGAACAGGTGGAAGCCCCACCCGCTTGCAAGTTGAAGGAGTGGGAGCCCCATTTTCCAGAGGACAGCTGTAGCTGCCCAGCCATGTTTGTATCTGGACCAGGCATCTCTGCACTCTTAGGGGGCAAGGAAGACCCCCTGCACCCACAGGCTCAGAAGTTCCTGCTCCTGCTGCCTGGCCTCTCCCTACTCCCAGTGCCTGTACTGATTTCAGAGCAAAGTTGTGGCTAGGCCCAGGCACTGTCATGACCCAGCAAGGTATGTGCATGCTCAAGGCAGCACTGATACATACTAGCCCCCTGCTGCCTGAGCCCATTCTGGACTTTGGGTGCTGACGAGTGTGGGAGAGAGGCTGGAGGGGGCTAAGAGCAGCTTGGCAAGGGACTGCAGGCGCCCCTCTGCAGGAACAACCTCAGCATCCTGGGCACCATGGATGGTAGGATAAGGGCAGCAGGAGCTGACAGGCTCCTGGGGGGAAAGGGCCAGGTGCCTGGTGAAATCCAATCTTCAGGCCAGGGATGACCTGAAGCCTGAGGGCCAGGCTGCCAGTTCTGTGGACCCAAGTGAGAATTTATAGTGCTTTTCCCAGGCCTGCTGATGGCCACCCATTAAACAAGCAGCACACACTCCCTCTCCTCTGAAGCCCATAAAAATCCCTGGCCTCAGCCAGACTCAGGCAGACAATAGGACCACTTGCCTGCAGAGAGGAGCTACCCACTGTGGGTCTCCTCTAAGCTCTTCTGTCACTCAATAAAGCACCTCTTTGCCTTGCTTGCCTTTTACTCTCCACTTGTCCACATACCTCATTCTTCCTGGATACAGGACAAGAACTCAGTATCTACCAAATGACAGGGCTGAAAATCTGTAACACAAACAGGACTGAAATACACTTTTTTTTTTGGCCATGTGGTGGGCAATGAGTAGAAGAAAAGAGAAGTGCTGTAGCCCTTTGGGGAGCCCAGATCTAGGAGCTCCCTGAACCAGGGCTGACACCTTCTTTGGGGTTCTGCAGTTCCTGCCATCTTCAAGCTTTCAGGTTCCACCGTGTTCCCTGGTGTCAGCCGTGGAAGCTACTCATGGTATGCCTGGTCTAGCCGCAGTCTCGCAGAGGGCCAATGCCCATGGTGGCTCCTGGAGCTACCTGCCATGCTGCAGCCGGCATGCTTGGCTGTGCACAGTGGCTGGACCCCACACTCACTCACTCAGACACCCCTTGCTGCTCCGTACTCCATTCCTGGCTTACATATGGCAGGCATGGGATCCAGGCCAGTCACATGAACCAAGTGCAGCTTGCCAGGCTAAGTGGGAGGAACAAGCCCAGCAGGACGAACAAAACTCAGGCAAAGGCACCATCAGCCACAGAGGTCTCTGGCCAGAAAAGTGACACCCCAAGGATCCTGTGACAATATATTTTAGCTAATAATTCTCAACACCTTAAATAGTTTAAATTCATTCTCATTTTCTAGATAAGAAAACTGTATGATAGGAAAAATGAGCAACATGGCCAAAGTCTCAGGATGAGAAGGATACGCAGATTAGATTTTAAACTAGGAATGGTTACTACAGAGTCAATTCCATTAAACACACCGTGTTTCTGCTATGGGACTATGAGACCTAACTTAGGTGATGGAGACAAAATACCTGTCATGTTGTAGATGTTTAATAAATGCTAAGTATTATTGTTGATGGATAGAAAGCCTGAGTCAGTCATGAGTATTTCTGTACTTGACTCCCTGTGCCTGCAATATGCTAGCCCCAAGATCCAGTCTTACTCATGGAGTAAAGTTCTGTGTTTAGTGGTCCCAGTAGATTTCATCTTCAGTCAAAATTTGGCAGGAAAATACGGTAAAAAATAGAACTGTTGAAACCTAGTAAACAAAAATGAATGAACTTGAGTCATTTATTTAGGAATCTCAGCTAAAAATGCTAAATCCAAACCAAAAAGAAAAGTTTGTGATTGAAGCAGTATAAGACCTTCCCTCCTCTACTGTTTGGTTGCCCTTGAAACAATTGCCTTCTTCATTCTTTCTCTCTGTTGCTTTGGCTTCAAAACCTTCCCTCTTATTTCAGCATTAATAGTAATCTGATCCAATGTACTCTTTGTTTCACTTTCTTTGACTTTACCCCAAATTGTTGTCACTTGCTAAATTTTTAGAAAACTTTCCCCCACTCCAATAAAATAAGAATCTACTTCTGTTAGTTCTTACATAAAGGATATTGCGTCTTTTTCGATTTGTTTATACTTAGATTTACAAGTAGTTCAGCACATCTACTCCTTGGCACTTTACAAGCATTTTTTCCCCTTTCTTTCTTTTTCCTGCCATTTTTTTCTTCCTTCTTCTCTCTTTCTTTCTCCCTCCCTTCTTCCCTCCCTCCCTCCCTCTCTCCTTCCTTCCTTCTTTCCTTCCTTTCTTCCTTCCTTCCTTCTTTTATTTCCTTCTTTCCTTTTCTTTTCTTTCTCCAAAAAAAAAAAAAAGTTCAGAAAACTTTCTTGAAACTAACATGGTAGCATGAAATGAAGGCCACTATACTAAGACTGTCACCCAATCCAGACTTCATAGTGGAAATTATCCATTATCTTTTCATTATCTGACTATAAACTAAGTGTGTCTATTTAATTAGGTCCTATTTTAATTTGGTAAAGAGGCAAATTTGGAGAAACCATTTTTTACCAGAGCCGTACTAGGAATTGTGATTCTAAACCATGGATTCTGCTGTGGTCTTAGGTCAATCACTTAAAATTGTTGAAACTTTGTATCTTCCTTTTTATAGTAGAGATATTCATGCCTATTTCATAGAACTGCTATGAAGATTATGCAATATGTATATATTATATATCACCAGAGTTGGAGCCCTAAAGTTAGCAGTCTAGACCTGCTAAAAATAGCTCTCCAAATTATTTCAGAAAGCTTGTCTTTTAGATGACTGCTCCATTATCCCTAGGATGTGCTTCTAATCCTTGTTAGCCAAGATGGTTGCTAGAACTTCAGCAATTACATTGATTACATTCACCTTCTAGGAGGCAGAAGGGCAAAAGGAGTTTAGAATGACAGGTTTCCATTGACTTTAAGGCAATTTTACAAATGTTAGATGCATCTTTTAACTTAGTCATGGCCACACATAACTGAAAGGAGGAGAAGGAAATATTTATCTGGGAAGGAAAGAACCTAGCTAAAATTTGACTTGTTAACATTGAGAAAGAAGAGAAGAATGGTAATCAATAGTCGGCTATAGTGTCTGCCACAAATAGCAAGTATACACCTATGATTTTATCCTTTAACTTGAACTGGGAAAAGAAAGTGAAAATGTTTATCAAAATGTATGTTTCTATTCCAGTGCTTTATTCTTTAGCTTAAACAAGGTAATGGATGTGGAAACTGTTGCAAGGAGTAAAATGCCTAAGTAATTGTTAAGAAGGATGTTTTTGTTTCCTTCTTTTATGGTGAGTGGTTTTCTAAGTGCCTGTGTATCAGGATTTTAAAGAATCACTGAATCATGAGCTAAAGGATAATTTTACATAAGAGGGTCGGAGATGTTTAAGAAACATAACTAAGCACAGCGTCAGAGGGATTTGAAATAAACTTTGATGCCTGAAAGGAGGCACTTCTGAGGCTGGCAGAGGGTCATAATTTTTTATGGAATATGTTTTTATTTTCCAAAAGAGGGGTAGATTTCTTTCTTTTACAAGTCTAATCATTGAACTCACTCGGTATTGGTTATAAGAAAAACCAAGTTAATTAGCTGTATGTATATAGGGGAAAATAACATTAAATAAATACAATAAATGCAATGCATTAATATGTTTTAAATAGCTATTAATATATTTGGAGTAGCATATGATATACCAGGTATAGCTTGTTTCTATAATTGGAATTGTCAAGCTATATAATAGAGATTTGTCCCAAGACTTTATCTGTAAGATAGGATTAATAGCAAATTGCTAACTCCTAAGGTGATTTTTAAGGCCAAGGATGAAGTAACAAAAATATCAACAGGGAAGACAGACAGACAGATAGATAAAGAGAAACATAGTACTAGCACCTCATGCATGATTAATAAATTATTAATGTGACAATAATTTATAATTCCTGTTATTTCTTTGTCTTTTCCTCTATACATGATGAATAAATGCACAGGATAGCTGAGTTCTTAAAAGATAAGATATATAACCCTCTAGATGTTACTGAATTTTCTAAGTGCCATCCATCTCTTATAATCCTCCAACTTTCCTCCACAGATGATCCCACTGACCCACTGCCTGCCTTTAAGATAGATGGGTGTGATTATTTGTGAAAAATTTTCAAAGCAAAGAGTGAAATGAATATAGAAAAAACTAGGGTATGTTAGAAAGTGCATGAAAAATGTTTTTAAAAAGTGGTTGTCCCTGAAGATGATAATTCAATATCTAAGGTGATAGGTATGGCTAAGCAAAACAATAAATAAATAAATAAATAAAAACCGGAAAATCAAAGTGGTGTCATCTTAATTCTAGTACTGTATGAGCCTAAAAGCACTATAATCTTAAGTGGAATGGCTTGCATAAAAAAACAAGGCAAAATACTACATCTTAGCAAGTGAAACTAGAATGGCTTCTCCTTAAAATGATTTTCTGAGAGGGAATAGATTCTGTTTAGGACTTGACAGTTCACACACACACACATACACCCCTTAACCAAAGAAAATGATGATGTTGGGACACACTTTAACAACTTTTTTTTTTTTTTTTTTTTTTTTTTTTTTTTTTTTTTAGACAGAGTTTCGCTGTTGTTACCCAGGCTGGAGTGCAATGGCACGATCTCGGCTCACCGCAACCTCCGCCTCCTGGGTTCAGGCAATTCTCCAGCCTCAGCCTCCTGAGTAGCTGGGATTACAGGCATGCACCACCATGCCCAGCTAATTTTTTGTATTTTTAGTAGAGACGGGGTTTCACCATGTTGACCAGGATGGTCTCGATCTCTCGACCTCGTGATCCACCCGCCTCGGCCTCCCAAAGTGCTGGGATTACAGGCTTGAGCCACCGTGCCTGGCCAACAACTTTCTTATTAGCAAAATATGTGCATTGATATAGCAGAACCAAAGAAATGTTTGCAAGGAGTATTAATACAGAATATTTGGGGAATTTCTATTTGCCAGTGAAGAGACTTTTACTAATTGGGCCCACACTGAGCACAGCAGAGAGAAAAGAAATCATTTTTTCCTTTGGTGACCAGACAGACTGGTCATGACAGACCAGATAAAAGGATGAACCATAAGAGGAGCAAAGTTGTAATTAATTCTAACTGAGTCTGTCAAAATAAGAGTGACACCTATAAAATATTTTTGATATATTTTTGATAGGTCTAACCTACCATGGTCACCATGATTATTATCTCCTGTGTTGATAGACAGGTGTTGGTAAAATTTGTCAGAGCTACCCAGAGTTAGTCAACCTTTACTTCCTATTTCTAACACTCTTGCATCCGACATCATTTTTTGCCTTTAAATTTCTAACTCTCCATTGACTTGTTGTTAATTTGAGTATATTACATCTCTTTTGAAATCTCATACACACCTACTTTGACCTGGACATAACTCTGGACTCACTATTTCTTTACCAGCATTTCCCGCACTCAACATGTTGCATGGTCATGATTAAGAACAGTCCTTGTTGGAAAGGATTCCTGCTCATAAAAACCTGACTGGTTATTCTAGGGAATGTATCTTGGAAAATTTGAACACCAGGATATGATAGGTCCCAAAGAATCATTTATTTCTCCAGTGTAGCTACAGAAGTCTACTATAATTAAATAGGCATTTAAATAATGTTTTTCTTTTGGGGAAAATTGATTATTCTACATGTTTTCTCATTTTAAAAGGAGATATCATTCAACACTGTATGACACTTGGTCTCGCCACTAACCCTATTTAACAGTTTAAGAACGTGAATTATACAGAAGTTAATAACTTACCATCGTTTGTAAGGCAAGGTAATTATAGAACCTAGAGAAAGACCTATATCTCATGACTTACAATCCATGTAGTTCCACAGCAAAGTGGTGGCTCCTTTAAGTTTTTCTGCCTATTGTAGATCTCAGGGTATACATTTTTGTTGGCTGTGTTTCTAGTCTAGAGAAAATACAGCTCTATTTTTTACAGTAATACCTCAAAGACTTGAACAATTGTTTTTTTGTTTGTGTTAATTCTCTCAATTTAATGTAGGTGGTTCTCTGCAACAGTCACACCATGCATATCCTACTAATTCCTTATCCTTTCTCCAATGAAAGCAGAATGCTATTCATCCCAGTTTATCAGCAGGAAGGTCATCCCCATGTAGGTCCTTCATGACCCTTACTAGAATCAATTAGGAATCCACTTATGCAAAATGTTGGCTTGGGGAAATCCATTTTGGCCTCTAATGCTACTTTTCCCCAGAAGTGAAGAAGTACTTTTCAATGCAGATTCTCAATTATGTAAACCAGAGTGCTTTTAAAACAGTATCCCATTATATAATTAGGATAATACCCTCTTTCTTTTGGTTGTTCTTTAATATTTACAGAAAAAAAATCTTCCCCTCAGTAATCCGTGGCTTTTCATGCTGTATGTTTTTAATTCAATTGATCTTTGTCACAGTTCTGGTTTACTCCTGCATTTTATCGTTGTGAGAGGGGCTCTTTGCAATTTCTCTGATTTCTTTATATTTTCTCCAAAGCATGGCATCAAGAATTAGATGCGGTAATGCTTGTGGATAGCTGCAGTTACCTAAGACATCCTTCAGGCAACCGGAGCTAATTCAGCCTAATAGCCTGCAAATCACATGATATACAAAAAAGCTAAAGTTTTCCATTTTCCCTTTCTGTTTGTGCCAAAACAAGACTAATTTCAAGGACGCACTTTTGGAGCTGAAGTTAATGTTCATAGTCTAAGCTTTGTCATTTGATTTTTATAAAATAAGAGACCTGACTTTTATTAACTTAAAAGAGTGCTCATTTTTCATATTGGATACAACACAATTTTTAATAGCTGGAATGGGTAAATTTATGTGAGGCTCTGAGGCTTCAAAAATCAAGAGGATTCCAGCAACTAGAACCATACCTAGCAGTCACCAATAAATAGAGTTGTTAAGAGGAATGAATGAAAAGAAGAATAGATGAATAATTTTTCATTCATTCACACAATCAACAAAAATGGAGGAATCATTCTGTACAAGGCAATGTTCTGGGTGTTGGGGATACTATGATACAATACATACACAAAATTCATGACCTTGGAGCACCTGTTCTAGTGGAATAAGAAAAGCAAAAGTACAAATCGAGTAAATTAAAAATGAAAAGAGAAAACATATGACAGAGTGAACAGGATGGAGTATGCAAATACAATTTTAAGTAGGATGACCAGGACAGGCCTCGGTAAGAGAGTGACATTTGAGGGAGGCAAAAGAGAAGTGCATCTATCTAGAAGAGACAAATTCCAGGTACAGGAAACAGCCTGTTCAAAGGCTCTGAGCTGAAAACATAGCAACAAGGCCACTGTGAGTGCAGCAGAGTGTGTATGAAATGAGGTGAGAGAGAGGGGAAATGGGAATAAATCCTTGTAAACCAATAACAGTATTTTGGTGATTGCTCTGATTAAATAGGAAAATACTGTGGATAACTTTAACAGAGAATCCTTTCCTAGGACTTTCTATCAGAATAACAATACCTGACCTTTCTAGGATTAAAAATGTATAATTTGGGAAAGGGGCATACTGCATCTTAGAGTCAATTCCAGTAAGCAGTCTCTGAGATCCTGTAGTCAAAATCTCCCATTTTATAAGGAAATGACTTGGAGAAAAGATAAGCTTTGCTCCAGATCATAGAGTTGAATGCTAGCTATTATTTGTTTGTTTTTATTACCTGGCTCTGGATCTCTGTATAATGACAGTAAAGAGGCATGTAGAGAGGAAGGTTCTGGGTATTGATTTCCTTTCTTACAGCTGAGCCTTTGCGTCATGACAAATCTGTTTCATGTCTATATTCTAACCCATGTCCAAAACAAATAAGTTAATGGTTCTTAATTTATTATCTCATGAGCAAAGGAGTATCCGTGCCTAGCAGCTGAAGCTTGGGTTCCTTTTGCAGCTCAATTTTTATATTTGCAGCTCAATTTTAAAATCAACTGATTTTATATCAACAGTTAATATGATAGTTGTGTATCTAAGGACGGTAGCGTGACCTCTTCGAAGCTGAGTATCTTCATCTGCAAAAACAAGTATTAATTGTAATATCTCACCATTCTTGTAAAGTTGGAATGAGTTAGTGCTCAATTTTGATACGTTATTTTAATTATCACTAAATATAGGTCAAATACCACTTCTTGACACCTGTATATTTCAAGCACTCCGACATAGATATGAATAGATGTTTCGTCTCTCAGGTTAGCCGAAGAGGTGCACAGATATCATAAGTTCAATATGATAATCCATTAGCCAAATTATAATAAAGAACTACAAAAATTCAGTGGGGTAAATGATGGAGAACAGATCCCTAATGAGTATACTAATACATTTAATATACTGCTTAAAATAGGGTAGAAATTAGAAAAATTGAAGAAGTAGAAAAGTAGTGGAGTTTAACATTTGTTTGTAGGAAGTGGGGATTTTTAGGGGAAAGAATGACATTGAGCTAAGCTATGATTGGCTGGGGGTATTTATATGCTTGAAGTTAAAGATGGGTATTCAAGGTGAAAAAAATGCAGTAGCAAAGAAACAAAGGTAAGAAAATTAAAAGTGGTGAAAAGATGTTTTTAATGAAATTATGATGGTAGATTAGGTTTTATTTGTGGGAAGCTTTTTAGTGGCTTTAACCGAAAGGTAATATTTAGGTAATTAACATTTTAAAAAGACAGAGAAGTGATAAATAGGAGTGAAAAAAAATGAAAGCCCTGTTGACACTCTACTATAATCTAGAAATTAAAGAGAAAAAAAATCACAGTGAATTGGGGCTAACACCTTTCCTTCACACAATCAGCATTGCTCAAAATGGTAATGTTCCTCTGAGACATTGATGGTGCTTTTGTTTCTTGCAGGAAGATGTTCTCTGTCTTGGAGCCACGTGTATCATGTGGCGGTTGCTACAGTAACTAGTTTTAAGGAATGTCATCCAGTTACCAAGTAAATAGTCTTGTAAGGCAGATATTACAGCTGACATGTAAATCAAGGCTGCCCCGTCTCTGTCAGCTTTTCTAGTCTGAATTCTCTGCTTTCTGTATTTAATACACAAGTCCTTTTCTTTACAAAAAATCTCCTTTTCTTAACTAGCAGGGTACCATTTGAATTCACAGTTGACATTCCCTGGTTTTTTACTTTAGTATCCTATACCTGGGCATTAATTCCCGAATACTACTTTGAGCCAATAATGACAGATACTTAAGTCAGTATACATAAGCTGAATTTTTTTTTTCCTTTGATGGTCAAGGTGAGAAAATGGTAACACCTGCTCTCAAAATGATCTAGATCAAAATCATTTTCTCTATTCTTTATAGAAGCTGATCTCTTTGATTCTATTTCTCACTAAAGCATTTGGGTAAACTCCAAACTTCTGATTAATAAATATCTTAGTTCTACTTTTAGAAACAGGTTCATCTGAGGTATACATAGGTTGCCATCTTTATGAGCAAGCACTGTAGTTTTTAGACCTCAACATATATGGTTGCCACTTCATCCCCAAAATAGAAAGCATGTGCCTTGCTTCTTGTTTACCAAAATTGTACCTGCATTTCAGGCACTTTACAACAATGCTAATATCCCATTTGTGGATATTTAGCTTTTGTGTACAGCTAGTTATGATGATTCATTTTGAAGTGTAAAAAATTCTCACACACGCCGGGCGCGGTGGCTCAAGCCTGTAATCCCAGCACTTTGGGAGGCCGAGGCGGGTGGATCACGAGGTCAAGAGATCGAGACCATCCAGGTCAACATGGTGAAACCCTGTCTCTACTAAAAATACAAAAAATTAGCTGAGCATGGTGGCACATGCCTGTAATCCCAGCTACTCAGGAGGCTGAGGCAGGAGAATTGCCTGAACCCAGGAGGCGGAGGTTGCGGTGAGCCGAGATCACGCCATTGCACTCCAGCCTGGGTAACAAGAGCGAAACTCCGTCTCAAAAAAAAAAAAAAAAAAATTCTCACACAATCCTTTCTTCTATATTCTTTAACTTATACTTTGAATCAGGTCATACCACTAGAGAACAATACATGTTTGCCTTTTCTGTAGAAATCTTTTCACAGTCCTACTGGAAAATTTAACATTTTTTTTTTAAGATCACCAGAAGAAATTAGCATATGAATATCGATTTATATCATCCGAAAATTACCAAAATTCACCAATCAAGATATTACTTACTCTCCCTACACACACACACACACACACACACACACACACACACATAAAAACCCTATGGAATTGTTTTTTTTTTTTTTTTTTTCAATTATAATGACTGGAATAAATTTTACTGGGTATAGAATTAGACTTCTTTTTATTAGCTCATGGGAGCATTATAAACTTTTACAAATCCTTTTTCATATGGCTATTGGGAAGTCCACAGCTTAGTGATATATAAGTGAAATAGATTGTCTTAGACTTGATTATCTTATTGTTGTTATTTTGGTATGATTATCTTACCTGTATCAGTTAAAATTCTATTTGGGTGTGAGAAACAGTGATTTAAGGATTAGCTAAACAAAAAGTGGTTGAACCCCTCCTGAAGAGGTATCAGGAAGTGTTCATCTCAGGTTCATCTGATAGAGACTCAAGCACCTTCTGTCTTTTTGCTCTGACATTCTTAGTATCAGAGCTTCTATACAAGGTCAATGCATGGTTACTAGCTGGAAGGTCAAGCTCTAACTGGCGTGTTTCAGAAAGAAGGTAGTAGAAGGGTAGGTGGTAAAAATCACATGCAAACTTAACCAGTCCTCATTTTTTGAAAGTGCTTCCCCAGAAGTTTCACCATGAAAATTTACTATCTGTTCCATTGGTTGGAACTTTTTTTTTTTTTTTTTTTTTGTTAGAAGTTAATTACATAGCCACTTCTACCTGTAGGGAGCATGCACAATGTGGCTGGGCCCATTGGCACACAAATTCTAGATTCTATTAGGAAGGCATAAGGGGAGAATGTTTATATGATGGGCAGCTGGAGTGTCTACCTCATCACCCTTGCATTCAGCTGTCAAAGAGGTTGAATTCAAGGAGTAAAAGACACCGCTTTAATATGTAGGAACTCCCCTGGGAGGCAGAACATGTAAACATATAAGTCCCATATAAGACAGAGATGAGGTAAATGATCCAAGTACAGATGGCATCAGTTATAGACTCCAGTGATATTGAAGATTTCCTGGAAGAGAAGGCATTTAAGCTTTTGTGTATATGGTCTACATACCTACCTTTGAAAACCTTGTATAACAACTTGCAATAAATTTTCCAGATACATTGCTTGCTACATAGAGGAGTGCTTTTTAATAAGTTACTTTTAAGGGATAGAGGGAGAGAGAGACTGACCATTTCAGTGTGGCGCATTTCAGATCTGTAAGTTTTTAATGTTGCTTGCTTACTAAGTCATCATCTACAACCATTGCCATCACAGTGCCGAGGACAGCAGAGATAAAAACAAAACACATACAGAATACTGCTTTACCCAGGTGAACTGGGTTATTGTAGAAATGACCAGAATATCATATAGATAAAAATAACTATGCAAATGGAAATGATCAAAATAAGTATATAAGTCAGAGTAGATAAGTCAATGGAATCTCCAATTACTGCATTTATGATCTTCTGCATTATCCCCATTGCTAATGTATTTCTCTTTTGTCATTTTAATGCATATGCAAATGTATACCAATTTTATGAGTTTTTAAATAAAATTGACCCACCTACCCCATTCACTGACTCGGGGGTAGCAGTATTTCAAATCTGTTCTTAGTCTTTACCTTGAACTCCTTTTCTTAAAAATCACCGTATTTATTGAACTCTTTCATTTTATATCTTCCCGAATTCTGATTCTTTACATATTTAGGTCATTATAGTCCTCCTGACAAATTTTCAGAGTCTCCAGACTCTGACCTTTTGCAATCATGTAAGCTTTGTATATGGGATGTTAAACCATAGTAATTAAGACTACGGTTCTGATGTTAGATGGCTGGAGTTCACAGTCCACCTTCACCACTTACAAGTTATGAACATTTAACCTTGAACAAATTACTCTCTTCTTTGAACTTCAGTTTTCCCATTTAGAAAATGTAGCTTCCCATAGTCCCTCCCTCACTGAGTTATTGGAGAAATAATTATCAGATGGTCTCATATTCTTGAGCTTTCTCTTCAAAGCTACATAGGGCAAAAGAACCCATCCATTCAGATTATAATTCTAAGAACTAATCTTTTAGTCCATCTCATCTTTCTACAAGAGATTCACCAAATCAAGCATGGATGTTAATGTTCTAACTACTTTTCATCCTTTATTTTACCTGAAATCCATTTTAATATTCTAACTAGCATAAAAATAAAGTTCTTGATATTGGTTAAAGAATACAAACTTTCAGTTAGACAGGAGAATAAGCTAAAGAGATCTATTGTATAATCAAATGATTATAGTTAATAATAACATTCCTGAACATTGCTAAGAGAATATATCAACCTAATATTTTAAGCATTCTCACCAAAAAAGAAATGATAAGTATATGAGGTAATGGCATATGTTAATTAGCTCCTTTTAGCCAATTCACATTATATGGATATTTCAATATACATGCTGTACATGATAAATATACACAATTTTGTTTGTCAATTAATAATACAGTTTTTTTAAAAAAAATTAAAGAAACTTCTTTAGCCCTGGACAGACTCGGAAATGGATTAGATATGGTTCAGCTATGAGGTGGTAGGATTTAGCTTGTCAGGTATAAGACAAAAAGATACTAGCCTTAGCATATATTAATAACCTAATATACTAGAGGTATCTGGGGACCAAGGGTAGGACATTTTGTGTGCTTATGAATCATCTGGATTTCTGACTTCCCTTCTCATTCCCAGTGTTTTCCTAACAACAATAACAACAACAACAAAAACAACAACAAAGGCTTCTGGAGAAGGCTATGATCCTACCAAGTGTGCTCAGTAATGCTTTTTGAGTCTGTGAGGTTTCCCTCCTGACCCCTTAATCTAAGGACTAAGGACTAGTTTACAAAACTAATTAACAAATTGTTAAACTAGCACAGTCTAGAAATGAAAATTCACAAACTTTTTTCACCTTGTGGTGTCTGAAAGTTTTGCCAAAATAATAGAAACATATGATGAATGAAAGAAAAGAAAGCTTTTCTATATTCTCAAATCTGAGTGGAGTCAAAGAACAAAATCTGTGTTTAGTTTATCATATTTGCATAAATATAAAAATATACAGCAATTGAATATAAATTTAAATTACTGATATATCTAAAGAAGAAGTCATATTTCCCCTGTTAGCCATGCAACCTAGAAATAACCATTAACATTGCCATGCATTTTCTTCTAGGTGTTTTTATGTGATGTATTTTATAGAAGTCTGTTCAAACTCAAACTGAATGAAAAAGTTTGTTTTCTAATGTTAATTTAAACATAGACTATGTAGCTTTTCATATCATTGCAGAGATTTTATAACTAAAATCTTAAAATGAAGGTAACTATTCAGCTACTGTTGAATGTCAAGACTTTCTCAGGTTTTTTGTAACATTGTAAGTAATACTGATATGAACAAGCTTTCCCCCTAAGGCCAACATTACATGTTGTCTTTCTCTGATTCATTTCTTTGTTTTTATAAATCCTTAGGATGGCATTTTCACTCAAATTTTCTTCACCTTTTGACTCAATTTCTTTAGCTTATTCACACACATGAATTATCTTTTCTGGTAACAGTAAAAAGATCTGGGAAGATCTTTTTATTTCCTTAAAATATTTACCATATTCTAAAACTTCTCTAAACATTCATCAAGTAAATGTCTAAAGAAAGATCAATTAAGAGATATAATGGTTTTACTTTAGCTTTTATTTCCAGGACAAGTTGTCAATGTAGTCACTTGTTTTGACAGTTGCCCAGGAGGTTGTATTTCCTTTAGGTTAAATGTGGAGTTGCTGAGTTGCTAAAATTCAAACATAAGTTCATTCAATGAAGGCTTTTATAATTGGCAGAAGTGTTGACTTAACTGAACATTAGCTTTGGCAAAATAAATTTGAACAAGCAGCCAATTTACAAAATTGCTAATTGTTCTTGCTTGACTGTGTACCTTTAGTCTTTCACTATGACGTGTGTGTGTGTATCTCAATAACACGTGTATGTAATATTATTTGAACTTTATGTCTATGAATTACTTCAAGAGTATAGTTCATAAGTGCAATATTTTGTTATTTCAATTATTTAATGGATAGATGAAAGTATATACATACGTACTTACACATACTATTTATTGATAACTAGAATATTGTTATTCTTTATGTACTCATTTAGCCAACCAATATTTTGAAATGCAGGCTGTGACTTTGAACACAGGTCTTTTGAAATATGGTTCCTAATTTAAAACAGTGGTTGATAACCAGGAATGTTTATGCCCCCTCCTCACCTTTACCCAGGGAACATTTGACAATGCTTGAAGGCATTTTCGATTGTTTTGTCTGGCGAGGGATGAGTGCTACTAACATTTAGTGAGTAGGAGTCAGGAATGCTAAATATCCTACAATACACAGGACAGCTCAGACAACAAAGAATTATGTAGTCTAGTATATCAGTGTTATACTGAAGTTGAGAAACACCATCTTAAAACCTCTCACAGTCTCAGAGTGTGAGATAGGCATGTTTTCTTATCAATAAGATTAAGAGTGAAATAGGTACCAAGGATAACTATATCTGGTATGGATGCTAAGGAGGATGTTTTCTACTTCCCCAGAAAAGAATGTGAGAATTTGGAAGGTGATACTGAATTCAAGGGGGCAAGGAGAAATCATCCCAGAGAGAGGCAACAGCTTGAAATGAAAACATGAAATTAAAAATAACTTCATTGAGCTGGAGTTCAAAGTGATGGTATGGAACCCTATGGAAAATAAGTCTAGACCAGTAGTCCAAGGCTCAACTACCGAGATTCAGTTTCTTAAGCTAGAGTTTGGACTTTATCCTTATAGGCAAAGGAACTACATTGAAAGGATCCATGGATTCAAAAGACTGGATTAGTTACTCTTAGAAAGAGAAGGAAGACACTGCTGGCAGCCAAAAGAAAACTAGAAGAGAATAAAACCGATTAGTAGCATGGATGTCCATTTGGCTAATCATTAAATCTTGCAAGTGAAAAATCTTAAGAGGCTAATCTGTCTCTCTACAGGGGAGGCTTCAGTATAGCTGCTGTATAATGGTAAATAAGGTAAAGGAGGCTAAGAAAATGGGATTTGCCTCTCCACTGGAGGTGGGAGTTGAGGAAAGGAAGCCATTATCAATGGTTTCTAGTCTTCTGCTTTGATTATCCAGAAACATAACCGTGCCACATTCCAAGGTACAAATTTCTGAGGGATTATTTGAAAGAATGACAAGTTCCCTTCTGTACATTCTGAGTTTAAGCTAATGGTGGTCATGCAGTTCTATAACCCCAAAAACAGGTTCACATTGGATATATAAAACAAAAATGTTCAAAAATGAGATACTTAAAACATTGGAAGTAGACTAGTTTTTTTAAGAAGACCATCGAAGAAGAAGACCAATCTTCTGAAATACCAATATCTCATTGTCAAGTAGAGAAAGAGAAAATAACTTTTACTTGTCAGAATATGTAGTCAGAGATATCATGAGGACAAGATAAATGGCATAATGAAATAGAAAGAGCAAAAGAGACATCTGGTATTTTAAAATGAAGCCAATATGGAAAAATTCTACTAGTACTCTAAATCAATCAAATTAGGAAAGAAATATTTTAGAAATGCTTATACATGATAAAAAAAAAATAAGAAAAGAGAGCATTTAGATTCTACAGTGAAGAAGAAATTAAAGGTAAGATCAGTAATCTAAGGCACAAAACATTGGAGTTATCAGGGGGAAACAGTCATTAAATGCTAGGTGTGACATTTTAATCCCTCAGCGGGGAGCCCAGGTAGAAGGTCACTGGATCTGTACTACCTGCAAAAAATATTAAGACAGGAGATTATTCTGCTATATCTTTGATATTAGAGTGAGAAAAATTCTGACTACCAGCCATCATTGGAAAGGAATCATTTTTGAGAAATTGGTGACATGATACATCTTTAAGGAAACTTGTGAGTTACGAATATTTACGTAGTATGAGAAGGGCAAGTTGAGAAATTAACCAAAACCTAATACAAACTCAGTGAAATTCATGACAGCAGTGAAGAGGTGAATATGAAATGACACCCTGGAGTTGTTGCTATAGACTGGGGTTCCTGAAATGCTCCTGAAATTTAGACGGCTTGGCCTGCTGTAAGAGAGTACCATACACTGGTTAGCTTGAACAACAGAAAGTTATTTTCTCACACTTCTGGAACTAGAAGTCTAAGATCCAAGTACTGGTTAGCTTGAACAACAGAAAGTTATTTTCTCACAGTTCTGGAACTAGAAGTCTAAGATCCAAGTACTGGTTAGCTTGAACAACAGAAAGTTATTTTCTCACAGTTCTGGAACTAGAAGTCTAAGATCCAAGTACTGGTTAGCTTGAACAACAGAAAGTTATTTTCTCACACTTCTGGAACTAGAAGTCTAAGATCCAAGTACTGGTTAGCTTGAACAACAGAAAGTTATTTTCTCACAGTTCTGGAACTAGAAGTCTAAGATCCAAGTACTGGTTAGCTTGAACAGCAGAAAGTTATTTTCTCACCGTTCTGGAACTAGAAGTCTAAGATACAAATGCCAAGCAGGTTGGTTTTGGTAAGCACCCTCTTCTTGGGTTGCAGATGGTCTCCTCCTTTCTGTGTCCTCACATGGCCTTGTCTCTACGTGTGCACATTGTTGGTGTCTCTTCCTTTTCTTATAGGGACACCAGTGAACTGATCTCCACATACGGTCACATAGAGGTTAGGCTTTCAACATATGAATTTTGGGGAGACATAATCTCTCCATTATGACCCCCATGAAGGTGATTTAAGAGTGAAATATTTAAATCCCCAATGGAAATTCATAATGTAAAGTAAGAAAATGCAAAAAATAGGAGAATTTACACCCCCAGAACTAGAGATAATAGAATTGCCCAGAGAAGACAATAAAATGGATGTGTTTAAAAGTTCAAACAGATAAAAGAAAAAATGACACGGACATCACACTTGGGGAAGGACTCCAATATTGAACTGTGGAGCTCTGAGCTGTATGATTTTGTGAGAAAATACATTGATAAAGATGTTAGTTAAATATAAATGAGCATTAGTGACTTGGAAATAGGTCTGACTAAATTAACCAGACATGCAGCTTTAATGTGAAAATGTAAGACAAATAAAATGACATACTACAGAAAACATGAAAGAAATTGTAGAAAAGGAGAATAGAGAGAAAATAATTATACACTAGGCATTTGTCTGAAGTAAAAAAATCATATCAATCTTCGAAATGTGTACCACATCCCATATTGTTAATTAAAAACAAATATTCACCTAGTTCTGCTGAAGTGAAGTTTCCAAACTCACACAAACAGAAAACATATTGAAAGCAGTCAAGGATGAGGTTTATCTATTACAATGAAAGGAATGGAAATCAGAATGACAGAAGATATCTTGCAGCCATGATGGAGACCAGATGCCCAACAGAATGAAACTTTAAAGAGTGGAAGGAAAATAATTGTCTACCTAGAATTCTACATTTAGCCAAACTTCAATTCAGGGGTGGGTTCAAATGGAAAAAAAGATGCCCATAAAAAGGAGTGAGAATTAGAATTTATAGATGGTCGGTTGATCTATCTGTCTGTCTGTCTGTCTGTCTATCTATCTATCTATCTATCTATCTATCTATCTATCTATCTGAGAATGAAAATCAGTAAGAGAAAATGGAACTTCCAATCCAAAGAAGGAATGAGATATGCTTTCATATACATGTAGGTACATGTAGGTAAGGTTTGTCTGTGAAAAATAAGATGATTGATAGATAGAGTCATACAGTATATGTTACAAATTTCTTAGTGGTTTCAGGCAAGGTATTTGACAGGACAAAAGCAAGACAAATTAATGTGGTACATTGGAGGGAGATGTTTTGTGTGAACACATTCAAATGCCCTATTTGGCTTGAGAGAAATTAGAAGTATTGATTATCTATAAACTGCTAAGTATACATGTTAAATATGTATAAACTCACACCAACAGAAAAGAAAATGAAGGTAAAATATTCAGACACAGAAAAAGGAAGGATGACAGGAATAAAGGAGACTGCATCAGTCCAATAGAAAATCTTTTGAATATAAAGGATACAGGTCAACTAAAGGACAATGTCTTTCTCTCTGAAGAGAAAGGTAGAAAAATTGTGAAGGAATGCAATGTGGGCTTCAAGTCTTTAGGTCAATTCTAGAAAGAAAAAATTCTAAGGTTAATAAAGCAAAGGTCAGGGCAGTGACATGTGTCTGTAGCCCCAGCTACTTGGGAGGCAGGAGGATTCCTTGAGTCCTGAAGTTTGAGGCTGCATTGAGCCGTGATTGTGCCACTGCACTCCATCTTGCGTCACAGTGAGACACTGCCTCTGAAAAGTATAAATAAAAGCAAAGTGTAAATATTTGTTAAATCTTTGAGTAGGTGGGTTTTGTTGGTTGCAACTGTTTGGTATATTTCTGTACTTTTAGAAATGCACCTTGGTATCAGACAAAACTGAGTTCTTACCTCATATTTTGTGCTTACTCTGTAACTCAGGCAAAGATTCGATTTCTTTAGATTCCACCTGCTTGATCTTAAATGTGTGTAATATTGCAATATTCCATACCTTTTTTAGGTTTATTTTAACTATATGTATGGCATAGTACTTGGGGAAAATATGTATCCAGTATATGGTAAGTGGGAGGAATAAAGAATCAGTAACATGAAACCAAAAGAGAGCAACAATTTTCAAAAGAAGAAGGAGGTGTCTTTTGTTTCACTTGCTGGCAGTGGTTAAATTACTACTCTTGGCCATTGGCTTTAACTGTTAGGAGGCTATTGATAAATTTCACTTGAGCAGTCTGGCAGAAAGATGCAAGCAGAGGCTAGTAAGTATGGGTTGAAAGGAGGGAAGGCTAGATAACAAAATGCTTGTAGCATATTGTTTGAAATAAGAAAACAAGGAAAAATCATGTACATATTTATAGATGAATAAAACAGGCGATTTTAAAATGGGAGACTGCAAATGTGGACTATTTTAAGTAGCTTTATTGTTGTGGAGGGAAATAGGTCAGTGACTGAATGTAGACAGAAGGTTGTGTGTGTGCATGAGTGTGTGTCATGGTAAGGATTTTAGCCTGTGAACAGACTGAAAGTACCAGTAGCCAGTGGTAAAAGGAGAGGTGAAAACACAGGAACAAAGGTAGAGCACTGTTGGATCAAGGTCTTAGGAAAGACAGGAGGGGTTGGAATCCAGAACACAGATGAAAGAGTTAGCTGTCGGCATAAGACACTTGTGCTGCGATTTGAAAGAAGTTGAACTCTGAGTACTGTCAGTGATAAGTGTCTATGTGTGAAGACAGGGCATTGGGGGAGTTTATGTCTCTAAGCTCCAGATTTGTCTGTAAAAGGTAGATGGCAGTGTCCTCTACCGAGAAAGAATGTGTTACTTTCGTTATCTTTGTTGTTGCTGTTTGCTGGTTTCCTCCCTGTCAAGAGTGAGGACTCAGGCATTGAAATACTCCATGAGATGTTATTTCTGATGGAAAAATTGGATTCAGTCCCAATTCTCCTTTTCTAAAGAAGAGATTTTTTTTCTGTGAACAATTCATTGTTTGGCACTTCAAATCACTGCATTCATTTCAGAAAGTCATGAAAGGTCTATAGAGGGGAGTGACGTATAATAGTTACTGGCCAAGGCTTTTGGGAAATAAACAGGAACCAAGACTCTACATTTCCATGTCCTCTGCAAAATCAGCTTTCCAAAAATAGACTCATACAAGCTGTAGTCACAGTTGAATGTCATGTTTCTATTATTGCAATGACATAAAATCATTAAACCACTGCTAGTAGTAAAAGCAGTTATGTCTGTTATTAGAACTGCACTGTGTCCACTCAAAGGGAATTGCATTTTAATGACACATGGTGAGCACTGTCCTGTTGAGGTGAGTGGCATGGACTGAGGTTTGACTTCCACCACAATTTATTAAATGTCCTGCTGTGATAGTGCTCTGCAGTACCCAAGCTCTCAGTTCTGAACAGTGGTGTTAGACTGGCTGTTAAGTCATAGGCTTAGGATGCAGAAAGGTTTCCAATTTGTTGGGGAACATCTGTTACATTTTTTATATTTTCTATATTTAAGATGACTGAAAAAAGATCAAATATTCTTTTTTATCTCACTTTAAAAAAGTTTTATATGTGATAGAAAAAATATATAGGTATATATAAATAAACTAAGAGACTCAACTATGTTGCCCAGGCTGGTCTTGAACTCTTGGGCTCAAGCAATCCTCTCACCTTGACCTCCCAAAGTGCTGAGATTACAGGTGTGACCCATCAGGCCCAGCCCAAAAGTTCTTAGTATGGAGACTCAATAATCCTCCCTTCATCTCTCAAGATTAATTTTTTTTTATTTTTGTGGGCATGTAGAAGGTATATATTTTTATTGGGTATGTGAGATGTTTTGATACACTACGCAATGTGCAGTAATCATCATGGAAAATGGGGTATCCATCTTCTCATTCATTCTATTTTTTTTTTTTTTTGTATCCATTAACCATCTCCATCTTCCTCCTACCCCTCTACTGCCCTTCCCAGCCTCTGGTAATCATCCTTCTACTTTCTATCTTCATGAGTTCAGTTGTTTTGATTTTTAGATCATACAAGTAAATGAGAACATGTGATGTTTATCTTTCTGTATCTGGCTTATTTCAGTTAACATAATATCCTCCAGTTCCATCCATGTGTTGTAAATGACTGAATCTCTGAATAGTACTCTGTTGTATATAAGTACCACATTTTCCTTATGCATTTATCCATTGATGGACACTTAGGCTGCTTCCAAATCCTGGCTATTGTAAACAGAGCTATATCAAGGTTCTTTTTCTAGACTACTCTTTACATCATGTACACCATAATAGCAGAATTTTTGAATACCTTATATGATTCAGGTAATCATCTCAGTTAATCCTTCACAGAATCCAGTGGGACAATTATAGCCATAGGCAAATGAGTACATTGACATTTCAAGATTGAACACAATATTTCCAAGGCCAATTGGAATACAAATTCGTGTCTGAATTATGCAAATGTGATTAAAGGAGTCATTGGCTCAAATGTCTCTTCTAAGTCCTAAACTATTAAGAAAGGGACAAGGAAGTCTTGACTTCCTTAGGCATTCGAAGATCAACTTTATTATCAGTAAGACTGTAATGATAAATATGCTCTCTATATCAGGCCAAACACACTGTACATTAGGCAATATTATCACCCTAAAACGGCCCCTTGGATGAGAGTCGTAGTTACAGAGCTAATAAATTCTATTAAGAACTGAAGCCTACCTCTCGTCTTTTATGAGTGAGTGGTATAGATGCATTAGTCCTATAAAATAAGTGATTCCTCTTGTTATTGGCAAGGAAATAGAGGTTCAGGGATTGGGTTCTATCAAATACTTTCAAGGGAAGTAGAAGTTGGTCATTACGGGCTTCATAAGTCACAAATGTGTTGATTAAACCAGGACAAAGCACCAGGTAGCTAGCACACTAGCAATGATGAAAGAGCATTACATTGATGGCTTTCACTGTGATCAGGAACAGAGTATAATTTTCCACTGTATTTTGTGGCAGTGCACAGAGATAGAGCAAAGCAAGCACTGGCCTCTAGAAGGCTCTAAGAAACTAATTAGGAAAACAACAGCTCTTTGTCAGGGACCCTCCGGGATGGGTAGGCATGTCTGTCGGGGGTCTCTCAACCTGCAAGAGGGTCCCAATACCTGGAAGAGAGCGTGCACTTGAAGAAATAAAAGAGACAGAGAGCGGGGGTCTGGAGGGCTGGATAGGCCGTGCCTAAACAGCAAATTTTATTTTTCAAAGGCCAGGAATAAATACACTTTCTTTGCTCTGGTTTACATCATTGCAAGAGGAAATGCAAATCTATACCTTACATGGCCTATACAATAGAGAAGTCAGATGCACAATCAGTGGTTGTAAAAAGTAACATAATTTCCTGTGATCACAAAGCTTGTTTACATCCAGACATTATTCCTCCTGGCTGCAGGTATTTCTGGTTTGATCTTGTTTTAGAACTGAGATGTGAAAAGGTTTTCTGGTTTTCCTCATCAGAATATCTTTTAACCAGATTCTCCTTTGTCTGCTCCTGACTCAACTTATCTCAACTCTCCCATTCAGGAGTCTCTGAGTCAGAGATCAAAGCCATCCTGTATGGTGGCATTTGCTTTGCAAATATCCCCACAGTTAAACCATTATCTAGGGTACAAGGCAGGCAGGCAAGTAAAGAAAAGTTTAAAGCTTATTCTTAAAGAAAGAGTCATAAAAAGTTAAAAGCAGAAACTGGTTGCTGGTAGGGAGTCACTCGGTCTAGCAGCACCACATAGTTTTAGCCCCAAACAATATTGTGGTTGATATTAGAAACTGATCATCCATCTTTAAGTTCCTTTTCCCGATAGCTCGACTGCCTCCAATAGGAAACTGTGTTTGGGATCAAACTCACCTTATAGTGAGACTCACGCCTTTTGGGGGTCTCACACAGGAATGTTCCCCACAGCTCTTCCCCTGGCATGATTAAGAGCTAGGATCCGTCAACTATGTGTATGGCATAGTTTTGTCTCCAGTCCCTTTCTGCCAACTGGACATACAGTAGTGGGGGAAACACAATCCCATTCTCTGGCAAAGTCAGTAGGTTCATGTCTAAGCCTCGGAGTTCCAGCTCTTTGACATGCTGGAAACTGGCTTAATCTCCCACTCGGCCTTTAGTAGAATTGGTTGCCTTAGGCATTTTTTTTTGTAGCTGTTTTACAGGCAACCGCAGGCAGCAAGCTCCTTCTTTGGGAGACTAACATGTAGGGAGTAAGTTTCCGACAAGCCAATTTGTACTTCTCCATATTGACCTGATTATGTCTTATCTCACCATTGCACTTAGCATAGTGTCTGGCAATATGTAACTGTTTTATAAAGGAGATAGTGTATTGATGGATGAATGAATGAATAAATAATTGTGTAGAGAAACGTACAGCCACTAAGGCTGTTTTTTCTTCATACCACTCCTCCATAGTGCTCATTTTCAAGAAGGAGCAAACAGATTAGAAGTCTGCTTCTCAGTATAAGTCTAAGATCCTTTTATGTGACAAATTTCTCTTCTCTGATCTGAAACCCAGACTCTTTCAGCCGTCAAATAAACTTCACCACATCAACGATGGAGTCATATCCTATAGAACAGTGACTATCTATGTCTCTTAATGAAAGACCTTGGGTTTATTTTTTATTTCTTTCTGAAATATGATAAAATCCCTCATATGTATTGAAAAATCCCCTTGAATTAATCATAAATTGTAATCATAGCTAGCATTTTTTTAATGTTTAGTATGTGCCGGTGCTCTGATAAACACTTGACATAGATTATCTCATTTAATCCTCACAGAAACCAAATGAAGTGTTTACTGTCATTATCCGTATTTGATGAAGAGGATACTGAGGCTCACAGAGAATTAATAATTTGTTCAAGACCGTCTAATGTGGAGTAATCAAGAGTGAATGCCCTGAAAGTACACACACCAGCCTGGACCAGCGTTCTTTCCTGGAGGGGAAAAACTATGGAGACAGAGTAGCAGCAGGTGAGCCATTTTCTCCATGCCATTTGTACAAGGACCTGGTGGGCAAATGTCTGTCGTGGGAGAGACTCCAGTCTTGAGATGTGGGGCTTGTAAGCTGCTGGTTAGAGAAGCACCAGACCTTCCCCTGGGATATGTTGGGGCCAAGGTCGAAAATTTGTTGTTACAGTTCTGTGATGTACAGGAATTGTGGCTTATATGCCTGATCTTCCATCTCAGTATAAAAGAGAGCTCAATAACCTATCCCTTGGTGTGATAGGAGTCCAGGGCTCAAGCCTCATGTTTATTGTCATACGGTGTTGGGGATTCTTGCCCCCCAGCCTTGTCTGTTTCATTGGCATCCTATCAGATGCCTGACTTGACTACTCAGTTATTACCAGTTTTTATATCTTCTGCATTTTAGTTTTCACATAATCCTGCTCTTTGGGAGAGAGGAAGTGTCAGCTGTCTGTATGGAAAGTCAGCCTGCTGGGTCTCCAGCCCAGGAAGAGTAACCCTTGCCTATCACCAGCTGTTAAGTGGTAGAACCTTTGTTCAAGTGCCACAGTATGATGCCAGCATTCCCAGTCTTAAGTGATTTTCAATAAGAACAGGATTTAACCAACCATATATGCATTTCAAGTAGAGTCGTAGTCTACAGTGCGTACTTTTGCTGTTGTATGATTTTGTCTCATGTTCCTAGATAATCATTTGAAATACTTATGTATCAAGCTCCTATTTCTAGCCCATATAATTTACCATTCTACTCTTTGCTCCATTAGAAAGTGAGATTTAATTTGGTTGTGAAACATCCAAAGATAGGTTGTTAGCCATGAGATTGATACACTTATTCACTGTGTTGGAGTGTACAGTTCTTAAGATGTAGCATGCCCTAGAAGAAAAAATGACAAGTGCAAATTCAGGCTTTGCATTCTGTCCGCTGTGTGGGTATTTATAGGAGACTCTAAAACTAGAACTAATGATGTTAAGAACTTGTCTCTATGCCAGTTGAGCTATATGGTTTGTTTTCTTGAATTCTATTTGTATATCTTGCAGGTATAACTTTATTCATTCCAATACTTCCCATTTAAAATTTATAGATTTGTAAACTTTATAAATATAGAATATCTTTATCCAGTCAATCATTGATGGGCATTTAGGTTAATTCCATATGTTTGCTATTGTGAATAGTGTTACAATGAACTTATGTCTGCATATGTCTTTTTTTTTTTTTTTTTTTTGAGACGGAGTTTTGCTCTTGTTACCCAGGCTAGAGTGCAATGGCGTGATCTCGGCTCACCGCAACCTCCGCCTCCTGGGTTCAGGCAATTCTCCTGCCTCAGCCTCCTGAGTAGCTGGGATTACAGGCACAAGCCACCATGCCCAGCTAATTTTTTGTATTTTTAGTAGAGACGGGGTTTCACCATGTTGACCAGGATGGTCTCGATCTCTCAACCTCGTGATCCACCCGCCTCGGCCTCCCAAAGTGCTGGGATTACAGGCTTGAGCCACCGTGCCCGGCCTGCATATGTCTTTATAATGATTTATGCTTCTTTGGGTATATACCCAGTAATGTGATTGCTGGGTCAAATGTTATTTCTGTTTGTATGTCTTCGAGGAATCACCACGCTGTCTTCCACAATGGCCAAACTGATTTAATTTACACTTCCACGAACAGTGTATGAAAGTTCCTTTTTCTCTACAACGTCACCAGCATCTATTTTTTTTTTTTTTTACTTTGTAATAATATCCATTCTCACTGGTGATAAATGATATCGCATTGTGTTTTGACTTGAATTTCTCTAATAATCAATATTGGAGGATAACTATTTAAAAAAAAGAAAAACTGTTTTTAGAGATTATCCACTATTTTGGATAGCACCCCCTCAAAGAAAGGTTGAATATTGTACGGCAGATAACCAGAGATTCCTATTTTCATAACTCTCCCTTGTGGAGAGGTGTTTTATATTTTTAAGAGCATAAGCCCTTCCTCGCTAGTTGTATTTCCTTGAAATACTTAGTTATTCTTATGTCGTGTTTCTTCATTGACAGAAAGAGAATAATAATAGTTTTGACTTTATGAGTTTTGTAGAACAAGCCTGGTACAAAGTAAGCTCTCAAGAGACATTGCTATTACTATTATTCCCATCTCAGAATGCATTAAAAACCTCACCTTCCTAGGGCAACTTATGCAAGTCAGGAAGAGTATAAACTCGATGATTTTTACCTTAACATTTAGTGATCTTAGAGAGAGTCTTCAAGGGGTTTCCTACTAATCTTTTAATTAAAAAAAAAAATCCATGTCAAATAAAACAAAAACACATATAGGTCCCTCATAATGCCTGTTCTGTCTTACTGAAACTGGGTTTCCTGGAATCCCTTCAGTTATCCTGGATGTGTCTTCAGATTCGGGATGCTCTGAGAATGCTCAGGCTTCCTTTGTAATATTTTTAAAACTGGTATTAGCCCTTGTCTAACATGTGCAGTCAATGAGCCAATTGTACCTCTGAAACTTCATCTGGTTCAGTCCTTGCACACAAACGTGATTCAGCAGAGGGAGCTGAATAAGATTAGCACTTGGTGATTTTTCCCTACTAAAATTTCCAATCTGCTGTTGTAGGCACAGGGTAAACCCCAGTTTGTGATGGACCTGCTAGAGAAAAAAAAGTACCATAGCAAATAAATGGAAATTCCTTCAGGCCATGGAAAATGTAGCAGTTCTACATACAGCTAGACCTTCATGTAGAAACACATATAAACACTGACTGGACTTGAAGAATGTGTGAAGATTTCTTCAGTATTAGTTGAAGGCAGTCTTCTGATTTTGGCCTCTGTAAACTTCCTCTCTTGCTGATTTTCTTTTCCTGGCCCTTATCCATTTGACTTTCTTCCCAATGACCTGCTCTCTGAATTTCTTTAGATAATTTGAAAACACTGACTGTGAAGATGCCAAGGGTGAGAAGTATCTTTATCCTCAGTGAACTGCATATAACAACTGTTTTCTCATTCCCAGAGGAATTTTTGTAATTTTGTTGGAAGTACTTGTGTCTGTACTATAATGTCTACAGAAAAGAATAATGAATGCATCTTCCCGTGAAGTACATTTTATTGGGCTTTGATAAGAAGTCAGCTCACCCCAGTCTTGAAAATGAAAACAAAAACAACATTTTTGACTTAATAAATTAGTGACATACACATATTAAAGTTAAGATGATTTTGGGTAATATGTTGAAAACAACATAGAATCTATTTTTATTCTTCAAACATTTTTGGCCAATGACTTTCTGAGCGTGTAGCTAAAGGACTCTATCCTTAGAGAATAAACATAAAATAGAGATGTACAAAAATGTTTAAGATAATTTTAAGAGATATATTTTATGAAGCCTATTGCTGTATTCTGTAGAAATATATACAATTCTCATTAAAATCCCTGCCTTAGCACAGGTCTTTGTCAGACTGCTGTATCACAGGATCGTGTGCAGTGAGTACTTTACAGATGTGCAGAGATTATTACCTATTTCTGTCTTTAAGTCAGCAAGGTGGAATCAAAGTTAACTAGAATGAAGGGATTTGTTTCTTCTTATTGTAAAAAAAAAACATGGAAGTTTTCCCTAGTAAACCATAGATACCTTATCACTATCTATATGATCCTTAAATAAAGTAAGTTGAACATACTGACAAGGATTGTTCACTTATTTTTGTAGTGGATGTGTATTGACTATCTTCTCTTAACTATGTACTATATGCCTGTTAGATATAGGTGGGATAACAAAGATGACTAATGTTGGTTCTTTGACCTTGAGGAAGTCATAGTCTGTAAGGGAAAACACGTACCCAAATAATTAAGTATAATACCCTATGCCATATGTGTAGGCCTATGGGAGCACAGAGAAGAGTAGGCCTCATTTTATTTGGATGAAAACATAGATCTTCAAAATAACATTTAATTAAGCTTCGCAGGTTAAGTGGAATTCATTAAGAAAATTATGTGTGCCAGCATTATTTTTCCAATAGATATTTTTCTACTACAATATTTTTAATGGCTGTATGCTATTCTATGTGAACACGATGCAATCAATTTAATTTTAAAATACTTTAATGCAGAGTAGCAGTACAATATGGCTACAGTGATTTATTGCATTGTGAAGTTAGTGTCTTTAATGTATTCATCACTGGAGGAATGCATGTTGCAGCCAGTAAGCAACCTCCCATTATTCACCATCTCCCAACACAATTAATTTAATCAAGCCCTTTTAATCACTACATTGATTTCAATTTTTGGCACTCTAACCAATATTAACATAAATATTTTTGTGGCTAAATCATACCACATGTTCTTTATTGTATTTTTAGAATACAGTTCTCCACAAAATTACTGGTTCAAAGGACCACAACATTTATAAAGCCTAAATACTCTCTCTCAAGATAGCATTATTGAAAAACAGGGCTTTGTGTTCAGATAGACTTGAGTATAAAATACAAACATGTATTTTCTTGTTTGACCTTGGGCAAGTTAAGGGGCATTACTCTTGGTTTCTTTATTTGTAAAGTATTAAGATAATAACACATATATTCAATTATACTTTAATTCAAATAGAATTTTTAAAATTATTGCTTTCAAATTATAGTGGAGATTAATTAATATTTATTGAAGCTTCTATGTATTTTGACAGTACTTACCAGATAGTTGCTAAATATTAGAAAGAAAATCCAAGTGTTCTGACTATTTTAAGTTAGTCTCATTAATTAATTTCTAACAGAACATGTGTGCACTATCTGAAGAACTAAATGGTGTTGTTACAGTTCATTCATTATATGGTCAAAATTTTGGAAATCAAAACTCAGTGTCCATATAAATAACTTAAAATTGATAGGCCGTGATCAGAAATTTGGCCTGAAAAAGAGCAATGTTGTATTATCAGATGAAGAGATAAAAACGTGGAATAAAATTTGTGTTCTTCCACTCATTACCCATTTCTTTTATTCTCTCAGAGCTTCGGTCATATTCTCTAAAATAAGAGCATAAGTTTGAATATTCTTTCAGCCTTAAAGAATCAAGTGAGCACTATAAATTAAAAAGATAGATAGGCAGGCATCTAAATTGTTTTTCTGATATAATGTATTATTTTTAATAAATATAATTCACTCTGAATTTTTCTCCTTATTGAGAAA